>NC_086105.1:110302445-111521195 GCF_963921235.1 Mobula hypostoma | reverse complement strand
TTGCAGGGCCATTAACTTTCATACATTACCATGGGATTTGATGAAAAAGCTAATACTGTAAATAGAACCAACTCACTTTACGTTGTACATGGAATCAATTTGCCTAATTTTATATTTTCTCTAATTTTAATTCCATCCCTCACCCTGCTTTAAATGTTTCACTGAGGCAATCACACTGTGGTATGGCTAATAAACACCAGACATCTTCGACTGAAGCATGTTCTCACTCATTATAGATGGAGAGTTTCAACTGGCTATCCGAACGGGGCAGCCATCACTCTTTCTTCCTCCTTTCCCTCCTCCCAGTAAAACCCATGCTTGCTGGCCGGGATCTCTGGATACCGACCAAGACTAGATGCTTGACCATTTTTCTATTCCCTGGAAACCTGAGGTCCTCAATTATTATCCTGAGATATGAATTTCATCAGCACAGCTCACTGTCAAACTCCTGAAATGTTGTGGTCTGAAGTATCAAAGTCCTCAGGTAGTTAGCCAGACATGACCACCAATATAGAGTGGACTTTTCTACTTTGCTTTGCTGGTCACCCTCCCAGCATACTCCAAAAGGACATCAGGAGTCTCAGGAGTTGGTTATATAGTGCAGGACATATTATTACATATCAGTTCTATGACTTGCACTACATAGCTACTGTCACTATAGCCACAACTCTAGCCTGAGAGTGTTTGCATGTACATTAACAATGGTTCACAGTCTTTCCAATGCATTTTGAGGATTTGAAGAGGAAATTTTAGTGCTATTTTTCCAGTGTTTTGAGATACCTGCTGTGGTATGGCCAGAACTCAGAAGAATACAAGGTGGCAGGAATCACACATTACGTCATAAGGTTTGTACCAAGTCTGGGGTCCTTTTATTAAATTGACCAATGAGTCTGCTGCCACATTGAAGGCAGTGGTGAACTTTATCATTAATGTCCTTTGTTGAGGGGTGAATTCTTAGATATGGGAAGTGTTTCCCATCTTCCGGGTTGCTGAGGTGAGCTTCCTTTGTTTGGGGGGGGGGGTTGCGTTGACACATGGGCAAGTTGGCCCATTTTGTCTTGAAGTTGCTGAGTTTAAGGCAAGCTTCAGTCACTCATGGCTTAGCACTCAACTTCTGATTAGGTACAGAGAGTTTACCGTAGCCTCAAAAGTAATCAGAGGCTAACGTGCACACACACACACACACACACACACACACACACACACACACACACACACACACATACACACAGAAGCACAGAATTCTGTAAGAGCAAAGGATATGTGCACTGTGGTGGCTAGCAGTATAATATTGAAATTTGTGGCTTTGAGTCTAAAAGCCTGAAATATTAATGAAGGGAAATCTTACTATGGCAGCTTTGAAATTTAGGTCTGAATTATTAAATTTGAGTTATTAAATGAATCTGTAACTTAAAAAGTTGATAATCATTAATCATGGCCAATGGAATTATTAAAAAAATCTGTTTTACTGAAGTTCTTCAATGAAGGAAATGTTACAGTAACACAATTCTAAAGCAAAACCATTGAGTCTTAACTACCTCAGTAAGGCACTCCATTTGAAAGAGGGTCAATAATTGCTGACCCATTCAGTGATGCCTGCATCTGTGAATAAATAAATAAAATGAACTCAGATTGCTTCCTAATTTGGCAATTCCTCAGTGTTAAAATTCAAATCGTTTTTTTTCAGATCCATCTATAGCCTTGCCCCATCTCAGCTCCCCCATACATGACCTTTCATCACACAGGACAGAGATTAAAAATCTGGCTGAGTGGAGCCACAACAACAAACACTCACTCAATGTCAGCAAGATCAATGAGCTGATTATAGACTTCAGGAGGAGGAAACTGGAGTTCCATGAGCTAGTTCTCATTGGGAGATCACAGGTGGACAGTGTCAGCAATTTTAAATTCCTTGGGTTGTCATTTCAGAGGACCTGTCCTTGGTCTAGCACGGAAGTGCCATTTTAAAGAAAGCACACTGTTCCTCTACTTTTTTAAAAGTTTGCGAAGATATGGCATGTCACCTAAAACTTTGACAAACTTCTATAGGTTTTCTAGTGGAGAGTACATTTGCCTGGTTGCTTCAAGGCCTGGAATGGAAACACCAATGCCCTTGAACAGAGTAGCCTACAGAAAGCCCACCCCATCATCGAGCACATCTACAAGCAGCGCTGTTACAGAAAAGCAGCATCCATCATCAAAGATCCCCACCACCCAGACCATGCTCCCTTCTTGCTGCCGCTGCCTTCGAGAAGAGGTACAGGACCCTCAGCATCCACACCACCATGATGAGGAACAGTTGTTAACGCTCAACCACCTGACTCTTGAGTCAAAGGGAATAACTTCACTCAAATTCACTCTCCCCATTACTGAACTGTTCACACAACCTCTGGACTCACGTTCAAGGGCCGTTCATCTCGTGTTCTCGATATTTATTGCTTGCCTCCTTATTTCTTTATTATTATTATTATTATTACTCTTACTTTTCTTTTTATATTTGCAGTTTGTTGTCTGCTGCACTTTGATTGTTTGCCCATCTTCCACTGATTCTATTATGTTTTTGTATTTACTGTGAATGCCTGCAAGAAAATGACATATGTGCACTTTGATAATAAGTTTACTTTGAACTTTGAACTTTGGAGATCTTCGTGTTTCTCCAGTGCAAACTTCTTGAGTATTGTCTCCATTACTAATGGCTATGCCTTCAATGGTTCAAAAAGGTTCAAAAAGGTTCAAAGGTTCACTTTATTGTCAAATTATATACACACAATACAACTCTGAGATTCATCTTGACCAGATAGCCAAGAAATACAGAAGAAGCATGGAAGTCATTGAAAGAAAAGACACCAACCAACCCCCACGAGAAAGAAGAAGAAACAACACTCGCTACCTCCTCCCTCGCATAAAAAAGTAACAGATCTCCCACCTGGAAAACAGCAGCTAGAACGCCAAATCCCTAACTCTCCCAAGCCTCTCCCACACAAAAAACAGCAACAATAACATCAAACCCCCAAACTCCTCCCTTGCACACAAAAAAACTAACAAATCGCCCACACAGCAAAGCACCAACAAGAACATCAGACCCCAAAACCTAACTCGTCCCTCTCACAAAAGCTAATATCGCACCCTCCCACCCCAGAAAAAAGCAACAGGAAGCAAAACTCAGAAAACTGGAGGAGACCATATACAGTTGCATGCAAAAGTTTGGGCAACCTGGTCAAAATTTCTGTTACTGTGAATAGCTAAGCGAGTAAAAGATGACCTGATTTCCAAAAGGCATAAAGTTAATAGATGACACATTTCTTTAATATTTTAAGCAAGATTACTTTTTTATTTCCATCTTTTACAGTTTCAAAATAACAAAAAAGGAAAAGGGCCCGAAGCAAAGGTTTGGGTACCCTGCATGGTCAGTACTTAGTAACACCCTCTTTGGCAAGTATCACAGCTTGTAAATGCTTTCAGTAACCAGCTAAGAGTCTTTCAATTCTTGATTGGGGGATTTTCACCCATTCTTCCTTGCAAAAGACTTCTAGTTCTGTGAGATTCTTAGGCCGTCTTGCACACACTGCTCTTTTGAGGTCTATCCACAGATTTTCGATGATGTTTAGGTCGGGGGACTGTGAAGGCCATGACAAAACCTTCAGCTTGTGCCTCTTGAGGTAGTCCATTGTAGATTTTCAGGTGTGTTTAGGATCATTATCCTGTTATAGAAGCCATCCTCTTTTCTTCTTCAGCTTTTTTACAGATGGTGTGATGTTTGCTTCCAGAACTTGCTGGTATTTAATTGAATTCATTCTTCCCTCTACCAGTGAGATGTTCCCCGTGCCACTGACTGCAACACAAGCCCAAAGCATGATCGATCCACCCCCGTGCTTAACAGTTGGAGAGGTGTTCTTTTCATGAAATTCTGCACCCTTTTTTCTCCAAATGTACCTTTGCTCATTGCAGCCAAAAAGTTCTATTCTAACTTCATCAGTCCACAGGACCTGTTTCCAAACTGCATCAGGCTTGTTTAGATGTTCCTTTGCAAACTTCTGATGTTGAATTTTGTGGTGAGGACGCAGGAAAGGTTTTCTTCTGATGACTCTTCCATGAAGGTCATATTTGTGCAGGTGTTGCTGCACAGTAGAACAGTGCACCACCACTCCAGAGTCTGCTAAATCTTCCTGAAGGTTTTTTGCAGTCAAACGGGGGTTTTGATTTGCCTTTCTAGCAATTCTATGAGCAGTTCTCTCAGAAAGTTTTCTTGCTCTTCCAGACCTCAACTTGACCTCCACCATTCCTGTTAACTGCCATTTCTTAATTACATTACAAACTGAGGAAACCGCTACCTGAAAACGCTTTGCTATCTTCTTATAGCTTTCTCCTGCTTTGTGGGCATCATTTATTTTAATTTTCAGAGTGCTAGGCAGCTGCTTAAGGAGCCCGTGGCTGCTGACTGTTGGGACAAGGTTTGAGGAGTCAAGTATTTATAAAGCTTTGAAATTTGCATCACCTGGCCTTTTCTAACGATGAGTGTGAACAAGCCATAGCCCTAACAAGCTAATTAAGGTCTGAGACCTTGGTAAAAGTTATCTGAGAGCTCAAATCTCTTGGGGTGCCCAAACTTTTGCATGGTGCTCCTTTCTTTTTTCTCT
Source organism: Mobula hypostoma (assembly GCF_963921235.1). Lineage (NCBI taxonomy): Eukaryota > Metazoa > Chordata > Chondrichthyes > Myliobatiformes > Myliobatidae > Mobula > Mobula hypostoma. Next base: position 111,516,558 of record NC_086105.1, on the reverse strand, counting down.
CTCTAAAATTGTACAAAACAAAAATAATGTACTAATCTTGCTTAAAATGTTGAAAAGAATGTTTCATCTTTGTGAAACGGGCCCAGCAGAGATTGCACTTTCTGAGGAAGCTTGAACAAGCATCACTCCCCACTAACATCTTAACTACATTCTACAGAGGCGTGGTTGAGAGTGTGCTGACCTTTTGCATCACAACCTGGTACTCCAGCTGCAGTGCTGTCGACAAAAAAGCCTTGCAGAGGGTGGTTAGGGGAGCAGAGAAGGTTATTGGGATCTCCCTACCTTCTGTCCAAGACCTCTTTCAGAGTTGATACCTCCAGAAGACACGGTACATCATTAAAGACCCCTCACACCCTCTCCATGAACTGTTTGTTCTTCTGCCATCAGGCAAACGTTACAGGAGCATCAAAACTAAAACCACAAGGCTACTAAACAGCTTCCTCCCACAGGTAGTCAGACTGCTAAATAGCTGCTCCACCTGACTCTGCTTTGGACACTTTTAACTTGCACTGGACACTTATAACTGATTTTAACTGACATGTGGCTGTTGTGTTTTACTATTTATTGTTATGTTTATTATTTAGTGTTGCGTTTGTTATGTTATGATTGCACTGCTCCTTGGAAACGCTGTCTCATTCTGCCCTGCAGAGCTGATGTACGGTTAGAATAACAATAAAGTTTTTTGCATATTTTTTTTTTGAATCTTTAACTTTATGACTTTTGGTGATCAGTTCATCTTCTACTCACTTAACTATTCATAGTACCAGAAATTTTGACCGGGGTGCCCAAACTTTTGCATGCCACTGTAAGCTACAGTTACCTAGGTTCCAATAGTCCTTCCAACTGGGTTCATAATTTAGATAATAACAACTCTGAGAAGCTGCTTAGAATATTATACTTCATACCGCCCTGGGATTAAGAATTCCTGACTTGCGGACATCCCTACGTATGTATGAACAAGCTTTCATAACATTAGTAAATTCAAAAGCCATGCATACAGTATTTACAAACATTCATTCCTATAAATGGTAGAACTAGTTTCATCTCTCTCCCTGCTGTTAGTAAATGGTCTTTCTTGTCAGTCTTATGCACCTTTGATCCCATTCATTTTAGTGCTATGGAAGAATTGTCTTTATTGAGTGACGTGTGTATTTTCTGAACTTTGGACAATAAATTGACAAATGGATATTGGTAAAAAAGGAAGCCATTTATTACTCAGGGATAACCCGTACAATGAATATGGTTTAAAAAAAAACAAATGCTGTTAATGTCTGCATGCAATATCGTTTTGAAACCCAAAGTCTGATTCTAGCAGGTGGATTCCAATAAAGAGGGCAGCAGATGAACAAATAATGGCAAGTAAAACACTGATGTTTTATGAAGTAATTATGAAAGAGTGTTTGGGCCCCAGCTGCAGCGTTGTGTCCAATTTTGTGCTTAATAGTTTAGAAAGGATTGGAGAAATTGCAGAGGGAGTTTACTGCTTCATCATCAGGGTCGAAGAACTTCAGTCTTCTTAGGACGTGTTGGAGAAGCTGATTTTGTTTATTGGTGACTTAAAAGAAGGGTCTGATGTTGGGAAGGGTTTTAACAAAAGATCTGAAATTGTTTCCACAAGTAGGAGAATGAGTAATTGTAGGGCACTGATTTAAGACAATCAGCAGGATACTGCAGGTGCTGGAAATCTTGAGCAACACACTCAAAAATGTTAGATTAACTCAGCAAGTCAGGCAGCATCCGTGGAGAGGAATAAATAGCTGACGTTTCAGACTGAAACCCCTCATCAGGACTGTAGAGGAAGGGGGCAGATGTCAGAATAAGAAGGTGGAGGGAGGGGAAAGAGTATAAACTGGCAGGTGATAGGAGAGACCAGATGAATGGGAAGGTAGGTATGGGGGGTTGGTGGTGGGGAGGGAGGATGAATTAAGAAGCCGGGAGTGAATAGGTGGAAGAGTCAAAGAGCTGAAGAAGGAAAAAAACCTAACAGGAGGGGACAATGGACCGTGGAAGAAAGGGAAGGAAAGGGGAACCAGAGGGAGGTGATGCACAGGTAAAGAGAAGGGGTGAGAGGGTAGCCAGAACGGGGAATGGAAAAAGAGAGAGGGGGAATAGAGGGGGAAGTAATTACTGGAAGTTCAAGAAATTGGTGTTCATACTATCAGGTTGGAGGCTATTCAGATGGAATATATGGTGTTGTTCCTCCATCATGGTGGCATGAACATCAATTTCACAAATTTGAGTAATTCAATTTCCAAACTGTAAAGTTGTTTACATAGCACATTATAACAGTCAGAAATATGATGTTTCACTAAGTGATAAAATTGATTCCCCCATATATTCCATAAACTATGACACTTGAGAAGGTAATGTACACAGGACCACAATGTTAGAGCAGTGGTGTGGACTAATTAGTTTTAGTTTTCAAAGAGGCAGTAGCACCATAGACTGAATGATATCACTTTACACTGTGATAATCTATGGGACAGAAATTCAGTTTTGCTTGCTTGTAATCAGTGTGCAACCTTGTAGAACCTGCTCACTGCAGTCAGCTTCTGAAGTTTGAATTTTGGAAGCGCAATACAACTCGGATCTTCCATTTAGCACAAGCAATCAACTGCAAGTCTCTGTCTCGAAGACTTTAAAACACTCACGTCCGTCCCTGCAGAGCCTTTTCCATTTCTTGGTTACAGTAGGCTTAAATATTTCCTGTCTGTAAACTAATAAGCATTCTCAACATGTGGACTTCATTTAAAGTAAACATTTGATATCACAAGCATGTCACATACCTTAGATTCTTTTTCTGTAGCAGACCAATGCCTCCATAACATTGACCACACACAAAAAGCATGTTAATCATTTGGACGTAATTTTGCTAGTTGAAAATGCGGGTAAAATATTCCTCTGCATCCTCCTCCCAGGAATGCCTTGGTGTCTATTGATTAGATTAGATTAGATTAGATTCAACTTTATTGTCATTGCGTCGAGTACAGATACAAAGCCAATGAAATGCATTTAGCATCTGACCAGAAATGCCAAGTATAGTGTTATTTACAAAATAACTGCAAATAAAAAAAGTGCTACAGCACACAAATACAGAAGTACTGAGACAGTACAATTCAGATGCAATACTGCTTCGTGCTATGATGAGAGGTTCAGCAGTGTCACAGCCTCAGGGAAGAAGCTCTTCCTGTGCCTGCTGGTGTGGGAGCGGAAGCTCCTGCAGCGCCTACCGGATGGGAGGAGAGTAGTGAGATGCATCCTGATAATGCTTTTCGCCCTGCCCAGGCAGCATTTATGGTAGATGTTCTCAATGGTGGGCAACTGGGTGCTAATAATCCACTGGGCAGTTTTCACCACACACTGGAGTGCTTTGTGGTCCGATACGGGACAATTGCCATACCACACTGAGATGCAGTGAGATGCACTGAGAAGTCCTGTTTCCCAGAGGTGCTTGTTCAAACAACCCAGTCGAAGTTCTATCAAAGCTGTTCATCATAAATTCACCGAATATTCCACTGAAGGGATGGGTGAAAATGTTTGAGCTTCAGCAATGAGAAGTAGACTTCACAAGCTTACAGGAAAGTTTCCCACAGACCCTTACCTGTTCTGTATTGGAACTTCACTAAATTGCAAGGGTGCACTCTTAGGCCCCACACCAGAGATTTGAAGTAGGAATCCGAACTGAACATGCACTTACAAGATTATGGATGTAAATAATGTCACATACAGTGGTGCTGATTGTAACTCCATCTGTCTGCTGCACATGAAAAAGAGGACTGTCTATTGATAAAGATTTCTCAGGCCAGTCACTCCCTCAGGAAGCAGCAAGAAATAACTTGCAGGGATTCTCAAGACAAGCAAAGCAGATACCCAAATAAAGCAAAAACGATACCCAAATAAAGTTAGAAAGTCTTTCCTAGCGCATGCATGCTGGATGAAATCATTGCCTGTGGACTCGTGCAGCTGCTGACATCACTAAAACCAACAATCGGTCCTCCCCAGGCCGTGGCTGGGTTCTGTCCCTGTGAGTGTTAACCCTGACATCTTGCAAATCAGAAATTCAGCCATGAGCCCAGTTCCCAGATAGCAAAAGGCACCTGCACCTCAGAATGTCAGGCAAGACCATCCCACTGATCTTCCAAACAGACCTTCACATCAGCTACACGTAAGTCTGGCCTTCATAACCCCAGGAGGACCTCCAAAATATTTAGCAATGCATTGGGGCACCTTGAAGAAAGAAAGGCAAAATGACATAAATGGTAACAGCATATAAAATGGACAAAAATTGATCTTTGGAGATGTCTGGATGAATTCAAGAGTCTGCAGTATGACTCACAGGAGCCTTGGCTTTATAGGGAGAAACCAAGCAAGTTATGCTTAAGTAACACACACAAATTGCTAGAGGAATTCAGTAACTCAGGGAGAATCTCTGGTAGGGAATAAACAGTTAGTATTTCAGGCCGAGATCCTTCATTATGACTGGAAGAGAAGGGGGAAGAACCCAGAACAAGAAAATGTGTGTGTTGGGGGGTGGGAAGGGAAGTACAAGCTGGTAGGTGATAGGTGAAACCAGCTTGGGGTGGGTGGGGGAGAGTGTATGAAGTAAGAAGCAGGAAAGTGATAGCTGGAAGAGGTGAAAAGCTGAAGAAGGAAGAATCTGATAGGAGAGGACAGTGGACCACGGAAGGAAGGGAAGGAGGAGGGGCACCAGAGGGAGGTGATGCTCAGGTGAGGAGAAGAGAAAGACTGAGAGGGGAATCAGAACGGGAAATGAAAAAAAAAATGAGAAGGGAGAGGTAGTAGAAATTACTGGAAGTTAGAAGTTCATTCAACTGAAATCTTAAGCAGACTCATTGATGGATGTAGGTGAGTTCATTGCATCCTTTTAATGAACAGCAGGGGCCATTACCTACATTCAGCCAATGCTTAGTCCTCAATCAACATCAGTGGCTGGAGTGTTCACTGAGATCTTTAATCTCTCACTCTGGCAGTGTGTGAAACCCAACTGTTTCAATTATACCGGTACTCAAGAAGAGCATGGTAACCTGCCTCAGTGACTATCGCCCAGTAGCATTTACGTCCATGATGATCACCTGTTTTGAGAGATTGGTGACGAAACATATCAGCTCCTGCCTGAGAAGTGACTTAGATCGGCTCCAATTGCCAACCGGAGCAACAGGTCTACAGCAGATGTCATCTCATTAGCCGTTCACTCAACGCTGGAACATCTGGACAACAAAGATGCATACATCAGGATGCTCTTTGTCGACTACAGCTCAGCATTCAATGCCATGATCCCCTCAAGACTAATCAATAAGCTCCAGGATCTTGGCTACAATACCTCCTTGTGCAATTGGATCCTGGTTTTCCTCCCAGTCAGTTTGGACTAGCAACAACATCTCCTCCATGACCTCCATCATCACAGGTGCACCATAAGGCTGTGTGCTTAGCCCCTGCTCTACTCGCTTCGCACTTATGACTCTGAGGCTAAACACAGTTCCAATGCCACATGCAAGCTTGCTGATGACACCGATGTTGTAGGCCTAATCAAAGGTGGTGATGAATCAGCATATAGGGGAAGATTGAAACCTGGATGAGTGAACAATGTACTACTCAATGTCAGCAAGACCAAGGAGCAGGTTATAGACTTCAGGAAAAAGAAACCAGAGGTCCATGAGCCAGTCCTCATTGGAGGATCAGCGGTGAAGAGGGTCAGTAACTTTAAATTCCTAGATGTTATTATTTCAGAGGGTCTGTCCGGCACCCAGCATGTAAGTGCAAGTTATGAAGTAAGCACAGCAGCACCTCTACTTCCTTAGAAGTTTGCAAAGATTCAGCACGACACCTAACACTTTGACAAACTTCTGTAGATGTGTGGTGGAGAGTATATTGACTGACTGCATTACATCCTGATATGGAAACATCAATGGTCTTGAATGGAAAATCCCACAAAAGTAGTGGACACAGCCCTCGTGGGTAAAGCCTTCCCACCATTGACCACATCTACTTGAAATGCTGTCGCAGGAAAGCAGCGTCTACCACCCAGAACATGCTCTCTTCTTGCTGCTGCCATCAGGAAGAAGGTACAGGATCCTCAGGACTCATACCACCAGATTCAGGTACAGTTACTACACCCCAACCATCAGGCTCTTAAACCAAAGGGGCTAACTTCACTCAACTTCACCAGCCCCATCATTGAAATGTTCCCACAACCAGTGGACTCACTTTCAAAGAATCTTCATCTCATGTTCTCAATATTTATTGCTTATTTATTTATTATTAGTATTTTTTCTTTTTGTATTTGCACAGTTTGTTCTCTTCTTCACTCTGGTTGAAGGACCTACTTGGGCGGCCTTTCATTGATTCTGTTTTGGTTATTATTCTATAGATTTATTGAATATGTCCGCACTGAAAATGAATCTCAGGGTTGTAAATGGCAACATACATGTACTTTGATAATAACATTTACTTTGAACTATATAGCATTGGTCATTGTCAGGAAGGAGGCCTGAATGGAACGTAAATATAAGCATAGAATGATTGGGCTGAATGGCCTGAGAGTGCACATGCATTTCTGCAATAAATGACGTATTTGCTGCTTCTGGGGGATTTTTATATGCATTTGACTGCCATGTTTCTTGAATTACTGGGAATTTGCATTTAAAGTGTCTCCTTGGCTAAAAAAAAATCATTCCGTATATCTGAAGATACAAATCTTTCTGAAAGCACCCATGACTCTGTCACCTCAAACAGTTGAAGAAATTTGCAAGGCCCCCCAAATACTAAGAACTTTCTATAGGGGTGTGATTGAGAGCATCCTGACTGGCTGCATCACTGCCTGGTATGGGAACTGTACTTCCCTCAATCTCAGGAATCTACGGAGAGTGGTGCGGACTGCCCAGCACATCAGTAAATGTGAACTTCCCGCTATTCAGGACGTTTACAAAGACAGGTGTGTAAAAAGGGCCTGAAGGATCATTGGAGACCCAAGTCACCCCAACCACAAACTGTTCCAGCTGCTACCATCTGGGAAATGGTACCACAGCATGAAAGCCAGGGCCAACAGGCTCTGGGACAGCTTCTTCCACCAGGCCATCAGACTGATTAATTCATGCTGATACAGTTGTATTTCTGTGTTATATTGAATGTACTGTTGTACATAATATTTATTATAAATTACTATAATTGCGCATTGCACATTTAGATGGAGATGTAATGTAAAGACTTTTACTCCTCATGTATATGAAGGATGTAAGTAATAAAGTCAATTCAATTAAATGATTCCAGTTATGTGGCTAACTCTAGATGCCACACTTCAGCTGGTTGTCAAGGCCATTGAGATGAATGAAAAGGAGATATATTAGAATGGTAGCATTCTTGAAAGACTTTGGTTATTTGGAGAAATTGACCTTCCTAGAACTGAGGTAGTTAAGCATAAAGTGGGCCACAACATTCAAATTCATGGAGGGCTTTGATGAAGCAACAACTTCCACCAGCAAGTTTAATAACAGTGGCAACATCATTAAGGTGGCCACCGGAACAATCAAAAGTTGATAAATGCAAAAAAAAAAGTTTCACTGTGTGACAGAATTAGAATGAACTGTTTGAGTGGTTTGTGGAAGCAAATACCCTACTGATGCTCATTTATCTTCTGACTGAAAATAAATGCATTTATGGCAGCTTTTATGATGTGAAACACCTTTGAAGCACTTTACAGAAAATTAAATACACTGGACACAGTTCTAATTGAGAAACTGCTCAGGAACGTCAGGTGATAGTTTTGTGCTTCAGGTTATGCAACAGCACATCTCCCATTATCTTGATACTTATCACATGTGTGAGGTAGGAGCAGACCGGAAGGATATTCTTAGAAGGTAAAGTTAAAAACTGGAGTGAAAATCATGTGCTGTGGCACCTCCTTCAGAGATGCTAGATTCAGAGTCTTCAAAATATATTTCAGGCATTTGATTGTGATTCTTAAAATGCTTTGAATTTTACATATAATTCTGTCATCTTCCATTTATATACGAGATAGAACTGTGTACAGTTCTGGTCGCCTCATTATAGGAAGGATGTACAGAGGAGATTTACCAGGATGCTGCCTGGTTTAGAGAGTATGCTTTACAATCAGAGATTAAGGGAGCTAGGGCTTTACTCTTTGGAGAGAAGGAGGATGAGAGGAGACATGATAGAGGTATACAAGATATTAAGAGGAATAGATGGAGTGGACAGCCAGCGCCTCTTCCCCAGGGCACCACTGCTCAGTACAAGAGGACATGGCTTTAAGGTAAGGGGTGGGAAGTTCAAGGGGGATATTAGAGGAAGGTTTTTTACTCAGAGAGTGGTTGGTGCGTGGAATGCACTGCCTGAGTCAGTGGTGGAGGCAGATACACCAGTGAAATTTAAGAGACTACTAGACAGATATATGGAGGAATTTAAGGTGGGGGGTTATATGGGAGGCAGGGTTTAAGGGTTGGCACAACATTGTGGGCCGAAGGGCCTGTACTGTGCTGTACAATTCTATGTTCTATGTTCTATAAATCTGTGTTGTTTACATTTAATTATTCACTTCTACTGATTGGAGTCAGCCTTGTTAACTGTTGGTGAAATATTTTTCTTTGAATGATTATTCCATTCTGGTTTCTTTTCCAAGAACCTGAAATCAAGGCCATGACTGAATATGCTGCACCTCAAGAATGGATTGTGCTATTTCTGCGATTGGAAATGGACGTTGCTAAGGTCCTAGTAGGTCAGCAGATCAGGTTTGCTTTTATCCCTGAAGTTCTCAATAGGTGGCTCCTCTGCACCTTACATGTTGTGGGGCTTTGTGGTATTCAGATACCAAACACATCGTGCAGTTCAGTTGATTGCTGTCTGTGTGTAACCTGCTTCCCAAAGCTCTGTTCAGTCTTCTACCTCTGAACTCACAGGGGACAAAACAGAAGTCTGGAAGATTTTAGTTGTTGCTTTCCAATTTGTGAGGGCTAATAATATTGCCTTTTTACTTGACTTTTGTAGCTACACTTTCTACTCATTGTTTGGGTCTACTTGAATGTTCCCACTGGTTTTCTTTATCTATCATTAACATGCTTTACATTCAACACCAAGAAAGAATTACTCATGGTATGATTATCGATTAAGATAACTTCATTACCCTGAATCAAGCTAGATTGCTTATTAGGATTTAATTTTGATTTCAACAAGTCCTAAAGACATACTTTATCTTATTACAACATGTTCATGGAAGAAGAATTCATTGGGACATGCTTAAGTGCTCCTTTGTAAGAATGGAGGAATAAACAGATGAAGGATTACCATGGCCTTCTCCTGTTATCCAGCCTATAGCTAATTTCACATCTGCATTTCTAATTGCCTGTACTTTCATCTACAAAAGGCTAATGACTCTGATAAAGTTTGCCTTCAGCAGACAATCCTAATGGATAGCTGGAAAAATAGACAATTATAAACTCTGAAATTTAGCTGCTAGTTAACTGAGTCAACTAATCTTAAATTAGGAGTAGTTATTTGACTAAAATTGCTCACAATGCCCTGTGGATTGGGAGATTAAAAGAAATTGCACAGAATATCGTTATGAATAAAATAAGTTTTCTAATATTGTCTGCAATCCAGAAACATATGAAAGTTGTAAATGTTAAATTGACGGGGGGGGGGGAATACTCACATTTATTGGGCACAATTCTGAAATATTTCCTGTCATTACTTCAGGATACTTCTTTCCAACCAATGACGAAGTTGTAAATAGTAGTCACTGTTGGAAGCTTAACAACCAAATTACAAACAAGAACCTCCTGCAATCAGCTTGCACTGTGCAAAAGTCTCAGACACCCTACATTTTATATAAAGTTTGTTTTAGATGTTCATTTTTTTGTCTACTGCATTAGTGTGTAAGTAGACATGCATTCATTTTCCAAAAAATTAAATGTTTTTATTTCATTAAAGAAAATAACATCTTTAAGTAGGACGAAGGAGATGTCCTCCTTTTTTAAAGAAAGGGGGCTTCCCTTCCTCCACCATCAACCCTGCTCTCAAACGCATCTCCCCCATTTCATGCATCTCTATCTCTGAAGACAGCTTATCTACTGATGTCCACTATAAGCCTACTGACTCTCACAGCTATCTGGACTATTTTTCTTCTCACCCTGTCTCTTGCAAAAATGCCATCCCCTTCTCGCAGTTCCTCCGTCTCCGCCACATCTGCTCTCAGGATGAGGCTTTTCATTTCAGGACGAAGGAGATGTCCTCCTTTTTTAAAGAAAGGAGCTTCCCTTCCTCCACCATCAACTCTGATCTCAAACACATCTCCCCCATTTCACGCACATCTGCTCTCACTCCATCCTCCTGCCACCCCACTAGGAATAGGGTTCCCCTTGTCCTTACCTACCACCCCACCAGCCTTCGGGTCCAACATATAATTCTCCGTAACTTCCGCCACCTCCAACGGGATCCCACCCTTTCCCACATCTTTCCCTCTGCCCCCCTCTGCTTTCCACAGGGATCTGTCCTTACGTGACTCCCTTGTCCATTCGTCCCCCCATCCATCCCCACAGATCTCCCTCCTGGCACTTATCCTTGTAAGCGGAACAAGTGCTACACATGCCCTTACACTTGCTCCCTCACTACCATTCAGGGTCCCAGACTGTCATGGTCCAGTCCGTGAAGTCCGCATTCCAGTTCACGGTCTGGTCCATCGACACTTGCTCCAGGTTTTCCTGTCTACCCTGTTTCTGTTCCTGTTGAGCACTAATTGAGGCAGCTGATTCTCGTTGGGGCTGGCTGCATAAATACCTCCAGAGACCAGGGCGTGGCTGCTGGATTGTTCTTGTCCTTACTCCTTGTATCTCTTCCCCTGCCTTCTGTTTCCTCGCCTGAAGCCTTGCCTTGTCTTGCTGGTAACACTCGCCTCGTCTTGCCTGAAGTCTTGTCTTGGAGCCACCCTGTACCTAGCTCCCTTCCTGTCCCTTGCCTCCGCCGGATAAGCCAGGCCGTCTTGCCATTACCCTGCGATTGGTTCTGTCCCTTCCTGTCCCTTGCCTCCGTCGGGTAAGCGAGGCCTTATTGCAGTTACCTACGGTTGGTTCTGTCCCTTCCTGTCCCTTGCCTCTGTTGGGTAAGCCAGACCGTCTTGCCATTACCTACAGTTGGTTCTGTCCCTTTCTGTCCCTTGCCTCCATTGGGTAAGCCAGACCGTCTTACCATTACCTACAGTTGGTTCTGTCCCTTCCTGTCCCTTGCCTCTGCCAGGTAAGCCAGGCTGTCTTGCCGTTACCCTGTGGTTGGTTCTGTCCCTTCCTGTCCCTTGCCTCCATTGGGTGGAGTACCGCGCCCTGCCCAGCGGGAGCTTCAAGACCCCAAGCCCCAAGCCTCAAGCCTCGAGCCTCCAGTCTCAAGCCTTGCCTCAAGTCTCTGGTCTCCAGTCTCGCCTGAAGTCTCTGGTCTCCAGCCTTGCCTCAAATCTCTGGTCTCCAGCCTCGCCTCAAGTCTCTGGTCTCCAGCCTCACCTGCCTGCCAGCCAAGTCACGTCCTTACCTAGTTCTGGGGTCCGAGCCAGAGGCAAGACCCAGGTACTGGGTCCTTGTCCAGTCTCTGGCTCGGAGTCCAAGCCCGGGCTCCTAGTTCTCTTGTCCAGTCCTGTTCCGGGTTCCCGGTTTTCGTGTCCATGTCCTAGCCCTCACCCCGTATCCTAGTCCTGTCCCTAGTACTTCAGTATCTGTGTCTTGCACTTGGGTCCGTTCCCAGCCACCTCCTTATGACACAGACAGTCCTTCCAGGTGAGACGACATTTCACCTGTGAGTCGGCTGGGATGATATACTGCGTCCAGTGCTCCCGATGCGGCCTTCTATATATTGGCGAGACTCAACACAGACTGGGAGATCGTTTCGCTGAACACCTACGCTCTGTCCGCCAGAGAAAGCAGGATCTCCCAGTGGCCACACATTTTATTCCACGTTCCATTTCCATTCTGATATGTCTATCCACGGCCTCCTCTACTGTAAAGATGAAGCCACACCCAGGTTGGAGGAACAACACCTTATATTCCGTCTGGGTAGCCTCCAACCTGATGGCATGAACATTGACTTCTCAAACTTCCGCTAATGCCCCACCTCCCCCTCGTACCCCATCCGTTATTTATTTATTTATATACACACATTCTTTTCCTTTTTCTCCTTTTTCTCCCTCTGTCCCCCTCATTACACCCCTTGCCCATCCTCTGGGCTTCCCCCCACCTTTTCTTTCTCCCTAGGCCTCCTGTCCCATGATCCTCTCATATCTCTTTTGCCAATCACCTGTCCAGGTCTTGGCTCCATCCCTCCCCCTCCTGTTTTCTCCTATCATTTTGGATCTCCCCCTCCACCTCCCACTTTCAAATCTCTTACTAGCTCATCTTTCAGTTAGTCCTGACGAAGGGTCTCGGCCTGAAACGTCGACTGTACCTCTTCCTAGAGATGCTGCCTGGCCTGCTGCATTCACCAGCAACTTTGATGTGTGTTTCTTTAAGTAATAGACCATTTTTCAAATAAAAACGTGATGACTTTGTAGATACAATACATAGCCCAGCGCACGATTAAACAAGGATAATAAACAGGTGCTAGTGATCAATGATATAATGAGTTGAATGAACTAAAGTGATGAACTGAAATGGAAACGGGTGTAGAATGAATCAGACTGGGTGAAGGACAACCAAACTAAAGTCAAGGGTGTGGCAGATGTTGACAGTTTAACCTTTAAATCATCAATCCTTACACCATGGCAAGGGTGAGCATAGCAACAAGACACAAGGTGGTCATCCTGCACCAGCAAGGTCTCTCACAAGAAGAAGCTACGTGGCAGACAGGAGTTTAAAGATGTGCTGTCCAAACTCTTCTGAAGGAGCATAAAGAAACCAGCAAGGCTGAGGACCAGAAACGCAGTGGTTGGCCATAGAAACTGAGTACAGCAGATGAGAGATATGTTGAACAGAATCCAAAGTAGCCCAGCTTTGCTATCACCTCTGAACTCACAGAAACCACTGGAACCCAAGTACACCCCTCCGCAGTCCAGAGAATTCTTGTCAGAAGTGGTCTTCATGAAAGAGCTGCTGTCAAAAATCCATTCCTCCAAAGAGGAAACAAAGCCAGGAGACTCAACTACGCATAAAAACACAAGAGCCGTGTGCTGAACAAGGGCAGCAAGTGCTCTGGACTGACAAATCAAAGTTGAATTTTTTTGGCTCTAACAGGAAGCAGTTTGTCGGCAGAAGAGCTGCAGAGTTAATCGTACGCCTCCCTGATGGTATCGCATGATGGATGAGAATCTGCTTGTACTTCTCACCATTGAGGACTTCATTCATCCTGAGCAGATCACCAACTCCATTTGCTCAAACCTGCATAAAACCTCCGCTTTACTTCACAGTTGCTGCAGACACTCATCCACGTAGTACTCTCCAGCTCTTCTGCGGACAAACTGCTTCCGTGACCCCTTCAGTGAACGCGGAGACATCCTCATCATGGAAGACATTCCAGTTGATGCCAACAAATCAGTCCTATAGCATGGAGACTGATTGGTTGGACCAACAGTGGATGTTTTTAACTATGGCCACCTCTTGTTTCAGCTTCTGCCTGTACATCAGCAGAAGCAAGATGGAGGAGTGATCCGACTTTCCGAACGGCAGGCCCCAGGGAGCTGATGGTTTTGTGCAATTCCTTTAGAGCCAGGTCAGTATCGGCCTGTGGCAGAATGTACACAGCTGTGATAATAACAACCATGAACTCCCTATGCAGCCAGAAAGGTCTACACAGCAGCACAAGGTACTCTAGGTTCAGGGAACAAAAGGATTTGAGGACATGCACATTCTGGGGGTCACACCAAGCATTATTGACCATGAAGCATACTGCACCTCTTTTACTCTTCCCAGAGAGGCTTTTATGCCTGTCCGCCCGGAACAGGGAGAACCCGAAGGGCTCAATGGCATGATCCGGTATCTCCTCTATCAGCCAGGTCTCCACGAAGCACAAAACATGACATTCCTTTGTTTCCCGCTCTCAATTTGCACAGCTTGTTATCCAGGGACTGAATGTTAGCCAGGAGTATGCTAGGGAGCGGCAGCGATTGGCATGTCTTCTCAACCTCACCAGGACGCCAGCCCTTCTCCCTCGCCTCTGGCATTGCTTCCAAGGTAGCGGTGGTGTAATAAATGAGCCTCCAATGGGCCGCGTAAGCGGGGGTTCCCAGTGTAGAAACGGCGACACATTATGGGTAAATGCCACCCTCCCAATGTTCAGAAGAGCCAGTCGATCATATCTGATGTGACTATCATGTTTCTTGAACAACAAAAGCAAAGGAAATTGCAGAAATTAGCAGTACACTGTAAAGCTGGAACAGAGCTCACAACATGGCTGCTGTACACAGCGCCACCTTGAGCAATATAAATTATTACTTTAATATACCACATTCATCTGATATAAACTTAAATTAAAGCATTAATGTTTGTCAATTCAAAGAAGAAAAAGCTGCTTCTGTTTAGCTCAGCAAACCCTTTCAAATGGCTGCGTAAAGTTGTGGGACTGGTTACAACGTGTATCTAACCTCTCAGCACAGGACCGTCCTCATATCTGCAGTGATTCCAGGGGCATAGTGAAAGATCAGACAGGACTGCAATGCCATTTTTGTACTGCTGCAATGTACAAAAATTGATTCTTATCTGAATTATGGCAACGTGACTGAGCTAATGAATAGATAACTTGGAACTATATAAATGATACATCTTGGACAGCACCTCCCTGCTTATAATTAAAGTAATGCTATTCTTTACTTCCATCTGATTTAATGACTCACCCATTGTCATACTGACTCTGCAGCATTTCAGTTGCACTGTGACGAGGGTGTCAACCCATGATATTCAACTCGTGCCTCTGAAGTAGGATAAATTCAGCTTGTGGTTTAAAGGGAGGAGTCTTACCAGCAGATAAATGAGAGAGGAGGGAGGACAGAGATGGTAACTAAAAAGGGGAAAGGGTTAAAGGGTAAAGATGACGCTACCTCATTCTGAGGAGGGACTAGCTGGCCTTCACAGTTGGAAAGATCTTTTTTCTTTAAGTAGTGTTATTTTTTATGATTGATAGATTGGAACATTGTTTATCAAGTCCTTGGAAATGGGGCAGGGGACACTTTCTCATCAATTTCCTATGTTACAGCAGTTGACCATCCCTCAGAAATAATCGATTCTCTGTTAAATGCCTTGGGATGACCTAAAGTCGTAAGCGTACCCTACGGAAGTATTGTCATGTCATTCTTAAAGAGGAGGCAAAAGGTTTGGAGTTGCCTAATAGGATTCGATCAGGTATGGACAGATTCTGAAATAGCAAGAGCTGAGTGTCATTCCTCATTCCCAACTAACCATTTCCACCTAAACCCATTGTTATTCATTTGGGGAGGAGTTCAACACAAACATATAAGCAAGCAGGAAATGATGGTAAGATACGAGCAGCACTAAATAATGTCAGAGTACAGCATTAAGCTTCCATTAAGCAGTGGAAGAAGTCTTCAGCTGAGTTCCTTCTCAACTTGTCACAGCTTAAAGGATCACATGCCAATGTACTGGAAGAGGATAAGCTCAACAATCATGGTTATGAACAGTATTCTTGGAGTCTCTGTAGTGACTCTTCCATTCTGCTATCAACAGGTAAATTCTACTCTGATTAAATAGAAGCAGGCCAGCAGGTGTTTCCTGTAATTTCCAATTCTATTCAGATTAAACCTTGACTCAAGCAAGCCGAGGCAATGCAATTAACTCCAGTAAGACATGCTAGAGGCAATACCTCTTTGGTTTTTGGCTGTAGTTTTAATTTACTTTACTGCAGGCTTTCCTGTTTAATAACAGTTTTGTCTACATTATTTTCTACTTTGCAGAGGAGAAAATTTACATGAGGGCATGATAATTGTTTGTGGAAAACTTCGTATTCTGAATCTTGCACACGGGTTTTCACAGAGCTCTTCAAGTTCTGTCTTTTACATTGGCTTCCTTTCATCATTCTGGAGTGATGTATTGTACAGTTAACTTCCTGGTGTTATCCTGACTTGCATGAACTCTAAATAATAGATTATATATGTTGAGAGGAAAAACAAAAGTTCATTTAATCATATAGGAAGTGACCATAAGCAAATACTTTATTTAATTTTTCTAACTTTAGTAACTTACTGTATATTACTAAATTAGCAGACAGTTTATCAGGCACTTTGAAAAGATCTATAAAAAGAAGAGTGGTTTAAGTGTTCTGACCATTATGGGAGTGACCATTGTGTGAGTGGGTCACTCTTAGAGTGGAGAGATTGAGGCTTCGGCTCAAGAGAAGAGGCAAAGGTAAGTTTCTGGTAGGTTTATTTCTTCCTTCATCTATTTGTGCCTCGCTAGAGTAGTGAGAATGGATCTGGGGTCAGTGGTGTGTTCTCCATTTTAGATATGAGAGTTCCGGGAAACCTCCAGCTCCCTTGATAACTAGGTCTGTGTGAAGTGCATCCAGCTGCAGGTTACAGATCATGTTGGGGAATTGGAACCACAGCTGGATGACCTCCAACTCATTTGGGAGATTGAGACAGTGATACATAAGAGCTATAGGGTTGTAGTCACCTCTAAACTGCAGGAGGCAGGTAGCTGGGTGACTCTCAGGGGAAGGAATGGGAATCAGCAAATCATGCAGAGTACTCCTATGGCCATTCCCCTCAGTAACAGGTATATCACTGTATTATTTGGAATGACCTACCAGGGGAGAGTTACTGGCCAGGTGTCTAGCACGCTTTGGCTCAGAAAGGAAGGGGAGAGAAGGGGAGTGCAGTGGGGATAGGGGATTCAATGGTTAGGGGAGCAGACAAGAGATTCTGTGTATATGAAAGAGCCAACTGGATGATATGTTGCCTCCCAGCTGTCAGGGTCAGGGATGTCTCAGATTGGGTCACAGCATTCTGAAGTGGGAGGGCGAGCAGCCAGAAGTCGTTGTTCATATTGGTCACAATGGCATAGGTAGGAAAAGAGATGAGATCCTAAGGAGAGAATATAAGGAGATAGATATGAAGCTGAAAAGCAGGACCTCAAGGGTAGTAATCTCCGGGATTGCAGCCTGTGCCACATGCCAAGAATAAGATGATTTGACTCATGAAAGTGTGGCTGAGGAATTGGTGCAGGGGACAGGGTTTCAGATTTGTGGATCACTGGGATCATTTTGTGCAGTCATATCTTCTAGGGAAGTTATGACCCGTACACAAAGGACAAGTTATACTTAAACTTGAGGGGAACCAACATCCTTGTGGGCAAGAGTAGGCAGTTGATAGGGCAAAATTGTAATCAGTTAGATGGATTACAGTGTGAGTATTTTAATGTTCAGGTGATGAATTTAGAGCTTGTGTCAATATATGGAACTGCGAAGTTGTGGCCATTATAGAGTCCTAGCTTTTACAAGGGCAGGAGTGGTTGCTGGATGTTCTGGAGTTTAGATACTTCAAAAGGAACAGCAATCAAGGTTAAAGAGATGGGGTGTGGCATTGCTAATCGGGGATAGTATCACTGGTGTAGAAAGGGAGGATGCCATGAAGAGAGATTGTCTACTGAGTCAGTGTGTTCTCAGAAAGAGGAAAGGAGCAAGCATTCAATTGGGAGTATTCTATAGACACTGAGGAACAGATTGGGAGGCAGATTTTGGAAAGGTGCAAAAATAACAGGGTTGTTGTTATGGGTGACTTCAACTTTCCTAATATTGTTTGGCACTTCCTTATTGCAAAAAGTTTAGATAGGGCAGAATTTATCAGGTCTGTCCAGAAAAGGTTTCTGACACAGAGAAGAGGCTATACTTCAACTGGTATTCAGGAATGAACCTGGTCAGGAGACGGATCTCTGAGCAATTTGGAGACAGTGACCGCATCCCCCTTACCTTTACTATAGCCTTAGGCAGGGTTAGCTGCATATTTAATTAGTGGAGGGCAAATTATGGTGCCATTAAGGCAGGAGTGTAAATTGTCAACAGATGTGTTCAGACAAATGTACAACTGATATGTGGAGGTTGTTAATGGGACACTTACATAGGGATCTGAGTAGTTTTGTTCCATTGAGGCAGGAAAAGGATGGTATGGTGAAGGAACCAGAGTTGACAAGAGATATGGAACAGCTTGTCAAGAGGAAGAAAGTATCTTACTTAAGGTTTAGGATGTAAAGATCAGAAAGGGCTCTAAAGAGTTACAAGATAGCTGGAAAGGAGCTGAAGAACGGACTTAGTGAGAGCTAGAAAGAGACATGAGAAGGCCTTGGGGAGTAGGATTAAGGAAGACCCCAAAGTTTTCTACACCTATGTCAAGAACAGGAGGATGATTAGAGTGAAGGTAGAATGATCAGGGATGAAGAGGGAACATGTGCGTGGAGTTGGAGGTGATAGGGGACATCGTTAATGAGTAATCACCAGTGAGAGGGACCTTGACAGTTGTGAGGACAGTGTAAAACAGGCTGTATTTGAACATGTTGACATAAAGATAAAGAATATGCTGGAACTTCTGAAAAACATTGAGAGAGATAAATCCCTGGAGCCAGATGGGATGTACCCCAGGTTACACTGGGAAGTGAGGGAAGAGAATGCTGTGCCTCGACAATGGTATTTGCATCCTCACTGGCCACTGATGACTGGATGTTGGCAAATATTCTTCCTTTGTTTACGAAAGTGAGTAGGGATAATCTGGGAATTATAGACCATTGAGTCATACTTCAGTGTTGGGCAAGTTATCGGAGAAGATCCTTAGAGGCAGGATTTATGAGCATTTGGAGAATCACAGTCTGATTAGGGATAATCAGCATGGCTCTGTGAGAGGCGGGTCATGCCTCACGAGGTTGACTGAATTCTTTGAGGATGTGACAAAGCACTTTGACGAACACAGGGCAGTGGATGTGGTCTATATGGATAAGGCATTTGATAAGGTTCCCCAGGGTGGGATCATTCAGAAAGTCGGGAGGCATGGGATCCAAAAAAAAAATTGGGTATAAGAAAACAGCATTGGCTTGCCCATAGAGGCAGAGGGTGGTAGCACAGGGAGCATATTCTGGCTGGAGGTCAATGATAAATGACCAGTGGTGTTCCACAGGGATCTGTCGTGGGACCCCTGCTCTTTGTGATTTTTCTAAATGACTTGGTTGAGGAAGGGGAAGTATGGGTTAGTAAGTTTGAAGATGGCATGAGGGTTGGTGGAGTTGTAGGTAGTGTTGAAGACTTTCGCAGTTTACAATGGGACATTGCTGAGGAGTGGCAGATGGAGTTCAACCTAGTAAAGAATGAAATTATTTACTTTGGGAATGTCAAACTTGAAGGAAGAATGCAGGGTTAATGATAGGATTTTTAGCAGCGTGGAGGAACAGAGGTATCTTGGGGTGCATGTTTATCAATCTCTCAAGTTGATAGGGTTATGTGTTGGCCTCAATTAATTGGGGGAATGAGTTTAAGGGCTGCGAGGTAATGTTGCAGCTCTATAAAACCCTGGCTAGGCTTCACTTGGAATTTGTTTTCGGTTCTGGTCACCTCATTAAAGGAAGGATGAGGAAGCTTTAGAAGGGGTGCAGAGGTGATTTACCAAGATGCTGCCTGGATTACAGAACATGTTTAATGGGGGTAGGTTGAATGAGCTAGGGTATTTTTCCTCTGGAGGGAAAGAAAATGAGATGCAAGTTGATTGAGGTGTATTAGATGACAAGTTGAGTAGATAGCCAGAGACTTTTTCCCAGAGTGGAAATGAATAACATGAGGCCGCTTAGTTTTAAGGTGATTGGAGGAAAGTATAGGGTGGATGTCAGAGTTAAGGTTTACTCACAACATTGTGGGCTGAAGGGCCTGTAATGTGCCGTAGATTTTCTATGTTCTATGTCCACTCTGAGAGTGGTGTGTATGCAGAATACTCTGCCGGGGCAGCAGTAGAGGCAGATAGATCAGGGAAATTTAAGAACCTCTTAGATAGGCATATGGATGATAGCAGAATTGAGGGCTATGTGGGAGGGAAGGGTCAGACTGATCTGAGAGTAATTTATAAGTTCAGTACAGCATTGGGGGCTGAAGGGCCTGTACTGTGCTCTGGTGTTTTATTTCTAAATACCCATGGAATATTGTAATCCAGAGCAGGAACAGGCCTATCGGCTCAACAGGTCTATGCCAACCACAACACCTTCCCTGTCCACAACCCTCCAAGCCCTACCCCTCCATGTATGTACCTACACAAATGCCTCTTGAATACTGCAAATGTATCCATCTCGATTACTTCCTCAAGCGGCCCATTTCAGATATTCACTCCCCTCTGTGTGAAGAAGTTACCTCTCAGCTCATTTTCAAACATCTACCCTCTAATCCTGAATCGGTGCCTTCTAGTTTTGGATTCCCCTGTAATGCAGAAAGACTCTGATCACTGACCTCCTCCATGCCCTCATGATTTTATAAACTTCAGTGAGGTCACCTCTCGTTCTCCTGTGTTCCAGGGAATAACGATCCAGCATTGCCAATCTCTGCCTTTAACTCAGGTCCTCAAAAAGCTCTCCTCCACCCTCTCGAGCTTGGCATTGCCTTTCCTGGCGACCAAAACTCTACATGCTACTCCAAGTGCAAAGTCACTAAAATGTCCTGTATAAATGCAGCATAATATTCCTACTCCTGAATTCGATGCCCTGATGAAGGCCAGCATGCTAAACGCCTCCTTTCCCCACCTTGTCTTACTTGTGCAGCCATTTTCGATGAACTATGCACTTGTAGTCCCACGTTCCTCTGTTGCACAGCATTCGTTAGTGCCCTGCCATTCAACCTATAGGCCTTACCCTTTCTTGAATGTACAAAGTGCATTGCCTCATGCTGAGCTGAAATCCATTCGGCACCATTCCTCAGCCCATTCTCCCCCCAACTGAGTTTGCAGTTCATTGTAACTGCTTCACTCTTACCAAAACCCCTTAATTTAGTACGATCAGCAAACTTGTTAATTGCACCATGTACATTCACATCCACACCATTTACATAAATAATGAAAAATAGAGGCCCCGTCACTGTCTCCTGGGGCACTCTACTAGCCACAGGCCTCCTGTAGGAGAGTGGACCTTGAATCACCCCCTGTTTCCTACCATTGAGCAGATTCAGTTACAATTTTGACGCAGGCAGAATTTTCTGAAACCTTCTATCACCGCCATGACATGCATTAACTTCAAATGAATGAGCAGAATCAGAATCAGGTTTAATATCACCAGCATGTCTCATGAAATTTGTTAACAGCACCAGCAGTTCAACGCAGTACTTGATAATATAGAAAGAATAAATAAATTATAGTAAGTATATATATGTATATTGTTCTATTGAATAGATTAAAATAGTGCAAAAAGAGAGGTTTACCAAACAGTGAGGTAGTGTTCATGGGTTCAATGTCCATTTAGGAATCGGATGGCAGAGGGGAAGAAGCTGTTCCTGAATTGCTGAGTGTGTGCCTTCAGGCTTCTGTACCTCCTACCTGATGATAACAATGAGAAAAGAGCATGCCATGGGTGATGGGGGTCTTTAATAATGGATGTCACCTTTCTGAGGCACCACTCCTTGAAAACATCTTGGTTACTACGAGTGCTAGTGCCCAAGATGGAGTTGACTAATTTTACAACTTTCTGTTGCTTCTTTCAGTCCTGTGCAGTAACCACACCACCCTCTCTCATCCCAGACAGCGATGCAGCCTGTTAGAATGCTCTCTGTGGTACATCTATAGAAGCTTACCAGTGTTTTAGATGACAGACCAAATCTTTTCAAACTCCTAATGAAATATAGCTGCTGTCTTGTCTTCTTTATACCAGCATTGATATGTTGGGACCAGGTTAGATCCTCAGAGAGCTTGAGAACCAGGAACTTGAAACTGCTCAGTCTTTCTACTTCTGATCCCTCCGTGAGGATTGGTTTGTGTTCTTTCATCTTACCTTTCCTGAAGTCCACAATCAGCTCATTCATCTTACTGACGTTGAGTGCCAGGTTGTTGCTGCAATATCTCACTCCTACCTATCTCACTGGTATATCTCACTCCTATACACACTTTCATCTCCATCTGAGATTCCACCAATAATGATTGTATCATCAGCAAATTTATTAATGGTATTTGAGCTGTGCCTAGCCACGCAGTCATGGGTATAGAGAGAGTAGAGCAGTGGGCTAAGCACACACCCCTGAGGCACATCACTGTTGATTGTCATTGAGGAGGAGATGTGATCACCAATCCACACAAATTGTGGTCTTTTAGTTAGGAAGTCAAGGATCCAATTACACAAGGAGGTACAGTGGCCTAGGTTCTGTAGCTTATTGATCAGGACTGTGGGAATGATGGTGTTAAACACTGAGCTATAATCAACGAACAGCATTCTGACAGAGTGTTTATATTGTCCAGGTGATCTGAGGCTGTGTGAAGAGCCGTTGAGGTTGCATCTGCCATAGACCTACTGTGGTGATTGGCAAATTGCAGTGGGTCTAGGTCCTTGCTGAGACAGGAGTTCTTTCTAGCCATGACCAACTTTTCAAAGCATTTCATCACTGTAGATGCGAGTGCTACTGGGTGATAGTCGTTAAGTCAGCTCGCACTACGCTTCTTGGGCACTGGTATAATTGTTGCCCATTTGAAGCAGGTGGGAACTTTCGACCATAGTAGGGAGAGGTTTAAAAAGAGTATTGATTTAATCATGAGCTTTGACCATCAGATATATATTTACTACAAGATTTATTGTGTTCAACTGCAGACTCCTGCAACATTCAAGGACTCAGGGACTTGGACTATATTTTATTGTGTGTGACTGTGTTTTACTCTATCTTATATGTGCTGTATGTGCCTTGTGCTGTGAATGACTGTTGGTACTGTGTTTTGCACTTTGGTCCTGGAGTAACGCTGTTTCATGAAGGTGTATTCATGGGTATTCATGTATGGTTGAATGACAATTGAACTTGAACTACAAGTTCAGAGAGCACCACATATTTTAGTTAGAACCAGGATACAAACTGAGAACAATCCATACATCAAGCAACATTTTTAAAAGGTTATCAAACTGAAGCACCTTTGCCACTCCTCTAGGGCTAATAGACTCGCTATGTGTTTCAGTTCTTAATATACATGTCTAGTTTGATTCCTTAGTAAATAGTGCAAAGTGCTCTTCTGATGAGATTGGTGATGAGACTGTTGCTCACATTCACATTAAGGTTCAGCAGTATATTTACAAAATATTTGGGTGACATTTGATGTGTGATTAATGCAGAATACGGTGCATGTCTTTTAAACACTTGGAAGAATGTCACCTTATGGTTGAAAGGTTGCGACTATCAATCGGTTATTTCTTGTAACATGGTTACAAGAGCTGAAGGCTGACAGTTACTAATAAAGATTGTGTTAGCTTGATCATTCTTGTCTCAGTGAGTTTATGAGTATCAACAATATTCAGCTCTATAGACTAATTAAAAAAGGAACCAGAATGCACCAGCGCCAGTACATAAAGGACGCTGGTCACAAGCTTAGTGGGAAAAGGATAAGACCGATGAGATTTATTGGAAGACCTGAAGCAAACTTATTCTGGAGCTCCTGTCATGCAGATCATTTGTCAGATTGATCTGATCACTGCTGCTGAGCAAACTTCAGATCAAAAACATTCTGACCTAGCGAAAAGCAACAAGCAAATTAAAGTCTGGCCTTTTTATTGATAAACAACTTCAATAAATAACTTAACCACAGGTGCCCCAAGACACGGTTTCTGATGACCTTCTGTAGCTTAAGAGCAGAAGAATTGGTTCGTAGGTTTTTAGAGCTGATAAACTCCCAAGGACAAGGCATCAGTTCCAATATGACAGGTGAATTTAAGCCTGTACACCCTCCAAAGGAGGGCTCCTTGTCACCTGACACTTAAGTTGGTGAAACTCTTAAAAGAAGTTAATCAAACACAGTTACGTAGAGGAAATGTGTAGCATTACATGGACAACTTCAGTCGTCAGCCAGTTACGAAAGTAAGCACAGGCACAGCATTGATGCTATCTGATGGGTAAAATGCTTGTAGACAAGGTAGAAGCTGGTTATGCAATGTCCATGCTGAAGTGAAGGTCACAGCAGCAAGCCAAAACAGGAAGCAGGTGTGCACAGAAAAGATCCACAAGGGAAGTTGGTAGAGAGGAGAGAGCACATGCTGCAGTTTGCTTTAG
The DNA here is from genome assembly GCF_963921235.1 of Mobula hypostoma. Lineage (NCBI taxonomy): Eukaryota > Metazoa > Chordata > Chondrichthyes > Myliobatiformes > Myliobatidae > Mobula > Mobula hypostoma. Next base: position 111,492,360 of record NC_086105.1, on the reverse strand, counting down.
GGATTCAGACTCATATTGCACTGTATTTAAGGGATCAGTGCTCTTAAGCAACGCACATAAAAAGCTGGAGGAACTCAGCAGCTCAAGCAGCGTCTATGGAAACAAGTAAACAGTTGCTGTTTTGGGCCGGAACTCTTCTTCAGGACTCGAAAGAAAGGGACAGGTTGCCAGAATAAAAAGGTGGAGGGAGAGGAAGGAGGATAGCTCAAAGGTGAGAGGTGAAACCAGGTGGTTAGGAAAGGTAAAGGGCTGGAGAGGAAGGACTCTGATAGGAGAGGAGAGTGGACCACAGGAGAAAGGGAAGGAGGAGGGGACTCAGGGGGAGTAGATAGGCAGGTGAGAAAAGGTAAGGGGATAGAGTGGGGAATAAAAGAAGAGGGGAGGGGGAGAAATTTTTTTTTACTGGATGGAGAAGTTGATACCTATGCCTCCTACCTGATGGCATGAACATTAATTTCTCCTTTCTGGAAAAAAAAATTCTCATCCCCTCTACTCTTCTTCTACTCTCCACTTGCAACAACAACCTTGTACTCAATGTCAGGAATTAATTGTAGACTTCTGGAAGGGGAGGCCAATGGAACACACACCAGGCCACACCACACCATGAGGGATCACCAGTGGAAAGGATGAGCAATTTCAAATTCCTGGGTGTGAACATCTCTGAAGATCTCTCCTGGGCCCAATGTATTAATGTAATTACAAGGAAGGCACAACAGCAACTTCATTTCATGAGGAGTTCGAGGAGACTTGGTATGTCACCACACTTGGAATTTTTTACGGATGTATTGTGGTGAGCATTCTAACTGGTTGCATCACCGTCTGGTATGAAGGGATAACTGAACAGGATCAGTAAAAGCTGCAGGAAGTGGCAAACACAACCAGCTCCATCATGGGCACTAGCCTCCCCAGCACTGAAGACATCTTGAACAGACTATGCCTCAAAATGGTGGCATCTATTACTAAGGATCTCGTCTCATTGCTCCCCTCAAGGTGGAAGCACAGGAGCCTGAAGATACACACCCAACATTTCAGAAACAGCTTCTTCTCCTCTGCCGTCAGATTTCTGAACGGACAATGAACCCATGTACACTACCTCACTTTTTGTTTTGTTTCTGCTCTCTATTTGCACTAATTTAATTTATATATACATATATAAGTACATATTTCTTATTTTAATTTTTAGCTTTTTTATTGTTATGTATTGCAATGTACTGCTGGCTACAAAACAAAAATAAATCAAGTCATATGTCCATGATATTTCTGATTGCAATTCCCTAATTTACAGGGAGTAGTGTGAAAAACCAATAAAAGTCCGATGAACAGCAGTGCTAGGGGTGAAAATGCCTTGTCAGAGGGGAATAGCCAAATTGGTTCAAGCTGACAGGAAGGCAACAGTGACTGAAATAACCTGACGTTACAACAGTGGTGTGCAGAAGAGCGTCTCTGAATGCACAGTACATTGAACCTTGAAGTAGATCAGCTACAGCACACTCAGGTACCTAATACAGTGGAACCGAGCACGTAATCTGACAACCTTTCTCACTACTCCGCCAATGCTTTGTCATCTGCATACTTACTAAGCAGCTTACTACTGACCACAGACATCAAATCAGAATATACTTCTCCACCGTGTTCCTCTGTGGCCAGATCTACCAAATCTCTGATCGCATGTGCCTTAATCTTTTTGATCAGTCTATTCAAAGAAACAGTTCAACACCTCCTTTGTGATGCACCTCATTGCTGTTGATATTTTGTTACAAATATGTAACAAAAAATAACTCAAAACTCAACAGTTCATTAATATGATCCTATATCTGAGCATTATCAGCTGAGACATAGAATATGAGATCAGGGAGTCAAGCTGAACTTTCAATAAACAAAATTTCAGATCCGACAGGCGAATAGTGTTTAATTCTGTCTGCTTGTTTATCACATGGATAAAGAAATACTGGGGAAAGTCCAGAGGAGATTTATGAAATAGTTCCTGTGGTGTAAGACTACAATTATAGTCATAGTCATAGTCATAGTCATAGTCATAGTCATACTTTATTGACCCTGGGGGAAATTGGTTTTCGTTACAGTTGCACCATAAATAATTAAATAGTAATAAAACCATAAATAGTTAAATAGTTATATGTGAATTATGCCAGGAAATAAGTCCAGGACCAGCCTATTGGCTCAGGGTGTCTGACCCTCCAAGGGAGGAGGTGTAAAGTTTGATGGCCACAGGCAGGAATGACTTCCTATGACGCTCTGTGCTGCATCTTGGTGGAATGAGTCTCTGGCTGAATGTACTCCTGTGCCCACCCAGTACATTACGTAGTGGATGGGAGACATTGTCCAAGATGGCATGCAACTTAGACAGCATCCTCTTTCAGACACCACCGTGAGAGAGTCCAGTTCCATCCCCACAACATCACTGGCCTTACGAATGAGTTTGTTGATTCTGTTGGTGTCTGCGACCCTCAGCCTGCTGCCCCAGCACACAACAGCAAACATGGGAATTATGGGAATAAGATGGGAGAAGCTCAGCTATTTTCTTTCAAGGAGAGAAGGCTGAGGGTGACAGATGGAAGCATATAAAGCATTGAGAGGTCAGGACAGAACAGAACGGACAGTAACGCGAAGGAAAGGTTTTTTTTAACATAGTGTGATTGGAAAGTAGAATGCATCATCTGCTGATGTGATGAAGGCAGGTTACATTGTGGATGTGTGGAGGAGACTAACTATGTGATGAGGAACAATTTGCAAAGCTTTATGTAGGAGTTGGAGAATGGAAACAAAAACCACAAGAGAGTTGACATGGAAATTATGGGTAAAATTCCCTCGTTCTATTCTGTAACCTTTTATATGATCCTATAATATTCTAGATCATTGTTTCGGAGATAATCTTGTGTATAAGTGAGGTTATGTTCCAGTATATTGTTTTTTATTTTGTGAAGATATTCTGGGATGTTCACTGCACACCCAGTTTGATCGGTCTTACCAGTTCCTTTTGTTATGCTGTATTTGTTAAATGATTGAGTCAACTATTTAGTTTGGCCGGTTTTGCTGAAAGCGTCTCACTATTGGGTAAATTGCTTCAATATCTTGCTTACTAATGAGTTGGCTCAGTCAGTAAAGCCACAACAACTTGAGAGCTTGGCTTGGGAATAAGAGGCGGCGGGGGACAGTTGTTTACTTTTATTAGAAGCCTTAATACTAGGGATCAGTGCTGGCATCCTTAATGTTGGTTATATGCATTGACAATTAGGATGTGAATGTAGGAGAGATGATTAGTAAGTTTGAAGATGACACAAACTGGTGGTATCTTTGAGACTAAGGAAGTGTAGTTTTAGGCTGGAGTGCACTGTTTATGAATCACCAAGATAGCCACCCAAAATGCAAAAGGAGAACTTGGTGGGGATACTTCTGAGAACCTGGAGTTCATCCATTAGGAGCACACAGTACCCTGATTAAATAGCGAAAAGATTGCATTGCCTTTCCAACTGTCTATAATCATTCACCCTGCCAGGGAGCCTTTGTCCATCTGTGGAAGAGTCTGTGGTTTCCACTTTCTTAATAAATAACACACTGAAAACAAGTCTGCCTGAGAAAAAGAAATACTAATGGAGATCTCAAGGTGCAGGGATAGACACGCAGTGGCCACGTTATTACGTACATAATACAGTGGCCACTGAGTTTGTGTTCATGGTCTTCTGCTACTGTAGCCCATCCATTTCAAGGTGTAACATGCTGTGCACCCAGATGGTCTTTTGCACACTGCTGTTGTAACACATGGAGTTATTGTCACCTTCCTGTCAGCTTGAACCAACCTGGCCATTCTCCTCTGATCTCTCTCATTAACAGGGCATTTATAGAGCTGCCACTCACTGAATGATTTTTGTTTTGCTCATCATTCTCTGCAGACTCTAGAGAGTTCTGTGTGTGAAAATCCCAGGAGAGCAGCAGTTTCCGAGATCCGCAAACCACCCCATCTGGCACCAAAACCATTTCACAGTCAAAGTCACTTAATCACATTTCTTCCCCATCCTGATGTTTGTTTTGACCAACAACTGAATCTCTTGACCACAACTGCATGCTTTTATGCATTGATTTGCTGCACATAATTGGTTGATTAGTTACTTGCACTAATGAGTGGGTGTATAGGCGTACCTAATAAAGTGACCACTGAGTATACTTGTGTCACAAAGTGTCCAGTTGAGGTCTTTATTTTCTCAGTGAGTGGATTCCAATGTATTATTTCAAAGAAGAACAAATAGTTGATTTTGACAACATGGACAAAATATATCAACCAATATCATGATAAATAAATTATCTGGTCATTTATCATTCTGCTCTTTGTGGGATTTTACATTGACTTTCTTCCAGTTCCTACAATAAAGCAATGGCCTCATGTCCAAAAATCTGTCACTGGCCACAAAATTCTTCTGAATGACCTAAGATCAGGAAAGCTGTTTTAAAAACATGAGCCATTCTCTAATTTTTAATGATGTCTTGATTTTTTATAAAGTCTAGAGCGAAAATTATTTCACCACAGAGTAGTGCTGTAAAGTTAACATTGAAGGCTGATGTTTGTTTATTATGTTTCTAGTGTGGTGTAGTCCTGGGATCATTCCTGCTGATCAGCAGCTCCTGGCTGGCATGCAGCTCCTGGCTGGCTTACAGCTCCAGTGTAATGCTGATTGAAGCGGCAACTTCAGCTAAATGCAAAACATACTTTGGTCTCGGTGAGTTCTCACTGTATAAAAATGCAGGATGTAAGTTACCTCAAGCAAGGATTATGATAAATAGCTAAAGGATGTCAGGGCTGTGGTTTGAATTTTAAGTGTGCAGCCAACCATTCTAAATTAACTCCATCTTCGGCATTGTTCCTGCTGAAAGCACTACTTTGTTCTGGCATGGCACAATCCATCATTGGCTCATCAGAGGAGGCAGCTAAGGGCTGCTTCCCAGCTACTTAAGAGCTGACCAAGCCCTTGACCATCAGTTTGGAAAATGAGTCTTCCAACTGGTAAGTCTCCATTTAGCCTTTAGTTCCAACTCCGTCCTAATCACTGAGGACATGCTTCAGGAATGCTTGCTATCAAACCCCAGCTCAGTCATGTTCCCAACCATCATGTTACCGTCTGACAATGCTCAGGCCTAATCCTGAATCCGCATTCATAGAAACATAGAAACATAGAAAATAGGTGCAGGAGTAGGCCATTCGGCCCTTCGAGCCTGCACCGCCATTTATTATGATCATGGCTGATCATCCAACTCAGAACCCCGCCCCAGCCTTCCCTCCATACCCCCTGACCCCCGTAGCCACAAGGGCCATATCTAACTCCCTCTTAAATATAGCCAATGAACTGGCCTCAACAGTTTGCTGTGGCAGAGAATTCCACAGATTCACCACTCACTGTGTGAAGAAGTTTTTCCTAATCTCGGTCCTAAAAGGCTTCCCCTCTATCCTCAAACTGTGACCCCTCATTCTGGACTTCCCCAACATCGGGAACAATCTTCCTGCATCTAGCCTGTCCAATCCCTTTAGGATCTTATACGTTTCAATCAGATCCCCCCTCAATCTTCTAAATTCCAACGAGTACAAGCCCAGTTCTTCCAGTCTTTCTTCATATGAAAGTCCTGCCATCCCAGGAATCAATCTGGTGAACCTTCTTTGTACTCCCTCTATGGCAAAGATGTCTTTCCTCAGATTAGGGGACCAAAACTGCACACAATACTCCAGGTGTGGTCTCACCAAGGCCTTGTACAACTGCAGTAGTACCTCCCTGCTCCTGTACTCGAATCCTCTTGCTATAAATGCCAGCATACCGTTCGCCTTTTTCATCGCCTGCTGTACCTGCATGCCCACTTTCAATGACTGGTGTATAATGACACCCAGGTCTCGTTGCACCTCCCCTTTTCCTAATCGGCCACCATTCAGATAATAATCTGTTTTCCTATTTTTGCCACCAAAGTGGATAACTTCACATTTATCCACATTAAATTGCATCTGTCATGAGTTTGCCCACTCACCCAACCTATCCAAGTCACCCTGCATCCTCTTAGCATCCTCCTCACTGCTAACACTGCCACCCAGCTTCGTGTCATCCGCAAACTTGGAGATGCTGTATTTAATTCCCTCATCCAAGTCATTAATATATATTGTAAACAACTGGGGTCCCAGCACTGAGCCTTGCGGTACCCCACTAGTCACCGCCTGCCATTCTGAAAAGGTCCCGTTTATTCCCACTCTTTGCTTCCTGTCTGCTAACCAATTCTCCACCCACACCAATACCTTACCCCCAATACCGTGTGCTTTAAGTTTGCACACTAATCTCCTGTGTGGGACCTTGTCAAAAGCCTTTTGAAAATCCAAATATACCACATCCACTGGTTCTCCCCTATCCACTCTACTAGTTACATCCTCAAAAAATTCTATGAGATTCGTCAGACATGATTTTCCTTTCACAAATCCATGCTGACTTTGTCCGATCATTTCACCGCTTTCCAAATGTGCTGTTATCACATCTTTGATAACTGACTCCAGCAGTTTCCCCACCACTTTCGTTCACTCCATCCCCACTGAATTCTTCAATGTGAGTCTTGAACGTTGACTTCCCCACTCAACTGAAGGCCCATCCTTCCTCCACAATAAATCACCGGCACCCCCCAAGTTCCATGGCCTTTCACCTGCTTTGTGCCACCAGCTTTGAATTAGATTTACGTTGCAAGAGCTCACACGTGAAAGATATGTTGGCCATCTCTGGTTCAGTACACCTTCTGATATAACGTCCAGTCTCTTGGCCATAACCTGAAAATGAAAGTGCAATCTTCCTGAAATGAAGTTATGAACACTGCTACATGAAGAGCATGGTAGGCAATTAGAACTCTCTCTGGAAAATGTCAATTGTTGCTGAATCAATTTTTAATTGTAGTTCTGAGATTGCCAAATGTCTGATAATAAAAAGAATTTAAGGATGTTAGGTAGAAATACATTCTGAGTTGATTGTACTAATTATCTCTCCATAGTAGCAGCTGTGCAGTCTGAAATTCAGATCCATTAACTTCAATGGAACGAAAATTAGAAAGCAGAGTCTGAGGCACTGTAAATGATGACGAACAGAAGAACTAGAAACAGCATGCCACTTGGCTCCTTATTCCTATTACACTATTTAATAAGTTAATGGATGGATGTTTACCACAGTGGCACCATCAATTTGCCACAAAGATCTTAGGATAACTATCAAGGGAGTTAGTCACAGGTTAGTTGTGATGTCACTACCATGTGGATCAGGCCTGCGGCCAGCTCCTGCTCTGTTCCTCCTCTGCTTTAAGGAATCTATCCAAGCTTTTGTAGAACCACTTACGTCAAAGCCAAAAAGCAAAAGCCATGGAAAGATCTAGAAGAGAGCAAAAATATTGCTGTATTTCAATATTAGTGAATGCATGTACTCAACAAGCATTAGTTACAAAACAAAATGCTGCAGGGACCTATTGGGCCATGCAGCATCTGTGGAGAAAAGTGAAGAACCTTTAGTATTGACTGTCCACAGAAGCTACCTGACCTGCTGAGTCTCTTCATTATTTTGTTTGCTGCTCCAGGTTTCAGCATCTGGAGTCTGTTTCATCTCCATACCTGAGTCACCCGAGACGTTCTCATTAACTAAACCATTTCCCTGCTTAGCTCACAAAGCAGCACCCACCCAGAAAACTGGTGGACTTTCTCTCTCTTTCAGACCCTCCATTCTGCCTTTTCCAAAGATGTGCCACAGATGGGCATTTTCAATTAACATTGACCAAACTTAACAATTTCCATTTTAGCTCAAGCCTCGTATGGAACAGCAGGAAAATTAGTAGTGGAAATAAGGTAAGGCACCCTCAATAAATTTGCCTGTAGTGGATTTCTTGCCCTGAGGGTGGGGATTCTTATGATATCTAGTGTTGTTTGCAACTTTGGTCTCCCTGCACATTTAAGGGGAAGGTGACTGAACTTTTATCAGACATAGTCATCATAGTCATAGTCATAGTCATAGTCATACTTTATTGATCCCGGGGGAAATTGGTTTTCGTTACAGTTGCACCATAAATAATTAAATAGTAATAAAACCTTAAATAGTTAAATAGTAATATGTATATTACACCAGGAAATAAGTCCAGGACCAGCCTATTGGCTCAGGGTGTCTGACTCTCCAAGGGAGGATGTAAAGTTTGATGGCCACAGGCAGGAATGACTTCCTATGACACTCTGTGTTGCATCTCGGTGGAATGAGTCTCTGGCTGAATGTACTCCTGTGCCCAACCAGTACATTATGTAGTGGATGGGAGACATTGTCCAAGATGGCATGCAACTTGGACAGCATCTTCTTTTCAGACACCACCCTCAGAGAGTCCAGTTCCATCCCCACAACATCACTGGCCTTACGAATGAGTTTGTTGATTCTGTTGGTGTCTGCTACCCTCAGCCTGCTGCCCCAGCACACAACAGCAAACATGATCGCACTGGCCACCACAGACTCGTAGAACATCCTCAGCATCATCCAGCAGATGTTAAAGGACCTCAGTCTAGTTCTTGGAAAAGGACTGCAGAGCAATGCATGTAGAATATATAGAACATAGAATGTTACAGAGTTATAGTGTTTAGTTTACATTTTCTCTTCCTCTGTTTTACACTGATGTTTTCTGCTTTGCATTATCATAAGAATAAGACTGGAAACTGTGCTCTGTTGATATCTCATTATTTTGACTATATCCCTGGGGTTAGAATTTGATTTTGTGCAAAAGCGTAAAACATGTTTAAGAGGTATTTGGAGTCTACAAAAATAAAACCCAAGAGAGCTGTAAACTGGACTGCTGACTTGCTATTACCCATTTTACACTTTCATATAAAGAGAAAATCGATCTCCTTCCCATTGACTTGGAAATCTTTGACCACTCCTACCAGTCTTTAAATTTCATCCTATACTAAGAAGTCAGCTATCAATACTGATTTCATCCAAGGTACTTTTTAGCATAAATATTTGAATTTTCTTTTTCAGTAGTCTATCTAACTTGGGTCTTAATAGAAGCAAAATCCACAGAAATACTGGGTGATTATGTAGGAAGTCAGCTGAATCTCATGTTTCTTGTTTGCAAACTAGTACTCACTTCTCTGGACAATCTTGAATTAGGTTCCTTACTGTAACTTGTGAAATCCTCCTCTGTTTGTTCCAACATTGATGTCTATGCAGTTAGCCACAGAGCCCAACACATCTGAACATTCCCAATAAACTTCATTGAATCTCCACCTCCTTTATTCTCATCAATGACTCTCCTTCACTGTAATCCTCATCCTAACCCTAACCATAACCCTACTTTTTGTTTGTTTCTGTTATCCCCTGCTTGGCCATTTTATTTTCTCTGGCCGTACTCTGAAGCACTTCAGGACACTTTTGCTATATTAAAGCTAATTGCTGTTGTATTTTAGCACTATAAACATTTTCATTCCTAATTATTTGTGAAAAACTTCGAAGCACTTCAATTGCTTTGAAATAGTGTGATTTAAAGATTCTATGGATTAGCTTTGTTTGTCAGCTGTACATTGAAACATACAGTGAAATGCACCATTTGCGTCAGATCTAATGTGAGGATTGTGCTGGGCAGCCCACGAGTGTTGCCATGCTTCCAGCATCAACATAGTAGGCGCACAACTCATTAACCCTAATTTGGAATGTGGGCAGAAACCAGAGCACCTGGAGGAAACCCACACGGTCATGGAGAGAATGTACAAACACCTTACAGACAGTGGAGGAAATCAAACTCCAATCTTATAGCCGTTGCTGTAGAGTGTTGCACTAACTGCTGTGCTACAATGCCACCTCGTAATGGAAGGAAAATAATCTTGTCAAAACATTTGAGTAAACAAAGAGGAGTAGATAAAAAAAAGAGCTTATACTTCCATAGTACCCTCTATGAATAATATTACAGGGGGTGATCTCCTTGGAACCCTGTTGACAAGCGGGATTAGCTTAGAGCAGATCATGGTCAGCATGGACTAGATGGACTGAAGGGCTTCCTTCCATGCTGTATGATTCTTACTTCAGTTGGCCTTGGGTTTCAGCATCCCTCCCTCTGAGGGGGAATTCTACACATCTACAGGCCTCTGATGCCGGGATTCCTCGTTTCACTCAGAACTTCCTCCTAATCTCTTCACTCTTTGGATCCCGCAAAGCCAACATCTATTATGTGTTCCCAGTCGCCCCTCATGGGTCATTTCAGAGTGGGTACATGGGCTGGGACAGGAGTGACGGATGTGTGGTGGGGAGAGTGGTGAGAAGGGCAGGGTTCATCAACAGATGGGGAGAACAAGGTCAGCAGGCTGATGGGCCTGCTCCCGCCCTGCCGCTACACCAGCAATGATGGGGAAGATGTGAACCACAAGCTGGTCCCTCTGTCTGTGGTCACAGTCAGCGACACCGAGACTTCGGATGAGTCAGGGTCCCAAGACAGAAGAGGCTCGAAGGAGCAGGCTCGCATTGCCTGACACCAAGTTAACCTGCAGCCCCCAACTCAACCTCCCTCTGCAACCCCTCTCCCACTCAGGACATTGGATCGGTAGTGTAGTGGTTAGCATAACATTTAACAGTGCCAGCGATAAGGGTTCAAATCCCGCAGCCGTCTGTAACGAGTTTGTACATTCTCCTTCTAAGTGCGTGGGTTTCCTCTGGATGCTACAGTTGCCTTCCACGTTCCAAAGGTGTACAGGTTAGAATTCATGAGTTGTGGGCATGGTATATTGGCACCAGAAGTAGGGTGACACTTGTGGGCTGCCCCCAGCACATCCTCGGACTGTGTTGGTCGTTGATGCAAACGATGCATTTCACTGTATGTTTTGATGTTTCGATGTACGTGGAACAAATAAAAGCTAATCTTTATACTTATCTCTCTCAGGTTGATTCCGAGGTGATGAATGACTAGACCCCAAGCTCCAGCCTTCATCCTGCACCCCACCCCGCCTCGCCTGCCCTAAGCTGAGAGAGAGTCCGAGAGTCCAGCAACCCCCTCCCCTCAGCTGAGGGGGAAGTTTCCTGACAATCCAGGAGCTTCAGGACTGGGCTGAGGTGACGGAGGGGATGTGGGAGGGGGCGGATTTGGAAACTCCTCCCTGTACCTCAAGCTGTCCTCCCAGGGTCCCGCCTGAACTGTGAACAACAGGGATCTGGGCCATATCATCCAAACCTGCTTCACTATGGCAGAAACACAATCTCACTCCCAGTCCATCCCTCCACCTGGTCCCTTTCAGGGATCAAAAAGCAGAGGGCATAGGTTTAAACAATATTTAAAAGGGTTAACTTTTTCACCGGAGGTTAGTGGGTATATGGAATGAACTGCCAGAGGAAATGGCAGAGGCGGGTACAGGTAAAACATTTAAAAGATAATTATACAGTATTGCAGTTGACTTTAATATAGTGGGTTGCTGATTTTCTGCTTACAGTATGATCGGCTTATTGCTGGGGACCTGCATCGCTGTCTTTGCTTCCTTGGAAGATTTGGTAGCCATCCTCTTCCTGAGGTTGACGGGATCCTCAGTAAGTCCACACATTTTTTAAGGAAACCCATTGCTTGAGTTTGTTTTCTATTTTCCTTGTTCCTTTCTCTGTAGTCTCTTCCCCACTCCACCTCAAATAAGTTGCAGTCTCAACACAGTATATGTCCTTGGGTATGTGTTGATGTTCTGGTAACTTGTCGAGTGGCCGTTATTCACAGGGTCATTGATGGTAAATGCAAACAGTCATCTGGCTGCCAGACAGGTAACAACCAAGGCTCATTCTAGACAACTGAGATCCACTCACAATGAGTCGTGCACAGCTGCTTCTGGGGGATCTTCATTTTGCCTTAACAGCGGTCTCCCCTCCACCACCACGTTCAGGGCCCTTGGCCGCATCTCATCTTATTTCCCACTCAGAGAGACAAGGGTGGAACACCCTAGCGATCCCCACCCCACAAACCTCACTTGGATCTTGCTTTGCAATCTCAACCACTAGCAACAAGATTCCACCATGAGGCACATCTCCCCTCCTTCCCACCCTTACAGCATTCTGAATGGACTTTTCCCCAGTCCTCTCAAACACCTCCACCAACCACTCCTCAGTTCATGTTGCTTTGCTGTGCAACTGCAGGTGATGGCAACACCTGCTCTTCTACCTTGCCCCTACCATCATCCGGGGACCAGGAGACCTTCTAAGTGAAGCAGTAATTTACATGCACTTCTTCCAATTTTGTGTACTGCTTTGAGTGCTCACAACAGGGTCTCCTCTAAGGTGGAGCAACCCAGCGACTACTTTGTAGAACACATTTGTTCAGTGTGCAGTGGCAACCCCGAGTTTATGTTTGCCTGTCACTTTCGTTCTTTGTCCACTCCTAATCTGACCAGTCAGTCTGCGGCCTCCTCATGGTTCCAACCAAGCTCAACGTAAGCTTGAGGAATAGCACCTCAACTTAAATTTGGGCACATTACAGCCTTCTAACTCACTCACAGCCCATTCTGCCTCTGTTAATTAGGGCAGCAATGAAAATCCTCCACCTCTGGTGGTGTTCATCATATCAGTAGCTTCCTCTCAGTTTTCACCTCTGTCAGTCACACAGATCTCGGGTGGAGTCCCAGGAATACCATCACACTCAGATGTAGAAGGATTCTTCACTGCTGTTTCTGGAACAATTTTGTTTTACCAGTCAGGGTTGCTAACCTGAGCTGAACCCCTGAACCTAGAGGACCGGTGGACCACTCTCAGTCTGGTCTCTACCCTTTGACCTGTTTAGCACGGGTGGTCCTACCAAGAACATAAAGCCAGCATAGCTCTGCAGGTCATTGGGGCACGCAAGCCTCCAAATACAATGACAAGGTTGTGGTCCTCTTGGAGGACAGCCTTCTAGACTCAAAGTTAAATTCAAGAACTTCAGTCTAATCACTTTCTCAGTTTATTTTGGAATTGACCAGTTTTGGTTTAAGCTTGTCCAGTGGTAATAATATTAACTCAGTTTTTTCCTGTCCACAAACAGAAATAATAAAAGTGAGGTATTGTTCATGGGTTCAATATCCATTTAGGAATCAGATGGCAGGGGGGATGAAGCTGTTCTTGAATCACTGGAATCTTCTTCAATATAATAGGTTTTATAACCCTTTGTGTGAGCACATTGAATCTCTGCTTAATCCAGCATCCATAAGGTAATAGTTGGAATTAAGCAAAGCAAAATTAGGTTGTTTTGGACCTGTAGAGGTACAGGTGAAACAGAAAAAATTCGGTCGTGACTGCTGATAACGTGAGTGAAGGACGTGGTGTTCTGTGGTCCTCTGCTTGTACTGTTTCACAATCTCCTCTGCTTTCCCCTGACAGGTTACACCTTGGCAGCTTTTTTTATTACTAGTCACCATCACCACAGTGTCAGTTCTCCCACTGAGCCTACAGAAAAAGGTGTTCAATTCAGCCTGGCAGTCGCTGATCTCCATCATATTTTACATTTTCTTAACTATAGTGGTGAGTATTGTGAGCAGAAGGGGAGCTATTCTGGGATGCTAGAATTATTGATCCAGAATGAGGGGTAGATAACTTCTGTGTGTATCACTGCCCATTGTAAACAAGAAATGTATTGGAGCATGATTGTGATGATTGGATACAAGGTTCTTTTTGTCCTCTCATTGGAGCATGATGCCATGGAAACTATCCAACTATCCACCTTGCTTTATGTACTCAGGCAGCAGTACTTTTTATGCAAAAGCTTGTTAGGTGTGCACAAACGGGAACTTGTGCAGTGGAGATTTCCTGATAGCAATCTCATTGTGAGAACCCAGCAGGTCAGGCAGTATGTATAATGGAGGACCTCAGCATGAAATGTTGACTATTTATCCTTCTCCATAGATGCTGCCTGACCTGCTGAGGTTCTCCAGCATTTTGTGTGCTTTACTCTGGATTCCCAGGATCTGCAGAATCTCTTGTGTCAGATACTGTAGACCCTGATGATGGGGATCTCCCAAGATGTGGAACTCATACAAGTCTTTCAATGATGTGAAAGTTTATAGTGACTGAAGAGACTGTTAAAGGGATCTACGCTTGTTACTTCATTGTGGGCAGGTTTGCTGGGAACGTAATTGGATGGGACCTTGGTAAGATCAGCTGGGACGAACTGATCAGGGGGCATTTTTTTTTCTCTGTTGAACCATTGGCTGCTAAACTTGTCTGTAACAAAGGGGATGTGTTTAGTACCACTGGAACTTGATCACAAATAGGAGCAGGAGGAGGGAGGATGAGGGCAAGCCCTCCTTCGCTGTAAATGGAGACACAGAACACTCTGACTAAGGAAACCTACCTGAAAATCATTACTCTGGCAATGGGGTCAGATCTTTAGAGCCTCACTGTGCAGTTTGACTTAGCTGACCATTGCCTCATGTGGCTACCCTCTGCCCTGATGGGGTTTCTGGGCTCTCTAAATGCCCAGACTCTCTCCTGGTCAGAAGCAAAACTCTAGAGATGCCAGAAACCTGAAGCAAGGACAGAAATGTAATACTCGGCAGAGTAGACAACACCTGTGGAGGGAGAAACAGTTCATACTTCAGGTGAATTTTCCACTGTTGCTGCCTGTCCGCTGACTGTTTCCAGCAGTACCAGCTTGTTCACTGGAATCTCAAGGTCAGCACTGGAGGAACAGGATGCCCATTCCATTCAACACAAGCTGCACAATGATTTTCAACTGTGGGTACAAATGGTAGTAATTTTCTCCTTTAAAAGGGCAGCCATGATGTTTACCTGTGCAATTTAGGATGCAGAATCTTTAGGATTATTTTTGGTTACTGTGTGCTAATGCAAAACTGTCAGATATTCATGCCACCAAAGTGCACAGATCCTTACCTGAGATGAACCTGTAAACCTGTCAATTAAGAGTAGCAGTAGGACACTCAGTCTCTCAATTTAATAAGATCATGATTGCTCCTACAGGGACCCCAGTGCTGTGATTTTGCCTACCTGTATTAATCTTCACTCCCTTTGTTATCAATTATCTATCTAAAAAACATTGAAAGACGCCATCCACCATCCTTGAGAAAGAGATTTCCAAAGACTCACATCTCTCCAAGACAAAGGAAAGGTCTCATCCCTGTTTTAAATATGTTGAACCTGATTTCTATACAGAAACCTCTTGTTCAAGATTCTCCCACAAGGAAGCCTCCTCTCCACATTTACGCAATAGGACTCCTCAGGGTCCTACTGCTTCAAACAAGTCTCTTGTTCTTCGAAATTCCAGAAGATCCAAGTTAAGTCTATTCAGTATTTCTTCACAAAACCACTCACCCTCTTAAAATAAAGGGACAAATACCATAAAACCATAAGATATAGAAGCAGAATTAAGCCATTTGGCCCATCGCATCTGCCCTGCCATTTCATCATGGCTGATCCAATTTTCTTCTCAGCCCCAATCTCCTGCCTTCTCCCCATACCCCTTCATGCCCTGACTAATCAAGAATCTATCAACCTCTGCCATAAATATACATGATTTAGCCTTCACAGCTGCCTGTGACAAAGAATTTCACACAGTCACCACTCTCTGGCTAAAGAAATTCTTCCTCATCTTCATTCTAAAAGGATGCCCCTCTATTCTGAGGCTGTGTCCTCTGGCCCTGGACTCTCCCACCATAGGAAACATCCTCTCCACATGCACTCTATCAAGGCCTTTCACCATTTGATAAGTTTCAACGAGGTCACCCCTCATTCTCTGACTTCTAGTGAATACACGCTCAGAGCCATCAAACACTGTTCATATGACAAGTTGTTCAATCCTGGAATCATTTTCATGAGCCTCCTTTGAACTTTCTCCAGTTTCAACACATCCTTTCTAAGATAAGGGGCCCAAAACTGCTCACAATGCGTCAAGTGAGGCTTCAACAACCTCAACATTACAACCTTGCTTTTATATTCTGGTACATTGTTTATACTGTATAGTTTGGGCGTTGTCTCACCAATGCTCTGTATAACTGAAACATCCTTTTGTACAATAACCACTTCCCTTATTATTTGTTGAACTTACTCTTTTTATGTCCTTCTACATCTGTCCTATCTGCACTGGGACAAACAGCACAGGTCCTCTCTACAATGCCTTGTTAGTGTGAGTTTTCATGTACAATTGAATTTCTAGGCCATTGAATTTTACCTTAACTGAAGCTAACAAGGCAAAGACAAAGTAAAACAAGCTGAGGATGAAATTAAATCTGTCAACCTTCTCTTAAAGGTAGTGTCATTAATATAAAATAAATCACGTGTTATCTTGATCAGCCAATAATGAATACTATTTTGAAGATGATCATGGTTTCAAATCACCAAAAAAGTAATTAGTTTCTGAAATTAAAGAGATTAGATTTTTTCAATTTGTTTAGACTTCATGAATATTAATAACCAATAACCATAAAAAGTTCTGTGGTGCAGTTCAGACCAATCAAATTTAATAAAATTCAATGTCCACTCACAGCAACATGGCAGATTGTCTGTAATAAGGCGGATATGGTTTTGCATTTATTTTTCATTTATTATTACTCTCCTAGCCAGAACTATTTCTCAGAGCAACTGAGAAATAATATTCGTCCTGCTCATGCCTGCATCCCTCCGTCTCCACCCAGCTAAGAGAAGTCACCAGCCATTTGTTTCTAACTCGTCACCTGCAGCCTATTTAACCCCAGGTCTTGTCAACAGTCCTTATTCACTCATCAAGCCTGCCATACTCAACCAGTTGCTCCTAGCCTTCAGTTAACCTGTTACTATTGTGCTGAGCATCTGTTCTCTCTGGCTTGTAGCCCCTCATGGCTTATTATTTTGCAGTCCATTATTAAATTTATTATGCAGCGTAAATCATCTCTGCTGCTCTGCTTTTGGGTTAAGCTTCCTTTACATTCTCTACATTCTCTTCCTTTCCATTCATTTACAAGCACTAGATAGTGTTCATGATTGGGGCTGTTTAGATGAAGGCTGGAGGTGAGGTGGGGAGTGCTGTTCAGATCAACCATGATCTTATTAGATGATGGAAGGAACTCATGGGCTGAATGCCCCCTACAGCTCCTAATTCATACATTCATATGACATGGTTCTTAAATGAAGACTTGATGTCTCCTAATGGAAATCACCACAACAGTTAGATGCTAAAGTCATGATTGTTGTACTGTTCTTGTCATTCTCTGATAGAAGATGTTCAAAAATCTGAAATAAAAACAGTTCATTCTTTGATTTAGGTCGTACATTTGAAATGTCAAATTGTCTCAGTAGTTTCCTTTGTCTCCAGCTGGTGGTAAACTGCCTAATTTCAGGGCTCTCTGGTGGATTGATACTGGAGAAGGTCCACTTGTGGCACTGGTCTGGAATTCCTACGTGCCTGCCGATACTCGCCACCTCGTTCTGCAGTCACCCGTAAGTGATACGGAGAAATGGTACATCCATTTTGCTACGTTTGGCCATTAAAATAAGATTAAGTCCAAAAGTAGTGTTGAATATGTGTGATAATACTGCAATGTATAGAATTTCCAGTGCATGCTTGAATGTGTTCATTTTAATGAAAGTCATGAAGGGGGTCGAGTTCGTGCTACGGGGTCCTACTGCTCAGAAGTATAGTCCAAGCAGCCTGTTTGGTACTCTACTATGCAGCCTCTGACAGTATCTATTGGGCTGTCCAGTTGAATTCTGGACTCCCCTGTTAATGACATTGAGTATCAGAGGAAGGTGGTTGAATCTTGTGTGGAAATGGTCATGCCTGGTGATGGTAATGTAGAGGACTAAGTAAAGTGTAGCGGACATACTATTCGAGATCAGGTGGCGCAGCACAAAGGGTGTTACATTTGTTCCTTCATGGTTGCCGGGTGCAGTGACACCATTTCGCAGCAACAATGCGGCTCAAAAGGAGAAGGCAGTTAATCAATTCCACCAAAATCAGTAAATTGATGTAAGGTTGGACAGCTTATTATCTAGCTGATTGGGGGGAATTAGACGCATTGGTAATATCTGATGAGTGAGAAGCAGTAAATGACCATCAAGTCTAAGTATTGTTTGTATCATTTCACTCTTTAAAATTTCGCATCAAGACTTGCGCTTACGATATACTTCAACTTCCACGGGCAGACAGTGGATGAGGTGAATGCAGCATACAAGCAAGCAAGCATCACTGTTGTCATTTTCTATATAATGGTAAGTATGCTGCATTTGCACAATAACTTCAATTTGCCTTTGGTACTGCACTCGTGCAGTATCGGTTCAGAGAGTATCCCCGACCCGAACTGGAGGGAAGCTCTCCAGGATTTCTTCCTGTCAGAGCACACTCTCTGCTTTGTGCCAGAATTGGGACAGGATCTATCTCTGTACCTGAATTATGAAAACATGGAATGAAAGAACAGAAGTTTCATCCTAATGAAAGACAAATTCACAAGGTAAGATAATGCATTTCTGACCATAAAGAATATAAAAGATTGCTTTATAGGATGTCCTTCACAACCTTTGGTTGCCCCAAATGAACACAAAAGCAAAAGGTGGGGTCACAACCTGACCTCACATTCAGGGGGAGTTTTTATTTCCTCTTGGTGGATCATGATTAATATTAGCCAGGGGCTGTGGAGGTAACTTTCATCCCTTTCTCTGAGGAAATGGTGCAGATTAGTTGCTCCCATCTTACCAAGCAAAGCACCATTTAGCATTTTGTCTGAAAAGCAGAACCTAAAACAAGGTAGCACTCCATCAATAATGGAATATTAACATTTTTTTTGAATTGGACCCGTAACCTGGGACTGCAACCCACTAACTAAGACACAGTTTACAACAACTAACAGAGCTGTTGTGACTTTGGGTGATTGTGTAAAAGGAGTAATCCTTTTACAAAAGCAATGTTAAGAAACATCTTTCCCAAACCTTGCTTCTATAGGTGTGATTGGAGAGTACTGTAAAACTGGGTGTTAGCAGCTGCTTTACGCTTTTGCCAAAGTCAGTCACCCTCTGTTTATTTAATACCATTTGAAATGCTGCTAGAAAGCTGTCCTAAATTTAGAAAAAGGTGAAATAAGCTTATCATAAATCGCTTGCACTTTAACTAATAGAGGAGACTGAAGACAAATCACCTCAGCCATTAACAAGGAAGGCAATATATATCCAAACCAGAATTATATGGGAACTAGAACTGCTGCATTTCTTCTCATAAGACATAGGAGCAGAATTAGTCCATTCAGCCCATCCAGCCCGCTCTGCCATTCTACCATGGCTGATCCCGGATCCCACTCAACCCCATACACCTGCCTTCTCGCCATATCCTTTGATGCCCTGATCAGGAAACTATCAACTTCCACCTTAGATATTTGCACAGACTTGGTCTCCACTGCAGTCTGTGGCAGAACATTTCACAGATTCACTACTCTCTGGCTAAAGAAAATCCTTCTTACCTCTGTTCCAAAGGGTCACCCCTCAAATTTGAGGCTCTGCCCTCTAGTTCTGGATAGCCCCGCCATAGGAAACATCCTCTCCACATCCACCCTATCCAGTCCTTTCAGCATTCAGTAGGTTTCAGTGAGATACCCCAGCATTCTTCTAAATTCCAGTCAGTACAGGCCCAAAGCTGCCAAATGCTCCTCATATGTTAACCCCTTCATTCCCGGAATCATCCTCATGAACCTCCTCTGGACTCTCTCCAGTGACAACACATCCTTTCTAAGATATGGGGCCCAAAACTATTGACAACACTCCAAATGTGGCCTGTCTAGTTTTATAAAGGTGCAGCATTATTTCCTTCCTTTTATATTCTATTTCCCTTGAAATGAATGCCAACATTGCATTTGCCTTCTTTACCACAGACTCAACCTGTGAATTAATCTTCTGGGAGTCTTGCACAAGGAGTCCTAAGTACCTCTGCACCTTTGGTGTTTGAACTTTCTACCCACTTAGATAATAGTCTGCACTATTGTTCCTTTTACCAAAATGCACTATCATACTCTTCCTAACACTGTATTCCATCTGCCACTTTTTTTGCCCATTCTTCCAATCTGTCTAAGTCCTGCTGCAATTACATTGCTTCCTCAACACTACCTACCCTTTCACCTATCTTCGTATCATCAACAAACTTTGCCACACAGCCATTAATTCCATTATCTAAATCATTGACAAACAATGTGAAAAGTAGCAGTCCCAGTATTGACCCCTGAGTAACACCCCTAGTCATTGGCAGCCAAACTGGAAAGGCTCCTTTTATTCCCACTTGCAGCCTCCTGCCTGTCAGCCATTCGTCTATCCATGCCAGTATCTTTCCTGTAACACCATAAGATTTTATCATGTTAAGCAGCCTCATGTGTGGCACCTTATCAAAACGCCTTCTGAAAGTTCAAGTAAATGACATCTATTGCCTCTCCTTTGTCCACCCTGCTTGTTACTTCCTCAAAGAACTCTAACAGATCTGTCAGGCAAGATTTCCCTTCGGAGAATCCATGCTGACTTTGACTTATCTTATCATTCGTCTCCAAGTACTTCAAAACCTCATCCTAATAGACTCCAACACCTTCCCAACCACTGAGGTTAGGCTAACAGGCCTATAATTTCCTTTCTTTCGCCTTCCACCCTTCTTAAAGTGTGGGCTGACATTTGCAATCTTCCAGTCCTCCAGAACCATGCCCGAATCAAAGCGATTCTTGAAAGATCATGACCAATGCATCCGTTACCCCTTCAGCAACCTCTCTCAGGAGTCTGGGATGTGGTCCATCTGGTCCAGGTGACTTTTCCACCTTAAGCTCTTTGAGTTTGCCTAGCACCTTTTCCTTTGTAATAGCAATGGCACTCATTCCTGCTCCCTGACATTCACAGACCTCTGGAACACTGCTAGTGTCTTCCACAATGAAGACAGATGCAAATTACCTATTAAGTTCATCTGCCATTTCTTTGTCCCCCATTACTACATCACCAGCATCATTTTCCAGCGGTCTAATGTCAACTCTCACCTCCCTTTCACTCTTTATATAACCGAAAAAACTTTTGGTATCCTGCTTTATATTATTGGCTAGTCTACCCTCATATTTCATCTTTCCCCTTCTTATAGTTTTTTTAGTTGCCTTTTGTTGGATTTTAAAAGCTTCTCAATCATCCAACTTCCCACTCACTTTTGCTGCCTTATATGCCCTTTCCTTGGCTTTTATGCAGTCCTTAACTTTCCTTGTCAGCCGTGGTTGACTATCCCTGCCATCTGAGAACTTTTTCCTCAGTGGGACATATCTATCCTGTGCCTTGTGAACTATTCCCAGAAACTTCAGCCATCTCTGCTCTGCTGTCATCCCCACCAGTGTCCTCTTCTAATCCACCTGGGCAAGCTCCTCTCTCATGCCTCTGTAATTCCCTTTATTCCATTACAATACTGATACATGTGAGTTTTGCTTCTTCCTCTCAAACTGCGGTATGATTTCAGTCATATTATGATCACTGCCTCCTAAGGGTTCCTTTACGTTAAGCTCCATAATAAGATCTGGGTTATTGCACAACACCCAATCTAAGGTGGCCCTTCCCCGAGTAGGCTCAAGCACAAGCTGCTCTAAAAAGCCACCTCATAGGCATTCAACAAATTTCCTCTCTTGCGATCCAACACCAACTTGATTTTTCCAATCCCCTTGCATATAGAAGTCCCCTATTACAACTGTGTCATTACCCTTATTAGATGCCTCTTCCAGCTCCCTTTGCAATCTTAACTCCACATCTTGGCTACTATTTAGAGGTTTATATATGATTCCCATAATGTTTTTTTTTACTCTTGCAATTTCTTAACTCCACCCACAAAGATTCAACATTCTCTGACCCTATGTCTCCTCTTTCTACAGATGTAACTCCACCTCTTACCAACAGAGCCACACCACTGCCTATGTCTTCTTGCCTCGATACAAAGTATATCCTTTGATGTTAAGCTCCAAACTAAAGCTTTCTCTCAGCCACAACTCAGCGATGCCCGCAACGTCATACCGACCAATCTCCAATTACACCACAAGTTTGTCCACCTTATTCCGAATGCTAGGCACATTTAAATACAGCACCTTTTTTCCTGTGTTCTTCGCCTTTTTGAATTTTGCTTCTGTGGTGCAATTTAACTCTTTGTTCTGTCTGCATTTGTACCCAATCATTCGCTTGTCCTTCCTTACATTCATCTTACATCTATCATCTGCTTGTCAACCTGCTGGCTCATCCTCCCATCCCCCTGCCATATTAGTTTAAACCACTCCCAACAGCTCTAGTAAACCTGCCTGCAAGAATGTTGTCATAATCGTTCATTTGTCCAGCAGAGATCAAAGATTCGAAAGGTGTGCTGAATGAAATTTTAAATGTTAAAAAGCAACAAAATCAATAAAGTTGTAAAAATAATTTAAAACTTGATAAACTTTGATTATAGTATGACGCTTTGTTTCATTTATTCTCATTGTTCACTATAAAAAGCATTTGAGCTAAACCTTAAGACAAACTGAGACTCGTTGTTCATATTATTCCCTATTTTTAAAAATTTCAGGTTGGATTAAGTGGCTACCTGTCCTATGATGAATCTGTACCAGGAAACATCCTTGCTGCTCTGTCTCCAAGTCTTGTGACAGATGGTATACGTGCCATTTTTTTGATGTCCCTCACATCGAGCTTCCCACTGGTCATTTTACCGTGTTGTCAAGCCATAAACACGCTCCTTTTCGAAGATAAGGTCAGTGTTTTATTCAAATGGAAGAATGAAAAAGATCAATAGCTTAAAACTCAGGAGAAGAGTGAGGGGTGATCTTACAGAGCCCTTTATTCTAATGAAAGGGATAAATTAGATGTAAGGAATATTGGGCATAAGACAATTTTGATCTCAAGAATCCAGCATTAATCACCTAACCTTCTGTAATAAAGGGCAGGAGCTAGTTGAACCTATTTGTCTATCCTGTTACTGCAGACTGATTCAAACAAAGGGGTAAAGTGCCAGTCACCATCGCCCTGAAGTGCAATTTATTCACACATTCCTACCCAAGCACCTTGAGAGCAAACTGGAACAGTTCCAACCGCAAATTGATTACATTCAACATTAGATTGCGCTGCTTGATTGCACTGATTAATGGGAGATTTTATATTCAGGCTTATGCTAATGATAGTATGCATAATTTTAAGCTCTCATTTCATTTTGGGAAAACTGCCTTAGAGTGATACAGTACAGAAACAGGCCCTTCAGCTCACCAAGTCCATGCTTACACTGTATTCCTACGTTCCACTAGACTACACCCTAGATTACACCCTAGATCAGGGGTGGCCAATCTTTTATATTCCATGCGTCAATTTTTTCATGCACCAGTTCAGATGCGACTTTTTCACGCACAAATTCTGTATTAACATATTTTTACAAGAATTGCAGGGGTACAAGAGTTGTACGGCACACCAGAACTCGTGAGTGAAAAAGTTGACGCATGGAATGTAATAGGTTGGCCAACCCTGCCCTAGATTCTACCACTCACCAATTCATTACAGGCAATTTACATTGGTCAGCTAATGCGCCAATCTACATGTTTTCAGGTTGTGGAAGGAAACTAGAATATCCAAAGGAAAAATTATAGGGTCACGGGAAGAATGCCTGCACACTCTGCACAGACAGCACCTGAGTTCAGGATCAAGCCTACATCACTGGCTTTTATCCCATGCTACCCAGGCCTATCTCTGACGGAAGATATTGATTCTAAATCAATGGAGGTACTGAGGAGCATTATCAGCAGTATAGTGTAAGGTGCTATAATGCTCATAAGATGCCCAAAGTATTTTCTCTCAGTTCCAAAGTAGCAAAAACCACACCGCCAGAACACAGTACTCAATATAAAGCTATTAGACAAGACCTCCCTGTCCTATGTATTACCCCATTCCAATTCCCCTAACCATTTACAGCCATGTATCTCCCAAAAACCTTGAGTCTGTGGTACACAGACTGTTCTAAAGAGGGAATTGGACCATGAGAGGCCACCAGCCCATTGATGGAAAAATAAAATAATTTAATAAATTTATGTAAAACACAATTAACTTCCGGTAAGTAATTAGTATATTAATATTTATGAAAATCAAGTATTTAAAATGCTTTCTTTCAGTTGCCTTTTTAACAAAGGTCACCACTGTTATGCAGATAAATGGGACTGTGCTAGACACACCAGTTATGGTGGATGCAAGCTGAAGAATTAGATATAAAGTGTATCTGGAATGTACTAGAGTTGGCTGATGAATCCAAACACCAACACAATCTAGCTCATTAGCTTTTCTTACATCTCACTGATTTTCAGTTCCAATGCATCGAAAGAAATTATCACCATTTTTATGTTTTGTAACTTCAAAGCATAAAAGTTAATTGAAGGAAAATAAAGGAGCCGGGACTGTAAGTCTAACTTAGTTTTTACTTTCAGCAAGTCTCACGCATGTATATGATGTGGTGGTGTGATGACATTTGCCATTTACGTACTTTTACATATAATCTGTAATGAATTATTTAAATGAACAAGAATGCTTAAACAATATATTTATAATATTACTCTAATATTACTGAAATATGAAATACACAACACTCTTCCCTGCTTAGTTATAAACACCAACTCAATATAGAATGCATCTCAACTGATATATTGTACTATATAATGCAACTACTAGAAAGACAATCATAGCATAGTAAATTATAAATAGTCACATTCAGGCATAAAGATTTAATCACTCTAGAGAATTTCTTACTCTTGTAGGATAACGTCTCTCCTGACAAGCGAGGTCACTCTGCTTGGCTGGTGATACTTGTGGTTGGGAAAACAATCTCAGGTTCTGGGTCCTCTTCAGTGGTTGTTGTAGGAGTTGACTCTAAGACTGCAGGAAGTGGTTCTGACAGTGTTAGACATCTCTCCTCCTTTTCTTGGCTTTTCTCTGTGGATCTACTTTGATCCTTGTTTCTCACTTCTGTTGTGTATTTAATATTTCAGTAACGTTTGATTAACCTTGTGTTAACCATATGTTGTTTGATTCAGCATTCTTGTTCATTGAAATAATTTATCATGGGTTATATGTATAAAGTTGTGAACTGCATACATCATCACATTGTGATGTGTGCACCTCGTTTGAAGTAAATCCGAAGTTAGACCCATACTCCCGGAGTCCTGTGTCTTCCTTTGAATAAGTTTAACATTTTGAAGTTACAAAACATAATATTGGTGATGAGGATGCGATATTTAAAATGAACCCGAGACGGTTACCAACCTGCTGAAGTGCAGCAAGGCGTTTGAGTTAAAAGACCAAAAAGAAAGGAGTCAACGGAGATATGAAAACAGGGGATTTGTCAGATGATGTTGTGGATGAGGAAACCAAGAGCAGAGATCAGATCATAAAGGGAGCAATAGAAAGATTAATCAGAGAATATTCCAGTGAACTAAATGCACCTTCTCAAGATCAGGATACACATACTCAATAGAGGAAAAGAGTGGTAATGAGAGAGAAAGAAGCCAGGACCATGTTGTTATATTTTGTAACTTCAAAACATTAAACTAATTCAAAGGAAGTCATGAGAGTCTGGGAACGTGGGTCTAACTTTGGGTTTACTTTAAGCGAGACGGACACGTATCACATGGTAGCGTTATGATGTATGCAATTTACGTATTTATACATAATGAATTATTTAAATGAACAAGAATGCTTATTCAAATAATATGTACACAACATTTCGCTATTACTGAAATACTAAATACACAGCTCGCCTCCCTGCTTAGTTACAAACTCCAACTCAGTACAGAATGCAGCTCAGCTATATACACAGTAAACCATAAGAAGATAAGAAACAGGAGCAGGAGTCGGCCATCTGGCCCGTTGACCCTGCTACGCCATCCAATAAGGTCATGGCCGATCTGGCCATGGACTCATCTCCACCTACCTGCCTTTTCCCCATAACCCTTAATTCCCCTATTATGGAAAAATCTATCCAACCTTGTCTTAAATATATTTACTGAAGTAGCTTCCACTGCTTCATTGGGCAGAGAATTCCACAAATTCACCACTCTTTGGGAAAAGCAGTTCCTCCTAATCTCTGTCCTAAATCTACTCCCACAAATCTTGAGGCTATGTCCCCTAGTTCTAGTCTCACCTACCAGTGGAAACAACTTTCCTGCCTCTATCTTATCTACCTCTTTCATAATTTTATATGTTTCTATAAGGATCTCCTCTCATCCTTCTGACTTCCAGCAAATACAGTCACAGGTGACTCAATCTCTCCTCATAATCTAACCCCCTCATCTCTGGAATCAACTTGGTGAACCTCCTCTTCACCGCCTCCAAAGCCAGTATATCCTTCCTCAAATAAGGAGACCAGAGCTGCATGCAGTAATCTTATGTTCTTGTATTCTGTTCCTCCCTTTATGATCTGATCTCTCCTCTTGGTTTCCTCATCCATAACATTATCTGACAAATTCTGCATTTTCAATTGACTCCTTTCTTTTTGGCCTTCTATTCATCCAACTGAGCTTTGGTCTTTGCATCTACTTTTACAAGTAGCTTTTTGGCCCCCACTTGATGTTCATGCAATAACTTTAATGCACGCAGAGTAGATTCTGGTTCTTTATACTTTAAAAAGCCAAATACTTGCAACTTTCCTGAAGCTCCTTGAACTCTCTCCCAGCTTAAAACCAAGTTACATTTTGCAAGTTGCCTGGTTAACATATCAGAAGCTTTCTCAGGTATTTTGCCTACAAAAACTGTTGTAGCCAGACCACTGCTTTCATCACTTTCACGCTACCTCTGAGAAGCATGGTCCTTCCTTGGTCCAATATGCTTTCCAACTTGAGGCACAAGGGCTTGCACCATCAGCTGCTTGCTCTCTGTTGGGGAATGGTTCATGGTATACAGCATGGAGAGAGCTGTGGCATCATCCAGTACCTTAATTAGCTTTCAGTTTACTCAATTGCAGGGGATGTGCATGTATTTTGTGGATGGATTTCAAATCAATTTGTAGTTGTCTCATCCACTCATGGCCCTTCTGTTTTCACCACATACAACCCCATTGTGGCTTGTCATTCCCACAGGAGTTATCTTTTCTCCAATATAAGTTCTTAGTTAGATATCTACAAGCTTCAGTGTAGTATCTTTGAAGTGCCACTCAAACTCATTTTGTGGAATGACAGAAACAGCTGAGCCAGTGTAGAAATTCCATTTTAAATAAGTTACCGTTCACTTCTGGTGTAAGCCATATTGCTCATCTATTGTTAATTTTCATATTGTAAATCTTAAGGTTACCCAGACATTGCAATTTTGTTCGAATTCACTTTCATTCCTGGCTGCAACTCAATTGTGTCTCTGTCTGCTGTCTCCACTGATACAGCTATTTTAACTGCTCTTTTAAATGTAAGTTGTGCGTCATTTAGGAGCCATATTTGAATGCTTTCTTGTATGATTTCACAAACTAAACAATCTCTCAGTGCATCATTAAGCCCCTTTTTGAACTAACTTCTTCAGTTCAGCCACATAAGCCGAAATTGGCCCCCGCCATCCTTTTGATTCTGTTTTTGAAATCTAAGGTGTTCTGCAGTAAAATATGGTTTCAGTTCTAAATCACAAACAAGAGAAAATCTGCAGATGTTGGAAATCTGAGCAACACACATAAGATGCTGAAGGAACTCAGCAGACCAGGCAGCATCTATGGAAAAATGTACAGATGACGTTTCAGCCCGAAACCTTTCAGCAGAACTCTGTTCTAAATGTTCTTGCATTACTTAATTTCAGCTGGTTTTCTTGGAACAGTCAAACCTCTGAGCAAACTGAATGCCTTTAAATCTAATGCAATCAGAAAAATTGGTATTTGTTTCTCATTGGTTGTTCCATTTTCTTTAAAGCACTTCTCAAACAGTTCCATATACAATATTCAGTTATCTGTTGTGTAATCAAACACATCAATCTTTCCAATGTAGCCAACTTTCCTGCTCTTTTAAAACAGTGATTATTATCACCCAATGCTCACTGTTTATGAATCTTTGAATTCTTCTGTTTTCTGCCTTAAAAAAATTGACTGTACCTCATTCCTCCTTCCGAAGAAACACATGCTGTGCTGCTTTTTTTTTTTAGCTTGAATGTCTTGCTGTGCTTTTTTAAAAACTCTAACATCTCACTGTGCTTCAATAGGTAGGGAGTCTTCTCGGGTATATTTAAAACTTTCTCATCACCACTGTTACTCATAAAAAATAATTGAAAGGAAACATGAAGCTGAGAATGTGAGGCTAACTTCGTTTTTACTTTAAGTGATGCCCGTGCATATATAATACGTGGTGACGTGATAACATACGCCATTTATGTACCTTTACACGCAACTCATAATGAAACGTTTAAACAAGAATGCTTCGTCCAACAATTTATTTACAACATTACTCAAATATCACTGAAATATTAAATGCACAACCATTCTAACCTTATTCAGACTTAAGCCATCACAAACCAAAACATCATTACAATAGTCACAAATAACAAAAAGGCAATCAAATCAGACACTTTTTGAATAAACTATAACTTTGACTTAATTGATGCTATCCTAGAGCTGGAAAACCAAGCCAGTGCTTTCACTGAAATTAGCCAAATAGCTTAATTTGTAAAAATATTTTGTAAATGTGTGAGTTTGACCGGACTGATGGGACCTGCCTTATTCAGGACTGACTGACTTCCAGATGGAAATAGCACAACGTGCTTCTGTGTCTGGAAGAAATATGAAGCATAGAGCAATTATTTCTGCTCCTGACAGGTGTGTGTGTGTGTGTGTGTGTGTGTGTGTGTGTGTGTGTGTGTGTGTTTGTTTGTTTGTTTGCCACTGGGCTCTGATACCCTACACTCAAACGCACTTATGCTGAAAGTTCTCACAAACCAAAGGAGGATTGCTTCAAGAAGGTGCTCTAGTGTATCAGTATAAGTGGAAATAGACCTTTAGTAATCTTGTACAAAAATGAAGGCAAGCAAACATTCCCACTAATTAACTCTCCTTGACATGTCAGCATGGATATGGATAGAGATTGCATTAGAAATCATTTCAACTGCCAGGCTACACACTAAAAAGAAAAGAAAATGACATTAATTCTGTGCAGATTAAAAACAATTCGCATAAATATATATTTAAAAAAATAAAATTGAATATAAAATAATGATGAACTTCCTCACTGAGCTCAACCAAAGTTGTGGTTGCCTGAACTGATAGTTGAGAATCTCCAGGCTGTAGTGAGGGTCTTGCTTTCATCAACTGCCTACTTGTTAGGTCCACACTTACCTCAATGGAAAATCTGTCTTGTAGAAACCATTAACCTATCCTTCTAGGTATAAATTGCATTATGTGATGGGCCAGGACATGTTCCCCATGCAGAACTGCTGAAAAAAGACCTTGACAGAAACCAAAGCCTTATCTGTAGACACAAAACACAACTTCTTTAAAACATTTCATTTCTTTTACAGATGATTAAAGAAGGTAAAAGATATTAAAAGATATATATATATATATATATATATATTTGTAATTTATTTTTTATTGAATTTCATCATAAGTAAAGAATTCAAAATTATTTAACTTATCTAGAAATCGCTAAGCTCCTGTGTTCCTTCCAGTAAAATAAATGTGATTATTTGTATCTGCACCTAATGTAATCTACTGCAGGTTCGGAAGTCACATTCCCTATGATAGGCACCAGAGAACTTATGAAAGTCTGTGCTCCTTCAATGAACTGCGTAGGTTCACATAGCAGTCCTGAAATTTCTCAGTTATTTGAGGCTATTTGGCAGCCCCAGGCATTTAGGGGCAGTTGATGCTTTGTTGATTAATATGCTCAAGAATTAGATCCGTGTTTTTTTAGACTTCAAGGAAACCAACCATGATCAAGCAGAAAAGTGGAATTTGTGTTGGGGCTGTTTCTGGACTTATTAAATAGAAGATCAGGTTTGAAGAACCCTGAAATAGTGAGGATGTTTTAGACTAAAGAGTTTACCAAGAAACTAAACCACGTTGTTACATTCCATTGATTAGTTTCTCATAGCCTGTATTATGTCACTACAGGGTAAGTCTTATTAGAGAGATAAAATTTTCCAAGTTTACAGAAAACAATGTCATGGAAATAGTGAAGATGGCAAAGTAAATGAGAATGTCAGCCACAATTTTTAAAGGCGTACATACTGGAACTCAAAAGTGAAATATTTAATATTGCATATTCAAGAATGAAGACACACATTGGAAAATCTATGCAATCTAGTTGCAATCTAAACAAAATGCTTGAAGAAATCAGGTGATCAGAAAGCATCTACGAAGGAGAAAAAACAACTGGTGTTTTGCGCCTAGACCCATCAAGGAGTGGAAAGGAAGGGGCAGACGCCATAATAAGGTGGAGAGAGGGAAAGAGTACAAACTGGCAGGTGATCTTTGGTTTCAGATGAAACGGGGAGGGCAGATGAAATCAGAGCTAAATGGAAGAGATAAATGGCTGAAGATGAAGGAACCTAATAGGAGAGAACAATGGACCACAGAAGAAAAGGAAAGTGGAGAGGAACCAGAGGGAAGGGAGGAGAAGAGAAAGAGTGAGATGTAACCAGAATGGAGAATGGAAAAAGAGCAAAGGGGGAAGAGAAGAAATCACCAAACATTGGAGAAATTGATATTAAAGCCTTCAGGTTGGAGGTCACACAGACAGAATATGAGGTGTTTCTCCTCCAACCTGAGTTCAGCCTTATACTGGCAGTAGAGGAGACCCAACACAGATTGGGGTACTGCTTTGTTGAGCACCTTTTGCTCTGTCTGCCACAAAAGGCAGGATCTCAAACTTCTCAAACTTCCGCTAATGCCCCATCTCCCCCAGTACCCCATCCGTTATTTATTTATATACACACATTCTTTTTCTCTCTCTCCTTTTTCTCCCTCTGTCCCCCTCACTATACCTCTTCCCCATCCTCAGGGGTTTCGCCACTCCCTCTTTTCTTTCTCCCTAGGCCTCCTGTCCCATGATCCTCTCATATCTCTTTTGCCAATCAACTGTCCAGCTCTTGGCTCCATCCCTCCCCCTCCTGTCTTCTCCTAAAATTTTGGATCTTCCCTTCCCCCTCCCACTTTCAAATCTCTTACTAACTCTTCTTTCAGTTTGTCCGGACAAAGGATCTTGGCCCGAAACATCGACTGTACCTCTTCCTAGAGATGCTGCCTGGCCTGCTGCGTTCACCAGCAACTTTGATGTGTGTGGCTTGAATTTCCAGCATCTGCAGATTTCCTCGTGTTTGCATATCTCCTTGTGGCTACCGTTTCAATTCAACTTCGCATCCCCACTCTGACATGTCTGCTTTCAGTATCTGCAGAATCTTTTGCGTTCATCTACAATCTAATTTATGTATTGTAATTTGGGAGAAAGTAGCCATTTTTAGTTATAAAGGAAACCAAAATAAACCAAAAATTACTAGATTGTAACACATTGGGTGATGCATTACCAATCCACAAAAAGTTGATGTTATTCAGACACATTCTCTCTCACATAAGAATCAGAATCAGGTTTAATATCACCAGCATATGTTATGAAATTTATTTACTTCTTTGAGTATATAATGAGTGCAGTGGATAGAGGGGAACAGATGGATGTTATTTACTTGGATTCCCGGAAGACGTTCACGAAGGTGCTACATAAAAGACATCCATAAGATAAGGATGTTTAGAGTTGGGGTGATGTATTAGCATGGGCAGAGGATTGGTTAACCAATAGAAAGCAGAGAGGTGAGATACATGGATGTTTCCCTGGTTGTGCAATCAGTGTTGAGTGGTGTACCGCAGGGGTCGGTGCTGGGCCCTCAACTGTTCACAATATACATTAACGATCTGGACGAGGGGATAGAATGTAGTGTATCTGATTTTGCTGCTGATAATAAATTGAGTTGAAAAGCAAATTGCGCAGAGGATACGGAGAGTCTGCAGAAAGATATAGATAGGTTAAGTGAGTGGGCAAGGGTCTGGCAGATGGAGTACAATGTTGGTGAATGCATTGTCATCCACTTTGGAAGGAAATATGGAAGATCAGATTATTATTTGAATGGTAAGGTGAGGCCGCACCTGGAATAATGCCTGCAGTTCTGGTCTTCTTACTTGAAGAAGGATATACAGGCTTT
Source organism: Mobula hypostoma (assembly GCF_963921235.1). Taxonomy (NCBI): domain Eukaryota; kingdom Metazoa; phylum Chordata; class Chondrichthyes; order Myliobatiformes; family Myliobatidae; genus Mobula; species Mobula hypostoma. The sequence goes on along the minus strand of NC_086105.1, from coordinate 111,460,246 downwards.
GGAGGTGGCGCAGGTGAGGTTCACCAGGTTGATTCCAGAGATGAGGGGGTTAGACTATGAGATGAAATTTAATTGTCTGGGACTGTACTCGCTGGAATTCAGAAGAATGAGAGAAGATCTTATCAAAACATATACAATTATGAAAGGGATAGATAAGATAGAGACAGCAAAGTCATTTCCACAGGTAGGTGAGACTAGAACTAGGGAACATAGCCTCAAGATTCTGGAGATGAGGAGGAACTGTTTTTCCCAAAGTGTTGTGAATCTTTGGAATTCTCTGCCCAATGAAGCAGTGAAAGCTAACTCAGTAAGTATAATTAAGACAAGTTTGGATAGATTTTTGCATAGTAGTCAAATTAAGAGTTATGGGGAAGAGGCAGATAGCTGAAGATTAGTCCATGGTCAGATCAGCCATGATCTTATTGAATGGCGAAGCAGGCTTGACTGGCCAGATGGCTTACTCCTGCTCCTATTTCCTATGTTCTAAAATGGAATTACAGTGAGTATATGTATGCTTATTAAATAGTTAAGTTAAAATAAGTAGCGCAAAACCAGAAATAAATTTAAAGAAAACAGTGAGGTAGTGTTCATGGTTTCAATGTCCATTCAGAAATCGGATGGCAAAGGGGAAGATGACTCATTGAGTGTGTGTCTTCAGGCTTCTGTACCTCCTTCTTGACAGTAACAATGAGAAAAGGGCATGTCCTGGGTGGTGGGGGTTCCTTACGATGGACGCTGCCTTCCTGAGGTACTGCTCCTTGAAGATGCCTTGGATACTGTGGTGGCTAGTACCCATGATGGAGCTGACTGATCTAACAACTTTCCGCAACTTGCTTCAATCCTGTGCAGTAGCCCTCCCATATCATACGGTATGATATGTTAGAATTACTTTCCACGGTACATCTGTAGAAGTTTTCAAGTGTTTTAGGTGACAAACTAAACCTCCAAAAACTCATAATGGAATATAACCACTGTCTTGCCTTCTTTATTGCTGCATCAATATGTTCTGTGGGCATGTGACCAAGTGGTTAAGACGTTCCTCTAGTGATCTCAAAGTCGCTAGTTCGAGCCTCAGCTGTGGCAGCGTGGTTGTGTCCTTGAGTAAGACATGTAATCACACATTGCTCTAGTCTGTGCAAGGAGTGGCGCCCCACACAGACTTCCAATCTGCGCCTTGTAAGGCATGAAAATGCCCGACACAGTTCTCAAGGTCTGAGTCGACATTCCCTCCCAATATCTTTCAGTCAGGTTAGGTTCTCAGAGATACTGTATTGACACCCAGCAATTTGAAATTGCTCACTCTCTCCGATTCTAATCCCTCTACGAGGATTGGGTTGTGAACAGCCTCCTATGACGAACACATGTCCTAGATATTATACTACATGTGTCGTGCTTCATTCAGCTTCTGAATGTGTTAGAAATTTTGCCAAATATTTTTGATAGCAGAGGTAATTATTAATGATATCTTTACATATTTTACAGGAGGAGGATGGCATATTCTCAGTGAGTGGTGAAATGACCTTTCATCGACATGTCATTATTACCGTGCTGATTATTTACTGCACAATGTTAATGGGTGTCCTGGTGCCAAATGGTATGTATTGCAGTACTATGAAAACTAAAGCCATTAGTAGAAGCATGTTTTATGTATTTTTTTTCCTCTTTAAGGCAATCTCTCTCTTCTTGTACATCTTTGCTTCTTGGCGTTAGCTATGGTTCACATGGTGATATGCTTACCTCCTGAATTAATAGGTGTTTAGTTCAAAACGCACTTCAGAGATTTTCACACAGGGTTATAAGCTGGTGCTCCAGGAGGATGCAGTGCTGTTGGGCATGCTGTCTTTTGGATATGGTATTAAATAGAGTCACTTTAGCACTTTAGGTAAATGTAGATGAAGATCACATGAAATTATTTTGAAGAAGAGTAGAGGCTTATCTCTGGAGTCCAGATCAATAATTATTACTCAGTCAATACCACACAAACAAATGACCTTGTTATGGTACCATTAAATTGACGTTAGCAATACTTGCTGTATGTATGTTGACTGTTACATTTCCTTTATTACACCAGTGACTGCATGCAAGAGAACTGGGGCTATGGGGTACCATAAAAAGCTTTGCCAATGCCACTCCTTTCTGCATTATTTTTGTGATTTCTTCTCTCAGGAATATTGAAATACTGGAGGGGTTAGGGGGTTGTAAGGTCAGATTTAAAGGCAGAGCCAGCTGTATTGGAATAAATATCAGACTAGAGTGTGGAGGGTGAACAAAACAAAAAAAGGCAGTTACCAGACAATCTGTTTCCAGTAATGTTCATTGAGGGACATAGCTATAGGCAGGGAGACTGGGGATAATTCCTATACATTTCTTCTAAGGGATCTTTAGGATGTTTCTGATAGATCGGAGAGATCCTTGGTTCAATGTCTCAACTGAAAGGGCTCTGAGGGTATGACATTCCCTCACAACATCAGAGTGATTGAATGTGGTAATTGGTTGTAGAGGCTGAATTTTACTGCAGCTGGATTATTAGGAGCTGCAGATCCCCTGATAAATCTCATATATACATTTTATCATAAGCACTGGTCCCAGTCAAGTGTGGCAGAGGATAAATAAAAGAGGTTGTGGTGGCTTTGCAAAATAAGGTGAAAATGCTTCATGTTTCATTGTAAAACAAGAGAAAGTCTGCAGATGCTGGAAATGCAAGCAATGCACACAAAATGCTGGAGGAACTTCATGATGAAGGGTCTCGGCCCGAAACACTGGCTATACTCTTTTCCACTAATGCTGCGTGGCCTGCTGAGTTCCTCCAGCATTTTGTGTGAGTTGCACATTTCATTGTTATTGCTTTACTGTGTTCTTTGGCGAATGATCTACCTCATGAGCCGCTGGTATGTGTTGTGTCACTTTTGAAAGTCGTGGCGATCATGACTTAACTTGTGCCAAGTCTAGAACCTTGAAATGGCAAGGATTTATGTCTGTCCCTTAGGCTGCATGCCAATTGGCAGTGCATATGTACAATAATAATTTGTTGTTCAAGGCCTCATGGTGGAAGTTGTCTTTGATCCTCAATGCAAGAGAAATATGACAAAAGGGGGGGCGGGTATGGGGATGAAATACATTTGTTTTTTTCATCAAGTTACTTGCCATGGTCAGGAATGCACTGACTGAGAAAACACAGGAAGCGAATAATAACTTTAAAAAGTGAAGTGGATAATTAAATAATATATTTATGATAAAAGAGAAGAGCTGTGGGACGAACTGGGCTGTTATTTCATCCAGCTGGCATTGGCACAGTGGACTGTTTGTTATCCTTGCCTGTCTTCTGATTCTGTTGAAGTCCAATGTGTGATAACGGCCCTTCCTTTTCCGTCCTTGTGAAGCTTGTGCCAACAAAGCTTGAAATTATATCACAGGCAGCAGGAAGGTTAGGAACGAGAGTAATCTCCAGCCTGTTGGCTACTGATAGATTTCTGCTCATTCCCCTGATTGTGGTTTCTGTTCGGTGTTTCAGTGCAGACTGTGTTGGCAGTAATGGGAACCACCATGGGGAGTATCATCTGTTTTATTTGTCCATCTGTGATTTATGCAAAACTACATAAAGACACCTTCAAAGGAAGAGTAAGTATGGTCTTTTTTCCGTCAGTAATAGTTCATATTTACTTTAGCAGAGCTTCTGTTGGAGGTCCACAGTTAGTCAAAGAGGCAAGTTCTGCCTAAAAAGGGAAATGAAGAGGGGACATGCAGATTATGCCCTCCAATAATTCACCCAATACATCTTCAGTGGCATAAAAATGAGACTTCCATATAAGGATGTGAATGATATTTAAACATAGCTTTGTATATCATAAAGGTAGTTCTTGCTTTTCCTTATCTTTAAGCACAACTATGCAACAGTTCTTTGTGACTGGGGCATACTGACAGAAGATGGAAGGCAGATCAAGGAAGCCTTACTTCTTCCAGATCTCTTGGGAAAGTGGAGGGAGTTAATGAACATTAATCAGCTTTTGGCTAGATTTTTGGCCCACCTCTTAGTACATTTCACATCACTTATTGAGGTTCCAAAGTAGGAACGTTGAAGGTTGACCAAAACATATGCTTTTTCATGTTTTAACCAAAACTCTACAGTTTCTCTGCATAATAGTGGCCTGGAATCTTTTATATTCAACTAAGCGAGCAGATCGACACTTCATTTCACATCTCATGCAGAGCACAACATCTCCAACAGCTCAGTATTCTCCAAGTTTCTCTATATTGAAGTGTCTGGCACCTCATGCCTCAGAGGCTCTGCTTGAAAACTCAGATTACCTCTAGAGTTCTAGGGGTTGGCCTTCAGACTTTCAGCAACTGTACAGTAAAAAAGAAATTACAGCTATTTTCCAAGAAAACCATTTAAGACATTTAAGAATTTCCAATTAGTAGTAAGAAAGTTGCAAGGATTGAGAATGGAATCTAGTGAGCAGAGATAAAGAGAGCAAGATTGAAGGAAGGAGGGAGGAAGGGAGGGAGAGAAAGGATAAAGGGAAGGGAATTTCCATTAAAGATTAGGGCTAGAGGATGAGAGATTGGAAGGAAGGTTGAGGGAGAGGGAGAAGAACAAGCTGGCAGGTGATGGGTGAGACCAGGTGAAGGGAGAGGTGGGTTGAAGTAAAAAGCTGGAAGAGGATACGTGGAAGAGGCTGAAGAAGAACGAATCTAATAAGAAAGAACAATGGGCCACGGAAGTAAGGGAAAGAGGAGGGAAACCAAACGGAGGTTACAGGAGGTAAGAAGAGAAACAGGTCTTGGCTGAAGTCATGAGTAATCCTAAGGTCAAGGAAATAAGCTTTAATTGAGCACCACCATTAGGAGCCTCTGTAGATCAGCAAAGACTAGAATGATGGGTGAATAGGAGATTGCAGAATAGATATAAGAAAGAAACTTTCAGATGAGCTAAAGTTTGTGAATGATTCAAGATGGTAATCTAGATGAGAAAGCTTGGAATAGAAAGTCATATATCTATTAGAGCAGAAAGGATATGGACTCAAAAGTACAGCTTATGGCCAGACAAATGTCCTGCAAGCATTGTTGCTGGGATCTCTGCTGTTTGTAATGAATGTGAAAGTCCTGGTCTTGGAATTGCAAGGCAAGATCAGTAAGTTTGTGGATGGACATGAAGATTACCCAAGTTGTTGATCATACAGAAAGTAGTCTTAGGCTGCAGAGATTTATCAAGATATTGGTAAAATGGGCTGAAAAAAGATAAATGTAATGATGAAATTTAATCCAGACAAATCTGATGTATTTTGGGAATAATAATGAGGCTAGGAATAATGTATGGCAGAGTCCTTGGGAATATTGAGGAACAGACAGACCTTGCAGTAGAAGTGCATAGATTCTAGAAGATGGCAACATAAGTAAATAATCCAGTCGGAAAGGCACAGAAGATACAGAAACAGGGAGGCTATGTTCCAAATTTATAAAACCTTGGTCAAGCCTCAGCAAGAGAACTAAGTGCATTGCAGTTCGAGTCACTATGACATTGTAACGTTGGAAAGGGTTGAGAGGAGATTCTCCAGGACTTTACATGGATGGTGTAATTTAGTTCTGAGGACAGAATGGAGTCTCTAGGTCTGTTCTTGCTGGAATGTCGATAAGTTAGGGGAGGACATGATCAAGGAGAAGCTGATCCTTGTGTTACAAGGGGTATTGTGTTTGTCAAAAACGGTCAATATCATGATTTTCCATAACGTGAAGTGACATCATTTGCACATGCGTCAAGAAATACGAGTTGAAAAAACACCTTTGGAGGCTACTCATTTAAATTCAACTTCCCATTCCCATTCCGACATACCAGTCCATGGCCTCCTCTACTGCCATGATGAGGCTAAGTTCAGGCTGGAGAAGCAATGCCTCATATTTCGACTGGGTAGCCTCCAACCTGATGGCATGAACATCAATTTCTGCAACTGCCAGCAATTTCTCCCCCTTCATTCCTTCTCTCTTTTCCTATTCTCCATTCTGACTTCCCTCTTGCCCCCTTCTCTTCTCCTCACTTGCCCATCACCTCCCTTCCGCCTTCCTTTTCTTCCATGGTGAGCTGTCCTTTCTTTTAGACTCCTTCTCCTTTAGCTCTTTGCCTCTTCTACATATCACCACCCAGCTTCTTAATACATCCCACCCTCCCCTACCCACCCACCTTCCCCCTCACCTGGTCTGCCAGCTTGAATTCCTCTCCCTCTCCCTACCCTCTTACTTTAGCTTCTGCCCCCTTCACTTCCACTCCTGATGAAGAGTCTTGGCCCAAAATGTCAGCTGTTTATTCCCTTCCATAGATGCTGCATGATTTATTGAAGTTCCTCCAGCAATTCGAGTATGTTACTCAAGATCTCCAACACTTGCAGAAGCTCTTGTATTTGTGTTGTTGAGTAATAATTAATTTTGTTGCATTTATTTACTATTTTTTCACAAAATTTCTGTGATTGTGTCTTTTATTCTCTATCCTAAATATTTTGGGAATGATTTGTAGTTTATTTAGAGATACAGAGTGGAACGGGTCTTCCAGCCCTATGAGCTGCCCCATCCAGCCACCCGCTTATTTAACGCTAGGCTCATCACAGGATAATTTACAATGATCAATTAATCTGCTAACCGTTACATCTTTTGAATGTGTGAGGAAACCGGAGAACCCAGGGGAAATCAACAGGAAGATCATACAAACTTCTTCCAGAATTGAACTCCAATCTCCGATTACGCAAGCTGTAATACCATCACGCTAACCGCCATGCTGCCACGTGCCCTTTGTGAATTATGTAAGGGTGAAATTCCGTTACGCAAGTGCCTGTAACATATGTAAAATTATGGGTAGTGTGTAGAAAACTTCCCCATATCAGAAGATAAAACCAGGGGTTGTGCATTTGGATAAAGTGGAAGAGATTGAGATGAGATATAAAAGCACCTAGAGAGTGGAAAAGTTTTGGAATGCACTGTCTGAGTAAGTGGTTAAATCGGGTCACTGGCACTGTTTGGCAAGTGTCTAGGCAAGTACTTGAATTGCTTAAGCATAGAGGGGCTTGGAGTTGAAAGGGTCTCCACTGGCCAATGTTGGTACAAGATCCCATGCTATCTAATTCTCTAACTCTATAACTCTATGATAAGTGAAGTTGTAAGCAGTCTCACTCGGCCAGGTTGGATAATGAAGTTGAACTTAATGAATTCCAGACTCATTACTATTTTAAGGCTAGAGATTACAAAGGCATTTTGATAGAACAAAGATAGTGGAGAGTCTGAGAAGGCAAGCAAAGAGGCAAGGTGAAATTGTGCACTATGTTCATGTTTCCAAGAGCTGACCTGAGAGTGAAGGTGAACACAGCAAATATACCATCTTTCAGCATTCCCTAAGTTATAATATGAAGGTAGCAAAAGAAGACTGCAATGGAGATGTCTGACACTAAATGGACATAAAAGTGGAAGTTTCTGAGGGCAATCTACTGCTTGGACAATGGAAGAGTACCTTTGGAAGAGAACAACGTGGCATTCAAGGTGAAGATTGTGGATACAGTATATCAAAGAGAGTGAGATTCTTTACCAATTGTTTGTAAATGGAATGAAGAGAGATTTTTCCTTCATTTATGTTCATGGAAATTGAATAATGACAAATGCAGTAAATGTTAATGCATTTGGTATTTGGTGTAAGGTTTATGTTCATTGGAAAAGAAAGTTCACACTGGGGAAAGGCCCTCATGGTTGCACCAGCATTTTTCCAGCTCAGATATTGCATGCAAAAAGTATGGGGAAGATAGTTAACCCCAAACTCAAAGAACATACCCTGATGTCCCAGCATAATGATTCCTTCATGCAATCTCTCCAAATAGTAAATTGTATACAATATTAGACTTTGAATAATCCTAGATTACTTCTAGCATTGATACTATATATTGATTGGAGACTTTTCAGGGCATTGCCAATGGTGTAGACCTGTTAGGCTGCAAAGGTGGAATCTGTGGTGTGTGCATGTAATATAGTGCTTCTGTGTCACTTTTCCAAAATCCTCTACTGGACAGGAAGACATCAGCAGAATACTCAGGGGTGATTGGTGGGCTGGAAGTTTCACTTGATAAGAAAATGCATCTCACTTAATATCCTAATATCCAGAGTAGAAATGTTTTAACTTGCCTCAGTAATGGCATGATCTGTTCAATGCTTCAATATTTACGGACTGTACTCCAAAACAATATCCTCAAGCTCAGTGCAGTGCATAGTTCTGAAAAAAAAAAGTCATGGAAATCAGAAATCAATGTTCAGTTTGAAGTACTTGAACAGATATCAATGCGATTGGAAGTGCCTTAATTATAACCTGGTCTTACAGATAATTTTGGGAGTGGGAATCATGTTCCTGTTCATCCGTACATCCAGTATGTCTGATTTTACCACATCCGAATTATCCCTGCAACCAGTTCGTAAATCCATTGTGGCTGAAGGAACAAGAGGTATAAAACTAACAAACATGACTGAAGGTAAGATTACTGTTCAGTTTTTCGTGCTGGTTCCATTTGGAGGTGTTTCTGTAAAATCAATTAGTAAACGCAAGTTTAAATGAAAAACTCCAGATGTTGGGAAGTTGTGACTTTTGGAAGCCCTGTCACTATATACTGCCCGCCAATGAACAGTAATCTAAACTGCTGCCTGACTCAAATTACAGGGCCATTTAAAAGAAAATTTTAGAAGTTGCAGATGCCGGAAATATGAAATAAAAACAGAAAATATTGGAAATACTCAACAGTTCAGACGGCATCTGTTGAAAGAGAATACTTAAAATGATCTCTTGGCATTACTGGCAAAGCCGTAATTATCGGAGACACAAGAAATTGCAGACGCTCGAGTCTGGAGCAACAAGCAATGTACTAGAGGAACTCAACTTGTCATGCAGCATCTGTTGGATGAAAGAAGTTATCAGCGTTTTGAGTCGAAACCTGCTAAGTTCTTCCAGCATATTGTGTGATGCTGAATTTATTGTGCACCCATGTGTGCTCTACTGACATTTATATCCAATCACACAGCTTCAAATTGCATTTATATCTCAGCCAGACTTCATAGTGACTGAACTAATGTTTAAGTTCTACAACTTTCATTGTAATTTTCCACTGCTGATGACCAATAGCAAAATTTCATTTGCAACCAGCCACAGTAGGAGTTTTGCAACCAGCCACAGTTGGGCTCATGGCCTCTGGGTTGTGGTTCCCCATTATAATCATAGGATTTTATAACCATACACAAGATCAGCTCCTTCCCAAGTCATCACACACCCTCCAGTTTGAAGAGTCAAGGTGCTCAGTGAATAGACAATGAGGATAGAGTCCACGAAGATTAGTTCCAATTCACGCTTAACTACTCCAGTGGGTCTATGCCTACTGCTCAGAATAGGAATGGCCAAACAGATTAATAATGGAAAAGGAAACAGATCTGGAGAGAAAGAGGACAAACTATTTTTCCTGAATGCACTGAACCTCATGGACAATTAGTTCTCCAAACTCCTGTTGCCAACAAGGCCTTAACATTACTTATATTATGACCTCCCAACCTTACTGTCTTAGAGCAGTTATCTAATTATTGATGAACTTGATGACATAATGAGGACTTCTATAGAGAATGGTCCCAGCTTGTTTATCCCTAGATTCCATCTGCCAAAGACAAAAATTATTATTTATTGTTGGAGTGCTCAGTGTTACAGATTATTGGATCAGAATTAGTTTGTAAAATAACATTAAAGTGCATATGTTTCATAATATATTTCAATTGTAATATAAGAATTTCCATGGTAAAGATTAATAGAGCTTCATTGAGTAGATCTTTGAAGTGGTTATGGAGTTCAGATGTGTACAGGGGTTTGACTGTTGGACCACATAGAAGTTTGGAATGTTCAGTTCCTGTCCTATGTTCCATTCACCAAAGCAGTCCCATTTTTATTTGAAAACAACAAGAACTATTCTCTTTTTAATCCATTTTCCAAATGACCATTTAATGTTTCCAGCTGGGACATTCAACCATGGTCTGAAAACTGGGGTTGAATTTCTCAGCCAGGTAAGTGATGTATATTCTGAAGACTGAGCTGCTCCTGAACTCAGGTGTTTGCCATTAGAGCAGAGATTCAGGAGGATTTTTACCAAAGCTGTAATGCTGTACGTCAGACATCAGTGCACTAGTGCTCATATTCTCGTCAAGATATATTCTCCAGGTGTTAAAGTTCTGAATTAGCTATGGTACATAAACAGTGTCAAATGGATGAGATTATGTTACAGAGCTGTAACTTGCTTGAGCAATTTAGATGAAATGAAATGGGGCCAAAGTGCAAGTGTGGATTTCAGTCTAAATGGATGGCAGATGTTTGTTTGAATACACCAGTTATCAAGTGTTAAGGAAAGTAAAGTTTGCCACCTGCTCCATGGACTGGTCAGACCATAGTTGCAACTGAACCATAAAGTTTGCACTGCACAATAACAAACTGGTGTTCAGTCAGAATTGCTTGACAATGTTCTTCAAACCTGCATAGTATAACCCATCACCTGCTTCCTATCTTCATCTCCATAGATTCTGCCTGATTTGCTGAGCTCCTCAGCATTTTGTGTGTGTTGCACTTGATTCCCAAAGTATTTTTCAATCCTTTCTAAAAGCCAAAATAGCATCACTTGGTCAACATCTGTCTGTGCTCATTCTCCTTTCAGCCTCACCAGAATCCTATATCCAGAGGGTTGGCATATTGTGATCAGTTTTGGGCCCTAGACCTAAGAAAGGATGGGCTGACACTGGAATGGATCGAGAAGAGGCTTACGAGAATGATCCTGAGAATAAAAGGGTAACACATGAGTTTGATGGCTCTGGGCCTGTACTCACTGCAGTTTAGAAGAATGAGGGGGGGGGGGATCTCATTGAAACCTACCAAATATTGAAAGGCCTGGATAGAGTGGACATGGAGAGGATGTTTCCAACAGCAGAAGACTCTAGAACTAGAGAGCCCAGACTCAAAATAGAAGGACGTCCCTTTAGAACAGAGATGAGGCTGGTGAATTTGTGGAATTAATTGCCACAGATAACTGTGGAGGCCAAGTCAATGTGTATGTTTACTGTGAAGCAAAGGTTTATAGGTTCTTGATTTAAAAGGGCTTCAAAAGTTATGGGGGGGAAGGCAGGAGAATGCAGTTGAGAGAGAAGATAAATCAGCCGTAAGCAAATGACAGAACAGACTCAGGGCAAAATGGCCAAATTCTTCTTCTATTCCTTATGGTCTTATGGCTTCTCAAAGATAATCAAATTCATTGTCTAACTTCCATGGGTTAGGTGCATAATGGAAAGTTGTCTTCCTTATCCAGTTTACTGCATTTCCTTAATTATGTAAATGTGCTAAAACGTCCAATCAAATGGCCAGACCGGTTCTGTAACTCTAAACATGTGGAGACGGGATCAAACACAGAACTTTGAACAAAGAACAGTAGAGCATAGTACAGGCCAATAGGCCCACAGTGTTGTGCTGACCAATTTAACCTTTCCCTCCCATAAAGCCCATAGCCGTCCATTTTTCTTACATCCATGTGCCTATCTAAGAGAGTTTTAAATATATATATCTTTTGTATCAGCCTCTACCATCATCCCTGGCAATGCATTCCAGGCATCCACCACTCTCTGTGTAGAAAAGCTACCTCTGACATCTCCCCTAAACTTTCTTCCACTCACGTTAAATAGATGTCTTCTTGTATTGGCCCTTGCTGCCCTGAGAAAAAAGGTGCTGGCTGTCCACTCTATGTCTTACATAATTTTATACATCTCAATCGAGTCTCCTCTCATCCTCCATCACACCAAAGAGGGAAGCCCCAGCTCACTCAACCTATCTTCATGACCTTCTCTAATCCAGGCATCATCCACCTCTGCACACCCTCTAAAACTTCCACATCCTTCTTAAAATTAAGTGACAAGAACTAAACACAGTGATTAGACCATCCTAAGAGTGGTCTAATCAGTTTGACAGAGCTGCAGCATTACCTTGAGGCTATTGAAATCAATTATCTAACTGATGAAGGCCAGCACATCACACTTATCAAAGATGGTGATGAATTGTCATATAGGAGGGAGACAGAAAATGCAGACGTGTGATGCCACAACAACATCCCACATTACAACCTCTCACACAACATTAGCAAAACCAGAGCTGATTATCGACTACTCAAGGAAGAAGCTGGAGATCCATGAGGTCGTCCTCATTTAGGCAATAGGACTCTTTACAATTCATATTCTCATTCTCATTTCTATTTGCACAGTTTGTCAGTTTATATATTTTCATAGAATTCTATTGTATTTCTTTTTCCTGTAAATTCCTGCAAGAAAATGAATCTCAAGGTAGTATATGTAACATATATATACTTTGATAATAAATCCACTGTGAGCTTTGATACGCCTTCTGACCACCCAATCAACTTGAGTAGAAACTTTGAGGTATTTATGGACTTGAACCCCAAGATCCCTCTGTTTCTCCACACAGCTAAGAATCCTGCCGTTAACCTTGTATTCAGCGTTCAGATTCAACCTTCCAAAGTTTGTAGCGCTTCACATTTTTCTGGGTTGAACTCCATCTGTCATTTCTCTGCCCTGCTCCGCATCCTGCCTATATCACATTGTAACACAAAGTGCTGGAGGAACTCAGCAGGCCAGGCTGCATCCATGGAAAACAGTACAGACGACGTTCAGAGACCCTCCAGCAGGACCATTGTAATTGACCTTCTACACTATCCACAACACTCTAACCTTCCTGCTATCTGCAGACTTACTAACCCACTCGTCTACTTCCTCATCCATGTTATTTATAAAAAATCCATAGATGACATGGATAGGGATGATAGGGTCCCAGTACAGATCCCTGTGGACCACGTCTAGTCACTGACTTTCAGGGAGAATACGTTCCATCTGCTAGCGCACCTGCCTTCTGTGGACAAGCTAATTCTAAATCAATGCAGCCAAGTTTCCATGGATCCCATGCCTCATACCTTTTGGATGAAGCACCTACCATTATTCCTCCAATGTGCCAAATCACTCAGGCCAATATGGGTTCTGCCAGCCTGAAAACAACAATAATGAACCATTTCTCAAAGCACTTGCTTCTGGAGATTTTCTTACTCCATATTTTCAGGAATCTTTTGTGCTAAATGCCATAACTCACATACAGCTCCTTAGTCACCAAGTGCCCTTTAATCAATCATTATTATACATATAGACCATAAGACAAAGGAGCAGAAGTAGGCCATTCGGCCCATAGAGTCTGCTCCGCCATTTTATCATGAGCTGATCTATTCTCCTATTTAATCCCACTCCTCTGCCTTCTCACCATAACCTTTGATGCCCTGGCTACTCAGATACCTATCAATCTCTGCCTTAAATACACCCAGTGACTTGGCCTCCACTGCTGCCCATGGCAACAAATTCCATAGATTCACCACCCTCTGACTAAAAAAATTTCTTCGCATTTCTGTTCTGAATGGGCGCCCTTCAATCCTTAAGTCATGCCCTCTCGTACTAGACTCCCCCATCATGGGAAACAACTTTGCCACATCCACTCTGTCCATGCCTTTTAACATTCGAAATGTTTCTATGAGGTCTCCCCTCACTCTTCTGAACTCCAAGGAATACAGTCCAGGAGCGGACAAACGTTCCTCATATGTTAACCCTCTCATTTCTGGAATCATTCTAGTGAATCTTCTCTGTACCCTCTCCAACATCAGCACATCCTTTCTTAAATAAGGAGACCAAAACTGCCCACAGTACTCCAAGTGAGGTCTCAGCAGCGCCTTATAGAGCCTCAACATCGCATCCCTGCTCCTATACTCTATTCCTCTAGAAATGAATGCCAACATTGCATTCGCCTTCTTCACTACTGACTCAACCTTGAGGTTAACCTTAAGGGTATCCTGTACGAGGACTCCCAAGTCCCGTTGCATCTCCGAACTTTGAATTCTTTCCCCATTTAAATAATAGTCTGCCCGTTTATTTTTTCTGCCAAAGTGCATAACCATACACTTTCCAACATTGTACTTCATTTGCCACTTCTCTGCCCATTCTTCCAATCTATCCAAGTCTCTCTGCAGACTCTCTGTTTCCTCAGCACTACCGGCCCCTCCACCTATCTTCGTATCGTCAGCAAACTTAGCCACAAAGCCATCTATTCCATAATCCAAATCGTTGGTGTACAATGTAAAAAGAAGCAGCCCCAACACTGATCCCTGTGGAACACCACTGGTAACCGGCAGCCAACCAGAATAGGATCCCTTTATTCCCACTCTCTGTTTCCTGCCAATCAGCCAACGCTCTATCCACGTATGTAACTTTCCCTTAATTCCACGGGCTCTTATCTTGTTAAGTAGCCTCATGTGTGGCACCTTGTCAAAGGCCTTCTGAAAATCCACATATAGAACATCCACTGCATCTCCCTTGTCTAGCCTACTGGTAATTTCCTCAAAAAATTGTAATAGGTTTGTCAGGAAGGATTTTCCTTTAAGGAATCCATGCTGAGTTCTGCCTACCTTGTCAAATGTCTCCAGGTACTCTGTAACCTCATCCTTGACAATTGACTCCAACAACTTCCCAACCACCGATGTCAAGCTAACAGGTCTATAATTTCTTTTTGGCTTCCTTGTCCCCTTCTTAAATAGCAGAGTGACATTTGCAATCTTCCAGTCTTCCAGAACCATGCCAGAATCTATTGACTTTTGAAAGTTCATCGCTAATGCCTCCGCAATCTCCACAGCTACTTCCTTCAGAACACGAGGGTGCATTCCATCTGGTCCAGGAGATTTATCTACCTTTAGCCTATTCAGCTTCCTGGGTACTTTCTCTGTCGTAATTGTGACTGCGCACACTTCTCTTCCCTGCCACACTTGAGTGTCCGGTATACTGCTGATGTCTTCCTCAGTGAAGACTGATGCAAAATACTCGTTCAGTTCCTCTGCCATCTCCTTATCTCCTATTACAATTCCAGCATCATTTTCTATCGGTCCTATATCTACTCTCACCTGTCTTTTACTCTTCATATACTTGAAAAAGCTTTTAGTATCCTCTTTGATATTATTTGCTAGCTTCCTTTCATAGTTAATCTTTTCTCTCTTAATGACCTTCTTGGTTTCATTTTGTAAGGTTTTAAAAACTTCCCAATCCTCTGTCTTCCCACTAATTTTTGCTTCCTTGTATGCCCTCTCCTTTGCTTTAACTTTGGCTTTGACTTCTCTTGTCAACCATGGTTGCATCCTTTTTCCACTCGAAAATTTCTTCTTTTTTGGAATATACCTGTCTTGCACATTCCTCATTTCTCGCATAAACTCCAGCCACTGCTGCTTTGCTGTCTTTCCCGCCAGTGTCCCTTTCCAGTCAACTTTGGCCAGTTCCTCTCTCATGCTACTGTAATTTCCCTTACTCCACTGAAATACCGACACATCAGATTTCGGCTTCTCTTTTTCTAATTTCACAGTGAACTCAATCATGTTATGATCACTGTCTCCTAAGGTTTCCTTCACCTCAATCTCTCTAATCACCTCCAGTTCATTACACAATACCCGATCCAGTACAGCCGATCTCCTAGTGGGCTCAACAACAAGCTGTTCGAAAAAGCCATCTCGCAGACATTCTACAAATTCTCTCTCTTGAGATCCAGTGCTGACCTGATTTTCCCAATCTACTCTCATGTTAAAATGCCCCACAATTATCATAACACTGCCCTTCTGACAAGCCTTTTCTATTTCCAGCTGTGATTTGTAGTCCACATCCCTGCAGCTGTTTGGAGGCCTATAAATAACTGCCATCAGGGTCCTTTTACCCCTGCTATTTCTTAGCTCAACCCATAAAGATTCTGCACCTTCCGATCCTATATCACCTCTTTCTAATGATTTAATATCATTTCTTACCAATAAAGCCACACCTCTCCCTCTGCCTACCTTCCTATCCTTCCGATACACTGTGTATCCTTGGACGTTCAGCTCCCAGAGACATGCATCCTTTAGCCAGGTCTCAGTAATGGCCACAATATCATACCTGCCAATCTGTAGCTGTACAGCAAGATCATCCACCTTATTCCTTATGCTGCGTGCATTTAAGTACAACACCTTAAGACCAGTATTTGATACTTTTTGCTTTGATTTCACTGCAACTTTATTGCACTGCAACTCATTCCAATGGCTACAAATTTGCCCCATCACCTGCCTGTCTTTCCTGACATCTTTACTGCTCACTATTTTAGATTTACTTCTGTTTTCCCCTTCCTCCGATCTATCATTCCAGTTCCCATCCCCCTGCCAAATTAGTTTAAACCCTCCCTAACAGCTCTATTAAACTTTCCCGCCAAGATATTGGTCCCCTTCGGGTTCAGGTGTAACCTGTCATTTTTGAACAGGTCATACTTCCCCCAGAAGAGATCCCAATTATCCAAGAATCTGAAGCCCTGCCCTCTACACCAGTCTCTCAGTCACGCATTCATCTGCCTGATCCGACTATTCTTGCCCTCACTAGCACGTGGCACAGGTAGCAATCCCGAGATTACTACCCTGGAGGTCCTGCTTCTCAGCTTCCTTCCTAACTCCTGGAAATCTGTCTTCAGGACCTCCTCCTTTGTCCTATCTATGTCATTGGTACCAACATGTACCAAGACAACTGGCTGCTCACCCTCCCCCTTCAGAATATTCAGGATCCGATCCGAGACATCCCGTACCCTGGCACCTGGGAGGCAACACACCATGCGGGTATCTCTGTCAGGCTCACAGAATCTCCTGTCTGTTCCCCTGACTATGGAATCCCCTACGACTACCGCATTCCTCTTCTCCCTCCTTCTCTCCTGCACAACAGCGCCAGGCTCAGTGCCAGAGACCCGGTCACCGTGGGCAACCCCTGTCAGGTCATCCCCCTCAACAGCATCCAGAACAAGATATTTGTTGCTGAGGGGGACAGCCACAGGTGTGCTCTCCACTATCCGGGCATTTCTTTTCCCTCTCTTGACAGTGACCCAGTTTTCTGACTCCTGTAGCATAGGGATGACTACCTCCCTGTAGCTCCTGTCTATCACCTCTTCACTTTCCCTGATAAGCATTCCCTTCATCATCATCACTTAAAGCACAGGGTAATCAATGCCACAGTGGATCTGCCACTACTACACTGGGTTAGGGTTAACTTACGTACATAAAAGTAATTGATCCTTGAAAAAGTTTAAGAAGGAAAGAATGACAGAATAATTTGCTATAACAGCAGCACCCTTTTTGTGCAGAAAAATAGGAGCTTAATCATCAGTGAGGGGCTTGTACTATTACCATTCTTATTAACCATAGAAACCATAGAAACTACAGCACAGAAACAGGCCTTTTGGCCCTTCTTGGCTGTGCCGAACCATTTTCTGCCTAGTCCCACTGACCTGCACACGGACCATATCCCTCCATACACCTCTCATCCATGTATCTGTCCAATTTATTCTTAAATGTTACAAAAGAACCCACATTTACCACCTCGTCTGGCAGCTCATTCCATACTCCCACCACTCTCTATGTGAAGAAGCCCCCCCTAATGTTCCCTTTAAACTTTTCCCCCCTCACCCTTAACCCATGTCCTCTGGTTTTTTTCTCCCCTTGCCTCAGTGGAAAAAGCCTGCTTGCATTCACTCTATCTATACCCATCATAATTTTATATACCTCTATCAAATCTCCCCTCATTCTTCTACACTCCAGGGAATAAAGTCCTAACCTATTCAACCTTTCTCTGTAACTGAGTTTCTCAAGTCCCAGCAACAACCTTGTAAACCTTCTCTGCACTCTTTCAACCTTATTTATATCCTTCCTGTAATTTGGTGACCAAAACTGAACACAATACTTTAGATTCGGCCTCACCAATGCCTTATACAACCTCATCATAACATTCCAGCTCTTATACTCAATACTACGATTAATAAAGGCCAATGTACCAAAAGCTCTCTTTACGACCCTATCTACCTGTGACGACACTTTTAGGGAATTTTGTATCTGTATTCCCAGATCCCTCTGTTCCACTGCACTCCTCAGTGCCTTACCATTAACCCTGTATGTTCTACGTTGGTTTGTCCTTCCAACGTGCAATACCTCACACTTGTCAGTATTAAACTCCATCTGCCATTTTTCAGCCCATTTTTCCAGCTGGTCCAAGTCCCTTTGCAGGTTCTGAAAACCTTCCTCACTGTCTACTACACCTCCAATCTTTGTATCATCAGCAAACTTGCTGATCCAATTTACCACATTATCATCCAGATCATTGATATAGATGACAAATAACAATGGACCCAGCACTGATCCCTGTGGCACACCACTAGTCACAGACCTCCACTCAGAGAAGCAATTCTCTACCACCACTCTCTGGCATCTTCCATCGAGCCAATGTCTAATCCAATTTACCACCTCTCCATGTATACCTAGCGACTGAATTTTCCTAACTAACCTCCCATGCGGGACCTTGTCAAAGGCCTTACTGAAGTCCATGTAGACAATATCCACTGCCTTCCCTTCATCCACTTTCCTGGTAACCTCCTCGAAAAACTCCAACAGATTGGTCAAACATGACCTACCACGCACAAAGCCATGTTGACTCTCCCTAATAAGCCCGTGTCTATCCAAATGCTTGTAGATTCTGTCTCTTAGTACTCCCTCCAATAACTTACCTACTACTGACGTAAGACTCACTGGCCTATAATTTCCCAGATTACTTTTCGATCCTTTTTTAAACAACGGAACAACATGAGCCAGTCTTCAATCCTCCGGCCTTCACCTGTAGACAGCGACATTTTAAATATTTCTGCCAGGGCTCCCGCAATTTCAACACTAGTCTCCTTCAAGGTCCGAGGGAACACTCTGTCAGGTCCCGGGGATTTATCCATTTTAATTTTCCTCAAGACAGCAAGCACCTCCTCCTTTTTAATCTGTACACTTTCCATGGTCTCACTACTTGATTCCCTCAATTCCATAGATTCCATGCCAGCTTCCTTAGTAAATACAGACGCAAAAAACCTATTTAAGATCTCCCCCATTTCCTTTGGTTCTGCACAAAGCCGACCACTCTGATCTTCAACAGGACCAATTTTATCCCTTACAATCCTTTTGTTCTTAATATACTTGTAAAAGCTCTTTGGATTATTCTTCACTTTGACTGCCAAGGCAACCTCATGTCTTCTTTTAGCCTCCTGATTTCTTTCTTAAGTATTTTCTTGCACTTCTTATACTCCTCAAGCACCTGATTTACCCCCTTTCCCCTATACATTTCATACAACTCCCTCTTCTTCTTTATCAGAGTTGCAATATCCCTTGAGAACCAAGGTTCCTTATTCCTATTCAATTTGCCTTTAATCCTGACAGGAACATACAAACTCTGCACTCTCAAAATTTCCCCCTTGAAGGCTTCCCACCTACCAATCACATCTTTGCCAGAGAACAACCCTGTCCCAATCCACACTTTTTAGATCCTTTCTCATTTCTTCAAATTTGGCCTTCTTCCAGTTCAGAACCTCAACCCTAGGACCAGATCTATCCTTGTCCATGATCAAATTGAAACTAATGGTGTTATGATCACTGGAACCAAAGTGCTCCCCCACACAGACTTCCGTCACTTGCCCTAATTCGTTACCTAACAGGAAATCCAATATTGCATCCCCTCTAGTTGGTCCCTCTATATATTGATTTAGAAAACTTTCCTGAACACATTTTACAAACTCTAAACCATCTAGACCCCTAACAGTATGGGAGTCCCAATCAATGTATGGAAAATTAAAATCCCCTACCACTACAACTTTATGTTTCCTGCAGTTGCCTGTTATCTCTCTGCAGATTTGCTCTTCCAAGTCTCGTTGACTATTGGGTGGTCTGTAATACAATCCCACTAATGTGGCCATACCTTTCCTGTTTCTCAGCTCCACCCATAAGGACTAAGTAGACAAGCCCTCTAATCTGTCCTGCCTGAGCACTGCTGTAATATTTTCCCTAACAAGCAATGCTACTCCCCCACCTTTCATTCCTCTGCCTCGATCACATCTGAAACATCGGAACCCTGGAATTTTAAGCTGCCAGTCCTGCCCCTCCTGTAGCCAAGTTTCACTAATTGCTACAACATCATAATTCCGCGTGTCAATCCACACCCTCAACTCATCCGCCTTCCCCGCAATACTCCTAGCATTGAAATATATACACCTCAGAAGATTTTTACCACCACTCACAACCTTTCTATCAGCGGATTTGCTTAAACCTTCAACATCATTTATTTTCACCCCAGCCACACTGTCAGCTCTGGCACTCTGGTTCCCATCCCCCTGCAAATCTAGTTTAAAGCCTCCCCAATAGCACTAACAAACCTCCCTGAAAGGATATTGGTTCAAGTGTAACCCTCTACCCTATCTACCTAACCTATCTACCCTCAAGGAGTCTGTTCTTATTAATAAGCTTTCCTAGCAATCACAGTCCAAGGATAGGAGGTAAGCCATTTAACACTGGAATGGGGAGAAACTTCTTCTTCCATAGAGGGGTGAACCTTTGGAATTCTCTGCTGCAGAAAATGATTGAAGCCAAATTGTTAAATATACTCAAGAGGGAGTTGGACAAGTGTGATCAAGGGATATGGGGAGAAATCTGGAACAGAGTATTGAATCTGGATAATCATACTGAATAGTGATGCAGGGTTGAAGGTTCAATTAGCCCTCTCTTGCTCCTATATTCCTATGATTTAAAAATAACTCAAGAACCCCAATTATATAATTTTATTTCGGGAGTATTGATTGAAGCTCTGTAAGGAATGTTCCATATTACTCTTGACTGGATTAGAGTTAATTTTGAGGAAGCATCCCCTTGTTCTGCACTCTTTACTATAGATTCAGGCAAGTGAAGCCTGGAATTTGGCAAGCACCTCTGACAGTAACCTAGCATTCACGTATCTTTCCTCTCCACCCCCCAGCCCCATGCACAGGACCTTAATCAATCTCTTCAAGTGGAGTGGAGAGTGCAAGTAAACCTGCATTCAAGGATTTGAATAATGTACAAAACCGACATCAACAAAGAAAATTCGAGCATGAGGAATTGCCCGTCTAGATATTGATTACTCCTTCACACATGGGGAAGAGAACTTTTTAAAAGGACCGGAAGGTGCAATGAGAATGAAGGTATTTATGTTTTAGCAGACTTCAGGCAAAGGATGAAAACAACAAAGGCAAAATATACACACAGAGAATTGGGAAACAAATATGAAAAAGTTACCCAACACATTGAAATGAAATTGGAAAACCCCAGATTGAATTTGAATGACTGCGACTGACACTATTCTTCTTATCAGCAAAATGTTAATCAAGAAATATCATAAGTGAACATGTACATTAGACAAGAAAGAAGCTCAGGCTACCACACTGTGCAGAGTTGATGAACAGCAGCTAGACAGCTTGGAGCAGATACCACCTGTACTTTATGTATTAATCACACACAAAAAGTTTTTTTGCACACGTTGCAATATGATAGCAACAATTTCCGTAGGAAGTACTGCCCATTGAGAGCTTTGTTCAATGCTCACTCCAGTGAAGTTGACTTTTCTTCCAGCATCATTTATGCACATGCGCCCAACTCTCATTTCTGTCTTGCCACAGAAATTGGAGCAATAATGTGATCTTAACTCCTAGTACATCAGAGCAAGTCATGGAGAAAATGAACTGAACAATATGAATGAAAGGATCTTGACTGGGACATCAATGAGTTGCTGTCCGCATGTTTCTGTTAAAGGGTTCAATTTTTGTAAAATGTACGTCGTGGTGCTTATTTCAAACTTGAAGTCATGCATATAGCGGATATAGTTCAATACTTCCATTTAATATCAGAGAATGTATACTACATATAAACTGGAATTCTTGTTCTTCACAGACATCCACAGAAACAGAAGAGTGCCCAAAGAATGAGTGACAGTATAAACATTAGAACCCCAAAGGCCCCCCCCACTTCCACCTCCCACACACAAGCAGCAGCAGACCACTGACCTTCCCCCTCCCCCAGTTACTTCAACAAAAAGCATCAGCGTACTCCACCCATTAAGCAAGCAATATCAAAGCCCCCAAGAAGGACCGTGATCTGCAGAACAACAAAACCTAACTAATCCTTCACCCAACAATTCGATATACCACTGGCTCTCTCTATCCCTCATAAAGGGCGAGGGAGGTGTCACTCTACAAGAGGGGAGACATAGACAAACCAACTCGCAGATTGACAGTGTTAGAGTCTGCCGTATCACTTTTTCTGTTCTCTGACACGAGAATCAGCAATGAACACCCCACCAATGAGAGAAGAAGAGAGGGGCAATCCGAGTACAGAGCCCTGACAGCTGATCTGCTGTTCCTGGTATTCTGTTTTCTTCTGCGATGCTTCATTCAGCAGTACCAGCATAGAACTGGCTTGTCCCCAAGGCCATGAAGCCTTAGAACCCCAAAGGCACACTCCAGGCTGTGCCCTTAGCATATAAAAACAAAATGGCCGGTCGGTGAGCCCCCAGGATTGGGAACCATCGTCACAAAGAACAAAAGTTTGAGTGCAGATCTAGGTCAGAATCTTCGACAGAACCCCATCCACCTCGAAAAGGGAAAAGAGAGACATTAAAGGGAGAAATAAGCTGTTTCTGCAGATGAGCTCGAAGAAATCACTGTCTAGCGTTATCTATGTTGTGATTTCTGGCTAAATGGCGAGGCACATACGGCACAGGACTCTATAAAGATGATCATAACAGAGTTTGGGGTGGGGTTACCCTACACCTACTGAGTCCACAAGTCTGCATTTTCCCTTGTAACCTTGAGATCTTTTTACGCCACTGCGTTCTAAAAACCATGGGTCGAGTTCACGTAGTCCGTAACCTGTGCTCCATGAATCCAAGTAGCAGCTACAGTCTCTACAGGCATCTGTGAGAGTCATAATTTAATGCATCAGCCACTGATTTTTATTTAAAGGTAGATTTCTTAATTTTTGTATTTTTTGGATGTCCATCGTCTGTTGTAAGCATCGGTTTAGTGGAGCAAATATGAGTAAAATACCGTTTTTGTGGAAAATCTACAATGAGACCCAATGTTTTTTCCTCAAAATGCACTTTGGAAATAATAAGCTTATTTACATTATTATCTAAGAATTGATGCAAAGGCAATGGTGTGAGTTATACCACATCTGAGTACGATGCTAACAACTCATTCTCAGTTTCAAGTAGTGTCTTTAAAGTTGTGTCATATATTAAGCGAAAACTCTCAACCAACTGTTTTGTACATGTCTCAAATGGTGATCAGAGATGTGGCTATCATTTACTGAGCACTTTACCCAGGATTTCAAGGATACAATTTTCAGTCCATTGGCTCTTTGGTACTGCTGTCCACTAAGGCAAGTAACAAAGATAAATCTATTAACAAAATATCCTTTATTGAATGCCATCAACAGCATTGTCTGCTACAACAGTATATCAAAAGCTGTATCACAATACGCACAGTTATTAAAGGCATATATTGAAATTCGTACATACTGCACACACAAAATGCTGCAGGACCTCAACAGGTCAGGCAGCATCAATGGAAATGAATAAAGAGTCAACATTTTGGGCCGAGACCCTTCCTTAGGAATGGACGAGGGCCGAGTAACAACGGCCGGTCCTGATAAAGGGTCGTGGTCTGAAATGTTGACTCCATTCCTTTGTACAGATGCTGCCTGACCTGCCGAGTTCCTCCAGCACTTTGAGTATGTTACTCTGGATTTCAGCATCTGCAAAATCCCTTGTGCTTATTACATACTGGACAACTATTATAATATTTATTGAAATCTATAAGCACAGAAAATAACTGTTAAACAAAAAGGTTTGCTGGTCTAAGGCTTATTTTCAGTTGCTGACCAGCCCACTAAAACCACTAATATTGTGGGTGACAAGCCAAGGCTGCAGATTTGGAATGGAGAGCTGCACTGGCAGCAACAGCACACTGCAGCAGCATTTAAGATGGTAAATCATTTATTTAAGTAATAATCAATGCAGGGCTGGCTCCTGATTGTCACTTTCCTTCCAGTCCTTTATTTGTCACTTGCCGACTCTTCATTGCACAAAGCTCTGCCATCCAGCCAGAAGGCCCCTGTCATGACTTACACGATGACCGGGTTCCCTCTCCTGTCTTTGGCTCTCTGCCTATCAACCTTATTAAAACATTCTCCTCCTCACACTAAGTTCCCAGCAAATTCTTTCTTTTTTCTGAAACCTCCTCCAGCCATGCAATTCTTTGAGAAATATGCATGACTTCAATCCTTATGTAAACACCCCCTTCCTCCATTCCACCATCAATGATTGTACCTCCTGCCATCTGGGACAGAATCCTGGAAAATCTTCCCTAAACTCCAGTTTTGTAACTTTTTTATTTAATGTTCTTGCTGCATGCCCTTGATCAGAGCTTCTTGGTATCAGTGTTGTACAATACATCTTGGGATGTGTATAAAATGCAACTTATCATAAATGTGTTGAAAATACCATATATCAGCAGTCTCTATTTTAGACCATAAGACCACGAGCAGAATTAGGCCATTTGGCCCGTCGAGTCTTTTCTGCCATTTCATCATGGCTGATTTCCTCTCAGCCCCACTCTCCTACCTTCCCCCTGTATCCCTTCATGCCCTGACCAATCAAGAATCTATCAACCTCTGCCTTGAATATCCATAAAGACTTGGCCTCCACAGCTGCCTGTGGCAACAAATCCCACTGATTCACCACGATCAGGTTAAAGAAATTATCTCATCTCCATTCTAAAAGGCTACCCCTCTATGCTGAGGCTGTGACCTCTGGTCTTAAACTCTCCCACCATAAGAAACATCCTCTTCACATCCACTCCATTGAGGCCTTTCACCATTCAATAGGTTTCAATGAGGTCACCCCTCATTCTTCTGAATTCTAGTGAATACAGGTCCAGAACCATCAAATGTTCTTCACATGACAAGCCATTCAATCCTGGAATCATTTTCGTGAACCTTCTTTGAACCCTCTCCAATTTCAGCACATCCCTTCTATGATTAAGGGGCCAAAACTGCACACAATACTCCAAGTGAGGTCTCACCAGTGCTTTATTAAGTTTCAACATTACATCCTTGTTTTTACATTCTAGTCCTCTTGAAATGTATGCCAACATCGCATTTGCCTTCCCCACCACAGATTCAACCTACAAATTAACCTTTAGGAAATCCTGCACAAGGACTCCCAAGTCCCTTCATGCCTCAACATTTTGTATTTTCACTCCATTTAGAAAATAATCAACTCTTTCATTTCTTCTACTAAAGTGCATGATCATACACTTCCCAACACTGTATTCCATCCGCCATTTCCTTGACCATTCTCCTAATCTGTATAAGTCCTTCTGTAGCCTCTCTACTTCCTCAAAACTACCAGCCACTCCACCTATCTTATGCAAATTTTGCAACAAAGCCATCAATTCCGTCATCCAAATCATTGACATATAATGTAAAATGAATCAGTCCCAACGCAGACCTCTGTGGAACACCGATAGTCACCGGCAGCCAGCCAGAAAAGGCTCCATTTATTCCCACTTTTTGTCTCCTGCTAATCAGCCACTGTTTTATCCATGCTAGAATCTTTCCGGTAATACCGTGGGCTCACAGCTTGTTAAACAGTCTTGCGTATGGCACCTTTTCAAAGGCCTTCTGAAAATCCAAGTATACAACATCAACTGATTCTCCTTTGTCTATCCTGCTTGTTATTTATTCAAAGAAATTTTAGTTATGGTGTTTGCAAGGAAACTGCAAAAACATTACTTTAATGTATTTAAACTCCTCAATGACACAATGATCCCAATCAATGGTATGTTCTGTGTCACTTTCATTCCTCCATCAATGTCGAATGGAGCTGCCAACTTTTTGTCCTGAGAATGATCAGAACTTGATGCTGGAACAGCCTTTCATCGAATCTTGGCTCTCTGTCAACCCGACTGGCATACTGAGCCATTTTACAAACATGTTTCACAAGAACAGCCCTAAGCTGCAAAAGGGAAAGGGCTGATGTTCTTTCTGTACATGCAGGCACATGCGTAAGATTTCAAAAGAGCCTGTCTTTGGAGTGGCATGTTTTTGTCTCCTTGATGTGGTGCACCTATGCATAAGCTCACCAGGTTACAGGTGAACCCATGCCACTGCCTGACCCCCTTTCCATGCACCCCATGCAGAAAACGTAGCTCCATATTAGACATGATGAAATCAAGTTGGCTTCTAGATTCAGTAACTGAGAGAGGGAATTTTTGGTTGACATTCTATAAGTAATCAATCTTTAGAAAAAGAAAGGATAAAATGAATGATTTTCTTTCCTGCCTGTTGCAGATCAATTTAAAACTATCAACTCTCTGCCAACCCATCAGGCACAGCAAGCTCCCACAAATAGCAAGATGATCTTTCTTATTAGTCATATTGGTTGAGAGATATGTTTTGACCAGAGCATTAAAATTCTTCTGCATTTCTCTGATAGTGAGGCGGGCTATTTTACATTAAACTTATTAGACTGAAAGAACGAAGATTTAATGATCAAGGTACAAAGTTCAATGTTCAAAATAAATTTATTATCAATGTACATACATGTCACCATACACAACGCTGAGATTAATTTTCTTGCAGGCATTCCGAATAAATCCAATAACCATAATAGAATCAATGAAAGACTGCACCAACAGGGTGGGCAGCTAGTGTGCAAACAACAATAAACTGTCATAATAATAAATAAGCAATAAAGATTAAGATCATGAGATCAAGTGAGTCCATAGGCTAAGGGAACAGTTCAGTGAAGGGACATGAAGTTGAGTGAAGTTATCCCTTCTGGTTCAAGAGCCTGATGTTTGAGGGGTAATATCCATTCCTGAGCCTCTCGGCATGAGTCCTGAGGCTCTCGTACCTTCTTCTTGATGGCAGCAGTGAGAAGAGAGCATGACCTGGGTGGTGGGGGTCCTTGATGTAGGACCCTGCCTTCTTGCATCAACATTCCATGTAGGTGTGGTCAGTGGTGGGGAGGGTTCTAGCTGTGATGGATTAGGCCATATCCACTACTCTTTGCAGCGACAATATCTGACATTAACATCTATACTGTGTAGCAGGTCGACACTGATGAGTCATCTGGATTATATGATCAAATGTCTGTATTGGGAAAAGGAGCTGTCTGGGTTCCCCAACCTGGCTGCTGTCTAGGAATATCTCCAGGTAACTGTGAAATTCCATAACTGAATATCCTGCCTTGCAGGTTCATGCATGAATAAGGATTACTTCAGCACATTACAAGACAATACCTGGCATTCTACAGCCTTCACCATGCTACAAAGAACTAGGTACTACCACCTGGAGAAATGGTGAGGGGTTGTACCCTGAGGACAGTATATTTATGATCAGAAATTTTTCCAATGTTGAGTGAAGACAGCTGAAGGAAGAGAGCTGGAACAAATTATGTCCAGGAATGGCTCAAATGTCTGCTGAGAAATATAAAGGGATGAAATTAATTTTGCTCTCCAGTGGTGAGCAGTAGTTGTGCACGTCAAGACCGGCTGCTGGCCAACTACATTATTCTCTTTTTGATGTGAGCACACTCATGCGTTTTTATTCTTCCCACAGCCTGGGTGTCCCCGCTAATGGCTTCTCTCCCCATGTCTGCATGGTACTGGTGCTTTCCCCTCATCTCCCCTCCAGCATTTCCCCAAGCCCCTCATACCCCACCACCATCACCTACCTCCTCCATATCTCCTCTACTCCTTGGGTCTCAGCAATATCATCTGCAAACACAGCATCAGCTTCCCAGGTGAACTTCTGACACCAACCTCATGGACTCTGGCACTGAGAGTTAATAAAGCCCAAAGCATCGCACCAGTTGAACACAGATACAAGAGATGCTGCAGATGCTGGAAATCGAAAGCAAAACACACACTGTGCTGGAGGAGATTAGCAGGTCAGGCTGAACCTACGGATGGGAATAAACAGTCAACGTTTGGGGCCGAGACCCTTCATCCAGCGTCCTGATGAAAGGTCTTGGCCTGAAACGTTGACTGTTCATTCCCATCCATAGGTGCTACCTGACCTGCTGAGTTCCTCCAGCACATTGTGCTTATTACAGCAATTGAACAGGCCTGATATACATAAGAATTTGGCATGCCTGCCTTTACAAACCAAGGCATTAAACATAAGATTTGGGATGTCAATGTCGCACCTGTACAAAACATTAGTCAGGGTGCAACTGGGGTAGTGTGTACTCTTCTAGTTGCTGCATTACAGGAAGATGCGGTAGCATTAGACAGACTGCAGAAGATATATCAGGATGTTTCCTTTGGACAGGTATTTGATAAGGAGATTACTGAAGGAATAAGGACCTAATGAGGGCAAATGGCATTAACATCGATAGGCATCATGGCCAGTAGGGACTAGTTGGGTTTCTGAGCTGTACTACTCACACATTTGTCACTTTGTCTGCAATTTCTCTCCTTTGCAGAGATGACAGGCGGAATAAGTTTGGTGGGACAGGAAAGGGTGGGAGGAAGAGATAATGGCACAGTGTTATTAGAGAAGATCACAAAATGGGTGATGTTAATGGAGATTAACTGTGTTAGAAGAGTGGAGGAGTGGGGAGAAGATTGGAGCTGTTGGTATGGTTGGTATTTTGTCAGGAGTTTGAGGAGAGTCAACACGTCACCAAAGACACTTGCACATTTCTACAGATGAAAATATTTTAACTGGTTGCATCACCATCTGGTATGGGGGGTGGGTCCGGGGGGGGGGCTCTGCATGGGATCAAAATAAGCTGCAGAAAGTTGTAAACTCAGTCGGCTCCATCATGGGCATCAGCCTCCTCAACAGCCAGGGCATATTCAAGGAGCGAAAGCTCAAAAAGGCAGCATCCATCATTACGGACCCCCATCACCCAGAACATACCCTCTATACATTGCTACCATCAGGGAGGAGGTACAGGAGCCTGAAAATGCACACTCAATGATTCAGGAATAGATTCTCCTCCGCCATCAGATTTCTGAATGGACATTGAACCCATGAACATTACCTCATTACTTTTTCCTCATTTTGCACTACTTATTTAATTTAACCATATATATATAGGCGCGTGGCCAAGTGGTTAAGGCATTCGTCTAGTGATTTCAAGGTCGCTAGTTCGAGCCTTGGCTGAGGCAGCATTTGTGTCCTTGAGCAAGCACAACCACACAATGCTCTGCGACGACACCGGTGCCAAGCTGTATTGGCCCTAGTGCCCTTCCCTTGGACAACATCGGTGGCGTGGAGAGGGGAGACTTGCAGCATGGGCAACTGCCGGTCTTCCATACAACCTTGCCCAGGCCTGCGCCCTGGAAACATTCCAAGGCGCAAATCCATGGTCTCATGAGACTAACGGATGCCTATATAAATATATATATACACACACTCTTTACTATAATTTACAGTTTTTATTATTATATATTGCAATGTAGTGCTGCTAGATAACAATTCTGTTCTGGTATAAGCCAGGAAGAGGAATAGAGTGGATGGTGGGGATTCATTTGGGGAGAGGATTGAGGGGGCTAAGGTAAGGTCTATGGTGAAAATATCAAGATAATTCAGGTTCACAATCAAGGAAGTAGAGGACATTGACTTTGAGAGAAAGGTTTGTAGGAGTGAACATCAGTAAAAATATTCAAAGCAGAAGCTATTTAGAAGGAAATGAATATTTGGGACCATATGATAGCAGGTCGGAGAGGTGTGCATCCCTTTAATCATTGCCAGTGCAGCTCTCAGCCTCACAGTTTTGGCCTCCTTCACAGTGAAAACCTTGATTGTTTATGTGCCTCAGCAGTTTCAAAACACTTTACTCAGTGTTTGACATTAATTTATATGCCTAGTGGTCCATATGTGTGTATCCGGCGGTGAGGTTTTGCTCAGATTCTAGCAGGGGACACAGAAAATTATGTACCATGGAACAGAATTTTGAGGATCTTTACTAAAAGAGCCCAGCAGCATCAAATCACGTCAGTGGCGATAAAGTTGGTAGGATGGTGTCAATTCATGACATCCAGTTAAAGCAACTTGGTAGTTTTCTGAAAGCTTGTGTTGCTTTAATGGGCCAATATATTTTCCAACGAAAAGAGTGGATGAATATAAAAACGCTTTAAACAGACATTTCTGGATTTATCAGCTTGCAACCATAAGACACTTGAAAGAAATCTAGAAAATATTTTGTCCAAAAGGTATCTTGATTAAAATGGAAAGCAACTTTGGGCAACCCCGTTTCTCCTGGAGATATAGTAGAATGAGCTCCGCTGGGGAACTGTCCTTTTTCAACAGAAAATTATAATTATAAATTATAATTCAACCAGTATTTCAGTCTTTGTAATAGATTCTGTTAATCAGTGTGTGGCATCAGCAGAGAGTCCTGGCAAAACTCGAGAAAGAACTGCAACAATAAGATCATCCGGGAACATTGAGGAGCTGCCTTACATACATTGTAAATTGGCATTACAAAATTACATTCCAATTTTAATTGTTAAACAGAAATTGAAGAAGACATACCTCGAGAATAGATTAAGCTGAACCATGATGCTGGTGAAATAAGTTTGTTCTTCTGAACTTGGAGTTTGGATACATTTTCGGACATCAGAACAAAGGGGAATTCTCTTTATGACCCTCTTGTCCAGTACCAAACTAAACTGTGTTAAACATTGAACTTTGGCTGGAGAAACAGTCCATTCTATATTACTAATATCCCCACCCTGTTCAATAAGAAGAACAGTGCACAGACAATGCCAGATAAATTCGTGTATTATTGGTAGATTGTTCGTTTCTCAATTTGGTTTCAAATGAATTATGCAGGAGCTGCAAGAAAAAGCTGAAAGCATTACTTGCTTATTAGAACTTTGCAAACACGGTCCGTGTTTGTCCTTTCATCTCTACTGTTGCAGCTGCTTCATACGCCTGTGAATGACTGCTCTCCTAAAGGCACAAACACACTTTTATTTTAAGATGACATGGTTTAAATCAGTTTGAAGATCTATCAAAGATTTAGTAAAGGAATCAGCCTTTTTTTTTTGCTAAGGTATTTGAAGTTGGCAGTAGAAAAAAAGAACAGATTGTATTATTGGGAGTAAAACTTATTAATTCATTCTTCAAGTATGATTGTGATTATTATTATCGACTTTCGTTAAACCAGATCTCAGAAGTGGAGTAGAATTCTGCATGGCCATAAAATTGCACATTTATTTCGAATGACTGGAGTTGAAATTCTGCTCATATGTAATTCCAAGAGTCTTTTTGTTCGATGATTTGAATGCCACATTTCACCGCGTAAACCAATTGCATCGTGCTTGCCAATAGGAGGATTTGCAACCTTTGGAAGATCCACATAAGAAAAAGAAGAACCTTTGCATGACCAGATCGCTCCTTCACTCTGTAATCTCTCTTTCACTATGGTACTTCTAGACCACAGGAACGAGCTGATTAAGTTTGGTGGATGAGGTGGGATGGGGATGGAGCATGTGTGTAACACTGTGCGTGTGTGGGAGACAAGGGCATATCTAGGCATGTGCATGTATGATATAAAAGAGAGGGAGAGGGGGAGGTGAGGCCGAGGGGGAAGGGGATGAGGGAAGGGGAGGGAGCGGGAGGGTGTGTGTGTGAGAGAGAGAGAGAGAGAGAGAGAGACCAACCCACCTGCGGAGTATCTCCAGCATTTCTGTTCCACCTCCTTGACCAAGTTTTGGCAAGTTAATATCTTTTTATGTGACTCCTGTGAAATGAATTATTTTATTTCAATTGAGATGCAGCCTGTGCCTTCAAGCTGTGCCGCCCAGCAACCCCAGATATTAATCCTAGCCTAATCGCGGGACAATTTATAATGATCAATTAACCTACTAACCAGTACATCTTTGGACTGTGGGAGGAAACTGGAGCACTCCGAAGAAACCCGCGTAGTCACAGGGAGAAGGTACAAACTCCTTACAGGCAGTGGTGGGAATTGAACCTGGATCACCTGTACTGTTAAGCATTGTGCTAACTGCTATGCTATTGTGTCACCCCTGTTATTAAAAACTATAATATTTTACTGTGTTAAAGGTGTTGTGTAAATTTGAGGTGCTGCACTTGCCTTCAGAGTTTTATATCCTGTCAAGAGGCACTGAGACTGGCCTTTGTTAAAATGTTGGATTTGAATAGAAAGAGTCCGTACATGGAATGAATCTGATAAAGGCAAATAATCTTTAACCACAGTGGAATGTATTGAAGAGAGACCATGTTCTTTATGAGTGATCAATCTGTGGGATTTATTCATTTATAACAAGTCTTTTAAATTATTAATACTTCTGAAATTCACAGCTTCATTCAAAGAAGACAGCAATGATTAAAAGGTAAAAAAGAAAAGCACTCTAAAGACAGTAAACATCCTGTGATCTAGCTCCAGGTCATTAGCCAAAGAAAACCGAATCTGATGCAATGCTGGCTCTCCGCCCGGGCTCATTCAGTAACTGGCCAGAAAGCCACAGATTGCCATGTTGTGACATTCTTTCTGTATTATTAGATCATTACTCATCTCTAAACTTTAACTTAATGTAACTACCTTAGTCCCACACCTGTCAATGTCATTTCCCAACGCAAATGTTAATCTCGAAAATTCTATTTGACTCAGCATCCACTGCCTTTTGATGCAGGCAGGTCTAACCTCTCACTGCCCCTTCTACAGAAGATAGAAGAAGGAAGAAGAAAGCCCTTAACTCCAAGTGGAGTTATCGGGACACCGTCATGACAGCATTTTTTTAGCAAGCTTTCTTATTTTTACGAGGCCGAGTTGCTAGCTCGATGCTCAACCCAGCATGGATGGAAAGCGTGCAAGGGAGCTGGCTGGATTCGAACTCGGGAGCCTTTGCTCCAAAGTCCGGCGCTGATGCCACTACACCACCAGCCGGCCCTTCTACAGAAGATGCTGGGCTCCAATTTTAAGATTTGACCTATGAAAGAAGATCATAGTTGGGAGCTTAACATCCAAGGACATTTAAAAGACTCTTAGATAGGCACATGGATAAAATACAAATGGAGGGTTATGGGTTACGAGGCAGGGAAGAGCCAGACTGAGCATGGACTAGGTTCGTATAGATCGGCACAACATCATGGGTCGAAGAGCCCATTAATGTGCTGTATCATTCTATGTTCTAACCCAGAGTATATCCTGTTCTTTTGCTACATTCAGTCTTTCTTCCAATTCTCACTCAATATGAAGGATTGAGGGAAAGGTTAATCAGGAGAAAGTTTTATTGTCCATGTATGCCCTGATGTGACAAGACTTCAAAGGGTTTGAGGAACTGGTGCAGGGGCGAGGGTTTCAGATTTCTAGATTATTGGGATCTGTTCTGGGGAAGAAAAGGACAGATAACATCGGAACTCGAGGGGAACCAATTTCTATGTGGACAGGTTTGCTAGAGTTGTTGGGGGGGGATTTGGCAGGGGCATGTGAACCAGAGTAATAGGGCAGAGCATGGTGCAGCTGGTATACAAGTAGATGCAAAGTGTAGTTTAGAAAGGGGTAAGAATTTGAAATTAAAAAGTTGATGAATACAATACTGAAGATGTTATATTTGAATGTGCATAGTATACGAAATAAGGTAGATGATCTTTTAGTGCAGTTAGAGATTGGCAGGTATGAAGTTGTGGGCATCATTGAGTCATGGCTGGAAGAATACCATAGTTGGGAGCTTAATATTCAGGGATACACATTGCATTGAAAGGATAGGCAGGTAGGCAGAGGAAGTGGGGTGGCTCTGTTGGTAAAAAATGAAATCAAATCATTAGAAAGAAGAGACATAGGATCAGAAGAGAAGGAGAAACAAAAATCAGATATATCAGTATTACAGTACAGTAAAGGCATAGAGGCATGAGAGAGGAGTTGGCCGAAGCTGATTGGAAGAGTACACTAAGAGGGATGATTTGCTTCACTGTGGAAGTCACCAGCAGTATGCCAAAAATTCAAGAGTGTCAGGTGGCAGATGTGAATGTAGTTGCTATTACTAAGGAGAAAGTTTTTGGGAAACTGCAACATCTGAAGGTAGATCAGTCACCTGGACCAGATGGACTACACCCCAGTGTTCTGAAGGAGCTAGCTGAAGAAATTGTGCAGGCATTAGTAGTGATCTTTCAAGAATCACTATGTGTCTCATGGTCTTATGGTCTTTTGGCTTGAATTTAATGGATTTAATTTCCTTCGGCCCGTGCCTCAGTCTGGCATGGCCTCTGGTTGACCTGTCATAGTAATAAGATAGGACATGCCTGGGAGTTATGATTGGTAAGTCTGGTACGTTACTTGCCAACTTGGATTCTACGAGAATGACTATGTCAGGAACTTTCTTGACTAATCTGTGGGAGATCTGTCATGATTTAAATATCAGTCCCTACACATTATTAAGGGTGACTAGACTGTAGGAGGAGCATTACAGGCAGCTGCAGTAAGCAGCGAGCATAAATAGAAGAGATATAGAAGGAATGTATTCTGTACAAAACTGATTGCTGTTGGGGTTCATCATCCCAGCATCGTATTTTTTGTGTCAAAAAGAGCACATCTTCCAGTTAAGATGGTGCTACCGAACACGTGTGTCAGGTTTCTGGTGATCAAAAAGCTAAGAAATATGATTAAAAACATCACTAAAAATACCTTTTCTGAGGTAAATTGTGTTAAATTATCTCTGCAAACAGTGAAGTGGCGAGTGATGGTGAGACAAGTTTGGGGCATGAGCCAAGATGGTAAGTTGCAGATGGAGTTCCAATGCCCGTACATCTGGCCCAGGAGTGAGGTTGGATTGCTCTGGGCACCAAGAGGAGAAGTCAGGGCCCGGGGTGAGGATGTTCAGTGCCCATACAAGTGGCCCAACTGCAAGGTTGGATAGCCCTGGGAGCTGATTTCGCTCATCCTCTTCCATAGCGCTGAGACTATGAGGACTGGCCCCGGCTGCTGTGCTCCGTGCCCACTAATAAGATGAACTGATCAGCGAGGCTTTGAACCTATTCTGGGCTGCTCCGGGAATTAGATCTGAGGAATCAATTTTGGTTCGGAATGCTATTGTTCGCTTCAATTGTTCGCATGATTTTCATTTTTTTTTCTTTCTCTTGTGCATCGAGTGTTGGTCTTCTATTTTTACTCTTCTATTTAATTAGGTTCTTTCAGGTTTCTTGCTTTGTGGCTACCTGTGAGCAAGCAACTCTCAAGGTTGTATAACTTACACATTCTTTGATAATAAATGGACCTGAATCTTGAATCTGGCGTGCCAAGCATCTCAATTGGTTGACTGGGTAATCAGTCACCACACACACAACCATTAACTAGCGGTACAGCTCTAATGAAGTTCAATACTTCTCAAGAACTCTTTAAAACTCAGTCTCCATATTATTTTTAATTGCACAGTTTGTCTTCTTTTGCACATTGGTGTTTGTCAGTCTTTGCATATGTATGATTTTTCATAAAATTCTATTGTATTTCGTTTTTCCTGTAAATGTTTGAAAGAAAACAAATCTCCGGGTAGTATATGGTAGCATCTACACACTTTGATACTAGATTTACTTTGAACTTCACATTGAACATTGAACTTTGAAATACTTTGATGTGACAGCCTGCATACTCTGACAGGGTCAGCAGACCATCACTGTGAAAGCAAAAGGTAAATTCTTTCTTCCCCCACCTGAAAAGAGGGAGGTAAAAATCAACAGACTGATTGAGAATGTGTACCCTGAATTTAAAAATGCTGTATTCACAGCTGTTTATTGTGAAACCCCCTTAAAAAAGCAATCTAATTTGTAGTTTCCAATATCATATGATAGGAAGCCAGTTCTAGTCAATCCCTTTATTTTTCAGCTTGCTTTTGCAAGATAATAGAATCAGCTTTACGTTGTATTAGGTGACGTCATCCTTCAGACATGAAATGGAGCTGTCATGTGAATGCTCCAGCCTGCAAATTGACAGCAATGAGGTAGGAGTGACGTTTAATTTGATGAAATGAAATTGTATTATCTCGTCCATTTGTCACTTCTAATTGGTTCTCATACACTTCATAATGCTCCAGCAAGCTTCCTTCTCATTTCATTATCTTGCCTATGCTCTTACTTCCCTTGACTTCATCTCTAAACAGCTTCTGTGTTCGCAATGGAGAGACTAAATGGCCTGGACTTTCTTCCCCCTTTATGAGAGGCTCAGATGCTCAGTGTTTGGGTTTTAACATTATTTAAGAAAGGCTTTAGCATGCTTGTATTTTGGAACATCTGACATTTAATACTCGTCAATATTTAGTTCTCCAAGAGGACCACAACCTTGTAGCTTGGAGGCTTGTGTGCCTCAATGATCCAGAGAGCTATGTTGGCTGGAGTCAGGGCTTTATGCTTTGGTCTCCCATGCCAAACAGGTCAAAGGATAGAGGCCAGACTAAGAGTGGTCCACCGGTCCTCCAGGTTTGGGGGTTCAGCTCAGGGCTAACAACCCTGACTGGTAAAACAAAATTGTTATGGAAACAGCAATGAAGAATCCTTGTACATCTGGGTGCCCAGCCAGGACTTAGATGACTGACAGTAGTGAAAATCGAGGAAGCTACAGACACAATGAAGAAAGCCCTGAACTCCTCCAGAGATGAAGGACCTTCATCACTGCCCTAAACACCAACAGCGTAACAGGAAGTCAATATTTAGTGGGATCTAAACATGTCGCCATGGGCAAGTAACTTGGTTACTGTGGTAACAAATCTGTTTCAATCAGTCCTGATGAAGGAGCTTGGCCCGAAACGACTGCTGTTTAGTCTTTTCACTGGACGCTGCATGACATGCTGAGTTCCTCCAACATTTTGTGTGTGTTACTCTGTTTTCATTTTGTGCTGGGTGATTGTCTTGTATAAAACTTTGCAAGTAAACTAAAGTTCAAATGAGAACAGTACATGGGCTTTTTATTTCTTAGATGGCAAGCAATTGAATTACTCTTGTGGCTTAGTAATGCACATGCACTGGTTGCTATGACAATAGACAGAAAAGCCACAAAACGTCAAAGGATTGCAACAGTCATTAAGACAATTACTTTCAATCAATCTTCATCAATTAACAGTCTTTGAATTGTAGGCCAGTACAGTGATGAGATCATTTTATGAAGAACCAAAATTGTGATTGTAATATGACAATTAAGCTGCCAGTAAATCTAGTTTTTCCAACATTGCTCTGTGTTTATTATCAGCAAAAGAGTGCACAGAAATACAAAAACAAATCTCACAAATTCAACAGCACTGTTGGGTTCCTATTAACCCCTTTAGCACTGTAGGTTTGAATTGTTTTTTTTAATATCCTAAACTGAATAAATTTCAACCTGAAGAAATTCCACTCACCAGGCTTTAGCAAAACAACTATTATGTACTTCCTTGAAATACAATTGGCCTTGGAATACATATGTTTGTTGTTGGTGTTTTTATTGGAGCCACTAGGTGTCGCTGGCGTTCTTTCTCAGTGTGTCGGTGAAACCAGGAAAAAGCATTGAAAAATACTGGAGTCACAGGAGACTGCAGATGCTGGAGTCTGGAGAAAAAAGATAAACCAGAGGGAGAAATAGCAGGCCACACAGCGTCTGTGAAAGCAAAGGGATGATTGACAATTTGGATCAGAATCTTTTATCAGTACTGATGCAAGGTCTTGACCCGAAACATCCCTTTGCCTTTACAGATGTTGCTTAAAGCAGGGGTCCCCCAACCTTTTTGCACCGTGGACCGGTTTAATATTGACAATATTCTTGCGGACCTGCCGATGGGGGTCGGGGGGGTGTTCAAGTTCAACAGTGCGTGACAGGGAATGAGGAAAGGTGCAGCTGACTCATATCGTTTCATATCACCAAATCACATCGCTTCCTCGCGGCCCGGTGGTTGAGGACCACTGGCTTAAAGTGTTGAGTTCTTCCACCAGTTTACGTTTTGCTCACTAAGAAAATATTATGTTGCCATTTTGAACAGAATGAACAGGCTCAAACTTTTCATCCCATTAACAAAAGGACAATGTTTCTCTACAAAAACCTGCCTCCATCTTCACATAAACCTCCATTGGTCCCACTTTTCCATTCCGTCATACATTAACAAAAGTATATAACATTAATAAAATTAATTTAAACATGAAAAGTTCTCCAACACGTTTCACTCAGTAAGAATATAGCACCATGAAGGTGCCTGTTGGTATAGAGGCTAAAAGAAGTACTGATACAATTCTTCTATTTGCATAGAAACTATGGATTTGATTGCAAGGCCAGGAGATCCTGTCAGATAGGTAGGGACCATTAGGGAGAGAAAACACCAAGACACTTTTTAATGGTCACATAATATACACTGATAGCGTCATGGCTGACTGATCTCAATCATTTTCTCCACAACAGATATAGACTTGAAGCCCAGAATCCCAACAAGTTCCAGGCACACACATTCTTTTCCAAACACAAGCGATCTGCATATTACAGATGCTTCTCAATAGGAACATTTTATTTGTCTTTTGTCCTGTTAGCACTGTCTCTCACAGCAAGGAGGAGGTGCCCAAAAGAAAAACAAATGGATTGTGACAATTTCTTAACAAGGTTGTCAAGAAAAGTTGGACATTAATCAGAATAAAGGTCGCCTCAGAACTTCTGTGGATTTTCATACTCCTTATAAAAATAGTGAGTAACATTTTGTTCAAATTCCCACTTCCTTAATTATTCAAATCTGAAGTAAAACTACAAAAGAATCTCTGAACACATGAAAACAAAGCTAAACGATTGTTGGATTTGTACAGAAGTTCTATAGGGTTGAAGATAATTAGTCTAATATACTTACATTTTTGGATGATGCATTCAAGCAGTTTGGAAACCAATTACAGTCATCCAGAGAAGTTCTTGCTCATTCTGACACAATTCAAGAGGCCAGAAATTGGGAGGTGTAGGCAGCTGGCAGAGGGTGTATTTACAACATGATGTACAAACAATTTTGAACATCTGGAAATAAGGATATGTAATAGATTCTGTTCTACTTGATGTTGTAATGTATACCCTGTCGACTATAAAGTGAATTCAAACAAAGGTGAACTGTGACCTATTTTGGTTACAAGCTTTGGTCATCTCTACAAATGTTAAGGTATAACTGGCGTATTTCATCAGTCGTAGAGCATTACAGCACAGAACAAGCCAAACTGATATTCTGCCTAGCACCATCAACCCACACCTGGACCGTAGCCCCCATACCCCTCCCATCCATGTATTTATCCAAACCTCTCTTAAACCTCATCTTATTGTTGCATAAAACTAAAATTAAAATCAGCTGGTGAAATTTGGATTCGCAACACTGGCTTCACAATTAGCCTGAAGAATGCAGAACCAATGCATAAACTGACTGCTGGGAAAATATATGTGGAAATATTGATTATGAGTGGTCAAATTGAACTGAACTTTATCGAGGAGCTTTGGGGAAGTCTACTAGGAGCTAGCACAAGGATCATCATGTGGGCGGAGCTACAATGGTGCTCGACAATGACTTCTTCGAGTTTGTCTGCGGAAACAGCTTAATTTCTACCTTTATCGTCTCCCTTTTCAAGGTGGATGGGGTTCTGTCGAAGACCCGGACAGAGCTACACTCAGACGGCGATGGGACCTGCTCCTGGGGCTCACTGACCAGCTGTTTTTCAATATCCCAAGGACATGGCCTAGCACACGAGCATGCCTTTGGGATTCCGAGGCTTTGCGCTCTGTGGACGAGCCGATTCAATGCTGGTGCTGCCAGTGTGGCAGGAGAAAATGGAACATCAGGAACTGCGTATCAGCTGTTGGAGGGCTCTGTAATCGGTGAATCATGCACTCTCTCTCTTTCTTTTGTTGGTTGGGAAGAGTTTGTTGTCAATTCTCAAGTCAGAGAAATCAGAATAAAGCAACACAACAGAGCCTAACACCGTAAATCAGCATTATGGGGGGGGGGCGGGTGGAAGGGAGAGAGAGAGAGAGACTGTGCTATATCGAATTATCAGGTGAACAATTAGCTATTGTGGTACTGCAGATCATGGTCTTTCTTGGAGGGCGTTTGTTTAGTGGGTGGAGGCTGATGCTTTTTGCTGAAGTAAATGAGGGTGGGGGAGGGTTGTTGCTTTGCTGCTGCTTGTCTGTGGGGAGGGAGTAGGGAGGCTTTGGGGCTGTAACATTTTTACTGTCACTCCTTCTTTGGGGCATTCTTCAGTTTTTGTGGATGTCTGCGAAGAATAAAAAATTCAGGTTGTATATTGTACATATTCTCTGATATTAAATGGAACTATTGAACTATTGAATATGTTAGTGTTATCTTTCAGAGGCCTTTAGTCAAAGTGGTTTGCCATTAATCCGAAAGGTCACCAATCTTTGCAAGTGCAATTTGGATATTAACCATTGGAAAGACTTCAATGCCAGCTTTGCATTGCACTTAATTTTAAATGGCAGGGCAAAGTCAATGATACCAATACACTCAGGGGTGGTGACAATAGCAATATAGAGCTCTGATGCTCAGCTGTCATGAACTGGACATTTTGTTAGTACTGGTGTGGAGACCAAGTGTGAAAGACAAAGGATTGGAAACTTGAGAAGTCTCACCAGGAAGGGTACCAGGGACATGGGCATCTGAGACCTGCCAGAGGCATAACAGGAGCAATTTATTGCATTTTATTGACTGGGGTATATAACTGTGTGTTCTGTGCAACCTAGTATCTACTCATTATCAAAGCAGCACAATCATCACCAACCATCTCCTATAAACTCCCCCTTTTGTTAATACTTCATAATAAAGTACAAGGCACACTCTACTTCTAAAGACAGCAACAATCACTCACCACTACTAGCTAATAAAATGTAACTGGAATTAACTCAGTAGTAGAATCAGCTAGAATACCACTCTTAAATTTTTCAAATGTCAAATAAATATTGAAGCTGGTATCAAAGAAGATTAATCTAATGCTTTCTGCCTGTGTTAGTTTTAAGTGTATCACAAATCATTTAAAAGAGAGAAGAAAAAGTCATTTTGGCTTCATCTCCAGTAAAACTGGAGATTTCCAGGCCCAGCCAGTACATGGATTCCCTGTCCCCTTCAACATTTCAACGTTACGGAGCGAAGGCAGGAGAATGGGGTTGAGAGGGATAATAAATCAGCCATGACGGAATGATGGGCCGAATGGCCTAATTCTGTCCCTATGTCTTCTGGTCTTACAGTGTCTTTGCTGTGGTGATCACTGCATGCTTAGTCAAGGGCAAGCACTTATATTTCATGGTCCAGTCACAAATAGATGGGCTCTTTGGCTCACAGTGGAACTGTATAATCAGAATTGGCTAATACTTAGCTGAAACAAAGATCAATAACACAGTATTTCTATATTCACTGTAAGCACAAATACTATTAGTTTGCAGCACAGAAAAAGGCCATTTGGCACAAGAGGTCTATGCTGGTGTTTATGCTCTGCAAGATCCTGCTTCACTTCACCCTATGTATAGTACTGCATTCACATTTCCCTCATGTAACATATCCAACTAACCCTTAAGTGCCCCAACACATGCAAAAAATGCTGGTGAACGCAGCAGGCCAGGCAGCATCTATAGGAAGAGGTACAGTCGACGTTTCGGGCCGAGACCCTTCGTCAGGACTAACTTCCAGCCAGTTTTTGTGTGTGTTGCTTTATTTCCAGCATCTGCAGATTTCCTCGTGCTTGCATTCTTAAATGCCCCAATGCCATTTTCCTCCACAAGACCGCACGGGAACATTAACCATACATAAAATCTGAAACCCATGTCAACACTAGTATGTTAAACGTCACTCCAATTTTGGCACTATATATTATGTCTTTTACCTCAACGCACAAGGCAAGATGACACACACAAGATTTGGCACAGAATAGTAGTGTAACCCATGTACTTACAATTTAAAGGGGGTACAA
The DNA here is from genome assembly GCF_963921235.1 of Mobula hypostoma. Taxonomy (NCBI): domain Eukaryota; kingdom Metazoa; phylum Chordata; class Chondrichthyes; order Myliobatiformes; family Myliobatidae; genus Mobula; species Mobula hypostoma. The sequence continues at coordinate 111,418,304 of NC_086105.1, read as the reverse complement.
ATTGTAGATGTGAGGAGCCCCTCTCAGACAATGCAGCACAATCTTAGGGACAAAAATCTGTCTCCCGGCTTTATCTCAGCCAATTTGCAACACTTGTTTTCAGAGGTGTTATTCCGCCTACAATGATTCCCAACTCGTCTTGTTACAATTTTGAAAAAAATTATTAAGTACAACCACAGGAGCTATCTAAGAGATGCTCAATTAAATCGGATAATAACATGAGTCTTCAAGGGGTTCCATAGACCCCCATAGCGTAGCGGTTAGCGCTAGACAACTGAAGATTTGGGCATCAGAGTTCGGAGTTCATTTTCAGCATAAATTGTAAGAAGTTTGTGCGTCCTCCTCCTCATGGAATACATGGGCTTTCTCCAGGCATTCCAGTTCCTCCCACAGTCCAAAGGCATGCCTGTTAGTAGGTTAATTGTCCTGTGGTTAGGCTAGGGTTAAATCAGTGTTGCTTGACGGTGTGGCTTGACGGGCTGGGAGGGCCTATTCCACCTTTATCCCAATAAATAAATAAATAGAACTGTTTGGGATCTAACAGCAGTATTAGCTTAGACTGTCATGTTCAACTTTGCATGGACTTTAGTTGTCTTCCAACTTTGAGGTTTAAGAAGTAAATGAAGATCAGGCTTGTGGGGTTGAAAGGCCCATTTCTGTTTCTTTGAGTATTCCAGGAAGGGGGTGACCATTAGACCGAACTGTCAGAAGCTTCAGCTTCTAGCTTGACTCAGGGTTTTGAGCTTTGTTTGAGAGTCATGAGCAAAGGGTAAATAAGAATTGCTACTTCAGACTTAGTTCTATTTTCAAAGCATCAGAGACGGGGAAACATTTACAGTTTATTACCTCTAAAAAGTATTACAGGTAAGCTGTTAGTGTTTATATTTGAACGGAATGATTATACTGTAATAACAGGATTTTAGCCGGCTCCTTAAAAGATCTCAGTTGTATATTTCATAAAATGTTTAATCCAGTGTCAAATTTTAACCTTGTCAGGTCATAGACTTCAAGGATGAAGTAATACCTATAGACAATTTTTCAGCATTGAATGTGCACCACAGAAAGAGACCTTTAGGCCAGTCAAACCCTGTTGATGCTAATGCTCCAGATATGCCCCTTCTCACTGAGTTCCGCTGGATGGTCTCAGGCCTGAAGCACTAATTGTGTTTCCCTTTCCCCAGATGCTGCCTGACCTGCTGAGTGTTTTCTTTCATTAGATTTCTTACACCTGCGTTTTTTAAATATATTTAAGCCCCTTCCACTCTTGTTCTTACTCATTATGACACAGAAAGAGGCCATTTCATCCATTAGGACCATAATAGGCTCTTAGTAGAGCAATCCCATCATTCCCATCCAAGTCCCTCCTTATTTCCCAGGATTCTTGCAACTTGCTTCCATTCACATGCCCACCAACTATGCTTGGATTATTTTTGTCACTTTCCTACATGAAGAGGGAACCTACAGAGGTCTACCAACATGTGTTTGGGATGCGAGAGAAAACCAAAACACCCAAGGGACACTCATCTGGTCACAGGGTGAATGAGCAAGTTCCATACAGACAACGTCTGAGGTCAGGACTGATCCCGGCTTACTGGTTCCAGAGCTGTAAGGCAGCATCACTAACTGGTGTGGTCTTAGTTCATCTTTCTCACAGCATAACCTAGGCTATCTTTCATGCATGCATTTAGCCTCAATGAAAGAAGATAGGACTTTAATGTGATGTTGTGGTCCTCAAAACTTACTAACGTGGGTAAGAACTCCTTGAGGGTGAATTGCGGAAAAATTTTTTAAATAAGTATATTTAATGGGCTGAGAAAGAATGACAGGTATTCCTCCTGTTTGATATGGGGGTACACCCCATCATTCATTGAATAATGAAGCATTAAAACTTGTATACTTACTGTTACCAGGTAAGAGTTTAGCTACACTGTAAATGTAAATGAACAATGGGAGTCTCACTATGTCCATAATCATGATTGACAGTCTCCACTCAAATATTATAGAACAAAATAAAACCATATGTAAATGCATCTGATGAATATACGGAGCCTAATTCTGGTGATTTTTTTTTTAGAAATACTGTGCAGATATACTAACACAGTCATCAAGAAATCACAATGGATCAAAAGACTTGCTGTTTAAGCCAATTAACCTCCTGTGGAAAATACCACCAAATATTATATCGCAAAATTACAACCTTCTCCCTCACTTCTTCCAGGCTAGATTCAGTTACCAAGAAGAAAGGAGTTCTTCTGTAGGTAGACATACAAACTGTAAAATAGTCGACAAAAAAATGGTAAAATGGTAATGATCAGGCACTCTAAGATAAAGTTTTAGGATGCTGAAAAGACTATCCGTGATTTCAATGAGTGACCTTTCTTCCTGAGGCATCTTCAAACACTTCTTGTCCTCGCTGAAGATCCCATCTAATCCTAGAGGACAAGCACAGCCTAAAGGAAGTTCCAGACAGATTGGGGAAAGCAGTCTATGAGCCTGAGATGGCACGCAACAAGCAATGTTTCTGTAGGACGAATTAAATATCCCTTAGTATTTCTTCATTTACCCTGCAAGGGAAAATAACCACACCTTAATGCACACCAATCACAGGAGAATCCTTGCACATAATTTATTATAATTTCTTTCCGGTTGAATCTACACATCATTTTCATGATGGATGATTCCATCATTTACTGAATACACAGTAAGATATCATGGCATAGTTTTAACAGATGAAGGGATGGTCATTTATCTTTTTAGGTTATGCCCAGTCAGAAATACAATATAGAAAGTGGCCATTTAGCATATCGTGCCAGTCCTGGACCTTCCTAAAGCTATCTAATAGAATCTGGAAGAGTTCAGCCCTGGAACAGGCCCTTCTGCCCACAATCTCTGTGCTATCATGCCAACCATTTAATAGTATCCCTTATCCTCTCTCAAAGCCTTGTATTTTTCTTCAAGTATTGATCAAATTACCTTTTGAAAGTAAGCGTTGAATCTGCACCTAAATATCAGATGAACAAACACACATCTAGTAGCTGGGACAGTACACGTGGAACTTCCCAACACACACCCTGATTTAGGAAGAATTCTGTACCTGTTGTTTGTAGAGACACTATTTAAATTTAGCTGTAAAACAATTTGGTGTCTGTCTTGCTCTATCTTGTGTTCAACTTATTAGCTTGTTATTTAAATAGCATATGTCTTTTGGTATTGACTTTAACCGGTAGCACAAAAGATTCATTAAAGACCCCTGAGTAAATACATGATGATTTTGATAATCAAGAATCATAACATCAGGAAAAGAGTCGAGAATCTTACATTTGGCTGACATGAACCTATTTGATGAGGGGCATTCAGATATCCAATATAGAGAGTGTGGGTGGGCAGAGATGATTTTAAACAGGAGGTCTTGTGATAAAACCTCCCGGAAGGCATTCAGAAAACATTGACAGCTCTCAGGAGAATGGAGCTGCTCACCAGCATGTCAGCACCTTCAGGGGAGAACAATTGGGAGAGAGAGAATGGATTTCACAGACATTTCTCTTAAGAGAATATGATTTTGCATATCTGGATGGATTATGGGAAGACACACTGAATAATTGATAAAAGTACATTGTTTGTTGAAGTGACATAAACAGATAATTTTAAATTAGTAAAGTTCTAAATCATGAATATTTTAGGATGGTTTTGCACTAATCTCTGAAATCTAAAGACATAAAAGCACAAAATGAAAATGGAACAGGAGGCAGAGAGGCACTGTACCCATTGCGCTTGTGTCAGCTCTTTATAAGAACAATCCAACGCATCTGACTCTCCTTCCCTTTTTCCAATAGCGCTATAAATCTTATCTTTCATGAAGTCCTCCAATTCCCCTTTGAATGTTACGAGTTAATTTGCTTCTGCCCCGTAACAGGCAGTGAACACCAGACTGTAACACCTCACTGTGTAACTATCTTTCCTCATGCCATCTCTGCTTCATTGGACAACTATCCTAATGCCGTGGGAAGTAGTTTCTGCTAATTTACTTTTCCAAAGTCTTTCATAGTTTTGAACCTAGATAGCTACATTTATTGTGGTCAATGCTGAATGTCAGATTAGGACTGAAACTGGCCTGAGTGAAATGAAGACCATAAGACCTTAGGACATAGGAGAAGAATTAGGCCATTCAGCCCATCAAGTCTGCTCTGCCATTTGATCATGGCTGATTTATTTTCCCAATCAACTCCATTCTCCTACCTTCTCCCCACAACCTTTGACGCTCTTACTAATCTGAAACCCGTCAATCTCTGTTTTCAATATGACTTGGCTTCCACAACCATCTGTGGCAGTGAATCCCACAGATTTATGACCCCTAGCTAAAGAAATCCCTCCTCATCTCTGTTCAACAGAGATTGCTTGATAGCGCTAGCCATTACCGATCGGGATTCGATTTCCACCATTGTCTGCAAGGAGCCCATGTGCTCCCCTTGTTGGCAGCAAACACTGCTATTCCTTATTATGCCTTAAATGTTATGTAGGAACAAATTAATATAATTAGCATTAACATAAACCTTGTGGAAACAGTGAACTGGAGGGTTTTTTACATTCAGTCTCGTGGCTCAACTGGAAATACCTGAACCAGTGGTCGGAAGATGAACTGTTGAGCTGATTAGTGAAACCCAAGAAATAACTGAGGAATAAAGCACAACGTCAGACACCAAGGTGAACTTGGCTGTCAAAGCTCATGTTGCACAGGAAGTGACATTGCAAAAGCCTCTCCACGGTGGAGGGGATCAGCTTGGTTTGGGTTGGGTAGGGACTTCAAAGCTTTATAGCCAATAATATAAAAGAAGATAATAAAAGTTTCCTCTGATACATAAAGTGTAAAAGAGAGGTGAGTGTAGATATCATATGGCTGGAAAATGTTGCTGGAGAGGTAGTATTGGGGGGATGAGGACATGGTGGACAAAATTAATAGGTATTTTGCATCAGTCTTCACTGTGGAAGACACTAGCAATATGCCGGAAGTTTGAGAGTGTCAGGGGACAGAAGTGGGTGAAGTTGCCATAACTAGGGAGAAGTTTCTTGGGAAACTAAAAGGTCTGAAGGTAGATAAGCCACCTGGACCAGAGAGTATACATCAAGGGTTATGAAAGAGGTGGCTGAAGAGACTGTGGAGGCATTAGTAATGATCTTTCAAGAAATAATTGATTCTGACATGGTTCCAGAGGAATGAAAAATCACAATTGTCACTCCATTCTTCACCAGGATACTTAGGAGCACATAATAAAATAGGCCATAGTCAGCATGGTTTCCTTAAGGGAAAATCTTGCCTGATAAAAATGTTGAAATTCTTTGAAGAAATAACAAGCAGGACGGACAAAGGAGAAACTGTGGATGTTATGTACATAGATTTTCAGAAGACTTTAACAAGGTGCCACACATGAGGCTGCTTAACAAGTTGATAGCCCATGGTATTACTGGAGAGATATTAGCATGGATAGCACATTGTTGATTGGCAGGAGGCAAGGAGTGGGAATAACGGGAGAATTTTCTGGTTGGCTGCCAGTAACCAGTGTGTTCTACAGGGGATTGTGTTGGCACTGCTTCTTTTAAGTGGTCAGTTACTTGGATGACAGAATTGATGGTTTTGTGGCCAAGTTTGCTGACAATACGAAGGTAGGTGGAAGGGCAGGTAGTTTTAAGGAAGTAGAGAGGCTACAAAAGGACTTAGATAGATTAGGAGATTGAGGAAAGAAGTGGCAAATGGAATATGGTGTTGGAAAGTGTTGGGTCATGCACTTTGGCAGAAGAAATGAAAGAGTAGACTATTTTCTAAATGGAGAGAAAATTCAAAAGTCTGAGGTGCAAAGGGACTTGAAAATCCTCGCACAGGGTTCCCTAAATGTTAAATTCCAGTTTGAGTTGGTAGTGAGGAAGGCAATTGCAATGTTAGCGTTCACTTAGAGAAGAGTAGAATGTAAAAACAAGGATGTAATGTTTAGGCTTTATAAAGCACTGGTGAGGCCTCACTTGGAGTATTGTGAGCAGTTCTGGGCCCCTTATCTAAGAAAAGATGTGCTGATATTGGAGAGGGTTTAAAGGAGGTTTCTGGGATTGAAAGGCTTATCATATGAGGAGCGTTTGATGGCTCTGGGCCTCTACTCACTGCAATTCAGAAGAATGATGGGTAACCTCATTGAAATCTATCGAATGTTGAAAGGACTCAACAGAGTGGATGTGGAGAGGATGTCTCCCATGGTGGGTGAGTCTAAGACCAGAGGACACAGCCTCAGAATGGAGGGGTGTCCTTTCAGAATGGAGGTAAGGAGAAATTTCTTTAGCCAGAGGGTGGTGAATCTGTGGAACTGGTTGCCACTGGTAGCTGTGGAGGCCAGGTCATGGGGTATATTTAATGCAGAGGTTGATAGATTCTTGAAGGGCATGAAGTGATACTGGGAGAAGGCAGGAGACTGGGGCTGAGAGGGAAAATGGATCAGCCATGATGAAATGGCGGAGCAGACTCGATGGGTCAAATGGCCAAATTCTGTTCCTATACCTTATGGTCTTATGGTCTTTATCCAAGCCACACAGTCAATGGAACTGAAATTCTATACATTTGCTCACCCCTAGTCAGATTGTGAAGAGAGCCTTTGTTTAGAGTCTTGTGGTGAAAGAACTGTTGATTGTTTCAGTGTGAATACATGAAGTGTGAGACATACTGGTCAAGCTGAATGTGACGTAGGCCACTGCCGATCCTAGAGTTAGTCCAGACATGTAGGACACAGTCATGGTGTTACCTGTAAAAAATGGAAGAGACAATGAATGTCTTCCAGCTGGTCACTACAGCACACAAACCTGATCTCATTCAATATCCTTCACGAGTCTCATCCAGCTCAGAACACTCTGTTTGGTTGACCTACCACACCTCTGGTTCAACATTGCTTTGACTTTTTAAAATTCATAGCAACACAGACGAAATGCTGGAGGAACGCAGCAGGCCAGGCAGCGTGCATGAAAATGAATAGATAGTCGGTGTTCTGGGCTGAGTCATTTCTTCAGGACTGAGAAGGAAGGGGAAGACACCAGAATAAAAAGGTGGGGGGGGGGAGAGGAAGGAAGCTAGGTGGAAGGTGATAGTTGAAGGCCAGGTGGGTGGGAAAGGTCAAAGGCTGGAGAAGAAGGGATCTGATAGGAAAGGAGAGTGGACCATTGGAGAAAGGAAAGGAGGAAGGGACCCAGGGGTAAGTAATAGGCAGTTGAGAAGAGGCAAAAGGTCAGAGCGGGAAGAGAGGAAAGATGGGGGGAGGAATTCATTCTTGGTTTCTGGTCAATTTCTGGCATTGCCTTCCCTACAGCTAACAGAGATCTCTGGGTGCTTGTCATTCTGAAGCTGCACTCAAGCACACAATTGCCAACCCCATTAGATGAATGTGCCCAGAATTTAAAATGTTTGGTATTTTAGATGACTATGACAAAAGATTCTGGGATGGAACCTGAATGGCCAACATGAGTTGGAGCTCATTACTCCTGAAGTAGCATTAACTTTGTATTGGATGCCAGTGTGGGTTGGGAGACACCTCTGGAAATATTCAAGATATTTCACACTGTGGAGTCAGTCACCCCAAGGTACAAGGAAGTCACCCCATACTGGTTTGTTGTAGCCCATTTAAAATATTTATCAACTGTAGAATAGTTTAAACTGAAGTGCCTGGGTCTCTGGGCTTCAAGAAATCACAGTATAAGTGTTTGAAACACTGCTTTCTTGCATTCACAATAAAATGGTAGAATGGCCAAGAAAATAAATGAAACTGCAAACTTAAGAATGTCTGTTTTGGATTCTTTTTGGATGAAATCCATCAAACCGGTCTTGTCTAAGCTTCCAGAAAAGAGAACCTTTATCAGTTGAACTTCAGCTAAAGTCAGTTTTTCACTCCCCTTATCAATCCCACCTGGAGAGTGTCACTCAACCATCACTCATGCTGATGTAATTATTTCATGGAAATCATTCTCAGAATAAACTTGGTCTGAATATTTATGTACAGCTTTGCAATCTGCTTCACGCTAGCTGAACATAAATGACAATTCTGACAACATGCCAATCTTTGCATCACTGGAATTTGGAACACAAATCTTCTGCAGGCATCTGATTCACTTGGAGGTAGGCCTTAGGTTTACTCTGCACTGGACACTCTGGAGCTACTGCTACAGCCACAAGTCTAAGGGACAGAAGAGAATCACAGAACATTATACCACAGAAAGAGACCATTGGGCTTATTAATCTAATTTCAACTCCTTATTTTTTTTTACACAGAGGTAACTTACCCTTTAACTGCCTCTTATATTTGTTTATTCTTTGTCTTGGAAACAGATATTCTGCTGCACCTGTCAATGCTTCTATCGCCATTTCTCAGATGAAAAATTCAAGGTAAATTTTATTATCAAAGTACAACTATGTCACCATGTACAACCCTGAGATTCATTTTCTTGTAGGCATACTCAGCCAATCTGTAGGAAAGTAGCCATAAGGGACCAGTGAAAGATCAGCCAGAGTGCAGAAGACAACAAACTGAGCAAATGTCAATATAAATAATTTGCAATAAATAATGAGCACATGAGATAATGAGATAAAGTCCTTGAAAGTGAGATCATTTGTTGCGGGAACATTTCAATGATGCAGCAAGTGAAGTTGAGTGCAGTTATCCCCTTGTATTCAAGAGCCTGATGGCTGAGGGGTAGTAACCATTCTTGAATCTGGTGGCATGAGCTTTGAGGCTCTTGTACCTTCTACCTGATGGCAGCAGTGCAAAGAGAGCATGACCTGGGTGGCAGGGATCTCTGATGATGAATGCTGCTTTCCAATGACAGTGTTTCATGTAGATGTGTTCAGTGGATGGGAGGGCTTTACTCATGATGTACTGGACCAAATCCACTATTCTTTTGTAGGATTTTCCAGTCAAAGACATTGGTGTTTCCATATCAGGCTGTGATGCAGCCTGTCAATACACTCTCCACCACACACCTATAGATGTTCGTCAAGGTTTTAGATGTCATGCCGAATCTTCAAAGAACATTAATGCGGCTGAAGGAAAGTTGGGTTTCTGACCAAGGGCTTCCACTGCATTGAGTGGTGTTGGGCATTGTTCATCTGCAGCTGTCATTGCCCAAGCACAGAATTGTGACCCTGTAAGAACTGTGGGCCCAGATTTAAATGGAACTTGAGAGCTATCAAAATAGATGGTCTATTGAATGAAAATATTTTTTCTTTGTAAGCCTTGAGAGTGAATGGTGAGGGTTTCTTTGACTCCTAGAAGCATAAAACACAGACTAAATGCTTTCGAATCACCCACGCTCAACGAAAGCTTGCTTTTAGCTAAGGGTCAATGGGTGGGACAAATCAGGAAGAACCCTGCCTGATACCACAGCTTCACTAAGTGAGAGAGTGGGCAAAAGTGAGTGACAAGGGGATGGGAAAATTCAATTCATTGCAGCTGTACTGCAGCTTTGTAGAAAGCAATATTTTCTCAATACTGATCACAACATCCAGGCCACTAGGATTAACACACTGAACAGACTTTGTAAACTTACAAACCAAGGAAATTGAAGGGAAGACTTGAACTCCTTTGGCCTCTTTTATGAGCTCTGTATATGTCCCAAATCATATTTTACAGTGCAGACATTATTGTAATGCTGGAAACGCAACAATTGATTGAACACAGCAAACTCCCCAAACCAGTATTGCAATAGATGGCCAGCCAATCTGTGTTAATTGATGGGGCTGGGTCTGCTACCTTTTGTATACCCTATTCCATCCAAAAAAATATTTCTTTAAAAGTGCAAAGAATGTTGCACACTGCCAATGAGTTTCTAGTTTGGTGTAGATACATTACCTGCAATTCTTTAGCCATAGCAAATCATTTCCTCATTAACAACATTCTGATGGAGGACCTTGCATTGGGAGTGCTTAATCTGGGACTGAACGGTCTCTGAGTCTTTAGATACGAGTATCTCAATAATAAATTCCAGACAGTATGTGCCTCTTTATTATCAATGGAACAACACTAGGGGATCAGCAGTGGAGACAATCAGCTGACGTAAATTCCTGGGCTTTATCATATTGCATGACCTGTCCTAGATCCAGCACATCGATCCAATCAGAAGGAAAAGCACGGTAGTGTTTTCACTCTCTCTGGAGGTTTGGCTTGTCTGTGAACACTCCAACAACCTTCAAATTGTGTACTGTTAAAAATATCCCTTCTGGTTGTGTCATGGTCTGGTATGACAACTCAAGTACACAACAAAGTAAACAGCCGAGAGAGTTATGGACTCTTTTGGAGTGATTTTTGGGATTAGCACGTTTACATTTAGCAAATGACTTTGGCCACTATTCTTCACATCTGAATATGTATTGTGGACTTAATTTGGAGTGCAGCTCTGAACAGTGGGTTCCAAAAAGCCGTGAATCCCAGACCAGACAATGCTGATTAAAATTCTCCTGGATGTCTGTGGTGTACGTGCGAATCGGGAAATGTGATGTTTGTGTGTAATTTCAAAGAAAGCAAGGTCCGCACTTTGTAAATATGGAGTTGCCCTTTGATGTTCAGCACATAAAATATCAAGCCCCACATTGGGCCAGCAGACCATTTGACCAAAAGCGTCTCCAAAAGATGTCTATTGTGGTAGTACCTATAGGAGATGCTGCTTCAAGAAGACAACATCCATCATCAAATATCCCTACCATCCAGGCCATGTCATTTTTTATAGCAACTGTTGGTCAGAAGGTACAGGAGCCTGAGGTTCAACAACATCAGGTTCAAGAACATCTACTGCACTTCCCTTCGTTCACTTGGTTCTTGAACCAACTGACAAAACCTTGATCGATGTAGTTTAGCAACACTATGATCACTTTACACTAAAATTGACTTTCTTTTTCTAATTGTGTTTTTTTAAAAACGTGTACAGGTTATGTTTAATTTATGTATTCTTGAGAATGCTGGTTGTATGATGCAATGTGCTTGTGAAGCTGTGTTACGAATAAGATTTTTATTGGGCCTGTGCATACATTTACTTGTACATATGACAATAAACTTGACTGGAGATGAGAACTGCAACTGCTCAAATTGGTCAACCAACAGATCTGAAAGGTTTTTATTTTGGTAAAATTTATAAGCACATAACTAACTACAAAATCTTCAATGCGATGTTTAATGATGCTGCTGTTCCTTCAACTCTTCCTTCCACTATGAGGAGCATGGCAGCCCATGAAACATAATCCAACTCTTCCACTACCACAATTCATCTGAAATTCAGCGGCTGTTTTGCTGTCTATAGATTGGACTCCTCAAGTGTGCTGCTGGCTGTTTACTCTTGTTCTTCCCTCGATAAACTTGAGGTCATCTAAATCATTGTTCAGCATGTCCTAGCTCACACTGTTCTGTTCATCTATCGCCCTTATTAAAACGGACCTACTTTGGCTTCTAGTCAAGCTGTACATCAATTTTTAATTTGTTATCATTCTTATAAAATTCTTTCATGGTCTTCTCTTCCTCTGTAATCTCCATACCATTGATCCTCCAAGAATCCATGCTCCTCTATATCTGTGTTTTCAGCTAATCCCTGGATTTAACAGCTCCATTATGGACTGCAGGGCTTTTTAGCTGCTATACCCTTAAGTCCTGGAATTACTTTCCTAAACTTCTCTTCCTCTCTGAAGTATCCTTTTCCTCGTATAAGACCACCTCTTTGACCAGGCTTTTGGTTTTCTGTCCTAATAAATTTTTGAATATTATACCATAACAGCAATGCTTGTTTGAAATGTTCTAAGATGTTTTTGCAACTTTAATTTCACTCTACAGTTGAGCCTCGTTGTAGTGGTGGTCCTGTATATGAAACAGAGGAAATAAGCAGGCTGGTTCTGGACCAAGCAGAACAGAGTGAATCATTTAAGACTGCCAGGAACAACAATCAATAAATTGATGACCTTTCAAGTTTAGAGTAGCACAAATCCACCTGAGATCCAATTGTAATAGTGTTTTTCTCCTACATTGAAGTGGCTGCTTCTAATAGCAGGCATGGTGGTTGCCATGGCAAAATCAATTTTCTTTTATCGGTGACTCTGAGAAAGCAGATGCAAGTGAAGCAGCTGTTGCTTACCTGCCAGCTCTCTCTGCTCCGGGCTGACTTTGCCAGCTGCCAAGATCATGGGCACACTCCCAAAATAGCCATTCGAAATTCCCATTAGCAAAGAAAAGACACACGGCCAGGCTGGGTGGCTGAAAACTGGCCGGTCGCTTGGGAGCACACACAGCAAAAAGAGTGGGATGAATATAACTCGGGTGCAGGAAAAGGCCAGGAGGTGAAGTCCCTTCCAGTCGTACGGTAAAGCTGCAAGGATCTGTAAGAGAAACCAACGGGCTAATGAAAAAGGGTTAGAATGTAATTTCACCCTCTGATGCAAAGAAAGGCTCCTTTCATCCAAACTTCACAATGCTCAAGAGATGGTAAAAGGCACAACATCTGTACTGACTAATTCAGGCCTCAATTACAATCTCATTCACATCTGTGTATAGAATACATACAGATGGGGCAGGGCGGCGGTGGTGGAGAGGGGTTTGAGTTTTTTTTAATTGAACAAAATAAACTATTCATAATTTTAAGAAATTACAGGAATAAACAGTTCAATGCCATTTCATTCTTTACATGCATGGTCAATGTTTTCCATACAGATTTATACACATTAATAACACTCATGTGACTCTCTGGTGTGGTATTCCAGCTATTACAATAATTCTCCTTCCATCTATCCCCCTCTCTCCAGTAGGGGAAGAACCCTACACCATGGTCCATCCCATCTGAGCTGCACACTAAGCTTCACCGCATCCCTCAGCACGCACTCCTGCAGCCCGGGAAGTGCCAGTCAAAAGCATTCTTCCATGGACATCTCAACGTGCTGGTAGACGAACAAGACCTGGGCCGACCACAGAGCGGCTTTCACCGAGCTGATAATCTGCCAGCAGCACGCGATGTCTGTCTCCACGTGTGTCCCTGGGACCAGCCCGCAGATCAGGGAGTCCTCTGTTACACAGCCACTCAGGATGAAACGCGACGCAGGCCTCGTTGCATCTTTCTCCAGGCCCTCTTTGCAAACCCACAGCCCGCAAAGAGGTGAGCTGCTGCCTCTTGGCTGCTATGGTCACCCCGTGATCAGTGGGATGAGGGAGTGATGCAGGAGGGATCTGACTGGGAGGGCCCTTCTCCACTGTCTGCCGGGCAAGGTCTCGGTCAAAGGTGTTGGTCTGGAAGAACCTTTCAACGGAGGACAGGTAGTCCGACAATGTCCAGCTGGCTGGCACGGAGGGCAGACCCATCCTTTGCAACACCATGGACAGATAGAACCTTGGCACAGGGTGGTACTTGGTGCCCATGTATTTAGGTTCCACGCACACGGCCTGATGCAGCCATACACAAAGGTGGTCATCAGGATGGGGGCAACTTTGCTCCCGTTGTCCAGGGACTTGTGCGTTGTGATTCATATGACCCGCTCCATCCTGGATCTCCAGATGAATCTGAAGACAGCTCAGCTGATTCCCAAACCAGAGGAGTGGGACTGGGCCATGCGGCAGCCCTGAGGGCACCTCACACCTGATGACTAGGCTCTGCCCAATTATCGATAGGGAGTACCCTCCCTGCTGTCCCAATTTCTGTTTTAGCTTCCCAGTCTGCTCCAGCCAATTCTTCTTGTACACCTCGGCCCCTCTGAACCAGATCCCCAGCACCTTTAGTTCTGATAAGGACACTGAATCGGCCAAGCCAGTTGCTGAAGAGTATGGCCTCACTCTTTGTGCAGTTAACCCTGATCTCTTATGCTGGTTGCAGGTGCTGATCAATAGTGGCAAACTGAGCTGAAGATGGTGGCATTGTTAATGCACGGGTGGGATGGGGAGGCATGGGTTTCGCTTGGGTCCTCCACTGCCCAGCAGCTTCACCCCTCTAATGCTCTCACCCTTCCTGATGGTTTTGGCAGAGGGTTCTACACAGCACATAAACAAGACAGAGGAGAGTGGGACACCCTTCCGGTCTCCAGACTTGACGGGGAAGCTACCTATTGACTTGGACAGAGGTGTTAGATCCAATTCTGGGATGAGTTCCCATAATCATTTTATTTGGATTCCAACACTGCCAACTCTGCTTGAATGTACCCCTGCCCCCAACTGCCCTGTTCCCACTTTTCAATCGAGGATATTGATCCTCGCACACAACTGGAAAGGAAAGTGCCCCTTGTTAGCCAGTCAGATGATACTGAGTGCTAATTGTGTATCGTGTAGTCAAACACACTTTATCCCCATCTCCACATTCTCCAGGCTTCTTAGAATATATCAAGTTTCACTCAGAAAGACATTGTCAAAATGCAATCACTAGTGCACTGAAGGCACAGTAAACAGATAAATAATTAAAATATATTGGAAGCACTGAGAATAAATCTCCAGAGGCTTATCAATAGCCTTTAAATTCTGAAATCTTCACATCTGTGTTCACATAAAATTTTGCACATATTTCCAACCATGTAAAAAATTTACAGCATGCTAATTGAGTAGAAGTTCATGGACTCCAAGGTAATCAATGGGAATTGCACTGTTAGGCATTAAGGATTTCATTGCTTTGGAAACAGTCGGCAGATTGATTATCAGAACTACCTATGATCGATAAAGAATAATAAGCTGTAATTTTCAGAGGTGAAATCACAAATGAGGGCATGCAAAGCTTCAGTGGCTAATGGATGTTTTTAAAATGACATTGACTGAAAATTTAGAGCCATTACTCTGTTAATATTTGCAGTGAAGAGGTTGCATTCTTAGGGCATTCAAAAAGAGTAACAAAAAGACTTTCACTTAGAACATTTCACAACCTTGAGATGAGCAAACATGCTTTACATTCGAAATACAGTCACTGATGCAATGTTGTAAATCCAGGAGGTTTTTATCTCAGTCATCTCTAATGTATTATGTATTATACCAGCCAATAGTGGTGTTAACTGATTAATATTAACGGCAAATAGTTACTGTGAGGCTTAGGGTTAGGGTTAGGGTCTTACCTTTCCCACAAAATCAGAGAGGTTAAAGATGGCCATGATGAGAATTGGCAGCCATTCTCCTAGAGTGCAGTTCCGAATTTCAGACTCCAGGCCAGGAAAGAGGCAGAGAGTGATGAAATACGTTAGAGCAATGGAAAGCATGTAGGGCCATATGACGCCAGCCACAATATATCGGTGTAGAATGATATCTGCAAAAGGACAGATGGCAAAACAACACCCTTTTAGAAAAATGTTGCCATGATAGGAAACACTTCAATGCTTTTAAGTGGTAAGTTTGCCATCTAAAAATCGATATACAACCAAAGTCCAAGTCCAGGGCTGCCAGATTGCAGCTAACATTAATGAATTTAAAAACGTTCATGTGGATTACTTCTGGTTGTAAATATCCATGCATCTCCAATAGAGGTACTGTGCATGCAGATTTGTAGAAGCCACTGTAGTTAATTCACTCTGGCCATTGGTAATCACATTGCTAATCATGCTGAAGGTTTATAGATTCGGCATTGCTTGGCTCTCTCAGTAGGTGTACATTATTGATGGCACTGAGCTATACTGATCAAGAAGATCCCATGTACAAGCACTGACAGAGGCAGCAACAATAAAATAAATTAGGTGCTACATTTGACTGGAGCATGCATGTAGTTCTTTTGCTCATTGTGTTCCGTGCCGTTATGATGTAGGTGATCATGGTCTTTCCATTTCCATGACTGTTCTTGGCAAATTTTTCTACAAAAGTTGTTTGCCTTTGCCTTCTTCTGGGCAGTGTCTTAACAATAACAGGTGACCCCAGCCATTATCAACACTCTGCAGAGATTGTCTGCCTGGCGTCAGTGGTCGCATAACCAGGATTTGTGATATGCACCAGCTGCTCATACGACCATCCACCACCTGCTCCCATCACTTCATGTGACCCTGATCAGGAGGCTAAGCAGGCGCTACATCTTGCCCATGGTGGACCTGCAGGCTACAGGAGGGGAGGAGAGCCTTACACCTCCTTTGGTAGAAATATATCTCTGCTCCTCCACCCTCCATGGAGTAAGGGGTAAATTTAGTTTTAATTTCTGATATCGATCCATTAACTTCTGTGCTCAAACTGATATCGGAATGGATAAAAACTCAGAAGAGGTCCCCTCCAGCCAAACATCCTTGTGATACATATGGTTGAGCAAGATAAAAAAAAAAGAATCATTTGGTACCAGTAGAGGTGAACCCTGCAGGAGAGATAAGTCAGCTGCATGACTGTAAGAGCGGAAACTATTGCATCCAATACTCATGGTTGAAATGTAGGTCAACTCTGTGATAATCTAGTATTGATCTAGCATCAGATCCTTGGCAACCTTTGAATAGAGCGAGATAGATCTGCAAATAATGCTTACTGTTTCTGAACAATTAGCATAGAAAGATTAAATCAGAATTCACCATGACTATTTATGAATATGCATGGCCACCCAAACTTTTCAAAACTAGTGGAAAACCATCACTCTGCTTTAAGCCTCCTAATCCTTCAAAGCTAATCTGCAAGTTGATCAGAACTTTTATACTTCTGGCTTCCTTTGCCTCACATTTCCTTATTCCGAAACAATTAACGTAAGTCAATACTGAATTGCTGCATTTATCACAGAGCGAGTGACTACCAACAAGAACAAGAGCAATGTTACTTGTAAGAGGAGGATCTCCAGCGGAGTGGGATTCCCTAATTAACAGGGACTGATTCCATGATTTGGAGCGATGTCTCTCTGGTGCCAGGGTGATGGAAAGCACTTGTTGAAATGAAGTAAATAAAAGCCTAAAAATAATGTAGAAGTTGATTCTTTCAATTAATCCAATAATGAAAGAATGAGTAGTTCAAAGTGTCTGCAAACAGAGTTTGATTCAAGACTGAAAATTATGTCAGCAACAATTTCAGGATGGCTCACACTGATGCAGTCAGGAAGAATCAAATTAGATGTATGAAGACATGGCTGGTGGAATCACATAATGATGGGCCGAGAATGTTCATCAGGACTGGATAAGGAGTCTCAGCCCGAAACGACGACTGCTTATTCATTTCCATAGGTGCTGATCTGCTGAGTTCCTCCAGCATTTTGTGCATGTTACTCTGGATATTCAGCACCTGCAGAGTCTCTTGAGTTAATTATGGGACAGATGTTTTAGATTTCTGAAAGAACGGAAAATCAGATGCTATATAGTGGAAGTTGTTCAAATAGGTAGGTATCTCCTAACATAGACTGTATTGATAGTCTGTATGGCATTGGAGGACACAAAGGAAGAATTGAGGTATTTGCACGGATTTCAAAGATTCAAAGTACAGTTCTTTTGTTCTGAAAAAATGTGGTCATATGGAACAAGAAATGGAGGAGATGTACATGTCAGAGACACCAGAAAGTGAAAAATGACCACCAATTGGATTTTCAATGATAGGGTCTGTCTTGGAGTGAGTAATATTGACCATTGAATCCAAGTGAGCAGAAAAGTGGGTGACTCTACAAAGAATGTTAGTGGAAACACAACGATGACATGTGAGGGACTTTCAGTGAACTATTATAAGAAGGGAAATAGTGAATATATTTGGAATGATATATTCTGATCTTTGGAATGCTACATAAGATAACCGGCATTTTAGTCTGATGATCCTAAGTAGCCTAAATAGAAGACAGGGAATGAAATTAACAGAAGGTTTTACTAAAACTGACAAAACAACAGCTGAAAAAGAAATGAATGCTTAGAAATTCAGTCATGTAGCAAGATCTTTTTCATAGCTATGTGCTTGGAAATCTCAATATTTCAGCCGAATGTGAATGGAATATGTTTTCCTGAGCTTAATTATCCCATTTTGCAAATTCAGTGGAGTTATTCTCATTGCAAATCATGCTTGTGCTGATAAGGCATTTCTTTGCCAAGCATACATAACTTCACTCCTGTCCTGGTGGAATACTTGCTGCAATGTTGCAGGAAGAAATTAGATTTTGTTAATCAAAAATGCCTTTTTGTTGATTGCTCCTGTCTTATATACAGTATGTGCCACGTGCCATGACTGCACAGTTAAGAGACCTTCCCCAGAATGTCCCTGCTTGGCACTGGGGACCTGGTTCAAGAGGTTCACTTTAAATTATTTACTGCTCTTTACCTCACTCTGCTACAGGTACACTAATAATACCTGTACTTTCACTGTACTAACCTCTGCACTTAGCTCACAACCCTCAGCTGGACCCTCCCATCCACCAACTCTCTTGATCACCCCAGCCTATCAATCATTCAATTAAGCCCCCTTTACTGATTGCCTGATCGAATGTCCCCCCCCCCATTAACAACTGAGCAGCCAACCCTGTCCCCAATCTGACTGTGCCTTCCACAAAAAGAAAAACACCACCCTCAGGTTTTCATGACCCAATAATATTCTAGACAGAGACCTTTAAAGGCCTTCTTGCAGAACCAGTAAGATTAATAGTGTAGAGTAGTAATTGCAGGATTTCATGGTCCTAAATGGATTAAGATAATGCAAAGAAAAATCAATGACATATAAAGTTGACAAAGTCTTGGGGAAGAAAAATGAAGGACATTGCTAAGGTGTGAAATAGCAATCGGAAGGGCAAAAGGGAAGCATAGTTACAAAGGCTAAATGCAAAACCTTCTTAACAAATTTCATGACATATGCCAGTGATAATAAACCTAATTCTGATTCTAATTATGGAAGAGGATATGAATAAAGGGAGAATTGAAACCCCATCCGTGCACAGATGCAGTCCAAGAGCTGAGTGTAGAAGTTACGTGAACAGCCAACACTAATTAGATTAGACGGCGGGGGGGGGGGGGGGGAGGTGAAGGGTTAACCCTAGTTGACACATCTTCCATACAATGCAATAATAATAATGGTCAAGTTGAAAAAATGCATTCGATCTTTTATTAAGAAACTAGCAAAACCAACAATCTTGAAGTGATAATGAAATTAAAGCTAGCAATATTAAATGTACTTAAGTGGAATTAAGTGGAGTTAAATGAAGCTAAACACAAGTGGTTAAGCAATTGTCAACAAAAACATATCGCCCGACCTACCTCCTCATTTTAAACTAACCAGAATTACTTTAAGAAACATTAACATGTAATTAAAACTCTTCACTTCTACCACACCCCACCCACGTGACTAACTACCACAATAAACAAAATAAACACACAACACAAAGTACAAAGCAGATTGAAAACACAGAGGATAAACAGGAGTAGCTCATGTTTCATTCAATGGTTGTCTCTCATTCACTTTGAGAGGGCCTTCACTCAAATAAACACTAATAGCGTACCAGCCTACCAAAGGTGGTGGATACAGCCCAGTCCATCACAGGAAAACCCTTCCCCACCATTGATAACATCTACAAGGAGTGCTGCCACAAGAAAGCAGCATCCATCATCAAGGATCCCCCACCAACCAGACCGTTCTCTCTTCTTGCTGATGCTGTAGGAAAGGAGGTACAGGAGCTTGACACATGACTGTACAGCCACACATCGTCAAGTTCCACAGTGGTGGAGCTCATCACCAACAATGATGAGATGGCCAACAGAGAGGAGGTGGAAGAGCTTGAGGCCTGGTGCCAGGCAAATAACCTCTTCCTTAACATCAGCAAGACAAAGGAGATGGTTATCAACTTCAGGAGAACTCACGCCAATCACAATACCCTCCTCCCCTCCCTTTACGTTGGCGGCACAACAGTGGAAACTGCGAGCAGTTTCAAACTTCTGGGAGTGCACAGCACACCCAACCTCTCATGGTCCCAGTACACATCCTACACAGTCAAGAAAGCTCACCAATTCCTTTGCTTTCTGAGGATGCTGAAGAGAGTTGGACATTACACATCCATACTCATGTCATCCTACAGATGCACAGTAGAGAGATCCTAACAAACTGCATCACTGCATGGTATGGAAACTGCACTACAGGAAGGCTCTGCAACCGGTAGTCAAAACTGCCCAGCATATCATTGGCACCAGCCTACCCTCCATCAAGGACATAGATACAGAACAGTGCCAGAAAAGGGCCAGTAATATCATGAAAGATCACACACACCCTGCTCATGGACTGTTAGTCCCACTCCCATCAGGGAGGAGGCTACGTAGCATCGACACCAGGACCAATAGACTCCAAAACAGTTACTTTCCCAAGTAGTAAGACTGATCAACACTTCCACCCACTAACTCCACCATGACTTTATTATTTCCCATCCATCACTGAGGCTGGTATGTTCACTGATAACTTTGTACATGCTCAAGGAGATGTGTTTTTTTTGTGAGAATGATGTAAAGGTCTTTTGGAGGTCACCTGATGTGATTTTCCCACTGATTTGAGGTCATGTGATGACATGTGACCCATGACTATATAAGGGTCGACCCAGGTGACGCAGGGGTTTTCTTTTAGTTTGTAGATTTCCAGGTACAACGTGCTGTGTTTCCGTTCTGTTGCGTATTTGGTTTTGTGATGCAGTTTCATTTTTAAAACAGTTGTGCATTTTTTTGCGAGATACCATATTATTGGACCGGAAATTTTTGCTAGATGTGTTGATTTACCTAATTCCAACAGTGGAAGGGAAAGTGAAGAATTTATTGAAGTACAGGACTGAAGGATTGAGAGAAGTTGGCATCGTTTGGCAGTTTAATAAAGGATCGACCTTATTGAGTCTTCGTTGGAGGAGTAGCTACCTGCATCGAGGATAACTCTTGCCAAACAGCACAAGGAGTTCATGCAAAAGGTGCTCTCTCTCTAAAGGAATTTAAGGTCAGTTGATTTAAACTGTTTATTTTCTGCATCATGAATCCCGTGGACAGGACCAGCAGGAAAGTTGCGTCTGTGAAGAAATCCTTCTCCAGAGAAGTCTCTCCCAATTGAACGTATAAATCTGTTGGAATTTCGAAGTTATCGCTTTAAGAACTATATCTGACTATCGCTTTAAGAACTGTTTTCACATTTAACGCTTTAAGAACCAGAGCCGAGTGGCGAGTTGGTGAACGGCTGCGTACCTGTTAACTTCCAGTTAAAGTTTTCGTTTGTTTTTTTTTCCTAATTGTTTATTCGTGTTTAATAAATGTTTGGTTGTTTTTATATAACCTGTCTCAATTGATATTCATTGTTGCCGGTTACATAACAACTTTAACTTCTTGCTTAGCAGTGTGTGGTACCCATCTGCTTCAGCAGGTTTCAGTTATACCGGTGCCCAAGAACAGCCTGGTGACCTGCGTCAATGATTATCATCCAGTAGCGCTTACATCCATAATTATAAATGTTTTGAGAGGTTGGTTATGAAATATATCAACTCCTGCCTGAGAAGCGACATGGATCTGCTCCAATTGCCTACAGGTCCACAGCAGATGCCATCTCATTGACTCTTCACTCAACCCTGGAACATCTGGACAGCAAAAATACATACACCAGGATGCTCTTTATTGACTGCAGCTCAGCATTCAGTACCATCATCCCCTCAAAACTAACCAATAAGCTCCAACACCTGGGCCTCAATACCTCCTTGTGCAATTGGATCCTATATTTCCTCATTTGCAGACCCCAGTCAGTTCAGATTGACAACAACATCTCCTCCACAATCCCCATCAGCACAGGTGCTCCACAAGGCTGCATGCTTAGCCCCCTGCTCGACTCACTGTACACTTCTGACTCCGTGGCTAAGCACAGCTCCAACGCCATGTTCAAGTTTGCTGATGACACCACTGTTGTAGACCAGATCAAAGGTGGTGATAAATCAGCATATAGGGGGAAGATTGAAACTCCAGTTGAGTGGTATCATAACAACAACCCCTTACTCATCAATGTCAGCAAGACTAAAGAGCTGATTATAGACTTCAGGAGAAGGAAACGGGAGATACATGAGTCAGTCCTCATCAGAGGATCAGAGGTGGAGAGGGATAGCAACTTTAAATTCCTTGGTGTTATTATTTCAGAGGACCTGTCCTGGACTCAGCACGCAAATGCAATTGTGAAGGAAGCACGGCAGTGTCTCTACTTCCTTAGGAGTTTACATGACGTCTAAAGCTCTGGCAAACTTCTATAGATGTGCAGGTGGAATATATTAACTGGCTGCATCAAAGCCTGGTATGGAAACACCAATACCCTTGAATAAAAAATCCTACCAAAAATGGTACTTTTTCTCAGCTCAAGCTGGTAAAACCAGAGGTACAGGCATAGCCAAGCACACTCATTTGCCAATTGCTAGGAAATTTCAGATTATTCTAGTGGTATTTAGTATTGTGGCTTTCTGAAGATTTACACAGATGTTACATTGTAGCCCTAATTGTTTAATGCTATTGTGTAGTGCCTTTGGGATGATACCAGTTGTAGATATTACTATTGGGACAATGAATACCCTGTTCATGTTCCACAGTCTTTCAATTTCCTCTTTTAATTCAGCATATTTATGATGTTTTTACATTGATTTCTGTATGTTATGTGTGTTTGGAATGGCTATATCTATTAAATAAGTTGTTCTTGCTTGTTTGTCCTGTATTATTATATCCAGACAGTTATTATGGATTGTCCTATCTGTGACAACTGATCAGTCATAATATAATTTGTGGTATTCTGACTCTAAAACTGGATCTGGCTTGTAGTTACAGTAAGGTGTGATTTCATTTATGAGTTTGTATTATTATTATTATTATTATTATTATTTGGGGTGGTGTGGTAGCATAGCGGTCAGTGTAATGCTTTACAGCTCCAGCCATCTGGGCTTCGACCTTACCCCTGTCTGTAAGGAGTTTATACATTTTCCCAGTGGTTTCCCCCTACATCCCAAAGATCTGCAGGTTAGTGGGTTACTTGGCTGCAGAGGTGTGATAGGGTGGCACGGACTTGTTGGGTTGGAAGGGCGAGTTACTCTCAAATGAAGTAGATAATAAAATTAATTTATTTTTTTTTGGCAATGGTTGTTTGTCAGTCTTTGTGTTTAGCTTTTCACTGCTTCCCTCGCAGTTCTTTGTTCTACCTTGAATACCCACAGGAAGGCAAATTTCAGGGTAGTATACAGTGGCATTTACGTACTTTGATAATAAGATTACTTTGAACTTTGAGCCTACAAGTTAGGCTCAATCGTAAAACTCACTGGGCAGAATTTACAGATTTGTACTTGACTGGTCACCATTTTATTATCAACAGATTGTTATATTCTGGTATCTTCAGGTCAAGGCTCAGACCTTACAAAGGTTATTTGCATACATAGAGGTTGATAAGTAACAGAGGGAAGATTCCCTGGATTCACAGACAGAAGGTGTCCTTAGATTGGAATCCAGGCTTTACAATATTAAATTTTGCTAGAAAGGATATAAATCAAATTCCAGCAATCTCAGGCCTATTAACTTTATATTAGTAACCAAAGAACAAAATAAATCACCAAACACTCATTTCAACATTACCTCCCCGAACTCAGTGTAGACAAATTTCATTTCAGAAGAGACAGTTCTGATAATAGCTTGTCAAACTAAAAAGAATCTCTCTTCATAATTTCCAGCAATTTTTGTTTGTAGCTCAACGTCTTTGATGTTTTGAAGAGTGGCATCCTAAGTGGAGTCCAGAAAGCTCTGCGCTGTATTTAATAGGGAAGAAATTCGTACATTCATGAAAATATAAGAAGATGATACATGGAATACTTCACCTGTTTATTCCACTGTCATTACAGAAAGATGTTTGTATGCAGACAGTGTCGTGGTTTTGAGCAGAGAAATGGTGTGATTTGCCATCTTTTCTCACAGCTGTATACATTAATTGCAGGTAATCTCAATTATTGGTCACAGTAGGGCATATAACATACACGCAGCATTGACATAATAACGGTGTCAAAAGTGTGGTGGTGAACTACAGAGGCTGTGGTAGGCGTTTGGACAGTTTAAGATGAACTGGTTGGTGAGACAGACATAAGAAAGGGCACCTCATTTCTCCAGGAATCATCTTAGCTGAGGTAGAGATCCTGAGATAGGGTGGAATTCACCGAGGTCATTTCCCAACAAAAGATGGATTTATCCTTGCAGTTTAGCAGACCACATCAGTGTCTGCTCTAATGGACTTCCCAGCAAATGGGGGAAAGAGCTTTTAATGGATTAAGGGAGATGTTTCCTTCTGTTAGGATCTGACATTCTGTGCATTGCCCCACTCTCTTTGTTGTAACGTGGCAGCAGCACTGTCAAACATGTGCCCAAAGCAACATGCACAAAGCGCCGGAGGAAATCAGCATCTATGGAAAAGAGGAAACAGTTGATGTTTGAGGCCAAGACTCCTCTTCAAGACTGAGAAGGAAGGGGGAAGATGTCGGAATAAAAGAGGTGGGGGGGGGAGAGGAAAGAGGCTAGCTGGAGGGTGATAGGTGAAGCCAGGTGGGTGGGAGAGGTCAAGGGCTGGAGAATGAAGAATCTGGTGGGAGAAGAGAGTGGACAATAGGAAAAAGGGAAGAAGGAGAGGAACTGGGGGAAGTAACGTGCAGGTGGGAAGACTTGAAAGTTTGGAGTGGGGAATGGGGGAGGGAAGAATTTATTCACCAGAAGGAGAAATCAATATTCATGCCCTTAGGTTGGAGGGTACCCAGACAGAATATAAGCTGTTGCTCCTCCATCCTGAGGGTGGCCTCATCTTGGCCTGTTTCAGGTACATCTCTCAGACAACCATGTATTCCAGTTGCATTAGGCACTTTGCATTCTGCATGGCATTGATGGTGTTTAGTGCTTAATCTCATGTTACTGTTACATGTCATTATATCTAAACTGAGTTTCTAGGCCAGGATTCCAAAATTCCAGGAAAAGTAACGCGAAAGATTGCAGCCAGCCTCAAGGTAAGTAAAACCTGGAGGCGAATGAGAACGTACCTGGCGATGGACAAGAAATTGGTTTCATATCATTTTAAGGAGTTATACAGTATAAGTCTGGGGCTCTCCCAGGAATATTCATTATTGGAGTCACTGCTATTCCTGGTCAAAATAAAATGATCCTGATTCTGAGTGCAATGTAAACTAGTCAAAATAGTAGTCAATATTAATTGCAGATGGGAGAGCTGCACTTGATCTGACATTTAAGGGAGTACGTGGCTCCTGAAAAACCAGACAAAATAGTGGAAGATCAATTTCAAAGCAAATCACGTCTGAAATACTCTGGCCCGCTATGAAATGCTGCAATGCTGATCTTAACTCCTTGCATCTCTTCATTCTTTGCCACCTCCCATGATGTTGGGATTTGACTATAATCTCCCTCTTGGCAACAGACATACCTGCAGTTCAAGTGCATAATAACAAATCCCAAACTATGAAGCTGAGCTGAGGTTCCAACAGTAACATAAGGTCAAGCAGGGATCTTACTCTGGGAGAAAAACGTTTACCATAAATTTCTGCGAGGGAATGAGCTAAACGTCCTTTCTCAGCTCTCTCGCCAATAAATTGCCAAAGGCAGCAGGTCAATTTGTTCTTATTCCAAGACACTTACAGAAGAAAGGAATGATGTATAGCAATAAATGAAACCCAGAAATTGTTGCTGTGCTTCATTAAATCAACAGGTAAACTATGATCCAGATTCACATTCAGCCCCAAGTCTTTGACAATGATTAAAGGTAAAGCAGAAGTAAAAGTAGCTGGTTTCCAAATTTTCCATAACAATTTAATTAAACTAATGCTCATTTATAATGCAATTCCCACCCTAACATATTCCAAAATGTTTAATCACTCATCTTTATAGATATGCGGACTCTGTAATTTCATGTTATCCTTGGTTCTGATTCTGTATTACATTTTATAGCCTCATGATTTCTTCTGAATTGCACAAGTGAGACCCAAAATGATGTTAGTCACTTTAATCATTCATAACTCATCGAGGCAAGGACAGGTGTTGATCCTTGTAGGTGACTTACATTTCCGCAATTTGTTTTGTTCATTTATTTATTAGCTGCTACTGTTCCATTTTTCAAAATACCAGCACGGACTTCTGAAAACAGGCTGTAAATCTCAATCCTCACTGCACTTTATCATTTATGAACTGCTTTGCAACCTGGTGCCCTGGAGAACTGGGGCTGCTAGCAACCAGGTTAAATTGCTTTTTTTCAGTCCATTGATCTCTGTTAAAGCATCATTGGCAACAATTTCCATTTGATCAGGTGCATTTTGAACTCCACTCCCTAATAACTTGAAATTACTCAAATAATTGTTAAAATGTGTCTAAATCGACAGATGCAAACAATGAAAAGATGGCAACAAGATGGATTGCTTTCTACGTGTAAACAGACTGATTGTAGTTCATGGGTCCTATTCTTGCTAAATTAAATACCTGGATGGCCACCATGATATTTAGATCAAAAACAATGAAGGTAATATTTTTCTTAGCAATGACCAAAATATTATCTGCTGGCATTGTTGATTCCTCTTTTGAGGACTGGCTTATGGTAGGACGTGGTGGAGTGTGAGAGCATAGCATTAACAGTAACATAAACAAATACATGTGCTATAAATCCTGTGTTATTTTATTTCATGCATTTCCTGACAGAATTCTCATAAATCAGAAACTGGAAGATAAACCTCTGCTTTTTTTTATTAGCTTTTCACTTCTGGAATTTGGGTAACATTACCTTCACAAGTCTGCAGCTAATTAAATCATGAGGGGTATTTCCAATAGACAACAAGGAATGGAAATCCCACCTAAAGATATCTTTAATGGGAAGAAGGAGGCATAAAAGTAGCTGCACCTCATAGTTTTGGTAAAAGGATCAATTACCTCACAAGAGTGGCCAATCAAAGTGAAGGTACTCACGCCAACACAAACATTCTGGCACCAGAAAAGCCTCCATATATGGCAGTATCCTAATAGTACAGTATATTTAGATGTCCAAAGAACATTTCATATAATGACATATAATTGGCTAGTGAACAGGGAAAATCAGCCAGAGTTAGAGGACACTACCAGAAAGAGTACTCGGCTGATTTCAGGACAAAAAGCAAATGCAATCAAAGTGGCAGGAGATTAAAATGGAGTTCCACAAAGATCAATATTGCAACCACTGCTGTCAGCAATATAAGTTATTGAATTTTGGAATAAAAAACATATCTTATATGGTGAGATGGGAGGAGAGGGGATGATGAATATTGAAGATGATGGCAGTGAACTAGACATAATTGGGAAATGAATTTCAACAAAGTTAAGTTTGATATATTATATTTCACTAAGAGAAACAAGGAGGTCAGATATTGCTTGGAAAGTAAGTGAGTTAGAGAAGCAAAAAGATTTGATGCCACAAATGCATATAAATCACTAAAAGTAGCAGCACAGTGAGGCCACTTCAAAGAAAACAACCAAACACAAGGAAATAAATACAGAGCTTCAGAAAAGGGAGATATAGGGTATAAACCTTATATAAAAATATAAACTTACATCAGACAGTGGTTAGGCCACATTTGCAGAACAGTATTGTGTTCAGCCTGCTATGTTCTTAAGGGATGCTAAACGGAGGGATCAGGTGCAAATTGGACTTTATGTGGATGGTGGTGGAAGAGGAACAGTCTGGACTGTTAACATTATGAAAACGCTGATAAATTTGACTAAAAAAGATCTTGAAATTCAAACACTTGTTTTTTTTTTCCAATTTGACTTTAATGAAGATACCATTTTTTTCTCTAGAATGAAATGTAGTTGTAATGATCTCTGGGTTAAATTTTGTCTTTTCAGAAACTCCCAAATGATGACTGAATCTGGCCTAAACACTCCTCACCTTGACTGACTCCCAACCTTCCAATTGGCCCAGACTCCTAGGTCCAAATCTCATCTGACCCTTGACCCACATCTCTAAGATAAACGCCATTCTGCCTGACCAAGGCCCTGATCCAACCACCAACCCTCTCTGTCCTGAAAGTCTCCAGATCCTGCTCCAGTCCTGGCCTTAACTGATACCTTGCTTCATATATTTCAAAATAACACAGCAAGTGCAAGTGGTTAGGCCCTTGGGCATTGCTAAATTTGTGGCAACCCCAGTGAAAACATTCAATGGTGTGTAGGCACCAATAAGTCTCTACACCGGAGACACAAGAGATAATGCAGATGCTGGGAATCTTGAGCAACACACACAAAATTCTGGAGGAACACAAGCTAGCAGGTGCCCTATCAGATTCCTTCCTCTTAAGCCCTTTGCCTCTTCCACTATCACTTCCCAGCTTCTCCCCTTGCTACCTTCCCTCTCTCACCTGAACTCACATGTTACCTCCCAGTTTGTGCTCCTCCCTCTCCCCCTATCTTTTTATTCTGCCTTCCACCTTCTTTCTTACCAGTCCTGATGAAGGGTCTCATATCGAAAGATCCACTGTTCTTTTCCCTTCAAGGATGTTGCCTGACCTGCTGAAAAATCTCTACACCACTCATGAGGATGGGCAAGCTAAAGGCCATATAAAGTAAGTGAGCAGAAACCAAATTGGGAATGGAGAACAACATTAGAGAGTGCTGAAAAAAGGTGAAACTCACACCACAAAGAATAGTGAGGCAAAGAACTTGCACATATTTAAGGAGAGCAGGCAACATACAAACCAAAGGACAGTCAATATACAGACAACCTATAATGTCAAAGGATGGTAGGAGCAAACTCAGTGGGCCGAATGGCCTAAATTTAGTCTTATGTCTTACAGACATAGTTGGCTATAGTTAGTGAAGGGGGTTGGTAGAGGCTTGTGAATTAGACACTCTTTCTCTCGCTTGATATTAATACATGTATGCAAATGGAGGAGGAATAATTAAATAGTGTATTCCTGGCACTTAGTTTTATACAAAACAATTTTAGGCCTACCTCTGAAACCTGGCCAGTTTCTCCTCAGCTTTGACCTTGGTGCATCAAACCTCATGTAGGCTGCAGTCACTGGGACATCTTGCTCTGGCCCATCTGACTGCGGACTCTCCATTGTACCATTTTCCTAGAGGAGGAAAGGCGGGAAATGCAGCTGTCATTCTGAAAGCTGAGGAGGAATAATGATCTCATTTACTACATAATTTGGCTAATTATCATGGTAGTGAGACAGCAGAGGTCTCACCAACATCCAAACAAAATCTCAAACATTTTACAGAAAAATTTGGATTAATTAACAGAAAGCCACAGGGAATTGGTCCTTAACTCACTAATAGTCTATTTATTTTTAAATGACTCCTTGGACATTTGTTACAACAATAGAACATAGAACAGTACAGCACGGGGTAGGCTATTCGGCCCATGATGTTGTGTCTATCTCAATGCCAATTTATACTCCTCTGATGTGTCACCTATATCCCTCCATTTCATATTCATGTGTTTATCTAAAATCTTCTTAAACTCCAACAAACTACCTGCTTCCACTACCCAGTTTAAAAAACTTGCTGCCCCTCATGCCAACTTTCAATTTCCCCCTTCTAACCTTAAAAGCCGCGTCCTCTGGTGCTTGACATTTCTACCCAGGGGAAAAGATTCAGGTCTACACCTCTCATCATTTTGAAAATCTCCATTAAGTCTCTCCTCTTTGGCCACGGTGAAACTAATAGCCTTTGGCTTTTCTTGAAGAGAGGTGGAATATTTCCTGTTCTCCAGCTCCTTGGCCCAATTCCACAATCCAAGGAACGCTAGGTATTACCAATTTAGAAACCCATTTTCCATCTTTTCTTGATTTTTTACATCTCTTAACTCTCACTAGAAATAAAAACTCAGGGAAATTGTGATGTTGCAAATATCCACTCCGCACTATAGCACCAAGCTGAAATGCCCCCTGTGGAGTTCTGGACGTTTCTGCTGACTATCAGCAGTTCAGCTTTCCAACTTCTGTCCATGTTCTGATTCAGTAATTTCTCATTTTTAGCCATATTACACTTTTTAAACACCATGTCCAATCGCAAATTTATTTCCATTAGTGATTCTTTTACATCCCAGGTGTTCCTACAGCAGTACTTGTAAAAATGGAACAAGAATACGTGCTAATTATCTCTACTATTCCCTTCCCCTCAAGCACAAGTTGAGCTCTTTCATCTCTCAGAGTCCCATAAGACCATAAGACCATAAGACAAAGGAGCAGAAGTAGGCCATTCGGCCCATCGACTCTGCTCCGCCATTTTATCATGAGCTGATCCATTTTATCCTATTTAGTCCCACTGCCCCGCCTTCTCACCATAACCTTTGATGCCCTGGCTACTCAGATACCTATCAATCTCTGCCTTAAATACACCCAATGACTTGGTCTCCACTGCTGCCCGTGGCAACAAATTCCATAGATTCACCACCCTCTGAATAAAAAAATTTTTTCGCATTTCTGTTCTGAAAGGGCGCCCTTCAATCCTGAAGTCATGCCCTCTCGTACTAGACTCCCCTATCAAGGGAAACAACTTTGCCACATCCACTCTGTCCATGCCTTTTAACATTCGAAATGTTTCTATGAGGTCTCCCCTCATTCTTCTAAACTCCAAGGAATACAGTCCAAGAGCGGACAAACGTTCCTCATATGTTAACCCTCTCATTCCCGGAATCATACTAGTGAATCTTCTCTGTACCCTCTCCAACGTCAGCACATCCATTCTTAAATAAGGAGACCAAAACTGCCCACAGTACTCCAAGTGAGGTCTCACCAGCGCCTTATAGAGCCTCAACATCACATCCCTGCTCCTATACTCTATTCCTCTAGAAATGAATGCCAACATTGCATTCACCTTCTTCACTACCGACTCAACCTGGAGGTTAACTTTAAGGGAATCCTGTATGAGGACTCCCAAGTCCCGTTGCATCTTAGAACTTTGAATTCTTTCCCCATTTAAATAATAGTCTGACCGTTTATTTTTTCTGTCAAAGTGCATAACCATACACTTTTCAACATTGTACTTCATTTGCCACTTCTCTGCCCATTCTTCCAATCTATCCAAGTCTCTCTGCAGACTCTCTGTTTCCTCAGCACTACCGGCCCCTCCACCTATCTTCGTATCGTCAGCAAACTTAGCCACAAAGCCATCTATTCCATAATCCAAATGGTTGATGTACAATGTAAAAAGAAGCAGCCCCAACACTGATCCCTGTGGAACACCACTGGTAACCGGCAGCCAACCAGAATAGGATCCCTTTATTCCCACTCTCTGTTTCCTGTCAATCAGCCAACGCTCTATCCACATATGTAACTTTCCCTTAATTCCATGGGCTCTTATCTTGTTAAGCAGCCTCATGTGTGGCACCTTGTCAAAGGCCTTCTGAAAATCCAAATATACAACATCCACTGCATCTCCCTTGTCTAGCCTACTGGTAATTTCCTCAAAAAATTGTAATAGGTTTGTCAGGCAGGATTTTCCTTTAAGGAATCCATGCTGGGTTCTGCCTATCTTGTCATATGCCTCCAGGTACTCTGTAACCTTATCCTTGACAATGGACAATCCCATGTCTTCTTTGAATACACTTTTATTTCAAGGGACAATTTTGAGGCCTTACTCCCAGCATGAAGCTTCAATGTCAGAGAGTATAACAGTTAAAGGCATGACTACAAAGCCCCAGCACTGGTTTGCTGATATGTTGTGCACTGTGAGACTTTTAACCATTCCTTTTTCAGAGAGAATGAGCATTGAATTTCAAATGCTTTCATGCTACATTGAATTCACAAGGATTTGAAAATCCTTCACACAGATAAACACTAGTGATGTTGGGACAGTACTTTGCTCTGTTGGTAAGAGTGATCAGGAGATAACTAGTAGCATTATGTCCATTCGCAATATACCAAGGCACCAGGTGAACAAATGGGATATTCAGCTGCGGGAATAAATACTGGCTTTCCCTGCATCAAAAATAAAACACGATGGAGTAGTTCTTACTTTCCTTTTTCTCTCTCTCCACAAGTACTGCCTGAATTTCAGTACTCCAGTATTTTCTATTTACAGTCTCTAGCTTTAGCATCTTAAGAACAGTACTTTGACTCAGCGGGGATTTCCATGTACTATTCCAGCCATTTCCAGAAGATATCTACACATTTGCTTGGGAGGACCTGACGTCAGATATTTATGGACTGAGGTTGTCTGTCTAAATCAGGACCTGGAGTGAGTGAGAGTCAACTTAAAAACAAAGTGCTGGTCAGGTAACATCCGTACAGTAGGAAATTTAGCCTGCTAAATTGGTGATTTTGAACCTTAACAGTGGTAGTGCCATTAGTCAAAGTTGCCCCCTATTCTCATGAAAGCATAATGAATGAAAGAAATATCAAAATGGATAAAGTGTTTCCAGCATTTTGTACTTGTATTGAAGGCATGGTAGAGTCATTTCGGCCAAGGTTAAGCAGGGAATTGACATTTCCCCTTAAAGAAGAAAGTCGAATTGATGCTTTAGTTGGAAGGCTTAGCTGATCAGATTTTACAGAAAATCATTCAATAACCATAGAATCATTGAGTGCAATGGAAGGTCATTCAGCCCACGGTTAGATTTTGCATTGTTTTTTCTCCTTAAAGTATTTTACTAATTCCACTTCCAATCTAATTCCACTAACATACTGGGCAGTAAACTCCTGATTCTATGCACTGTTTGCATTGAAATTTCCTCTGGATCACTTGCCAGGCATCCCAATGTGTGCCTTCTATTATCAACCATTAGTTTCTCTTTACTTTTATCCATACATAACCTGCAAAAGAGGGCAATTTAGCGATGTGAGACCCTGCAGTTAAACCCGTCCTCACCCTTGTACCTGTGAAAATCACTCATACTAAGGCAAAGATGAAAAGTAATAGTAGTATTTCTACATAACATGATGAAAGATGAAATTCTGACTAACAACAATAATTTTCTCCATCAAAGTCCAGTTATATTACATCTGTTGCATGTTAACCAAAGGCCCTGTAATACCATGTTACTGGCACTACAAGAACATCCCACTTGTGATTTATTCATCCCTGAGTGATTTATTTGCAAATGCTGTTGCTCGAATCCCAGCCAAATCTTCATAGGGTAAGCAATTTGAATGGGCCCTTCATTTTACAAAACTAAATGTCACAACTTTTATTAGTGTTTCCTATTAAAAATACACATTCCATTAAAGCGAGAGTAGAACCACTGGATCAAATATAAAGCGTTTCTCTCTTCCATCCACAAAACAAAGATAGGTTTGTCAGAATCCAATCGCAATGTCAGAAGCCTAAAAGGGAAAACTCGATGGAGAAAGAATACTTCTTCACATCTAAGAAGTTTCTGGATGACTATTTGAAGACCCAAAACCCACAAGGCTGTCAAACAAGAGCTGGGAAGTGGGATTTATATAGACAGCACTGTAATGGCCAGCAGGGACAGATAAATTGACTGCTTTCATTCTGTGCCATAAACTCTCTATTCCTATGACAGAAAAAACCCTGGGATCCAATTACAGAAACCATTCTTCAAGTTGTTGGATACCCTTTTGAGATATCCTGTCTATCGTCAGTTTCACTCTCGCAATCTGAAGTAAAAACTTACAAATCTTACTTCCTCTGTATTGACATTATGATGGACCCGGTAACCAGGGCCCTGATCCACATGACCTTTGCCCTTTAGACGTTCATGGCCCTTGCTACTATGAGCAGTGTAATATCGCACAAACTTTGTTCTTTTCACCAGCAAGTGCAAGATGAAACACATGAACTCCATTCCGATTGAAATGAAGAAGAAGATAATGGTGTTCTTCCTTTCATCTGGAAGCAGGAGTTTGGTAAAAATTCTGCTGAGGGATATGATGACACCAGCAGTGCCTGTAATAGAGAAAAGAATAATCTCTCAGTGTCATAAATCAGAAACAAAAACCCTACACCCATAAAAAATGTAATGAGTCTTTTTCCAACTCATAACCTGTTCACTGACGTTGCAATGGTTTGCCACTTCTTTGCAAGCAATAGACATTTGTCACTCAAAATAGTCCATTACTTTGGAGAAAATATACTGTTCAAATATGAAAACAAATTTCTGTGGCAGAACCAACAAAAGGTCTGTGTTATCTGCTTAAAAAAACCTGCATCATCCCGCCGAAAACTTCCTATATGTTTCCCATTCCCAAAGACTGTAGAGCCTGACCTCAACCGAATGAAGCATAGCACTGGCCCTACTTTGTTCCTAATTGTCTCGCCATACATCTGTGTGAACATGCAAAAGTGCATCCCACATAAACAAAAGCAGAGAATGATCCAAAAACTCAGCAAGTCAGATAACTGCTGAGGAAAGAGGAACAGTTAAAGTTCTGCTCGGTAATCTTGCATTGCGTTTTGGATCTGCAACTGTTCAGACCCAAAACTTTGACTGTTTTTTTCCGACTGAAGCTGCCCAACTTGCTGAGATTTTTCACCATTTTCTTTTTCTGCTTCAGATTTCTAGCACTACAGTTCTATGACTTACATCTTGTGTAAAGTTGTACTTAATTGTATTGTGCTCATTAATTTTGAATGTGCAATGTTAAAACTGGAAGGACAGCATCATTGGCCATGGTGGAGGAGAAGCATTTCTTTAATCACTCCTCCATCAATTGAACTCTGTATCAAAGGGTGAGTACAAGCAGCTGCTGAAGGATTTGTGCTCATTTAGTGCTAGCAGCCAAAAGCAACTTTCCCTCCCTAACTTCTGTCCCATGCTTAATCTTTCACTCCTTGGAATCAGATCAGAGAAGAATCTCAGAATGAAACAGAACCAACTGATCGATGAGCTGAGAAGAAGAAGCACAGAAAAAAACAATTTTAATGAAATATCATCTCACACCCATAATAGTTTCATTGATGTTGGTGATGCATTTGGACTAAGGAGATACTCTTTATGTATTAACAGCTTTAGAATTTAGTTTAATTTTGCACACATTTGAATAGAATGAGTTCATTCTTCAAAAACTGATTGAAACTACGACTATAACTGGCCAGTAAGACTCAGCAACACAGATAGAACATGAACATTGTACAGCACGGGAAGAGGCTCTTTGGCTCTCCATGTCTGCGTTGATCCCATCTGCCTGCTCATGATCCATGTATTTCCAGCTTAGTCATATACAGTATTTGTCTAAATACTTTCATTATATCTGCTTCTACTATCTTCACCCGGCAGCACATTCCAGGTAACTACCATTCTCTGTGTAAAAAACCTGCCTCACAAATCCCCTTTTGACTTTCCCACTTCTCATCTGAAACCAGTGCCCTCTGGTATTTGACATTGTCCACCTTCAGAAAAAGATTCTGAAAAAGAAGCAGGATTTATAAACACTTGGAGAGGCATAATATGATTAGGAATAGTCACCATGGCTTTGTGAAAAGCAGATTGTACCTTACAAGCCTGATTAAATTTTTTGGGTATGTGACTAAACACATTGATGAAGGTAGAGCAGTGGATGTAGTGTATATGGATTTCAGCAAGGCATTTGATAAGGTACCTCATGCAAGGCTTATTAAGAAAGTAAGGAGGCATGGGATCCAAGGGGACATTGCTTTGTGGATCCAGAACTGGCTTGCCCACAGAAGGCAAAGTGGTTGTAGACGGGTCATATTTTGCATGGAGGTCGGTCACCAGTAGTATGCCTCAGGGATTTGTTCTGGGACCCCTTCTCTTCGTAATTTTTATAAATGACCTGGATGAAGAAGTGGAGGAATGGGTTAGTAAACTTTCTGATGACACAAAGGTTGGGTGTGTTGTGGATAGTGTGGAGGGCTGTCAGAGGTTACAGCGGGACATTGATAGGATGCAAAACTGGGCAGAGAAGTGGCAGATGGAGTTCAACTCAGATAAGTGTGAGGTAGTTCATTTTGGTAGGTCAAATATGATGGCAGAACATAGTATTAATGGTAAGACTCTTGGCAGTTTGGAGGATCAGAGCGATCTTGGGATCTGAGTCCATAGGACACTCAAAGCTGCTGTACAGGTTGGCTCTGTGGTTA
Organism: Mobula hypostoma; assembly: GCF_963921235.1. Lineage (NCBI taxonomy): Eukaryota > Metazoa > Chordata > Chondrichthyes > Myliobatiformes > Myliobatidae > Mobula > Mobula hypostoma. Next base: position 111,382,390 of record NC_086105.1, on the reverse strand, counting down.
AGAAGGTATATGGTGCATTGGCCTTCATCAATCATGGGATTGAGTTTAGGAGCCGAAAGGTAATGTTGCAGCTATATAGAACCCTGGTCAGACCCCACTTGGAGTACTGTGCTCAGTTCTGGTCGCCTCACTACAGGAAGGATGTGGAAACCATAGAAAGGGTGCAGAGGAGATTCACAAGGATGTTGCCTGGATTGGGGAGCATGCCTTATGGGAATAGGTTGAGTGAACTTGGCCTTTTCTCCTTGGAGCGACAAAGGATGAGAGGTGACCCGATAGAGGTGTACAAGATGATGAGAGGCATTAATCATGTGGATAGTCATAGGCTTTTTCCCAGGGCTGAAATAGCTAGCACAAGAGGGCACAGTTTTAAGGTGCTTAGAAGAAGGTATAGAGGAGATGTCAGGGGTAAGTTTTTTATACAGAGAGTGGTGAATGTGTGGAATGGGCTGCCGGCAACGGTGGTAGAGACGGATACAATAGGGTCTTTTAAGAGACTCCTGGGCAGGAACATGGAGCTCAGAAAAATAGAGGGCTATGGGAAACCCTAGGTAATTTCTGAGGTAAGGACATGTTCGACACAGCATTGTGGGCTGAAGGGCCTGTATTGTGCTGTAGGTTTTCTATGTTTCTATCTATCTTCTCATTATTTTATATACTTCTAACAGGTCACCCTTCAGTCTCTGACACTCCAGAGAAAACAGTCCAACTCAGTCCAACAGCCAGTGCAGTCCAGTCCAGACAAGATTCTGATGAACCTCTCCTGCATCTTCTCCAAAACCTCTACATGCTTTCTACAGTGTGGTGACCACAATGCTCCAATGTTTTATACAGCTACGATGTGGCTTCCTATCTTTCGTACCCAACACCATGGGCATTGAGGCCCAAGAATGCCATGCACCTTTTTCCCCACTTGTATTGCCACTCAGGAGAGCTATGTCACTTTGAGGTCCTTCCACTTATTAATGCTCACATTGTCTTATATTTTCTCTTACTCTTGACATCACAAAATGCATCACCACACACTTGTATAGATTAAACTCTATTTGTGATTTCTGCTGCAAGTTTTCCAACTATATTCTTTTGTATTCTTTGACAACCTTCCTTGCTAAAGAAATAATTAATTTATCCAAAGAAATTTAAAATGAATTCTTCACAAATGCAAGCCACTGTATGTGAAGATGTTCACTGTAAACAGGGGAATTTAGGTCTGGCCGTGGAGAGCACAAAGCCAGCCTCTCCATCTAGCTGGTCATTGCCATTCCTATTCATGCAGTTTTACAGCCAGAACAGAACCTGATGGATTTACTGTCAAAGACTGCCAACCCCCCAGGACCGCTGTGGAGAATTCCGGATCTAAAGGTTCAACTCCTTGACACATGCGGCCCACAAGAAAAGCTGGAAATACATGAAAATCTGGGCTCTGAGCTTTTCATTTCCTTTGACCAGTTATATTTATTCGGTATCAAGGGAACGAAGGCATGTGTTAGATTGCTGCAGTGGGATTGGAGGCAAATGGTCATGTGGAGATAACTCCAGGAATACATCTCCCCAGTGTTAGCATTCCTAACAGATGGTGATAGAACCTTATTAATTCTGAGTACACTATATTAAAGTAGGAATGACAGTATTAGAAATAGAAAAAGTAATCTGCTTTATTTTAAAATAAGTATTGTTTCTAGTAATATATTTAACATCCGCAAATGGTGGGGTTCCTTTCAAAACTGAAAACAGGAGATTTAATTACTCACTTTCACCAGTCATCACCCCTTGGGTGTATCGTTTGGGCAGCATCCCCGTGTAGCCATAGAAACTCGATTGCTGCACTTCATGCAAAAGAAAGGAAATACATAACATTAGTTGCCAAATGAAGTAGCTTGTTTGCTCACAAGCAGAGTTGTGAGTGGTGGGTGGTGTGCTTCTTGCAAGGGCAGTGGATTAAATAGAGATAGAGCTACTCCAGCCAGTCTCCTATATCCAAAGCACCATATATGGAAGATTAGAAATGCAGCCCGTATGTCTCTTTCATCTCATCTGGGATACTCAGGGGAGAATTTAAACTCAAGTCATAAGGTTATAGCATATTCATAATGTGATGTCTCTTACAATGGGGAAAGCTAACACGGATTGGTTTCAGTCAGCATTCATAGTTTCCAGCCGTCTGCCACTTTATTTCCCCCTCACACCAACCTATCTGTGTCTTCTTCACTGTTATGATGAGACCCAATGCAAGGCCGAGGAAGAGCCTTGCAAAGAAAAAGAATTTCAGGATGGATATTGTATACATTTCTCTGACATTAAATGTACCTATTGAAACCTATTGAAAAACAACACATCTTGTTTCTGGAAACATTGCAGTCTTTTGGGCTCAATCTCAAATACTTCATCTTTAGATTGCTCAGTTTTCTCCTGCCTCTCCCAGAACTGGATATTTCTGTGATGTTGGCTCTGCTTTTCTCTCTGTGCATGTCCTAAAGACTACTTGTACCACTGGACCCAGACTTCTGCAGTCGAGAGAGTGCAACGGCTTTTCCACCTTAAAAACGCTCCCGCGCAGGTTTCTTGTCATCGTCGGATATGACCCACAACCAGCGACACAGATAAAGAAAACATAAACCTGACTCTATCTCCTTCGGTATCACCCTGTCAGAGATAATTCTCTTGTCCTACCTAAACCTATCACTTTCTCTCTCTTCCTATTGGTTTTCTCACTTTCAAATTCTGACAAAGGTTCTCGGGCCTGAAACATTAACTCTGTTTCTCTTTCCACTAATGATGCTTTACCTGATTTCAGCATTTTCTGTTTTTTTTTGTTTCAGGTTAATGGTATCTGCAGCCTCTTTTTTGTTTTTATAATGTCACTGAGAGCATTAAGCACCAATTTACACTAATTCTAAACCAACTCCATTTTATTCTCCAAATATTACCCTCAGCTCTCCCGAAACCCTACTACTCATTGGTGACATTTACAGTGGCTAAATAACCTACAAACTGCATTCTTTGAAATACCAAAAATTTCAATTTCAAAAATTAGAGGGCACAGGTTTAATAGGAAGGAGTCTTAAAGGGTATCTGAGGAGAGTTTAATACACAGTGAATAGTTGATATCTGAGGAGGCGATGGAATCAGATACATTTACTATGTTTATGAGACATTAGACAGATACTTAAAAAGGCAAGGCATAAAGAGAAACAGTCCTTATATGGACAAATGTGGTTAGTGGAGCTGGGCAAAAGGTTATTCTGTTTCCCTCATTTTCCTGTCAACGCATCTGGTCATCTGCCTCTCTGCTACCAAGAATCCAATAAAAGTTCTTCTGACAGCTGAGTTGTGACCCCACCACACACCTTTTGCCTTGCCCCTCAGCTTCTGTTCTCAGCATTGAGTACAAGTAGAAATACAGATCAACATTGAACGGCCATTGATCTGTTCTTTTTCTAATTTTTCTATTTTTCCACAATGATGTCCCTGAAGAATGAAACTCTCCTGTGCAATGTTTTCAGAGGTTTGTTTAGTGGCACATACGTCGCACAGCACAAATATTGTGGAAATTGCAGTAAAGACAACGATAACCTGGGGCAGCTTTAGTCAAGCGAGGCCTTTGAGGTGAAACCACAAGAGAAATCTCTGCTTACTACAGACAACTGCAGCGGTATGTACACAAGCCAAATGAGTGAGGTCAGAAATGTCTTCCTAAAACACAACACAACATGGGGTGCCAGCGACAGACAAGATAACATAACGATATGAAAGATACCGAAAAACTATGGCTCTGTTGTCTTTGCTAATTTCAAAATATCATCAGCTGTCCACTTAAAGTTTTGATTGACTTTAACACCTCTATTGTGAACAGCCATTGACATTGCGAGTAACTAAACACGTACAATTTACAATAATTAGTATCCATAACCGATAAGCCAATTCTGTATAAAAGTTTTCTGTTTGGACTAGAGAACAGTGTGGGTGACAGGGGTCTATGCTGTTCTCCTTGTGCACAAGTAAGTAAAAGGTATGCTTGAGAATAAGATTGTGTGTGTTCAGGGCCTCGTTATTTTAGTTATTTTATTATCGGTGACAACAATTACTTTGAAAATATGGTATCTCTTTGTCACAACATTGCAAAGGTTACGATGATTGACAAGTACAGTGCCACCCATGCACATAGACATGATGTCTCAGCCAAAACTGAAATGAAAGCACTCATAAATAAAGGAAAGAAAGAGGAATAATATTGCAAGAAATATTTCAATGTGACTTTAACCTTGGCGAGTTATTGTACAGTGCCCACTGCTTCCCTGCTAAGGCCAGGAGAGGAGGAACAATGTCTTGGTGATGAATGGCAGTAATGATTGGGGAAGAGAAGGTCAGGATGCAGAGGAGGGAGGAGGGGGAGGTTGAAAGAGAAAAAAGGAGAATTTTTCCATGCATGGGAAGGATGATGAAGAAACGTTGTGTATGACACTCAAACAAGTGCTGGAAGGAACCCTTACCTGTACAGCCAAAAGCCACAATCCCCACTGCTGCCAAGTTGATGCCATAGGCCTGCTGTAGAGTGAACAGTTCCAGCCAAACATCAAAGACGCTCACGAACATAAGAGGACCCAAAGCAAACAGGTAACCTGTCATCAACAAGACAATTGAAGCTGTGATTAACCCAGAGTTCTGTAAGGACAACGGCAGCTTCACAGAGTATCACTCAGAGCTTTTTCTACTTTCGTTATTGGATTCTGTCGCATGAGCTGATCACAGCATTGCGCCTGCTCTGGTTCCCCTCCCAAGCAAGGATACACGTGCAATGGAGAAAAAGGAACAAAGATTCACAAAGTTGCTTCTTGGGATACTGGATCTGACATCAGAGGAGAAATTAAGCCCAGAGGCTCTGGAGACTCAGCTTGTATTCAAAAATTTTTGATACTTAGAACATTGAAGGTTATGGGGTTAGTACAAGAAAAAAGTGCTGGATGTTGGACCATATGCAATAGGCCTAAGTTATAATGGCCTACTTATGGTTCTGTTCGGGCATACTAACATTCTGAAGCAATTTTCAGGTCTGGGATGCATATGGTGAAGTCATTTCCTGAGGTTCAGTCCAACTGGAGCACTGCACACTGATGTAATTGTCACATTGATATATATGGAATCTAGCTTTGTGCAAAAAATTACTACCATATATAGCTGAACCTATACTTAAGTAAGTACTTCATTGTCATCATAACGTTATGGGACATCTTCAAAGGGATGGGAAGTGGATGTATGCAATTTTTAAAAAAATGATTGGGACCGATATTAAAACTCTAAACATGTTGTGCTTCAGCATCAAACACAGCTCCTCAAAACAACAAAGTGTCTCAAGGGAATTTCAAGGCAAATCAGTCTGGCTGAGAGAGTATCAGAGAATTATTCTGTGAGATAGAATGCTGAAGGCTCAGTAGCACACTAGCCTAGAAAGCTTTGAACTTATCTGCACCTATAAACTCTCCATTCTACCCAGCAGCTTTACTTAAACGACTTAGGAAGGGGTTAATATAAAGTGCGTCAATTAACCATTTAATAGTAATTTCTTCATTGTCTGGGTTAATTATTCAGTGTATCTTACAAACCTCTGCATTCTAGTTTAAGACATAAGAAACAACTTACCCTTGGCAAGTTGTGATGTTCTTTAAACCCCTTGTACTTACCAACAGTAATGCGGGTATGCAAACTGAGTAGCTCCACCAATGCGTTGTTTAAAATCACAGCAATCAGAGCTACAAGGATGTAGGTGAGACTCATGTCAAATACAATGGATGTTCCTGCAAGACAAAACATATATATACATTGCAGTTGTAAAATGCCCATCTGCAGCTGGGGGCACCACAAAGCACAGTTGTTAGTATGATGCTACTACAGCTCGGGGCGCGGGGTCCGGAGTTCAATTCCGATGTTGTCTGTAAGGAGTTTGTACGTCCTCCCCAGGGCGGCATGGGTTTCTTCCGGGTGCTCCAGTTTCCTCCCACAGTCCAAAGGTTGATAGGTTAATTGGAAATTGGAAATTGGAAATTGATTAGGCTTGGATTAAATCGGTGGGTCGCTGGTGGCGCGTCCCGAAGGACTGGAAGGGCCTATTCTGCGCTGTAGCTCTAAACAAAATGAAATAAAGTAAATAAATAAATGCCCCAAAAACAGAAATCACAGGCAGCAGCTACAGTGTTTCCCTTGTGTGCAAACTTCATTATTCATAATATTTCAGAAAAACATTTGATGATTTGGATGAAATGGAGAAAAATAAAGACTAAAATTTCAAAGAGAGTAAAGAAGAAAGGAAGAGAAAGAGAGAGAGAGATGTTTATTTCTCCTTGGCCCAAAAACATTACACTATGAGTGTCTTTATTAAACCTAGACTGTTAATTGAGCCAAACCTTGCAGGATCTGGGCTGTCACATTAACTACTGCCCAAGCTCCCCTCACCTCTTGCGTTAACCTGCTATAGGTGTGTACTTGACTGGGCCCATGGCAGACATCCCACCCTGCAAAAACTCATTTCAGGGAGGTAGCTCCATCAATTTGCGGGAGACTCCTGGAACCTCTGGGAGAGGTGGGATGTCTGCAATAGAGTAGCTCCTTAGCAAGTAGCCAGCTAGTTTAAATAACATTAGCTATGCTAATGAATGAATGACACCTGTTAAACTCACCTCAACATGTCTTTTACAGTCTTAACCCACCATGGGCAATAGAAAAGTCACTGTTGCAAACAGTGCAGCGAGCAACACTGTCATTATTTTTAACCCCTATTAGGCAGGGGTACACTTTAGTGTAGTCTGGGGTGACGTACGTTTTATATCTTCTTTTATTTGGAACACTCTGCCATGGCGCTCTCTCTCTCTCTCTTTCTCTCTTGCTCGCTCGCTCTCAAAAAAAAATCGATTTCCAGGATATTGTATATAACTTGTGGGCATCAGGGAGCCACTATCAATATGCGGGAGACTCCCAGAACTTCCGGGAGAGGTGGGATGTCTGCCATGGAGGCTAGTGGTGCCTGGCTGAGACAAGAGTTGACAGGCACAAGGCCTCAACTGTAGGCCCGAGGATCCAGCCTAGAACACCTCAACAGCTTTGACAGAAGGCAAAGCTGGAGGTAGAACTTCACCTCCTGTCAAGAAATTTAACTTCTTAATTAAACATGACGTAATTAACGCAAACATGAGGAAATCTGCAGATGCTGGAAATTCAAGCCACGCACATCAAAGTTGCTGGTGAACGCAGCAGGCCAGGCAGCATCTCTAGGAAGAGGTGCAGTCGACGTTTTGGGCCGAGACCCTTCGTCAGGACTAACTGAAAGAAGAGCTAGTAAGAGATTAGTAGATTGATGTAATTAATTTAAGTTTGTAAAATATACATCCTAAAATAATTTGAAATCACTTACAAAATGCTAAAAAATTTAAGCAATAAAAAATAATTGGTTATTATTGTGGGGAACAACAGCAGAAGAGGCCGCAGTATTAGATTTAACAGAGTCAAGCAACAGAATGTAATGACAGAAGTTACTCAATAAACTCTGGACTAACAGTAGCTCCACATAACCCTTGGAGTTAGCTCAGTGCAAATGGGTATACAGCTGCAACAACTGGCCATTTCTGGCTGTTTTAAGGTACATGGAGTGCTTTAAGAGGCTTCAATCTTTCACATGCTTCTACGCATGCAGTAAATCTCAATGTTTGCTTCTGCATCTTCAATAGTGTTTTTAAAGGTGCATCGGGACAGACTATCCTTTCTTTATCCCCAGCCATAAATCTGTACCCCCAATTTCCACAGGAGATACTAGAGCAGGAATCCTTAGGAATGATGTTATTGGAAATCCACTGGCTGAGATCAAATGAGATCCAAGCATCTGCCTTCCTGGTATCTGGTGACTTTACACCTAGGGTTAATTGCACTAGTCATCTTAATGTTTCACCCATTCCCTCATAAGAACTGTACCTGGATATTTTTGGTGTAGATAATCTACATCCGTGATGAAGCTGTTGTAAGGCAGTAGGAATCCAACTCCAGCCAGAAGCATTGCAAAGTAGATGCCATGATAGCTATCCTTGGGCTGTGACTCAACATCTGTGTTGTAAAGACAACAATGAAAAGTAATTAAAATACAATGCAAGCTCTAGTCTTTAAAGATTAAGGCTGGGGCACTGGGGGTTGTCAACTGTAAATATGGATGTTATTCTCTGCACAATCTTCATACTCTCTCAGCCTGATTTGGACTGGTAGGAATTTGGTAGTTGGCCCTTGGGCAACTAGTGGAATTATATGCTCCACTTAAATCAGACCAGGATTGTTCTGGGATCTTCCAGATCTGTGTGGATCAGCAACGTAGTTCCTGGGGCATTCTTCCATAGACGCAGCAGTCACAGCTTGAAGAGACAGGCTGGATGAGAGATTCATTTCAGTGTTAATAGTTAGAGCAAATTCCACATTCTAAGTGGGAAGCTGAGTTAGCAGGGAGCCCAACACAGAATGGCAATGGGTCACTTAAGCAGAAAGTTATACAATGAGTTTGATGATACACTCTCTGAAGGTGCCTCACATTACTGTGAAAGTCCTATCATCTGGCCGGCACTAGAGAATTTTCCTTGCGATTTCCAAGCCAAGAAATGGGTTTCTAATCCTCTAATGGACTGCTCAAAATGTGCTTATACATACTTAGAGCTCCCCAAGAAATTTGCACAATTTTATAAAAATCAATAAAGTGCAGCACAATGGCACTTTACACCCCCATTCCAGTCTGATTTCCATCATGTACTGCTCACAGAGCTTCCACCTCACAAATCATTGCCACGGTGACTGCTGGGAACAGAGTCGGCACTTAAAGAACATTCCCCAGGGCAATCATAGTCTAGTGGTGGTAGTAGCTGCTGCAGTGGTGAGGGACTGCCTGAGGACCAATGCACAGTGCTCTCCTTTGTGTCTGAGCCCAGTCAGTGGACTGGCTGATCAATTGTTCAGTGTGACTTGCTGCACTAAGGTGATTCATTTGCGAAAGCAATGGGCAAATTTACTCACAGTTGCTGTTTGGCCTGGAAATGATCTAACCTGGAAGCGGGTGGGGTAAATCACTTTTCAGGCGAGTTGCTTAAAATAAATGTGAACTAAGGTTCCAGTTTGAAAGCCTCAGACTGTGGTGCTTCTATGCCACAAGAGGAGAACGTGTTCTGAAGTCTCTGAATTCTCTATGTTGTGCAGGCTGGTGCGCTATTGCAGCTCTGTGCAACGTGCTGCATTTTCATCACCACCGCAGGGGTAGGCCACAAGCCTCCCAGCACCACACCCCGCATTGTAGCAGCTGGTGAAGGTGAGAACTCCAGACGGTCTGGCATCCATCTGTGGACAACAGCCAGCCAGCCACACAGCAGCCAGCTAACTTTCAAAGGACATGGGAGGCAAGACATAAACAAATAAATTCCTATTATTGTGACACAGCTGATAAAATTCCAACCCACAAGGAGTCGAAGGCTAATCAATATTTTGCCATGTAGTGAAACTCAGGGATTTTCATCAGTCTGCTGCAAATAATACTAAGCTATCGCATTCAGTACTCACAGAGTCGTGTAGAATCACAGCTGTGTGCTTGTTCCATCTGAGCAGAAGATTATAGGATGGGATCCTACAGAATCCAGTGGTACACTTGCCTGAGGAGACCCTGCACCACTGCATATGCTCTGTCAGCCCCGCTAGCACTGGAGAAACTTCCTTGAGACTTTCAAGCCAAGAAACCAGTATTCATCTAAATCAATACTCAAGAAAGAGTAAAGGTTGACCATTATCTGGATGCTACAAGAACCCTTAAATTGTATCCAGGCTGACGTGCAAATTAATGAAATGAATTGTGCCAGATGCCATGTTGCTGAAGGTGTTGGCATATTGTCATTGATCACCCTCTGGAACTATACAGAGCAAGCATTCCCCATGCTGTTGAGGGCATATGGTTGGCTACCACCTGCAGGAAGGACTCACCCACAGATCTATTTCTAGGGATTTATAAATAGATTAGTGATTGTGCTTTTATCTTTCTGTTGCTGATTCAAGTATTAATTTCTTTCCAGCTAGTTGAAGTTGTGAAAGAACACAGGAGCTTGGTGAGTGTGGAAGAACATTTTCTAACTAAAGACCTATGCACAACTGGTTGCCCCACACATGAGCCAACACTTTGAAATATAACACTTGGAAGAAGAGGCAGAGGAAATGCAAAGCAGGACAAGCTACTGGAAAAAGGAGAGAAAGTCAAATCTGCTGAGGGTGGTCAATGGACAATCCTTTGGTTATCTAAATGACATTTTTCATGTTTTTTTAATTATACAATAAAGCACATTCACCTTCTGTCTTTCACTGTATAAAATATATTACACAATTTTACAATATTTACTGCATCAATTTTCCATTCCCAAATGATAAATTGAACGGTTATTAAAAAGGGCTTAGTTCCTTGTGTCAGTGGAGGAAAGACCACAGACTGTTCAAGGTGTAATTTTCCAAATTGAACCTAGCCAGGAATAGTGTTTTGAGAAGTCCTTCTTTCAAAAGGGCATTCTCACTGTTATTTGAGGCCTATAACAGTTTCCACTGAAAGCTTAGAGCAGGGCTGGGACTTCATTGGTAGGAGCTTCTAAAATTACTTTATCCATGAACTTTAAAATGCTTGACCTCTTCCAGGCTGGAACTGATTTGTAGTCAGGTGTCCATTGGTGTCCAAGGAAGTCAATAACGTTCCCTATTCAGAGAGAGCTGAATATATTTTATTTTTGTTTCCCAGAGGATGATGGTCGAAGAGATTATATGATCAAGTAAGGACTGAAGGCTTCCTCATACCACAGACTGCCATTACTTGCACACGTCACTTCACAAGCATTGCACGTTGGCTCTGTTGTGTGCACTCCTCCAATGTCCAGCTGACTTGTGTCCAAAGCTAATGGCTTTGCTAATTTGATCTGCAGTAAACCACCGGAAGCTATAATGCTCCCACCCTGCAACTGTTTTCTGTACCAGCTACACTGGAGTCACCACAGCCCACGACAGACATGACCAATAATGCAGTTGATGTCTTTAGTGCACATCCAATACACATCTGAGCAGCATGCACACTGAATTCTAGTCATAGTAAACACTGTTGTTCTACGACATTGCCTCAGTGCCCAGAGCAGTCCTGGAAGAGCCCTGCTGCAGAATTGGTGCCAAGATTTGGGAAGAACAGAAATACGGGAATTGCTCAACAGATTGGTGAACACTTGGCTAATACTCCACATTAATGACATGCTCAGCAGCTTTCAAATATGAAGTCATTAACCTGAAACATTACCTTGGTTTCTCTTTCCACAATGGCTGCCTGCCATGCTGTGCGTTTCCAGCAATTTCTGTTATTGTTACAGATTTCCACTTGGGAATAGTTTGCTTTAGGTTATGTGGTACTTGCGGTGTACGGTACAATCTCACTCTCCTGAGAGCAAAGACCTTGCCACCAGCCTCAAAGCAAGTGGATGCTGAGGTGGCAGCGGTGAAGGAAGTGGCAAATTATACATTGCCTTTTCTGCCTGGTTTAAATCTGAGGTGTTCATTTCCGATTCGGATTCAGAGATATAACATAGACATCAAAACGTACAGAGAAAGGTGTCCTTGGCATTAACAATCAACACACCCAAGGGTGTGCTGGGCACAGCCCGCAAGTGTGTTCACACATTCTGGCATAGCAAGCCTACAATGCTCGGCAGAACAAGATAGAAGACAGCAAAATGGAACACACTAAGCAACAAAGTATTAATAGTGAAAGAAGACCCGTTCTTCCCTCCCACCCCCAAAGCACATACAGAATCTTCTAACGCCAGGACAAGCTGTCTTTAGCCTCCAGCCTCCAGCAGACTTGTGGACTCGCAGACACTGGGCCCCAACTTCCTGAGCAGACATGCAAAAATTCAAAGACTTGGAGTTCGGGCCATCGGGCCTCAAACAGACGTCCAGTCGATCTTTGGACTTCGATCTGGACCGCTACATATCATGACCTTGTTTTCCCATCCACCAGTGGCAGACAGCTGTCTCATAGTGGCTGCAGATGGCCATACAGGAAAACCTCTTACAGAGTCCAGGTACTATCCTACCGCAGATTGCAGTGGCTGAGGACAACAGAGTACTGGCAGGCAAAATCCAACAAAGGCAATGGGTGCGGGCTCTGGGGCGTGTTACTTGTAGCCTGCTGAAATGTCAGCCAATGAACAATTGATCTAGTGCAGCTCTAATCTTGGATTAGAGCAGACAGCACAAAGTTGATATACTCACTACATTCAGTGGAAGTTAATTACTTGAGGGTCATGAGCCCTGAGCTTATTTTTGGGGCCAACCAAATTGAGCTCCATTCTTACAGGGATGTATATAATTCAATGTTCAATGTCTCAGTCATTAGGTAGTTTGGACTAGAACATATAACATTTGTAAATGCTGTTTGCTATATAAAAAATAAAATAGAACTATATGAGATAGTGGTTTTAGAAGCAGATTCCAACCTTTTATCCTGAGCCTAATGGAATAATGCAGTGCTATTGACTAACTGCTGAGAAAGCTCTCAGACAATTCACTGCTGGAGAACTAGGGCTTCTGTCCATCAAATAGACAGTTAACTGAAGCATTGGCCTCCCTCGTAGCAGCAGTGAATCAAGTCAATAATTCAGAAAGGTCATCAAGAAGCAAAGAGTGGAATGTGCTGAATCGAATGATCACAGGGAGCTGCTGGGCTCCATTCTGAGGGTGCCCTTTAAATAAAGTTTAAAAGATTAATAAAAGGAACATTTCATTAATATCTAGGCAAGGTTGCGATTTGACCACTGTCTGGAAGGGAAGGAAAAATATGCCTCTAATGTCACCCTAGGCCCCAAAATGCCTGTGGCTTTGTAGCTAAATGCACCATATGGAACAGCAGCAAGCACACTGTTAAGAAGGTCCCACAACTGATCCTTATCCATTTTGTTTTCAGGAAACTCTCAGGCTCAGTAGAATGAAAGAAACAAACAGTGACCTCCGCCGGCAAGTATAATTGAACAAAAATTGGGCTCAGCTGTCACACAACTTATCCTGATAGAAGAACTGCGTGAATATAATATGGCTCCGTGAGAGTGATTTTGAAAAAGCCAGCACAGCAGACACAATCCATTTAAATCATATTCTCAGAAAGCCTGTCTGCAGCCCTTCAGTGACCCTAATGATATTGGAGAAGGATACACAGAAGCACGTTGTCTGGGGAAGACAGGCGCGCTGGCTTAAAGAAATATAGAAATAAAGATTGAAGTACCTGGACCTGGAATTTCAATCCCACTTAAAAATGCATAAAGTGGTGCTGTTGGAGGACTGTTCCTGCTTGCCCCAGGTCTTCTGTCAGAATGAGCAACAGCTGAGCCCAACTTCTTTGTTCAAGCAGCACAATTAATGGGCTATTTGTGCAGCTCCATGCGGCAACCAGGTGTAATTTTAGGAGTTGTACGTTAGCTGCAAACTAATCTGAGCAAAGTCTCTTTTTGGGCAAAGCACTGTTGGAAAGGTGAAGGAAAGTCTTGTGAGATTAGGCATTGTAGAGTAGAGTAGGGGTTCATTCGCTCATTACTGTATGCGCTGCGTTAGGACATGGGCGATCACGGTCTTCCCATAACCATGACTGTTCCTGGCAAATTTCTCTACAGAAGTGGTTTGCCATTACCCTCTTCTGGGCATCGTCTTTACAAGACGGGTGACCCCACTCATTATCAATACTCTTCAGAGATTGTCTGTCTGGCATCAGTGGCTGCATAACTGGGGCTTGTGATATGAACCAGCTGCTCAAACGACCATCCACCACCTGCTTCCATGGCTTCACGTGACCCTGATCGGCAGGGGGGCTAATTAGGCGCTACGCCTTGCCCAAGGGTGACCTGCAGGCTAGCAGAAGGAAGGAGCGCCTTACAACTCCTTTGGTAGAGACATATCTCCAACCCGCCACCCAGGAGTACACATCCCAAAAGACTGAATGAACAAAGATTTCACCCCATCAGAAAGAATAGAAACTCACATTATGGTCTTTTACCGTACCTGGGTTTCTTCTGAACGGACTCTGCCACAGCAGTCATGTAAGCTCTACTCTCGGATATTTTCTGATTTCAGTCTGCTTTTCATTAAGTATACACAGTGTATTTTTGCAAGACAATTGACACTGCTATTGTCCACATAGTGAGTTCTCAGGCGCAGCCTGTACACAGTCAATGCTGTCTGCATGCTGCAAAGTCCCCATCACATTCAACTGTTGATTTTGAAATTGTGTCACACCTAGAAAATGTGCTGTGCAATCGAATTTCCGGGCCATGGGCTTCAGGCCTTTTATTGAGGCGGTTAAAAATTAAGAAGGAGAATGTTGCAGCAAAAGTGCGATGGAGCCACACTGAACTAATCTGGGGTACACTGAGAACTAGCAAAGGAATCAGGACACACAGTTCAGTTGTAAGCATTGCTTGCAAAGTAGGTGGAATACTAAAATGGCCGCCCTGAAAATTCACTCTCATTAAAAACTCTGGATAGCAGAATGCCAATTTCACTTTTGCAACACAGTTTTAGTGCAGGAAAGATGCACATGTAAACCGAATAGAAATGGAAGATTTCTCATTCTGTGTATTTAGTATTTCAGTATTATTTGAGCAATATTGTAAATATTTTGTTTGATTTAACATTCTTGTTCATTTAAATGATTAATTATGGGTTATATGTAAAAAACGTGAGTGGCATAAGTCATGGAGCGACCGTGTCATACACACGTGAAAAACTCTGGTTTCCTCGGCTGCATAAGTCCAGGGAAGACAATCTCCAGCCCCGTCAAACCTGTGAGATTGAGCGCGAGCCCCTCCCCCTCAAACCCCCTGTTTGTATGGATACTGTGTAATTTGCTACCTGTTACAAATTAATGCCATGAAATAACAGACAGCACACTGCATACGATTAAAGGAATTATATTTATGAATCTTAACTGAAGGGTCAGTAAAGAATAACAAAAAGAAAAGGGCCCATTCCAATTAAACAGTCAAATGTGCACAAGCTGGAGCTCATCTTGAACTTCTCTGTCACTCACTCGCTGGGTCCTCGGTCAATGTGAAGGCACACACCACCTTCTGAACGTTGCCCACAATTCATCTCAAACAAACGGGTCTCCCACCGGCTCGTATGCTACAACCGGTTCTCCCCAGAGTCTTCTCTCTCCATCTCCCACCGAACAAAAGCCCCAAGCCAACCTTATTGTCCCTCACCAAGAAAAACCTCCCGCTAATTGGATGGCACACGTTCCACATCATCCCTTATCTTCAACAATAACCCAAACAGGCTGAAAGCAGAACAGCTGCTCTTACAGAGCTGCTAAATGAAACACATACAGTATAACAGTAAAGGTGTGAACCAGGGTACTACATGTATGTGCCTCAATAAAGTAAAAACAAAACAAAGACGTGCATTCCTGGCTCCTTGTTTCCTTTCAATTACTATTATGTTTTGGAATTCCAAAACATAATAGTGGCGCCAAAAAAGTTTTTAACAAACCTGAGACAACTACTAACCTGTTCAAGTGTAGTGAGATGTTCAAGTTGAAAAAAAGCACAACACATTTGTTTTCATAGCAGCACATGTTCTTTGGAAAAGGAGAAAACAGTCAAATTTTTTTTAAAAAGGAGAAAATGGACAAAACTCATGGGTTCATAAACAGTGAATACCGGATGATAATGATCTTAAATTTAAAAAAGCAGAAATGGCTGACTACATTGGAAAGATAGATAAGTTTGATTGCACAAGAAATAACTGGATTTTGTATACAGAGCAAATTAAGCAGTATTTGAAACAAATGAAATAACCAATGAGAAGCAAGTGCCAGTTTTGCTGAGTATATTGGGTGGAAGAGCAGACAGTTTGCTTGTAAGTTCGACTGCTCCAACCAAACCAACCAAATAAGCTTTGCTGATATCATGACAGTAATGCAGGAACATTTAGAACCAAAACCATGGTTGATTGCAGAATGCTTTAGGTTTCAAAGCAGAATTATAAGAAAGGGGAGTGCATGTGGCTGAATTGATGAGATTGAGTAATGGGCTTAATGATCTGAGAGATCATTTAGTTTGTGGAATGCAACAAGAAAGCTTCAAAAACAGCTATTAACTGAAGCACAACTCACATTTAAAATAGCAGTTGAAATAGCTGTATCAATGGACATCACAGTCAGAGGGTTTCAGACAGAAATGAAAGCAAGCAATGACAAAATTGCAATGTCTAAACAGAAACCTGCCTCGCTGAACAAATTGTGTTACCATTGTGGCAGATATTCACATACGCTAGACCAATGCAGGTTTAAAGGTGATACTTGCAGAAAATGCACAAAGTAGGGCACATAGAAAGGGCAGGCAAAAATAAATGGACTGCACAGGGAAGAGAAAAAAGAAAAAAAAATCAAGCTGTAGTTTCAAATAGAGTACTAATCTGCATGCTGTTGCTGAAAAATCTGATAATGATGAGTGTGACACAGGACTGAGTAGCCTTGAGATTTACAATATGGAAACTAACAATAAATAAATGACATTGCTTAGATCAGAAGAGAACAGCAAATTAATTAAAATGGAATTGGACACTGGCTCTGGAGTTTCAGTCTGTTTCTTCTTGAGGAGTACCCAACTACCTTGACAGCCACATCTTGGATTGCAGTCCTCAGGTGCTTGCATTTCTTTTCTGTGTTGGAGTCTGTGCTTGGGGTGCCTTTGCTGTCCAGTTTCTCCCTTAGCTTAATCTGGAGTACATGTCAGAGGCCAAACAGCTTATCCACCTGGAGTATCTTTGACCCTGGTCTCCTTTTCCTTATTGCTGCCTTGATAGCCAGTCTGACTTTCGCCCTGACCAGCATGTGATCTGTATTGCAGTCTGTGCTCGGCATGACCCTGGCGTGTAGAACATCCAACACATCGTTTTGGTGCTCAAGGATGTAGTCCGGGGGGGGGGGGGGGGTGGTTGCTGGTGTTCGTATCGAGCAAGTCTCCAGGTCATCTTGAATTTGGCTTTCTGTTAAAACAGTGTATGTGCAAGGTAGCCAGGTGATCGTTGAATATTACTTTTTATTGTTAAAGTGCACTTATGTCTTCACCCTGGTAATGCTAAAATAGCTGCCTGTGCCTTTAAGGGAAAACGGTGGTATCATTATGCACGTGCAGAGGAGAAAGAAGAGTTACCACGTTCTAGAAAAAACTTTGAGTACTGGTCGTATTATGAGGAAGGGTCAATAATATTTGATAATATCCATGTAGATTCCTTCATAGTTGTTTGTAAATCTAGAATATCGGTAATTTGGCATGTCTTACATGTGGATGCTTTAGATTTTCGCGAGTAAGGTATCAGCGCTGGATAGCGTAGTTGTGCAAAGTTCCTTATCGGCCTAGTAGCGTGAGTGAGGAGAACTCGTTTCAGAGTCTAGCCTGTACACGTCTGGGAGTTAAGCACGTGTGGTTAAGGTGAGGTGCATTTATTTATGTTTTTGTTGTTCTGTATAAGGTACAGGGTTGGTGGGATTCTAATGTCGTTTGTATTTTTTTTAAAAGAATTGCCACTGCCATATTGGTTTTGCATATTTTGTTTATTTCCGTCCTACATTCGTAACTAGTTGATACAAGGGTGTGGACCAAAACTAAGCTGAGATTATAATAGCAGGAACTGTATTTTTTTTTAAATCAGTTTGTTATTTTTATTTCGATATCCTTTTTCTGCATCAAAACATCTAAAACGGATAAAGGAATTAAAGACCCGAAAAAGTATTTGTAGTCCTGAGTGTGTATTTTCCCCAGGGTACAAAAGTTATAAGGGTCTAATTCTGTGCTGAACTCCAGGAGCATCCTCCCATTGTCGTTGCAGTTTCTGACACCATGACGACTGAAGACTCCCGGCCATACCTTGACATCTCTACCCACCCTGGCATTGACATCGCCTAGGACTATCATCTTGTCCGCCTTACATGTTTCCAATAGGAGGGACTTCAGCTCCCTATAGAACATCTCTTTGACAGCAGGGTCTGCTTGCAGTGAGAGGGCACAGATGTTCACAAAGGTGCAAATTGGTTGTCTTGCAGCGGGAGTCGCAGGAGCATAAGTCAATCTGAGTGTCGGATCAGTTGGCTTTGAAGCTTATTGACGATGGTGGTTTTGATCATGAAGGCCACCCCAAAGAGCCTGTTCTCGTTGTGGCTTCTGCCTGACCTGAAGAGAGTGTAGTCTGCACCATGCTCTAGTAAAGATCCTCACTTGTCTTGCTTTGATAGATTAATGTAATGCACAAGTAGAGGTAGCAGCAGCAACCCAGATGGGTGGGTCAGTCACACCAAAGGCAGTGGTCTCCATCCATGGGGTGGCTATTGTTTAGCCAATCGTGGGCATGGAACAATAGATGACAGCAGAACTTCATTTTGAGTCCTTCCTCCTCATCCAGCCATTGTTTCTGATTTAATTAGCCAATGGGGCAGGCCCTTAATCTACACACCACACCCCCTCACTGAAAACAAACCTCCCCTCCAACAAACTCACCACTCAGCCTCTCCCCTTTCTTCAGTCAGACCCTGGAACCTGGCCTGGCAGTGGTGGAACAAGCTTTGGTGTATGGGATGAAGTGGCTAAAATGAGCGGACCAGCAGCCAGCTTTCTAGGCTGTTGATCTACAAGTCCGACAGTGGCCACTGGCAAGTTTAAATTTAAACAATTAAATGAATGTTGATTTCACATCGGTAAAACCCAACACATACTGGGGGACCGCTTCATTGAGCACCTCCACTCCGCCACAACAGACAGGATCTCCCGGTAGCCACCCATTTCAACTCTGCTTCCCATTCCCATTCAGATATGTCCATACATGGCCTCCTCTACTGCCATGATGAGGCTAAACTCAGGCTGGAGGAGCAACACCTCATATACCGTCTAGGTAGTCTCCAGCCCCTTGGTATGAACATAGAATTCTCCAACTTCCGGTAATTCCCTCCCCCTCCCTTCCCCTGTCCCTATTTCACTCTGTCCCCTCCCCCAGCTCCCTCATGGTTCCGCCTCCTTCTTCCACTACCCATTGTTTTCAGGGCTATGATGTCAATGCTTCCCCTCCCCCACCCCTTTGTCTTTCAAATTACTGGTCTTTCAACTGACGCTACAAGCATTCTTCAAATCCTTCCCCATCTTTCATTCTTCAGTCCTGACGAAGGGTTCCGGCCTGAAACATCGACTCATCGTTTCTAATTGATGCTGCCCCACCTGCTGAGTTCATCCAGCGTACTGAAAGTGTTGCTTTGATCACAGCATCTGCAGATTATTTTGTGTTTCAAATGAATGTTGATTTGTGTAGAAATGGCCTCAGTGGCAGATTGTTGTTTAAAATCCCACCTGGTTCACTAAAACGTCCTTCAGAGAAAGAAATCTGCCACCGTTACCAAATCTTGGCCAATGGCCAACTCAGGAGCTAGGTAAGGGTAGTGGTTAGCACAACACTTTACAGAACCAGCAGTCTGGGTTCAATTCTCGCAGCTGCCTGTAAGGCATTTATACGTTCTCCCCGTAACCACGTGGGCTTCCTGCAGGGGCTCCGGTTCCTCCCCACAGTCCAAAGACATACTGCGGGGTTGGTAGGTTAATTGGTCATTGTAAATTCTCCCATGAGGCCCGAGTATACTTGATCACTGCTACACAGCAGTCAAGGATGCCTACCATTCTGTCCCACGACCTCACTTCGGAAAATCGGACAATCAGGCCGTACTCCTCCTCCTGGATTACAAACAGAAACTGAAGCGAGAGATCACGGTGTCGCATTGGACGGAGGAAACGGATGAGGTCCTCCGTGACTGCTTTGAATCGGTGGACTGGTTAGTATTCAAGGACTCAGCAGCTAACCTCAATGAGTATGCCTCAGCTGACATGGACTTTATTTGGAAATGCATGGAGGACTGTGTGCCTTGCAAAACGATCCGGGTATTCTCTAATCGGAAACCTTGCATGAATTATGAGGTCAAGTCCCTTTTGAAGGCTAGAGCTGTGGCTTTTAGGTCCAGGGATACCAGTCGCTACACGGAATCCAGGCGTGAACTCCGGAAAGCCATTAAGGGCGCCAAGAGGCAACATCGAGCCAAGTTGGAAGCCCAGGCTAACCAGAGGGATGCCAGTAGACTATGGCAGGGTCTAAATGAGATCACTGGGCACAAAGAAAAGGCTGGGAATATCAATAACTGTGGCGTTTCTCTTCCTGACAAACTTAATGTATTCTACACAAGATTCGAACAGAAGAGGAGCGTCCTGCTCCCTCCTGATGAACCGGACCTGGTGGCATCGAGATTCATTGTCACCGAGGAGGACATTAGAAGGGCCTTCCTGAAGATAAGTCCAAGGAAGGCAACGGGTCCAGATGGTGTCCCAGTACGGGTTCTCTGGGCCCGCAAGCGAGCTAGCTGGAGTGTTTGCTGACATCTTCAGCTGCTCCTTGCTTCAGTCTAAGATCCCCTCGTGTTTTAAGAAGGCAACGATAATCCCAGTGCCGAAGAAGAGCAAGGTGGCATGCCTGAATGACTATCGACCTGTGGCTCTGACATCAATTGCTATGAAGTGCTTCGAGCAATTGGTTATGGCACACATCAACCACAGCCTACCGGTCAACCTCGACGCTTTGCAATTCGCCTACTGGAGCAACAGGTCAATGGCAGATGCCATCTCTCTGGCCCTACATTCCTCCTTAGAACACCTGGAGAATAAAGACACATATGTAAGGCTCCTTTTCATTGACTACAGCTCTGCCTTTAATACTATCATTCCAAATAAACTGATTCCTAAGCTCCAGAACCTGGGCCTTAGCACTCAGATCTACAGCTGGATCTTCAACTTCCTCACAGACAGGACCCAGGCTGTAAAAATAGGGGACAAGCTCTCCTCTACAATCACTCTGAGCACCGGTGTCCCACAAGGCTGTGTACTCAGCCCCCTGCTGTACTCACTGTACACCCATGATTGTGTAGCCAAGTTTCCATCAATATAAGTTTGCTGATGACACAACAATTGTTGGCCGTATCTCAGGTAATGATGAGTTTGAGTACAGAGAGGAAATTAAGAATTTGGTGGCATGGTGCGAAGACAATAACCTATGTCAGCAATGTCAGCAAGACGAAGGAATTGGTTGTTGACTTCAGAAGGAGTAGCGGACCGCACGACCCAATTTACATCGGTGGTGCGCAAGTGGAACAGGTCAAAAGCTTTAAGTTC
Source organism: Mobula hypostoma (assembly GCF_963921235.1). Taxonomy (NCBI): domain Eukaryota; kingdom Metazoa; phylum Chordata; class Chondrichthyes; order Myliobatiformes; family Myliobatidae; genus Mobula; species Mobula hypostoma. Next base: position 111,361,124 of record NC_086105.1, on the reverse strand, counting down.
CTCGGGGTCAATATCACAAATGACCTGACTTGGTCCAACCAAGCAGAGTCCACTGCCAAGAAGGCCCACCAGTGCCTTTACTTCCTGAGAAAACTAAAGAAATTTGGCCTGTCCCCTAAAACCCTCACTAATTTTTATAAATGCACCGTAGAAAGCATTCTTCTAGTGCGCATCACAACCTGGTATAGAAGTTGTCCTGTCTAAGACCGGAAGAAGCCGCAGAAGATCGTGAACATGGCACAGAACATCACACAAACCAATCTTCCGTCCTTGGACTCACTTTACACCGCACGCTGTCGGTGCAGTGCTGCCAGGATAATCAAGGACACGACCCACCCAGCCGACACACTTTTTGTCCCTCTTCTCTCCGGGAGAAGGCTCAGGAGCTTGAAGACTCATACGACCAGATTTGGGAACAGCTTCTTTCCAACTGTGATAAGACTGCTGAACGGATCCTGACGCGGATCTGGGCCGTACCCTCCAAATATCCGGACCTGCCTCTCGGTTTTTTTTGCACTACCTTACTTCCCATTTTTCTATTTTCTATTTATGATTTATAATTTAAATTTTTAATATTTACTATCGATTTGTAATCCAGGGAGCGGGAAGCGCAGAATCAAATATCGCTGTGATGACTGTACATTCTAGTATCAATTGTTTGACGACAATAAAGTATAAAGTATAAAGTGATTAGGCTAGGGTGGCAGCATGGCTTGAAGGGCTGGAAGACCTACTCCATGATGTATCTCAATAAAATAAAAACTAATAAATGCTGGCATGATCAGCAATGTTCAGAAGGTGATGCATTTCATGTTAGTTCATTGGATATTGCCTCTTATTGAGGTCTCCTTAAGAGTATTGCTCTTTGGTCACCCTTGGCAGATATGCCCTTCTTCCTTGTTCAACACTTCTGGGAAGTATACCAAGAACTACACTTAAAGATCATTGTTGATCCTGCTGGGGGCTTTGCAGGACCATATGGGTCATGTTCCATTGCCTGAGATTAAAAGGAGGCCATGAAATAGAGCAGCAATGTTTTACTTTGTTGCACTGGCATCCAGTCACACTTCCACACTCACTGTCATCAAAACTGTATGCATTAGCTGGGAATACTCACACATCAGCAGCAGCCATAAACATGCAGGCTTACACAGGTGCTATATTTGTGCAAGTAAATAACCTCCAAGAAAACCTCAGCCTTGTCGTAGGGTTTGGAATCTTGCGTACCTCAATGACCTGGAGAGCCATGTTGGCTGGAGTCAGGGCCTTGTGCTTTGGCTCTTGGTAGGGTCACCCATGCCAAACAGGGCAAAGAGTAGAAACCAGGCTAAGAGTAGTCCAGGTCAAGGGTTCAACTCCGGGCTAACAACCTTGACTGGTCAAAAATAACTGTTACAGAAACAGCAATGAAGAATCCTTCTTTATTTATGTGCGACATTATGGACATGCAGAGATGGAGAAGCTTCATTGCTCCCCAAACGCCTGTGGCTAACGAGCAGTAACCATAATGGCAGCACCTAAATAACATGTGGTCCAGAAAGAAATCTCATGCCTGATATTTATTGAAAAGATTGATGCAAAAAAATCATTAGCTTGAGAAAAGCAATGATGGTAAATAGCACAAAGGCGTGAAAAGAAATTGGTTCTCTCACTTGTCTGGTAATCCTCAAATGAATGGTCCCAAAATGTCAGAAGGTGTTGTATATGGAAAATATGTTTTTACATATTTAGAAAGGAAGATCGGTTTGCTTCTTTTAAGACCTCAGTGGTGTGAACAAGCTTGATGAAACCACTTTCCTAATTAAATCTATGCAAATGAGTGATTAGACACAAGGCTAATTTATCTGTATGGGTATTAAAGATTAATGTTTCATCGTTAATTTTCAAACATATTTTTGCCTCTAGCTTTTCAAATCTGCTCCGTTAAATTAACAAATCCAGGAGCAGAGATGACATTACATGAATTCCAGGTACCTCTCATCAGGAGAAAGAGGAGACAGTTTAAGGGGTTTGATCAAAGAGGTGGGTTTTCGACAAAGCTTTTACAACTGGGGAAAGATTTGAAAAGGTACAGAGCCTCAGGAAGAGAGAGAGAGAGAGAGACGAAGGTAAAAGTAGCTAGGCCCCATTCTTTAACAAGCCAAAACGTGAAAGGTGAAAGTGGAGATACAACTGGTCAACTTGATCTGGGAATCAAACCTCGGGGTGATTGTGTAGATATAATGTTAAGCCATGGTAAGGAGGCTGTGAGGTGATGGAGTGAAGGGAGGTTAGTTTGTGAGTGTGATCACAAAGAGCTGTAATGAAAGGCCCTGGGGTGAGACTTTCCCAATAATCAGCACTAGCGGGATGAATATTTGTCCAGTCACCGGCATTTAACATATGCATTGCTATTGGCTGACATTTGTATTCACTTCCTGAAGATTTGACTTCACTCTTCCCAATATCACAAGGAGAATCTCACAGGCCTAGACTGATTGTTACGATACGCACCTGACCGCGCCAGTTTCCAGGGTTTAGATGCTCCGACTCTCCAGAACACAGATAGTTGCAACGGTCCCTTTAAAAATTCAGGCCCGTCTCACTAATTGGAGGCCATATTTTGGCAACAAGATTTTAATTTTTAAAGAGCTTCAGTGCTCAACCATCAGCTCTACTTTGTATTCTCATCTAGCGGCTAGTTTAGAACCCTCAATTCTGGTTTCGGATACTCCATCATATGCGTCCTTATCATCCTCGCCTAGGTCTCCCACCTCACTGATGTTGGAAGAGAGATTTCACCCCAGTATCATCAAAGCTTGCACCTAAAGAACAACCACTGGCATGAGCACAGTAAGTCTGCTGGTACATAAAGGAGTGAAGTGGGGTAAGTAAAGGAATTAATGTGCAAATACACATTTACAGATGCCACATCACCTGGTTCGTTGACTATGGACATCCTGCTGCCTTGCCTCTTCCTCTCCTTGATCTGAATCTCATCCTCTTCCAGTGGATATCCATCAAAACTGAAGTTCATCACCACGTTCCCCTCTGGTGTCTGAGTTGGAGTCCCACTCCTGAAACTCTCCGTGCCCAGAGTAGCCATCCTCGATCTCCTTCACCAGAAAGGGGAAACTTTCTGATTTCGAAACAAAAAAGAAACAGTTGTTCAGTCATCTTTTCAACATGTTATTAAAAGTAGGCTACTACTTCGTTTATATAAAAAAATTGGGAAGCCACTGTGCGGTAAATCTGGTGCAAACGAGCCAGATCATGGAAGCAACTTCGCACATCAGTCTTCCAGTTTCTAAGCTTTTAACTGTTCCTGAATTTGACATCTAAATGTTGGCTGGTGTCAGCTGCCAGTAAACTGAATTTTCTTAGATTTAATATTGAACTTGCAATTTGATATAAAACACAGATTTCATTAGGAATTCAGTGATCAACAACATACAGTGAGCTCAAAAATGGGAGCAATGGCAGTGAAGTTGTTGAGTTGTGCGTGAGTACAGGAGGCAGCACTACGAGTCATTGATGTCTCAGCAGAAGAGTCGAGGGAGCCTGAGCAAGAAGTGAAAAAAGATTGTACCACATGTCCCATAAAAAGCTAATCATAGATTAGACTCATGAAAGTGTCCCTCGCTCTCTTTAAATTGGAGAAAGTGAATGGAGAAGTTTTTCAATGTGAGAACAAGTTTACCAGGCAAGCAAGTGTGTTGTTCAAGGGGAAACATGTTCACGTATTACATTGTTGGAAAGGTGCATCCTATCAAAGCAATTTTATATGTTTTACCAGGGAACCCATATTGTGTAGAAGAACCTTTGGGAATGGGTTCTTTGCCAATACCTTAACAAGCTAACAGATAAACTGGGAAGGATGTCCATCATCTGCCATGAGTCATTTGACTCCATTGGGATTAATGATGGAGGAGGTGGAATGACAATGGAAAGGCACCATGGAATCAACCATTCTGAGCTGGTGTGTATTCTTCACAATGATCAGTAGTTGTGATCCTGCTCTTTACCCATATTCACAAACCACTTTCCACTAACTAACCTTTTCTTAAACAGTGAAGTACTCTGGGAAATTTTGTGAGCTCCCCCACCCCCACCCCCACCCCCACTCCCATCCCTATTCCGCTCAGTGTCAGCTGAGGTTCACTTGGGGTAAACACATTTCTGAATTGTAACAAGGTGGTGGTGGTTCAAGATTTGCCCCAGAAACGTCATCACCTAAACTAGGCAGCATGTTCAGTGCAATACTAAGGAAACGCCACACTGTCGTCAGGTCCATTTCTCAGATAAGATGGAAAATTGAGTATAAGATTTGACGACAGATGTCCTGATCAATATTCATCACTCAGGCACAATTTAGAGTTGATTTTCAATTTTAATCAGATTGAGGTGGTGGTGGTAATAGAGTAACAGTTTCTTCAGCTGGCTTCTTTTTACTTTGAATCATAAATGATGGAACAGTACAGTACTGGCCTTTCAGCTCACTGTGTTGTGCCTAACCTTTAAGCTACTCAAAGACCAGTCTAACCCTTCCTTCCATTTTTTATCATTCGTCTCTAACTAAGAGTCTCTTTTATGTCCCTAATATATCTGCCTCCACCACCGCCCCTTGCAGGCATTCCACACTGCCACCACACTCTGTCATCCCCCCCATACTTTCCTCCAATCACCTTAAAATTATGCCCTCTTGTATCAGCCATTGCCGCCCTGGGGGAGAAAGTCTCTGGCTGTCCACTCAGTCGTTGACTCTTATCATCTTGTACATCTCTATCAAATCACCTCTCATCTTCCTTTGCTCCACAGAGAAAAGCCCTAGTTCGCTCAACCTACCTTCATAAGACATGCCCTCTAGTCCAGGCAGTGTCCTGGTAAATCTCCTGTGTGCCCTCTCTAAAGTTTCTACATCATTCCTATAATGAGGCAACCAGAGCTGAAGACACTATTCCAAGTGTGGTCTCAGCAAAATTTTATAGAACTGCAACATTACCTTGTGGCGTCTGAATGCAATCGCTTGATTAATAAAGCCCAGCTAACCATCTGTCTTCTTAACAACCTTATCAACCTTATCAACTTACATGGCAACTCTGAGAGTTCTATTTCTAGAAAATGCTAAGTGCAGTATTTATGATAATATATAAACATGCATGCAAACTAATTAATAGAGGGAATGGCAAATGAGAAAACTCAGACCTTTCGATGGGCCTCGGCTTGAACCATTGACTGTGCTCTTTTCCATAGATGCTACGTGGCCTGCTGAGTTCCTCCAGCATTTCACGCGTGTTGAATAGAGGGAATGGAATGTTTATAGGCAATGGGGCAGAAATGCAATGCTTTATCAAAATTCGATTTTGGAATATATAAAAAGAGCAGAGGTTCAGGCAAACAGAAAGTTAAGCTTTGAGTATTCAGTGTAATATACTCTTTAAACTCAAACCTTTATTTTTATATAATTGAAATGAGACATAGATGCTTTTGCTAATTATGACATCAAATATGTATGCAGGACAGCTGTTTCCAATGACTTCTCCGATTATTAATTAGCAAATAGGAATCTTTTATTAATCTTAATGAACTTTTCAAGTTACTGATATTTGGTTTAAATAATTATTTATTGATGTGCTGAAGAGAAGGCATATCAAATTATCTCATGTTGGAGTATGAGAAAACCAAATTTTTTCATACTTTTCAATGTGAAACACAGAAATACTTCGTAAGTTCTAAAATCTTCCACTGAAGCATTAAAAGTTATCGAATAAATACTGGGTTGCATTCTTCAATCTAAGAAACAATGGATTTACTTAAAAAATAATGGGAAATGTGGTTATTTCAAACTAAATGCCAAAATTTTATAAAAAAACATTTCCAACAGAGTGTTTCTCAAGTGTAAACCTACCAATGAGAACTTATAGCACCGTGTATACTGATCACAGCATAGAAAAGCATCAAAAGGCAAATAGAGAAGAGTTTATATAGCAGCATTTCCCATTTAAATTTTAATTGGAGACGACTCATTTTCAACAGGTTGTATTTAATTATTTCAATTTTTTTCATATGATGTAGAGAAAGCGTCCACGGCAAATAGCCTTCCTGATTGGTACCCCGTGTAACACACAAAACACTAGATGCACTCAGCAGCTCAGGCAGCACTTATGGAGAGAAACAAACAGTTGATGTCCCGGGCCGAGGTCTTTCCTCATGGCCGGAAAGGAAGGTGGTTGAAATCGGAATAAGAAGGTGGGAAGAGTGGGGAAGGAGTACATGCTGGCAAGAGATATGATAAGCAGGTGAGCGGTATAAAGAGAGAAGCAGGGAGGTGATAGGTGGAAAAGGTAAAGGGCTGAAAAAAAAGGAGAGGCGGGTGGACCATGGGGGAAAGGAAAGGACGAGGGAGCCCAGAGACAGATGATAGGCAGGTGAAGAGAAGGGGTAAGAGGGGAGCCAGAATGGGGAATGGAAAAAGAGGAAAGGGAGAGGTGGGAGACATTATCAGAAGTGAAGAGTTCAATGTTCATGCTGTCAGGCTGGAGGCTACTCAGATGGAATAGGAGGTGCTGCCCCTTCAACCTGAGAGTGGCCTCATTGTGGCAGCAGAGGAGGCCATGGATCGGTATGTCGGAATAGGAATGGGTAGCAGAATTAAAATGGTGGCCACTGGGAAATCCCGCCTATTGTGGCAGACTGAGCGAAGGTGCCCCATGGGCGATCCTAAACATTCAGTCCCTACACTGCAAGTTTTACTTCAGTTACTTGCCCAGGTTATTCCAACATTACCACTCACATCCGCAATATCCAAGGACAAGCACAAGTAGGTAAGTGGGAAAACACTGCCACCTGTAGGTTTCCCTGGGTTGTGCACCATCCTGACATGGAAATATATCATGGGCTCTTCATCATAGTTCAGTCTAAATCCTGAAACTCCCTCACCAAAAGCACTGTGTGAGTATCTTCACCACAACGACCGCAGCAGCTCAAGAAGGCAACTCAGCACCACTTTCTTAAGAGCATCTAGGGATGGCTATAAGTGCAGGCTAGCCAGTGATGTCCAGATCATTAAAATCAATAAATGAAAAATATATAAATGCAAGCTATTATGTTCCTTGATCTATTCCGCTGAATCTAGGGTGCATGAGCCAGGTCAGTGCTCACAACTTCATGGCAGAAAATAGCAGCGTTTCTCTTGCACTCTGCACATGTAAGGAAGATAAAACTTACAAAACCTGGCCGTGGGCTGTGTCGTTACTGGTCTGGTTCAAGGTCAAAAGATATCTACTTTCTGCTGTTATTTATACTTGCTAAGGCCTTTTCCCGGATCAGAAAATTTTTGTTAATTATTTATAAAATATAGCTGCCTCACCAGACTAGTGTAAGATTTCCCTTTATTCTCTGCCTTTGACAACCTGCCTCGTTTATAGGTTTCTGGGCATACCACCAGCCAGTGCGGGGATCATCTTTGGGATCTTTCATTACACCGCACCATCTTTCTCCATTAATAGTTCTTTTCTCACATTGATAACTCGGAAGCCACTATTGTGATACAGTATTTCAGAAGTGACCGTGTATCTATGCTAATGAGTGGACTGCATATTTCCTGTTAGATTCAACAGGAAATAATTGTGCTGAGAAATCTTACTGTCAGAGTTACAAGTGGATTGGATCTGGGCACATAAAATACTAATTGCGGTCCAAGATCTACGAGCAGGGATTTTTTCCTATATTCAGCGATGTGAAAGATTCAGTGGAGTGAAGGGGCTGCTTAGAATTGCCAAGCTAAATACAGGCTGGGACAAAGGAAGATGATTTAGCCCCTCAAACTATTCTGAATTTCAGTGAAATAATGGCCGATCTAATTTCCCTATTGTTTATTGTCTTTGTTTATCAAAAATAAGAATTTCAGATTTGAACTTAAAGATTGATTCAGCAAGAAATACTTGTGAAAGAGAGTTCTAGGTTCCTGTCACTCGCTCACTGTGACTGGGTCTCCCAACTTCACTTCTGCAAGGCTCATAGTTAATTTTTAGGCTCTGCCTCTAGCCTTGCCACCTAGTGTAAAACTTCCTTGCAATGTACCTTACGAGCTCACCTTAACAGCTTGAAAACCTCAATCAAATTACCCTTAGCCTTCGAAATTGCAATACAATATTAATTTGCACAATCTCATTTATAATTTAACTCCCATTTCTCAAACTATATTCTAATAAATTTACAAAACACTCCAAGAACAATGTATCTCCCTAAGATTGTTATCTTCACTATTTTTCATACAGGGGTCACTTGGTATGAAAGTCACATTAATTACTAAATTTGCATATAACTTAAAACTCCTTTATCAATTATTCTCCTTTTTTCTACCTCTCTCTCTCTTTTTTATTTCACACTTCATCTTACTTTATTTAATTTTGTCTTGCTTCTCTATTAATATCGTTATCTCTTTCTCTGTCTCCCTATACATTCTGATCTTCATAACCTTTCTTTCTTTTCCTCATCACTCACATTCTCTCTTCCTCATCACTCATTCTCTCTCTCTCTCCCTATCTTTCTCTTCCTCTCCCTATCTCTCTCCCTCTCCCTCCCTTCCTCACTCTCTCTGTACATTCTCATATTCATAGCCTTTTTTTCTCTTCCTCATCACTCCCTCTCTACCTCTTCTTCTCCCCCTCTCTCCCTCTCTTTCTCCCCCTCCCTCTCCCTCCCTCTCCCTCTAATTCTCCCCCCGTACATTCTGATCTTCACAGCATTTCTTTCTCTTCTTCATCTCTCTCTCTCCCTCTCCCTCCCTCTCCCTCTCCCTCTCTCCCTCTCCTTCCCCCTCTCCCTCCTTCTCTCTCCTCTCTGTACATTCTCATCTTCATAACCTTTCTTTCTCTTCCTCATCACTTTCTCCATTCCTTTCTGCACCCCTCCCCCAGCTTTCTGGGTCACACTGATTTTATCTCCCAAACCCTCTCCTTTTCCACAGTTAATCCTTTCTATTTCCTTCTCTTGCCGTTCCCCTCTCTCTTCTGTCTTTTTCCCACCCTGTCTCTCCCTGATAACTCTCACACCGTTAACACTTCCCCAATATCAATCTCTGCCACAAATGCTCATTCAGCCACTTTATAAACTCTATCTAAAATGGTATCCATCACGATGCCACATTCAGGCAGTAGGTTCCAGACTCCATCACTGTTCGAGTGATAGAATCAACATCAAGTTTGTTTTATTCAGTCATAACAAGTGGATATCAAAGGCTAGACCAGTATTTGGTGCCTATTGCTGAGGATATGGTGATAAAACACCATTTTGAACCACTGAAGCCTTTCTGATGCAGATTAGCAGCTTGCAATGTCACTTCAGAGGGCAGCAAAGAGTCAACATCTTTGTTCTGGGTCGGAAGTTTCAAATAGGCAAAACAGGTGAAGATGGAAGAGCAACACACATCAAAGTTGCTGGTGAACACAGCAGGCCAGGCAGCATCTCTAGGAAGAGGTATAGTCAACGTTTCAGGCCGAGACCCTCCGTCAGGACTAACTGAAGGAAGAGTGAGTAAGAGATTTGAAAGTGGGAGGGAGAGGGGGAGATCCAAAATGATAGGAGAAGACAGGAGGGGGAGGGATGGAGCCAAGAGCTGGACAGGTGATTGGCAAAAGGGATATGAGAGGATCATGGGACAGGAGGCCCAGGGAGAAGGAAAGGGGGAGGGGTGAAGCCCAGAGGATGGGCAAGGGGTATAGTGAGATGGACAGAGGGAGAAAAAGGAGACTGAGAGAAAGAATGTGTGTATAAAAATAAACAACCGATGGGATACGAGGGGGAGGTAGGGCATTAGCGGAAGTTAGAGAAGTCAATGTTCATGCCATCAGGTTGGAGGCTACCCAGACGGAATATAAGGTGTTGTTCCTCCAACCAGAGTGTGGCTTCATCTTTACAGTAGAGAAGGCCGTGGATAGACATATCAGAATGGGAATGGGACATGGAATTAAAATGTGTGGCCACTGGGAGATCCTGGACAGAGCATAGGTGTTCAGAGAAACGGTCTCTCAGTCTACATCAGGTCTCGCCAATATATAGAAGGCCACATCAGGAGTACCGGACGCAGTATATTACCCCAGCTGACTCACAGGTGAAGTGTCGCCTCACCTGGAAGGACTGTCTGGGGCCCTGAATGGTGGTGAGGGAGGAAGTGTAAGGGCATGTGTAGCACTTGTTCCGCTTACAAGGATAAGTGCCGGGAGGGAGATCAGTGGGGAGGGATGGGGGGGACGAATGGGCAAGGGAGTCGCATAGGGAGCGATCCCTGCGGAAAGCGGGGGGGGGGGGGGAGGGAAAGATGTGCTTAGTGGTGGGATCCCGTTGGAGGTGGCGGAAGTTACGGAGAATGATATGTTGGACCCGGAGGCTGGTGGGGTGGTAGGTGAGGACAAGGGGAACCCTATTCCTTGTGCGGTGGCGGGAGGATGGGGTAAGAGCAAATGGAAGATATTCTTCTCGAAAGGGCTCTGGTGAGCTTGGTGAGTGCTTTAAATGACCATGAATATTGTTTCACCCACCGTATTAACATTTCCCAGCTCCTGGATTTAAGCTCATGGACTCAAGTTGTATATCCAGGGTCTGAATTACTAATACGGCAAAATAAAGACTTACGATAGCACTCCTACTTTAATAATCCTAGACTATGTAAATGAGGCTAGTTTTGCTAATACAACCCAGAAATCTTTCTAAAATCTTTCTAGCCATTACCCCTTAATACCTGCCCATCATAACAACTATCTTAAGATATGTGTATTGAGTAAACGCCCTTTGCCGGAGCACCAACATTTTATCCTGGCAGCTGAAGATCGTAGTTGATATCGCTTGGTGACATTCCACTCGTATAGAGAGTTCAGTTGCCAGAGTTGGAGGCCAATGTCAATAACTTGGATTTATTAACACCATGCAGACCATTGGTAATGAATGCAAATATGACCAAGGGATTATTACAAATTCATGGAATTGTGGACCCAGCTCTGGAGGATAAAAGGCCCATACAAGCCGGATGATTTCCCCTTACATAAAGCTGGGAAAGTTTTCCCGGCTGTAAAGTTAATTAATGTTGTCAGCCAAGGCTTAAGTAAAGGCAACCTTAGAATGAGGAAACAAGATCTGGCTTTGAAATTGAAGCATCACCAAAGCAGGAAACAGCATTGGATACGGTTAGACTGAGAGAATATAAGATGACTTAAATAGCAACAGTCATTACCGCTGCTGTCCGTAAGGAGTTTGTACGTTCTCCGCGTGACCACGTGGGTTTCCTCCCACAGTCCAAAGACGTACCATTTGGTAGGTTAATTGTTCATTGTAAATTGTCCTGTGATTAGGCTAGGGTTAAATTGCGGGTTCGCTGGGTGGCGCGGCTCAAAGAGCTTAATTCACACTGTGAATTATTTATTGAAGTAATTAAGTAAATAGATAGATAGACGAATGAATGAATAGATTTGAGTGCATTTGTCTAAATACATAAAACAAAATAAATTAAAAGTTTGTAAATTACAGGCAGTAACAGAAATTTCACTCAAAACTGGGTATTAAATATTTCTGAAAACAAACTGCAGAGATACGCCGTGAATTCAAGTGCACAAACATTTGAAGGAGGAAAGATTATTTGGAAGTGCAAATACAAAGCATGTAAAGACCTGGGCTTTACTTACTATACATGCTAGAGGTCAGTTTTAATGTGAAGGGTGATTGATGATGCTTGTGATAACTTTCAGGTTGGGGGGAGATTTAAGTTAGCGCCCAAAAAGATTTAATCACAAACAAGAGAAAATCTGCAGATGCTGGAAATCCGAGCAACACACTCAAAATGCTGGAGGAACTCAGCAGGCCAGGCAGCATCTCTGGAAAAGAGTACAGTTGATGTTTCGGGGTGTCTCAGCTCGAAACATCGACTGTACCTTTTTTCATAGATGCTGCCTGGCCTGCTGAGTTCCTCCAGCATTTTGTATGTGTTGCCCATAAAGATTTATCTGCCGTTTTGAGCTCCATAGCTTCATTTAAGATTGTTGAAATGGGAGTGAGAGCAAAGTAATTAAACTGCTGGCCCAGTACTGCAGAGTTTCAGGCTCAGAATTTGGCGGCATCAGTAGCTGGGTAATTTAAGTTTTGTTAATTAGACAAATAAGGAGATGATGCTGAACCTCTTAAAAAATAATGGTTCATTTTTAGGCAGCACTGCACCCAACATGAGCACTGCATTTTAGGAAAGATGTGAAGGCATCAGGTAAAAATATAGATAAATATTAGTAAAATAATTCCTCAAATGCAATTAAACTGATAGGCTGGGAAAGTAAAGGTTTTGTCCCTTGGATCAGAGAAGGTTGAGAGGAGACTTGATAGTGTTGAAGATCAATGAAGGGTTTAACCAACAAAAAGAAGAGGATACTAACCTAAAGTTTTTGATAAAAGCACCAAAGTAAACACAGGAATTACTAGGAGTAGTTAGTTAATTATGGACACAAACGCAGATTCAAATCTGACTTTTATAAAAGGCTTGATAAACACTTAAAGGAAAAGTCCTGAAAAAGGGCCTCAGCCCAAAATGTCGATTATTTATTCTTATCCACAGATGCTGCCCGACCTGCTGAGCTCCTCCAGCATTTGGTGTGTGCTGTGAGGCCAAAGAGAATGAGCAGGAGATTGAGATCAATCACCTTACTCAAAGATGGCTTGGGTTTAAAGGGCCTTCTCTCCTTTTTTTTGGTGTAACAATACAATAATTCTATGTCAAGGTGATTGTAGCAAGCCTAAGAAATAGCAGTCTTAGATTCATACAGATGGAAACAGGGCCTTCGGACAACTCGTCCATGCTGACTGCCGTCCTAGTGAGCTAGTCCATCTGCCTGCATTTGGTCCATAGTCCTCCAAACTCCTCCTATCCACGTCCTTATCCTGATGGCTTTTAATTGTTGCCAATATGCCCATCTTAAGCACGATTGTTTAAAGTTCCTTAAGGTTGTTATAGCCAGCAGTGGTAATGGGGTTAAGTGTCCACTACCTATTAAAAAGCTCCCAATGGTGTGAGCTCAAATAGCCTCTGACAACCAAGTCCTGCTCCTGGCCTTCATGCGTGGCTTAGCTACTAAGTCCCGTGGAACTGTTTCTACTGACAGGAGAAGGGGCAAAGGTGGATTACTGGCGCCTTAAAACCAGTCACTTCGGGCAGATGGGGCTCATCAGCTGTGGTTGGCAGCTCATCTAGGAGAAGGAAAACTCTGATCTCAAACCTCTGCTGCCTTAGAAGGCTCCAGGAGTAAATCCCGAGGGGCAAAATCGGCAGCTGGAGTCCCTAAGGCAGTCCTACGTTGAGCTCACTGCCGACTGGCAACTCCGGCGGTGCTGCTGGTGCCAAACTGCATCGGTCTCTGCCGTTCCTTTGGGTTCATCAGCGGCATGGAGAGACGGAGTTTGCTACATGGGCAACAGCTTGCTCTCTATATTGTACTGCCCAGGCTTGCGTATCCAGACAGCTAGGGTGCAAATTCCATGGTCGATCCTGACCGACGGAGGCCTCATAAAATACTGTTGTTGGTAGCTCATTCTGACTATGCACCACCCTCTGTGTAAAGGAGTTGCCCCCGATAACCCTTTTACATCGCTTGCCTCTGATCTTAAATGTATGCCATTTTGTTTTAATCACCCCTTCCTGGGAAAAAGACTTTGTGTTTTCACCCTGTCTATACCCCTCACCATCTTGTATTCCTCTAACAAGACATCTCCTATGTCTTTGTAACCTCTCTTAGAACTTAGGCCCCTAAGCCACACTACATCCTGGTAAATCTTCTCTACGCTCTTTCTAGTTTAGTGTCTTTCCTATAACACGATGACTGAAACTGTACACAATTTTCCAAGTGAGGTCTCCCCAGCATCTTCTAACTTCCAACTCCTATACTCATCGTCCTGATTGATGAAGACCAGCGTGCTAAGCACTTTACCTATGTGTGATGCCTCTTTCTGTGATCTACACATTTGCAATCCGAGATCCCTCTGATGCATCATACCCCTCAGTGTCCTATCATTCACTGTATAAGTCCTACCCTGATGTCATCTCCTCTGGATCGAAAGCAAATGTGCCGGTCCTTATCCCACATACACAGTTGATCAATATCCCCCCGCCATTTTTCATCCGATTATGTGAACACAAGAGGTTCACTTGACATCAGGCTACTTAATTCTGCCCACTGTGGTCAGCTGCAGAGTCGGTAACAGGTCTTAAATTCATATAAAACAAGAGATTAAAATGTGCACTGGTGGTAACTCAGATGCTAAGATGTCAAAGGGATGGTACACATAGAAGGCAGAGAGACACCCAGCCTGACCTCAGCACCCCACCCCCTTTTGTACCAGGCCCCAGTACAGATGGTGCCCCTTACCAAACACCCCAACTAACCTGTCTGGCCTCAGTTCGCCTAGTCTCATCTGACCTCTGTACCAGCCCCGCCAGGCCTTGATATACATGACCCTACCTGAATTCCATACACCCGACACCCCCGCCAGGCTCAGTCCCACAAGAGCCAATGATAGAACTTGAATCGAGTGAAAATGGTTTCTCTCCATCAGCTTTATAAACGCTTCATTTAAATCACCCCTGAACCACGCACATTTGAGGAGATGACATCTATTTATGCAACCTCCCCTCGTAAATAAACCCTCAGACATCAGTTAAGTAATCTGTACTCCCTCCATAGCCAAGATATCCTTCAAAGCAAGGTGCTAGAACTGCTCACAACACTCCAGTGAGATCTGGTAGGTCCTGTCCAACTGCCTGGTATAGAGTGCTTTGTTGTTCATCGCTACATCGAGGTAGGGGAGTAAATGAAGCTGAATACTCCGGCTTTGAGTTCATGTCCCTCGACCCGTATCACCCAGATTGTAATGTGGATCTCAACAATACACATGTTCTACTGTTCTGAAGGTTGCTTTGGTTGGGGGACACTTGGAAGCATTCAGCTTCCTGCTGACTGTCTTCCTGAAGCTGACTCCGAATCTCCTGTGCAGTCTGCTGGGAAACTGCAGGACCAGCTCAGTGACTTAGCCCTTAGAATACTCCAACCTTTGAAGCGGGGCGAGGCCAGGGCCGCTGGCGGTGCTGCCTCTCAATTCCAACAGCCGGTGTTTGACGTTGATCTCCAACGTTCTCTGTGCGGAGTCCACAGGGACTTCATGACCTGCATTTTCACAGGGCGTTCTGGTTTCCTCGCACATCGTAAAGCTGAGCTGGTGGGTGGCTAATTAGCCGCAGTGAGTTACCCCTGCTGCAGACGGGTAGTAGGAGGAGCGAGAATAGACTGTAGAGAAATTTGTGGGAGATGGGATCACTTCATGGTCAAATAATCTCTCATAGGGAAAAATAGAGACCCTTGTTGAATCCCTCATCTTCCAGCAAGCCACACCACAGCACCACATATCTCACCAAGTCGCAGTGAATTATAACCCTGAATCTTAAGGCCTGGAGGTGTTGCCATCAAGAATGCAGGAGGTGAAAGGGAGATCTAGAACATGAGTAGCTGTGCGGCAGAGACTCTATTGGACTGGTTGCTTCACGGTCTGGTATGAAAGCACCACGACTTTGGATGGAAAAGCCCCCCCAGAGGAGTAGTTCAGCCCAGTCGACGGATAAAGCCGTCTCCGCCATTGAGAACAGCTACATGAAGCTCAGCCACAGGAAAGCAGCATCCTTCCATCCAGGCCATGCTCTCTTCTCAGTGCTGCCATCAGAGAGGAAGAGCAGGAGCCTCAGGACCCACTCCACCAGGTCGATCAGAAGTTGGAAGTCGAAGCCACGTGGCTGGAGACTGAAGACCCAGAGGCCTGGGGTTGGAAGATTGTCCATGTGTATTGGTGGGCAGGAGGGACGAGAGGGAGATTGTTTCGATGTTCCTTGCTGTTTTCTATTTTGGTGTGCTCTGGCTTGCTCTGCCGAGCATTGTGGGTATGTTATGTTGGCGCCAGAATGTGTGGCTTCGGTTGTGGGCTGCCCACAGCACGTCCTTGGGCAGTATTGGTTGTTAATGCAAACGGCACTCTTCACAGTAAGTTTCGATGTACACGGGATAAATAAATGAATCTGAAATCTGAAATACTGGATATACTCAGCAGGTCAAGAGCACTTGAGAGTAAAGAAACAGAGGCGACTCCAATGAGATGCATCCAGCATGTTCTGTTTCTAATTCAGCATCAATATTAATTGCCTTAATATTAGTCAAGGGCATCTGGCGATCAGTTAGAGAAACACCCAGACTACAAATAGCAAGATGCAAAGTGACCTTAGAATAATCAAACTCATTATTTCAAAATGCAGCACTAGAACCTCAACATCACTGGCTTTCACACAATTACAGGAACAAAGCATCCAATTCCTTTTCAACAACGGATCAAAGGTTCTTTCTATATTACCGAACCTGTCAGTCCTTTCCTTAAAGATTTCAACTCACTTAGCACTGCTGCCATTTATTTCTTATTCATAAAAAGAGCTGACAGTTCCTCCTTTTATATAGTCAGAGTGCACCACAGCCCAGAAACAGGCCCCTCAACCCATCTAGTTCATGCCAAACGGATATTCTGCCTCGTCCCATCAACACATACCTGCACCATAGCCCCCACACCCCTCTCAACTGTAGCCCCCCATACCCCTCTCAACCATATCCCCCACACCCCTCTCAACCATATCCCCCACACCCCTCTCAACCGTATCCCCCACACCCTTCTCAACCATAGCCCTCCACATCTCTCAACCGTAGCCCCCCACACCCCTCTCAACCGTATCCCCCACACCCCTCTCAACCATATCCCCACACCCCTCTCAACCGTATCCCCCACACCCCTCTCAACCATAGCCCCCCACACACTCTCGACCATAGCCCCCACACTCTTCTCAACCATAGCCTCCCACATCTCTCAACCGTAGCCCCCACACACCTCTCAACCATAGCCCCACACCCCTCTCAACCGTAGCCCCCACACCCTTCTCAACCATAGCCCCCACACCCCACTCAACCGTAGCCCCCCACACCCCTCTCAACCGTAGCCCCCCACACCCCTCTCAACCATAGCCCCCACACCACTCTCAACCATAGCCCCCACACCCATCCGAACTGTAGCCCCCCACACCCCTCTCAACCATAGCCCCCCACATCCCTCTGAACCGTAGCCCCTCACACCCCTCTCAACTGTGTCCCTATCCAAACTTCTATTAACAATTGCAATCCACATTCACATCTTCTGTTTGGCAGCTCGTTCCACACTCTCACCACCCTCTGAGCGAAGAAGTTCCCCCTCAGGTTCCCTTTAAACATTTCACCCTTCACTCTTAACCCCTGACCTCTAGTTCTAGTCTCACTTAACCTCAGTGGTAAAAGCCTGCTTGCATTTACCCTATCTATACCCCTTATAATTTTGTATAGCTCTATCAAATCTTCCCTCATTCTCCTATCCCGCAGTGAGTAAAGTTCTAACTATTCAACTGTTCCCTATAATTCAGGTCCCCAAGCCCTGCAACACCCTTGTACATTTTCTCAGTACTCTTTCAATCTTATTAATATCTTTCCTGTTGGTAAATGACCAGAACTACACACAATACTCCAAATTTGGCCTCACCAATGTCCTATACAACTCCAGCGTAACATCCCAACACTTACACTCAATACTTTGATTAATGAAGGCCAATGTGCCAAAAACTCTCTTTACGACCCTATCTACCCGTACTCCACTTTCAAGGAGTATGAATCTATGTTCCCAGATCCCTCTGTTCTACCCCAATCGCCAGTACCTTACCGTTCACTGTGTACTGTAAGTCCTGTCCTGGCTTGTCCTCCCAAAGTGCAACACCTCACACTTGACTGCTTTAACTGCTCATTCTGGGCTCTGTGTGACTAACTCTAATGCCATATTGAAGTTTGCTGATGTCACCATCATCACTGGCCAAATCAAAGGTGGTGACAAGTCAGCATATAGGGGAGAAATTGAAAAATTAGTGCCACAATAATAACCTCTCACTCAATGTCAGCAAGACCAAGGAGCTGATTATTGACTGCAGGCGGAAACCAAAGGTTCTCATCCAGGGGTCAGAGGTAGAGAGGGTCAGCAAATTTAAATTCCTCATGCTATCATTTCAGAGGATCTGGCTTGGATCCAGCATGTAAGTGCCACCTCTACTTTCTCAGAAGTTCGCGAAGATTGGGCATGTCATCTAAAATAAACTGACGAGCTGCTATAGATGTGTAGTGGAGAGTATACGGAGTGGTTACATCACAGCCTTGTACGGAAACAGCAACGTCCTTGAATGGAAAGTTCTACAAAAAGAAATGGATATGACCCAGTCCATCACACATCAACACCTCCCCACCATTGAGCACATCAGCAAGGAGCAGTGTTGCAGGAAAGAAATATCCATCGCCAAGGACCCTCACATTCCGGGTCATGCCCTCTTCTCACTGCTGCTACCAGAATGAAGGGACAGGAGCCTCAGGACCCACGCCACCAGGTTCAGGAACAGTTACTACCCAACAATTAGGGCCTTGAACTAGAGGGGATAACTTCACTCTCCTCAATACTGACTGTTCCCACACTCTATGGACTCACTTTCAAAGACTCTTAATCGCAGTTTGTCAATATTTATTTCTTATGTACAGTATTTATTAATATTATTTTGTTTTTTTTATTTACACTGTTTGTTGTCTTTCGCATGTTAGTTCTTTGTCCATCTTATGTGCAGTTTTTTCATTGATTCTGTGGTGCTCCTTTGTATTTACTGTGAAGGCCCACAAGAAAATGAATCTCAAGTGATTTATAGGTACTTTGATAATAAATTTACTTTGGACTTTGAACTTCTGGATCCCAGAGGCCAATATCTATGATATACTCTTTAAATCCATTAAAAGTTGGTCCTGTATTGACACAAGTCATTTGGTGATCATCACGCCTTTCCAGGGAATTGTCACTCCAGAAGTGAATCGGGAGTGCCACTTTTTCACATCAGGGCAGTGCGGGATTAAGCTTGTGAGCTCCGTTGCTGAGAGAGGAATGGATAAATGGAACTGCCACCAACTTTTCCTGCAATTCCCAGCCATCCTGACTCTCCATTCTTCCAGTAAAGGAAATTGACATAAAGTCCCAAGGTAAGGGGCCTTTTTTAAAAGTTTAAATGCAAGTTCTCTAATATTAGGCAAGGGGTCTGCGTTGTGACCTCTGGATTCCGCTTTTCAAGGTGGTATAAGGCCTGGATGCCTACACTCTGAATCAGAATCAGAATCAGGTTTATTATCACTGGCATATGTCATAAAAATTGTTGATTTTTGGCAGCAATGCATTGCAGGACATAAAAAAAAATCTAAGTTACAAAAATAAAATAAGTTAAATGAATAGGGCTAAATAAATAGAGCTGATTGTGAACTTCCAGAAGGGTAAGATGAAGGAATACATATCAATCCTCATAGAGGGATCGGAAATGGAGGGAGTGAGCAGCTTCAAGTTCCTGGGTGTCAAGATCTCTGAGGATCTGACCTGGTCTCAACATATTGATGTAGTTACAGCAAGACAGCGGCTATACTTTACTAGGAGCTTGAAGAGATTTGGCATGTCAACAAATACACTCATAAACTTCTATAGTTGTACCGTGGACACCATTCTGACAGGCTGCATCACTGTCTGGTATGGAGGGGCTACAGCACAGGACTGAAAGAAGCTGCAGAAGGTTGTAAATCTAGTCAGCTCCATCTTGGGTACTAGCCTACAAAGTACCCAGGACATCTTTAGGGAGCGGTGTCTCAGAAAGTCAGCATCCATTATTAAGGACCTCCAGCACCCAGGGCATGCCCTTTTCTCACTGTTACCATCAGGTAGGAGGGACAGAAGCCTGAAGGCACACACACAGTGATTCAGGAACAGCTTCTTCCCCTCTGCCATCCGATTCCTAAATAGACATTGAACCCTTAGACACTACTTCACTTTTTTTAATATACAGTATTTCTGATTTTGCTAGTTTTTTAAAATCTATTCAATATACGCAATTGATTTCTTATTACAGTATTACTTTATTTTATTTATAGTTATTATTTTTTTCCCTGCTAGATCATGTATTGCATTGAACTGCTGCTGCTAAGTTAACAAATTACACATCACATGCCGTTGATAATAAACCTAATTCTGATTTTGATTCTGTAATCAGGAATCTGATATCTGGTCCTAAAATGACCCGCTATGTCCTAAAAAGAGTGGGCCTTCAGGTGCCTGCACCTCTACCCTGATGGTAGTACTGTAATAAGAAGGGGGCCTATCCTTGATGGTGAGGATGGACGCTGCCTTCTTGCATCGCCTTGTGCAAACGTCATCGACAGTGGGGAACTTGAACCGATCATGCAGCTGGCTGAGTTGACAACCCTCTGCGGCCTCTTTCATCCTGTGCGTTGAAGCCTCCATACTAGGTGGTGATGCACCTAACCAGAATACTCCCTATCATACCTCTGTAGAAATTTGCAAGATTCTTTGGTCACAGACCAAACTTCCTCAAACGGCTCATGAAGTGTAGCAGCTGGTGTGCCTTCATCATGATGGCATCAATAGCTTGGGCCCAGGATGGATGTACTGAGATATTGATGCTCAGGAACTTGAAGCTGCTCACCCTTTCCATCGCTGGTCTGACTGCCTGCAATAAAAGCACCCCAAAGCCAAGTGCTACCTTTAAAACTTACTGAGCAACAATGGGACATTTAGCGTGTTAGCAGTGAGTTCTCGGCAGAACAACTTTGCACTTACCCAACAAACTCAAGCTGCAATTCTGCTGCATTTTAACAATTTTGACTGGTTTCCTTGTCCAGTGACATCCAGTGATCAACACAGTGAGTATCACATAACAGCATTTTGCAGCTTGGGCATGGAGCAGGAGTAAAGAAGGTCTTCCGCCCCACCTCAGAATTGTGAGGATGTAGAACACCAGCAACAATCGTACATATGGGATAATAGTTGGTTGCCAGTAAACAACAGAGATCCAATTTAACCTCCCATTTATCACAGTTCTCCCTTCCCGCAGTCACTCCTGCCCCTCCCACATCATGACGCTGGGCAGTAACTTATAGAAACCCAGAATCATTTGATTTGTACAGATCAAAAGGGAGTACTGGGATGACTGGGCCTGATTCTCCGCTCTTGCCTTCCAACAAGTCCTAAACTCCACATACACTCCGGCCCATGTCCAGTGCTTCCACACACTGTATAGAAGGCCACAGAATGTCGTCAAGCCTTTGGATCTTTGCATTTTGAGAAGTTTTACTTCTTCTTTGAGGAAAAGACCCAACATAGTCAGAGGACAACACACTGAATCAGATTGATTAGGATAATGTCAGGAAAGAAGTAAGGAGGTGGAGTGAAATATAGCTGTTGGTGTGTCTTCTTTGTAACTGCATCAATATGTTGCGCCCAGGATAGATTTTCTGAGACTCACAACACGCTGGAAGAACTCAGCAGGTCTGGCAGCATCCATGGAAACAATCAGTCAACGTTTCGGGCCGGAACCCTTCATCAGGACTGAAGAGGGAAGGGGCAGAGGCCCTGTAAAGAAGGTGGAGGGAGGGTGGGAAGGAGAAGGCTGGTAGGTTCCAGGTAAAATACCAGTAAAGGGAAAGGTAAAGGGGTGGGGGAGGGGAAGCAGGGAGGTGATAGGCAGGAAAGGTGAAGAAGGAATAGGGGAAAACACAATGGGTAGTAGAAGGAGGTGGAACCATGAGGGAGGTGATAGGCAGCTGGGGGAGGGGGCAGAGTGAAATAAGGATAGGGGAAGGGAAGGGGAGGGAAATACTGGAAGTTCGAACCTTCCAGCCTTCTCCTTCCCACCCTCCCCTCACCTTCTTTATAGGGCCTCTGCCCCATCCTTCTTCAGTCCTGACGAAGGGTTCCGGCCCGAAACGTTGACTGATCGTTTCCACGGATGCTGCCCGACCTGCTGAGTTCCTCCAGCATGCTGTGAGTGTTGCTTTGACCCCAGCATCTGCAGAGTATTTTGTGTTCAGATTTTCTGAGATGTTGAAACCAAGAATAAACCATTCTTGTTAATGTGCTAATGGCCTTGAGGGCACTATTGGACTCTGACCCTCTCGTTAGCACCTCCGCACCTCCGAAGGCTCAGCTGATAATATGGCGGATATGTAATTTAAAAAAAAACAAATTTACGGAGACCAATGCCACAAGAGTTCTACTTGTAGCCAAATAAAAATTAGTGGCCATAAGTGGTTAATGTTATCTACAATCTAGAGTAAATAGTGAGTGATGTTCTCAGGCCATTATCTACATGACTCACATCTTCAAAGTAAATGACATCAAAGAAACCTGATAGAGCAGCTGCGGAAACAAAATTTGTCCGAAGTCACCTCCCAAATCCTGCATTATGAACTACAATGGGTGGTCACTGGAGGATTTAAGATCAAAATATATTGCAAGGGATTGATCTTTGATAGTACTTTCCTCTGTTTTCACAGGGTGCATATTGCCATGCACAATATCAGAACTAGATTTAATATCAACGGTATATGTCATGAAATTTTTTGCTATGCAGCAGGAGTAATTGCAATACGTAAAAATAAAAACTATGAATTATAGTATATAAAGTTAAATTTAAAAAGTAGTGCAGAAAAGTAGTGAGATAGTGTTCACGGGGAGGGGGAGAAGCTGTTCCTGAATCACTGAGTGTGTGCATTCAGGCTCCTGTACCTCTTTCCTGATGGTAGCAATGAGAACGAGGCATGACCTGGGTGATGGGGGTCCTGAATGATGGTGCTGCCTTTTGAAGCATCGCTCCTTAAAGGTGGTCTGGAGACTGAGAAAGCTAGTGTCCATAATGGAGCTGACTGAGTTTACAACTTTCTGTAGCTTGTTCCAATCCTGTGCAGTGCACTCTCCCCCATACCTGACAGTGATGCAGCCATTTAGAATGCTCTCCACAGCACATCTGTAGAAATCTGCGAGTGCCTTTGGTGACATGCCAAATCTCCTCAAACTCCTAATGAAATGTAGCCACTGTCGTGCCTTCTTTGTAGCTGCATCGATATGTTGGGCCCTGGGTAGCTCCTCAGAGATGCTGACACCCAGGAACTTGAAATTGCTCACCCTTTCCAATTCTGATCCCTCTATGAGGACTGGTGTGTGTTCCCTCATCTTACCCTCTCTGAAGCCCATTGTCAATTCTTTACTCTTATTAACGCTGAGTATATATATAGTTAAATTGTTGCTGCAACACCACTCAACCAGCTGATCGATCTCACTCCTGTATGCCTCCTAGTCACCATTTAAAATTCTGCCAACAATAGTTGTGTCATCAGCAAATTTATAGTTGGAATTTGAGTTGTGCCTAGCCACAAAGTCATGGGTGTAGAGAGAGTAGAGCAGAAGGCTAAGCATGCATCCTTGAGGTGAGCCAGTTTTGATTACCATTGAGGTGGAGGTGTTATTTCTGATCCTCACAGAGTGTGGTCTTCCAGTGAAGAAGTTGAAGATCCAGTTGCAGATGCAGAAAAAGAGATAATTAGATCAATTTCTTTTCGCACTCTCTAGCAGATTTATACCAGCAACTGCCTGAATTCTCTGTTCAAGGCCCTGATCATGGACTGCAGATTGGATTTGTCTTGAAACCACATCTTTGTATTTTAGTGGAGATGTAACAATATAAAAGATTAATGAACCACCGAAAAAGAGGGTGTGTTTATTATGGTACACAATTAAATCTGCTCATCCAATGTACCACTGAAAAAGGGGGTGTGGGGATTATGGTACACAATTAAATCTGCTCCTCCAATGTACGGCAGGCAGCACTTTGATTGGCTCCACCTGTACTGCTCATTGGCTGGTGACACTAAAAAGTGGCATGTCTAAGGGGTGAGGAGCAAAGTGCCTACACAAAGCAGTGGGAATCTTTTGTGAACTGAATCTGGGTTTTAATATTTTGTATAACAGCTGAACCTTAGAAGGAAAGCTACAATTACACCAGAAACCATGAAAATATAACACAGTAACTAATCTATTTGTTGAGGGACTCATTAACTAGCACAAGACCGTTCCTTGTGATGTATCAGATTGTTGCGTCGGATGAACATGCCCATCTTGCTGGTTCATTTACACTTTAACGTGTTAACTCCAAAGGCTGTGGGTTCAGGACCGAATCCAGGCTAGTGCTGCTGTGTGTCAGTGATGGGGCAATAGAAGAAATTATCGTCATATCATTAAGCTTGCTGCTGTATCTGGGATCTTGCTGTGTGCACCCAGAGGTACTTACCTTTAGTTGACAATGGAATACACAGTCAATCTCAAATTACTGGCATGATATTTCCATATTAAATCCACCAGCAGCCATTTGTTGAATATAGAATATAGATTTCTTTTATCTGCAGTTGCCCCAGGCTTCTTTTGTGGGGAAAATCCATGGGCTAGGCTCCTTCTGCTAGTGCACATGGAGGCTTGGGTCAATGTTGAGTGATTGAATGCAAAAGAAAATGTACATCAATTACTGAATCATTATAGATCTGTTCATTCCATGATCTCATCTCTAATCTCACTATGTGTCAATTAATTTCTATTAATAGTGACAGCAGTGTAATAATGGTGCAGATTTTAGGAAATTAGGATCGATTTCTGAATGCTTAACAATAAAATTTTACTGTTAGCACTATCTTTTCAAATAGCCTTCAGAATCACTCTGAACAATCCAATTATAATTACAGATCTCCTCCCAACCATTGCTCATTGCTTTCTACTGAAGATAAATACTGTAGATGACCATCAGAGGGCAGCAGATACACCTAAACTTGATAAAGACCAAAACACTAAATGTGAAGAAAAATCAAAACATTGCAGAGACTGGGGGCTAAGATAGAAACATAAGGAATGGAATACACAGCCTGTGAAGGAATGTGAAAGCTGGATGACTGTTTTGCTACATTCCCTGTTATCTTAATTTTCTCCAACATTTTCTCTTTCAACTCCAATTATATTCCAGTGAACTCTCACTGTTGCATACATGGGCTATGACCAAAGAAACAGTGGCTGGGCTCGCTTCGCACTTCAGTGCAAGGGTGTTCAGTAGGTGCATTAAAATCAAACTTACAAAAATTAATGAATATAGTGAAAAGAAAAATGCCAATACACTATATTTACAAAATGACATCTACAAGTAAACCCAATAAAAGCTCATAATTATTATTGTCCAGTGTGAACTCCTGACAGCCTCAATCTCTCTCCCTTACTGAGGGCGAAGAGCCCCTTTATCTAGGCACAAGGATATAGCAGCTTTAATTACCAACACAGTAAACTGAAGACTACACATGAATCAGAATACGATGCACCCCACAATGTAGTTACAATCATATTACAAAATAAACAGAAGTACCTCCCTTAAATACAATATACAAACAACATATACACACTTACACATCCCCATTACTAAAGAAATGGAATATTTTGCCGTGATTGGTAGGAAAGGCATTGTAAAGCCAAACCAGGTGCATCATCTCGGTTTAGACTTAAACTAAACTTTGGTGTCTGACTCTGAATGTACGTAGCAATGCAGAGGGAAAACAGCAGGTATATCGGGGAAGACAATGAAATGTGTACACTCACTGCAACCTCGGCAGAATGACAAGGCAATGTTTGTGTGTGCGTGAATGCATGTGTGTAAGGAGTGCATTTACCGAGTGCTCTCTATCGCACTCACTGAGCAACACTGCATCTTCTGACCAGACGATAGCCCTGTGGACATTGAATTCAACAGTCTGAGATACAGCGTCTTCTTGATGCGTGGCCAAGTGGTTAAGGTGTTGGACTAGTGATCTGAAGGTTGCGAGTTCGAGCCTCATCCGAGGCAGCGTGTTGTGTCCTTGAGCAAGGCACTGAACCACACATTGCTCCTGCACGTTTATAGCCCAGCAGCAGCAGTCGATGCAGATTGGACAAGACAAGACAAGGCCCACTAAGCATTTCCAACAATTCCCTGTGCTTTTCTTTAATAAGTAAAGCTATGGAATTCCTAGTTCTATATGCGTTTTGAACAGAGGATGCGAGGTTGAATTGTGTTGCCTTTAATAGTTAGGGAGTTCAAGACATCTTTAAATAACAAAAATGTTGATAATTGATTTATAGATTTTGCATAATGATGCAGCTATTTGACTAATTCATGTCAATTAACAGCCTGGAGGTCCAAACAGAAACAGATTTGTCAGCAGATTCTCTTCATTCAATGATTCAGACAATAATGTTTTTAGTTAACAAATGTATCTCAGGCTCAACACTTCTTCAATCTCCTTCACATTTACGGTGTGTTCTTTACACTATAGTGTGGTGCTGAAGCTTGAGCTGCTGTGTGCTACAGGCTTCCACCACAATGTACTGCATTCCTTGTGCTGCAGTGGGATACAGACAGATTTCAGGATGATCTGGGAATGGTCAGCAGGATAACCTGGATTTTCAGTGTGTCACTAATGATCTGGCATTGAGGATCCAGGAATATACAGGAGGATATCCATTTCCTGTCATGGGGAAAGGAGTTGGCCCTTTTCTCTTGCAGCAGCCAGTATCTCTCTGTTTGGCCTCTGACCCACGTCCTATTTCTCTCCCAGACCAGGGGGCCCGCACAAGATGCAGATGTCTGCTGTGTCCGTGCACAACTACATATCAGTTAAATAAAAGCACACACATGGGAGATGGCTTTAACTGGTGTATTCATATTGCAGCGAGAGAGAGAGAACAATGTGCATGCGTAGACAATAGATCAATACGTATTACTAAGGGGGGGGCGTCATTGCTCTAAAAGAAATAGATCCATACATTACACTTCTCTCCCCTTTAAATTAATGCAACATGAAACTGCATATGTACAGACATTCAATTTCCCTTTCATAAACCCGTATTCCAAACACGTTTTCACAATAACAGTCCGTAACTAACTTCACAGTTCTAAAGACTCAGTCCTTTGGGTGGCCTCTGTTTCTTTCAGGATAGCGCCTCTGGACCTGTGGAGTGGCGTCAGGTTTGGCAGGTGTCTTGTCTAAGACAACGTTCTCGGGTTCTGGTGTCATGTTGCTGTCAGTGACATGATCATCACTGAGAGATAAGTCCAGTGACTAATGTGTCCATCTTGTTGGATGCAGTCGACTCAGGTGTGTTCTTCGTCTGAGCATTCAATACCTGGTCCGCATGATGCCTCCGTGTCTGATCTCCAAGATTCACTATGTACATCAGTAATCTAGTCCTTGTAGCTATCCTACCGGATATCCACTTGTCTTCTCAATAATCACATGCTAGGAATTCCTGTCCAATCTCAAAACTACTCGCTGCTTCACTTGGAAACTGGCTGAACTGTTATTCTGCACTTCCCTCTAAAGATCTGGTTTCAGGAGGTCTATGCGGGATCTCAGATTCCTGTTCATGAACAGCTTTGCAGGTGTTTGATTTGTTGTTGCATGAACAGAGTTCTGATACACAGAAAGGAAGTTGTCCACCTTGTGCTCTTGAGAAATGTCCTCCCTGTCCATCGCTTTAATGAACTTCTTGAAGGTTTGGGCAAACCTTTCAGCTAATTCATTTGTTGCTGGGTGGTGCGGAGCTGACTTGAAATGTCTGATGCCATTTTTCTTCATGAACGGTTGGAAGAGTCCATTGTCACTCACAGTTTGTTCTGGTAAGCTATTTCTGGCGAAGGTAGTCCTCAGAGCAGAGACAGTCTTTGCTGAGGTGGTTCACTTCATTGGTATAACCTCTGGCCACTTCAAATGAGCATCCACAGCAACCAGAAACATGGAGTCCATGAATGGCCCAGCAAAGTCAACATGCGCTCTTTGCCACGGTGACAATGGCCACTCCCACGGGTGTAATGGTGCCTGTGGGGGTGCATTCTGAAATTTTTGGCAAACCAATCAACTTCTTGCCAAGTCTTCAATCTGTTTATCTATTCCGTTCTCAAACACCTTCTCATTAGCATTAAGCAGCTGTGACAGCCTCTGGTGAGTGCTACCATTTGGGCTGCAGCTGCCTGTTGATGTCACACTGAGATCTTTGATTGAGTATCCCTCTAGTTGGATTTTTCTCCACCATTCACGTCTGAAAAGTGCTGGCCCTCCACCTTTCAATACATAATGCTCTAACTTTTGTGTTTGGCCTCCATACATCACACTTACTTTCAGTTTGCATTTGGGAGGCACTTTTACTTTGTGTAAGTCTTTAGCATCACTGAGATCTTCTCTAATGGTATCTTAGGAAACAATCTGTTCTAGTCAGCCTCTGGAATTATAGACAGCACTGACCCTGTATCCAGCTCCATTTTCCAAACACATCTATTGTTATCCAAGTTATTTTGTGATCTGCTTCAGTTATACTATGCAGTTCTAGGCATGACAGTTCACCTTTGTCAGACTCTGTGTTATCTGATTCTGCTTTACAGTCGGTAACTTTTACACATTTGGTTAGTTTTGTGTTTGGGACTTTTTACTTGGTTGTGCTTTTTGTCTGCCTTGCATTCACTCTATTTGACCTTGTCTGTGGCACTTTCTGCAAACTTTTTCTTTGAACCAACAGTCATTTGCATCATGAGAGGATTTACCACATTGACAACATTTTTGGCTTATTCACCATTCAGGGACATTTTGTGCATTTCACATTCTAACCTCCTTGTCTGCAGTCTGTAACAATATTGCAATGGCCAATGGGACATGTAAGGTTAGGTCTCTTTTGGATAGTAGCCTCTTTAAAGTGCTTTGACACTTTGACAATGCATGCCAGATACAAGTCTATACCTTAATTCATCAGAAAGTCCTTCTCCAAAGTCACAGTACTGAGAAAATTTGCGCAGTTCTGCAGTGTATTCAAAAACACATTCATCTTTTGACTGGTTCCTTTTGTAAAATCTAAATCTCTCAGCTATTACTAGCAGCTTAGGGCTCAAGTAATTTTGTAAAATGGTAACAATTTAATCAAACATCTTGCTTGCCGTACTTTCAGGGATTACTAGGTTGCATAACAGACTGTGCATCCTTGCATCCATTAAGCTAAGAAGGCTTTCTTTTCCTCCTCCACGTTATTCACGTTACAATACAGTTCAGCTCTCTCGATATATGGCTCCCAGCCTTCAACAGCACTATCAAATTTGTCAACTTCCCAAATGAAGCCATCACCACGTTATTTTTATTTTAAATTCAGCGCATCTATCACTGTTACTCACATGTCCTTCGGCTTTCTCATGCTGGTTAACTCTTGCTATCCCGTCCCGTAACTGTCGGTGCAGTCATGATATTTATTGACATTCAGATTTGTACTCGTCGCCAATTTGTTGTGTCCATGCACAACAGATATCAAGTAAATAAAAGCGCGCATCCAGGAGATGGCTTTAACTGGTGTATTCACATTACAACGAGAGAGAGAGAACAATGGACAATGGATCAATACGTAATGCTAAGGGGGTGGGTGGTGGTCATTGCTCTAAAAGGAATAGATCCATACATTGCAATGACCATTCAAGTCCTTGTCATTAAGAGTAGTCATCCTATTTAAAGTCCATCAGCAGCCTTAGTGCAATGCTTACCTGTCCTTTGCAGTACAGTTTCTCTCCAGGGAAGCAATTGGAGGATTGCTCTGTGGAACACAAAGTCTGCTGTTTTTCTTCAACTTCTCCACATTTCTTCTTTTTGACATGAGGACATAGTGGAGCTTGCAGATGGGCCTTAATTCTCAGCGCTGACCCCCCAGGACACGCCGATCACCAAACACTAGGCCTTGAACTCTGAACATGTCAATGATGGGACCCCAAACACTAAGCATTGAACTCTGTTCTCATCGATTTGCGAATCTAGGGGATCAACAGACCTCGTTCCTCCTGTCTTCATGGAATTCAAACTCTCGAAACCACTGACGCAGTAGGGGGGTGGCACCAGCCCTCGTCCACCATGATCTACCAGCCTGACATCTGGTGAGCTTCCCGGCCCAGTCTGCAGATGCCTCATGTCCACATTGCTGGCCTTTGAACACAGAATGGACGCCATCTTGGAAACTTGGTGGGCCGAAGGTCCTAAGGTCCTATTTCAGGTGATATGACCCTATGATTATAGTGACCAGGTGTTAAAAGTATTTCAATGGCTGTAAAGGACCTCCCAAAATCATAGAGGGCGTTTTCGAAGTGCTTAACTTTTTCTTTTATGCATTACAGACCTTTGGCCTTGAAATTGGTTTCACAAAGGAATAATAAATTCAATCAAGTTGTTATATGTTGATTAAAGAAAAAAATAATTTAATGTCAGGTGTTGCCAATTGTATTTTGAATGGTCAGTAGCCTTCTTGGAAAAGTAACACTAAGATATTACTGTGTTTATACACAATTATACTGTATATAATGTCAGGGTAGCAAGAATGGTAAGATGGATTCTCCACTGCCAATTAGGATGAAAACAACACAAATTGCAATAGTCAGTTCTGTGAAAAGAACGATATTTTTAATCACCTCTATTTGAAATCATTACCTGCCTGATGAGTGCATTTAGTTTACCGGGCAGGACTGTTCTCCTGAAAGCTGTATCTTTATACTGTCAGTTATCAGAGTGATTTATAGTGCCAGCCAGCAAAGGGCAATTTATGACACATTTATTCATTCTTGAGCACTGTAGGGGCCAATGTGTTAGCAGATGGAATTTGAAAAATTATGGTTTACGTTTGGACAGACTGCCTTCACAGATAAGGAGGTGAATTTGCCAAGACAAAAACATTCACTGTCTGTTAATTGGTGATAAAATAATCCAATCAAATGAAGGAATCTGAGACAATGAAAATTAGATATTTTGATTAAATGAACATTATTGTTTCTATTTCCTTCAGGCACTCCCAGTTAAAGTCCCGCATAATACTTTCAAAAAACAAGTACAAGAAATTTTGGTCAAACTTTGTTAATTGTTTCTCCACCTGAAGACAGGATTAACTCCTGCAATAACCACTGGGTTATGAGTACAATTAATAGAGGCAAAATAAACCATCATCAGCAGCTTTTAAGTAAGAGTTTGGAAGGGTCTTGCAGGGTTGTCCCTTGGGTAAGGAAAGCCTACAGCTGAAAAGGAGTCTCAGAGGAACAGCAGCTTGAGAAGCACTTTGGGAGAGACTCAATGGGGCAGGTGCATTGTGTCCAGCAATGAATCTTCCCTATTTCCTTCAACAAAAGAAAGAAAAGACACTCTCCCCTGAGTTAGGACAGTCAGTGAACCAGCCCAGCATAGCTGGCCATTCAGTCTTCTGAACCTGTGCCAATGTCTTGTAATTCCCTTCGATTCACATTAAATCTGTAACTTCATTGTCCGTGGTTCCTTTGCCAAGGCTGCAGTTTCCATGTATTTACTTTCTCTATGCCCTTCCTCAGATTATTAATGAAGCAGCCCATCTTCGGTTGCTTCATCAAGAATCTTCCTTCCTTCATAAGGGTAGACGTGGGGATGTTCCCTAATGACTGTAAGGCCATGACATAATAGAATCAGGCCATTCAGCCCATCAAGTCTGCTCCATAATTCCACCATGCCTGATTTATAATACCTCTCAACCCCATTCTTCTGCCTTCTCCCTGTAGTCTTTGACACCCTGACTAATTAAGAACTTATCAACCATTGCTTTAAATATACTTAATGACTTGGCTACAAAGCCATCAATTCTGTCATCCAAATCATTGACACATGTTGTATAAAGGAGCTGTCACAACCACGGATTTGGCAGTGCAGTAGATACAGCAATTGCGCTTGTGAATTTGAATGTGTCAGCTAATTATTATTCAATCATGATAGTATTTAACTCCATACTTGTCGCTGTAGTGCTTGTCGAGACTTGGACAGAGCACAGCAATGCTTTGCTGACTGTTTGCATTCGACCTTTCCTTTGAACGACATGAAGGAAATCTGGAAGTCGAACCTGACCAGAGGGCTTAAAAAGAGGATTTTCATAGCAGTCAGAGTCCATTCTCACGTACGGATGCGGGACGTGGACACTCACCAAGACTATGCGAAAGTCTCTAGATGGTTGCTATACACAAATGCTCAGGATGGCTCTTGACGTGAGTTGGCAACAGCACATGACAATCGTCGAGCTCTATAACAACATACCGATGCTCTCCACTAAAATCGAGGCGAGAATACTGCAACTAACAGGACACTGTCTATGCCACCCCGAGCTCCCTGCCAGCCTAGTCATCATATGGGAGCCCAAGCATGGGAGGATTAATCCTGGGTACCCTTCCAAGACTATGGTCAACACGCTCCTAGAAGACAGCGGCGCAGCTAATGTAGATGAACTGAACACACTGATGAGGGAGAGGGAGAAGTGGAGAGTCCGTCATCATGCCCGACGCCGGCCCCCTAGGCCTGAGTTGACGTAGTAGTTGTAGTAGTACTTCCCTGAGAAATTGGACTTTTGAGTCAAATGACTCTGAAGGCTAGCGGTATTGTTTAATGTTTAGATGTTGTTCTCAGCCACAGTGTAGGCTTCATGTTCCTTTTGAGAATCTTAGTTAACGGCCCTGTTTGGCCTAGCGTTTATTGTTTCATTTTCCCTTTAACATTGTTTGTATTAAAGTCTGTGAACTATCGACCTGCTTCAGTGTCTTTCGCTCCGCACTTGGGCCATATCTGCACCGGATGACAGCAAGTCTCGAATGACAAAGATGGACCCAGCAGAGAGACAGCAGCTGACGTTGGCTGTGAGATTCATTTGTCAGGTAGGAGACAAGTTACAGGCAATGAAATCTGTTCTCAGTGAAGTTACGGAGGCAATGGGACAGATAACCTTCTGCCAACAAGCCCAGTCTCACTTGGAGGAACAGGTATCGTCCCTAGCTGCAACTGTTCAACAGCTCACCACAGACGACCACACTCAGGTGTCTGTGATTTCCACACTCACGGCTGCCTTCCACGAACTTACTGTCTCAGGAGGAATGAGAGCGGTGCTGGAGAACAGGTTCCTGCCTCTGCTATGGTGATCCAGGACACTTCCGGGCGGCATGTTCCAAGTGTCCAGTGAAAGAGAAAACCCATCAGCAGGGAGGGGAATCCTGACGGGTGGGTTCTCTCTTCAATCAGCTTCCCCTGATTCTGTAATGCTCACAGCTTCCTTGTCGTGGAGGTCTTAGACCCATGAACTTAATGCGTTTATTGACACTAGTGCAGCCGGGAATCTTATGGACATCTCTCTCGCTCAAAGATGGGGAGTCCCAACTCAGAAATTAAGAGAAAAGATCAACATCAAGGCACTGGACAGTCAGCCTCTGGGAACCAGCCAGATCCACCTTTCCACCCAACCCCTCCAACTGGTGCTCGAAGGCAACCATCATGAAGAAATAGGTTTCTATCTGGTTAATTCACCTGAAATGCCACTGGTACTTGGTCTCCCCGGTTATCCCGACATAACCCACAGATTGACTGGTCTCTGAAGGTACTCCAAGAGTGGGGACCGACATACCTGTCTACCTGTCTGGGTCCAGCTCAAGCTCCATTCCATGAGTCCCCTCCTGTGTCAGCTAAGGATGTGGACCTGTCTGGGATTCCAGCTGAATATGCGGTTCTCTCTGAGGTTTTCAGTAAAAGAAAGGTCACCACCCTGCCCCCACACTGGCCATATGACTGTGCCATAGACCTCCTACCTGGCACTGGTCCTCCCTGGGGCTGGCTCTTTTCCCTCTCTCGTCCTGAAACGGTGGCCATGGAGGAATACATTAAGGAGGCATTGAGCATGGGGTTTATCCATCCGTCAACCTTGCTGGCAGGAGTAGGCTTCTTTTTTGTGAGCAAGAAAGATGGCAAGCTCCATCCCCACATCGATTATCGGCCCCTGAACAACATCACTGTGAAGAACCGCTACCCTCTTCCCTTGCTGGCGTATGCGTTCGAATATCTCCAGGGAGCAACAATATTTTCCAGAATTGATCTCTGCACAATGCTTCCAATCTGATTCACATAAGAGAAGGGGATGAGTGGAAAATGGCTTTCAGCACCTCTAATGGCCACTATGAATACCTGGTGATGCCTTTTGGTCTGGCCAATGCCCCCGCTGTATTCCAGGCCTTGGTTAAGGATGTGCTCAGGGACATGTTGAACCAGTTTGTGTCTATGTATTCAGATGATATTCTTATCTATTCCCGCTCTCATCAAGAGCACATCCAGCATGTCCAGAGGGTACTCAGGTGCCTTCTTGAAAATTATCTGTACGCCAAGCCTGAAAAATGTGATTTCCATAAAGACCAGGTGTCATTTTTGGGCTATATACTTACCCCATCCAGTGTTCAAATGGACCCTAGTAAAGTTCAGGCAGTTGCAGAGTGGCCCAAACCCTCTACCGTCAAACAGATACGGCACTTCATGGGGTTTGCGAACTTTTGTCGTCGCTTCATCTGGAATTTCGGCTCTATCGCGGCTCCAATTAATGCACTCACCAAGAAGACTTCAGCAGGATTCCATTGGATGGACGATGCCGACCAAACATTTTCCGAGCTAAAGTGACGTGTCACTACTGCCCCACTGCTGCAACACCCAGACCCATCTCAGCCATTCATTGTCGAGGTAGATGCATCCGGTGTAGGCATTGGAACTGTCCTCTCTCAGCGCTCGTCTGCAGATATCCAGCTGCACTCTTGTGCCTTTCTTTCCCGTCGCTTGACTCTGGCTGAGAGGAATTACAATGTTGATAAAAGGGAGCTTCTGGCTGTCAAGGAGGCCCTGGAGGAATGGCGACACTGGCTGGAGGGGGCTGAGCATCCATTCTTGGTCTGGACAGATCACAAGAACCTCTCCTATATTCAGGATGCTAAGAGACTCAACTATCGTCAAGTCCGGTGGGCTCTCTTCTTCACACGGTTCAATTTCATACTCACTTATTGTCCCGGCAGCAAGAATACAAAGGCTAATGCTCTCTCCCAATAGTTTGACGGATCTGAGGACAATGCCAATCCAGAGCCCATTCTTCCTTGCTCATGTATCACCGCTCTGATGATCTGGGGAATAAAGGCAGAGGTGAGGGCCGCCCAACAATCAGATCCAGGCCCGGATGGGGTTCCTCTGAACAGGCTGTTTGCCCCTGCTGCAGTGCATTCCAAAGTGTTGGAATGAGGTCACTCTTCCCATCTAGCTGGACATCTGGGAATTCAACAGACTCAGGAGTTTATAAAGAGACAATTTTGGTGCCCATCTATGTCCCAGGATGTCCCCAACTTTGTATCTGCCTGTCCTACCTGTGCTCAGAACAAGACATCACGCCAATATCCAGCAGGTCTGTTATGTCCACTGCCTGTGCACCACCGCCCCTGGTCCCACTTCTCAGTAGATTTCATCACTGGTCTGCCCCTGTCTAATGGAAACAGCACCATTTTGGTCGTTATGGATCTATTTTCCAAGGCTGCCCACTTCATTGCCCTCCCCAAGCTCCCATCAGCTCGTGAGATTGCCACACTCATGGTTCAACATGTGTTCACACTCCATGCTTTCCTCAGGACATAGTGTCTGATCGTGGACCACAGTTCACTCCCGCTTTTGGAAGGCTTTGTACTCTCTTCTAGGAGCCATAACCAGCCTCTCGACTGGCTTCCACCACCAATCTAACAGCCGAACTGAGAGAGTGAACCAGGAGTTGGAGACAACCCTGCGCTGTCTTGCATCTTCCAACCCCATGCCCTGGAGCTCCCAACTGGTTTGGACAGAGATCGCCAACAATAACCTCCAGTCGTCCTCCATTGGTATGTCTCCCTTTGAATGCCAGAAGGGATTCCAGACCCTGCTCTTCCCTGGTCAGGAGATTGATGTACGAGTTTCTGCTGCTGAACAGCTGATCCAGTGCTACAAGCGCACCTGGAGACGAGCCAGTGCTTCTCTGCTGCGCGTCGAGAAACAACATTCCCAGCAGGCTGATCAGTGCCGTCCACGGGTAAGGCCATTCAAACCAGGAGAGGAGATCTGGTTGGCATCAAGGGATCTTCTCCTGAAAGTTGAGAACCAGAAATTGGCACCGTGCACTGTGGGACTGTATGTAGTGGAAAAGGCTGTCAGCAAGGTGTCCTATAGATTGCGTCTACCAGCGTCACTGAAGATCCACCCAGTATTCCATGTTTCCCAGCTCAAGCTGGTTACTACCTCTCCCCTGGTCCCAGTCACCCCACCTCCCCCTCCTCCCTACCTGGTAGACGGTTCCCTTGTCTATACTGTGGGCACCTCCTGGCATCTCACCAAGTACATGGTAAGGTCCAGTACCTTGTGGACTGGGAAGGGTATGGCCCAGAAGAACGTACTTGAATCCCGGCGAAGGACATCTTAGACAAGTCCCTTGTCCAGGACTTCCAACGGACACAGGTCTGTGGCGCCTCAGATGCTATGCCTAGAGAGGGGGGCCCTGTCACAACCACGGATTCGACAGCGCAGTAAATACGGCAATTGCGCTTGTGAATTTGCATGTGTCAGCTAATTATTATTTAATTGTGATAGTATTTAACTCCATTCATGTCGTCGTAGTGCTTGTCGAGACTTGGACAGAGCATAGCAATGCTTCGCTGCCTGTTTGCATTCAGCCTTCCCTGAGATATTGGACTATCAAGTAAACTGACCCTGAAGACTAGCGGTATTCGTTTAATGTTTAGATGTTCTTTTCGGCCGCAGTGTGGGCTTCGTTCTCCTTTTGAGAGTTTTAGTTGAGCGACTTCCGGTAGAGCTCATGGAGTGAAGTTGTGTTCTTGACTCGCTCCATTACCTCCGAGTTTTTTCCTATGATCAGTTACATTTAAGCTAACCATGAAGGCACCGATTTTTACAATACCTTGCAACAGATTGTGTTTTTTGATATTTGGATGCTTTTAAGGTCTGCTATGTCTAAGAACGGGAAAGACGGCAAACCTCCAGTTAGACCGAAAGTTACCGACCCTCCTCCGATTGAACCAGCGGTAACTTTGAAAGCTATTTCGGATCTTAGTCATATGGAAATTTCAACTACTATAACGGATCTGATTCGTGTGGAAATTTCAACTAAACTGCAGAAAATTCTTGAGGTAATCGATAAAATGGAAACATCTATCACGGAACATCAGACTGCTATATCTAATCTTCAAAAATCCACGTAACAAAATGAACTCAAGATGGGGAAAATTGAAGAAACAATTACTGGAATGAAGAAAAAACTTGACTTTCTGACTTTTAAAAACTCTGACTTAGAATGCAGAATGCGACGACAGAATATTTGAATTATTGGTATACGTGAAGCTGCTGAATCTGATGACCCTATAAAGTTCTTTTCTCAACTTTTAAAAGATGCGTTCCCTACCTTATTTCCTGACCAACCACCACTATTGGATCGGGCTCACAGAGTCCCATTATATTCGTCTAAGTCAGATAAACCTCGGCATGTTATTCTACGATTTCATTATTTTCAAGACAAGGAGAAATTGCTTCGATTCACTCGACCTAAAGGTTACATTGATTACTCACAGCTTCGGTTCCGACTGGTAGAGGATTTTAGTAAGCAGGTTTGGGATCAATGTGTACGTTACAGATCTGTGATATCGGAACTTTATAAGATGGATTTAAAACCAGTGTTGCTTTATCCTGCACATTTGTAGATTTGCTTGCCTGATGGGTCATCCCGTTTTTTCGACTCTCCATCGGAAGCCCAGAGTTACCTGGATCAATTTTCGCCTTCAACATCTTAATTGCAATTATTAAATCATCTCTGTTTGTTCGGAGGCAGTTAATCTGTTTTGATTTAATTTTTTTTTTGCTTTATGTGAGGGCAGAAATTTTTTTTTTCGGTTTAATTAATATGGTTGCCAAATTTTTTTTCTAACTGCGTCATTCCTTTTTTTTCCCTTGGGATTCTGGGTGGTTGTTTCCCCCGCATCATTTTACGTATTTCCTTTGAGGCCTTAAATTTTGTAGTTTTCAAACGTACTTTTTGTAGTTTTCCTCGCTAGTCTACGTTAATTGTCTCATTTTCTTGTTTAACTACATGGTATGTTGTTGGTTAACGGTTTTCTTTATATTTACCTGTTTTTTCTTTGTATTATATCGGGTTTGCTTTAATCAGTGTACTTTTTTAAATTTTTCTACTGTTTTATAACTTTAGCTGATCCTCTTATATATACACTTTTTTTTAGTGAGCGTCTATCGGAAGTCATGGGGGTAGTTCTAGTGCTTGCTTCTTTCTGGCTGGTCTATCTTAGATTTAGCTTTGGGGGTTCGAGGGGGGGTGGTGGGAGGGGCTTCACTTTTTAGTTTTTTTCTCTTGGGCTACTTATATTACTGAACTATTGATTGCGTTCTCCTTCCTGTTATCTCTTGTTTGTTCTGTTCCCTTTCCGGGTGCGTGGATCGACCTATTGTCAATCCTCCTTTTTTTGCGGGTTGAGTTTAGGGTTTATGGAGTCTACTATTAATTTTGTCTCTTGGAATACTAACGGTCTTAATCATCCAATAAAAAGGAAAAAAGTTTTTAAAGTATTCCGGAGACTTAAAGCACATGTTCTATTTTTACAAAAGACCCACGTGCGGAGGGGGGACAGATTACGTTTTTTCAAATTCTGGAAGGATAACACTTCCATTCGAATTCCAACGCTAAGATTCGAGGAGTTTCTATTTTTATAGATCCCTCAGTCACTTTTGTACAACATGATATTATTACTGATCCGAATGGCAGATTTCTATTGGTTAGTGGTTTACTCTTTAATAAAAAGGTAGTTTTGGTTAACGTTTACGCTCCCAACATGGACTGTCTGGAATTTTATAAATCATTATTTAATTTGTTCCCGAATTTGAATGAGTTTTCACTAATTCGGGGCGGGGATTTTAATACTTGTTTATCTCCATCTTTAGATCGTACGGCCCCTTTACGAACCTTACCCAATAAAGCTGCAACCTTGATTAACTCATTCCTTTCAGATTCCGGGTTGACGGACATTTGGCGTTTTTTTGCATCCTCAGGAAAAAGATTTTTCTTTTTTTTCCACATGTTCATCGTTCCTATTCAAGAATTGATTATTTTTTTATTGACTCTCGTGTTATTTCTTCAGTGGTCAAATGTGAATACGACTCTATAACTGTTTCGGATCATGCTCCACTTAAGCTTTCTATTAAAATACTGGCCAATACACAAAATAATAGACAATGGCATTTTAATTCACTGTTGCTTCAGGACTCGGATTTTGTTAACTTTATGAATGAACAGATTGATCTCTTTTTTACAATCAACTATACAGAAGGTATTTCTATGAACATCCTTTGGGACACTTTTAAAGCTTATATTCGTGGTCAGATCATCTCGTATTCTGCTGCTTTGAGGAAGAGGTTGTAGAATGAGGAGCTGGTTATTGTAGACAAGATTAAGGAAATTGATAAGATATATGCTACAGCTCCCTCTGAGAAGTTGTATAAACAAAGAACTGAAATTCTAATGGAACATAGTTTATTACTTTCGTCCTCGATTGCAAATCAATTAACAAAAACAAGAAGTGAATTTTATATACATAGTGACAAAGTTGGTAAACTGTTGGCTAACCAGTTGAAGACTAACTATTCCAAATTTCAAATTAATCAGATTTATAATCAAAATGATCAACTGATATCTGATCAAGCTGAGATTAATCAATCTTTTTTTGATTTTTATTCCTCCTTATATCAATCAGAGTTTCCACGAGACTCTAAATATATGTATGACTTTTTAGATAACCTAGATTTCCCTAAGATTTCACATGATATATCTTCTATGCTTGACACTTCCTTTACTACTGATGAGATTAAGAATGTTATTTTCTCTATGAGTCCGGGGAAAGCTTCTGGTCCTGATGGGTTTACCGTGGAATTTTATAAATGTTTTGCATCTTCATTAATCCCTTGGTTATTCAGGGTTCTGGAGGCCTCATTAAAACTTGGTAAACTTCCTGAATCCTTCTATAGAGCATCGATCTCTTTAATATTAAAGAAGGATAAAGATCCTGCTCAATGTGCATCTTATAGACCAATATCCTTATTAAATGTTGATTCTAAAAACTTTTCTAAATTATTAGCAAACAGATTAGAAAAAGCACTTCCTTATATTATTTCGGAAGACCAAACGGGTTTTATTAAATGTTGTTACTCTTTTTATAACATTCGCACACTGTTAAACATTGTTTATACCCCCTCACAAAATGATCCTGAGTGCGTCATTTCCTTAGACGCTGAAAAAGCCTTCGACAGAGTCGAATGGCCTTGCTTATTTAAGGTGCTTGAAATGTTCAATTTCAGCCCGAAATTTATATCCTGGATCAAATTGTTATATCATTCTCCTATGGCCTCAGTCCGTACTAACTCTTTAAGCTCACCGTTTTTCCCTCTTTTTTGAGGTACCAGACAAGGTTGTCCTCTTAGTCCTTTATTATTTGATATTGCATTAGAACCTCGTGCAATTGCCATTCGAGAATCTCCAAATATTATTGGGATAACTCGGGGTTTAAAGTCCCATAAAGTATCACTCTATGCTGATGACTTACTTTTATATATTTCTAATCCTCAAAAATCTATCCCTGCTGCTTTAGATTTATTAGCATAATTTAGTCTTTTTTCAGGTTATAAGTTAAATCTTGGTAAGAGTGAACTTCTTCCGATTAATAAGCAAGTTCCCTTATATCAGAATCTTCCGTTTGAATTGCTTAATAATCATTTTTCATATCTTGGGATTAAAATTACCTGTAAATGTAAAGATTTATTTAAGATTAATTTCCTACCCTTAATCAATCACATTACTCAACTCTCATTTAAATGGTCTCCATTTTATTTAACTTTGATTGGTCGTATTAATGCTGTTAAGATGTTTATTCTTCCAAAATTTTTACACGTATTTCAGGCACTACCGATTTTTGTTCCTAAATCCTTTTTTGATAAAGTTGACTCTAAAATTTCTTCATTTATTTGGCAAAATAAAAACCCGAGATTGGGTAAAATACATCTACAGAAAGCTAAGAGAGATGGAGGTTTCGCATTACTTAACTTTAGATTCTATTATTGGGCAATTAATATTCGACATATGAAATTTTGGTTACTTGATCAAGATACACTATCCGTTCCTAAATGGGTAGTATTGGAATTACAATCTGCTCAAGGTTATGCACTTGGCTCCATTTTAGGTTCTTCTCTTCCTTTTGATTTGAAACGCTGTAAACTGGTTTGTAACCCGACAGTCAAATGAGGCATCACTTCACCTGTGAGTCGACTGGGGTGATATACTGCGTCCGGTGCTCCCGATGTGGCCTTTTATATATTGGTGAGACCCGACGCAGACTGGGAGACCGCTTTGCTGAACATCTACGCTCTGTCCGCCAGAGAAAGCAGGATCTCCCAGTGGCCACATATTTTAATTCCACATCCCATTCCCATTCTGACATGTCTATCCACGGCCTCCTCTACTGTAAAGATGAAGCCACACTCAGGTTGGAGGAACAACACCTTATATTCCGTCTGGGTAGCCTCCAACCTGATGGCATGAACATTGACTTCTCTAACTTCCGCTAGGCCCCACCTCCCCCTCGTACCCCAGCTGTTACTCCTTTTTTATGCACACATTCTTTCTCTCACTCTCCTTTTTCTCCCTCTGCCCCTCTGAATATACCTCTTGCCCATCCTCTGGGTCACCCCCCCCCCCGTCTTTCTCCCTAGGCCTCCTGTCCCATGATCCTCTCGTATCCCCTTTTGCCTATCACCTGTCCAGCTCTCGGCTCTATCCCTCCCCCTCCTGTCTTCTCCTATCATTTTGCATCTCCCCCTCCCCCTCCAGCTTTCAAATCCCTTACTCACTCTTCCTTCAGTTAGTCCTGACGAAGGGTCTCGGCCTGAAACGTCGACTGCGCCTCTTCCTATAGATGCTGCTTGGCCTGCTGCGTTCACCAGCAACTTTGATGTATGTTGTTAGTCAAATATACCTTACGTATTTGGTTTCAATTCCGAAAATTTTTCGATCTTAATCAATTTGGGCTTGCGATTCCTATTTTAGGTAACATATTCTTCCCTCCCTCTTCCACTGACCGTGCCTTTAAAATTTGGAAGACTAATGGTATCTCACGGTTTTTGGATTTATTTTTAGATGGTTCCCTTATGTCTTTTGAGCAATTATCTAACAAATATAACTTACCAAGAATACATTTTTTAGGTATCTCCAAGTTAGAAATTTCCTAAGTACTATACTTTCTTCCTTTCTGACGTTACCTCCTACATATATTTTAGACACTATAATTAACCTTAATCCATGTCAGAAAGGTGTAACGGCTATTATTTATAACACTATTATGAAACTTAGGAAAGCTCCATTTGATAAGATTAGGTCAGATTGGGAAAAGGAATTGGGTCTTATTATTCCGGTGGATGACTGGGCGCATATTTTACAACTAGTCAATACTTCCTCCATCTGTTCTAAACACT
Source organism: Mobula hypostoma (assembly GCF_963921235.1). Lineage (NCBI taxonomy): Eukaryota > Metazoa > Chordata > Chondrichthyes > Myliobatiformes > Myliobatidae > Mobula > Mobula hypostoma. Next base: position 111,318,717 of record NC_086105.1, on the reverse strand, counting down.
CCCTAATTCAATTTAAAGTTGTCCATAGAGCACATATGTCTAAAGATAAATTAGCTTATTTTTATTCTCATATTAACCCTCTGTGTGACAGATGTCATGGGGAGATAGCTTCCTTAACTCATATGTTTTGGGCCTGTCCTACTTTGGAAAATTTTTGGAAGGATATTTTTAATATTATTTCAAAGGTATTGAATATAGATATTTCTCCCCATCCTATTACTGCTATCTTTGGATTACCTAAAATTTCCAGTAATCTTTCCCCTTCAGCCTGTAGATTGATTGCATTTCTTACTTTAATGGCGAAAAGATGTATTTTACAACGTTGGAAGGAGATTAATGCCCCAACTACATTCTTTTGGTTTTCCCAGACAATACTTTGTTTAAATTTGGAGAAAATTAGAAGTAATCTTTATGATTCTTCAGTTAAATTTGAACAGACTTGGAGATCTTTTATTCAACATTTTCATTTAATGTAACTTTTTTTCTTTCTCTGGCCATATCTACATTCCCTTCTTGTTTTTTAACTGTTTTTAATGGAGGTTGGGTTTGAGGACGTGATTGTTTTAAGTTGTTTAACTCTACTTCTTACCCAGTTAGCCCATTGCTTTGCTTTGCTTTTTAGATTAGTTGCACGGTGGGTTTTTTTTGGGTTTTTTATTTCATAGAAACATAGAAACATAGAAAATAGGTGCAGGAGTAGGCCATTCAGCCCTTCGTGCCTGCACCGCCATTTATTATGATCATGGCTGATCATCCAACTCAGAACCCAGCCTTCCCTCCATACCCCCTGACCCCTGTAGCCACAAGGGCCATATCTAACTCCCTCTTAAACATAGCCAATGAACTGGCCTCAACAGTTTGCTGTGGCAGAGAATTCCACAGATTCACCACTCTCTGTGTGAAGAAGTTTTTCCTAATCTCGGTCCTAAAAGGCTTCCCCTCTATCCTCAAACTGTGACCCCTCGTTCTGGACCTCCCCAACATCGGGAACAATCTTCCCGCATCTAGCCTGTCCAATCCCTTTAGGATCTTATACGTTTCAATCAGATCCCCTCTCAATCTTCTAAATTCCAACGAGTACAAGCCCAGTTCATCAAGTCTTTCTTCATATGAAAGACCTGCCATCCCAGGAATCAATCTGGTGAACCTTCTTTGTACTCCCTCTATGGCAAAGATGTCTTTCCTCAGATTAGGGGACCAAAACTGCACACAATACTCCAGGTGTGGTCTCACCAAGGCCTTGTACAACTGCAGTAGTACCTCCCTGCTCCTGTACTCGAATCCTCTCGCTATAAATGCCAGCATACCGTTCGCCTTTTTCACCGCCTGCTGTACCTGCATGCCCACTTTCAATGACTGGTGTATAATGACACCCAGGTCTCGTTGCACCTCCCCTTTTCCTAATCGGCCACCATTCAGATAATAATCTGTTTTTCTATTTTTGCCACCAAAGTGGATAACTTCACATTTATCCACATTAAATTGCATCTGCCATGAGTTTGCCCACTCACCCAACCTATCCAAGTCACCCTGCATCCTCTTAGCATCCTCCTCACTGCTAACACTGCCACCCAGCTTCGTGTCATCCGCAAACTTGGAGATGCTGCATTTAATTCCCTCATCCAAGTCATTAATATATATTGTAAACAACTGGGGTCCCAGCACTGAGCCTTGCGGTACCCCACTAGTCACCGCCTGCCATTCTGAAAAGGTCCCGTTTATTCCCACTCTTTGCTTCCTGTCTGCTAACCAATTCTCCACCCACACCAATACCTTACCCCCAATACCGTGTGCTTTAAGTTTGCACACTAATCTCCTGTGTGGGACCTTGTCAAAAGCCTTTTGAAAATCCAAATATACCACATCCACTGGTTCTCCCCTATCCACTCTACTAGTTACATCCTCAAAAAATTCTATGAGATTCGTCAGATTTCCTTTTCCTTATTGACATGTTTGAAAATTAGTATACTATTATATTACCTTGTTATTTTATATCTAAACTGCACTGTTTGTACTAACTTTTTTTGTGTATTAATATCTCTTGTAAAGTTATATTGCAACTATGTATCAGTGCCTATATGGTTTACCTTTTGTGTACTAATTCAATAAAAAGATTTAAAAAGAAAGAGAGTTTTAGTTAACGGCCTTATTTGACCTAGCATCTATTGTTTTATTTTTCTTTTAACACTGTTCGTATTAAAGTCTGTGAAGTATCGACCTGCTTCAGTGTCTCTCACTCCGCACTTGGGCCATATCTGAACCTGGTAACAGAAACGGTCCCGGCACCAGTGGTCACTGGCAGCCAACCAGAGGATGCCTCTTTTATTCCCGTTCTTTGCCTTTTGCCAGTCAGCCAATCTTCTATCCATGCTGGTATCTTTCTATAATACCATGGGCTCTTTAAGCAACCTCGTGTGCATCACCTTGTCAAAGGCCTTCTGAAAATCCAAGTAAACAACATCCACTGCCTCTCCTTTAAATTCCATTTGCAACTCCTCAACACATGAAGCATTCCATGAATGCATTCTGCAAGACCTGGACATGAACATGGTCTGACAAGTGGCAAGTAACATTGTGTCACAAAAGTCCTATCCAACAGCCATCTCCAACAGAAAGTGTTTCCTTTGACATTCAATGTCATTTTCAATACTATGGCTACAAGAGTAGGCTGTGTATCAGAAGTGAGTGATTCACACTCGGGCACCACAAAGCCATTCAATGCTCTTACAAGGCACAAGTTAGGAGTGAAATGGCATTCTCCCTCCACTTACCTGGATGAGCAGCGACTTCACAACACTCACGAAGCTCAGTCGCAGGACACTGCTGTCATACCCTGCTGTGAGACCCAAGGAACATAGCAGTAATTTACCAAGACTAATCCAAAAGCACATCCCAACCCACCAATTCTACCATCAAGAAGCAAAAGGGCACTGGGACCAACACTTCAGGTTCATCTCCAAGCCAATATGAGTTCTAGTCTGCATCGAGGTCACGGCTCAGACTTGGTTTTTTTAAGTTTGTAGGGATGACTTTGGGGACAGAGAGGGGAGTTAGGGGTCTGATTAGGGTTTAGAACAGGAATGTTGGGAAAGTAGAGGACAGATTAAGTCTTAGGGACAGGGATAGGGAGATGTTAGAGGTCAGGCCAGAATCCAGGCCTCTGGATTGGTGTCCATGCAGGCAGAAGGACCGGTGATCCCCTAGGTACACGAGCCAGCCAGTTCAGTATGCCTATGAGAGGCCACAGGGAAGTCAGAGGCCTATTGTCTGTGAGTGCACTGGAGCCCTCTCCTGGGGCTGAAGACCTGTCTGTGTTGTGTGAATGGGTGGGTGGGAGGGAAGAAAGGGACTTGTTTTTGGTGTTGTTGTTTTGTTGTTTGTTGTGTTCGATTTTATTGTGTTCTCTGTTGTTCTGTTGTATACTGTGGGCTGGCTATGTTGGCATTGAAATGAGTGGCTAGTCTTGTGGGCAACCCCCAGCACATCCTGAGGCTGTGCTGGTTGTAAATGCAGATGGTGCATTTCACTGTATGTCTAAATCTTGGAACTCACTGCTCACGAGCAATATGGGAGCACTTTCACCAAAAGTTAAGGAAGGTAGTAGATTTGTTTGATGAAGGAACGATGATGTCTTTTAGTCAAATTGTACAGAAATTTAACATACCCAACAAGGATCTTTTTCGTTTCTTTCAGATAAGAGATTATATACAGAAAAAAACATCATTGTTAACTGATTTCTATAGTTCAGACACAGAAAAGAGGGTGTTTCATTCTAAGGGTGAAGTCTCCATTAGTACTTTCTACAACATCCTGAGGGAATGTTCTTGTGGAGAGGCTGGGCAGCTGGGAGAGGTCTGGGAGGAAGAGTTGGGAGTAGAAATTACAGCAGAAATATGGGAAGACATCTGTGATAATGCAAAGAAGATTTCAGTTTGTAATAGAACTAAAGCATTGCAGCTCAAAATTCTGCACAGAGCCCACCTGACTCCAGATCGTCTCTCGAAATTTAAGACGGGGGTTTCTCCAATGTGTTCTAAATGTGAAGTAAATACTGGAACTTTCACCCACTGTTTTTGGTCTTGTCCCAAGCTTCAGGCATACTGGAGTGAGATTTTGGGTGAAATGGAAAAGATTCTGAAGATGGAGCTTGAACTGGACCCAGTGTCTTTCCTCTTAGGCTTACCCAGCAGTCGTATTATTAATGCACATCAGAAAAAACTTTTTAACATCCTGACTTTTTGTGCGAGGAAGAACATTTTACTTTGTTGGATATCCAATAAGGCCCCTGGACTTTTTGGTTGGCATAAATTAATCATGGAATACATTCCTTTCGACTTTTTGACATGTATGGTACACTCAAAAACAGATAGTTTTCAAAAAACATGGCAACCTTTTCTGCAGTATATAGATGTAAACTTGTCTGCTGTACTAATAAGGGCTTTTGCATAGGATGTTGAGGTGACGTCTATATTTTGATGGAAGTGTTCTGATACCTGATATCTGAGAGGGGAAGAAATGTAAATGTAAGTGTATCTGGAAATTGTAAGTTTTGTTAGGCTGTGCAAAAAAAAAATCTTAAAAAATTAAAAAAAAAAGAAGGTAGTTTATCCTCACACCTCTCGAGCATAATACGTACTCTCCTTACCAGCAGAACCTCAAAAAAAAAATGAGCACCATCAGTAGTGTAGTGGTTATTGTGACGTTATTACAGCTTGGAGCATCAGAGTTCAAAGTTTAATAACCAGCATCCTCTGTAAGGAGTTTGTGTGTCCTCCCTGTGGAGTGCATGAGTTTTCTCCTGGTTGCTCCAGGTTCCTCCCACAGTCCAAAGACCTACTGGGTAAGTTAATTGGTCATTGTAAATTGTCCCATGATTAGACTAGGGTTAAATCAGGGGCTTCTGGACAGCGCAGCTTTAAGGGCTGGAAGGGCCCATTCTAAATAAACAAAATTTTAAAAACTGATTTTCAACATTTCTACTAATCTGTAAGTTAATTTACAGCCTGTTCTGTTCAAGTGCTCAAGCCACAGATATTCCAGATTTACAAAGGACATCTACGTTGCTGATGCCCTTCATAATTGTTGTTCCCTCTTTTCAAGACCTTAACATCCTCCCTAAAGTTCTGCTATCCAAAAGGATTTGTATGCAGATACACACAGTTTCCCTACTTCTTTACCTCCTTCAACACAGCAGCTTTAGAATCTAATTAGAACTTAGCTATTTCTATTTCATTTTTATTTTCTAATTTCCATCATATTATTGATTTTCCCTCTCATCAAAATATATCACGATAAGAGAGTAATTAAATTTACTATTTGAAAATTAAACTGAATTTACTATTTGAAAAACAACCCTATATCCTCTAGAAGTTTCTTGCTGTGCTTACAGTTCACAACACGTCCAAGATTTGTTACATATGCATATTTTCAAATTGTTCCCATGTGTCCAAATCCTATTTTTCTAATATAAAATCCGAGAATAATAAAATAATCTTTTCTAAATTTCTCCACACGCCAGTCTCCAATTAGTTAGTGAGAAAGTGGCTGACTTGATCTGCTATTTGGAAATTGAAGAACCAGCAATAAAAGATGTGAAAAAAGGAGGATCAGATTATTTGGCTGGATGAAGATAATGAAGATAAAGTAAAATGTACCAGTGAAACTGTATTCACAGGTAAAGTCAATAGGCTTTAATAGACGAGTTGGTAATTGGATTTAAAATGGCACTAACATTTTTGTAGATTCCTTCGCTCCAGAATTTAACATTTAAAGCAGGCTGCCAGTGATGCGATTTCATTAACTGCTTGAGCAATGGTCTGACAGCCATGTGATAGATTAATCTTATTATGTGTCTCTGCTCAAGTTCATCTGTAGCTCAGGTAGTCAACCTGTAGCAGCAAATTTTGTGTGGAAGTTTGAAATACTTTGCCTCCAGGGAACAACAGAGAGTGTGCATAGAAAAATCGACAAGCCCCTGATGTCTATATGTTACAATATAGAAAAAACTCCAGGCATTTTGTAAACTGAAAGTTCTCACAAACAAGGTAATAAAATACCATTTCAAATGTATTTCAGTAGTGCTTGTTACGTGATAAAAACTGGACAGGACAATAGGAATGGAGAATTTCTCTACTTCTAAGTAGTATCAAGATATATTTTTATATCCGCCTGAGAGGACAGGTAGAAACCTCACCAATGGGAAAAAAGAGGATTGAGGGAACAGAGATATGTGGAGGCAGGGAGAAAAAGAAGAGATGGGTGACAGAGTGAGGTAAAGCGAAGTAAAGGGATTTTGTTGTGTATTTAATATTTCAGTAATATTGTAAATATTGAGTAATCTTGTAAATATATTGTTTGATTAAGCTTTCTTGTTCATCTAAATAATCCATTACAGGTTAAATGTATAAATACATGAATTGCATATGTCAACACACTACCATGTTTGGTCCACATTTTGGACCCGCAGTTTGGACTCCCGTGCCTTTCTTTGAATTAGTTTAATGTTTTGAAGTTATAAAACATAACATGAAGATCAATTTACATACGGGTCTTGAGGTGGAGCAAGGAATTAGGCGTGAAGATAAACAATGGCCCATAAAACTCTAAACATCTGCAAATATAAATAGATTATTTTTACATGACTACCTATCAGAGGATCTTCTACAGTAGCCTGCAATTCTGTTGATGATATCTGAATAACTTCTGTGCAAAACATTCTTTTCACAAACCCTTGACAGCATATTTAGCCAGGCCCAGAGTAAGAATAAAATGGATATATATATAGTGACCTTGCCTCGTTAGCCAGGATGTTAAGAGCAGGGAGGTCATGGCACCATTGTATAAAACATAGGTTAGGCTACAGTAGGAATCTAGTGTTACCACTATTTAGAAAGAATGAGGTTGAGGAAACTCACCCGGATGTTACCAGGGGTGGAATGTTTCATTTATGAGGAAAAACTGGATAGATTGTGTTTATTTTCCATGGAGCAAAATAAACTTAAGAGATATACAGAAGTATAAGAGGCATAATTGGGACAAATATGGCAAATCCCCATGGCAGAAATGTCTAAAATGAAAAATAAGAGGTTCAGAGGGGATCTGCCAAAGATTTTATTTTTACCCAGGTGGTGACTGAAATCTGGAAAACGCACTGTTTGAGAAGGTGATGGAAGCAACTATGATCACAACACTTTAAAAGCATCTTGAGCTACCAAGGCTAGGGGCAAAGCATTGCTAAATGGGATTAGCACCTAATGACTGGCATGGAAATGATGGTCCAAGGGAGTGTTTCTGTGCAATATGGCTCTATGACTCATTAAATAAAACAAAGGAAAAAAGTACCACCGTTTATAGGTTCATTGTCCATTCAGAAATCTGATGGCAGAAGGGAAGAAGCTGTTCCTGAAATGTTGAGTGTGTGTCTTCAGGCTCCTGTACCTCCTTCCTGCTGGGAGCAATGTGAGGAGGGTATGTCCTGTGTGATTGGGGGTGGGGCGGGGGTCCTTAATGATGGATGTGCCTTTTTGAGACATCGCCTTTTGAAGGTGTCCTGATTGCTGGGGAGACTAGTGCCCATGATGGAGATGACTGTGTTTACAATTTTCTGCACCTTATTCTGATCCTGTGCAGTGGCCCCTCCATACCAGACGCAACCAGTTAGAATGCTCTTCATGAAGGACAAACTCCAAGTAAATGGCAGGATACTTGGTAGTGTAACGGAGCAGAGGGATCTGGGGTACATGTCCACAGATCCCTGAAAGTTGCCTCACAGGTAGATAGGGTAGTTAAGAAAGCTTATGGGGTGTTAGCTTTCATAAGTCGAGGGATTGGGAGGCAGGGTTTGAGGGTCGGCACAACAATGTGGGCTGAAGGGCCTGTACTGTGCTGTACTATTCTATGGAACATCTATAGAAATTTGCAAATGCCTTTAGTGACCTACCAAACCTCCTCGAACTCCTAATGAAATGTAGCCACTGTCATGCCTTCTTTGTAATTGCCTCAATATGTTGGCCCAGGATAGATCCTCAGAGACATTGCCTCACATCTTGAAACTTGAAACTGCTCACCCTTTCCACTTCTGATCCCTCAATAAGGATTGGTGTATGCTTTCTTGTCCTACCCATTCTGAAGTCCACAATGGTCTTACAGAGATTGGTGTAAGGTTGTTGCTACAACACCACTCAACTAGCTGATCTATATCACCTCTGTATGCCTCCTCATCACCATCTAAAATTCTGCCAAAGGCAAGTTTGAGCTGTTCCTAGCCACACAGTCATTGGTGTAGAGAGAGTAGAGCAGTGGGCCAAGCATGCATACTTGAGGTACGCCAGTACTGATTGTCAGTCAGGAAGAGATGTTACTTCTGATCTGCACTGCCTGTGGTCTCCTAATGAGGAAGTCAAGGATCCAGTTGCAGAGGGAGGTACAGAGGCCCAGGTTTTGGAGTTGTTGATTAGAATTGAGGGTGTGATTGTGTTGAACGTTGAGCTGTAGTCAATAAACAGCAGTGTGACAGAAGTTTTGGTATTGTCAAAGGCCGAGTGGAGAGCCAGTGAGATTGCATCTGCTGTAAACCCAATGTGGCAATAGGCAATAGGAAAATTGCCATGCGTCCAGGTCCTTGTTTAGGCAGGAGTTGACCAACCTCTCAAAGCATTTCATCAGAGTAAATATGAGAGCCACTGGACAATGGTCAATGAGGCAACTCATTCTGCTCTTCTTCTTGGGCACGGGTATGATTATCACGCTATGCATAGCATATACTGGCAATGCCAATGTGGGTTCTCCACGAGTAAATTGGGAAAACCATTCATTGAAATTTGCAGCTCAAATGTACTGGTCCTGCACACGTCAGAATATAACAGTAGAGACGAGGAAATTTTAATCAAACCCAAGTCGGCTACTTACCTGTTGAAGAGCAGTGAGATGTTTGAGTTTAAAAAAATGCAGTGAGAAACAGTCAACCAAAAAAATACAATGCAGCTCATGTTTCTTTTGAAAGGATACACACAGTCAAGAAAGCGGACAAATTCATGGATTCATAAACAGTGAGTACCGGGTGATAATAATCAAAAATTACAAAAAGGAGAAATGGCTAGTTACATCAAAAAAATTGAAGAGTTTGATTGCACAAGAGATTACTGGGCATTGCATACTGAGCAAATTGAGCAGTATTCTGAAGCAAACGAAATAGCCAATGTGAGGTGAGTACAAATTGAATTTACAGGCATACAGTTTCCTTAAAATTTTAACTGCTTCATCCAAACCAGTCAAAAGGAGCTTTGTTGATATCCTGAAAATAATGCAGGAACATTCAGAACTGAAGCCATTGTTGACTGCTGAATGTTTTAGGGTTCATAAGCAGAATCAAAAGGAAAGGGAGTCCATTTCAGCGTACATGGCTGAACTGAAGAGATTGTCTGAGCATTGTCAGTTCAGTGATGGGCTTAATGATGCACTGAGAGATTGTTTAGTTTGTGGAATCTTACAAGATCTTACAAAACCAGCTCCTAACTGAAGCACAACTTACGTTTAAAAGAACAGTTGAAATTGCTGTATCAATGGAAACAGCAGACAGAGGTGCAATTGAATTGCAGTCAGGAATGAATGTAAGTGTGAACAGAATTGCAATGTCTAAATAGAAACCTGCCTGGCCAAACAAATTGTATTATTGTTGTGGTAGGAGTTTACATACCAGACCAATGCAGGATTGAAAGTGAAATTTGCTGAAAATGCAACAAAGTAGGACACATACAAAGAGCACGTCAGGTGGACAAAATTAAATAGACTGTACAGGGAAGAGAAAAAGAAAAAAACTCATGTTGCAGTTTCAAAAAGAGCACAAATCTGCATGCTGTTCATGAAAAATCTAATAATGATGAGAATGACACAGGACTGACTGAGTAGCCATGAAACTTATAATGTGAAAACTAACAATCAACAGGAAATATGGCTTACAATAGAAGTGAACAGCAAATAAATTAAAACAGAATTTCTACACTGGTTCGGCTGTTTCAGTCATTCCGCAAAATGAGTTTAAACAGCATTTCAAATTTACTAAACTGAAGCCTGCCTATATCCAACTAAGAACTTACACTGGAGAAAAGATAACTCTTGAGGATCAGCATTAGTTGGCTGGAACAACTACAATTTGAGTGGAGATCCAGCCACCATTTGCAAGCCACATCTCTTGGAATAGAGTCAATTTAAAGCAAATTAAGAAAGGTACTAAATAAAGCCACAGCAGTGTTCAAGGGAAACTCTAACATATCAAGGATAAAATGATGTTAAGTGAAAATGCCACACCCAAGTTTTACAAAGACTGTCTAGTTCTTTGTACCATCCGTGATAAAGCAGCTGGTGTACTACAGTACTGCGCAAAAGTCTTAGGCACATATATAAAGCTAGGGTAGTAATTTTATATATTGCACTATACAGTACTGCTACTGTAAAAACCAACTAATTTCATGACATATGTGAGTGATGATAAACCTGATATTGATATGGGTCTCTATTGTGGACTGGGAGCAGGAAGAGTGCAGGGAGAGGGAAATCATGGTTGGGAAAAAGGGAAGGGAGAGAGGAGGGAGCAGGAAGCACCAGAAAGACATTCTGTAATGATCAATAAACCAAATGTTTGGAATTAAACACTTGCCTGGTGTCTCAGGGCTGAGCGCGTTACACCCGCGCCACCCCCTGCCCCTGACAGTCCTTCTCTGCCACCTGTTCCGCACTTCTCTTATGGCACTCTACCCTCCCAACATTATTTTCTCCCGCCAGATTTACAAACTCATTCTCCACTCCACATTGACAAATATAGTAATGCGCAAAGGATTTAGGCGTCCCAGCTATGTCTATGTGCCTTAGACTTTTGCAGAGTCCTGTGGATCGCATGGAGGCTGAAGGAATTCTTTCCAAGGTTGAGTGGAGCCCATGGTCAATGCCAGTGGTCCTAGCAGTCAAGAAGAATTGATCTGTGGCAATTTTAAGGTAACCATCAACCCAGTATCGAAAGTAGATCAATACCTTCTGCCCAGGATAGAGGATATTTTTCCAAACCTTTCAGGAGGAAAATGCTTCAGCAGAGTGGATTTACCTACAGATGGAGATGGAAGAAGAGTCCAAAGTGCTTCTCACCATAAACACTCACAAAGCTTATATTTGGAGTAGCATCTGCACCTGCGTCCCAGCAGAAAGCTATGGACCAGGTACTGCAAAGCTGTCCGGGCATCAATGTTGCCAGGTTGACATTACTGTTACCAGAAAGGATGACAAGGGACATCTCCAGAATCTCAAGGCAGTGTCAAAAAGATTAGGAGATTCTGGGCTCAGAGCACGATGTCTCCTACCGCCGTTTAAGCAGTGTTGGACGCTTCAAGGCCAAAAGATGTGTCACAGTTGAGGTCCTTTTTAGGATTTGTCAATTATCGTAATAGGTTCCTGTCAACCTTGCTACTTGAACCTATTACTACAGATTAGGAAGAAATGGCAATGGACAGAGCAATGTGAGGCAGCTTTCAAAGGGGTAAAGTAAGTGGTGATGTTAGACACTGTACTCACACACTGCGATCCATATCGTTCAGTGAAGCTCACCCGTGACACATCACCTTATGGTATAGGGGCAGTCGTGTCACATATTATGAGTGATGGAAGTGAACACCCCATGGCCTTTACATCATTTTCCCTTACCACTGCAGAGAAGAGAAACACACAGATTGACAGAGGGGCCTTGAGTCCGGTTTGGGGTGTAAAACATTTCAACTATTACTTGTATGGGAGAGGGTTTACCCTCATTACTGATCATCAACCACTAGTGTCTATTTTCACTTCATAGAAGTTTGTTCCACTAACAGCAGCAGCATAAATGTGGAGATGGGCTCTGTACCTTGGAGGACACAATTACAAGATCAAATGCAAGAGGACAACTAATCATGGAAATGCCCTATTTATCCTTGGAAAAGGAAATACCTGAAAAATTTACAAAAAAGGTTACTGCTCTTGATGTATTCTCTGTAATGCAAATTGAAAGTCTCCCTATTAAGGCAGAGATAATCCAGAAATCAGAAAAGACCCCACACTGTCCCAGGTCTACATGGCCACCCAAGATGGTTGGAATGCACAGAAGAAACTCCAGTTCCCCCCCCCCCCCACCGTATTTATCAGTGCTGGGATGAACTTGCCCTTGATGGGGGCTGCATTATGTGGGGATAGAGAGTTGTTGTACCATCCAAGCTGAGAGCTAAAGTCTTGGAGGAGCTAAATGCCAGTCATGAAGGCTTGGTCAAAATGAAAGCTCTTGCTTGAAGCTTTGTCTGGTGGCCTGGGGTAGATCAGCAGTTCGAGCAGCTCGCCATGCACTGTGCGGGATGCCAACACATAAAGAAGGTGCCAAGAGCAGTGCCTCTCCATCCCTGGGAATGGCTTGCAATGCCCTGGCAGAGGATCCCTGTGGATTTTGCCGGACCTTTCATGGGCACAAATTTCTTGGTAGTAGTGGGTGCAGCTACAAAGTGGCCAGAAGTGTTCCCAATAGCCTCCAATACAGCCTCGCACACTGCTGATGTGTTGAGAAGCTTCTACTCAAGGGCGAGTGTTCCAGAACATTTAGTCAATGGCAGTGGACCATAGTTCGTTGTGGACCAGTTTTTGTCATTCCTGGAAATGAATGGAATAGGACATATTACATCTGCACTGTACCACCCAGCTACAAATGGCTTGGTGGAAAGATTTGCCCAGAGTCTAAAAAATGCACTGTGAGCAATGTCAGCAGAACACACCACATTGACACTGAATCAGAAGCTCACCAATTTCTTCCTTGCATATCACAATGCAACACCCTCCACAACCAACAACTCACCTGCTGTGCTCTTCCTGGATCATCCCTTCTGTTCACGCTTGGATCTCCTCAAACCCAATCTCAGAAAGAGTATGCAGGGCAAACAGCTGAGACAAAATGAGGGCTCCTCAGACAAGGAGGTTCGGTGTTTCACTCCTAGACAAGCAGTCTGGTGAGAGACTACAAAGCTGATTAAAAGTAGGTACCCAGAAAGATTAAGGACAGTACTGGATCACTCCCCTACACGGTGGAGATTGCATCTGAAGTCATCTGAAGACAACATATCAACCAGTTGAGGACAGCAGAGCGAATTATTAGAGAAGAAAGGTGGGCAGAGCTATTAAAACCTCTTCTTGCAGTCCCTGAGTCAACATCTACAACTACTGTACCACCGAGGAGCCCTCAGGACCTCAAATTGTTTCATAACTACGAGTCTGAGAGTGTTGCGTATTTAATATTTATCAATTACTATAAATGGTCCCTGCCAAACCTGGCTACTGTGCTCCACCTCTTGAACTCATTACTACAGATTGGGAAGAAATGGCAATGGCCAAAGCAGTGTGAGGTGGCTTTCCAAAAGTCGAAAGAAATGATGGCATCAGACACTGTGCTCACACATTATAATCCACACATCCAAAAGAAGTGTGTCCAGAGCTGTCAGAACCACTTTCTGCGGTACCAGAGTCAACTCCTAGAACTAACATATGAGGCCCCAAGACCTGAGAGTGTTTCACAGCCTCAAGTCTCACCTGCCAAGCAGAGTGATATCACTCTGCAGGAACGGCGTTATCCACCAAGAGTAAGACATCCTCCCCAGCGATTAAATCTTTAGGCCTGAATGGGACAATTTAAGAATAACCATGCTGTGGATGTCTATATAGTATATCATGTAGCATACTGTATATATAATGTAGTAAGTTGAGACGCATTCTATATTGAGTTGGAGCAGGGAAGTGTGTTGTGTTTTTAATATTTCAACAGTATTTGAGTAATATTGTAAATATGTTGTTTGATTAAGCATTCTTGTTCATTTAAATAATTCATTATGTGTTATATGTAAAATAAGTGAATTATAAACATCACATCATATGCGCGTGCCTCGCTTAAAATAAAAATGAAATTAGACTTGCATTCCGGACCCTCTGTGTTTTCCTTTCAATCAATGTTATGTTTTGGAGTTACAAACCATAACAACATCCCCATCATTGTGTCCCGGGAGTGACCATTGACCAGAAGCCGATTAAATATTGTAGATCAAAGGCTAGATATCCTTCAGTAGGTAACTCATCACTCTGACATCTTAAATCCTTTCCGTTATTTCCGAGGCAGCTTGATGAGTACAGTACTTCCCAGTTGCCTGGATGAGCACAGATCAAGCAACACTCAGGAAGCTCAGTGCTTCCAAACTGCACCCAGCAGCGACTGACCAAATATCAGAGGCAGTGCAACAAACCTGGCACACAGCAGAGAACAAAACTTAATCTCCTAATTTGTGTAGCCCATTACCACAGGAGGACAATCATTTCTAAAAAGCCCGTGCGTTCAGGTTCACATGTACAGTGAAGCATATATTCAATTATAAATTTAACTGAAATATGATATCAATCTTATAATATATACAAACAGGAATGAGATATGTAAAGACATTATACCAAATAATGTAGCAAACATATAAAATGGTAAAAAAGACTATTCAGCCCAACTAATATATGCTGTTACCTATGCTTGTACAAGGATTCTCCAAACCCTTGTCATTCAACCCTTCAGTGCACCAATGAGAATCTCACATTAAAATAGGATTATTAAAATGTTGGATGCTCAACCTGCATCTTAGATAATCCACCAATTATCCAATTAGCTCCTTGCGACCAGTCTATGATTTTACCATCAATCAGTACCCAACCATGTCCCAGAACATCGTGCACTGATAGGTTTTCATCTGTGGTAATCACCGCATCTGTCAGGCTGCTGAATTGAATCCCATAAGGACCCTTGAAATAAAAAGAGTCTGGAGGTTGACAGAGAGCAGCACAACTCTAGTACCACCAGCTGAATAAGCCAGGGTGCTGCCTAGCAACAGCACGGGTCTGAAGAGCCACACTAATACAATGCTTGCTGATTGAAAAAAGGGAAATGAATAGCCAGAGGCTAGCTTAAAGAAATAAAATTCAATTTAAAAAAGACAAGCGTGTATCTAGTACTAACCTCTGGAGCTTTTTTTCTGATTATAGTCACAGACTGGCTGGAAGGAGCAGAGAGGGAAGAATGGAACTACATAAAAGAGCAGAAGAAAACAAATTGCGGGCAAAGGCAGCATGGCTGCCAAATGCTTGATTCAAGGGAGGAGGACATGAGGGAGAAAGACAGCACCAACTAGCAAGGAGTTGGCACCTTGCCGGCTGAGTGTGGAGCTGATCCTTTTCACCATTCCCTGAAGATAATGCCAAATTCTGGAAAGCATTGCACAGTCATAGTCATCTCACACTCTCCCACAGCTTCCTGCACAACCAAAGGCCTGGCAGTCATTTTACCCAACAATGGGAAGATTGTATAAATCTGTCGTTACTAAAAGATGGTTGTCCAGTCGCCGACTAAAGCCCTAATCTTCAAAGGTAGAAGACTGACACCTCTCAGCAGTTGTTCTCACAGAACACTGCAACGGGAGGAGTTGGCTTCCCCTTGTCTGCACAGTGGGAAACAGAATGTGTGACAGCACGGGTCAGAAACCAGGCGCCATTCCACAGGAAGACAGCGAGCAGCAATGGGAAGATTAATATATACGATTCTTCCAGCAGGTCCAGCAGCTCATATAAGAATTGCAACTGCTTGGACATGGAATGTGTCAGCTGGCTATTTCTTCTCATCGGTCTTCATTCCCTCTCTTTTCCTCTCTCCTCTAACTCTTCACCAGACTCGAAGTCTTTCGGGCTCTTTTTTTTTGTTTCTTCATTCTCTAAGCCCTCTCTCTCTACCTCATTTGTGTCCCTTTTCCTCTAAGAGTGCTCTCTCCCACTCCCTCTCACTCAGCCTACCTCCCTCTTTCTTTCTTCCCCTGTCTCAGCCTCTTTACCTCCTTCTCTCCTACTCAGCCTCCTTCTCTTCCTGTGTCACTCTCACTACTTACCTCTCTCCCAGTTTCAACCCCCCCTCTTCCTGGCAAACACTCTCTCCTTCCCTGATCAGTTCTTTCCTGTTCATTCAATTTTTGTCTCTTTTTGTCCCCTATCATCCATGCCTCCCAATCTCCACCATCCCCCAAAACACCCCATTCCTAGCCTCTCTGTTTATTGCTAACGAAATATTTCTCACAAAGAGAAATGAAATTTAAAGCAATAATGTAGTAATAGTAACATTCCGAAGAAGTACAGTTAGGGCTAGTGAGTTGTGGGCATGCAATGTTGGCACTGGAAGCAAGGTGACACTTGTGGGCTGCCCCCAGAACAATCCTTGCTGGTTTGATTTGACGCAAATGACCTAATTCATGGTACATTTCTATATTTCAACATAGATGTGATAAATAAAGCTATTCTTTCATCTGTCAGAAGGAAGCAAAATCTAAAAAGATCAGAGCACCAACATGACAAGCTCCGGAGGGTAATGACCTGAGTAGCAGAACTGCTTTCAGAAGGCCACACAATGCTTGGTATGAAATTGGACAACACTTTTACAATCCAGTGCTTACAGGGATGTAAACAAGGAGATGAAGACCTGACAAGTTTAATTACCTTTCTTTGTAATTTAGAGTTCTGTTCATCTCCAGAAATTCAAAGGAATATCGGATACAAAATGTGGGCTCCTCAGGTGAGGCAAAGGATATCAGCGTGCACAAGAGGCACCCCAATGGAGGTGCTCAGGTATATTATTAAGATGGAAAGGTGAGGCCACGGAAGGACTGAAATGCTAAGATTACAGTACGGAAATCAAGGCAATGATGACCAAGGTAATTCTGCAACTGGATCCTCAACTTCCTCACCTGAAGACCACAGTCTGTGTGAATTGGAAATAACGTCCCCACACCACTGACAATCAACACCAGCGCACCTCAAGGATGTGTGCTTAGCCCACTGCTCTACTCTCTCTACACCCATGAGTGTGTGGTTAGGCACAGCTGAAATCCCATCTATAAATTTGCTGACCACACTCTGCTATTGGTAGAATTTCAGATGGTGATGAAGAGGCGTACAGGAGTGAGATAGATCAGCTAGGTGAGTGGTGTCGCACCAACAACCTTGCACTCAATGTCAGTATGACCAAGGAACTGATTGTAGACTTCAGAAAGGGTAAGATAAGACACACACCAATTCTCATAGAGGGATCAGAATTGGAAAGGGTGAGCAATTTCAAGTTCCTGGGTGTCAAGATCTCTGAGGATCTACCCAGGGCCCAACATATCGATGCAGTTACAAAGAAGGCACGACAGCAGCTACATTTCATTAGGAATTTGAGGAGATTTGGTATGTCACCAAGGCCACTCGCAAATTTCTACAGATGTACAATGAGGAGCATTCTAACTGGCTGCACAAGTCTGGTATGGGGAGGGGGGTGCGGGTGTCACTGCATAGGATCAAAATAAGCTACATCAAGTTGTAAACTTAGTCAGCTTCATCATGGGCACTAGCATCCCCAGCATCCAGGGCAACTTCAAGGAGTGATGCCTCATCCGTCATTAAGGACCCCCATCACCCAGGACATGCCCTCTTCTCATTGTTACCATCAGGGAGGAAGAACAGGAGCCTGAAGGCACACGCACACTCAACGATTCAGGAACAGCTTCTTCCTTTTCTGCCATCAGATTTCTGAAAGGGCATTGAACCCATGAACACTATCTTGTTACTAAAGTGCAGGTGCTGGAAATCCACGCAACACACACAAAATGCTAGAGGAACTCAGCAGGCCAGGCAACATCTACGGAAAAGAGTACAGTCGACGTTTTAGGCTGAGGTTCTTCAGCAGAACACTTTTTCTCTTCTGGCACTACTTTTTTAATTTACTTTTTTAAAAAATATATGAGAAAAACAAAAAAAAAACTCATTTGGTCCCCTCCTTCCAGACTTCTATCCAGTTGATCTGAGAAAAGCCTCCAGTCTCTGGACACCAGCTCAAAGCTCTATGAATTGACCACTAATCTAAAAACCAGAATTGGGGTTTGAGTAATCTAAAAGCCAAATCTCAAATGGTGGAATGCAAAGGGGAAAATGCTACGACTCGGTTGAATGTTACTTCTGCCGGATCCCACTTGAACTGCCATTTTTGGTTTGGACACTGTTCAGGACAGAGTGGTTTTGCCTGGCCGTTGCTTCATAGAGACAAGTTTTCCAACACCTACCACCTGCAGTTGAGCCTGATGAATGGTTACTTGAGAAAGGTCAGGCAAATGTAGGACCTTACACAAAAGGAGCCAAAGTCAAAAATGGGAAGGGAGGGAAAAGAAGCAGATGTTCTAGCCAATATACATCGCTAGTGCATTAAGTTGTGTGACAAAAGTGGTTATTTGCCCTCACTCTGCTGGTCTGAGCTTCTGTTGGGTAAATCTCTGGTCTGTGCATTTTTTTACTAACACACGTTTCATGAAGAAAGACAATCTGGGTGCTTCAGTCATTCTTTACCTTTATTTGTCAATGGTAATCATTCCGCTGTGCTCTGCAGTGAAAGTGAATAAGCTATTAAATATTTACTTGTCCAATCTTCTTGTATTTGCATCCTGATAAACTTAAGAGCTTTGCTTTACTTCAAAGCATCGGGTAAATGAATGTTTTACTGATGCACTGAACTCTCTACATATTTTTGTTATTAAAATTTTCACTGATTCTTTAAACTGACAAGAAGGAAATTTTGAAAGATATGAGGCCAATGTTGACTTTCTTCAAATTTAGGATTAATTTAAATTTGAAAATCAATTTGTTTGTAGAAGTAACCAAGTGGTGTTCATTCAGCAATGTTTGGTGAGTGTAAAAATGAAATTACATGGCCATTTTGCACACAGTTCAATGTATGGGAAAAATCCCCTTTCCATTCTGAAGTACACTGTTAAGCTTAACTCCAGTACATGCTGTCTTCAACAGCAAAAAATGTTATAACGTTTGAAGATGATACAAAACTGTAAAAAATTATACAATGTGAAAAAGTTAGTGATAATTTTTAGGATGACTAAAGTGACCTAAAAGAAAAAACGTATTTGCACAGTGAGTGGTTCAGGCTTGGATCTTAACGTATACAGATTTAAATGTTGTGTTCAAAAGGGAACCTGTGGGAAGTCCTGGATTCTCCCAGCCTCCCGGATGGCCATACCTGCACCAGGTGTGTCGAGCTACAGCTCCTAAGGGACCATGTTAGGGAACTGGAGTTGCAGCTCGATGACCTTCGTCTGGTCAGGGAGAGCGAGGAGGTGATAGAAAGAAGTTATAGGCAGGTGATCACACCAGGGCCACAGGAGACAGACAAGTGGGTCACAGTCAGGAGAGGGAAGGGGAAGAGTCAGGTTCTAGAGAGTACCCCTGTGGCTGTACCCCTGAACAATAAGTACTCCTGTTTGAGTACTGTTGGGGAGGACAGCCTACCTGGGGGAAGCAACAGTGGCCGTGCCTCTGGCACAGAGTCCAGCCCTGTGGCTCAGAAGGATAGGGAAAGGAAAAGGATGGCAGCAGTGATAGGGGACTCTATAGTTAGGGGGTCAGACAGGTGATTCTGTGAATGTAGGAAAGAAACTCAGATGGTAGTTTGCCTCCCAGGTGCCAGGGTCCGGGATGTTTCAGATCGCGTCCATGATATCCTGCAGTGGGAGGGAGAACAGCCAGAGGTCGTGGTACATATTGGTACCAATGACATATGCAGGAAAAGGGAAGAGGTCCTAAAAACAGATGACAGGGAGTTAGGAAGGAAGTTGAGAAGCAGGACCGCAAAGGTAGTAATCTCGGGATTACTGCCTGTGCCACGCGACAGTGAGAATAGGAATAGAATGAGGTGGAGGATAAATGTGTGACTGAGGGATTGGAGCAGGGGGCAAAGATTCAGATTTCTGGATCATTGGGACCTCTTTTGGGGCAGGTGTGACTTGTACAAAAAGTACGGGTTGCACTTGAATCTGAGGGGGAACCAATATCCTGGTGGGGAGGTTTGCTAAGGCTACTGTGGAGAGTTTAAACTAGAATTATTGGGGGGTGGGAACCGAACTGAAGAGACTGGGGAAGAGACAGTTGGCTCACAAATAGAGAAAGCTTGTAGACAGTGTGTGAGGGAGGATAGGCAGGTGATAGAGAAGGGATATGCTCAGACCAACGGTTTGAGGTGTCTATTTTAACACAAGGAGCATTGGAGAAAGACAGGAACAGACAAGTTAGAAAAGCACTTAATTGGAGTAAGGGGAATTATGAGGCTATCAGGTAGGAACTTGGAAGCTTAAATTGGGAACAGATGTTCTCAGGGAAAAGAACGGAAGAAATGTGGCAAATGTTCAGGGGATATCTGTGTGGAGTTCTGCATAGGTACATTCCAATGAGACAGGGGAGTTATGGTAGGGTACAGGAACCGTGGTGTACAAAGGCTGTAGTAAATCTAGTCAAGAAGAAAAGAAAAGCTTATGAAAGGTTCAAAGAGTTCGGTAATGTTAGAGATTGAGAAGATTATAAGGCTAACAGGAAGGAGCTTAAGAAGGAAATTAGGGGAGTCAGCAGGGGCCATGAGAAGGCCTTGGCGGGCAGGATTAAGGAAAACCACAAGGCACTCTACAAGTATGTGAAGAGCAAGAGGATAAGATGTGAAAGAATAGGACCTATCAAGTGTGACAGTGGGAAAGTGTGTATGGAACCAGGGGAAATAGCAGAGGTACTTAATGAATACTTTACTTCAGTATTCACTATGGAAAAGGATCTTGGTGATTGTAGTCATGACTTGCAATGGACTGAAAAGCTTGAGCACGTAGATATTAAGAAAGAGGATGTGCTGGAGCTTTTGGAAAGCATCAAGTTGGATAAGTCGCCGGGACAGGATAAGATGTACCCCAGGCTACTGTGGGAGGCGAGGGAGAAGATTGCTGAGCCTTTGGCAATGATCTTTGCATCATCATCGGGACGGGAGAGGTTCCAGAGGATTGGAGGGCTGTGGATGTTGTTCCCCTTGTTCAAGAAAGGGAGTAGAGATAGCCCAGGAAATTATAGACCAGTGAGTCTTACTTCAGTGGTTGGTAAGCTGATGGAGAAGATCCTGAGAGACAGGATTTATGAACATTTGGAGAGGTATAATATGATTAGGAATAGTCAGCATGGCTTTGTCAAGGGCAGGTCATGCTTTATGAGCCTGATTGAATTTTTTGAGGATGTGACTAAACACATTGATGAAGGCAGAGCAGCAGATGTTGTGTATATGGATTTCAGCAAGGCATTTGATAAGGTATCCCATGCAAGGCTTATTGAGAAAGTAAGGAGGCATGGGATCAAAGGGGACATTGCTTTGTGGATCCAGAACTGGCTTGCCACAGAAGGCAAAGAGTGGTTGTAGATGGGTCATATTCTGCAAGGAGGTCGGTGACCAGTGGTGTGCCTCAGGGATCTGTTCTGGGACCCTTAGTCTTCGTATTTTTTATAAATGACCTGGATGAGGAAGTGGAGGGATGGGTTAGTAAGTTTGCTGATGACACAAAGGTTGGAGGTGTTGTGGATAGTGTGGAGGGCTGTCACAGGTTACAGCGGGACAGTGATAGGTTGCAAAACTGGGCTGAGAAGTGGCAGATGGAGTTCAACCCAGGTAAGTGTAAAGTGGTTCATTTTGGTATGTCAAATATAATAGCAGAATATAGTATTGATGGTAAGACTCTTGGCAGTGTGGAGGATCAGATGGATCTTGGGGTCCGAGTCCATAGGACACTCAAAGCAGCTTCGCAGGTTGACTCTGTGGTTAAGAAGGCATACAGTGTATTGGCCTTCATCAATCATGGAATTTAATTTAGGAGCTGAGAGGTGATGTTGCAGCTATATAGGACCCTGTTCAGATCCCACTTGGAGTACTGTGCTCAGTTCAAGTCGCCTCACTAAAGGAAGGATGTGGAGACCATAGAAAAGGTGCAGAGGAGATTCACAAGGGTGTTGCCTGGATTGGGGAGCATGGCTTATGAAAACAGGTTGAGTGAACTCGGCCTTTTCTCCTTGGAGCAACGCAGGATGAGAGGTGACCTGATAGAGGTGTATAAGATGAATGAGAGGCATTGATCGTATGGATAGTCAGAGGCTTTTTCCCAGGGCTGAAATGGCTGCCACAAGAGGGCACAGTGTTAAGGTGCTTGGGAGTAGGTACGGAGGAGAAGTCAGGGGTAAGTTTTTTTACACAGAGATTGGTGAGTGCATGGAATGGGCTGCTGGCAATGGTGGTGGAGGCAGATATGATAGGGTCTTTAAAGAGACTTTTGGATAGGTACATGGAGCTTAGAAAAATAGAGGGCTATGGGTAACCCTAGTAATTTCTAAGGTAGGGACATGTTCAGCACAGCTTTGTGGGCCAAAAGGACTGTATTGTGCTGTAGATTTTCTATGTTTCTATGTTTCTATGAATAAGTCGAGGAAAGGAAAGAATTTTCAGGATTAAAAAGTGAAGGAATATTTTTCCCTTGTATTACTTGTGGCAAGTTTCACCTTCATTTCATCTTCCTCAGTTCTTGACTTTTTGCCAATAGGAACAGTTCCACCTTATCCGCTTTGCCTATACTCTCAGTGACTTTAAATACATCCATCAGACTCCCTGAAGATCTCCTATGTTCTAAAGCCCTTTGTCACCTGGAAAATCACTTTTGTATTTTCTCAAAGCCTTCTTATTTTGGTAGTATCTTGATGGATTTATACAGGGCTAATAAGGACCCGGTGAGTTAAATGGCCTCTTTCCATGCTGTGGACATTCAGTAGACCTCCTGCCAATAGCATCTGCCCGTAGCCCTGAAGGTTCTCCGTAGCCCCTTGCTATAAGAATATGCCTCATATAGGTACAGTTCTTCTATGGCCTGTCCAACTTCCTCTGAACTCTGGCAGCAAACTTTAACAACCTGTTACCAGTAGAGTGGCACTCCCACTAACCTGCCTCTATCATAGTATATCTCTTTAAGGGTATGGCTTCAGAGACTGCACCTGTAACAATAAACGCAGATAGCTCTGCGAGCTTGCACAGGTCAATAGAGTATGCTATCCTGAAGCTAACCCAGAAACCCAGCAGCACTTTTACATGAACCTTACAAATGGAGAACTCCATCTTTACGGGACTTCCACAAACAGTGACACGGTAACCGACAGCACACACAAAATGCTGGAGGAACTCAGCAGGCCGGGCAGCATCTATGGAAGAGAGTAAACAGTCGACGTTTTGGACCGAGAAATAAAGTTATATAAGCAAATCTTCAGAATGCAGCAGGTCAAGTGGATGTAGTGGTTAAATAAATGAATTATTTGGATTAGGAATTGATTGAAAAGGAAATGAACAAAGATTTAGCAGCACGGACACTGGCTGGAGATCTCCACACAGAATTATGAAGGAAGATTGTTTCTTAGGCTGGAGGAACACATGCAGTGGCGCCACCATGAGGCCTGTCCTAGTACAGGCACTCCTCCTAACACAGATTTATGGGCCAGTGTATTGGGAACCGTTTCAACATTTGCAATTGAAAGATGAAAATACAGAGCTGAAATACGGTAAACGGTGACTAGCAGAGCGATGGAAGTTAAAGACAGGCTGGTGAAATGGGTACACACATGATAGATGAAATTTAATGCAGAGAGGCTGAGGTGATACACACGGGTTTCTTAGCTTCATAAATAAAGGAAAGGAAAGGTACGTGGCTTCCAGAGTTTCTCCGGTTAGCGGACTATTTCCCTCTTCGCCTCTCTGATGTAGTGGGGAACCGCGTACGAGGCAAGTTACAGCAGTGGTTTGCCATTGCCTTCTGCCAGGCAAGTTTCCAAAGAGATCACCAGCTCGTAACCCAGCACGGATGGGAAGCCGGCTGGATTCGAACTTGGGACCTTTCGTGTTCAAAAACAGTAAATTTATGTTGAACCTCAATGAAACACTTGAACATACTGTCCAATTCTGCTCACTGTAGGAGGATGGGAAGACCCTAGAAAGAACATAGAATGTATAAGAGTACAGCACAGAAGCAGGCCATTCAGCCCACTATGTCTGTATTGAACATGGTCCTGGAAGCTTTTTATGTTTCTTTGTACAGAAGTTATAAATTAAGAATAATATTTCTTAACATAGAATTAATATTGGAGCAGACAGTTCCTCAGATGTGTTAATACATGGGATTAGTTGCAGCAGCTGCAACTGATGATCAAAGACATGAGGACACAGTTGAACTCTATTTAATTATCCAAATCATATAAATATTTAGAAAGTAACTGGCTGAAAACACTGAAATTAAAAGTATAAACTGAAATAAAGAACAATGAACAAAATCATAACCTTCACTAATTTTAAATAAAAGTTGGTAACTTCATTCAAATAACTGGTGCAAAACTGTGAAGCCTGATATGGTCTATCACGCACCTCTGCTCAGGTTGATCAAGATCTGCTCCAGGAGTCAATGTCAAGTCCAGGAGTGGAACAGGTGATCAAGTGTGTCGGTATCTGACCTCCAACACATTCAAAACTTCAATACTCCAAAGTGCTACCGAGCAAAGTAAGATCCGGCCCAGTAAACTTTCTCAATAATAAAACTTTTTTCTACTTCTGGCACCTTCTTGCAGACCAACAGGTTTCCACATTTAGGCATAAAGCAAGAAATATTGCAGTCCAGAAACAACAAATTGAGGATTAAACACGATACAATGCTTCACACAATGTACGCAAGGTTTAAAAAATGTCGGGTCTTCTTTAAAAAAGTACAAAATAACATAAATAGTTTGGCTTACCCTGTAGCTAAGAGACAAATTATTTTTAAACTACATTAAAGAGGTCAGACGACAAACCTTTAGAAAGCCTCTTCTCCCTGGTGAACAGTAAAAACTTGTAGTTATTTGAGTTTGAGTGGTCCCAATCCACAGCCCCAGGCAGCATAGACAATATAAAACTGCATGATGTATTAACAGATTTATTAAGACCTCTAAAGAATGTAACAAATTAATACCAATGAACAATGTGTTTGATGTTGTACAATATGATTTTTGAGGAGTATTTATGTTAGGGCTCAAGGATAAAGTAAAATATTTTGGGTAAAGGAGAAGAGATTAAATGACTGAATGGCAGGAAATAAAATACAACGCAGTTCAACTATACAATGTTCACAATCATCCCCATTTTGAGTCCAGTCTGTCAACTACTTAATAAATCTTGATGAGGGCATAGAAGTCATTTAGGAAAGCAGGAAGCAGGGAAAAGTTCAAAGTAAATTTATTATCAAAGTACATATATGTCACCATATACAGCCCAGAGATTTGATTTCTTCTGGGCATAATCAGTAAATCCAATAGCCATAGCAGAATCAATGAAAGGCTGCAATCAGCAGGGCGGACAAACACAGTGGAAAAGACGATAAAGTGTGCAATTACACATAAAAATAAATAAGTAATAGAATCGAGAACATGAGATGAAGAGTCCTTGAAAGTGAGTCCTTTTTTTTGGAACAGTTCAGTGATGGGGCAAGTGAAGCTGAGTGAAATTATCCCCTCTGGCTCAAGAGGCGGGAGGAGAAGAGGCAGTGTGACGCAGCGCACGCAGCTCTCCAGTGAAATGATATTGTATCTGTTAAATAGGGGCCGTGGACAATTCTGATTTGATGAAGACAGACGTGAGAAGCAGAGGAACATAGGGAGAAATTCTGAAATGCCTGGTTGGCTGCTGTTGTTACCGTGCGATCGAGAGTCTCCGGAGGGAAGGCCCCAAAATCCCCGGCTTTGCCTGCTGCTGTCGACTGAGGCTGAGGTCGAAGCGTTCGGATAGAGATGGTGCTTGGTACTCGGTGTCAGAGGGCTGATCAGAGCTCGAAGCTTTTGGACGACTCAGAGTCGGACTGTGGTCGGGCATGGCAGGAAGAGTTTTCTTCCTTCTCCCGTCTGCGTGAGATGTGGGACTTCCGAGAGACTTTGAACTTTTTTACTGTGCTCATGGACTGTTCTTCATCAGGTTATGGTATTGTTGCACTGTTGTAACTATATGTTACAATTATGTGGTTTTGTTAGTTTTTCAGTCTTGATCTGTCCTGTGTTTCTGTGATATCACACCGGAGGAATATTGTATCATTTCTTAATGCATGCATTACTAAATGACAATAAAAGAGGACTGCGTGTTCTCATAATCTAAGAGCCTGATGGCTGAGGGGTAATAACTGCTCATGAACCTGGTGGCATGGCCCTAGAGGCTCCTGTACCTTCTTTCTGATGGCAGAAAACAAGATCTGGGTGGTGGGTGCTAATGATGGATGCTGCTCTCCCGTGACAACGCTCCATACAGGTGTGCTCAATGCTGGGGAGGGCTTTACCAGTGATGGAGTGGGCATATCCACTACTTCTTGTAGGATTTTCCATTTAAGGGCATTGGTGTTTCCATATCAGGCTTGGATGCAGCCACTCAATATATTCTCCAACAGACATCTGTAGAAGTTTGTCAAAGTTTTAGATGTCATGCCAAATCTTCGCACACTTGTAAGGAAGTGAAGGCTCTGCTGAACTTTCCTTCTAATGGCACTTACATGCTGAGCCCAAGACAGGTCCTCTGAAATGACAATCCTGAGTAATTTAGGGTTGCTGACCCTCTCCTCATCTTATCTCTCGATGTGGGCTGGCTCATGGCCCTCCAGTTTCCTGCTCCTAAAGGCAGTAATCAGCTCCGAGGTCTTGCTAACATTGAGTGAGAGGTTGTTGCTGAGGCTCCACAGCCAGATTTTCAATCTTCCTCCTATACACTGATTCATCACCTCCTTTGATTCGACCCATTACAGGGGCGTCATTGGCAAACTTGAGAGTGGCAGTGGAGTTGTGCTTAGTCACAGAGAGATAAGTGAGTAGAGTAGGGGGCTAAGCACACGGCCTTGGGGTGCACCTGCGCTGATGGAGATTGAGGAGGAGATGCTGTTCCCAGTCCGAACTGACTGGAGTCTGCAAGTGAAGAAATTGAGGATCCAATTGCACAAGGAGGTATTGAGGCCAAGGTCTTGAAGCTTATTGACCACTTTTGAGGGGATGATTGTATTGAATCATCCAGATGTCCAGATGTTCCAGGGTTGAGTGAGGTGCCAATGAAGTGGCACCTGCTGCAGGCCCATTGCCCCGGTAGGCAAATTGGAGTGGATCCAAGTCACTTCTCAAGCAGGAGTTGATGTGTTTCATCACCAACCTCTCAAAACACTTCATCACTGTGGATGTAAGTGCCTCTGGAGGATAGTCATTGTGGCAGGTTATCATGTTTTTCTTAGGCACCAGAGAATTGAAACCTATTTGAAGCAGGTGGTACTTCAGACTGCCAAAGCAAGAAGTTAAAGATAATTTAAAGATTGGAGAACACTCCAGCCTGTTGATCAGCACAGGTCTTTAGTATTTGGCCTGGTATCCTGTCTGGGACGGATGTTTTCCTGAAGGATGCCCACACAATAAAAGAATAATGTAAGCTTTCACTTTAAACTGGGGATGATACAAGGATATAATTCTTATGAATGGAAAACATGAGTGGGTGCCTTATTAGTATTTACATCCAAATAAAATCTGTCATGTGACAATTGCTGATTAGATATCATGACCCAAACCCATGTATGGAACAACAAAATCTGCTAGAGGAACACAGTGAGATGCGCAACAACAGGAGAAAGATTTGGAGCAAGTGTTTTTCCATGTAGCCAGTGGAGAGAAAGCCAATGGGAATGCTGATGGCTA
Organism: Mobula hypostoma; assembly: GCF_963921235.1. Classification (NCBI taxonomy): domain Eukaryota; kingdom Metazoa; phylum Chordata; class Chondrichthyes; order Myliobatiformes; family Myliobatidae; genus Mobula; species Mobula hypostoma. The sequence goes on along the minus strand of NC_086105.1, from coordinate 111,291,045 downwards.
CATCTTTGATTTTTAGGAAGAGAGTGAAGTCAAAAGACAAGTTGTTCAGGTTGAGTACTAGTCCAGCCAGTTCTACAAGAGTGTTTTTGGAAGGCAACTGTTTGGACATTCATTGCAGAGAGAAGCAGAGGGCTACAAGACTTTCTTCATGACAGATAGAGGTATATAAAGACTGGAATCCATAGTGAATTGATACTTAACCCATTGATAGTTTATTGCTCCAGATTACAACATCAGCAGTCTTGTGCCCCCAGTGTTCCCAAACTATTTTATGCGACGGACCTTTACCATTCACTGAACGGGTCCATGAACCCCAAGTTGGGAACCCCTGATTTATAAAATGTCTGTCAAAACAGATACCTATGAAGAGCTGACCAATGACTTGGAAAAGTTGGCAAGATTTTTTCCATCTTTTCAAATACTTGTCAACTTAAAAAGTGGACCTGTATGAAATTGATTAATTGTACTGAAAATGTAGTGGAACATAAATTTTGCTACAAATAAATCCTTGAATGAACTAATTCAGAGTTGCGCCCATTCATCCTTAATTCAAGTTGACATAGGTCTCCCCTTCACTTCAATCCAATCCAACACTGTACTTCCTTTTCAAAGCCAGAGCATCATAGCAAACCTTCTGCTCACAGGGGGGAAGAATTCTTTATTCACATCACTGATATTCATGCAGGTTTTTCATCAAATTGCAGTTCATACCAGCAATACTCAAGTTCATCATCAAATCCACTTCCATTCTTCCTGGTATTCACCACACCACAACTTGGGCCTCCCCCACCCTTCATCCCTGCGAAAATTGCAAGGAATGCCCGGACATCCAAAATACAAAAATGGTCTGAATTTGAACTCCTCGCTCTGAATTACAGTTATATTTTGGGATTCCCTAAAGAATTCATTGTTTCATTATTTCTTCTTGTTTTATTGAACAGAACTGACAATGAACTGCACCTAACTATTTCATCTGAGCTTGTCACTGGACTAAATAAATCAAGAAAGATTTTAAAGTGGAAGTTCTTTAGCACAGCAATAAATTCCCATCACAAAAGGCACACTCACACACCTCAGTTTAAGCTCAAGTTTATTGTCACTCAATTGTATTCAGTATTCTGCCAAATGAAACAACGTCCCTCTGGACCAAAGTGCACAAGACGGTACATATACGTAACTGACAGACAACGCATAAAGTAAAGTAACTTCAAATTAGTAAGTTAACAAATAATAAAAAATATTCCAGAAGATTGACCTTTAGCATAAGGTGCACTTAAGGTACAAGTTAAAAAGTAAACAGCGTAACGCCAATGGCACTTCATATGTGGTGAGACCTGGGTGGTGGCAGGGAATTCAGAAGTCTCATGGCCTGGGGGAAGACTGTTTCCCATTGTTATAGTCCTTGTCCTAATGCTACAGGACCTACTGCCTGATGGTAGAGGAGGCTCAAGGAGATTGTTGGATGGATGGGAGGGATCCTTGACAATGCTAAAGGCCCTATGGATGCAGTGCCCTGTATATCAAAAATAATACATTAATTCTGCATTTTCTGCTAAACATACTTCATTTAAGTATATCTAAAGGACCTATCAGATCTCTCATGGCACTCCTCATAGCAAGCTAGAAAACATCAGGACAGATGAAGGGTCTCGGCCAGAAACGTCGAGTGTTTACTCTGTACCATAGATGCTGCCTGGCCTGCTGAGTTCCTCCTGCAGTTTGTGTGTGTAGCTTCAAATTAAAGATGTTTTTTTTCCTCATCTCTATTTTATCGAGAGACCGTGCCCTCTACTTCTAGAGTCTTCAACTAGGGGAAGCGACCCCTCAGCAGCTACATTGCCAACGTGGGTGGAAGGGTAAACTAGCACTATTGAAGTGTCATCGATCAGGGTTCAATTCCCACCACTGTCTGTAAGGAGTTTGTACATCCTCCCCGTGACCACTCAGGTTTCCTCCCACATTCCAAAGACACATGGCTTGGGGCTAGTACGTTGTGGGCATAATATGTTTGAGCCGTAAGCATGGTGACAGTTGTGGGCTGACCCCAGCACATACTCACACTGTGTTGATTGTATATATGTTTCAAAGTACAGGTGACAAATAAAGCTAATCTCTTTGTCGCTCCCTCCAGAGCCGGTATCAGTTTACTTGAAATATGATATATCTTGGAACAAAACCATAATAAAAGACTCATTCTATAGCTAAATGTTTCAAAACAAAATCAGCGCAGGGAATAGAGCTAGAGGTTATACTCTCAGTGGTCAATTTATTAGGTATTTCCTGGACCTAATAAAGTGACCACTGAATGTATGTTCATGGTCTTCTGCTGCTGTAGATCATCTGCTTCAAAGTTTTATGTGTTGTGCATGCATAGGTGCTCTTCTGCACACCACTGTTGTAACACATCATTATTTGAGTTATTGTCGTGATCCTGTCAGATTAAACCCGTCTGGCCATTCTCCTCTGCCCTCTCCCATTACAAGGCATTTTCACCCACAGAACTACCATTCACTACATTTTTTTTTGCTTCTTGCACCGTTCTCTGTAAACTCTAGAGAGGGTTATACCTGCAAAACCCAGGTGATCAGCTGTTTCTGAAATACTCAAACCACCCCATCTGGCACCAACAACCATTCCACAGTCAAGGTCACTTAGATCACATTTCTTCCCCCATTATGATGTTTGGTCTGATTAACAGCTGAACCTCTTCACCGTGTCTGCATGTTTTTAGGCATCAAGTTGCTGCCACATGATTGGGTGATTAGATGTTTCCATTAATGAGCAGATGTACAGGTGTACCTAATAAAGTGGACATTGAGTGTATACCAAGTATTCATCCAATATTACTGAAAAGAAGAAAAGAATTTGAAAAGGTAAAAGAGGATTTGAGCAGAAATATGAAGAGATGGTAAACTTTATGTGAAACAAATGACAAAGGCACACTAGACTTTGGGAAGCAGAAAATGAGAATGACATTAAATCTGGTGAGTTAGTGACCATGTGCTCATGTGCTTTCTCTAAGACAAACAAATCAGGCATTGAAGGAATTCTGCTTACAAACATCAGTGGCATTTTGCATGGCAATATTAGATACCACAGTGTCCTATGGTTCCCATCTTGCATTTTATTGCATTACCTCTATCACATTGATGAGAGTTTGGATTGCTTCTATCCATTAAGTTAATAAGCCACTGTTGTCCTGCCACTGCAGGCCACTCTGCAGGGAATCAGTGTGGTCTGTTGGTTCTTTGAATTGATCTGCTAAATCAGATCAACTTCATTGCAGAGGCTGGTTTGATTTACTGGGATATGGTTGCCAGGTTGAGTTGGGAAAACTTGGGAGCTGGCTCAGTCTTAGCAACTATCACAGTCCAATCTAAAAACCTAACATTTTAGAATTGTGCGTTGAACCCAGTTCAGCCTAGAGTAAAGTCTTTTCCTTCCTTAACTGCACATATTTCACAATTGGCCATGAACAAGTCTTTCTGAAAACACAATTACTTCTCCAATTGAGGTTAGAGATGGAATTGGATGCATGTCAGCTCTGGCAGTGTTTGCAGTCCATTACTTCCTACAAGGTGATGCTTCACTCCCAGATGAGCCCAATGCCTTTTATACACACTTTGAAAGGGAGAATAAAACTACACCAGTGCAAATCCCTGCAGCATCTGGTGACCTGTGATCTCTGTCTTGGAGGCCAACTTCAGAGCATTTTTCAAGTGGATGAATCGTCACCAGGTGTCAGGCCCTGATAATGTACCTGGTAGGGCTCTGAAAACCTGTGCCGACTAAGAGGCGAGAGTGTTCGAGGACATCTTCAATCGGTCATTGTGCATTCAGAGATTCAAAAGAGTGTCACTCACATCAGTGGCCAAAAAGAGCTGGGTGAGCTGCTCAACAATTATAACCCAGTGGCGCTCACACCTACTGTGATGAAGTGCTTTGAGAGGTTGGTCATGGCCAGAATCAACTCCTGCCTAAGCAAGGGCCTGGACCTGCTGCAATTTGCCTATCGCCACACTAGGTCTACAGTGGATGCGATTTCACTGACTCTCCACCTGGCCTTGGGTGATCCGGACATTAGTAATACCTACAACAGGTTGCTGTTTATTGATTACAGCTCAGCATTCAACACAATCATATACCCTCAGTTCTAATCAACAAGCTCCAAAACCTGGGCTTCTGTATCTCCCTCTGCAGCTAGATCCATGACTTCCTCACGGGAGACCACAATATCATCTCCTCCTTGCTGACAATCAACACTCGCACTTCCAAGGATGTGTGCTTCGCCCACTGCTCTGCACCCACGATTGTGAGGCTAGGCACAGCTCAAACGTCACCTATGAATTTGCCAACAACACAACTATTGTTGGCAGAAATTCAGATGGTGTTCAGGAGGTGTACACGAGCCAGATAGATAGTCTGGTTGAATGGTGCCACAGCAACAACCTTGCACTCAACATCAGTAAGACCAAGGAAATGATAGTGGACTTGAGAAAGGGCAGGACATGGGTACACACGGCAGTCCTCACTGAGGGATCAGAAGTGGAAAGGGTGAGCAGTTTTCAGATCCTGGGAGTCAGCTTCTCTGGGGATCTGGGCCCAACATATTGATGCAATTACAAAGAAGGCATGTCACCAGTTATATTTCATTGGTAGTTTGAGAAGAATCGGTATGCCACCAACCACACTCACAAATTTATACAGATGTACCGCGGAGAGCATTTTAACTGTTGGAGTCCGGTCTGATGCCGTCTGATATGGAGGGACCCCTGCACAGGCTGGGAAAAAGCTGCAAAAAGTTGTAAACTCAGCCAGCTCCATCATGGGCACTAGCCTCCCCAGCATCGAGGACACCTTCAAAAGCCGATGCCTCAAAGAGGCAGCATCCATCATCCAGGACACCCGTTCATCTCATCGCTACCATCAAGGAGGAGGTACACACTCAATATTTCAGGAACTGCTTTTTCCCCTCAGCAACCAGATTTTTGAATGGAACACTAGCTCAGTAATTATTTCCCTTCCCTCTCTTTTTGCACTACCTCTTTAATTTATTTGTGTGCATAGATATACTTATTGTAGTGAATCATTTTTATTATTATGTATTGCAAAGCACTGCTGCCACTAAAAAACTAATTCCACGACATACGACAGAGGTATTAAATCTGATTCTGATTCTCATTTTGATTCTCTCCCTTTTTATCCCTTTTTATGAAGCAGGCACTGGACAGAATTCCTCAGAGCACCTTGGAGAAATAGTTAGTCTGTTCCTCTGCCAATGATGAATCACATTATTGGCATGCCTACTTTGTGACTAAAATTAGCAGATTGAAACACACAGTACCTCAGGTCACTTAACCAACATGTTAACATTAAAACCACACCCTAGTACTTGTTCTAAGAATGTTTTCAGATTTTCTCATATCCTCTCCTTCCATCTCACTAGTCTTCCCATTCACCATATCATCAGCACACCTCCAGTGTGACCGATTGTTAAATCACATTTCCTTACCCCATTTCCCTTCAATCCCTCTTTTCTAGGACAGCACAATCCTTCCAGACATCTCTTATCACTCTTCCACCAAAATCACTTCTGCTGGCACTTTCAGAACATGAATCAGTTTCTCCACTCTTCATTTTTAACCTCTTGCTTAGCAACAGCCCTTCTTGCTTAGCTCTTTAACCTCTTGCTTAGCAACAGCCCTTCTTGCTTAGCTCTTTAACCTCTTGCTTAGCAACAGCCCTTCTTGCTTAGCTCTTTAACCTCTTGCTTAGCAACAGCCCTCCGGTACTGCACCTAAGGCAGCAGCTTAAGTGTATTGTTTTCAATTCAGGCACCATTTGCTTGGTATGGCCTGTTTTACTCTGATGAGTCCAAATATTGACACAGGATCCCCTCCTGCTAGCATCCTCATCCTTTTCAAACTTGAATTCTCCTCACTCCAATTACAGAGAGTCCATGTTTGGCTTGTTACAGATGCCAGTATGCTTACATTTTAAAGGTGACATCGGTAGACTTTTTCAGCCTTCAAAACTAGGGCATGGTTAAACAAACCCAGCTTTTCCTGACTGATACACACCTAGCCGCCCCCATTATTTTGATGATTACTTAGGGCATATTGAACCAATGTTTTGATGCCATCTTGTTCTTTCAAAGTCTCTCGATGATGGTCTTTTTAGCCCTAGCATCCCTCATGCGTCAGTGAGTAGACGGACTATGCAATCAGTTCATCCCACCTACTGGATTCAGCAGCAATGACCCGTCCACTTTGATGAAGTGGTTCTACCCAAAACATGAACCACATTCTCATTTTTGCAGACATAATCAGACTCTGTGGTTCAAGTAATTTTTTCCAGTTGTCAACTTGGGAGTAATTAATTTCAGCTTGTATTTACTTATCTGGATGTGAACAGTTTCCCCTTCAGGGAACTTCATTTAACTTATTGCATCTTTTTCAGGCAGAAGTGCAGTCAAGAAAATTACCCTTCACCACCCATTGCTTCACAAGATTTCTCTTCTTCTTTTGGTTAGCTGAAGATGTTCCACACACAGTGAACCAAACATCACACCACAGTGTGATGTTTCTGGCCAACTCAAAGCATTGATGTTTTCCTAAGGAAATTCCTAGAAGTAAGACTAAAGATGCAACTGGCTGCGTTGAGCAACTGGAGTGTTCAATGAGCTCTTTAACCTCTTGCTTCAGCAGTCTGAGGAACCCACCTGCTTCAAACAGGCTTCAACTATACCAGTGCTCAAGAAGAAAGTGGTAACCTGCCTCAATGAGTATCATCCAGTAGCATTTACATCCACAGAGGCTGGTGATGAAACATATCAACTGCTGCCTGGGATCTGCTCCAATTTGCCTACTGGAGCAACAGATCCACAGCAGATGCTACTGCATTCAACCCTGGAACATCTGGACAGTAAAGATGCATACATCAGGATGCCTCTTTAGCAGCTACAGCTTGCATTCAATACTATCATCCCCTCAAAACTGATCAATAAGTTTCAAGACCTTGGACTCAATTCCTCCTTGTGCAATTGGATTCTTGATTTCCTCACTTGCAGACCCCAGTCAGTTCGGATTGACAACAACATCTCCTCCACGATCTCCATCAGCACGGATGCACCACAAGGCTCTGTTCTTAGCCCCCTGCTCGACTCGCTTTATGCTTATGACTGTGAGACTAAGCACAGCTCCAATGCCATACTTAAGTTTGCTGATGACACCACTGTCGTAGGCTGAATCAACGACCTCTTACTCAATGCCAGCAAGACCAAAGAGCTGACTATTGACTTCTGGAAGAGGATATCAGTGGTCCATGAGCTGGTCCTCGTTGGAGGATCAGAGGCAGAGCGGGTCAACAACTTTAACTTCCTAGGTGTTATTATTTTGGAGAACCTGTCCTGGGTCCAGCATGGACAGGAAGTGCAATTATGAAGAAAGCACAGCAGTGCCTCTACTTCCTTCGGAGTTTGTGAAGACTTGGTATGACATCTAAAACTTGGATAAACTTCTGTAGATCTGTAATGGAGAGAATATTGACTGGCTGCATCACAGCAGGGCATGGAAACACCAATGTGCTTGAAAGGAAAATACTCTGAAATGCAGTGGATACAGCCCAGTCGATCATGGATAAAGCCCTCGTCACCACTGATTACATCTACTACCGCCCAGGACATGCTCTCTTCTCATTGCTGCTGTCAGGAAGAAGGTACAGGAGCCACAGGACTCACACCATCAGGTTCAGGAACAGTTATTACCCCTCAACCATCAGGCTCTTGAACAAAAGGTAATACCTTCACTCAGTTTCACTTGCCCCATCATTGAATCGTTCCCGCAACCTATGGGCTCACTTTCAAGGTCTCTTCACCTCACATTCTTGATACTTATTGCTTATTTATTTGTTTATTATGATTATTTCTTTCTTTTTGTATTGGCAGAGTTTGTTGTCTTTTTCACACTGGTTGAACGCCCGAGATAGTGCGGTCTTTCATTGATTATATTATGGTTATTATTCTGTTATGGATTTATTGAGTATGCCTGGAAGAAAACAAATCTCAGGGTTGTATATTGTGACATGTACGTACTTTGATAACAATTTTACTTTGAACTTTGAACTTCCACCTCTGTGGAGCACAGGTTTCCAAACTGGGAATCAGGTTACTCTCTCTCGTCATAATTCTTAATTATTCTCTACTTATTATCTTATGCTGAATTTATAGAAATTCCTTGGACTCACTTTGGGCCACACGCTGTCGGAGCAGTGCTGCCAGGATAATCAAGGACACAACCCACCCAGCCAACACATTTTTCGTCCCTCTTCCCTCCGGGAGAAGGCTCAGGAGCTTGAAGACTCGTACGGCCAGATTTGGGAACAGCTTCTTTCCAACTGTGATAAGACTGCTGAACGGATCTTGACCCGGATCTGGGCTGTACCCTCCAACTGTCCGGACCTGCCTCTCAGTATTTTTGCACTACTTTACTTCCCCTTTTCTATTTTCTATTTATGATTTATAATTTAAATTTTTACTATTTACTATCGATTTGTACTCCAAGGAGCACGAAGCGCAGAATCAAATATCGCTGTGATGATTGTACGTTCTGGGATCAATTGTATGGCGACAATAAAGTAAAGTAATACTGTTTTATCCAATAGCAGCAGCATTTGGTATAGAGTCCTAGACTAATACAGCATGGAAACATGCTTCAGCCCAACCTATTCATGATGTCTATCAAGCTGGATGGATTTTCCCATATTTGGCACATATTGCTTTAAACTCCTCTTAGTCACACATACTTATCCAAATGTCTTTTAAATATTGTTATTGTACCTGCCTCAACCACTTTCTCATATGCCCACCACTCTACGTGAAGTTGCCCCCACCCAGGTCCCTTTAAACTCTCCCACCTTCTGATGCCCTCTAGTGTTTTGTTCCCCCTCCCCGGAGGAAAGACTGTGTGCATTCATCCAATCTGTATCTGCTACTGTATTTCAGGAGTCTGATCTGGGGCCCCCGCAAATGTCTCAAGATGAATATATGGCAATTATGAATTTGATCTTCTGATTGCTTAATATCGGTAACAATGTTCTGTCCAAGGACATTATTAAATGAGTAAAATCTGCTCTGAGACTGGTGATTCACTGAGATTAGATCTGTCGTGTACCCAGTGGAAAGAACTCTGACAGCTTTGTACAATCAGAGTACCCTGTCCGTGTGTGGGCCAGTGAGTGGGCATTTATTTAATCATCTTTGACCAGGCTAATCCATATGATAATCCATGGAGATGTGCTTCTCCTGACAAGGTTTGGGGAGGGAATGTACGAATGGATGCAGTCGCTCTATACAGATATCAATAATTAATAGATAGCAAGCAGAAGTCTACCCATTAAATCGGGAGTGTGGCAAGGCTGCCCTTCCTACCTTGCCTTGTTCAAGCCTTTTATCAAATTCATCAGGGTCGATGCAAGCACTAGAAGGGTGGCAATCCAAGCAAGAAAGGTTAAAGCCTCCCCCTACCTGGAAAATGTCTTCTGCTCGGACTTGCTGCCAGTCTGCAGATTGATGAGCATCTGTAAATAGTTCAAACTGGCCTCAAGGGCTCGAGTTAGTCAGAGGAAATATGAGACCATGTTTTTAGCATCTCCCTGACGTCTCTCTTGTTCCCTTCACTGCAGAGGTAAACATAAGCTGATGTGGGCCAGTAACAAGTCAAGCTGTCTTTAACTTTGCATTACCATCAAGCCTAATCATTTGAATCTGTTGAAGGTGAGGAGCAGTAGCATGCCTCAAAGTCTCCATGGAGCAGATAGCCAAGGTGAAACAAATACTACAAATCTGGCAATGGATTCACTCTCCATTGTGGAAAACACCTCGTCACCAGGTGGGAGTGCTATTGGTCATGCATTATATGCTTTGCAGCAACCAAGCCATCGTCCATTTCATTTAAATATTGAAATGTAAAAACCTCCAGCAAAAATAGAGAGAAAAGAAAATGGAGGGCCTCAGAACTGAATCATCAATTGTGTTTCTCACCCCACAAGATTCTGTCTGTCCTGTTGAGTGTTTCTAGCATTTCCTATTTTTATGTGAGATTTCCAACATCTGCAATTGTTTTTGCTTGATTATCTGGCCATCTTCTCCAACAGACACTATATGCTGAGGTAACATCTGCCCCGGATACTACATTCGGTCAGGCCTTGTAATAGGCATTTGTGCAGATCGTATATGACCACAGTCAATCTGCCCATGGCCTGCATGAGGCCTTATGATGGTGGATCCTGCTGGATGGTTCTGCAATAGACTGTCAGAGTGTCTCACCACCGAAACTTTCAAACAAGAGACAAGACTTTGCCGGACTGATGATGAGAAGGCTGTTTCATGCAGAGATGGAGGTTTGGTGTAGCTGTGGTGGGGATCTGTCATCTATCTTCTTCTGGAGCACTTATTTGCCAAGAAGTTCTGGAAACCAATGTGATGGTCTTTTGGAAGTTCATCCCAGGGTGCCGCATAACATAGGACTCTGTGGTCCACGAAGAACAAGTGCCAGTACAAATATCAATTGTTGCTGGAAGATTGCCAACTCAGTAAAAGATACACCGTGGTTTGCTCAAGACATGCTGGACGTCCAGTGCAAGAATCACTCACAATTGAAGTTCACAGTCACATTTCAAAGCTTGGGACTAGGTGGTGTGGGGTACACTTCCTTGTCCTGGACATACACAGATCCTGCAGTGATGGTGGATTACACCCAATGACCTTTGCTGCTCACCTGACTGTTTGCTGTAGGCCTCGTATACTGTGAGAGGATGCTGCGCCAAACCAGACAGTAATGGCGCATGTGAGGATACTCTCCGTGATGGCAGTGAAGAATTGATCCAATATGTTCTGGAGAAGGTGGAATTTTACCAGCTGTTCCAAGAAGTAGATCCTCTGCCGAGCCTTTTTGTTAATGAAAGAGATATGGGTCTCCCATGAGGTGCTGCAAAATAACGATGCCCACAAACCTGAATGTTGAAATGGTGCTAACTGCAGAGTTGTTGAAGATGAGTGGGTGGAGAGGAGAGGGCTTCATTTTACAGTTCATTTCACCTTTCTTGCAGTTGAGGAAGCAAAAAGGCAAAGGACTTTGAAAGGATGGAATAAATTGGATATATTGAGTAGAGCAGAGACTGTTGCACATGTACACGACGCATCTCCAGATGAAATGTTGGTGGATGGAACATACCCCAAAGGGCCAGCCCTATCAAGTTACCACAAAGTGTCCACTAGAACAAGTAAAGTACACTTCCAGGGCACAGACCTTTGGAACTCACTGATGCTTTGCCTGTGCCCGCAATGCACACTGGCACACCAAGAGCATTCTGAAAGCTTGGCAACAAAATCATTCTAATAGTTTTGAATTATGAAGCTGGTTTCAAATGTGGTTTGTAGGTTAAAGTCCTGTCCTGAGTGACTGCAAGATAAATAAATGGGGTTGTCTGATAATTGAGGTGATAGCAAGCTCATGATCAGTGTTGGCATCGTGCAGATGGAAAATATGTGGGACAATCCTAATGTAACACATGCACAATGGTGGAGGAACTCAGCAGGCCCAGCACCATCTATGAAAATGAATAAACAGTCGATTTTTCAGGCCAAGACCCTTCATCGGGATTGGAAAGGAAGGGGGAGGAAGTCAGAATAAGAAGGTGGGGGCAGGAAGGAGTATTAGCTGAAAGGTGATAGATGAGGTTCCTTGTCCATGTCATCAGCCCAGAGGTTACCCACACGGTATATGAGGTGTTGCTCCTTCAACCTGAGCGTGGCCTCATCATGGCCATGATTTCTCTAACCTGGTAATCTTCCCCCTCCCTCTTTCCTCTTCTTCTATTCCCCACTCTGACTCCCCTCTTAATTTTTCTTTTCTCTTCACCTGCCTATCACCTCCCCCTGGTGTCCTTCCCCCTTCCCTTTTATCCCATGATCCACTCTTCTCTCCTATCAGATTCCTTCCTCTCCAGCTCTCTGCCTTTTCTACCTATCACCTCCCAGCTTCTTACTTCAACCCACCTGGCTTCACCTAACTCCATTGTTTTGTATGTGTTACACTGGATTTCCAGCATTTGCAGAATATTTTGTGTTTGGGACGATCTTAGAGGTGTGTGATTTCAAAATGGCTAAAAGAGAAGTTTGAAAACTTTTACTTTAATGACATACCCAAAACACCCAAAGGTGTGTTTGTGTGTGTGTGTGTGTGTGTGTGTGTGTGTGTGTGTTTATATTAGCAGTTGTATGTGTATAACTGCATTTGTGTATGAGTAGCTGAGGTGTATATGCTTCAGCTGTGTGTGCTTGTAACTATACAATACATGCATGAGTTTTGTAGTTGTGCATGTGTGTGTATAGCTGTGTGTTTCTGTGAGTGTGTGTGTGTGTGTGTGTGTGTGTGTGTGTGTCTGTCTGTCTAAAACTTCTCTTGCATGTTAATCTGTGCCTACAGGTGTAAGTCAAGCAAAAGTTCAGTTCGTCACAAAACAATTGCCCAGTTAAAATTACTCACCTGTATGATACACCCTGGTGAGACTTGGAACTGATTGATAAGAATCTCATGTTAACAGTTAAACCTTTGCAACCAGGTCAATGTTTTAAGGTGCAAATTTTGTTTTTATCTCAGTTAGGCAGAGGTGAGGTAGCCTGGAACAATGAAGATTGTTTCCGATGAGTTCACCTCTGCTGAATTTAGATAGCAGATATCCAGTCTATCACGGGTGGTTATAAAGCCCACTTGTAGGTCATTAGAATCAGAATCACATTTAGTATCACTGGCATAGCTCGTGAAATTTGTTGTTTTGCAGCAGCAGTACATTGGAATACATAATAATAATAACAATGAATTACAATAAGAAATATATATAAAACATTAAATCAGGACTTAGAACAGCACACCACAAGAACAGGTCCTTTGGCCTACAATGTTGTGCTGAACTAATTAAATTAGCAATTGAATGGCTAACTAAACTAATCCCTTCTGCCGACACAATGGCCGTATCCTTCCATTTTCCTGTCATTCATGTCTGTTTTTCTAGTGATCACGAATCCTGTTGGACATTATTAATGGGGAATGCAGCAAGTCGAATTCACTGATTTATTGGCGGACAGCAGGGGTGGACAGCGAGGGAGCTGCATGGCCTCAGTTACAGCAAGGACTAGGCCTCAAGCTGCAGTGCTGCCTGTTTACAACAACCCAGGAAGGAGTCAGTGTGCTCCACCGGAGGCAGCACAGCACAATGTCCAAGCTGGAGTCGTTGCTGCTCCCCCATTGTTCGCTTGGCAGAAGACAAGCTGCATTGTGTTCGACTGCAGACTGCTGCAACATTCATGGACTCAGGGTCCTGGACTATATTTTTTTATGTGCCCTTTACTGATAACTTATCTCTGCTTTCTGTCTTATATGTGCTATGTGTGCTTTGTGACATGTGTAACTGCTGGTACTGCGATTTGCATCTTGGCCCCGGAGTAACTTGTTTATTCGACTGTAATTACGGGTATTCCTGTATGGTTGAATGACAATTGAACTTGAACTTGCCTATCTAAACGCCCCTTAAAAGTTCCAAATGTTTCTGCCTTTACCACCGCCCAGGCAGCATGTTCCAGGCATCCACTACTCTCCAGGTTAAAAACCTTGCCCCGCACATCTCCTTTGAAATTACCCCCTCTCACGTTAAATGCATGCCCTCTGGTATTAGACATTTCACCCTGGGAAAAAGATACTGTCTGAAATTCTGCCAACGATAGTTGTGCCATTAGTAAATTTATAGCTGGCTGGTGTTTGAGCTGTGCCTCGCCACATACTCATGGGTACAGAGAGAGTAGGACAGTGGGCTAAGCATGCATCCCTGAGGTGCGCCAGTGATGATGGCCAGCAAGGAGGAGCCGGTACTTCTGACCTGCACTGACTGGTCTCCCAGAGAAGATGCGATGAACCAGTTGCAGATGGAGGTACAGAGGCCCAGGTTTTGGAGCTTGTTGATTAACACTGAGGGTATGATTGCTGAGCTGAGGGTACTGAGGGTTAATACTGATTAATACTGAGGGCTGATCGCTGAGCTGTAATCAATAATCTGCAGCCTGACATAGGTATTGCTTTTGTCCAGGTGGTCCAAGGCCAAGTCAGATTGCATCCACTGTAGACCTATTGTGGCAACAGGCAAATTGCAGCCGGTCCAGGTCCTTGCTTAAGCGGGACCTGATTCTGGCCATAACCAACATCTCAAAGCACTTCATCATAGTAGAGCAACACACATCAAAGTTGCTGGTGAACGCAGCAGGCCAGGCAGCATCTATAGGAAGAGGCGTAGTCGACGTTTCAGGCCGAGACCCTCGGGACCCTCGAGACCTTCAGGGTCTCGGCCTGAAACGTCGACTACGCCTCTTCCTATAGATGCTGCCTGGCCTGCTGCGTTCACCAGCAACTTTGATGTGTGTTGCTTGAATTTCCAGCATCTGCAGAATTCCTGTTGTTTGCGTTCATCATAGTAGATGTGAGTGCAACTGGGTGACAGCTGTTGAGGCCGCTCATCCTGCTCTTCTTGGGCACTGGTATGATTGTCACCCTTCTGAGGCAGGTGGGAAGCTTCACCTGCAGCAGTGAGAGATTGAAGGTGGCACTGAACACACTCCTGCCAGTTGGTTGGCACAGGTTTTCAGTGTCTACGCCAGGGCCTGACGCCTTGCGAGTGTTCACACTCTTGAAAGATGTTCCGACATTGGCCTCTGAGACAGAGGGTGACAGAGTTACCAATGCTGCAGAGATTTGCACAGGTGCAGCTTTATTCTCCCTTTCAAAGTGTGTTTAAGAGGTGTTGAGCTCATCTAGAGCGAAGCATCACAACCATTCACATGTTAGGTTTCATCTTGTAACTTGACACTAAGGATTTCTGCCTCTTGTCCTGAGCAGAAAACAACTCAACTTTCCTGGATTCAAGAAATAGCAAAATGCTTTAAAGCCCAGGAAGCAATTTATGTACAGTAATGCCTCAAAAAACTGTAATGGGTTAGTCATTAGATTATCAATTGATGCTGGTGAGGACTGGATAGATCAGCCAGACAGTTTTCTAGTGATACAATGCAAAATATGTAAATCTTGAAAAATACAAGAGATTAAACGTGACATTGTTAAAAAAAAGACAAGGCTTTTGCAATCAAATCTGCTGGAAAGCGTCACTCTTGTTAATAACAGCAATTTTGATTGTCACCTCACAATCTTACTCATTGTCTCAAGAGGCTGACCAAAGGGACAATCTCATAAACAATGACCTTCGCTGCTCGACCTGGCTCCGTCTTCACCTAGGAAACCCGGACTCACTAGCTTTAATACTTCATTGCCAATTTAAAAGAAAAAAAACATACAAGCCTTCAACATTTTTTGCCATGATTATTATAAGAGGCTAGAGGGCGTCTATAACAGCATTAATGTTGTCAAGTGTTATTTACGGCTGTTTTAAACAATAACCTATTTACAATCACGGCGTTAGTTCTCTGCAGTCATTGCGGCCTGGTAGCCTCCGACAAATATTTGTGTTCTTTGATGTTTGAAGAAGCTAATCTGAGCTCCTGGCGAATGATACTGACCGATCCGCTGGCCAAGTCCTTCCGAATATGAAACAACCCAATACATGTACTCTTTCCCCTCAACCTGCTCGCCGTTAACAATCTGGGCGGCAGCGTGCACCTTCTCGGTGAGATAGTCGGGGGCACTGCTCTGTAATCAATGGGGAAGGGGTAAAGAGGCTCCTGCTCTCTCCTCGTTTTTCTTAAAACGCCCATCCTATAAAACTCTCCACATTTGGTTCCCCCCAGTTGAAAAACTGTACTTTCAATTTAATTTCAGGGAAGCTTTACGCAACCTTTTTTTTCAATCTTTTCACATTGTTAGTAACTTTAGTCATTATAATTCTGAGGGATTTCCCCTTTGTAAGATGGAAGGGGGTCGAGGATGGTTGAAACAGAAAACTTGCGGATTTAAACATCTCAAACAACAGAGGAAAGCGTTAGGATGATGTCCCAGTAACAAGCGGCAGGGGTCAGTGTTACAAGGTCTTCAGGACCTTTTGCATGTAACTAATGTTGCCGAAGATTCCGCAAAAAACAGATATAATCAGTCATGTTTGACAATTAGTACACGAAACACTAATAATATACCAGCCCTGTACTTAGAGGTAGGTATGTTAAAGAGGATTTGATTTTTGAAAAATGTCTCCCCGTTCGTTTGTTTGAAAGTAAATTGCTGCTGAGCCATCAATCTGCTCACGGCTCAATGAAATTGTTGTCAAATTGTCTCACACGGAGAACCCTCTTCCGGATATTTATTCCATATGTAAAATAGAAATGCTTTAGTTCGACAAGCAATGCGCAAAATTAATGAAAAACACTCCGTTAAATACTACACGCTGACTGATAACTGAAAGGTGTTAAGAACAGTTTGCTGTGTTCCCACCGATTATAAATCAACACGAGAAACAAAATGTCAGCGTTTCTATATATCAGTGTATCTGCCTCCGGATCCCCACTTTGGCTGATGGATCGTCAGATGTGTCTTTCTATCACCCAGCCTCCCAGTTTTTATAACCTCCCTCGCCTGGGACATCTCATTCGGATAGAACCTTACCTTTTCACTCGGTCCGTCCATCTGAGCCTTCCGCCTGTCCTGTGTGAATGTCTTTCTCTCTCTCTGCCTGTATCTTTATCTAGTCAGCCGGTCTAATACAACAGGTTGCTCACCTCACTCAGCGGCGTTGACACAAAACAGCAACAAAAAAAGGGGGGACTTTCCTTTCAGATTCCGGTTCTCCCCCCTCCCTTCTTCTCTCTCCTCGCAAGACACGGCGCTAAAACTCACATTGCGGTCTCATCTTCAAGCAGATTCCAGTTCTTCCAGAATGGGAACTAAACACGGGATCAACACTCTCCCTTCAACCCCTCACCAACCTTGCTCCTTTCTAATAAGGCAGGGATTGTGTGCGCCAGCAGGCGGCTGCAGACAAAATAAAGTCCGAAACTCACTTGCCTCTTAAAGCAAATATTGATACATTAAATTGAATATAGAATATTAATTATAACAGAACTGGGAGCCTCCCTTAACGTCTCCTGCTCACGATTTGGATGTCTATTCAAGTGAAGTTGCTGGACCTTGAGTGCTGAAGGGAGAGTGGTCTTCAAAATAAAGACACTCATTTCCAGGGAGACAAGTGGATTGCTTTTTAGCAGCAGCAGGCTAGCAAACAGCCTTCCTAAATGAAGCAGCACTTACTTATCAAAGTACAGTGCATTTACTTGTTCACTTCAGAATGAGGTCCTAAGG
This sequence comes from Mobula hypostoma, assembly GCF_963921235.1. Taxonomy (NCBI): domain Eukaryota; kingdom Metazoa; phylum Chordata; class Chondrichthyes; order Myliobatiformes; family Myliobatidae; genus Mobula; species Mobula hypostoma. The sequence continues at coordinate 111,273,700 of NC_086105.1, read as the reverse complement.
CATTAACAATAATCTCAAAGTCCTGTTGATGATGAAATTCACCCTGCTAAAATAGATTTGCTTTTAACTCTTGCAAATATATGGCCAATACAAAGTGTAAGAAATATTCAAGGCATTGTGAAGGAAGGAGCAAAGAAACTAATGAAATATTCAGGACAATATGTATCAAAGCAAAAAAATTACAGTTGCTGGAAAGCTGAAACAAGAATAGAAAATGCTGGAAATATTCAGCAGATCAGACAGGATCTATGGAGTGAGAAACAGGAAGCAACGTTCCCGCCAGAACTGGGAAAAAAATTGCATATCACCATTGTTCTGACCAAAGGGGAGACGTATCCCATTAATTGTCCACCCCAATTCACCCTGTCCTCTGTCTTTGGACTTTTCTTCTGTTCCAATGATAAGCTCAGCAAAGAGGGTCTAATTTTCCATCTGTCTGTGTCCAGTTCTGATGTTCCTAACATTTGTTTTTTCTCTCTGCACAGAAGCTGTACAAATGGCTGAATTTCTTCATCATTCTCCTCACAGATGTTCAGCAGCTGCTCTGTTTAGCCTCTCACAACTCCAATGTGTTATTTTGTATTTTCCTCTCCTAACTGCCACAATGAAATCAATTACTCTGCCCGGATAATTTTGGTTTCCACCTACCGCAGATGTTCTCTCTCCCACCTCCCTCTCTGCATCATAAAATACTGAAGCTGATTGACCAGACGCATTGACTCTCTTTCACTCTCCGCAGATTCCGGCTGACATATTGGTCTGGCACTTACTTGTCTTGTTTCAGAGCAACACGCACGTTGCTTCATGAAAGAAAATAGGCAGAGTAGTTCACAACAGTGTCTTTGCAGTGATCTGCTTCTGGCTGAGACCCTTCTTCAGGACTGGAAGGGAAGTGGGGAGACACCAGAATAAAACGGGTGGGGGGAGGGAAGGAGGACCAGCTAGAAGGTGATAGGTGAAGCCAAGTGGGTGGGAAAGGTAAAGGGCTGGAAGAGAATAGGTTACATGGATGGCACAATATTATGGGCCAAAGGGCCTGTAATGTGCTGCAAATTTCTATGTTCTATGTTTTAAGAAGGAATCTGATAGGAGAGGGGGGTGGACCATGGAAGAAAGGGCACTGAGGGGAGGTGATGGGCAGTTGAGGAGAGAATGTAAAAGGCCAGAATGGGGAATAGAAGAAAAGGGAAAGGGGAAGGGGAATTCTCAGAAAAGTCCTATTTTTTGCCAAATTTCTCTCACTCTTCCTCAATGTTTCCCGGGTACTACCACCCATCTACCCACCAATTTACTGTGGCCAAGTAACCCACCAACCCTGACTGTAATTTGGATGGGGTGTTACAAGGCGGCATTGGGAGCAGACCCAAATGCAAGACACCGACACTGAAGTACTAGGAACAGGACTAGGTTTATTGAGATCAAGGTGAGTAAAGAAGAAATGACGTTGGACATTGATAGAGGCCCTGGACAAGACTAGGATTCAGGACCTGAGCTAAGACTTGGACTAGAAACACGGGACCCGGACGAGGAACTAGGAACGAAGAGCCTGGGCTAGTGACATGGAACTCCGGAACCAGAGCCTGGACAAGGATCGGGAACCTGGGTCTTGGTTGGGACTCAGAACCGGAACCCAGGTCTAGGCTAGGACTTGGGACTAGGATCTTGGTAAGGACAGGACGAGAAATCTCCGGGGCAGGACGAGGCTCTTGGACTAGGTTTGGCTCAGGTCTTGGACTCAGCTTGGTTAGGCTTTTGGGTATGGGGCCGGGACTCCTCCTTGGAGCACAGGGCCAGGACCCTTCGTAGGGCACAGGGCTGCGACGACTGCTGAGGTAAACTGCCGAGGATTCAGATGAGGACAATCCAGCACAGAACAAGGAATCTCCAGCACTGCGCTGGGCAAGGTACTCTTGGGCTGGGCAAGGACACGAAGCTCAGACTTGGTCTTTGAACACAGGAACACAGAGCCTTGGACTTGAGCACAGGAACACAGAGCCTTGGACTTGAGCACAGGAACACAGAACACAGAGCCAGGACCCCTCCTTGGGGAGCACAGGACGTAGGGCCGGGACTCGTACACAGAACACAGACACTAAACACGGGGACACAAAGAGACAGTTCCAATAGATAGTTCCTTCTCTTGGCATGGCAAGGCTCTGGTCTCATTCCAGTGGTTGAACTTGATGGGGATACAGATGAGGTTGCAGGCAGAGGTGCAGAAGGGAAGGGAACAGTCCAGCAGGGAATCCTTGGTTTGAGAGGTATTTATGTGCCCGCCCAAAATGAGAATCAGGTGCCTCAATTAAGGCACCCAATGGAACAAGGGAGAACAGGCAAACTCGGAATAAGGAATCAAAGGACCAGACCGTGAACCGGAATGCGGACTTCACGGACCAGACCATGACATGGGTTAGGAAATCACGCCATGGAAGGATGGTGGTTAGCACAATGCCATTACAGCTGAGGGAGTCAGAGTTCAGAGTTAAATTCATGCACCATTCCTTCTCCCCGTAACCACGTGGGTTTCCTCTGGGTGCTCCGGTTTCCTCCCACAGTCCAAAGGCACACTGGTTAGTAGGTTAATTGGTCATTGTAACTTGTCATGTGACCAGGCTAGTGTTAACTAGGTGGGTTGGTGGGAGGCACAGCTCTTTGGGAAGGGCCTGTTGCACACTGTATCCTTAAAATAAAAACAGAAAATAGGGAAAAAAAAACGGGGCTCCAAGGGTAAACCCGTACAGGGACAACATACAAACCGTACAGACGATACCAGAGGTCAGGACTGAACTTGGTCACTGAAGCTATGAGACACCAGCCCACCAACTGCACAACTGTGCCAATTACTAAATCAGACCACACAAAAGTATCAGAATAAACATGTAAAGGCTGATTTATACTTCTCCGTTAACTCGATGCGGTAACCTACGCAAGTGACACGCATTGTGAGCATTTATACTTGTGCGTTGATGTGTCTGCATTGCTCTGCAATTGGCGCACGTCACGCATGCGCACACACCTGCCTGTGCAAGGCTTCATGGTCATGGTAGTCTTTCTTGGGGTATACAAGAAGCGAGCATCTTTTTTCGTAAAAGCGAAATGTGTCCTCCATAATTTCGGAGGTCTGTCAAGCTTTATGGAAAGAATTGCAGCCAGAGTTCCTTCCCTGCCCTTCAGTCGCCCAATGGGAAGCTATTGCAGCGTAGGAGGAAATGCGATGCTACCAAGCGGACCAATCACAATTGTTGCGTTCTGCATTGCCGCGGCGTGTAGTAACATTTTGGAAGAGGTGCGCGTCAGGCTCTGGCGTAGGGATCCCCGTTGGCTCTGTGTAGGGTTTGCGGCGACGCAGTACTTACGGCGTCGCGTTGACGCATCAGTATAAATCAGGCTTAAGAGTTATTACAGTACAGTGACATGATTGTTTGTATGTGGAGATTGTGAGTGGCAACTTGAATGTTCGTCTGATTTATTGTCCTTGTCTTTCTCACGCAACTGTGACTTGCGCTGGGAAATAGTCTAGCAGCTGCCCAGCAGGCCTCCACCATGACATCTTAACTAATAAAGCCAGAGGTGCTATTCACTATTTAGGCTTGACAGTATAACTTGACCCTGCTGTGCACATATTTTTCCCTGCAAGACTTATGGGACTGTAATCAGAAATTGGAATCCAAATTGATTTTCCCTCTATCGCGCTCTGCTACAGCATCCCGAGCCTTATCTGAAGGCAGCAGAGCTAGGGTTGATCAGGGGCAAAATGGTTTGCCTTACAGACCAGGCATATCAGTAGGCCTCGCTGATCAGTGAAACATCTAATTACATCATTGTACACAAAATGAGAATCACATGAGCATGGACCTGCCTTTTATCGAGTGCAAGGGAAAACAGTAATGTAATTATCTAGTAACAACAATCTCAGAATAATCTAATAAGGTGAATGTGAATTATGAGTTGGGGACATACAGAATGGGACTTGGAGCTTTATTAATAAAACTGTTCGTGGATAGTCTAAGGTCTGCAGATTGTGATCTGCTGAACCTGGCTATAATGTTCAGTTATTAACCAGCAGATCCATTTTATCCTCATGCCAGGAGTAGGACAGGCATTCAGAAAAAAAAACATGGTTACTAAGTAGTAGATTTACACCCAGAAGCTGCTTTATTAGGTGTATGTTTGTGGTCTTCTGCTGCTGTAGCCCGTCCACTTCAAGATTCACAGTGTTATACATTCAGCAGGGCTCTTCTGCGCACTGCTGTTGTAATGCGTGGTTACTTGAGTTATCGTCACCTTCCTGTCAGTTTGAATGGAATTGACTTTATTACTCACATCCTTCATATACATGAGGAGTAAAAATCTTTACGTTACCCCTCCGTTCAAATGTGCAATGTGCAATTACAGTAATTTATAATAAATATTATGTACAACTTGACAGTCAATACAGCTGCGTCAGCATGAATTAAGCAGTCTGATGGCCTGGTGGAAGAAGCTGTCCCGGAGACTGTTGGTCCTGGCTTTTATGCTATGGTACCGTTTCCCAGATGGTCGCAGCTGGAACAGTTTGTGGTTAGGGTGACTGGGGTCCCCAATGATCCTTCAGGCCCTTTTTACACACCTGTCTTTGTAAAGTCCTGAACAGTGGGAAGTTCACATCTACAGATGCTCTGGGCTGTCTGCACCACTCTCTGCAGAGTCCTGCGATTGAGGGAAGTACAGTTCCCATACCAGGCAGTGATGCAGCCAGTCAGGATGCTCTCAATTGTGCCCCTGTAGAAAGTTCTTAGAATCTGGGGGCCCATACCAAACTTCTGCAACCATCTGAGGTGAGAGAGGTGCTGTTGTGCCTTTTTCACCACATAGCCAGTATAGACCATGTGAGATCCTCAGTGATGTTTATGCCGAGGAACTTAAAGCTGTTTACCCTCTTAACCCCAGATCCATTGATATCAATATGGGTTAGCCTGTCTCCATTCCTCCTGTAGTCCACAACCAGCTCCTTTTGTTTTTGTGACTTTGAGGGAGAGGTTGTTTTCTTGACACCACTGTGTCAGGGTGATGACTTCCTCTCTGTCGGCTGCCTCATTATTTGAGATTAAGTCAATCAGTGTAATGTCGTCAGCAAATTTAATTAGCAGATTGGAGCTGTGGGTGGCGACACAGTTATGGGTATACAGAGACTAAAGGAGGGGGCTTAGTACACATCCTTGAGGGGCTCCTGTGTTGAGGGTCAGAGGGGCAGAGGCGAGGGAACCCACTCTTACCACCTGTTGGCGATCTGACAGGAAGTCCAGGATCCATCTACACAAGGCTGGGTGAAGGCCGAGGTCTCTGAGCTTCTTGTCGAGCCTGGAGGGAATTATGGTGTTGAATGCTGAACCGTAGTCCAAGAACAGCATTCTCACAGGTGTGTAAGGACGGTGTGTAGAGCTGTGGCTATTGCGTCATCTGTCAATCGGTTGTGTCGGTAGGTGAACTGTAGGGGGTCCAGTATGGGTGGCAGCTGCAGATGTAGTCCTTGACCAGCCTCTCAATGCATTTGCTTATTATTGATGTGAGTGCGACAGGACGCCAGTCATTCAGACATGTTACCTTGGTTCTTTTAGATACTGGGACAATGGTGGATGTTTTGAAGCAGTATAAACACACCCGCCAGTTGTGCTGCGCACATCCTGAGTACTCGCCCTAGGATGTCGTTCGGTCCCGCAGCCTTGCGACCGTCCACGCTTTGGAAACACTTGCGTACTTTGGCCTCAGGGACGATCAAGGTGAAGGTCACATCATTCGTAGGTCTCCTCAGGGGCTCTGTATCTGCGACATCGAATCGAGTGTAAAAAAAGATTAAGCTCATCTGGAAGAGAGGCATCGATGTTGGAAACTCCGGTGCATTTAGCTTTGAAGTCTGCGATGGTGTGCGGACCTTGCCATAAGCTGTGTGTGTTATTGGTGGAAAGTTGAGTCTGAATCTTGTCTCTGTATTGTTGTTTTGCTGCCTTGATGACAGTTTGAACCTGTCTGGCCGTTCTCCTCTAACCTCTCTCATTAACAAGGTGTTTTCGCCCACAGAACTGCTGCTCACTGGATGCTTTTTGTTTTTCACACCATTCTCTGTAAAATTTAGAGAGTGTTGTGCATGAAATTCCCAGGAGATCAGCAGTTTCTGAGATACTTAAAGCACTCTGTCTGGCACCAACAATCATTCCACGGTCAAAATCACTTAGAACACATTTCCTCCTCATTCTGATGCTTAGCCTAAACAACAGCTGAACCTCTTGATCATGTCTGTGAGATTTTATGTATTGAATTGTTGCCACATGACTGGCTGATTAGATACTTGCATTAATGAGCATTTGTACAAGTGTACTTAATAAAGTGGCCACTGAGTGTAGTTAACCATGTAGATGTAAAAATATATACAGTAGGTAATACAGACTTGGAGGAAACATTAATTTATAATAGTTTGCAATATCAGTGTATCTTCAGGGCTGCAGAGTTTGGGGTAACATGGAGTTCGACAAACTCGTATTGCATGACTTTCTGGAATCCTTGCCAACGTCTTGCAGATAAATTTCAGTAGTTGTATCCATCTTCTTGGTTTAATTTGTAAATCAGAATATTTGATTATTACTGATATTGATTATCTACAGAAAGAGAGGACTTGTGCTTGTCATTATTCCTGCTCCACATTCAATGATGAACTTTTGAAATACAATTACTGTTATTATGTAAGAAAGCACACAACAAACTTGCACTCAGTAAGGGCTAAAGTGATGAGGTTAATATATTTTAGGAATGATACATATGAGAGGTAGCTTTTTTCAAGACAACATATAAGCCTCCTACAAATGAACCATGGAAACTACCAACAAGGTGGACAGTTCAAAATATTATGAAGTGACACCCCCAACACCCAAACAATGTTCCTCAGTTCTGAAGAAGGATCTCAGCCTGAAACTTCGACTCTTTATCCTTTTCCATAGATACTACCTGACCTGCTGAGCTCCTCCAGCACTTTGTTTGTCTTGTTAACGTTCCTCAGTCCTGCAATTAAGTATCAGCCTCATTAAATTCCGAAGCTGGTGTTGCAACCAGAGCACACTGACTCAGAAGCTAAATTGTTACTGTTCGAACAAAAGCATTTAACTTGTGTCACTTGGCCTTCCTAAAAAGCTAAGTGAAATTCAAAATGCACTGGGCAGTACCGTGATCGTGCAGAGGGGCAATTCAGCAGGTGATTGAAACAACAGAACTGAGAATCACCAGTAGTATTTAGCAGAAACTGGTCAACAAGGACTCAGGTGGCCTCTAAAGAGGCTTTTCTAAGGAGTATTTGGGTTTTACAAGAGAGGCAGAGATGCAGATCTCTTATAAAGGTATTTGGAAAGAAGTTCACAGGAACAATAAAGAAAACTCTTTGAATTGCTCATAAGAAATAATAATTCAAACCTAGAAATCCAGAACCTCTGCCTCATCAGTGCATGAGTAGAGCTCCTAGATCTGCATTTAAAACATACCTTGAATATTAAGATGGGATAATTAATATATTAATACACCATAGGATTGTCCCAGTTCAAGTTGCACGTAAAACAAAAACAATAGTGGGTTATGGATCTTGACAAGTATGAGCTGAAGAATGAGGCAACATTCTTAACATGTTTCACAGTTTAAATACTAAGATGGGAATACATATGAATTATGCTTGAATCAGGTGAACAAAGCTTCTTTCATTAACTGGTTTGGTCTAAATTTAAACATCACTTAAATTCTTAAATGCATATCAGTCATGATATGGAGCAAATGGATTCAACATTCATTGCCAATACACAGCAAATAGTTCAAAACTCCACTGGTTACAAATTTGTAACTGCCATTAAAGTTGAATATATAAGGATTTAATAGCTATAAGTTGATATATTAGCTTAAATAGTCGTAGAAATTGGATTTTGAAAATCAAAGACATGCAGGTGCTGGGAATCTGAAATAAAAATTGGAAGTTCTGCTAAAGCAAACTGCTATACCCGCAGAATGCTGCTCTCTCCATATAAACTTGAAGTGTGTCAACAGTGATTGTTACAACTAGTGAGGGCATTTTGATTCTATTGTGAACTCAAAATGTACAAAAGGAGAGAAGTTCTGCAGGGCACAGAGCTTCTGAACAGGGCATAACCAATAACCACAGCTTGCAATAGTAATTGAGTCCAGTGAGAGAGTGGGATGGTAAGAATTTAGTGAGAATTGATGCAGAAAAAAGGGTCCAAGTTGCCCATTTTCTCATAATGTTTGTATAAGCCTGAGGCAACGTATTTGAAATGTTGTCCGTGTTCCAGCCGGTGTCAATTAGTATACGGGAAGGAAGATCAAAACAAAAAGTAATTATTCATATATAAATATAAATTAAGATAAGGTAAAAGAGGGTTTGAAGGGTATGAGTTTTCTGGTAGATTGCATGTTAATGGAGTAAGCAGCTCCCTGACTTGTCCATGTCACAAAGCAGCTGTTTGGTGAGGAATACAACTTGTTTGCTCTCTACACTCAGGGAATCTGGAAGCCTGTCAGTAATACCTAATTAAATTATTCATGTGGGAAAGTTGAAGCTGAGATAGAAGGTCAGTCTTGATTTAACCGAATGTCAGGGTAGACTCAGAGGACTAAGTGGTTTGCACCTGCTTTTTTTCCTAATTTGCTTAAACTATTTAAATTAATTGCCTTTTAAAATATACATAAATAATCTGTGACATTATTTTAAAATATATTTTCAAGTGCTGGGCAATAAATACACACGTTTATTGTCCATCTCTAATTGCCATTTGTGGTGACACACAAACTTGTACCAATTTAGTCCTTCAACTGAAGATCATCCCACAATGCTAATGTTGGATAGGGCTCTCCACCACATAAAACTGTATGAAGTAACAATGTAAACAAGGTTAAATGGAAGTAGCTTATGTATGCAATGAGTATAATCTACGAACATAAGAAATAGAAGTAGGAGTAGACCATTCAGCCCCTTGTACCTGCTCGAACACTCAACAACAGCAACTTTTTTGAAGGTGCCAATTACTTGCACCGACCTCATACTGCTTAATCTAATAATCCAGTGATCCCTATCTTGCATATACATATCGGCAGACCCTCCAAAGCCAAGTAGAGAATACCAAAGGTTCATCTGCCTCTGGGTGAAGAAATTTTATTTTCTCCTCCATCCTGAATGTCCAGCTCCTCAATTTAAGACAATAAGGCATAGGAGCAGGAACTTGGCCATTCGTCCCAATGAGTTCGCTTCACCATTCTATCGTGGTTGATTTATTATCCCTCTCAACCGCATTCTCCTGCCTTCTCCCCACAACCTTTGGTGTCCTTACTAATGAAGATCCTATCAACCTCCGCTTTAGATATACCCAATGGTCCCCCCAGCCGTTTGTTGCACAGGTTCCACAGATGAATTCCACAATGAATTCCACAGATTTTCCACCCTCTTGCTAAAGAAATTGCCCCTCATCTCTGTTCTAAATGGATGTCCATGTATTCCGAAGCTGTGCCCTTTTGAGACAGTGTGGCCCTTTATTCTTGGTATTCCAGCCAGGAGAAACTTCAATTCTGAATCTATCCCATAAAACCCAGTAAGAATTTTGCATATTTCAGTGAGATCACCTCCCTCTATTCTAAATTCAAATGAGTAAAAGCCCAGGAATTTGCAAGGCACAGCATGGCCACAGACAACCCCATCTGCAATTAGTCAAACTTGCAACTTGTGGAACCACGGTTCGGTCATTAAGCTGAAGGCAGTGGACTGGACATGGTGAGTCCAGATTGCCTCCTGTGCTAGACGTACAGCTGCCCTAACCTTTTGGTTCAATACTGGCTCTTTCAGTCCTTACTTCTGAAGTAGGCCGTGAGTGGCAACTAGGCTGTACTGAGATCTTGCCTTCAGAATTGACCAAAAGCTTTTAATAGCCAGTGCCACACCGTAACCTAATTGAAATTGTTTAAAAACTAAATAAATATTATTAAAACTAAAGTAAAAAAATGAAGAAATGACTTACTTTGAATACCTTAAAATATTATCATTTAAAACATAAGTATCCTAAGAATTTTTTTGAAAGCTTAGCCAAAATTATCAACGATACAGCCATATTCTAGGGTAAGCCACTGGAACTAGTAGAATTGCTGCTTCATGGTTTCAGAGATGCAGGTTCAATCCTGATTGCAGGTGCTGACTGTATGGAGTTTGCACGTCGTCCCACTTGGATGCCCTGGCTTCCTTCTACCTCTCAAGGAGGTGCAGGTTGGTAGTTTAATTGGGTACTACAAATTGCCCCCTAGTGAGTAAGCAATCTGGGAAGAGTTGCTGAGAATGTGGTGAGGATAAAAATGGAGAGTGAATGTAGTATCAGTCAGATGAGTGGTCATTGCAGGCTCACTGTCCAAAGAGACTCTTCTGGTGCTGCATGATACCCTCAGGGGGTTTCACATTATCTCTAGACTCAGCGTGGGTTCAAGGAAGATTCAATGGATATGAAAGAAATCAGGCAGACAATATGGTAGTCGAGATGATGCTGATATGTACACTGCAGTTAGTAGCGGCCTCCATGGACATGTTGGCGATCTGCTGTTAGACTTTGGCCCAATATGATATATCAGGAGGAAGGTATCAGCATTCCAGTTTGATTTGGTTGATCATGAGGGGCAAGAGGCTAGGAAAGCCCCTAGGCAGTTGAAGGCTCTATAACAAACAAGAGAAAATCTGCAGAGGCTAGAAACCCAAGCAGGAGGGTCTTGGGATGAAACATCGACTACACTCTTTTCCATAGATGCTGCCTGCCCTGCTGAGTTCCTCCAGCACTTTGTGTGTGTTGAATTTGTGTGCTCTATAAGTGTGGTTGTGGAGATGCCTCGGTCGTTTCTGTATGTGAACCTTGCACTGTAGGGCAATTAATGTACTGTACGAGGTAAGAAGGGCCAATATAGCTGAGAGCCACAATGCAGGAGTTTATTCAAGTTGAAGGAATGAAAAGTGGGGCCACACATGTTGCATACAGATGAACAAGATGCCCCATATAAGGTTGCTAAACAAGATAAGAGCCCATGGTCTTACAGGACAGCAGACTGACTGACTAGCTAAAGGCAAAGAATGGAAATGAAGGGGGAAGGGGGCCTATTCTGGTTGGCTGCCAGTGACTGGTGATGTTCCACGAGGGTCATTGGGTCCGGTACTTTTCATATTATATTTTAGTGATCTGGATGATGGAATTGACTCTGTAGCCATCTTTGTGGACAAAACTGTAGGTGAAGGTGCAGGTAGTATTGAGGAAGCAGGGAGTTTGCAGAAGGACATATTAGGCAAAGTGGCAAAGTGGCAGAATACAGTGTAGGGAAGTGTATGGTCATGAACTTAGGTAGAAGGAAGGAAGTTGTAGACTATTTTCTTAACAGGGAGCAAATTTAGAAATCAGTGGTGTAAAGAGACTCGGGAGTCCTCGTGCAGGATTCCCTAAGACTGAGTCAGTAATAATGAAGGCAAATGCAATATTAGCATTCATTCTGAAGGGACTAGAATATAAAAGCAAAGTAGTGCTGAGGCTTTATAAGGTATTGGCCAGACCATATTTAAAGTATTGTGAGCAGTTTTAGAAAGGTCGAGCTGGCATTGGAGAGGGTCCAAAGGAGGCGTATGAGAATGAGAAGATTAGTGGACGAGGATCATTTGATAGCTCTGTGCCTGTAATCGCTGGAGTTTAGAAGAATGAGGAGGAAATAGGTATATAGACAGGAAAGGAATGGAGGGTTATGGGCTGAGTGCAGGTCGGTGGGACTAGGTGAGAGTAAGAGTTCGGCACGGACTAGAAGGACCAAGATGGCCTGTTTCCGTGCTGTAATTGTTATATGGTTTATATGGAAGAATCTCATTGAAACCTAGCAATAAAGTGAACATGCAGAGGGTGTTTCCGATAGTGATAGAGTCTAAAACCAGAGGGCACAGCCTCAGGATAGAAGCATGTCCCTTTAGAGCAGAGATGAGGGGGAATTTCTTTAGCCAGGGGGTGGTGAAGCTGTGGAATTCGTTGCCACAGAAGCTATGGAAGCCAAGTCATTGGGCGTATTTAAAGCGGAGGCTGAGGGTATTTAATTAGTAAAAGCATCAAAGGTTATGGAGAGAAATAGGAGAATGGGATTGAGATGGAAAATACAGTCAATGGACACTTTATTAGATATTCCTGCTTGTTAATGTAAATGCATAATCAGCCAATCATGTGGCAGCAGCTCAATGCATAAGAGCATGCAGACATGGTCAAGAAGTTCAACTGTTGCTCAGACCAAACATCAAAACTGGGAAGAAATGTGATCTAAGTGATTTTGACCGTGGAATGATTGTTGGTGACAGATGGGGTGGCTTGAGTACCTCAGACTCTGCTGATCTCCTGGGGTGCACAACAGTCTCTAGAGTTCACAGAGTAAGGTGTGACAAACAAAAACCATCCAGCTTGCAGCAGGTCTGTGGGTGAAAGCACCTTGTTAATGAGAAAGGTCCAAGGCCAGACCGGTTCAAGCTGACAGAAAGGTGACAGCAACTCAAATAACCACGCACACAACAGTGATGTGCAGAAGAGCATCTCCAAATGCACAACACGTTGAACCTTGTAGTGGATGGGCTACAGCAGCAGAAGATCACGAGCATACACTCAGTTGCAATTTTATTAGGTACACGAGGGTAAATGAAGTGACCACTGAGGGGTAAATCAGTCATGAGCGTATGGCAGAGCAGACTCGTTGGACTGAATGGCCTGATTTTTGTTCCTATGTCTTTTAGTCTTATTGTCTAAAAAGAATGTGATATTTACATATAGATAGCAAGTAGGTTGGCATACTATTCTCTGCAACTGACGGTTCAAAGTTCAAGGTAAATTTATTATCAAAGTACATACCTGTTGCCATATACTATCTTGAGATTCATTTACTTGCAGGCATTTACAGGAAAATAACTAAATACAGTAGGCTGTGAAGTCAGTTCAGTGTTGAGGAGAGAAGTTATCCATGCTGGTTCAGAAGTCTGGTGGTTGTAGAGTAATAACTTCCTGAACCCGATGCTGTTGGACCTAAGGCAGCTTTCTTGTGCCCCATGTAAAATGTATTCGGTAGTGAGCAGGGCTTTGCCTGTAATGGAATGGGCTGTATTGATCACAAGATTTGCAATCTACTAAGGTCTAAGTTGGTGGCATTCAGGTCTGGTGATCCAGGAAAGTACAAGAGCTCTGGGTATGACCTCTAGGAATCTATTTAACATGCAAACTGGCAATTCTGGACTAAAATTGAATCACAGAAAGATGCTTGACAGCTGTGGCAGGACTTGAAAGCCATTACTCACACAAGTCAAACTAAGCAACATAAATGACAACAAGCTCTTGCTCTCAGATGAGCTCAATGCCTTTCCTGCTCACTTTGACTGACGGAACATGGAAGTACCTTTATAAACACCCACAGCCCCTGACAAGCCTATGATGTCAGTCTCTGAATGCAGTGTGTGAGAATCAGCCTCAGAGACTGCAATTGGCATACGAGAGGGAGATTGGAAATCTTCTTGAGCGGTGCCACGACAACAATCTCTCACTCAATGTCAGCAAAACCAAAGAGCTGATTATAGCTACAGAAGGAATAAGCTGGTGGTCCATGAGCCAGTCCTCATTAGGAGATTGAAGGTGGAGAGAGTCAGTAATGTTAAATTCTTTGTCATTATCATTTCAGAGGATCTGTCCTGGGATCAGCAGGTAGTGACATCATGAAGGAAGTACACCCTTCACCACTTTTCCATTCGTGGGCATTGGAATTTCCACACCACGCCATGATGCTGATGTTAGAATACTCTCCCCTGTACATCTACAGGAGTTTGGTAACATGCCAAATCTACACATCTTCTCAGAAAGCAGAGCCACTGTCGGTCCTCTTTTTGATAGCATTTACGTGCTTGTCCCAGGACAAATCCTTGGGTATCTTAACTCCAAGAAATTTAAAGCTGCTATCACTCTCCGTTTCTAATCCCCTAATGAGGACTAGTTCATATGGTTTATGAACTTACAGAGTGAAGTGATGCATTTGCCCAAATAATGAGCATATTTAAGACAGAGATCTGTTGATCTTTTGACGATAAGACCATAAGACCATAAGACCATAAGATATAGGAGCAGAAGTAGGCCATTCGGCCCATCGAGTCTTCTCCACCATTCAATCATGGGTTGGTCCAATTCTTCCAGTCATCCCCATTCTCCTGCTTTCACCCCATACCCTTTGATGCCCTGGCTAGTCAAGAACCTATCTATCTCTGCCTTAAATACACCCAATGACTTGACCTCCACAACCGCTCGTGGCAACAAATTCCACAGATTTTTCCATCCTCTGACTAAAGTAATTTCTCTGCATCTCTGTTCTAAAAGGATGTCCTGCAATCCTGAAGTCATGCCCTCTTGTTCTAGAATCCCCTACCATGGGAAATAACATTGACATATCTAATCATTTCAGGACTTTTAACATTCAGAATGTTTCTATGAGATCCCCCCTCATTCTCCTGAACTCCAGGAATACAGCTCAAGAGACATTCCTCATATGGTAACCCTTTCATTCCTGGAATCATTCTTGTGAACCTTCTCTGAATCCTCTTCAGTGTCAGTATATCCTTTTTAAAATAAGGAGCCCGAAACTGCACACAGTACTTCAAGTGTGGTCTCACGAGTGCCTTACAGAGCCTCAACATCACATCCCTGCTCGTATATTCTATACCTCTAGAAATGAATGCCAACATTGCATTCGCCTGCTTCACAACTGACTCAACCTGGAGATTAACCTTTAGGGTATCTTGCACAGGGACTCCGAAGTCCCTTTGCAACTCTGCATTTTGAATTCTCTTCCCATCTAAATAATAGTCTGCTCATTTATTTCTTCTATCAAAATGCATGACCATACACTTTCCAACATTGTATTTCATTTGCCACTTCTTTGCCAATTCCCTAAACTAACTAAGTCTCTCTGCAGGCCCTCTGTTTCCTCAACACTACCCACTCCTCCACCTATCTTTCTATCACCGGCAAATTTAGCCACAAATCCATTAATACCGTAGTCCAAAACATTGACATACATCGTAAAAAGCAGCAGTCCCAACATTGACCACTGTGGAACTCCACTGGTAACTGGCAGCCAGCCAGAATAGGATCCATTCATTCCCACTCTCTGTTTTCTGCCAACCAGCCAATGCTCCACCCATGCTAGTAACTTCCCTGTAATTCCATGGGCTCTTATCTTGCTAAGCAGCCTCATGTGTGGTACCCTGTCAAAGGCCTTCCGGAAATCCAAGTACACCACATCTACTACATCTCCTTTGTCTATGCTGCTTTCAGTTTCCTCAAAGAATTGCAGTAGCTTTGTCAGGCAGGATTTTCCTTTCAGGAAACCATGCTGGCTTTGGCCTATCTTGTCATGTGTCTCCAGGTACTCCATAATCTCATCCCTGACAATCGATTCCAATAACTTCCCAACCACTGATGTCAGGCTAACAGGTCTATAGTTTACTTTTTGCTGTCTCCCATGCTTCTTAAATAGTGGAGTAATATTTTCAATTTTCCAGTCATCTGGTACAATGCCAGAATCTATCGATTCTTGAAAGTTCGTTAATGTCTCCGCAATCTTTCCAGCTATTTCCTTCAGAACCCGAGGGTGCATTCCATCAGGTCCAGGAGATTTATCCATCCTCAGATCATTAAGCTTCCTGAGCACCTTCTCAGTCGTAATTTTCACTGCACAAACTTCACTTCCCTGACACTCTTGATTGTCTGCGATACTGCAGATGTCTTCCACTGTGAAGACTGATGCAAAATATGCATTCAGTTCCTCTGCCATCTTTGCATCTCTCATTACAATATCTCCAGCGTCATTTTGTATTGGTCCTTTATCTACCCTCGACTCTCTTTTGCCCTTTATACACTTAAAAAAGCTTTTAGCATCTTCTTTGATATTAGTCGCCAGCTTCCTCTTATAATTCATCTTTTCCTTCTGAAAGACCTTCTTAGTTTCCTTCTGCAAGTTCTTCAAAGCTCCCCAATCCTCTATCTTCCCACCAGCTCTAGCTTTCTTGTATGCTCTCTCTTTTGCTTTTACTTTGGCTCTGACTTCACTTGTCAGCCACGGTAGTGTCCTTCTTCCCTTTGAAAATTTCTTCTTAGTTGGAATATATCTGTCTTGCACTTCTCTCATTTTCTGCAGAAATTCCAGCCATTGCTGCTCTGCTGTCTTTCCAGCAAATGTCCCTTTCCAGTCAACCTTGGCCAGTTCCCCTCTCATGCCATTGTAATTTCCTTTATTCTACTGAAATACCGACACATCTGGATTTTATTCTTTTTCCCTCTCAAATTTCAATGTGAACTCGATCATATTGTGATCACTGTTCCCTAAGGGTTCCTTAACCTGAAGCTCTCTTGTCACCTCCAGATCATTGCACAACATCCAATCCTGCACAGTCAATCCCCTAGTGGGCTCAACAACAAGCTGTTCTAATAAGCCATCCCTTAGACATTCTACAAATTCTCTCTCTTGAGGTCCGTTACTAAGGGTATCAATGGATATGGAAGTTTGTGGGATTTTGCAGTTCAGCCAAGGAAGTGCAGAATGTAAGAGAATACTTGAGGGACCACATTGTTCATTCTTTCTCTTGTTAAGCTTCTGAAGTGAAAGTTATTGATAATCTGAATGGATTGTTATTTCTGTACTGGTGTGTTTCGAATGCAATGTTTCCAATGTCACGATATCTTGCATTAATATGCAACATGACTGAATCCATCTCCTTAAACTGGAGGAGATTTGTTCCTCTCCTGGAAACTTGAGAGTCACAGACCAGGAAATATGTCCATGCATTTCCAAAGAAGTAGCACTGTGCAGCTGAATATTGGCTGGAGCCAGAGTAGAGCAACTTTACAAACCTTTCTGATCATTTAGCACCATCTGGAAACATAACTTTACTTTTCAGCAAGATTTTCATTTTCCCTAATGCCTATTTTCTAATGCAAAACAGCCATATTTATGTCAACAACCTCCAGTGAGATTTTTTTCTACCCCACTACTTTGAATCTTATTCACTCACAGTACAGTCAGGTTCTGCTAATTTTTTTTCCCCTGAATCTCTGTTATTTAAAGGGAGAACACTCAAACTGCATTCTTTGTCCTCTGAACTGCTACAGCGTTACACAGACACCTGGATTGCTTTTCTTATACCAGTTGGGGTGTTACTGCCACTCTTAGATTCTAGGCCTCACAATTGTTGCAGGCTGCTGGTGATTCCTCTTACATCTCTTACAATTCACTGCTCAGGTAGAAGCCTCCCTGCCAACTTTCTGCTAGAGTCTTTGGGCTGTAACTCTTGCAAAAAGTAGCATGCCTGCTGAAGGACTTGCTCTTTGCCAGCTTGTCTAATTCCTCTCAGACCCCTTGGGAGCTCTCCCCCATATCCTTGCCATCATTACAGCATCCGTTCATTCATTCATTCAAGAGCAAGTGTTCCTATGGTAAAAAGAGTGATTCTTGCATTGTTGTTTGCCTTTGATGAGCTAGCATTAAAAATTGTCTCCACTGATTTAAGTAGTGAATGTTGCAACCCATCAATTGTCGGTAAAATGCTGGAATATAGAATGAATGAAGTACTAACGGAACTCCTTAAAAAGAATAATGGGATTGAAAATCAACATGGATTTATTTCCCATTTCAATTCAACACAGGAGGGTAGTGAATCTTTGGAACTATCTGCCCCGGATAACTACGTAGGCTCAGTCATTGTAGTTGTTCAAACCCAAGGATTTCCCGACGTGAAGGGAATCAAACAATGTGCTGATAGTTCTGGAAAATGGTGCAGAAGTAGATGTTCAGCCATAATATTTACGAGTAGCAGAGCGGACAGAAGGTCAGGATGACATATTCCCGATCCTTCTCTTTATGTATTCACTTTCCAATGTTAAACGGGAATGCTCTGTTCTAGAGGAGCTTTACTTAAGAAAACACAACAAACTGCCCTGAGTAATGAACTTGTGAAGATCTCACTCTTCTTTCAGCTTTCACAAAGATTAGAATTGCCCACAATGTTGTTTAACACCATTGATAATTCAACTTCTAATCCATCGTGCCAGATGAAAAGTTGCCCCTGTTCCACTTGGATCTCTAATTCTAGCTAAAAATTGTTTTGTATATACAATACAAAGAAGAACTTCCCCCTTACTCCTCCCCCATCTTATACGTGGAACACTCGCATAATTTAACTTCCCGCCTTGCCTCCTGTCCTAATAAGCACAACCTCTGGACAAAGACAGCTTCCGTTAACAGAGAGTAACTTTTTAACTACTAAGTGACTGCTGAAAAAAAAATGCTTCCTATACCTCCTTTGGATCTTCTGATGACTGATGCCAGTTCTGTGAGAATTCTGAGAATCATTATATTTTTGTCTTAAGGTCAAAGAAGCCCATTTTGTATAAAGTTAACCAATCAGAGTTGCATGTCCCAGAGGCATCATCCCCTTCTGTCAACCAAATATGACAACATTGGTTGTCAAATAATTACTTGGACAAGGCATTATTCCCAGCTTGACTAGTTTGTGGCTCCCATTTCACCTTCAAACTCATATCTTAAGAGACCGAGCAGGGAGTCAAATGCCCGGAAACTGTATTTGAAAGATTCAAGATTCAAAAAACTTTATTGTCATTCTAACCATACATCAGCTCTGCAGGACAGAATGAGACAGCGTTTCTCAGGGGCAGTGCAATCATAACTTAACAAGCGCAACACTAAATGATAAACATAACAAGAAATAGTAAAACACAACAGCCACATGTCAGTTAAAATCAGTTATAAGTGTCCAGTGCAAGTTAAAAGTGTCCAAAGCAGAGTCAGGTAGAGCAGCTATTTAGCAGTCTGACTGCCTGTGGGAGGAAACTGTTTAGTAGCCTTGTGGTTTTAGTTTTGATGCTCCTGTAACGTTTGCCTGATGGCAGAAGGACAAACAGTTCATGGAGAGGGTGTAAAGGGTCTTTAATGATGTACCGTGTCTTCTGGAGGCATCAACTCTGAAAGAGGTCTTGGACAGAAGGTAGGGAGATCCCAATAACCTTCTCTGCTCCCCTAACCACCCTCTGCAAGGCTTTCTTGTCGACAGCACTGCAGCTGGAGTACCAGGTTGTGATGCAAAAGGTCAGCACACTCTCAACCACGCCTCTGTAGAATGTAGTTAAGATGTTAGTGGGGAGTGATGCTTGCTTAAGCTTCCTCAGAAAGTGAAATCTCTGCTGGGCCCGTTTTACAATCCCAGTGGTGTTCCTGGACCAGGTGAGATTGTCTGAGATCTGCACCCCAAGGAACTTGATGTTTTCCACTCTCTCCACTGTGGAGCCACTGATGCTGAGGGGTGTGTGCTCAGACTGAGACCGTCTGAAATCGACAATCATCTCCTTGGATGATCCAAAGGACGATCATCTATTGTCAACAAATTCATCCTCTCCTTTCTGAAATCTCAGTCCTTAGTAACTCTGTGACCCTTTTCAAAGGCTGACCGGCAACCCTTGCGATATTGTGCCGGGCACTTCAGGAGCCTTCACTTGCTGCCAGATGTGCATTCATGACATTGTGGGTCACTCAACACACCTTTCTTCTGCTGTCAGCAGAAAGGGGAGCTTCAGAGATCAGTGCCTCCCAAATTCACTTTACAATGGAAAGCATAATATTAAAGAACTCATTCAACCTCTTTACAGATTGCCACCTTCTTTTGCGATCACTTGTGAGCTATCTGCAGAAACCTTTGGCCCCTGACGAGCCTGCAGCTCACTTGGATTGGGACCACTCCCACTGCAGTGTCACTAAGACCAACTCTTCATATTTGGATTGCCCAGACACACTGAACAAGGCTATGTTCCTTCTCCGTGTGTTTTTACTTCCACACTCATTATTCTCCCACCGTTTTGTAAAAGTCAAGTTTATTTTCATATGCACAAGTACATGTATGTACAGATGCAATAAAAAGTAATTGCAGCCCATATCACAGATGCCTAGCAGCATTCACAATAAAAAAACCTAAATTAACCGTAAATACTACATTGGGGCTGCCTTGGGAGAAATCTTTAAAGATTGTAAATGAAAATCAAAACTCTACAGTTTCTGGTAGTCTGACATCATTCAGAGTCATGTCATATAGAACCAGGTCCTTCAACTACCATCAAACAGCCATTTACACAAATCCTACACTAAATGCATTTTATTTAGGTCTCCAAGATTCTACCATTCACCAACACAACGGGTAATTTCATCTACAAAGCAGCTCATCTCTGGGACGTGGAAGGAACCCAAAACAATCGGTGGAAACCTACATGAAGAACATGAAACTCAACATAAATGGCACCTGACGTCAGCATTGAACCCAGATCACTGGAGATGTGAGCCATGGTACTACTCGTTGTGCCACTGCACTACCCAAGCAAGAATCCTGATAAACTAAACAGGTCAGAGGATATTTGTGTGGAGTTCTCCATAGGTACGTTCCAATGAGACAGGGAAAGGATGGTAGGGTACAGGAACCATGGTGTACAAAGGCTGTTGTTAATCTAGCCAAGAAGAAAAGAAGAGCTTATGAAAGGTTCAAAAAACTAGGTAATGATAGAAATCTAGAAGATAATAAGGCTAGCAGGAAGGAGTTTAAGAAAGAAATTAGGAGAGCCAGATGGGGCCATGAGAAGGCCTTGGCGGACGGGATTAAGGAAAACCCCAAGGCATTCTACAAGTATGTGAAGAACAAGAGGATAAGACATGAGAGAATAGGACCAATCAAGTGTGACAGTGGAAACATGTGCATGGAACTGGAGGAAATAGCAGAGGTACTTAATGAGTACTTTGCTTTAGTATTCACTACGGAAAAGGATCTTGGTGATTGTAGAGATGACTGAAAAACTTGAGCATGTAGATATTAAGAAAGGGGATATGCTGGAGCTTTTGGAAAGCATCAAGTTGGATAAGTCACCGGGACCAGACGAGATACTGTGGGAGGCGAAGGAAGAGATTGCTGAGCCTCTGGCGATGACTTCTGCATCATCAATGGGGACGGAGAGGTTCCGGTGGATTGGAGGGTTGCGGATAGTGTTCCATTATTCAAGAAAGGGAGTAGAGATAGCCCAGGAAATTATAGACCAGTGAGTCTTACTTAGTGGTTGGTAAGTTGATGGAGAAGATCCTGAGAGGCAGGATTTATGAACATTTGGAGAGGCATAATATGATTAGAAATAGTCAGCTTGGCTCTGTGAAAGGCAGGTTGTGCCTTACGAGTCTGACTGAATTTTTTGAGGATGTAACTAAACATATTGATGAAGGTAGAGCAGTAGATGTAGTGTATATGGATTTCAGCAAGGCATTTGATAAGGTACTCCATGCAAGGCTTATTGAGAAAGTAAGGAAGGAAGCATGGGATCCAAGGGGACATTGCTTTGTGGATCCAGAATTGGCTTGCCCACAGAAGGCAAAGAGTGGTTGTAGACGGGTCATATTCTGCACGGAGGTCAGTGACCAGTGGTGTCCCTCAGGGATCTGTTCTGGGACCCTTACTCTTCGTGATTTTTATAAATGACCTGGATGAAGAAGTGGAGGGATGGGTTAGTAAATTTGCTGATGACACAAAGGTTGGGGGTGTTGTGGATAGTGTGGAGGGCTGTCAGAGGTTACAGCAGGACATTTAATAGATGCAAAACTGGGCTGAGAAGTGGCAGATGGAGTACAACCCAGATAAGTGTGAGGTGGTTCATTTTGGTAGGTCAAATATGATGACAAAAAATAGTACTAATGGTAAGACTCTTGGCAGTGTGGAGGATCAGAGGGATCTTGGGGTCCGAGTCTATAGGACACTCAAAGCTACTGCAAAGGTTGATTCTGTGGTTAAGAAAGCATATGGTGCATTGGCCTTCATCAATCGTGGGATTGAGTTTAAGAGCCGAGAGGTAATGTTACAGCTATATGGGACCCTGGTCAGACCCCACTTGGAGTACTATGCTCAGTTCTGGTCCCCTCACTACAGGAAGGATGTGGAAACCATAGAAAGGGTGCACAGGAGATTTACAAGGATGTTGCCTGGATTGGGGAGCATGCCTTATGAGAATAGGTTGAGTGAACTCAGCCTGTTTTCCTTGGAGCGACAGGGAATGAGAGGTGACCTGAAAGAGTTGTATAAGATGATGAGAGGCATTGACTGTGTGGATAGTCAGAGGCCAGGGCTGAAATGGCTAACACGAGAGGGGACAGAAGTAGGTACAGAGGAGATATCAGGGGTAAGTTTTTTACGCAGCGAGTGGTGAGTGCGTAGAATGGGCAGCCGGCAACGGTGATGGAGGCAGATACAATAGGGTCTTTTAAGAGTCTCCAGGACAGGTACATGGAGCTCAGAAAAGTAGAGGGCTATGGGTAACTTCAGGTAATTTCTAAGGTAAGGACATTTTCAGCACTGCTTTGTGGGCCGAAGGACCTGCATTTTGCTCTAGGTTTTCTATATTTCTATGTTTCTAATATCACTGAAATAGAAACACAGTTTCTGATTTGAACTTTAACTTTTAACTAATAACTATTAACTCTTCTCTGTTCACAGACACTGCCTGAACTACTGAGTGTTTCCAACATTTTATTTTTAAGCACTAATCCACACTTCCCAGCATTGAGTTAATGGAGCTATTAACAGAAATCTTGAAGTTTCTGATAAGCACATGGATTTGGATGCAAAGCACTCATTACTTTTCACATACTTTTGCCAATGTCACAAACTTATCAAGGAATAGATAGGGTCATTAGAGATTGATGCGGCATGTAATTAATGCAACAAAAGAGGATAAATTCTAATTTCTAAACAATCATGTCATTGGAATCAATATGTGGCTTGAGTCAGGAGCAATAGCCTCTCATACGACTGAGGAACATAAGTTTTATAAATTATCTTTTCTGTATCGTTCAATAGACCTTTCAATCTGGTTATAATTATTCCACGGCTTGAATTAGGCCAAGAATCTTTACTAGCGTTCAACATAATGAACAGACTCTATCTTGTGCAGATTACTTTCAAGATAAAATATACTAAAATCTGGTTGAATGGTGCCACAACAATGACCTCTCACCCAGCATCAGCAAAACCAAAGAGCTGATTATTGACCACAGGAGGAAGAAACTAGAGGTCAATGAGCCCATCCTCTTTGGGGAACCAGAGGTGGAGAGGGTCAGCATCTTTAAATTCCTTGGTGCTCCTATATCATAGGATCTGTTCTGAAACCAGCACGTAAGTGACTTCACCAAGAACGCACAGCAGTGCCTCTACTTTCTTAGATGTTTGCGTAGATTCGGAATGTCAACTAAAACTTTGACAAACTTTGACAAACTTTTATAGGTGCACAGTGGAGAGTACTCTGACTGGTTGCATCATAGCCTGGTATGGAAACACCTGCCCCAGAACGGAAAAAGTCAACAGAAAGTGCTGGACACAGCCCAGTCCATTACAGGCAAAGCACTTCCCAGCATTGAGCAAGTTTGCAAGAAACACTGCCACATTAAAACAGCACCCATTATCAAGGACCCACATCATCCAGGCCATGCTCTCTTCTCGCTATTATCATCAGACAGGAGCCTTAGGACCCACACCACCAGGTCCAAGAAGAGTTACTCCCCTACAACCATCAGGCTCCTGAACCAGCGTGGGTAACTTCTCATCTCAACACTGAATTGACTTCACAACCTAACAGATTCGTTTCAAGGATCTACTAATCAGGCTTTCCGTGTTATCAAATTACTTATTTTTTTATAATTATTTGCATGATTTATCATCTTTTGCACGTTGGTTACTTATTAGTGTTTGTTTATGTATAGCTTTTCATAAATTCTATTGTATTCCTTTATTTTCCTGTAAATGCCTGCAAGAAAATGAATCTCGGGGTAGTATTTGGTGACAGATATGAATTTTGATAATAAATTTCCATTGACTTTGGCTTTGAGGTAATTTTCCAATAAGATTTGAAAGGATTCTTGTGACCTCAACAAACCATATGATAAGAGAGGGCAAACTTGATGATCTCCTCCTATAATACTGAGCAGCCGGGAGTCTGGATTTAAGGGAAATGTTTGCAGAGAGATTCCAATGCTTTCCACATACACTTACCTTACTGACCTGGCAGTACCTGTGGAGGGAGAGGTAAAATCATTGACTTAAAACCTCAAAACTGCTTCCATTTCTATTACTGCTGTCTGACCTGCTGAGATTTAGTACATTTTCAGATTTTTACTTCAGATTTCCAGTTTCCCGAGACTTTAGTTTTTTTGGTACCTCATTTTCATAAATGGATGGACACTGATCTCCATGCCCCTGTAAATGAACATGCTAGCTCTATGAGGTGGACTCCTTCAAATCCAGATCCCAGCAGCTCCCCATTAAAGCACTCATTCCCAATGCTCTCTTGTACCTAGAATTTCAAAAATGTGGCAGTTTTATAACCTGCCAGAACTGGATACATAAAGGTGCACCACAGGTGTAGACACAAATGTATTCCATGAACTATTGTTGCCCATTCCCATGGATTTTCTCTTAGCCAAAGTATGATAAATAACTGCACAAGTGAAATTAACTTGTAAATTGAGAGACAGATTGTGGCTAGGTGTGATTTATTGCATCAATAACATATGGTGATGTTGGTCGGATCTAAGGTATATTATTGATTCACCTGCTCCCTATGTATATCCACCCTTTATACTATGGAGTGGAAATTGGTTATTGTTTTACAGGTTTATTGAAGCAACAATGGTCTCCCCAAGTGGGAGGGCTGAGCATTGTCCCAGATTGATTCTTGTGTCTTATTTGCTTGATTTGAGTGAACTTTGCAATGTATATCATAGATGCCCTGGAAGCCTGGCATTACCTAAAGGTGTATGTCAGCATACGTATCTCTCGAGCAGCGTCCCAATACCATGTTTCATGTGCTGGAGCAGTTACACTGAGGTGAAGAGGAACAGGGCGAATAATAACCAGAGACAAATATTTAAAAAAAAATTGGAACATTTGGTGGAAAATGTTTTTGGCTCCAAATGGAGAAAAGTCAGCTCCTGCTCTGCCCAATTCCACAGTATGTTTGCTGGGAGTTTAAAACAGGCAGATCCTCCAAGAGGACAAAGAGTGTCATGGTTTGGAGGCTTGTGTGCCTTAATGACCCAGAGAACTATGTTGGCAGGGGTCAGGGCTTTATGCTTTGGCTGTTGTAGGGTCACCCATGCCAAACAGGTCAAAGGGTAAAGGACTGACTGAGAGTGGTCCACCGGTCCAGGGGTTCAGCTCAGGGCTAACAACCCTGACTGGTAAAACAAAATTGTTATGAAAAGATGTTCCTTCTACATCTGAGGGCAACGGTATTCCTGGGTCTCCACCCAGGACTTGCATGACTGACGGCAGCGAAAACTGAGAGGAAGTCCCACCAGTGATGGAGGACCTTCATTGTTGCCCTAAGTGCTTGTGGAGTAACAGGCTGTAAGTAAAACAGGCAATTGTTCCTCGCTTACATTATGTGAGCATTATGCATCAACGTGCCATGCCACCTTTACCAGCTGGGCACCACTCATGTTCATTCAAGGAGTATAATGAGTAAAGAAGATGAGCCAAGGACCAAGATTAACACATGGAAATATGATGCTGTAGTCAATACAGAAACTAGACTGAGAGAAGGGCAAGATTAGCAGCTCAACATTCCAGGGTATATAGATGTTTCAAATATGATAACAAGGGATGGTTTAAAGAGTGTTGGGAGAGTTCAAAGGCAAAGTCACAGTTGAGCTTATTGTCATATGCCTAAGTACATATGTTCATAGGTGCAATGAAAAAACTGAAGCAGCGTCATAGGCTCTTACTGATTGTAATACCGATTAAGGTGAATGTCATAATTGCACTAAAAAAAGAACCCATCTGGCAAGGCCAAACATGTCAAACTCAGAACTAAGAAAGGTGTAATGCTGGGGTTATACTATAGGGCTTCCAATAGCCATGGAGTGTTTGCAGAACAGATATGCAGGTAGAGCTTGTGGGCATATGGCCAAGTGGTTAAGGCGTTCGACTAGCGATCTGAAGGTCGTGAGTTCGAGCCCCAGCCAAGGCAGTGTGTTGTGTCCTTGAGCAAGGCACTTAATCACACAGTGCTCTGCAATGACACTGATGCCAAGCTGTATGGGTCCTAATGCCCTTCCCTTGGACAACATTGGTGTTGTGGAGAGGGGAGACTTGCAGCATGGGCAACTGCTGGTCTTCCATACAACCTTGCCCAGGCCTGTGCCCAGGAGAGTGAAGACTTTCCAGGCGCAGATCCATGGTCTCGCAAGACTAACAGATGCAGGTAGATAAGTGGATACAACAGGATTACAGAAGTGAGTGATTTTGATTTACCAATAGTAGCTGCAACTTCCTTAATGCCAGGGGCCTAGATGGAGTAGAATTTGTTAGGTGCATCCAGGAGAGTTTCTTGAATCTAGATATATACATACTCCAACTTGGGCATCATATGAATGAATCTGGCCAGCTGATCAAAGTTTCAGTACAGGAATATTTTGGGAAGAGTGACCATAACTCCACAAGTTCTAAGCTAGTTACGAGTAAGAATAAGACCGGTTCTTGGGTATGAAATTGGAGGAAGGCTAATTACAACAGATTTACATGGGAATTGGAGAACGTAAACTGTGAGTGGCTGCCTGAATCTAATGTGACATATGACACGCAGGAGTCTTTTGAAGGTCACTTGATTCAGTTTTGGGAGCAGTATGTTCCTGTGCAGATGAAATACATGAATGGTGAGGTTCAGGAACATTGAATGACAAAAAGTACTGTAAGTGCAATCAAAAGTGGAAAGTACATTTAAGATTTAGGAAGCTGAAATCATACAAGGACCTTGAGGAATATAAAGGCGGCAGGAATGAATTTAAACAAGAAATTACAAGGGTTAAAAGTGCCATGAAATGCCCTGGCAAATAGGATTAAGGAGAATCCCAATGTAGTTAATGCAGAAGTGTAGGTCCACACAAGGAACCAGGGAGGGGTAGATCCCAAACAAAAATGGCTGAGGTCCTTAATGAGTATTTTGCATTGGCATTCACCAAGGAGAAGGACATGGATAATGGGGAGATGGGGTTGAGGGGTATATTAATATTCTAGGGCATGTTGATATGAAGAAGGAAGAGAAGCTAAGCATCTTGGAAAAAAAAGCAAAGAGGATAAGTCCCCAGGCCTGACGGCAATAGTCCCAGGGTACTGAGGGAATAAAGGGAGATCACTGGGACCTTGATGGACCTCCTCTTTAGCCACAGGTGAGGTGCCAGAAGACTGAAGTATAGCCAGTGTTCTTCCTTTGTTTAAGAAGATCAACAGGGACAAACCAGGAAATGATAGGCTGGTGAGTCTCACATTAGTGGTAAGGAAATTATTGGAGGAGGTTCTTATGGACAGGTTTTACTTGGATTTAGACTTCTTAGGGATGGCCAGCATGGCTTAGTAAGGGTAAATCCTGTCTCACAAATTTGATTGAGTTTTTTGATGAAGTAACAAATATAATTGATGAGGATAGCACAATGGATGTTTTCTATTTTGTCTTGAAAAAAGCATTTGATAAATTAGGCTGGGCCAGAAGATTAATACACATGGGGTGTGTTGGTAAATTAGATTCACAAATGGAAGACAGAGTGTTTTTCTGACTGGAGATCTGTGAGCAATGTCCACAAATATCTCTGTTGTTCATAATGTACCTCAATGATTTGGATGAAAATGTAGGTGGTCTAATTAATAAGCCTGCAGACGATACAAAAATTGTTGCAAATTTGGCAACGGGTAAAGATGTCAAAGGGTAGGTAAGGATTTGGATCAGTTGCACTCTGTTCTGAGACAGTCTTTTAGCGCGAAGCTTATGATGGTAGGCTTGACCATACTATGTCAATGTAATATTTCTCATCACTAATTTTACCCATTAAAGTAATCCATCAGAATCAGAATCAGGTTTATTATCACCAGCATGTGACGTGAAATTTGCTAACTTAGCAGCAGCAGTTCAATGCAATACATAATATAGAAGAAAAAAAATCAATCAATCAATCAATTACAGTATACATATACTGAATAGATTAAAAATCGTGCAAAAAACAGAAATACTATATATTAAAAAAGTGTGGTGTCCATTTAGGAATCAGATGGCAGAGGGGAAGAAGCTGTTCTTGAATCACTGTGTGTGTGCCTTCAGGCTTCTGTGCCTCCTATCTGATGGTAACAGTGAGAAAAGGGCATGCCCTGGGTGCTGGAGATCCTTAATGATGGACGCTGCCTTTCTGAGACACCGCTCCCTAAAGATGTCCTGGGTACTTTGTAGGCTAGTACCAAGATGATGATCTTTTCTCTACTTAATTACCTTCAATCGTCGCATAAAACCTTAATTTCTTGTTTTCCAGGGAATTATCCCTGGAATGTCTACAGTTGAACAGTTCTCCTATATATCCAGTCTTAATGTTTAAACTAAGGCGATGAAAATGTAGGATTACATATTTCAGTCTAGTTTTGAACTCTCTCGACATTCATTCCTAGACACCTCCAGCAGAAGTCACTGTAACGTATCCAGCCTGGCTTCTCTCTGTACCATATACCTCAGTTTTACTTTGACAGACAATAATCAATCGCAAATACAGAACAATGTCATGTCTTTAAATCCAATATGCATCAATTTCATAGCTATTAATCATTAAACTTATATTATGTTTTCTTTTCTGCTTTACTGTAAAGAAGTGTCTAAGGAACAGATGGGAAGGACAAAGTATTCCACCTTGCTTGTAGCAGATACTTCAGTGAAGCATTCATCAAAACATCCAGTTCAGACCTCAATGACTCCCCCAACCTCTTTGAATAAATCACTCTTACACAATTACTTCAATAACAAGATTTAGGATGGATTGTTTGGGTAGCACAGGGTGATCTTTCATAAATATTATGAAGTTAGTGTGGAAATAACAGGAGCTCTGACAGAAACATTTCAAATGTCATTGGAAACGGGGATGGTGCCAGAGGATTGGCGTATTGTTCACATTGTTCCTTTTTTAAAAAGGGTTCTGAGGGTAAACCTAGCAATTATCGGCCTGTGAGTTTGACGTCAGTGGTGGGTAAGTTGATAGACAGTATTCTTAGAAATGGTATATATAATTATCTGGATAGACAGAGTCTGATTAGGAACAGTCAACATGGATTTGTGCGTGGGAGGTCATGTTTGACAAATCTTTTTGAATTGTTTGAAGAGGTTACTAGGAAAGTTGATGAGGATAAAGCAGTGGATGTTGTCTATATGGACATCAGTAAGTCCTTTGACAAGTTTCCACATGGAAGGTTAGTTAGGAAGGTTCAATCATTGGGTATTAATATTGAAATAGTAAAATGGATTCAGCAGTGGCTGGATGGGAGACGCCAGTGTCAGATTGGAGGCCGGTGTCTAGTGGTGTGCCTCAGGGATTTGTACTGCGTCCAATGTTGTTTGTCATATATATTAATGATCTGGATGATGGGGTGGTAAATTGGATTAGTAAGTATGCAGATGATACTAAGATAGGTGGAGTTGTGGATAATGAAGTAGGTTTTCAAAGCTTGCAGAGAGATCTAGGCCAGTTAGAAGAGTGGGCTGAAAGATGGCAGATGGAGTTTAATGCTAATAAATGTGAGGTGCTACATTTTGGTAGGACTAATCAAAATAGGACATACATGGTAAATGGTAGGGCATTGAAGAATGCAGTAGAACAGAGGGATCTAGGAATAATGGTGCATAGTTCCCTGAAGGTGGAATCTCATGTGGATAGGGTGGTGAAGAAAGCTTTTGGTATGCTGGCCTTTATAAATCAGAGCATTGAGTATAGGAGTTGGGATGTAATGTTGAAATTGTACAAGGCTAAATGTAGAGTATCGTGTACAGTTCCGGTCACTGAATTATAGGAGAGATGTCAACAAAATTGAGAGAGTACAGAGAAGATTTACTAGAATGTTATCTGGGTTTCATCTCCTAAATTACAGAGAAAGGTTGAACAAGTTGGGTCTTTATTCTTTGGAGCATAGAAGGTTGAGGGGGGACTTGATAGAGGTATTTAAAATTATGAGGGGGATAGATAGAGTTGATGTGGATAGGCTTTTTCCATTGAGAGTGGGGGAGATTCAAACAAGAGGACATGAGTTTAGAGTTAAAGGGCAAAAGTTGAGGGGTAACATGAGGGGGAACTTCTTTACTCAGAGAGTGGCAGCTGTGTGGAATGAGCTTCCAGCAGAAGTGGTAGAGGCAGGTTCGATGTTGTCATTTAAAGTTAAATTGGATAGATATATGGACAGGAAAGGAATGGAGGGTTATGGGCTGAGTGCAGGTCGGTGGGACTAGGTGAGAGTAAGAGTTCGGCACAGACTAGAAGGGCATGTTTCCATGCTGTAATTGTTATATGGTTATACGTTATATGCTTATTAAACATTAACTTTCACTACACCTGTGGAAATGTTGATTTTCTAAGAAAGCATATATACTCAGAACCCTGCATGTTTTGTTTAAAACATGTGTGTTAATTTTTCTGTTATGTCTGATCCATTTGAAGAATTAAATTTTTCATCCAGGAAGTCTTCCCTGCAGTCAAGATTTGCACTGTATAATACCACTGAAATACCATTCCAATGGTATTATACAGTACAAGTCCTCATGATGGAGAAGAGTTGGCAACAGGCTGAAATAACATCTTATCCGATGAATGATTAATTTAGTATTAAAATGTTAAACACAAATAATCAAGTGCAATTCTGATGTATGACTTAAATCAATAAGTAAAAGGCAACCTACAGAAAACTAATAACTTGAGTACCCTTTTCCCCAAGGCTATTTGACAGTTGCAGCCAATCACATTGATAATTATTTCCTGATGCTACAGTTTGTCCAGCAGCAACCAATCAAACTATTTCTATCCTCTCATTACTATAGATTTAGGATCAACCAATCACATTATTCAGATGATATTCCCCCTCCCCACACCACCACCACCACACACCCCTGGCTATCTTGGTCAATTTACTTTAGGACATTTATTTAAGCTTTATATATAAAAAAAAACCTGCAATGGTGATTGATTAATTTTTATTTTCACTTTAATCCACTGTGACCCTACAACACCAAATGTACACCAGGTATACTCATAGATGTTTAGGCTAGGGCTTCATGGAATCATCAATGAGAATTTGCTTTTGATCTGCTCATTATGGTTAGAATTGGCCAGTTCTTCAAGACTATAGTTGCCAATGCTCTTTGCATTGTCCTGGACTGTCAATGAATCAAAACCTTTCTCTAGGACTGACTTTATTTTTAGCTTTTAAGAATTTCAATTTATTAATCACAAAAATATTAAAGATTAGTGTTGGTATAGACTGAAGAATCCTTTGCCATCAAGTAGTACAATAAGAAGATGGATGTTTTAGAGCCTTTTAAAATCTATGAGGTAGAATACATTAGCATCTTTACACCCACTCTCATCAATGAGTTACAATGCTTTTAAAAGTCATAGACTTGGATTGTGGAACAAAAGAAAGTTATTTGAAGTGAGGTGAGGTTTAAACTGTTGGGCAATCCCAGCTTTAAAAAAACTTAAATGTGCTGGCAGATCAATGGGAGGAACAGATCAGCAGGTGAAGCCTCCAGGAATACAATGAAGCAGAGCTGCCAATCTCTTGCTGCGCTCTGTACTTCCTCGATGTTTTCCTGCTGATTTGGGATGTACCAATGAAGAGGCAAAAATCTTGGCATAGCCACACTATTGCTCTCATTGTTTTGCTGTGTCTAATTTTTAATTTTTGGCAGCAATGACTGCTGGGCACACTGTGAAATATTATATAAACCAAATCGATAGGCAGCTAATTGAAGACACAGATACACAATTCACTACTTTTACTTGTCATCATACTACAAAATTTAGTTCAACTCTAATGTTCTATAAGACAAGCTGTAATCAGTTCATAGATGTCATTGGCGTAAGTAAAGGTTATTTTGTTGTAATAAAACTTAATTGCCTAATAATTGTAATCAAGCGAAATATCTATAGGGAGAGTTTGAACTGAGCATGAAATGTGCATTTGAATATAATTTGAATTAAATGGTTCACAAAAGATAATCATTAATGGTCTGGCAGAACTGTTAAAATTACCCATTTTTTCATGAATTTGAATTTCAAGCTTTTACCAAGTTAATTTTATACCTCTGAGAGTTCTGCTTGAACGTAAGAACTGAGTGTCAGTGAGGTCAAAAGAGAATGGTCAGACTGAGGCCCCTTACATTCCGATTTTCCAAATCCCAGCAGGTATTTTTTCGGTATAATGAAACAGCTCATAAATTATATTGATTCAAGATTAAATAGCAGAGTTTTATCAATCATGCCGCTGTTTTCTTTGAAAGCTGGAGTGCAGCCATTTTATGCTCATAATATTAATAGTTCCAGTTGGGAAGTGATCACTAGCAAGGGAGAACACATCTCATGCCATTTGTGTGGTCTTTAGTCATCATAGCTTCTACAATTTATAACCTGGTTCCTAGTGATACTGCAAAGAATTTGCCTGATGGTCGAAACTGATGTTTCCTTTGGCCATCTAAAGCATCTGCTTCTCCCTTTTAAGGTAGTGTTACATAATCCTCAAACTCAACTCACCCACTTAATTTTACCTTGCACCAGAGTGTAGTTTTTACTGTGCCTGATCTTAATTGAGCTCATCCATGAAAAAGAGTTGGACCTCACACCAGCCTGAGGTCCACCATTCAATACCATGATGATGTTATTTCTGATATTACTTCCACCTCTCAAAGTCCAACCCTACATCTCCGTGGTAAGAGGTGGAAATGGGTGAAGGCCAGCAAACAGAACTCTGGTGAAGCTGTATAGGCCAATCCCTTGTACAGTGGATACAATGGATTACAGAAACATTGATGAACTCCCACCATACCATCGACTTTGGACGATGGAGACAGGGGGTCATCGATGGCTCATGCTCTACAGTGAGCTAAGGGCCCAAGAAGAAGAAAATGTCAGCTCCAAAGGGCTTCACATTAGCTGTTCTCAGTCTCATATATTGTTCTCTACAACACCACAAAATTAATCACCCTGGAGCATTCTCTGAAGAAGCAGATTTCAGGTTATTACAAAATGATGCTGTCAGAGTGGCAAATTTTCCAGTCAACTCTCTTTTCAGGTGTTCTAGGTTACCTCTTTAAAACACTACAACAGGTAAGAAATTTGGATGCCTACTTTTTTTTCCAGCTCGCGAGTTAAAAGTAATTATTTCTGCAGTGGAAGGCAATGGCAATGAATTCCAAGTGGAGGAGCACAATGCAGGAAAGCAGAGTGGCCTTGGTTCATCCTGTAGTGCTTTTGATATCAGCCACACATGGTTTAATGTTGCTCCCCGTACAAAGCTCCTTTGAAGCATTGCCTGGGAAATTAGAGCATCTTATGATAAGGAGGTGCCAGTACCATTTAGAGGTGCCCCTGGAGCTGAGCCCAGCTCAGCACTTGGAGCCCATCCCAGCTTCTCATGATGTTACCGCTCCCTTCAGGTCCCTAACCAAGACACCCGCCATCACGCCACCACAGGGGCCAGCACCACCACATCTCTCATGCAATGTCCCTATAAGCACCCAGTTTAGT
Organism: Mobula hypostoma; assembly: GCF_963921235.1. Classification (NCBI taxonomy): domain Eukaryota; kingdom Metazoa; phylum Chordata; class Chondrichthyes; order Myliobatiformes; family Myliobatidae; genus Mobula; species Mobula hypostoma. Next base: position 111,239,980 of record NC_086105.1, on the reverse strand, counting down.
GCATTGACACATATCAGCAGTAGGACATTGCCATACTATGTTAGAATAACTAACTAGTAGATTATCTCTTTTCACCAGGACTGAAAATTCGAAAATTCAGAAACAGAATCAGAATCGAGTTAATTATTGCTGAAATACAGTACTGAGCGAAAGTCTGAGGGACCCTCGGTTTTTCATATGGTTTCAGATGGTATGGCCTCCACAGAGCCCTGATCAAGGCTGTCTAGGATTACCTGGAGAGACAGAAGGAAGCGAGACAGCCAAATGTGTGTGGAATGCACTGCTGGTGATGGTGGTGGAGACGGATACAATAGGGTCTTTTAAGAGACTCTTAGATAGGTACATGGAGTTTAGAAAAATAGAGGGCTATGTGGTAGGGTAATTCTAGGCAGTTTCTACAGTAGGTTATGTGGTCAGCACAACATTGTGGGCCGAAGGGCCTGTAATGTGCTGCAGATTTCCAGGTTCTATGTTCAAGTTGCTTGGAAGAACCTACCAGCCAACTTTCTTATAAAACTACACAACCATTGTACCTAAGAGAATTGATGCAGTTTTAAAGGCAAAGAGTGGTCACACCAAGTATTGATTGGATTTCATTTTTTACTGTTTACTGTTCTTTGTAATATTTTTTTTTGAAATTTAGAAGCTATTCATTTCATTATTTTTGAAGGCATCTTCAGTTTTCAGAATTTTTTACACATGTCTTAGACTTTTTCACAGTACTGTATATTGTGAAATTTGCTATTTTGCAGAAGTTCAGAGCAAGACATAAAAATAACTGTAAATTACAAGATAACAAATAGTGAAAAAGAAGAATAATGAGGTAGTTCATGGACAGTTCAGAAATTTGATGGCAGAGGCGAAGAAGCTGCTCCTAAAACATTGAGTGTGGGTCTTCAGGCTCTTATACCTCCTCCCTGATGGTAGTAATGAGAAGAGGACATATCCCCGATGGTGAGAGTTCATAATGATGGATACCACCTCATTGCTCATTGTGGCCAAAAAGTTCTATTCAAAAGGTTCAAAGGAACATCTAAGCAAGCCTGATGCATTTTGGAAACAAGTCCTCTGGACTGATGAAGTTAAAGTAGAACTTTTTGGCCACAATGAGCAAAGGTATGTTTGGAGAAAAAAGGGTGCAGAATTTCATGAAAAGAACCTCTCACCAACTGTTAAGCACGGGGGTGGATCGATCATGCTTTGGGCTTCTGTTGCAGCCAGTGGCACGGGGAATATTTACCTGTAATGGGAAGAATGAGTTCAACTAAATACCAGCAAATTCTGGAAGCAAACATCACACCGTCTGTAAGAAAGCCGAAGATGAAAAGCGGATGGCTTCTACAACAGGATAATGATCCTAAACACACCTCAAAATCCACAATGGATTACCTCAAGAGGTGCAAGCTGAAGGTTTTACCATGACCCTCACAGTTCCCTGACCTAAATATCATTGAGAATCTGTGGATAGACTTCAAAAGAGCAGTGTATGCAAGATGGCCCAAGAATCTCACGGAACTAGAAGCCTTTTGCAAGGAAGAATGGGTGAAAATCCCCCAAACAAGAATTGAAAGACTCTTATCTGGCTACAGAAAGCATTTACAAGCTGTGATACTTGCCAAAGGGGGTGTTACTAAGTACTGACCATGCAGGGTGCCCAAACTTTTGCTTCAGGCCCTTTTCCTTTTTTGTTATCTTGAAACTGTAAAAGATGGAAATAAAAAAGTTTTCTTGCTTAAAATATTAAAGAAATGTGTCATCTTTAACTTTATTCCTTTTGGAACTCAGTTAATCTTTTACTCGATTAGCTATTCACAGTAACAGAAATTTTGACCAGGGGTGCCCAAACTTTTGCATACTACTGTTAACCAGGTGTTCCAAAGCTGAGTGGAGAGCCAATTAGACTGCATCCGCTGCAGACCTGGTGCAATGGTCAGCGAATTGCAGTTCTTGCTCAAGCAGTAGCTAATTCTAGCCATGTCCAGCCTCTCGAAACACTTCATCACAGTAAATGTGAATGACACCGGCTGGTAGTTATTGAGACATCTCTTCCCGCTCCTCCCGGGCTCCAGATTGACTGCTGCCCTTTTGAAGCAGGTTGAAAGCTCCCACTGCAGAAGTGAGAGGTTGAAGATGTCCTTAAACATTCCAGCCTGTCTGTTAGCACAGATTTTCAGTATCCCTTCAGCCAGTCCATCAACCAATGTTCATTAATTGAATCTCTGTCAATCTGCAGTTCACAAGTCATATTTTTGGCTATGGTCACTTTTGTCTAATAAACCTGTTAAAAGCCAGTTGAAAACATGATAATCATCTTCTATTTCTAGCATAAATCAAATCTTTACTTCTAAACAGCTGGTATTCTTCATGCAGTGATTTTGATTGACAGTTGTGTCTGGCTCTCATTGTGTGAAGGGTAAGCAAGAAGAAATTCAATCAGTCTTTTCTTACGTGGGCAGCTTTGCATGAAGAAGACTCCATTAAATGAGCTTACCTGTCGCAGCCTGTGACTGTTGTGATGGTTGGCCTTTAGCCACAAGGAAAAATCCCTATTGTATAACAAGATACTTTGGCATGTATGAAGTGAGTGTTGGTGGTATAACTTTAAGAATTAACTTCCTGTCCACTACGTCACCAGAAGTGTCAAAGCAACTCCTCTTCATATTACAAGAGCCTTAAATGGTCCTTTTGCATGTTAAAGGTGAATGACTGACCTCACAGTCTATCTCATCAAGGCCCGTGAACCTTAGTTTCTGCCTGCACCACACTTTCTCTCTAAGTGTAACATGGCATTCTGCATTCTGTGACTGCTTTTCCCCTTGTACTACCTCAATGCACTTATCTGTTGAAATTATCTGTATGAATGGCTTGCAAAATCTAGGGTTGCCATTGTATCGTTGTACATTTGGCAATAATAAACCAAGACTAATTTAGTAAAATTTAGATTTTGTTTGAATCACTGTGGTTGAGAAGTCATTGGGTGTATGAATGATGGAGAACAGTCCCGGTGGGGCTTCAGAGTCAGTGCTCAATGATGATTTTAAGTTAGAAGTGGTAGGATTAGGGAGCAGAGACAGAAGAGGTTCTGCAGATGCTGGAAATCCTTAACGCACACAAAACGCTAGAAGAACTCAGCAGCACACATCAAAGTTGCTGGTGAACACAGCAGGCCAGGCAGCATCTGTAGGAAGAGGTGCAGTCGACGTTTCAGTCCTGACGAAGGGTCTCGGCCTGAAACGTCGACTGCACCTCTTCCTACAGATGCTGCCTGGCCTGCTGCGTTCACCAGCAACTTTGATGTGTGTTGCTTGAATTTCCAGCATCTGCAGAATTCCTGTTGTTTGCGCTTAAAAAGAACTCAGCAGGTTAGGCAGCCCCCACATAGGGAGATAACCAGCCAACATTTCAGGCTGAAACCTTCGTCAGGACTGGAAAGGAAGTGGGGGAGGGGTTGAAGCAAGAATAAGAAGTTGGGGGGATGGGGAGGAGGAGGAGGAGTACAAGTTGGCAGGTGATAGATGAGACCAGGTGGGTGGGTGGGTGGGGGACAGGGGATGATGTGAGAAGCCAGGTGGTGATAGGTGGAAGAGGTAAAAGGCTGAAGGCAGAATCTGTTAAGAGATGACAGTGGAATAAAAGAAAGGAGGTGGGGAATGGAGCGAGGCAATTGACAGGTCATGAGGGTTATTACACCAGTAAAATGCCAGATGTCACAAATACCGGTAGTAAAAATAGAAAAGTTGTGTCCATCCTTCACTTTGCTCCCACTCCCCACTGCAATAAACAGCCCGCATTAAGAAATCTGTTTTATGTCCTGTAAATCACCATTCTATGCATCTCTTCCTCTTGCTTTCTTCGTGCCAGTAAAGATTTCAGAGTAACTGTGCCTGGCAGAACAAAATCTGACACACTGTGCACAGTTAAAGCATACAGCCCCCGCCTTACATTACACAAACTATAGGCTAAGGATTTTATTATTAAAAACCATTTAGTTAATAGGCTCCTTAGGGATGCACAGCATGTACTCACTGTATTACAAATGCCAGCTTCAATCACTGTTCATTGTTTCATCAATGAAGTCTTTCACAATCCAATATGAAATGCAGCATCAATCAGACTGGCGGAAACTGATAGCCCAGAAACGACCAAAACTGTCAAAGAACTTCAGTAAGTATCTCAGTTCACGATTCCATTAAATTACTCAAAACTCTGTGACTAGTTAACCAAATAAATTTGGGAAGGGCTGATTTGGCAGAGTGACACTCTTGTGTTACACATAAATCTGACAGGTGTATCACACTCTAAATCACACGAGTCAAGTTGACCACACTTGTAACAATTTATGGTGGCTTTGTCCTGTTAATCCAGATTCACTCAGATTCAGATCAGGATTGCTCAGCTTTTGCGCGGGAGAGAAATCACTTCCTTCATTTCTTCACCCACCTTTACATACTCCTGTCTTCTCCCATTTGCTCCATTTGAAGGTCATTCCATAAGGTTAACCGCCCTGAAGCAGCCCGCCCTAAAATTTCACTCTACACAATACGTGTAATACATGGTTGGGAGGGGTATGGGGGGCAATGGCCCAGGTGCAGGTCAATGGTAGTAGGCAGATTAATAGTTCAGCATGGACTAGATGGGCCAAATGGCCTGTTTCTGACTGTTGTGACGAAAGAGGGTTACAAAAAGTACACATAGACTAAGATGTTAACTGTCCTGTGCTGGCACCAGTGGGATCAGCAGTTGATCTGCCACCTGTCTTCAGGAGAAAGAGAAATAAGGAAGACAATGGAGCAGCATTTGGAAATGTTAATGAAGCGATGAGAGAGTTTAACGGAAGGAGAGACCGGTCTGAGAACTGTCAAGATCAGCTCCTTTTTGAACCCTGAACTGTTTGAAGTGTGATGGACAGGCGATACCCCAGCAGGGGGATAAAAAGGGACAGGTTCGCTAAGGCAGGACACACACGACACCTCGAGGTAACGAGACCCTGGAAGCGGTGCGCCTCCCACAAGTTGGTGGGAGTTTTGGAGGGCTGGTCGCGGGACCAAGCCATAGACGCACAGGGTGGAAAGGTACGATCGGCGGGAACCTGGTGTGTGTCCGCCCTTGCCTGGGTGCCAGGTTCACCACAGAGGAACGATCGTATCTGAAACGGAGGGGTCACAGTCGGTGACCTCAGAAGACATTACAAAGGGCTTGCCCGAAAGCTGACTGTGAGGAATATCGAAGGTCTGTTTGGAATCCAATTTGAATATTCATTCACTCTCTCTCTCTCTCTCCCACGGCGACAGCGATTACTGCGAACTGAACTAAACTGAACTCTGTCACTTTGAAACTGGTCATTTACCCCTAGACGACGATAGAGCTTGATTGATCCTATTATCCTAGTTCTGTGTACATTTGTGTTTATTCATTGCTAACCTGTTGCATTTATATCCTTACTATTGGAGTACTGTGTTGCTTATTTCTTTAATAAAACTTTCTTAGTTCCAGTAATCCAGACTCCAACTGAGTGATCCATTTCTGCTGGGTTGGCAACCCAGTTATGGGGTACGTAACACTGTTGACTCAGATATAGTCCATGAAACATAATTATTAATAGCAGTCATCACAGCCATCCCTAATCCAAGCAACACATATTGTCCATGCATGCACATTTGCTCGCAGATCTCATTAACCATAAGGTAGACGTCAAACAAAAACTTGGACTGTCTCCCTGCCCAGTTCAAGGCTACTGAAGTCCATTACAGCCCAGTGGAATACTTTCCCAGCTGAAGAACAATCAGACCTGGAGCTCCTCACCTCCCTAGACTGGCCATCTGGCACTTCTGACAAACACCAAAGTGGCAGATGTACTGTGTGAACATTAAATAAAACAGAAAATGTAATCAATGTCAAATAACTAATGCTCTATGCGCTCACTCCTTATTTTCATTTTTACACTCTCTGATTTGAATGCATTATTTATGATATTGCTGTTTCGTTAAATTACGCAGAGCCTCATCTTTCAATGACTTCACTTTAGTTTCATTCTCTAAATGTTTATGGCTTACTCTCTGTCCAGCCGTAGTGGTATCCCTGAATGTATGGCATCCCGCCACACCAACCCACCAACCTGTATCGCCAGTAGATTGTGGGGGGTGTGGGGCAGGTGGGCATTTTGCCTTGAGCCTGTTCCTGTACCTGATTAAATCAGACCTATTCATTGTCTTAACCCTTCAATAAAATGTGCTCCATAAATGTTATATTATTGACTGAGATTGGCTGTCAATCTCAGTCCTGAAGCTTCCAGTTGACCTGGCCTCCTCAAATTCCAATGGAAAATTTCACGTTTCTCATTATCATTAATGTGAAAAGCGCATTTCAAGACAGTTGTATGCCTCTGCTCTAATTCGGAGGTTCTTGCTCCTCTCCACTCCAATATATAACACTTATTGTGCCACCGGGTTATAGGCTTATGCAGTTCTCTGTTTGTTCGTCCAAATAATTTGCCTTGGCATTACGGTGGCTGCAAAGGAAAGAGCTGTCAGGACGGTCACAGAGGATGTTGAGCGAGCCTGCAAGTGGCTATGGATCAGGAGGTGTGACCCATGGACCAGTGCTGGGTCACCTGGGCAAGAGTGTCTGATGTTGAAAGACCTGAGATGCCCAATGACACCAGGTTACATTGATGATGTGTCCCAGTGCATCCTACGATGTAACTCTGTATCACAACACGGAAGTTATAATGCAAATCCATGCTGGAGCCCCATTTGACTCCAGAGGAAATAGTTTCAATGCAACAGCCCAATTAATTTACTTTGATCACCTTAATTAGATCACTCTTTTATTTCTTACTTATACACCCTGGCTTCACAATCTAATCTTCTCGCTCAGTAATTTTAGTGAATCTCCCCTGTACCACAAAGATTAAGTTTTGTTTTAAATACATTTTCCAGTATGTGAACTTCACCAGCACTTGTGGTCTAATCTTAACGGTTCTTGAGGAAGTAATGGTGAAGCACTTTCCTGCAGTTCTTTCTAATGCTCCCACAATGCACTTGGGCAGTGTGCTCCGGGGTCAGGATCAAACCAAGACGGAGGATCAGCAGTTTACTTCCGGCAGTGGGACAACACACAACCTAGAGCAAAACCTGCAGGACATAGTGTTCCCTTGATGTCGGCAGAGACAATACCAACTCCTGCAGGTCTTATTCTAAGATGCACAGGCACAGGCAGAATTTGCAGGTAGTTGTACAGGCATAGGCAGGGTTTGAGAGTTTGGGACTTGCCGTCAGAATTGTCTAAGCATGCACTCAGTAGCTGTTGTATTAGGTACCTCCTGTACCTATAAAAGTGGCCACTGAGTATACATTTGTGATCTTCTGCTGCTGTAGCCCATCCACTTCAAGGTTCGACGTATAGTGCATTGAAAGATGTCCTTCTGCACACCACTGTTGTAATGTGGGGTTATGTGAGTTACTGTTGCCTTCCTGTCAGCTTGAACTAGTCTGGCTATCCTCCTCTGACTTTTCTCATTAACAAAGTATTTTCACCCACAGAACTACTACTCACTGGATATTTTTTTCTGTTCTTCACACCATTCTCTGTAAGCTCAACAAACTGTTGTGTGTGAAAATCTTGGAGACCAGCAGTTTCTGAGATACTCAATCCACTCCATCCGGTACCAACAATCACTCCACGGTGAAAATCATTTAGATCACATTTCTTCTCCTATTCTGATAACCGGTCTGATGGCTGGCTGATTAGATATTTGCATTAACAAGCATGTGTACAGGTGTGCCTATAAGGTATAACTGTAGTGCATTTTTCAATGGCATTCACTGCAGGCCCGTTTCTAACAATGGCTAAGGGAATGAATGGTTAGGGTACCAATTGAGCTGGTTGAAACATCCTGGATTTGGTTGAATTTCTTGAGCGACATTAAGACCTTAAGATACAGAAGTAGAATTAGGCCATTTGGCCCATCGAGTCTCTCCACCATTACATCATGGCTGATGCAGTTCCCCTTTCAGCCCAATCCCTACATACCCTGACTAAGCAAGAATCTATCAACCTCTGCTCTAAATATGCCCAATGGCTTGGCCTCAACAGCCGCCTGTGGCAACAAATTCTTCAGATTCACTACTCTCCAACTGAAGAAATTCCTCCTCATCTCCCTTTGAAAAGGACACCTCTTTACTCTGAAGTTGTGTCCTCTGGTCTTAGACTCCCCCACCATAGGAATCATCCTCTCCATATCCACTTTGGCGAGGCCTTTCACCATTCGATAGATTTCAATGAGGTCACCCCTCATTCTTCTGAATTCCAGTGAGCAGAGGCCCAGAGCCATCCTAAATAAAAGTGCATTCATCCAGGCAACAGAGATATTCCATCATGGCTTGCAGATGGTGGAATGACGGGGTGTCAGGAGGTGGGTCATTCACCAGGGGTTAACCAGCTTTTGAGTCATTCTTGTTTCCACTGTATTTATGTGGTTGGGCCGGTCCAGGTAGTGGACTTGACAATGGCAATACCATTGAATGTGTCCAACAAGACACTATTACAGGTCCACAATCCCTTATCCAAAATCCTCGGGGCCAGTTGCATTTTAGAATTCAGAATTTTTCGGATTTCAGAAAAATTGATAATTAACCTGTCTCAGTGTGGGTGGACTTTAGGACCCGGGGGAGCTCCGGACCTACCCACATCCTCCCATATACTTTAAATCATTTCTAGGTTACTTTTAATACCTAATACAATGTAAATGCTATGTAAATAGTTGTTATACTGTATTGTTTAGGGAATAATGACAAAAAAATAAGTCTGTACATGCTCAAACAACGAGTGCTGGAGAGTGAACTTTCGGGTTTTCCCGATCTGGGCTCTTTTTGACTTATTGGAATAGATGTAGAACGTAAATACTCCAGGACATATACAGGTTCAAACTAAGTTAAATACTCTACAAGTACCTGATGGGCCAGGAACAGGATTCTCAAGTTATGATGCAGCACTATGACAGATGGCATTTTTAAAGACTTCTTCAAGTGTCATCTGTCTCATTAACATAGGTTTATGTCTAAGCAATCTCTCTTTCACTGAGTAAACTGCCATAATCTCATTGCTACCCATAGGGGTATCTGCAGCCCTCTTTGACATTTTCACAGTGAAATTAAACACAAAGTCAACAGTGAACACAAAATATCAGCGAACAGCAAATGCACGTGTAACCAGTACGAGTGCTGAGCCACAACTGATGTCTGGCGGCCTCTGCTAGTGCTGCCATGTCACACCGGAGTGACATCAGCTGTTGACGTGCCAAACAAGCCTTGTTACGACACGCTCCACACTCCATGAAAAGTATTTTGGTTTTCGGAACTTTTCAGATTTCAGAATTTTAGATAAGGGATTGTGGACCTGTATTGGCTATCTCTAATAAGAGAGAGTCTAACCATGCCTGGCACCTTATTGACACAAATGTTATTTTTCACTCACCATCACTTGTCTGAAGGTTGTCTAGGTTCTCATCCTTATTCTGCCAACACAATATCAAACAGAGTTGCATTTGAGCTCTGTGCAGCTGCCAAAACCTCTTCAATCTCTTTGAATGGCAGTTCTTTCTGTTATGAAGCTCAACATTCTTTTAGCTTTTTAAGCCAATTTTGGTGCCTCTGCTCCTTCTCATGCCCAGACTCTGAAGTATTTCTGCTCATACGGTTTCTAGCTTTGGACCATTTAGAAAGAGAAAACTTTGATTTATTATTCTAAGATACTAGTGAGAAGGCACGCTGAACTTTCCAGCTGATTTTCATCACTTGGTTGATCTGCCAATGTCCCTTTGCATCTTTCTATTCTAATGCATACTGTTTACTGCTCTGCCTAGCTGAGAGATGTCAGTAAACTTATGCACAGTTCTGCACTTATTATTTGTAAAGCTGAAAGCCCGTTAAATCACAAGCCATATTGTGCCTACTTGAACCAGACTATTATAATAGTTTTCGACCTCATATTTCAAAATGGATTTCCTTATAAAGTCAAAGCTTAATTCTAATTCTGCTCACTCTTATTTCTGTTGATAATTCCACTTGCTCAACCTTGCTGTATGGCTACTGATCTCCCCCTATCTGAAGGAGTTACAACACCATTACAGTTGTAAGCCACCGATCGGTTCAATGTAAAGGTGGAGGACAACCACAATGCCGTGTTGAGAAACAGTCTTATAACATAACTCACCAAGAAATTAGTAAATATGACTATGAGTACAGTATTTAAAGAATGAAAATACTGCACTATACAACATGGTGCCAGGAGACAACTTAAGCATGGTATATTTTGAGCATAGGTGTTATTTTATTCAGAACACAAACTTGCGACTGAGAAAACCTAAACAAATCAGTACAGGAAAAAGAGGGAGTGACACTCGAAAGAGACTAATTTTTGGTTAGTTTTAGGTTGGAACAGCACATGGAGCCCAGTTGATATGAAATAGGGCAGTAGGGTTTCTATTGTTAAATAGTTCATCATCAGATTATGCAAAGCCACAGACTGATGATGGACAGGAGAAGGATAGGACTTGTTCTTGGGTTGAGATTCTAAATTGGTGAAAGAATAAATTCAATGGCATCAGAAAGGATCCGGGATGTCAATCGTAATAGCTTGCTTTGTGGCAAAAGGATACTCTGTAAGTGGGCAGGTGCTTCAAAGTGAAGGTTTGTGAGTACAGGGCTTGTATGTTGCTGTGAGAATAAAGGGAAGGCTAGCAGGTTTAGGGAACCTTGGTTTTAGAAGGATATTGTGGGGCTGATTAAGAAAAAGAAAGAGGTGCCCAGCAGCCATAGGCAACAAGGAACAAATGAGGTGCTTGAGAAGAATAAGAAATATAAGAGAACACATAAAAAGGGAAATCAGAAGGATTAAAAAGACATGAGGTTGTTTTGGCAGATAAGAGCAAAAGGATAGCAAGGGATAAAACTGGTCCACTTGAAGATCAGCATGGTCACCTATGCATGGAGCTAAAAGAGATAGGGGAGATCTTACATGTTTTTTTTTCCCTATCTGTACTTACTTGGGAGATGGACACAGAGTAAATAGGACTGAAGCAAATCAGTAGTGAGATCATGAGCCATATCTGGATTACAGATGAGGAGGTGCCTGCTGTCTTGAGGAAAATTAGGTTGGATAAGTCCCCAGTGCCTGACAGTCCTCTTGGATCTTGTGGGAGACTTGTGTAGAAATTGTAGGGGTCCTGGCAGAGGTATTTAAAATGTCCCTAACCATGGGTGAGGTGCCAGAGGACTTGAGAATAGCTAATGTTGTCCCATTGTTTCAAAAAGGCTCTACAAATAAGTCAGGGAAGAATAGATATGTCATCAGAAGTGGGTAAATTCTTGGAAATTATTCTAAGGGAATGATATTTGGATAGACATGGCCTGATTAGGGCTAGTGAACATGGCTTTATGCATGGTAGGTCATGTCTAACCAATCTTATAGAGATTTTCAAGGAGATTACTAGGACAATTGATGAAGGAAAGGCAACAGACTTTGTTTATATGGACTTTAGCAAAGCCTTTGTCAAAGTCCCGCATGGGAGGTTGGTGAAGAAGGTTCAATCGCTTGATGTTCAGCATGAAATAGTAAACTGGACTTGACATTGGCTTTGTAGGAGAGGCCAGAGAGTGGTAGTAGATAGTTGCATCTCTGACTGGAGGCCTGTGAGGTCTGATAGTTGCATCTCTGACTAGTGGTGTGCCTCAGGGATCAGTGCTGGGTCCCTTGTTGTTTGTCATCTATATCAATAATCTGGATGATAATGTATTAAACTGGATCAGCAAATTTGTGGATGACTCCAAGACTGGGTGTCGTCTACAGCAAGGAAGGCTATGAAAGTTTACAGTGGGATCTGGACGGCTGGAAGAAAATGGGCTGAAAAATAGCAGATGGAATTTTATACAGACAAGTGTAAGGTGTTATACTTTAGGAAAACAAACCAGGATAGGAATTACTGCTCAATTCACTCAGTATACAATATCCAGTTATCTCTTATGCAATCAAATGTGTCTAACTTTCTGATGTAGCCAGCCATTTCTGCTCTTTTAAAAAGTTATGATTATTATTATCTGGTACACACTGTTTATGAACACATGAATTTGTATGTTTTCTGCCTTTTTTAACTCAAAATCTCAGTCCTTCCTTTGAGAAGAAAGAATGCGCTGCACTTCAACGAGTAGATAGTCATCTCGGGTTCGTTTTGTAAAACATACTCATCACCATTATTATGTTTTGTAACTCCAAAACATAAAATTAATTGGAAAAAAAAACAAGGGAGCTATGAGTTATGCTCAAACTTTATTTTTACTTTAAGTGAGGCGCGCAAATGTAATGTGGTAGCATAATGACGCATACCATTCATGTACTTTTACATATAACCCACAATGCATTATGTATACAACAATGAATGCTTAATCAAACAATATATTTACAATATAACTCAAATATTATGGAAATATTAAATGCACAAGTAATGCCACCCCTACCCTTTTAATACCTCTGCTCTATCACGTCTAAAACAATGGAACACAAGGATATTAAACTGACAGCCCTGCCCTCCTGCAACATCTCACTAATGACCACAATATGATAATTCCACATGCTGATCCATGCTCTAAGCTCAACCATCTTACCTACAGTACTCCCTGCATTGAAATAGACCAAACTCAGAACATTATTCCCACCATGCACATCCTTTCAGTTCCTGTCCCATTTATGCAGGTCACACCTTCCATGGAAGACAGCCCAATGTCCCAAAAATCTAAAGCTCACCCTTCTGCCCCATCTCCTTAGCTACGTGTTAAGGTATAGTATCTTCATATTCCAGGCCTCACAGCACAGGGCATAGGTAGCGATTCTTAAATCACAACCTTGGAGATTCTATCCTTTAACTCCTTGAACTCAGATGGCATCACATCCATCTGGTTTCAACTTTTAGGATTAATTGAAAGCAAACCCTGCTACAGCTGTCATACATTCAATTCTGTCTCTAGCTTTATTCGGAGTTGCCTCTTCACTCCCACAATATCCTTCCATAGATCATATCTGGATCCCTTACAGGATTCTGGTTAGTTGGTCTTGAACACTATAACCCTCAGCAGAATGTGAATCTTCCAGTTCATACAGGGTTTCTGGTTTGGGAAGACCTGGTATGTTCTCAAATGCACACATTGGTCCGTGCAGGTTTTGATGCAATCAGTGATAACTGTGACGTATTCATTCAAAGCCCTGGGTATGGACAGGCCACCAATTCAAAGGAGTCCTGTAGATGCGTTTCTGTCTCCCTAGACTGTACCTTTGAGGTCCTCATCACTGGTACTGTGGTCCTCAGTCTTACACTAAGGCTACGTCCACACTAGACCGGATAAATCCGTAACCGAAGCTTTTTCTCTTCGTTTTGACCCTCCGTCCACACTGAAACCACATTTTCCTCCCCCAAAAATGGAGCTTTTCTAAAACGCTCTCCAGAGTGTTTAAATCTGAAAATGCTGGTTGGGCATTGTAGTGTGTGCAGGGTAACCGGAGGGTTTTAAAAACCTGTCACCCCTTTCATCGGTGAAGAGACTATGGCTGTAGGAAATGTTTCCAGGGTGACTCTTCTGTGGGAGTGGGAAAGATGTTGCTGGGGCCACCCAGGGGTCTGTGTGTCCGTATGTGTAGCATTTGTAGTGGCTGAGAGGCTGGTATTGTGGCGGTGAAAACTATTGGGGGGAGAGCCATCATATTCCTCATCATTGCAAATCCCTCTGCAACAGAGTTAGTCAGTTTTTCAATGTTCGTCATCAGCCGGGTCAAACTGTCTGTGAGCTCCCTGTCGGTTGCCTCCATACGCTCCAGTATTTGATTTTCAGTTTTAAGTCCTCCTGCGCAAGAGCCAACAGCTGTCCCTCGTTTGGCAATTTCCTTTTAAGTTTTCCTAGTCTGTAACTGGACAAATGCACACCAAGTATACCGTTTCCTCTTCGCTTGTTTTCTGTAGATGTGTCCTGCGCATGCCCAGTAGGAGGAGATTCGCCCAAATACCCCTTTTAATGTGGACGGAGGTATTTTCAAAAACGCCTGGTGTGGACACCTATCACTTTTACGCGAAACCGGCGTTTTCAAAATTATTTGGTCTAGTGTGGAACGTAGTCTAACTCTATCTTAATTCAATGCATTTCTCCCCTACACACACACATTACCATTAATGTCCCCTACTCCCAATTCTACACTATCGCTAAAAGTAGCAAATGGGTTCATTTAAGTATATCAACCCACACAGCTCTGAGCTCTGGGAGGAAGTCCATGTGGTCACATGAAGAATATGCAAACTGCATGCATACAAGTCTGGTCTCTGGTGTTGGAGGATAGAGCAGCTCAGCAGCTCAATATTAATAATGAACGGAGTAAATTGTTAATGAGAGGAAGCAATGAAACTTGAAATTGTCTTTCTTTATAGAGATGGAAATGGCTAATAAAGAGTGGAAAACAAGGGTAAATGTCTCAGGTCAATGACACTTCATCAGAACTGGATATTGCTGTTGTATCTAGCTGATCACCCAATTGAAATGAAGTAAGCCAATGAAATTCTGGAAGGGACTCAAAAGGCCTTTGAGAATCATTATTATCCACTAACCAATGAGAAGCAATTTTTAGGAGATGTCAGGTAAAAATTCAACTTGCACTTGGCTGAAACAAAGTTGCCAGACACAACTTGCAGCTCCAGAGATCTCAACCAGATTGTTGGCAGCATTTGAGAGGAAGTGTCTAGGAGAAACAAACTGAGACCTGTAAAGTGTGCCAGGTCCCGAGGTGTCAAGAGCTGCCCAAAGCCAGAATTGATGAGCTGCATGAAAAACAGCAAAAAAAAATAGATGCCAGAAATTTTTTTTAAATTACTTATCGGGCCAGGCACTGGCTCCATAGAAACAGAATTAACCGTTAATTCAATGATCTTACATGAGAACTGGAAAAGTAAGAAAGAAAGATCATTTTAAAATACACAGAGGGAAGACATAGCAAATGCCTGTAAAATAGTGGAGACCAAAGTTAGCCCAGGTGCCACACCAAGAAAGGGTGTTGAATGCTCGTCAATCACACCTAATCTATCTATTGGAGCATATATAGAGGAGTTGAATGTTGACTGACCTTAGAGTTGATAACAAACTCTGGAGAGCTGCATACAGTTCTGCTCACCCCCACTAAAAGAAGGATGTTGAGGCTTTGGAGAGGGTGCAGAAGAGGTATATTGAGATGCTGCCTGGTTTAGAGGCCATGTGCTATCACAAGACATTGAATTAACTTCAGCTGTTTTCTCTGGAGAGGCAGAGGCTGAGGAGAGCTCTGATAGAGGATTATAAGGTTATGAAAGGCACAGATAAAGTAGACAAGGAGTATCTTCTTCTCAGGGTAGAAATGCCTAATATCAGAGGGCATGCATTGAAGGTGAGAAGGGGTAGGTTCAAAGGGGATGAGAGGGAAGTTTTTTAATGAAATGCCCGGTTTGCTGCTGCTGCTACTGTGCGATTGAGAATCTCTGAAGGTGAAGGCCCCAAATCCTCGGCTTTCCCTGTTGCTGGTGGCCGGAGCTGGGGTCGAAGCATTCGGCAGAGATGGTGCTCGGTGCTTGGTGGCGGAAGGCTGGTCGGAGGCTCGAAGTTTTCGGATGGACTCAGAGTCGAACTGTGGTCGGGTGTTTCCAGGATGCTGCATCGGCAAGTTTGCAGCGCTGGAAGCTCATGGCAGGGAGAGTTTTCTTCCTTCTACCATCTGCATGAGATGTTGGGACTTTCGAGAGACTTTGAGACATTTTTTACCGTGCCCATGGTCTGTTTTTCTATCAAATTATGGTATTGCTTGCACTGTTGTAACTATATGTTATTATTATGTGGTTTTTGTCAGTTTTTCAGTCTTGGTCTGTCTTGTGTTTCTGTGATATCACACTGGAGGAATATTGTATCATTTCTTAATGCATGCATTACTAAATGACGATAAAAGAGGACTGTGAGTCCTCATAATCTAATCTAATCTAATCTGACCTCCTTCCACCACCTCCAAACCCCTCCCCCCTTTTTTGTATTTATATACAGTACAGTAGCGTAGTGGTTAGCACAAAGCTTTACAGTATCGGTGACCCAGGTTCAATTCCTGCTGCTGCATGTAAGGAGTTTGTACATATTCCCCATGATCGTGTGGGTTTCCTCAGGGTGCTCTGGTTTCCTCCCACAGTCCAAAGGCACACCAGTTGGTAGATTAATTGGCATTGTGATTAGGCTAGGATTAAATTGGGTGGTGCGGCTCAAATGGACAGAAGGGCTTATTCTGTGCTGTATCTCAATAAAAAATATTAATTGCCCCTTGGGATCATTTGGCATCATATCCTGACCTCCATGTGGTGCTCCAATAGAATGAAGATTTGTCTGCAAGGATAGGTAAAAACTTCAATACCCATTTACAGCTACATCTCAATCCTGCTTTAAAATGGTGAGGGACATTTTCAACCTCTCACTGCTACAGGCGGAAGTTCCCACTTGCTTCAAAAAGGCAACAATTATACCGTGCCTAAGAAGAATAATATGAGCTGCCCTAACGACTATTACCCGGTAGCACTCACATCGACAGTGATGAAATACTTTGAGAGGTTGGTCATGACTAGACTGAACTCCTGCCTCAGCAAGGACCTGGGCCCATTGCAATTTGCCGATTGCCACAATGGGTCAACAACAGATGCAATCTCAATGGCTCTCCACACGGCTTTAGACCACCTGGACAACAGAAACACCAATGTCAGGATGCTGTTCATCGATTATTGCTCAGCATTTAATACCATCATTCCCACAATTCTGACTGAGAAGTTGCAGAACATGGGCCTCTGTACCTCCCTCTGCAATTGGATCCTCGACTTCCTAACCTGGGACCACAATCTGTGCAGATTGGCCATATCATCTCCTCCTTTCTGATGATCAACATGGGTGCACCTCAGGGGTGTGTGCTTAGCCCACTGCTCTACTCTCTATATACCCATGACTGTGTGGCTAGGCATAGCTCAAATACCAACTACAAATCTGCCGTAGTGGAGCATGTATCAAGCTTCAAATTCCTTGGTGTCCACATTTCCGAGGATCTCACCTGGTCCCTGAACTCCTCCATCCTGATCAAAAAGGCGCAACAGCACCTTTATTTCCTGTGGAGCGTCAAGAAAGCTCACCTCTGTCCCAGGATACTGACGGACTTTTACCGCCGTACCATTGAGAGCATACTCACCAACTGCATCTCAGTGTGATATGGCAATTGTCCCGTATCAGACCGCAAAGCATGCCAGCGTGTGGTGAAAACTGCCCAGCGGATTATTGGCACCCAATTGCCCGCCATTGAGAGCATCTACCATAAACACTGCCTGGGCAGGGTGAAAAGCATTATCAGGAACACATCTCATTCTAACTATGGACTTTTTACTCTCCTCCCATCCGGTAGGCGCTACAGGAGCCTCCACTGCCGCACCAGCAGGCACAGGAAGAGCTTCTTCCCTGAGGCTGTGACCCTGCTGAACCTCTCATCACAGCGCTAAGCAGTATTGCACCCATATTGTACTGTCTCAGTACTTTTATATTTGTGTGCTGTAGCACTTACTTTTTATTCACAGTTATTTTGTAAATAACACTATTCTTTGCATTTCTGGTCAGATGCTGAATGCATTTCATTGGCTTTGTATCTGTACTTGGCACAATGACAATAAAGTTGAAACTAAATCTAAATCTAAATCTAAAATCTTTTTGGGTGTTCTTTAAATTACTTTTTAGCAGGTTTGGCACAACATTGAGGACCAAAGCTACACTGAAGTTTCTGAGCTACACTGTTCTATCTTCAATGTGGATTGTGTCCCATTTTCCATCCAAAAACTTATGTGCTAAAATATAAATTGAATTGGAACCTCTGACTCTTAATTTCAGGTGCTTTTGCACCAAATTCCATGGACAGCCAGAATGTAAATCAAACTTTCTAAAGGTTAAATGAATACGAGAACACAAAATGCAGTGGAGTTCAGACAATATGTCAAAATTGGACTCAATATTCAATTCGACTACTTCAGCTAACTTGATTATTTTACACACATCAGTCATCCATCTGCGACATGGGCTCAGCTTGATCATTTTTATTTCCTTTCTTTGTGAGGGACATGTCCAAACTGAAACCATGTTATTTTGTTCTGCATTTTGGAACCTCTTGTGTCAATACTTTTGTTTGTGATCTTAAGGCTGATTCATACTTTTGCATCAAATCGGCACCATAGGTACAGAGTAGCTGCGAACCCCATGCAGTGCCTACGCGGATCCCTACGCTGTAGCCTGACGCGCACCTCTCCCAAAATGTAACTACGTGTCGCGGCAATGCAGACCGAACAACTGTGATTGGTCCGCTTGGTAGCATCGCATTTCCTTCTACGCTGCAATAGCTTCCCATTGGGCGACTGAAGGGCAGGGAAGGAACTCTGGCTGCAATGCTTTCCATAAAGCATCACAGACCTCCAAAATTATGGAGGACAGATTTCGCTTTTACGAAAAAAGACGCTCGCTTTAAACTTGTTTACCCCGAGAAAGATTATCATGACCATGGCTTGCATGGGCAGGTGCGTGCGCATGCACGACGTGCCTGAATTGCAGACCGATGCAGACACACTAGCGCACAAGTATAAATGCTCACAATGCGCGTAGGCATCTTGCATAGGTTACGGCGTCCATTTGATGCACAAGTATAAATCAGCCTTGACTCTCTAACTTCTCCCAATATCTGACTACCGACTTTGTTTACAGGTTGTAAGACATGGGAGCAGAATTAGGCCATTCGACCCATTCAGTCATATCCCTATAATCTCCCTAGTTTTATTCTAGCAGAGATATTATCCTCCCAACCCCCCCCCACAGCTTAATGAGATTCTTTTCCCTTCTCATTTCGACCTGAAACATGATTCTCTGTTCACAGATGCAGCCTGACCTGCTGAGTAGTCCCAGTAACATCTGTTGTTATTTTACATTTCCAGCATTTGTAACTATTTTTGACTCTCTATTTGGCAAATGATTTGGACCTGTCCATGAAGATGCAGATGTATTTCGCATGTCCCTCGTGAATTGATCAGCTGAGGAAACAAACCACTTTGATCTTCAGGCCAGAAGAAAAAACAACAGCTTGTCCTTTGATTAAATTTAAATTAAGCAATTTCAGCTCGGTGACTTTAAGCTAAATAATTTGCAGGAAAGATCTTTTTCCAGGTCAGCTAAAGCTACATTTCTTTCTTCCTGTAAAACAAGCAACAAGGGGATTCATCTCTCTTTAGCTTAAACACTCTTTCTATGTAACTTGAATTTTCTTTGTATCTGTTCACTTCTGTGCAGTCAGGAAAATAATTTTACATCACAAGATTATTTTTGTCTTTTTGCACATTTTTATCCCATTAGTCTCATGAGACCATGGATTTGTGCCTTGGTAGGTTTTCAGGGTGCAGACCTGGGCAAGGTTGTATGGAAGACCGGCTGTTGCCCATGCTGCAAGTCTCCCCACTCTATGCCACCAATGTTGTCCAAGGGACGGTCATTAGGACCCATACAGCTTGGCACTGGTGTCGTCACAGAGCAATGTGTGGTTAAGTGCCTTGCTCAAGGACACAACACGTTGCCTCAGCCAAGGCTCGAACTAGTGACCTTCAGATCACTAGACCAACGCCTTGATCACTTGGCCACGTGCCAACTTGCACTTGCACATTTACACAGTTAGATTATTGCACGTAGAACATTACAGTACAGACCCTTCGGCCCACAATGTTTGGCCACCCTTTTAAGCTACTCAAAGATCAATCTAACCCTTCCCTCCCACATCTCCCTCCATTTTCCTATCATCCATGTAGCTATCTTAGAGTTTATTAAATGTCCCTAATGTATCTGCCTCTATCACCACCCCGGTAGGATATTTCACACACCCACCACTCAGTGTTAAGAATTTACCCTTGACATCCCCCCACCATCCTTTCCTCCATTAATCTTAAAATTATGCCAAATCATATTAGCCACTTCTGCCCTGGGCAAATGTCTCTGGCTGTCCACTCTATCTGTGTGTCTTATCATCTTGCACACCTCTCATCCTCCAAAGAGAAAAGCCCCAGCTCACTCCACCTATCCTCAGAAGACATGCTTTCAAATCCAAGCAGCATCCTTGCACTCGCTCTAAAGCTTCCACATCCTTCCCTTAATGAGGTGACCAGAACTGAATATAATATTCCAAGTGTGGTCTAGCCAGGGTTTTATAGAACTGAAACATTACCTCGTAGCTCTAGAAAGAAACGGTGGGAATCACCTTTGCAGTATTTGGTGAACAGAAATAAAAATGATAAAACAAAGTTGAAAACCAGCAGACGTTGAGAATCTGCTTCCTCAAAGATTGCCCCTGCAGACATTCCTAGACACCCCAAACAGAACTTGGTTACCCATAACTGGATATCTATCAGCATAATTCATGATGGTTCAGGGGTTACAAGAAGCATATCGTCTTCCTTCTTCATCAGACTGGCGGCAAAAACAACTGCATGGATCTGCAGCGTGAGTAGAACGTCTTTGTGTTCATTAAAATCCATGCATAGGCTTCTCCAGTTCTACAACTCTGTTCTTGTGTAAGCGGGTTTCTTCCCTGTCCTCATCACCGTATCAAAATCAGAATCAGGTTTATTATCACAGGCATGTGTCGTGAAATTTGTTAACTTAGCAGCAGCCGTTCAATGCAATACATGATAATGTAGAAAGGGAAAAAGTGAGTCAATTACAGTAAGCACATATATGCATATTGAATAGATTGAAACATCGCAAAAACAGAATTAGCCTATATTTATAAAAAGTGGGATAATATTCACAGGTTGAATGTCCATTTAGGAATCGTATGGCAGAGGGGAAGAAGCTGTTCCTGAATCGCTGAGTGTGTGCCTTTGGGCTTCTGTACCTCCTACCCTGATGGTAACAACAAGAAGAGGACATACCCTGGGTGGTGGGGGTCCTTAATGATGGTCATTGCCTTTCTGAGGCACCGCTCCCTGAAGATGTCATGGATACTATGGAGGTAAGTACCCAAATTGGAGATGACTAATTTTACAACTTCCTGTAGCCTCTTTAGGTCCTGTGCAGTAGCACCCCCCCCCCTCCCACCACCCCCATAGCAGACAGTGATGCAGACTGTCAGAATGCTCTCCACAGTACATCTACAGAAGTTTTCGAGTGTTTTAGGTGACGAACCAGATCTTTTCAAACTCCTAATGAAATATAGCCACTGTCTTGCCTTCTTAATAACTGCAGTTCTTCTTTATAGTTCTTATAACTTCTTCCTAGCTGCAGCGATATGTTGGGACCAGGTTAGATCCAGTGGTGCTGCCTGGTCTACAAGAGCTGAAGCTCCCCAGCATCTCATCTTCTGATTCACATTCCAGCATCTGCAGCCTCTTGTGCTTCCTCACTAAACCACCACCCAACTCCGGAACAACCTCTTCAAACCTCTCTCAATTCCTGTCAGATGCTTCTCAATAATTACTACCGTTGTGCATTTGGCCATTCGGCCCCAAATGAGGGGCATATTTGTATCAATTTTGCTTTCATAATAATTGTGGAGCACACTGAAAAAAAATTTTGATGAAAATGCCCCCAAAGATTGTATGTTAATAGAATGATAGTGTAATTTTAAAAAAACGTGCTGAAGACAATGTGAAGGAATAGGTCGGTAGAGGGTCAGTGGTCTTCTAACTCCTATGTCAGGCAGCAACAGGAGAACCTCCTGGATCAAAAAAGTTCAAGATGAAAAGAGATCAGACAAATAAAAATAAACAGACCTCCTCGGCAAACTCTCACAGTCAAAAACAAACCTACACAAACAAGCTCTCTTTTCATTCAATCAGACGGAGCATTATGTGAAGATAAATGATCACAACAGGGGAAGAAATAAAACAAGCAACAAATAAAAGCAGTTGGACCTGCTAACCCAAAAGACATCTCACCATTTCTCTGAAGACTATTAAATTCAAGTCAGAGATTTGGTTTTACATTGGTAAAACAGAGAATTTAACTATCATTCATTTTTCATTTTCTGTAATGGCACTGCCTTAAGTTTCACGTGGACTCGCATGACAGGTCACATGCATTTACTTCACAGCAGATCCTATTTGAACCATTTAACCTGCTTGAAAACTGCTCCCTATAATAGAAAAACATTCTCATAAATAGTACGTAAATGCATTATCGACCATCTGCTGCTTTATGTCTTCAATACCAGATACAAGATGCTGTCCATGAAGCAGTTTTACAATCTACTGCCTTACAGTTTAATAATGTGTTGTACATTTTTTTCTTTGCAGTGAAACATTGATGTTTCCACCTCCGATTTCATAGTCTGCTTTAATGGAAAGCTTCTGAAACGCTCGTCATTGGGCAAAAGGTTTCAGTTAGGTCCCAGTTATGGACATTTGCCATCGGTCTGATTGCCTCTGAAGTCCTATTCCCATTTGCTGAAAAAGGCCTCAGCTGGAGCATAATAGTGTGCAAAAGGCATACTTACTCATTGCAGTTTGGCTTTGATATTACAATACTATTCATGATAATAAAGGAAGCACCTTTATGAAATGACCAAGCTTGTAGAGCTATCTGAGTCAATAATGACAACTGCATGGTGAAGGTACAACTCAAAAATTGGTATGAGGGAAAGGGTTCCAATTAAATTGGGACTGGTATTGTTGTGGGAAATAAAGCCATTCAGCTGCGAGGAACTTCACTTGAATTGGACTGGAGCTAGTGTTTCAGTAAGTCAGAAAACATGAACTGTACTTTGAACTAGACAGGGGGTTCAGGAAGCTGCAGGGAAGTGTGGTAGTGAGGGCTCGGGTGAAAGGAGATTTAGAAACAAAAAGCAAGGACGGAGCAGAATTGTAAAATGGGAAATGGTAACCAGATGTGTGAGAGGAAGGAATAAAGTAACACAAGAGTACACCCATAAACGAGTCAGAGTAGAGATAAATTGTAAAATTTTTATCTGAATGCAGGCAGTTGGATGTAATAATGACACAAATAGAAATAAGTGGGTATAACAGGCCATTACAGAGACTAGATGACCAACGCTGGGAACTAAATATTCTTGGTACTTGTGGTACTTGACATTTCAGAAGTGTAAATTAAAAGGGAAAGAATGCTGGCTGGTTCTGCTAATAAAGGATAAGATCAATATCGTAGTGAGAAATATCTTGGCTCAGAAGATCAAGATGTAGAATCAATTTGGGTGAAGATAGAAATGTAAAGGTAAAGATGTCATTGGTGGGAATAGTCTTATAGGCCCCTAACAATAACTATGCCATAGGGCAGAATATAAATCAAGAACTAATTGAGGTTATTTAGGAATAAATACAATAACAATGGCCAACTTTAATCTTTTTACAGATTGAACAAATCAGACTGAGAAAACTTGCCTTTTGGACAATCTCAGAGAGTGCATTCAGGAGAATTTCTTAGAAAACAATACATTGTGGAACCAAGCAGTGAGCAGCTATTTTAGATATGGCTGTGTGTAATAAGACAGGATTATTTAATGAGCTCATTGCAAATGCTGCTCTCAGGAAAAGTGATGATAATGGGGTAGAAATACACACAAAATGCTCGGATTTCCAGCATCTGCAGATTTTCTCTTGTTTATACTGGGATAGAATGTTATATTGAGCTTGCAAGTGGGAAGCAGGTGTCTTGAATCTTAGAAATTTACAAAATTCCGAAAGGGTTTGACAGGCTTCTTATAGACAGGAGGTTTCCCCTGAGTCTAGGTCATGGAGGCCGCTGAGAATGGGGCGAAGACTGTACAGTACTGAGCTACAGAAAGGTTTCTTCACTCAGGGGAAGCTGATTCTGAAGAATTCTAATTCTGGGGGGCTATGGAGGCATATTTATTGTGTTCATTCAAAACAGAGACTAGTACATCCCATTGGGTTTTAAGGAAAGCAAGCTCATGTTGCTGGCGCTCCAAAATGGCACCTGAGATAAAAGACAAACAACGACCTTAACAAAAGTATTCAATTACATTTATCATCAAAGGCAGAACAAACTTGAAAAAACGTCTGCTCACGTTCACAAACAATGCACTGCTTTCTCTTTTTTAAAAAAAGTAACAAACACAATCAAAACAATGATTACTTAAGTTGTCTAAACCATCCCATCTGATAACTATTTCTGCCTGCAATGCTATACTATCAATTATTTATAAGGACATTATTATACATAGTTAAAATTTAACCAAATGCAAATTCGCTTACTTTATAGTCTTCTCAATTACAAACTCCACAGCATTAGCTGCTCTTAACATCCCTTGATTACCCACACTCAGTACTGATCACTTCTCCAAATATGCTCCCATCAAAACTAATCTCACATCCTGTACTACAACTGTTAATTTAACTATGCAGAATTATAAATACTTTGCATTATATATTTGATAAATGTCAACTGTAAAACTAAACTTAGTATTGACTAATTAAACTCAGGAACAGCTATGGTTAAACATTGCTTTTAATATTGTATTAAACACCGTAAACTTTTGTGAATCTTATTTCCAGCTCCCCATCCTCATGCCTCTTCTCATTCTGTATTGCATCTTGACTTCCACATTCACTTTCTGACGACAAGAACCTTTTCACTTCTCTGCTTTCCTTGTTGAAGTTGGAAAGTTGTCAACTCTGATCTTCCCTCTCTGGAGTACTTTCAGTGCTCTCAAATCAGGCGTACTGTGCTGCCGCACTCTGTGTACACTCGATTGAGCTGGCAGCAGTAAATCCATACCCTGCTGCAACACCACTCATAGAACCTTTGGAACTTTCAAATCACCTTCACAGCGCAACACAGTTCTCCCTCAAGGCATAAAGCTCAGTGTGAGCTTGGTTCAGTCCACTTATAATTTCATGAAGAACACACTCTGGTAGATGACATGCTGTTTCCCAAGGCGTGCAGTCTCATCCACTACAATCACATCATCTCATTTGATCATAAAGGCCTTGCTATAGCAACCTGTGCTGAACTTGCCGGCTTCCATCCAATGTACAGATTCTTGCAATGGCACAGCTGCCTTCCTGATGTTCTGATACAATGGCTGCCTCTGACTGTCCGAACTATAAAGATTTCCTCTGAACTGTTTGCTGTTGAGGACTGTGAATATTCTGTGAAAATGCTAAATTGCCACCCAGATGAAACTCTGAACTTGGGGGCTCAGAACTAAATAGAACATAGAACACAGAACTCTACAGCACATTACAGGCCCCTCGGCCCACAATGTTGTGTTGACCATGTAACCTACTCCAGAAACTGCCTAGAATTTCCCTACCGCATGGCTGTCTATTTTTCTAAGCTCAATGTACCTATCTAAGAGGCTCTTAAAAGACCCTATTGTATCTGCTTCCACACACCCACCACTCTCTGTCTGAAAAACTTACCCTTGACCTCCCCTCTGTACCTACTTCCAAGCACCTTAAAACTATGCCCCCTCATGTTAACCATTTCAGCCCTGGGAAAAAGCCTCTGGCTATCCACACGATCAATGCCCCTCGTCATCTTATACACTTCTGTCAGGTCACCTCTCATCCTCCGTCACTCCAAGGAGAAAAGGCCAAATACACTCAACTTATTCTCATAAGGTATGCCCTCCAATCCAGACAACATCCTTGAAAATCTCCTTTGCACTCTCTCTATAGTATCCACTTTGAATGGCTTTCACTTTGAGACAGCTGACCATGATCTAACTTTCTTGCTTGCTTGTTGCTTTGTCATTTGCAGTTCTGTATTTGCTTCAGTCGTGGGCATTCTTAGCTCGAGTATTTTACTGCTATTTGTAATGCGTAATGCCACATTTGTTTTGCCCACAGACCTCTTTTTAAAGTAAACACACGTGCACTATTTGGTGGCAGGCAGCCAAATAATCAACACTCCAAACATATTGCTTTTGAAAGATGCTCTTAATATTCCCTTCTGGTTCCAAAAGGTGTACACCTTATCGAAATTACTGTTCAACCCCACGCGTGGGAGTATCATCTTTCCATTTGCCACCACACAGAATTTTATAACAGCCTTTGACTCTATATCACTCAGTCTTTGATATCTTGCAACATTGGCCTGACTTCAGGCATAATTCTTCCAAGTATGATTGAACATTTAGTAGCTTATATTAGCTTTAAGCCCAAGTTTCATATTCATCACAAAGTGGACTTTTTTTCTTCTTCTTCTCAAGCCCCTTGGGACATAGGCCACCAACAGCAGCTCACCAGAGTCCTCTGGCCTGGGCCAGTCTTTCAAGTCCTCCCAGATGTAATCCATTCCTCTCCCCGGGATGAAGGGTGTGGAGTTTCCATGGCACTGGGATTTTATGCGATGGGGTTGCTAGCCCCATGCCCAACCCTCTTTCTTTCGCAGCCGGGCTTGGGACCATCCAATGACAGAGTTAACATGGGTGGTCACCAAAATACAGATCAATTGTACCGGCACCAAAACCTTGGCCACCACATTTACTCCAATGGAGAGAAACCCCCTATTTTCACTGTACTTTCATTCCTTCACATTTTCTCTTGCCTTTCTAGAAGTGGAGTGAGCACTATCAGTCTCCCATTTTCCATGACCACCCTTTTAGATCAGCAGCAGTTATCTGAGGGGCCTAGGTAACCCAGGCACTTCTAAGCCTACCTAACGGTGAGTAGTTTAGGAAGTCCTAAACACCCTGTAGATCACCAGGGCAACAATGAGGGCAGACAGAAGTCAGCTCCAGGTACTTGAGATTAAAGGAGAGCAGCTTCCTGTAGATTTCTGGGTGTGCCCAAACAATGAATGTCCTATCCTGGGGATAGACACACTGAGTAAGGTAGGTGCTACCATAGACTCTGGAAAAGGAAAAATAACGTAGACAAGAACAGCAAACATGTGACCCGCAACGTAGCTAACATGGCCCACAGAGAGACTGCAGCCCAAAGCAGGGCGGGGAGACAGGGCAGTGTGTGGGAATCATGTCCGGAGGTCCCGAGGGTAGGGGCCAAACACAGCCAGGAGCTGTCAGAAGTTGTGCAGCTGCCTGAGGAGAGAGCAGTGACTAAAGTAAAGGCTCACCAGAAATGGGATAGTAAGGAGCAGAAAGGGAACAAGTGGGCTGACATCAGTGTGAGGAGGGCAGTGGAAGAACAAGATGCATCAGAAATTACAAGTGTACCGGAAGAGTCTACAAATGTCAAGTTAGTAAGAGTACATGAGGATGTGAAGGGCCACTGTAACCATGGTAACACATTGAGGGTCTGAGCAAAGCAGCAGCATCATATTGCGGCAAGACACACAAAATGTTGGAGGAACTCAGCAGGCCTGGCAGCATCAGTGGGAATGAATAAACAGTCAATGTTTTGGGCTGAGACCCTTCTTCCAGACTAAAGTAATGTTAAAATGATACCAGTTTATGGCATTATACACAAAATGCTGGAGGAACTCAGCAGGCCAGGCAGCATCTATGCAAAAGAGTAAACAGTCAAAGTTTTGGGCTGAGACCCTTCAAGAAGCAACGCACAATATCATTACCATTACCATTTTAGTGTCCTTAGACTCTTAGATTATGAGGACACGCAGTCCTCTTTTATTGTCATTTAGTAATGCATGCATTAAGAAATGATACAATATTCCTCTGGTGTAATATCACAGAAACACAGGACAGACCAAGACTGAAAAACTGACAAAAACCACATAATTATAACATATAGTTACAACAGTGCAAGCAATACCATAACTTGATGAAGAGGCCGTAAGCACGGTAAAAAGTTCAAAGTCTCTCGAAAGTCCCACATCTCACGCAGACGGCAGAAGGAAGAAAACTCTCCCTGCCATACCCGACCACAGTCCGACTCTGAGTCATCTGAAAACTTCGAGCTCCAACCAGCCCTCCGACACCAAGCACTGAGCACCACCTCTGCCGAATGCTTCGACCCCAGCCTCGGTCGCCAGCAGCAGGCAAAGCCGGGGATTTTGGGGCCTTCTCTCCGGAGATTCCCGATCACACAGTAGCAGCGGCAGTGAACCGGGCATTTCAGAAGTTACTCCAGATGTTCCTCCGTGCTCTCACGGCTGTCTCCAACAAATCAGAATTGTGCACGGCCCTTATTTAACAGATACAATATCATTTCACCGGAGAGGCTACACGCACTCCGTTGCGCCGCCATCTTCTCCTTCCTCCTTTTGTGTTGCACTTCACTACATCAAATAAGGACAAAGCTTACCAACAAAATATTCTTTACTGAATGCAGTCAATACTCAACTAACATCAGTGATTATATAATACACCATAAACTATATCACATTGTACACACAGTTCTTGAAGGTGCATCCATATATGTCATAGTGGTGAGGGTGAGCCACCTCCCTGAACTGTCCAGTTCTCTGTTACTGACTGAAAGAACTGGAAACGGGGAATGGGTAAATCCCTGCATTAAATGAATGCAGAGAAGAAGTTTCAAATGATCCATATGAAGGGTCAAAGGAAGTGGTCAACTAAATTGTCTGAAAGTATGTTTGCAACAGTTTGAGCAACATCAAAACAGTTATAGAACAGTTTGAGTGACATTGTTTTTATTTGCTCTAACATCAGAATGCAAAATGGTTCTCGGTTAACCTTGTCTGTTCATTGATACCATCCCTTGTGAGTAATGATATTTTTCCAAGTATCCAACTTTGCACAAAGTTAGCTCTCATGGTGAGCTCCAATGGCTTACACATTTCCAAATGTTTAATTTTTAACACAAAACTCACAGAAAGTTTGACAGGGTAAATGGTGAGAGAATATTCTCCCTCATGACTGAATCTACAACTTGGGCATAAATTCAGAGCAACAGATCATGGATTTACTGTCTGAAAGATTGTGAATCTTGGGGATTGCCTGCCTCAGGGAGCAGTGGAGGCTGAGTCTTTGAATACTCAAGGCTGAAACTGGCAGACTTTAGGCTGACGAGGAAGATCTGGGTGATTGTTAACGAGCAGAAAAGTGGAGCTGAGGATAAGATCGGTTTATGTTCTATCTCAATGGTGGAAAAGGTTTATGGAACTAAATAGCTTACATCTTCTCCTGTTTATTTTGTTCTATCAGGATCTGTGTTCACTGGTCCTTCTGTGACTGAATGTCAGTGAACTACCAAATTCTAGTTAACAGAATGGAATCTAACCCTAACTGATCCATTATAGCGAGAGGATTCGAGTACAGGAGCAGGGAGGTACTACTGCAGTTGTACAAGGCCTTGGTGAGACCACACCTGGAGTATTGTATGCAGTTTTGGTCCCCTAATCTGAGGAAAGACATCTTTGCCATAGAGGGAGTACAAAGAAGGTTCACCAGATTGATTACTGGGATGGCAGGTCTTTCATATGAAGAAAGACTGGATGAACTGGGCTTGTACTCGTTGGAATTTAGAAGATTGAGGGGGGATCTGATTGAAACGTATAAGATCCTAAAGGGATTGGACAGGCTAGATGCGGGAAGATTGTTCCCGATGTTGGGGAGGTCTAGAACGAGGGGTCACAGTTTGAGGATAGAGGGGAAGCCTTTTAGGACCGAGGTTAGGAAAAACTTCTTCACACAGAGAGTGGTGAATCTGTGGAATTCTCTGCCACAGCAAACTGTTGAGGCCAGTTCATTAGCTATGTTTAAAAGGAAGTTAGATATGGCCCTTGTGGCTACAGGGGTCAGGGGGTATGGAGGGAAGGCTGGGTTCTGAGTTGGATGATCAGCCATGATCATAATAAATGGCGGTGCAGGCTCGAAGGGCCGAATGGCCTACTCCTGCGCCTATTTTCTATGTTTCTATGTTTCTATTATAATGAGCCACTTGGTCCATCCTCCTTACAGCTGCTCTACTAAAGACCTAACCCATCAATCCCATTCTGATTCTCTTTCCCCATGGCTCTACAATGCCTTACTTTTTAAAGTCACTAATGAATCTGCTTCTACCCACCACTGAGGTGCCATATTCTGGGTTCAAACAACTCCTCACAACAAATTCTGCCACTCACTTCTGCTTTTTTTTTTGCCAATTACTGTAAACTTGCATCTTTTACTTAATGTCCCACTTGTCCATGGAAACGGTTTCTCCTACTTAATCCAACAAAACCCTTCATAATTAAGAAAGCTGCACGACAGTTCGGTTGAGTATACTTTGAGGATTTTAAACCAAAGGGAAGGTATTGTTTCACAGCAGCTGACCACAAGGAGCCAAGCTGCTATTTCATTATCGGGATTATATTGCTACTTATTGCCACAGTTGGCAAAGTCTCAACAGGCAAACTTTGTTTGATCTTTTTCATTGAAAACAGGTCTGACCTCCATGGGACATGCCTGCTCTTCATACATAATTCCTAGACTTACGTATGCTTGTCTATGGCAGTAAAGTTAAATTGCACCTGAGCCTGTTTCCCTATTTGTTGAATATGGGTTTGAATTACAGAGCTGTCAATCATGCTGCTAATGTGCTCCTGCAGTTCCTGGTTAGGTCATGAGATGAGGTCACTTGTTTACGAGACAATGACACAGGTAAATTTGGATTCTTGGAAACTCAATGTAAGTTAGGTTCTGAAAACATTTCTGTGGGTGTGAAGTAAGATAAATATTCCAATCTCACCTTTCTAGAGATGGAGGACAAAATCTTTCTCTGTAATCTATCTGGAAATAGAGCAGGGTGGCGACAGGACAGGGCAGTGAGATTGATTGCAACATCCTTTCCCTCATCTCAACTTCCTTTACATTGTTTCTGCCATGACGATTATTGCCTGTTCCCACAGCACTTCCCATTGCTTGAGTGCCTGTGCTGGATGGAGTGCTAAATTCTGCATCTAAAATCTGCCCCATCCAGTTTCTAGCACCACCTAAGTTGGGTAGAATAGGGGACAGGCAGATAATACCACATAAGCAGCAGTGAAGGCTAGAACACTCCAATTCAACCTGGTCCCAATCCAGGCATTTCCCTTTCATGCTCAGCACTGATTTTCCTTAAATTAATTCCTCGGACAGGGGTGATGAAGCTTTTGAGAGCGTGCGCCAAATTGGTGATAATCTTCTAAAATATCCTCCTGTGCATCATGGTAATTTTGAAGAGATTATCATTGATTAATGAATTAGTAACAATAATAGCGGACTTAGTAAAGTAAAATTATGAGTCTGCTTGCTTATTTACATGCATTCAGTTTTTTTATTATTAACAGAAGTATAACAGAGACAAGCTGAAATAAAGGAAGCGTTTTAGAAAACCTGTTTAACAAATAATACTAATCTTTAAAGAAGACAATTGAAAAGTAACATTTCTAAATAGTTTTGTTATTGTACATCATATGTAGCATAAGAAATGTGAACATGAAATTATAAGCTTTAGTGTACATAAATAAAAGATCAAGGAAAGTTCAAAGTAAAGTTATTATCAAAATACATAAATGTCACCACGTACAACCTTGAGATTCATTTTCTTGTTGGTGTGGTTTTTCTTGATTCTAATATGGTTATTAGATTTATATTCAATAAATCCAATAACAATAATAGAATCAATGAAAGACCACACTAACAGGCGAACAACCACTGTGCAAAAGACAACAAACTGTGCAAATACAAAAAGGAAGAGAAAAAAGATAAATAGATAGATAGATAGACAGCCAAACAAGTAAGAACTATCAAGAACAGAAGATGAAGAGTCCTTCAAGGTGAACTAATAGGTTACGGGAACAGTTCAGTGATGGGATAAGTGAGGTTGAGCAAAGTTATCTCTTTTGGTGCAAGAGCTTGATGGTTGAGGGGTAATAATTGTTCCCGAACCTGGCAGTGTGAGTTCTGAGTTTCCTGTACCTTCTTCGTGACAGCAGCAGCGAGAAAAGAGCATGACCTGGGTGGCGGGGGTCCCCAATGGTGGATTCTGCTTTCCTGCAACAACGTTCCACGTAGATTCAAGTACCTTTATTATTAAAGCACGTACAAGTTGTACAATGTCAAGATTTGCATGCTCACAGGTAGCCACAAAGCAAGAAACCCAAAAGAACTCAATTTAAAGAAAAAAAACAATAAAAATAAAAAAAATTGTTATGCAAGAGAAAGAAAAAATACAAATCATGCAAACAATTGAAGTAAACAACAGCATTCTGAATCAAAATTGAGCCCTCACTGAGGGTTTTTGCTCATGATGGACTAGGCTGTATCCACTACTTTCTGTAGGATTTTCCATTAAAGGGCATTGGTGTTTCTATACCAGGCTGAGATGCAGCCAGTCAATATACTCTCCACCACCCATCTACAGTATAGAATTTTGTCAAAGTTTTAAATGCTGTGCTAAATCGTCGCAAACTCCTAAGGAAGTAAAGGCACTCCTGTGCTTTCTTTGTAAATGCACACATGCTGGGCCCAGAATCGGTCCTCCGAAATAATAACACTGAGGAACTTAAAGTTGCTGACCCTCTCCACCTCTGAACTCGCAATGAGGACTGGCCGATGGACCTCCAGTTTGCTCCTCCTGAAGATAATCAGCTCCTTGGTCTTGCTGACATTGAGTGAGAGGTTGTTGTGGCACCACTCAGCCGGATTTTCAATCTCCCTCCTATATGCAGATTCATCACCACCTTTGATTCAGCCTATGACAGTGGAGTCATCAACAAACTTAAATATGCCATTGGAGCTGTACTTAGCCCCAATTTCATAAGTGTAAAGTGAGTAGAGCAGGGGGCTAAGCACAGAGTTTTGTGGTGGTCCTGTGCTAATGGAGATTGTGGAGGAGATGCTGTTGCAAATCTGAACTGACTGGGCTCTGCAATTGAGGAAATCAAGAATCCAGTTGCAGAAGGAGGTATTGAGGCCAATGTCTTGAAGCTTATTGATTAGTTTTGAGGGGATGATAGTATTGAATGCAAGCTGTAGTTGATAAAGAGCATCCTGATGTATGTGCCTTTGCTGTCCAGATGTGAGTGAAGAGCCAATGAAATGTCATCTGCTGTTGACCTGTTGTGACAGTCGGCAAATTGAAGTGGATCCAAGTCACTTCTCAGGCAAGAGTTAATGTGCTTCATCACCAACCTTGCAAAGCAATTTATCACAGTGGATGTAAGTGCTTCTAGATGGTAGTCATTGAGGTAGGTTACCACGTTCTTTTTACGCACTGGTATAACTGTAGCCTGCTTGAAGTAGGTGCGTACCTCAGACTGCTGAAGTGAGAGGTTAAGGATCTCAGTGAGCACTGTAGACAACTAATCAGCACAGTTGCTTAGTACTCCGCCAAGTACCCTAACTGAGCCAGATGCTTTTTTTGGTTTCACCCTCCTGAAGGATGCTGTGGGAGTTTGTGATGGTTCTTCTGTGATTTAGGCTTATACTTTTTAATATCCTGTGTTTTTTCATGCAGTCTTCTCCGTTTTATTTCGTGGGGGGAGGGGTATTTGGGGGTTGCTGTGCCTGATTCGTTTTGTTCTTTTTTTTGTCTGGGAGGAAGGATTTGGGGGTCAATGTGACTGATCCATTTTATTTGTTTTATTTTGTGTCGGAGAAGGGATTTGGGGATTGACGTGACTGATCTATTTTGCTCAGTTTTTGTGCAAGAGGTGGGATTTGGGGGATGATCATGCTGCCTTTCTTTTCTTGTCTTTCTTGGTTTCATGGCTACCTGGAAAATTAAAGAACTTCAGAGTTGTATACCTTGATAATAAAGCGAACCATTGCACCTTTGAAGGTGGCTTTCCAGAGATCGTACCTGGACCTCTTGTAATTTTCTTGTGTCCAGACTTCAATGCCTCTGACCTGGCCCTCAGCAGATTGTGGAGCTCATGGTTCATCCCGGGCTTCTGGTTGGGGGAGACTGAACGATTTTGTGGGGACACACTTGTCTACAACTGCTTTAAGAAAGTCTGTGACAACTGTGGTGTATTCATTCGGATCCACAGATGAATCCTTGTACACAGCCCAGACCAACAACTCAAAGTAATCCTGTAGTTGCTCCTCTGCCTCCCAAGACCACCTCTTTGCTGTCCTAATCTCTGGAGCTTTGCTCTTCAGCGTCTGCCTGGACGCAGGTAGGAGAGGGACAGTAAAATGGTCAGATTTCCCAAAATGTGGTCTGGGCCTGGAACAGTAGACATTCTTTATGTTAGTATAGCAGTGGTCTAGCGCTACAGATTATACGCTGATGGTAATTGGGCAAGGATTTCTTCAAACAAGCCTGACTGAAGTCCCCAACTATGATATGAAATACATTGGGATGCACTGTTCCTTGTTAGTGACAGCATCATGCAGTATCTCAAGTGCTTGTTTAGAGTCGGCCGATGGTGGCATGTAAACGGCAGTCAGGATTATAAAGAAGAAATCACTCGGTAAATAGAATGGTTGGCATTTGATCGTTAAGTGTTCAAGGTTGGCGGAACACGAGTCCGACTAAACTGACATATTGGAACACCCGAGAGAGTTTATCAGGAACTACACAAGAAAAATAAACACACTACCCACAGACAGACTATTGTTGCTGAACTCATGTTGACAAATATTTTATATCTGGCTTGTATTTGGTTGATTTGAGAGTAATGCACAGAGCACTGATTTTGTCAGCGAGTTTACTCCTACTAGCCTACTTTCCCTCCCTCTACCCCCACCTTTTTATTCTGGTGTCTTCCCCTTTCTTTTCTCGTCCGGAAGAAGGGTCTCGGTCCAAAACATTGACTGTTTATTCATTTCCATCGACGCTGCCTGACCGGCTGGGTTCCTATAGAATTTTGTATGTGTTGCTATTGATGTGTACATTAGATTTCAAAACGTAGCGGCCAATGTCACGTATTCTCGTACTCATCCAGCCGGCATGAGGCTTTCTTGTAAAAACATCTCACTGTTCTCAGGCTGTGAAAAATCATTCACTGCTTCATTTAGCAGTAAAGATAATCATTATGTATCTTTTTATTATGGGTTGGATTTAAAGAATCGAGTGGTGGCACTGAATGCCACATTCCAACAAAATCTTTGTGCGCGCCATCTTGGGCACATGTGCCATAGGTTCGCCACCTCTGCTCTAACCCATGAAGCGAGGAACTGAATTATTAGGCCAGCAATGTGTCATTTTTCATGTTGCTCCAGTTTCCTTGTGAAAGACTGGTCAACTAAATCCAGCACTAACTTATGAATGGAACATCAATGTTCTTGCTCACCTTCCTATATACTCCCTGCACTATTTTACTTCAAAACATTCAAATTCAAAGTGCATTTAGTATCAAAGAATGTATAAATTATACAACCTTGAGATTTGTTTGCTGACAGGCAGTTGCAAAGCAAGGAACCCGAAAGAACCCAACTAAAAAATAAGACCAACTCCCAGTACGCACAAAGAAAGAGCGATAAAATAACAAATCTCGCAAGCAATAGAAGCGAGCAACAACAGCATTCCGAACAAAAGTGAGTCCTTAGATCCAAAGTCCTGGAGCAGACCAGAGTAGGCCCAAAGCCTCGGTATTCAGTTCGTCATGTTAGCGGGGCAAGTCGCCGCAAAGTTCGCGGACATGAAGCACCGCGGCCGGGGGCAGTCTCACAGCTTTAGCATCACAGAGAGAGGAGATCCCAGACTACCTGGGCCAGCGAATAAATTTTTTGAGCCTCGCACCGGGACCTGGGCCCCACTGTGAAGAATCGTTCCAGGCCTAGATTTTGAGGTAGAAGGAGCCATTCTCAATCTCTCCAAATCAGCTCGGTGCCCAGAGCGCTTCAACCTCACCTGATTCATGACACCCTGTCTTTCCGGTCTATCCGGGCCGGCACTTTTCCAATGTCCAATCTGTATAAACTTTAAGATGATGCTGGTGAAGCTCAGTGTCTACTTTCCGGCTCAAACAAAGCAAACTACCAGCTGCTTTATTAGTCACTCTTTTCCTGGTAAATGATCACGGTGATCAACAGCCGGTAACTTCCCTTTCAGAGATGAGTCTGCACAAACTGGCATTATTGCGGTGTGAACTGAAGACTCGAAGGTGCGGGACGCTTACAGCATGGCATGTATGTGCTGAATTGAGATGGCTTGACCTGAGCACGAGAGCAGGGAATGAGCCCGTGTTTGGTCATTGCTGGAGTGGACTTGGAGGCAATTCGATGTGGCAGAACTGAGGTGAGACAGGGTCGAGGTGGAGCCCAAGTCAGAGAGCAAGGAAAGACCCAAGGTTTGATCAGTTTAAGCACCAGGTGAATTGAAAAGGTTGAGTATGATCTGAATCGAGGCAGCGGGAGCCGAGCCTGAGACCAAGAAACAACCCAATGTTTTGAGGGTTTAACTGCCAGGCCAGATTGAAAAGGTCAGGGGGTCAGGGTTGGAGGTGCCAGTTCAGCTCACTGCTCTATGAGGTTTACTCATCTCTGCACTGAACTGAGGCTGTGGCCGGCAACTAACCGGCTCCTGAATTGGCTGCTGGCTTTGTGTCTGTGGACTCACTTTCGTGAACTTCAGTTCTGAATGCAACTTGCTTACCTTTCTCGTCTGCATGATTTGTTTACTTTTTCAGAACTTTAGGGGCGTTTGACAGTCTTTTTTTTAATGGGTTCTATTGGGTTTCTTTGTTTGGTGGCTGCCTGCAAGGAGATGAATCCCAAGGTTGTATCATGTTATACATACTTTGATAATAAATGTGCTTTGAATGTGGAACTTTAATGGGCTTCCAAATTTTCCTGCATCTTCTAAGGGCTCTGATATCCATCCTGGACAACTTCATTGCTTTCATATCCTACTTGTGCCATCTCAACGCTTATGCTTCCTGCCTCCATATTAATGTTCCCATATCCTGCCTGCATCTCAGCATCCCAATAACCTGCGCAAACATTCTCAGAGATCCCATATTCTGACAATAACAGCTCATTGCTCCTGACTGCACTTAACTTTCCTGTACCCTGCTTGTACTATCCCCGTGCTCCAATGTCATGTCAGTTCAGTCATTCTGCTTCCACATCCTGCCTGTGACATGTCAATGCTTCACTATCTTGCTTGCAATATCTCAGTGCTCCTACCTCTTGTCTGAACTATGTCAGTGCCCTGTTATCTTGCCAGTACTAATGTATTGCACCCACATCACCCATGCGCATCTCTTCAACCACTTCTACGCCCCCAACCCACCATTACATCGGCAGTCAAGAAGTTTTGGATCCAGGGTCTCTGGTTCAAATCAGTAAATCACAGCTGGGGAATTTCAATTCAAACAATTAAATAAACATAAGTTTTTTGAGTAAAATGTAACTGGACTATGACATTGACGTAGAAACAATCTAGCTTTATAAAATATACTTTACATTAGGAAAGCTGCCATGTTGACCCAGTCTGGCTTATATGTGACTACAAAAATTCACCAAATTGGGAATGTAGGGAATGAGAAATAAATAAATGTCAAATTCTCAGACTCTCTTACTGCTTCAGGACATTAATTCCTGCTGCACGCTTCTGTGTTTTCCACTCAATAGTTCCCGCATCCTAAACCATCACCTGAAAACTGCTTGATCTACTGCCATTCAAAAAAAAGTTCAAAAAGTTCACACGTAAACTTATTATCAAAGTACATACTGTATATGTCACCATATACAGCCCTGAGATTTGTTTTCTTGTGGACATACACAGTAAATCCAAGGACCATAATAGAGTCAATGAGAGACCACACCCAACAGAGCAGACAAACAACCAAAGTGCAAAAGACAACAAACTGTGGGACTATAAAAATAATAATAAACAAATAAGCAATAAATTCAAGAACATGAGATGAAGAGTCCTTGAAAGTGAGTCCATAGGTTGAGGAAACAGTTCAGTGATGGGGTGAGTGAAGTTATCCCCACTGGTTGAAGAGCCTGATGGTTGAGGGGTAATAACTGTTCCTGAGCCTGGTGTTGTGGCTCTGGAAGTGCCTGTACCTTCTTCCTGATGGTATCAATGAGATGAGATCATGGCCTGTGTGGTGAGGGTCTTTGATGATGGATGCTGCTTTCCTGCGACGGCGCTCCGTGTAGATGTGCTCAAAGGTGGGGAGGGCTTTACCCACGATGGACTGGGCCCTGTACTCCTGCATACTTCCTGATTAGCTTCAACCTTACGTACCATGTCTAACCATCTGCCCCGAGAGCTCAATTTGAAAAAGGCTAACTAGAGAGTTAGAAAACAAGTTAATCAAGGCTGCCAGTGTTTAATAATTTAGAGATACAGTAGGCCTGGTGTCTGAGTGCATTCTGTTCATTTTCAATCCCCAAACATTTTGTAATAAAGCTGCTACTGTGCTCTTCTGTCACCTAACAATTAGCAGGAGTGGAAACATATATATCCAGAGTTTGTGGCATACAACAGGGATTGTAATTAACTGCCAGCAGAACAATGGAAGTATGAAATGGGCTCTGTAGCAGAGCCGTCAACGTGATGCTATTACAGCTCAGGACGTTGGAGTTTGCAGTTCAATCCCAGTATCTTCTCTAAGGCGCCTCTATACAGATTCCCTGGTTTCCTCCCACAGTCAGAAGACATACCAGGTAGATTAATTGGTCAGCACACACAAACTGCTGGAGGACCACAGCAGGCCAGGCAGCATCTATGGAAAAGAGTAAACAGTTGACGTTGCGGGCCGAGACCTAAAAATTGGTCATTGTAAATTGTCCTGTGATTGGGATAGCATTGAATTGGGGATTTTGGGGGATGCTGGGAAGCGTGTAAATTGTCCTGTGATTGGGATAGCGTTGAATTGGGGACGTTGGGGGATGCTGGAGAGTGTGTAAATTGTCCTGTGATTGGGATAGTGTTGAATTAGGGACGTTGGGGGTTGCTGGAGAGTGTGTAAATTGTCCTGTGAATGGGATAGTTGAATTGGGGATGTTGGGGCTTGCTGGAGAGCGTGTAAATTGTCCTGTGATTGGGATAGTGTTGAATTGGGGATGTTGGGGGTTGCCGGAGAGCATGGCTCAAAGGGCTGGAAGGGCCTATTCCACACTGATCACTAAATAAACACAAGAACCATAGATTTTAAAATAAATGCAAGACTGCAAATGATAGCAATGAGAACATGTCTGGTTAAAGTCAGTAAGGGAATCATATTGACATTCACCCAGCAACAAACCACTTTTGCCTTGGAGTGTTGTGATAACCATTGCCTGTTATCTAGTGAAACGCATTTTATTAATAAACAGACTGCTTTCATCTGTTTACTTCATTTTTGATTTTCAGAGGTTTCATCTGCCTGCTCTCTCATAAAAGTCATAATTAAATCCAACATTGTGATCAACAAATCACTTCTCCTGCTTCTCCTATTCTTTGTTTTTCCCATTGCTATCCTCCTCATTTCCTCAGAGACATTTCTGAATTAAAAGCCTGTTATTAATACAAGTAGCTTTGCATCAGTATGGAATCAAACCGGAGACAGACGAGACTGCAGATACTGGAATCAGGAACAAACACAAGACAAAACTGCTGGGAGCATCTGTACAGGGGAGCAGTCAATGTTCTGACCTCAGTCCACTTACATGGAATGAAAGAGTACGGGGAAATCACCAGTGCAAACACCTGAAGGGAATGGATGGAACCAAAGCCAGCAAACAATAGCTCTTCTCCATCCCTTTTCCTTAGCCCCCTATCGCCCAGTTTCTTTTCCCTCCTCCATTTACTCCATCTGCCCATTACCCACACACCGGCTCTCCTCCCTCTACCCTTATTTAGTTGTATGCTCACCTTTTGCCATCAGATGCTTCCATTTGCAGCCCTTTGTTACCTCCAGCAATCACCCCCAAGCCTCTGTTGCTCGTTCCACCCTTTCCTCCACCTGCCAATCATCCCTCCTCACCCGGATCCCCATATCACTTGCCAGCTCTTGCCCCACCCCTTCCTTTCACCTCTTTATCCTGGTCATCCCCTCTTCTCGTTCAGTCCTGATGAAGGGTCTTAATGCCCGTTTCCCTTGCCAGATCCTTTCTGACTTCTCAAGTTCCTTCTGCAGTTTCTTTTCTGAAGGAGACCAGATTGTTTTTCTTTAGCAGATCTCTCAATCATAATTGCTATAAGCTCATCCAAATGTTTACAGTTGGTGCTCTAACAACTCACACAAGTCCCAACTAATTATCTCATAATTTGAAATGATTATCAGTTTAGTTTTGCCTTAAAATCAAAAAGTTCATCTTGAGAGAGGATCACTTTACGGCTTTTCCTCTTTCCACCTTTTGTTTAATCTCAGCCAACCCTTCAATCCTCCGAGAACCATTATGCCATTTCTGGCTTTCTGCAAATCTTCAGCTACCCTCACCTTGCTCCTGGAGGCCTTGGCTTTAGCTGCCTCTGTGCTAGGATTAGGAATTACTTCTGAGCTTCCTGATTTCTACCTGCCTCAATATCTCTTCTCAGGATTTGGGATCAATTTTTGTCTGCCATTGTTCCTATGAACTGCTATGGGTTATTATATTTTGTTAAAGCTGCAGGATATTGGTGGTTTTGCTGCAGTCCTTGATTGAAACATAGATTTGCATAGAATAGAAAGATTGCCTTTCCTGTGAGATTACATTGCAATGTGATTGCAGTCATTCCTGAATTTAAACATAATACCCTCAACTATGAAGACTCCGTGCAGCTAGTCCTCCTTGGCCCTCCAACTTAATCTGTTCATGATATAATTATAAACAAGCAATTGCCTTTTAAACGAGATTCTGCTCTAGAATTCAAGATTGTTCACTTACTATGTTTAATGTCTGTGAATAATTTTCTGCAAACTACATTCGCATATAATGAAAAATAGGACAGAATCCTAAGTTTTCCTGCTCGAACCACAGGGTGAAATATAGTCTTTGATTTCAAAACAAGAGAATTGTCATAGTCAAGTTTAAAATGAAAGAGACATGAAAAATATTATCAGAAAAGTAACAAAGCAATAGATCAACCAACACACATCAAAGTTGCTGGTGAACGCAGCAGGCCAGGCAGCATCTATAGGAAGAGGCGCAGTCGACGTTTCAGGCCGAGACCCTTCGTCAGGACTAACTGAAGGAAGAGTGAGTAAGGGATTTGAAAGCTGGAGGGGGAGGGGGAGATCCAAAATGATAGGAGAAGACAGGAGGGGGAGGGATAGAGCCGAGAGCTGGACAGGTGATAGGCAGAAGGGGATACGAGAGGATCATGGGACAGGAGGTCCGGGAAGAAAGACGGGGGGGGGTGACCCAGAGGATGGGCAAGAGGTATATTCAGAGGGACAGAGGGAGAAAAAGGAGAGTGAGAGAAAGAATGTGTGCATAAAAAAGAGTAACAGATGGGGTACGAGGGGGAGGTGGGGCCTAGCGGAAGTTAGAGAAGTCAATGTTCATGCCATCAGGTTGGAGGCTACCCATACGGAATATAAGGTGTTGTTCCTCCAACCTGAGTGTGGCTTCATCTTTACAGTACAGGAGGCCGTGGATAGACATGTCAGAATGGGAATGGGATGTGGAATTAAAATGTGTGGCCACTGGGAGATCCTGCTTTCTCTGGCGGACAGAGCGTAGATGTTCAGCGAAGCGGTCTCCCAGTCTGCGTCGGGTCTCACCAATATATAAAAGGCCACATCGGGAGCACCGGACGCAGTATATCACCCCAGTCGACTCACAGGTGAAGTGATGCCTCACCTGGAAGGACTGTTTGGGGCCCTGAATGGTGGTAAGGGAGGAAGTGTAAGGGCATGTGTAGCACTTGTTCCGCTTACACGGTTAAGTACCAGGAGGGAGATCAGTGGGGAGGGATGGGGGGGACGAATGGACAAGGGAGTTGTGTAGGGAGCGATCCCTGCGGAATGCAGAGAGAGGGGGGGAGGGAAAGATATGCTTAGTGGTGGGATCCCGTTGGAGGTGGCGGAAGTTACGGAGAATAATATGTTGGACCCGGAGGCTGGTGGGGTGGTAGGTGAGGACCAGGGGAACCCTATTCCTAGTGGGGTGGTGGGAGGATGGAGTGAGAGCAGATGTACGTGAAATGGGGGAGATGCGTTTAAGAGCAGAGTTGATAGTGGAGGAAGGGAAGCCCCTTTCTTTAAAAAATGAAGACATCTCCCTCGTCCTAGAATGAAAAGCCTCATCCTGAGAGCAGATGCGGCGGAGACGGAGGAATTGCGAGAAGGGGATGGCGTTTTTGCAAGAGATAGGGTGAGAAGAGGAATAGTCCAGATAGCTGTGAGAGTCAGTAGGCTTATAGTAGACATCAGTGGATAAGCTGTCTCCAGAGACAGAGACAGAAAGATCTAGAAAGGGGAGGGAGGTGTCGGAAATGGACCAGGTAAACTTGAGGGCAGGGTGAAAGTTGGAGGCAAAGTTAATAAAGTCAACGAGTTCTGCATGCGTGCAGGAAGCAGCGCCAATGCAGTCGTCGATGTAGCGAAGGAAAAGTGGGGGACAGATACCAGAATAGGCACGGAACATAGATTGTTCCACAAACCCAACAAAAAGGCAGGCATAGCTAGGACCCATACGGGTGCCCATAGCTACACCTTTAGTTTGGAGGAAATGGGAGGAGCAAAAGGAGAAATTATTAAGAGTAAGGACTAATTCTGCTAGACGGAGCAGAGTGGTGGTAGAGGGGAACTGATTAGGTCTGGAATCCAAAAAGAAGCGTAGAGCTTTGAGACCTTCCTGATGGGGGATGGAAGTATATAGGGACTGGACTTTGATGTGTGTTGCTTGAATTTCCAGCATCTGCAGAATTCCTGTTGTTTGTGTTTAAAAGCAATAGATCTGTGGTTTCTATCCTATCTTCTCAGGTAGTCCCTCAGGTTTGAGGACGATTCCATTCTCATTCTGAGGGTTTTCAGCTGACTGATGAAACAAAATCCCATTCAATTGCCATCTCTCAGTAAAGTGAAGGCATGGTTCAAAGATTCGATCACATCCTAAGATCGTCACTTTGATGAGCTAAACAAACATTTAAAAATCTAATGGCATGAATATGTATTTCTGTTACTTGTAAGAAGAAGCACCATTAAGGGTTGCCTGCAGCTAAAAAAAAGAGCAGATGGAGCATTTGGTTAGACAACATGTTTGCACAACAAATCTCTGTAACGAGACTCTAGAGGCAATTTAATTCCAAGCCTACGAAGTGCACTTCAATTGTCACAAAATTCTTCCTTTTGCAACGCTGCAGATGGAAGTGGTTCAAACCCAGTGGAAGCCATGGTCAACGTGGAAAACAATTTCTCAACTTTACAGTTCCACCCAGTCCAAGCAAAGGGAAAAAAGCCTGATGTTGAAATGAAAGGCAGTGCCAGAGAGTGAAGTGAATTTTCCCATGGTCCTGAGCTGCATTAAATCATGAAAAATAAAAGTGATCATTCAGTGAGTCATAAAAGTACTGTTCGAGATGAACATCCAATACTCAAGAGTATTTTAGCGCTCCTCTGCCTAAAAACATCTACAAACATAAAATGATGATCATACTGATTTATAATGTTTCTGTCTCTTTTTGGAAGAAATGATTTTTTAATTGACTTGTAACTAAATATTGACCAGCCATGTCCCCAATTTGAACTGTAGTCTGCAGTTCCTGGGTCCTGGGTCCAACATATTGTTGCAACTATGAAAAAGGCATGTCAGTAGCTATATTTCATCAGGAGCTCTGTATGTCACCAAAGACTCGAGCTAATTTCTACAGATGGCTCATAGAGTGCGTTCTAACTGGTTGCCATCACCAGCTAGTATGGATGGATCAAAAAATCCTGCGGGGGGGGGGGGGGTGTTGCAAACTCAGCCATCCGCACCTTGTGGTAGCCACCCCAGCAATGAGGACATCTTCAAAAGGCAATGCTTCTAAAAGGCGGCATCCATCATTAAGGACCCCCATCACCCAGGACATGTGCTCTTCTTATTTGAACGATCATGGAGGAGGTACAAGAGCCTAAAGGTAGATAGATAGATAGATAGATACTTCATTGATCCCAAAGGAAAATTACAGTGTCACGGTAGCATTACAAGTGCACAGATAGAAATATTAGA
This sequence comes from Mobula hypostoma, assembly GCF_963921235.1. Lineage (NCBI taxonomy): Eukaryota > Metazoa > Chordata > Chondrichthyes > Myliobatiformes > Myliobatidae > Mobula > Mobula hypostoma. The sequence goes on along the minus strand of NC_086105.1, from coordinate 111,195,979 downwards.
ACAGAAGTAGAAAGAATAAAAAATAAGTTACCACAAACAGTCTAATAGAAGTTCCCTGGCCATAGGTTGATTCATTATAGAGCCTAATGGCTGAGGGTAAGAATAACCTCATATAGCGTTCTTTGAAGCAGCACAGTTGTCTTAATCTATTACTAGAAGTGTTCCTCTGTTCAGCCAAGGTGGCATGCAGAGAGTGAGAAACGTTGTCCGGAATTGCAAGGATTTTCCAGGATTGCCAGGAAGACACACATTCAACATTTTAGGAGCAGCTTCTTTCCCTCAGCCATCAGATTTCTGAACAGATAATGAACCCACAAACACAGCCTCACTACTTGTTTGACTTTACTTGTATATGCTGTATGTATATTTTTATTGTAGTTTATGTATATTGTACTGCAGCTGCAAAGCAACAAATTTCAGAACCTATTTCAGTGATATTAAACCTGACTCAGATTCTGATTCTGTATTAACACTGCTCATTTTAGAGCAACTTTCAGGATTAGTGCCAGGCTCTGAAGGTATCCGTTAGCCTTGGCTGATTGTTATCCTACTGTAAGGTTAGTCAGGCTTGATTGCAATGTCTGTCTGATTCAACCACCTACCAATGATCATTACTTTGCCTTACTATAGAAAAAGTTAATTTGCAGAAAGCACCAGGGCTTGTTTTGCCAAGCTGAGGGGAGAAGGGAGCAAGAAAAGAATCATCCAAGTTCAGCTCTCAGCCAAATTTCCATGAAGTGTAAAGTAGATGTTAGCTGGAGTGACAGCCGTGATATGATGCAGCCTAATTCATTGGAAAAAAAACCTAAGCCCTAAGGAATAATAAGTTTGGAGAACAGGACTGGCCAGCACCAACAGATACAATAGAGCTTGCCTCAAATCTCACTCAGTTTTCCATTGTGACTGAGGTCTGGCTTTTGTCATGATAACTCATGTCCTGCCTAAAGGTTGAAATTGAATCTAAGGAGCTGCAAAGTTAAGATGTTTAAATCAAATTATGAAGATAGATGGTTGGGGTGGCAGGACGCTGGAGCAGGGATTCAGTCGCAGACCCAGTACTGTGCACACAGTGATATTAATTGAGTAACAAATCTCAAGGTGCAAACAAAGTCAGCGTCAAAGTTCAGGCAGAGATCAAAACATCCAGAGAAATCCAAAAACCAGAATCAATATTCAGACAGATGGAGTACAGATATGAATACTGGAAAAGCTCAGGAAAATTCACTGCCACAATCTGGCAACAAACAGGTGAAAACACAGGACTGAAATACACTGAGCAATAAACAGAGAGGAGGTGATAGGTGGAGCACAATGAGACACAGGTGGCAGCAGTACAGGTAATAATGAGAAACAGGTAAGAGACAGAGTACTCAGTAATACAGGGGCCGGAGTAGGGCAGGAGCTGGGACAGGAGCATATGGCAATACAAAACCACAGACTGGTAGCTGGGGGGAAACACACAAAAAGACAGAGTTTAACTGGAGGTACTAACAGGGGAAGCACTATCTTTCCATTAATGAATTGCCTTCATTTGTATCTTACTGTATAAATACAGGAAAGATAGGAAAGTTTCAAACTGGCAATGAGTGTGTTGTATTTACATTCTGATTACCTGGTGTTGAAACAATAACCTCTACTAGAGGGCGAGGTTAACTTACACATCGCCACCAGCCACTTCAAAAAATTAGAAGCAATTACACATCTAATATGCACAGAGAAAATTAGTCCCCAAAGATCTCATCTGGTCTGTCTGGCAATGTGTTTCATGATATGATTACCAATCAACTAGCAGGGAGCCCTGGACTACACAGAGGACGCTCGATGTAAAAGCTGCCACAATGAAAGAGGCTAAGCAAAATTTAAGCATTTTCTTTGGTATCCAAAACCATAAAATACTTAGTGCTTGAACTTCTGTTAAATATCCCATTAATGCTACCTCTAGTGACCAGGCTAACAACACACAATGGATAGACAACAGAGGTTACATGTGACCTTCCAGTGAAACAGGGTCTTTCACCAGTTGGGTCACTGTACAAAGTTCTTTACAATTCAAGATAGTTCTATTAATCACTTGTAGGTAAAAATGTGCAGAAACTCTTAATTACAATTGCAATACCTTTCATTTATTTAATAATTTCCCAACAAGTGTTGGAGGCTTCTGGGAGCCTCCTCTCATACGGTCGTACAGCAGAGCAGCGCAGCTGCTGGCCATTCGGCCCAACACCTACATGCTTACCACCATGACCACCCAGCTATTCCCAGCCTCCTGCATTCTCTCAAACCCAACCCTCCATATACCTATCCAAGTGCTTCTTAAATGATACTATTGTACCTGCCTCAGCCACCTCTGGCAGCTTGTTCCATGTATTCTCCACCTTCTGCAGAAAAAAAAACGTTGCCCCTTAGGTCATTTTTACATCTTTTCCTTCTCACCCTAAATCAATATCCCTTGATTTTTGATCCCCTAGTCCTGGGAAAAAGACTGCAAACATCCATCTCATACACGCCTCAGTGTAAGTTTATCTGCATTCTCCTTGGTTCCAAAGAATAGAGGCCAGACTGCACAGACTCTCCCTGTAACTCAAGCCCTGGAGTCTTGGCAAAATCCTCGTAAATCTTTCCTGTACTTTTTCCTCTAACAGGGCGCCAAAACTGCACGTAAATTTTCCAGTGAATTCTCAGCATCGACTTATACAACTGTAACATAGTGTCCCAACTCATAAACTCAATGCCCTGACTGATGAGGTCAGCATGCTAAACATCTTTTTCACCAGCATCTTTACCTGTGTTGCTACTTTTGATAAACTATGTACTCACACCCCAAAGTTCTTCTATTCCATTGCACTCCCTAGTACCCTAGGCTGATTTGACTCCCAAAGTGCATCACATCCGCACTAATTTGAATTGAAATCCGTTGCCAATCCTCGGCCCACCTCCCTAACTGTTAAGATCCCCCTATGATGTATAATAACCTTGTTCACTATCAACACCTCCTAATTTCATGTCATCCATAAACTTACTGACCAAGCCTTGTGCACTTGCATCTAAATTATTTACATGACCAGCAAATAACAAAGGTCCCAGCACCAACCCTTGCGACACAGCACTAGTCACTGGCCTCTGTTCTGAGAAACAAGCTTCAACCACTATCCACAAAATGCTGGTGGAACACAGCAGGCCGGATGGCATCCGTAGGAAGAAGCACAGTCGACGTTTTGGGTCGAGACCCGAAACATCGACTGTGCTTCTTCCTATGGATGCTGTCTGCCCTGCTGCATTCCACCAGCATTTTGTGTGTGTTGCTTGAATTTCCAGCATCTGCAGATTTCCTCGTGTTTGCATTCAACCACCATCCTCTGCTTCCTACCTCCAAGCCAATTTTGCATTTGCCTAACTATTTCTACCTGGATTCCGTGGGACCTAACGTTCCAGATCAGCTCACTCTGTCAGACCTGACAAGGGCCTTGCTAGGGTTGAAAGAGAGAACACCTACAGCCCTACCCTCACCTATCTTGTCAGTTACTTCTTCAAAGAACTCCAGAAGGTTTGTCAAGCACAGTACAAGATGGTAGCAATTTGACAATGAGCAACGTACTGCACTCTCGGTATCAGCCCAGACCCAATGTACTGCACCTAACCCTCTGACTCAGTTGCTTCCCACTGAGCCACAGTGACATTATAGCACTTTGCAGGGAAGAAAGGAAAGTATATTATAAATAGAGACATCAATAAACGAGAAAGAGATTTTGCCTTGTGAAAAGCATGAAAAGTGACACTGTCCTACGAAACAGAATGAATACACTAATGGAGCTTCTCGGTTTTGAAAAGAGAAATCAGCATTTCTTTTTACACCATCTGACAGTTGTAAACAATGTCTATGTACACAATTATTATGCACATACTCTCCACCATATTGTGTTGTGTCAGTGTCTGTGGAAACTGGGAGATAAGCTGCCCACTGCCTAGCAACAGCAGGCTAGAGACGAGAATCACAAAAGTGTCCTTTTATTTCCTTCACAATAGCAGTGATTCTGCAATGTCTACATACTTATCGCTAAAATAATTTTCAAATAATTATAACAAGGTTTTAACTGGGAGATTTTCTGTATTGCTAGAGTAATTTGCACAAAGTACAATGTACTTACTAAGTACCATGAAGCAAACACTAAAAGCATGCATTATGAAAACAATAATTTTCAGGAGCATTTTTGTAAGACAAGTTTGCTCATATCTCGTTCTTTGTGTGATATGGTCAGCATGGAACTGATTTAAAAAGGCAAAAGCCTCGTCCTTTTATACCCATAATATATAGACTACACATTCCCTACTTCTCAACATTGCATATCATGTTTGCGTATCTATTAATACATGGAATAATAATGCAGGCTGAATCTTTCATATGCATTTATACTTGCGTGTTTGTTTCTAACCAGTGTCCAAGGTGTGTGTGTTTTAGTTGGTTCCATCAGCAGGACTTCAACAATGCTATGAGAAGATTATGGGTTTAAACTCCACTCCAGATCTTGAGTTCATAATTTGCCCTCTTTAAATCATTAACCCAACTATCTTCTGTAACATGAAAAGGTGGGGTGCTGGAATCATCCATATTTTTTGAATTCTGACAGCAAAATATGTCTTTAATTATAACCCAACAAAAATATTTTTTCTCTTTGTCTCACAGGTAATAAATACAGCACCTTGAAGTTGATATATATTCTCTTTTGGTATTTTAATCATTTTTGAAATGATTGGTGTCAAAATTGTGATGCGTCTAGTGTGGTAGTGTAGTGAATAGTGATATCGCTCTCACTTTAGCTTCCACTACTGGCTAGCAGTCTTGCGACAAGGAAAGCTGAATGTGCAAGTCTCTCCCTATCAGTACATACTCCAACAGCAAGCCTCATGTAGTGCCTCCTCGCTAGCAACACACGGAAAATGAACTCCTTTCGGACTTGGGCTGAACTACAGAGGACGGGGGAGGAGGTCTGGTCCCTGCACATGTAACACGCAGGCCCACCGGTGTGTGGACACGCCCTGCTGCTCATGAACCAGATCCGCAGTTATGGGTAAATAGCCCCACTACCTTGTGGGAGAGACAAAGTCTATGGGAGTAAACCCACACAGTAAATCCAGAGTCGAGCCCCTGAGGCAGCTGGACGTCATTGAACATCCGTCCAGCAGCTCCTGCAGCCAAGCTGGTGTCAAAAGTATTGCTTCATGAGCTTTCCGAGTATATCACCCCAGCCGACTCACAGGTGAAGTGTCGCTTCACCTGGAAGGACTGTCTGGGGCCCTGAATGGCGGTGAGGGATAAAGTGTAAGGGCATGTGTAGCACTTGTTCCGCTTACTGCGGTAATACTGATATACTGCATCCGGTGCTCCCGATGTGGCCTTCTATATATTGGCGAGACCCGACGCAGACTGGGAGACCACTTTGCTGAACACCTATGCTCTGTCCGCCAGAGAAAGCAAGATCTCCCAGTGGCCACACATTTTAATTCCACATCCCATTCCCATTCTGATATGTCTATCCATGGCCTCCGCTACTGTAAAGATGAAGCCACACTCAGTTTGGAGGAACAACACCTTATATTCCATCTGGGTAGCCTCCAACTTGATGGCATGAATATTGACTTCTCTAACTTCCGCTAATGCCCCACCTCCCCCTCGTACCCTATCCGTTATTTATTTTTATACACACATTCTTTCTCTCACTCTCCTTTTTCTCCCTCTGTCCCTCTCACTATACCCCTTGCCCATCCTCTGGGTTCCCCCCCCACTTGTCTTTCTCCCCGGACCTCCTGTCCCATGATCCTCTCATATCCCTTTTGCCAATCACCTGTCCAGCTCTTGGCTCCATCCCTCCCCTTCCTGTCTTCTCCTATCACTTTGGATCTCCCCCTCCCCCTCCCACTTTCAAATCTCTTACTAACTCTTCCTTCAGTTAGCCCTGGCGAAGGGTCTCGGCCTGAAACGTCGACTGTACCTCTTCCTAGAGATGCTGCCTGGCCTGCTGCGTTCACCAGCAACTTTGATGTGTGTTGCTTGAATTTCCAGCATCTGCAGAATTCCTGCTGTTTGTTGTTACGGGGATATTGGTGGGATTTGAAGACCTGAGCTATAGGAAAATATTGAATACGTTAGGACTTTACTGCTGGAGGGTAGGGGAATGAGAGAAGATTTGGATAGAGATATACAAAATTTTGAGGAGTATAGATAGGATAAATACAAGCAGGCTTTTTCCACTGAGCTTGACCATGGGTTAAGGGTGAAAGGTGAAATGTTTAAGGGAACTTCTTCACTCTGAGGGTGGTGAGAGTGTGGAACGAGCTGCCAACAGAAGATATGAATGTGGATAGAAGTTTGTTAATAGAAGTTTGTACAGGTACATGGATAAGAGGGTATGGAGGGCTATGGTCCAGATACAGGTTGCTGGGACTAAGCAGAGTAACAGTTCAGCATAGACTGGGTATGCCAAAGGGTCAGGTACTCTGCTGGAGTGTTCTGTGACTCTGAAACAATCTGTTATTGATTCTATTGTTTAAGTATGAATGTTGTCATGTAATTTCTGTGTTGCATTTTAACTCTTTGAATCTTCTTTTGCAAAGGCAACTGTGACAGTATTAGACAATAACTACATGAGTTTCAACTACATTGTCCTCCATGTCATTCAATATCTGATATCTCAAGAAATTTGCTTGAGTCTGTGTAACTCTATCTGTTTAGTATCAATGCCTTCAGGAAAGGAGGCCAGTATTTCCAGTTAACACAGAACCAAATGCAGCAGGAAAAACAAGAAAGTTATTGTTGCAAGTCAATGACTTCTCGTCAAAAAACATCACCCGAAACTTAATTTCTGGTTTTCACTCTATAGCTACTGCCTGACCTGCTGAGTGTTTGCAATACTTTCCATTTTCACTATTGACAAAATTCAGATATCTATATTGCCTACTGTTACATGTCCTGGGTATGTAGTTATGTTGCTATCAATATTGTTAGTGTGTATTTGTTAGAATAAATAATGTTTAGCAGCTGGAGGCTTTTTTAATTGGATTACTTATTCAGCGCCAGCTTGCTGGTTTGCCAAGTTTATGAATGCCAACTGGTCTCTAACCTACAGGGTCTCAGCAACTAAATCTCCACAGAAGAGTTAAATATTTTATGATGTAGCTATCAGTGAACAGGTACTGTCAAAAAAAAATACAATTCTCTAAATTCTACACTGTTTAAATATTGTGGTGAACTTATTCCATGTAGAGGCTCGTCTGTGTTTTTTTTCTTATTTGTTGTAACTTACAATAATTTTTATTTCTTGGACTGTTCCGCTACCACAAAACAGTAAATTTCATGACATGCACTCAGTCGCCACTCTGTACCTAATAAAGTGGCCACTGAGTGTATGTTCATGGTTTTCTGCTGCTGTAGCCCATCCACTTCATGCTTCGATGTGTTGTGCGTTCAGAGATGCTCTTCTGAACATCACCATTGTAACGCTTGGCTAATCAAGTCACTGTCTCTTTCTGTCAGGTTTGAATCAGCCTGGCCGTTCTCAGTAACAAGCCGTTTTCGCCCACAGAACTGCCACTCACTGGATGCTTTTTGTTTTCATACTATTCTCCATAAACGCCAGAGATGGTGGAGCATGAAAATCTCAAGAGCTTGGCAGTTTCTGAGGTACTCAAACCACCCCATCTGGCACCAAGTTTCAGTTCAAGTTCAAGTTTATTGTAATCTGATTGCACATATATATATATACACAATCAAACAAAACAATGTTCCTCTGGACCACAGTGCACCCACAAAACATAAAACATATATCAATCACAGCAAATATTACCGCAAAGAGGTTTATAAAATATCATTCACAATGCAAGTAGACATTAGACAGTAGACAGTACAGTAAACAGTAAGAGCCCACTGTCCTAGTGACAAGACCTCAATGGTGGCAGGGCATTCATTACATTCACAGTCTGAGGGAGGAAGCTGTTACCCAGTCTGGCAGTCCTAGTCCTGATGTTTTTGTATCTCTGTCCTGAAGGGAGTGGGTCAAAGAGATTATGGGATGGATGGTAGGGTTCCTCAACAATGTTTGGGACCCCTTGTATATAACACCCTCGGTAAATGTCACAAATAAGGGGGGGAGAGACTCCAGTGATCTTCCCAGTGGTTTTTACAATCCTCTGTAGGGTCAGTCATTCCACGGTCAAAGTCAATTAGATCACATTTCTTCCCCATTCTCATGTTTGATCGCAACAACAACCGAAGCTCTTGACCACGTCTGCACGTTTTAATGCATTGAGTTGCTGCCACGTGATTGGCTGATTAGATATTTACATTAACGAGCAGGTGTACAGATGTGGACACTGAGTGAATGTCAGTGATAATGAAACTTGTTCTAATACGTTTAAGGCACCTTTTCCATGTTTTGGGATCGTTCAGGATTTTTTTTAACTTAAAATCTGCGCCAACATCCCTCAGGATTGGGTGCAGGGTCCTTCCCATAGTGAGGAGAGGAAAGGATCTGAAATAGAGTCTGTCATAACTCCCCCTGGTGCACATTCTAGGTATAAAGGTGGGGGCAGGAACACGCTTTAAAGCTCAGGAAATGAAAGTGTAGTTTTTATGATTTGCATGACATGCAGACTGCAGCTCAGCTCAATAATAAATAAGACAGCAACAATGCAAACACTTTTCCACAGTCTGTTTAAAAAGTCAATTTCTACACGTCAAAGGCACTGAAACTCAGCCCGTGATGGATGATAACATAGCTGACTCAGATAACGGGCAGGATGTCCATCAAAAAAAAATTATACAGAAACGTATGCATGCTCAGCATAGAAGGAGACAGCAGAAGGGTGCACTCTACTTGTAAGGGGAAAGGTGGGCTGGTTATGCGTGTTTCTTACGTTCAAAAAGGACCTAGCGCTTTCATGGCATAAATGATGAATAAGCTCTTCACCGGCTTCCAGCCAGATACAGGTATAGATTTATAATTTTGATGACCAGCTCTGCCATCTTCATCATGAATGTCTAGTCTGGTGGTATTTATACCCCATAGTCCATCCCTCCTGATTGGTTAGTCCTCATCCAATCAGGCTTCCGTTCTCCTACCTTGTTTACAATCAAATCCCAGTTCTTACTTAGAGCGAGACCTTCGCTCTTGTTACAATTCTTTTCCTCTAGTTTTATTTCAATGGCTTCCTTTACCAGGCAGTCCCAAGAGACATTGGCGTGGAAACTAGAGGAAAAGAATTTTAACAAAGACAAAGGTCTCGCTCCAAGTAAGAACTGGAATTCGATTGTAAGCAAGGTGGGAGAGTGGAAACCTGATGGGAAAAGTAAAGAACTGTGAGTGATACCACATATGACTGGAAACACAACATTATGCTGTGTCAGGCATTCAAATGCATATTGCTTAACTATAAAACTTTACTCTTTTTATACCCACACATGCTGTACTCTTCTATACCCACACATGTTGTTTTGTAATTCCTAAGTCAGAATATTTCACTGTCTTGAATGCCGTTCATGAGACCTCTACCATAGGTAGTTGCACCTATACAGGGGCTATTTCGAGACCAGATACAGGCCAATAAAATGGATACTGACACAAGTGAGACTTAGGTGTTCTATGAATGATATTTCTCATTCCAGGCACCTTTTTCACTTATTTCGCTCCTACCCCAATGCAGAATGGCTTGCTGCATAGAACACAGAACAGTACAGCACTGACAGGCCATTCAGCCCATGATGTTGTGCCAATCTTGATGCCAATTTATAATTAAATGTCCTCCTCCTGTTTATCATTCATCTCCGACCATTACCTTCATATTCAGGTGCCTATTGAAAAGCCTCTTAAACTCCACCAAGCTGCCTGATACCACAATTTCCATACGCTTCCTATAATGGGACGACTAGTACTGCACACAATAGTCCAATTGTGGTCTGACTAAAGTTATATATAGCTGCAACATGACTTTCTTACTCTTATATTCAACATCCCTACCAATGAAGGCAGGTATTCTATATGCCTTTTTATCAGCTTATCCACCAGTGTGGCCACTTGAGTTTTTTGACTTCAAGATCCCTTATTAAGGGGCCTACCATTAATTGTATATTTTCTCCTTCCTTTTGTCCTTCCAAAGTGCACACCTCACACCCCCCCAGACTGAACTCCATTTGCCACACCTCTGCCCATATCTGCAACTGATGTATAATCACACCACCTTCTTTGATGGTCCTTTACAACTCCCCTAGTCTTGGTGTCATCTGCAAATCTGCTAATCCAGCCATCTACTTTTTCATCCAAATCATTGCTATATATTATATACAGCAGCGATCCCAACTGATCCTTGTGGAACACCAGTGGTCAAGGATCTCAAGCCAGAACAACAATCTTCCACCTCTATTCTCTGCCTTCTAAGGGCAAGCCAATTCCAAATTCAAACTTGTAATTTAGCTTGGATCTCTTGCAGCTTTATCTCCTGAAACAACCTGCTATGACAGACCTTGTCAAATGTCTTACTAAAGTCCACGTAAATAATTTCTACTGCTTTACCTCATCAGCTATCTTTGCCAGCTCCTCAAAAAGCTCAATCAAGTTTGTAAGACATGACTTACCCTGCACAAAGCCATGCTGGCTTCCCTAATCAGGGTGTGTCTTTCCAAATATGCATAAATCCTATCCCTCAGTATCCTCTCCAATAGCTTCCTTACCACTGATATGAAGATCTATAATTATCTGAATTATCCCTATTTCCCTTCTTGAACAAAGGTGCAAAATTTGCTACTTTCTAGTCCTCAGGCAAACTTCACCTGTTGCTAGTGAGGACATAATAATCTTTGTCATAGTCCTAGTGACTATTCTTTATTCAGAATATTCTTTCAATATTCTGGCATATCTGCCATCAAGCCCTGGAAACTTAACAGCCTTAATGCTTTTCAGAGGACCCAGCATTACCTCCCCCTTAACCTCAAAATGTCCCAGCATAAAATGCCCCACCCTGCTTTCACTGCCCTCCAAATCTTTCTCTTCAGTAAATACTGACAAAGGGTATTCATTTAGTATCCCAGCCACCTGCTCTAACTTTAAGCACCAAGTCCCCACTTTATCTTTGAGTGGATCTACCTTCTCCTTAGTTATCCTCTTTTTCTTAAGAAAGTATAAAAACCCCGGGATTCTCTTTTGACCCTGCTCGCCAAGGACATTTCTTGATCTTTTATGGTCTTCAGGGTGTATGGGGTGTCCAGTGAAGGGCAGCATCTCTGGTGAAGGGGCTTATCGATCCCATTCTGGGGCAGCTCACTCACCATTGGCTCCCACCAGACACTCAGCTCTAAGCTGTGGCTCCTAGTAGCTGTTTGCATGCGATAGTGGTCACATCCCAGTACACCGCAAAGATATGAGGGATCCTATTTAAGTTTGCCTTACAGCACAAGATGCTGAATGTGATAGCACAGAGTTCATGAGAGTGGTCAAGGCATGCATGCACTCACTTGATTCACTCAGGCTAAAAAATACTGTTTTTTTAAACAAAATAATTTTCACAACGTATAGCCTTCCTGAGTAAGGCATCTATTGTTCCTGGCATACACTGCCCAGTGTCTATATGTGAATAATCTTGGAAATAAAATACACTGGCCTAATTAAAATGATGTATTTTTAAAGTAAAAGTTATATATTCTACAGGTGTTTGAACAATAAAGACGTCTTTGAAAAAATTGCACTATGGGTGTATTCAGAAACTTCTCTTTCCCTCTGCCTCACTGAAGATCAGACAGTGCAGGTTGAGGATTAAAAAGTGGTAATGAAATTAAATCTACTTATGTGTGAAAGAGAGGATTAAATAAAAATAAAAAGCTGAAGATGCATTAAAGGAATAACTCATTATTGGGAAACACCATGTTACCCGATAGAGTACTGCCATGGAAGCAAACTCCTGATTCCTGTTGAGCTGTTTCTGGTTAGAAACATAGAAACACAGAAAACCTACAGCACAATACAGACCGAACATGTCCCTAACTTAGAAATTACTAGACTTACCCACAGCCCTCTATTTTTCTAAGCTCCATGTACCTATCCAAAAGTCTCTTAAAAGACCCTATGATATCCACCTCCACCACTGTTGCCGGCAGCCCATTCCGCATATTCACCACTCTCTGAGTAAAAAACTTACCCCTGTCATCTCCTCTGTACCTACTCCCCAGCACCTTAAACCTGTGTCCTCTTGTGTCAACCATTTCAGCCCTGGGAAAAAGCCTCTGACTATCCACACGATCAATGCCTCTCATCACCTTGTACACCTCTATCAGGTCACCTCTCATCCTCCATCGCTCCAAGGAGAAAAGGCCGAGTTCACTCAGCCTATTCTCCTAAGGCATGCTCCCCAATTCAGGCAACATCCTTGTAAATCTCCTCTGCACCCTTTCTATGGCTTCCACATCCTTCCTGTAGTGAGGTGACCAGAACTGAGCACAGTACTCCAAGTGGGGTCTGACCAGGGTCCTGTATAGCTGCAACATTATCTTTCGGCTCCTAAATTCAATTCCACGACTGATGAAGACCAATACACCGTACGCCTTCTTAACCACAGAGTCAACCTGAACAGCTGCTTTGAGCATCCTATGGACCCAGACCCAAGATCCCGCTGATCCTCTACAATGCCATACTACATTCTGCCATCATATTTGACCTACCAAAACGAACCAAAGGTAACTGCCCCAATCCTAATGAAGTTTCAGAGTCAATTTTCTATAGTTCTGCTCTGACTCCTGGAGGTGAATTCTGTGAAATTCTTCACACATACTGCCACCTCTAACTCTATGTCGCACCTCATTCCATATTGTAGCTTTTTCTCACCCCAGCTCACTCACATGCCGTGACCTCATCCAGGTCCACCATTCACCTGAGGCCTTCTCATCTTCCTGTCCCACTTCACCCATCCTGTGATTTTTTTTTAAGAGATACACGATGGCAACAGGCCCTTCTGGCCCAATGAGTTCACGCTGCCCAGTTGCACCCACATGACTAATTAACCGACTAACCCATACATTTTTGGAAACTGAAGCACCTGGAGGAAACCCATGCAGTCACAGGGAGAACATACCCCCATAACCCCCATCACTCAGGTCATGCCTTTCTCTCATTGCTACCATCAGGGAGGAAGTCTAGAAGTGTGAAGACCCACGGTCAACGATTCAGGAACAACTTCTTCCCCTCTGCCATCTGATTTCTGAATGGACATTGAACCCATGAATACTACCTCAACACTTCTTTTAATTTCTTTCTTTGCTCTACTTATTTAATTTAACTATTTAATACATATACTCACTGTAATTCACATATTTCTTATTATAATGATCACATCGTACTGCTGCTGCAAAGACAACGAATTTCACGACATACGTCGGTGATATTGAACCTGGTTCTGATGCTGATTCTCAATGCAGAGGTGGAGTGGAACCTTGGTCGTTGGCCTGTAATAGCGTTACACTAACTGCTATGTTACTGTGTTGCCCCCAATCCTGGGATCTCCTCAAGCTTCACTTTTGGTCTGATCTGAATTCCCGAACATCCTAATCAGGCTTTCTCCGTCAGAGTTATGATTCAACAAATAAGGTTCTATAACCCATAAGAAAATATAAAATAGGAACTGTTCTGTCCCTCGCAGCAGCTCCTATGTTCAATAAAACCTTTGCTGATATTTTATCACAGTGCCTATTTCCTGAATTATCCTCACACCCTGCAATTCCTTTCAAATCCTTAAATGATGTATGTTTCATCAAAAATATCTCTCATTCTTCTAGATTGAAAAGAGAGTATGATACCTGACTTCTCTTCACAGGGTAAATCTGCAGCCCAGGAATCAATCTGTTGAATATTGACTGCAGTTACACTGGTGTAAGTATAATCTTCCTTGGATATGGTGACCAGACTTGTGCACAGTGTTACAGATGCAATCTCAACAGGGCTCTTTTGCAGAGGCTGCAATATGGTTAGGTAGAATTTATTGCAGAGCCAGGTCACTTTGTTTATGCTCCACATGAGCCTCCTTCCAGTCTACTTGCTTCATCATATCCACTGAACACAATCTTCTCTTCCATTCACCTTCATGCACTTATCTATGATTTCCTTAATGTACTGTCTGCCCTTTACAGGCAGACAGCTGGGATTACATTTAATAAGACTGGAAAGCGCGGATTCGCCAAATCTTACCTTATGTCCTCGTCAAGAAATTTTCATGAAGCCTTTAGCATTTCCACTGAGACAGCAGGCACAGGCAGAGAAATAGTGAAGACGTATTCATCTGTAGCTTCTGAAAGGGAAACAAGTCATGGGAAAAGGCAGGGGAGTGGGACTATTTGAATTACCCTTACATAGAGCTAGTTCAGATTTGAATCTTGCTGAAATTTAATCGGATTTCATCATTGATCCAGAAACTAAGAGCCTATTCTTTTAAAATCATTTTTCCTCTTACCCCTTCTCCTCATTTACCCGTCAACTCCCCTTAGCACCCCTCCACCTTCCCCTTCTCCCATGATCCACTCCTATTAGATTCCTCCTTCTCCAGCCCTTTACCTCTTCTACCTATCACCTAGCTTCTTGCTTCACTCTCCCCTCCCTCACCCACCTGGCTTCACCTATCACCTTCTAGCTTCTACTCCTTCCCCCCACCCCCACCTTCTTATTCTGCCATTTTCCCTCTGTCAGCCCTGAAGAAGGATTTCGGCCCAAAATATCAGCAGTTTATTCATTGCTATAGATGCTGAGTTCCTCCAGCCTTTGAGGTGTGTTGCTCTGGATTTCCAGCGTCTGCAGAATCTCTGGTGATTATAATCTTGATACTCTGTGTCTTCCCAAACGTAACTGCTGGTGTCAGATCAGGTCTGCAGGTTTGAGCACTTCCTCACATCCCCTCTATCCACCTCCATCTGACACATCATTATGCCATCACAGCTGTCCTTCAAAACCACATCAAACACATTTTCTCCACCCACCATGGCTGAATATGTCAACTACTCTCATACTCATAGATCTTGTCTTTCCTTCCTTATGTAACATGCTGTAGGGTTTCACTGCTGTGTAATATGCTGTAAGGTTTCATTGATGATGTAATGATTTCTCTGTAGCGGCAATGTTTGGGTTATGACTAGAGATAACAGGGTTAGGAATGCTGTTGTTCTTTCTTGTAAGCTGGAAGAGAGATTTTTGTGGTCTTTTGCTGGGGAGAGATGAGGAGAGAAGACGCGAATGGAGAGAGTTGGTAGACCGCCAGATGGGGTGGACTTGGAGCGAGGGTCCGAAGGGCAGCGACGATCGGAGGAGGTTGATGGTGGACGTTCAACTTATCAGTGAGCTCCAACATTGCACAACAGACTGTTTAATAAGATTGGGCCCTTTTTTCTTTTTTTCGTTTCTTTACTAACTGTATAGTCAAAGTAACAATTATAAAGCTTAATTGCTTAATCGCATATTGTGTACTGTTTTTTATTTCGGGGTAACAGGGAACACATCGCGCAGCATCCACCTAAATGAGATTTCTTAAGTTTGGCCAGGCTGGGGGCTATCACCCCCTATATTAAGCCACTAGCCGAAGCCAGAGTTACAGGATTATAGGGTAATATAGGGTAAGATCATTGGGGTAGCCCTTCAGCCAACTCACAAATACTACCTACAGCAAGGGTGCTTCTGAATATCAGTCATGTTTTAGCATGCTTGCTTTTGCAGGGGGCACATGGGGACAAAATTAATTATAACTAGGCACATGGAAACAACACTCGGCCAATTGACTTGACTGAAATGTAGTTATGTATATTATGCACGTAATAACTTCATGCATTCCTAATCTCACTGCACTTACTTATGCCTTTTGTCTCCCTTGGAACCAGCAGAACATGGACTCAGTTATCCATGCCAACAACTGCTCCAATGGACTCTTTGAAAGTGTACAATCCAAGAACTTGAACATATCATGCCCCTGTTTGGACTTCTTTATCAAATAAAGTGTTTTTTTTGAATTTTTATTTTTATTGACATACAACATGGAATGGGCCCTTCCGGACCTTTGAGCCACGACGCCCTGTAACCACCGATTTAATCCTAGCCTAATCACAGGACAATTTACAATGACCAATTACCCTACCAACCAGTCCGTCTTTGGACTGTGGGAGGAAACCGGAGCACCCGGAGGAAACCCACACGGTCTTGGGGGGAACATACAAACTCCTTATAGGCAGCTGTGGGAATTGAACCCGAGTTGCTGGAACTGTAAAGCGTTGTGCTAACCACTATGCTACCGTGCTGCCACTCTGCTTGCTTCATCGCATCCACTGAAAACAATCTTCTCTTCCATTCACCTTCATGCACTTATCTATGATTTCCTTAATGTACTGTCTGCCCGTTACAGGCAGACAGCTGGGATTACATTTAAAGAGACTGGAATGCATGGATTCGCCAAATCTTACCTTATAGAAACATGGAAAACCTACAGCACAATACAGGCCCTTCAGCCCACAAAGCTGTGCCGAACATGTCCCTACCTTAGAGATTATTAGGGTTGCCATAGCCCTCTATTTTTCTAAGCTCCATGTACCTATCCAAAAGTCTCTTAAAAGACCCTATCGTATCCGCCTCCACCACCATTGCCGGCAGCCCATTCCACACACTCATCACTCTGCATAAAAACTTACCCCTGACTTCTCCTCTGTACCTACTCCCAAGCACCTTAAACCTGTGCCCTCTTGTGGCAGCCATTTCATCCCTGGGAAAAAGCCTCTGTCTATCCACACGATCGATGCCTCTCATCTTATTATCTTATGTCCTCGTCAAGAAATTTTCATGAAGCCTTTAGCATTTCCATTGACACCAGACACACAGGCAGAAAAACAGTGGAGATGTATTGAACTGCAACTTCCAGAGATGAGTTGAAAAAAACCTGAAAGGGAAAACAATTGGTGGCACGGTGGTGTAGCGGTTAGCACATTGGGTTACAGTGCCGTCAAACCAGGTTCTATTCCCAGTGCTGCCTGAAAGGAGCTTGAGCGTTCTCCCTGTGATCTCTGGGTTTCCTCCCACAGTCCAAAGACCTACCAGTTAATTGGTCATTGTAAGTTGTCCTTCTTTAGGCTAGGGTTAATGCTGGTTGGCGTGGCCTATTCTGCTCTCTATCTCAGTAAATAAGTAAAAGCTATAGCTGAGATTCCAAGTCGTGCTCAACAGGATGCAGGCACTCAATCTAGGAACCATTGACTTCTTCTCTTCTCCACTGACGAATGACCTCCAGAAGATCTTTCCACAGCAAAACTTAGTGGTAGTATTTAACATGGTAAGTGGTCATCGACATTATGAAAGACACCCTCAATCAAGACATGCGTGGTCCTGTTCTTTCTCCTGGGCCATTAACAAAGGGTGACGTATTCAGTATTTAGCTACAATGGTAGTCATACAATATAGCTGCAAGACAATGCAAACACATAGTGCACAATTTCAACGAGAGGTGACTCAATCTCAATGGGAGATCTGTAATATGAGAAACACAGTTTGTGTGCAAGATGTTCCCACAAACAAAAATGTGAGAATGACCAGTAAGTCTGTTTTTCTGATGTTGACTGAATGAATATTGCTCAGGGCACTAGCACTTTCCTGATTTTCTTCAGAATAATGTTAAAGCATCTCTTAAACCTGAATCAGGTGGCTGAAGGCATATGATAGAGCAAAAATTAGTGGGAAGTTAGAGGATTGGGAAGCTTTTAAATACCAACAGAAGGCAACTAAAAAAGTTATTAAGAAGGTAAAGATAGACTATGAAAGTAAACTAGCCAATAATATTAAAGAGGATACCAAAAGTTTCTTCAGATGCATAAAGTCTAAAAGAGAGACGAGAATGGATATCAGACCACTGGAAAACGATGCTGAAGAGGTAGTAATGAGGGACAAGGAAATGGCGGAAGAACTGAATTAGCATTTTGCATCAGCCTTCACTGTGGAAAACACCAGCAGTATGGTGGAAGTTCCCAGTGTCAGAGGTCATGAAGTGTGTGAAGTTACCATAGCTAGAGAGAAGGTTCTTGAGAAACTAAAGGGCATGAAGTTATTTGACTCACCTGAACCATATGGAGTACACCCCAGAGTTCTAAAAAAAGGTGGTAGAAGAGATTGTGGTGGCATTAGTAATGATCTTTCAAGAATCGCTAGATTCTGGTATGGTTCCAGAAGACTGGAAAATTGCAGATGTCATTCCACTCTTCAAGAAGGGAGAGGCAGAATAAAGGAAACTATAGGCCAGTTAGTCTGACCTCAATAATTGGAGTCGATTATTAAGGATGAGGTCACAGGGTACTTGGAGGCATAAGATAAAATAGGCTGTAGTCAGCATGGTTTCCTCAAGGGAAAATCTTGTCTGACAAATCTGTTGTAATATTTTGAAGAAGTAACAAGCAAGACAGACAAATGAGAATTGGTTGATGTTTTGTACTTGGATTTTCAGAAGGCCTTTGACAAGGTGCCACATATGAGGCTACTTAACAAACTATGAACCCATGGTATTATAGTTAAGTTTCTAGCGTGGCTGCTTGGCACGAGGCAAAGAGTGGGAATTAGGGATCCTTCTCTGCTTGGCTGCCAGTGACTAGTGGTGTTCCACAGGGGTCGGTGTTGGGACCGATTCTTTGTGTATGTCAATGATTTGGATGATGGAATTGATGGCTTTGTTGCAAAATTTGCGGATGATATGAAGATAGGTGGAGAGGCAGGTAGTTTTGAGGAAATAGAGAGGCTACAGAAGGACTTAGACAGATTAGGAGAATGGGCAAACAAATGACAGATGGAATACAGTATCAGGAAATGTGTGGTCATGCACTTTGATAGAAGAAATGAAAGGGTTGACTATTTTCTAAATAGAGAGAAAATACAAAAAATATGAGGGGCAAGATGACTTAGGAGTCCTTGTGTAGGATTCCCTAAAGGTTCATTTGCAGGTGAAGTCTAGTAAGGAAGGTAAATACAATGTTTACATTCATTTCAAGAGGACTAGAATATAAAAGCAAGAATGTAATGTTGAGACTTTATAAAGCATTGGTGAGGCCTCATGTGGAGTACTGTGAGCAGTTTTGGGCCCCTTACCTTAGAAAGGATGTGCTAAAACTGGAGAGGGTTCAAAGGAGGTTCACAAAAATGATTCCAGGATTGAATGGCTTGATATATGAAGAATGTTTGATGGCTCATGGCCTGTATTCACTAGAATTCAGAAGAAGGAGGGGTGACCTAATTGAAAGCTATTGAATGAAGAAATATCTTGATAGAGTGGATGAGGAGAGCATGTTTCCTATGATGAGAGAGTCTACCATCAGAAGACACAGCCTCAGAATAGAGGGGTGTCCTTTTAGAATGGAGATGAAGAGGAATTTACTTAGACGGAAAGTGGTGAATCTGTGGAATTCTTTGCCACAGGCAGCTATGGTGGCCAAGTCTTTTTGTATATTTAAGGCAGAGGTTCAGAGATTCTTGATTGGTCAGGGCATGAAGGGATACAGGGAGAAGGCAGGGGATTGGGGGCTAAGAGGAAAATTGGATCAGCCATGATGAAATGGCAGAGCAGACTCGATGGCCAAATGGCCTGATTCTGTTCTTATATCCTTTGGTCTGATGGTCTGACTGGAAAGATACGACCTTTGTTTCTGCCACTTCACAATGCTGCAATCATACAGAACAATGATGGAGTTTCCAGAGAGTTCATATCTTTGCACTCACTGCGGAGTTAAATCCTCAACTATTCTCCAGACACATGAGCAAACCTAGAGAAGGCTTTTATATTCAGATCACTAGATGTTGACTTACATAAGGTACTGCAGTTATACGGGTCATGTTACACCCTCAAGCACTTAAGTACACAAATCATCCACAGAGCAAAAAATACGCTTCCATTCTTTTACCTGTTCCATAATCATTCCTCTTCATCTCTCAGAGCTTAGCTTTGGTGTGTGAATGCTTATAATACTGCACATAACATTTTAAGAAATCAACATGAGAAGGTTATAAGCATCTATAAATAGATACCTTAATCACAGTTGCCATTTGATGGATGACAATCCTGTCGAGCATACTGGGAATTTTTATCTTGTTTAAGGTTCCATTTAAATATATACAAATGGCTAAGAATTCCTTCCCTCCTTAAATAGAGTACTAATCAATCTTGCAATTGAGTCTCTATTTAAGACTGAGACACAAGTCTTAATCTTTAGAGCTGGTACAAGTGCAGGTATATATTCACTGGCCAACCTCATAGGTCAAGTTAAGTGAAGTTTATTGTCATTTAACTACATTGATGTATATAATGTATATAGAAATGAGACAGCGTTTCTTCGAACCAGGGTGTGAATCACTTAACACACATACTGTAACACACAATAACTTATGAAGGTAAGGATAAAAGCTACAGATGAATCACAGATAAATAACAAACTAAAGTGCATTAATATTAAATATTGTAAGGTACAGTACCGATTAACCAGTGACACGTTGAATACAATGCAGCAGTGAGTTCAGAAGCATAATGGCCTGGGGGAAGAAATTGTTACTCATCTTGACCATTCTTGTTTTTATGCATCGGAGTCTCCTGCCTGATGGTAGAAAGTCAAAGAGGATGCTGGATGGACGGGTAGGATACAATAAAGGATATAATGCATAAATTATGTATTTAATGCAGCTGGAAGGTATTTTACTGTACTAAATCACATCAATGGGCATTCTCCCCTGAACCACAGCTCTGATACAACTGCTGTGGGCTTCTGCTGGATTGAAATAGGAGACAGAGAAATAGAGGAGGCTGGATCTACACTGTAGACAACCCCTCCCCTACTCACCCATGATCCTTCCAACGGAATTTCAACATCCTTCTGGAGTAAGTCCCTGGTGTGAGGGGGCAAGAACGCCATTCGGGGGCAAGAACGCCATTCAGGAGCACAGCAGAAGACCAGGCAGATGGCAGCCACTGAGCTGTCCATTCACATTAACAGAACCCATATGGAGCAGGGGTGAAAGGAATCCCACAGTCTCCCGAATTATGTTCAGGTGAGAGCTCTTATACTTGGAACTGCTCTCTGCACATGCTATATTTGGCTGCAATGCCGAGACAGCAAATCACACACACCCACACTTAGAAACTGGCAGGCAAAGTCTCACAAAACAAATGACGCAGCCATATTATCACTGAATTCAGAATAATGTTTCCCATTTTGTCTGCCAAGCTAAAATTGCAAGCAGCAGGAGATTGTCTCAGCAAGGAGCAGGAGGGATCGGACCTACTCAGGTTGCAAGAGGGGGATCCTTCCCCTGATGTGCACTGGAACAACTCACGCCAACATCACTGACACCGAAGTGGAAGCATTGAGTTTGCCTTCTCTCGCTGTCACGAGCTTGGTTTTTATCTCAGATGTTCTGCCAATAATGTAAATGCAAACGTGGAAAAGCAAAGAAAAAACACTTCTGGGCAACACAAGGCCTCTCAGCTCAGTGTTCTATCAGATGATTACAGAAACAGCAGCTACTCTAGATGACATCCAATTAGATGGATAAGCAGCTGACCCACATGATCAGAAATGTGTATGATTCAAGCAGATACAATAAAGTAATCCTCATGTGATTGCTACTGCCAATTACCTTGGTATGGAGATTTCAAATATTGGCATATCAATCATGATATATGCCTGAAAGGATCCTTCATGAATTAATCTATTAGAGTTTGTATGGATGTTACATCTTTCATTCAAAGCTCTCTCAGTAAATCTACTAAATGATTCAAATCTACTTATATTATATTTATTTTTAGACTACAGGCCACGCACCTCCAAGCAATGTATTTTATGTTTCCCCAAAGATAATATTATTAAACTGCTGAATAATAGAGGATGAGATTACATCTTCTTTGTTAAAACTGTTAATCTGGATGATTGATTCTAAAACAGAAACACACTTGTTGAATATCACATACAAATATAATTCAGACAGCAAGATGTTGAGTGCTTGGTGGACTGGGTGCAATTGCCTCTCTCTGCGGTGAGTTGCAGCTTTATTTGGTGAGGTACATCTTTCCCTTGTCATAGGTTACATTCAATGTTGCTGGTGTTAATCCTGGTTTTGTTTGTGTTCAATGAATTGCTCTTTGTAGATTTGCTCTCATGATGAGTGATAATTTTCTACAAAGAATTTCCATCTCTAGAGATAGAAGAGGAGTTTCTTTCATCAATCTGTGGTTGTTAATGAAGGTCTCATTTATCTGGCTCCATATTCCACAGCTGCTGGGGGCACCAAGCCTGCTGCAAACTTTGGCTTTTACCAAAGCTGTCACAATTTCTTCCATAGCTGACAGTAGGAGGTGGAACCTATCTTGATTATCTTTTTTGTCTTTATGGTCTAAGTATAACGTTAGCTATCTGGGTGACGGTCCCCTCTCAGCACAATAAAGTTTCAGCTGTAACATCTTTCTGGTCTTGGATTTCCTTTTAAGTTTTCTCAAATCATCAAAAGCTTCCAAACATTTCATCAAACATCCTGAATATATTTGATTTAGGACCCTTTCACTTAGTACTGGGCACTTTTGATCAGCAAGTTGCTATCAGTTCTTCATGTGTCATCTTCCAGTACACTGATCTCAGTCCTGCATAACTTTACTAACCCAGGGTGGCATAGTCTTCTATTTCTATGGCAGGAGCATGCTCCCGTTTTCCCTTTGTGTGTCTCTCAAGTTTGTGGGCATTTACCTCCTCCACCCACCATCAAAAGGGCAGTATTTTGCATCCAGACGTTTTCCGTCAGATACCTATCATCTTCAGGTCCTCATGGAACATCTTCTGGTGTTGCCCATCACGGTCCATGTCCATTTTCAGATTGTGGTTGAAGATTTCAAGCTCCTAATCAACTTTGGGTTGTTGTCTGGATCTCTTTTCTCCGAGAACTGCCAAACTCATTTGATCTCCACCATTATGCTTTGCTGTTCCTGTCTGACAGCCTCAGATCTACGATTTGCTTCATGTTTACTTTTAGACCATGAGTCATGTGTCAAGATACAATGTGTGATTTCTTTATGAAATACCTGTATAGCACTCTATTTAATGATGTGGTACAGTACTTACAAATCCCAGGATTAGGTCACTCTCTGGTTGGAGGAGAAACACTTCCATCTAGGTAGCCTCCAACCTGATGGCATGATATTGATTTCTCCAACTTCTGGTAACTTCTCCCCTTCCCTCTCCCTCTTCGTCATTTTGCCATTAACCTCTTCTCCTCATCTGTATTTCACCTCTCCCTGGTCCCCCTCCTACTTCGCTTTCTCCCATGATCCACATTCTTCTCCTATCAGATTCCTTCTTCACCAGCCGTTTGCCTTTTCCACTTATCACGTCCCAGTGTTTTACTCCATACCCTCCCACCCACCCATCAGGCTTCATCCGTCACCTTATAGATTGTCCTCCTCCCCCTCCCCCCACCTTCTTATTCTGGCTTCTTCCCCCTTCCTCTCCAGTCCTAAAGAAACATCTCGGCCCAAAACACCGACTGTTTCTTCATTTCCATAGATGCTGCTTGACCTGCTGAGTTGAACAAGCATTTTGTGTGTTTTGTTCTGGGTTTCCAGCCTCCACAGGGTCCCGTAAACACAAAATACTCTGCAGATGCTGGGGTCAAAGCAACACTCACAACACACTGGAGGAACTCAGCAGGTCGGGCAGCATCTGTGGAAACGATGAGTCGATGTTTTGGGCCGGAACCTCTGCCCCTTCCCTCTTCAGTCCTGACGAAGGGTTCCAGCCCGAAACATCAACTCATCGTTTCCACGGATGCTGCCCAACCTGCTGAGTTCCTTGTGTGTTGTGAGTCCGCAGGGTCCCTGATGTGTAATATTCTTGTATATCCCAGTTCATTGCTGCAACAGTCTAAACAATCTAAATTAATGAATTTTCTTTTATTGCTAAGATGTCTCTATGACCATACCTGTAATGATTGAGACTAATTATGGTCTTGTCCTTAAGGTGAATTAAGAACCATCACTGAAATCTAAAAAAAACACTCCTAAGTCCCCTTTCCTTTTCCCTTCTCATTACATCAGGAGCCTACTATTGCCACGTCCAAAGGCAGATACAACCTCTAGTTATATCCAACCTTGCATAATCGTTCTGGACACAGAAAGACAAGGCTAAAGCCTTTCGACATGGAATGGACCAGAAGAATAACCATGCTCAGAAGACTTCTCATCATAAACTCTTGCTGAATGATGAGGGTTGACTGTGACAGGATGTGCAATCCCTGAATAAACCTCTATTGGTATGGGTATTGGTTTATTATTGTCATGTGTACCAAGATACAGTGAAAAGCTTGTCTTGTACACTGTTCATACAGATCAAAATCATTACACAGTGCTTTGAGGTAGAACAAGGTTAAACAATAACAATGCAGAATAAGCTGTAAAAGCTTCGGATAAATGGTAAAGTGCATGATCATAATGAGATTGATGGTGGGATCAAGAATCTTATCACACAAAAGGTCCACTCAAGAGTCTTATAACAGTGGGATAGAAGCTGCCCTTGTGTCTGGTACATATGTTCAGGCTTTTGTATCTTCTGCTTGATGGGAGAGGGTAGAAGAGATAGAAGTCCATGATGTGTAAGGTCTTTGATTATGCTGGCTGCTTTACTGAGGTAGGGACAAGAATGGACAGAGTCCATAGAGGGGTACCTCGTTTCTGTGACGTGCTGAGCTGTGACCTCATCTCTCTTCTTTTTGTTGCGGTTACAAGCAGGACATTTCACATACCAAGCCATTGTGCGCTTGGATAGGTGCATCGATAAAGGTCCTGCTCAGCTTTCTTGTCCATGACATCTATGTGGTTGGTCTAGGATGAGCTATTGGTGATATCCACCTCTGGGAACTCAACCCTCAGCACCATTGATGTAAACAGGAGTGTATGCACTGTCCCCCTTCCTGGAGTCATGACCAGCTCCTTTGTTTGCTGATACTGAGGGAAATGTTGTAAAACCTGATCATTGTACAAAACAGTGACTGATCTGTGACATGTCTGAAAGGTTCCAGCTCACTGCAGCTTTAGGGGGATTTCTCAATTTTCCTTTCAGCAGAGAATGGGAACCTAGTGCACATTTGGACTTGTTATTTCTGCAGCGTCCCTGAATCTAAACGATGAGCTGAGTGCTTTTTGAACATAATGGAATGGCTACATTACCAGCCCCTCCCCCCCCCCAGAGCCTCCAGTACACCTGAATCTACAGACACCATCGTGGACGTGAGAACAGTTCTGCAGAGGATGATCCATGGAAAACACTGGGCCAAGTCCTTATATCCTTATATCCTGTGCAGATCAGCCAGCAGAAGTCAGCTGTATAGTCTCTCTTCTCCTCCCTCCAACTGGGAGCACAAACTACCAGACTCAAGGACAGCTTCTGTTCTACCGTTGTAAGACTACTGAGTGGCCTGGCAGATGGGCTCTCCACCTTACGTTCTACCTGGCTATGAGCTTGAACCTTGAGGTCTATCTGCACTGCACTTAGTGTAACTGTAACGCTTTATTCTGCATTCTGCTATTGTTTTCTCTTTAGATTGTGAGAATGCTCAGTCCTCTTTTATTGTCATTTAGAAATGCATACATGCATTAAGAAATGATACAATGTTTCTCCGGCATGATATCACAGAAAACAAGACAGACCAAAGACTAACACTGACAAAACCACATAATTATAACATATAGTTACAGCAGTGCAATGCAATACCATAATTTGATGAAGAACATTCCATAGGCATTGTAAAAAAAATAGTCTCAAAGTCCCGAGTCGATCGACTCCCGAGTCCCCGATAGCGGCGGCAAAAGGGAGAAACTCCCTGCCATAAACCTCCAGGCACTGTCAACTTGCCAATACCTTGGAAGCAGCCGACCACAGCCGACACAGAGTCCATCCGTCCGAAAACTCCGAGCTTCCGAGCAGCCTCTCCGATACAGCTTCCCCAGCGCCATCCTCTGCCGAGCGCCTTCGACCTCTCACAAGCCGTTGAAACACGCAAAACCGGGAATTTCGAGGCCTTCAGCTCCAGAGATTCACACAGTAGCAGCGGTAGCAAAGCAGACATTTCAGAAGTTTTCCAGATGTTCCGCTATGCACTCACGTCTGTCTCCATCAAATCAGGATTGTGCACAATCCCCTACTTGACAGATAACAGATATTCATCACCGGAGAGGCCGCGCGCGCTGCGTCGCACTGTCATCTTCTTCTCTTTTACAAGTCAATGTGTTATTGCAGTGAAATGATCTGTATGGGCAAAATGCAAAACAAGCTTTTCACTGTACCTCGATACATAATAAACTAAATTACCAATTTCAGGGGGGGAGTGATCAAAGACGGAGATGTTCAGTCACAGAGCTCTGCACGTGTTGTGTCCACTAAAGGTTTCAGATTCGTGATTCAGAAAAGGCAGTTATAGGAATTTGGCTTCCTGCACGATTGCTGAAAGCAAGGTCTGAAAATGGAAGCCATTCTAACCTTCCCGGCTCAGGGGCTCCAGCTACGCTTAATACACTTGCAGATCCAGATTATACAGCACATCCAAATACCGCAAGCACCCTATGACAGCATGAGGCAAGGAAAGCTGAACTCACCCAATGGCCAGAAGAAACAAGGTTCAGAACCACCTGTCAGCTTCTGCAGGAGAGTGCAGCAGTCTGCCCAAAAACATAGGGGTGGCCTTTTAAATGGCACAGCTGAACAGAGTACAATGCCATAAAACCATGGTTCTGTTGTGATTGACTAATGACTAATCAGATATGGAACAACATGATTCTATTTCTCTAAAAGGATTGCTATCATTCTTTGTGCAGGCAAAGGTTCACTGGTGCAAGCACTCTGTACAACTGGATGTGTGCTGTCTAATTTCCAGAACGATGTGGTGCTGATGTAATGTTGTTGTTCAGCAAATTTGTTGCAGTAAGGTACAGAAATGCAGCACGTGGGTGTTCTTAAAAAACAGGGGAGTTTCAGATGGCACCCTCTGGCCTATTATGGTATAGTTTAAGGGTCAGTCTTTAATCAAGTTCATGTTTAATAATCATTCAACCATACACATGAAAACAGCATTACTCCAGGGCCAAAGAGCAAAGCATAGCACCAACAGCTCACAGCACACATCACAAAGCACCCTCAGTGATGATAGCAGAAAAACATAGACACAAAAACATTAATATAGCTCAAGTCCCTGAGTGGGATGGTCTGTAGATCAGTGGGTCCAAAAATGGTGATATCAACCCCGAGGACAGTGGGGGTTTCTAAGGGGACAATATAGATAAAGGGAGTGGTAGGGGACGCTCAGTGGCAAGAGGGCAGCTGAGGGATTACAGGCTTAATTTAAGAAATGAATTACTTATTATAAGCATTGCATTGCAATGATCACTTAATCACCTCATCTCTTGCGAACCTACTATTCCCTTAGACTGGCTAAGACTAGTCAAAGTCTCTTAGACTAGTGCATTATAATTGTTGAAAAGCATGGTGACACTTCTGTATTTGCATACCATGAAAAATATGAACTGAAGAAATTGTGTTATTTCTGGCACTGGCCCACACATTATTGCCATTCACTACTGTTGTACAGTGTTAGCTAGTACGATCCCCATACTCTAATCATGCAGTGATGTAATTCCTGTGAAGTAGAGTATGGTGTTCAATGTGGTAAAGTCCAGAATCTGACCTTTTGAATGGTCTTGTTCACATTTCTCTAGCCCATTGCCCAACCGAGATATCGCTGCTCCACATTTTACATCTAGAAGCAGAGAATCTGGTTGTGCCTGTGCTACAATGACATCATAACTTTCCCCTTTACTGATCACAACACTTGAGGTTGGACTGACATTATAGGTGATGGGCAATGTTTTCAATCCATAAAAAAAAGCAGAAGCAGGTGAAACAAGAAAGTAGACAGTACAATGCGGATTATCTGACATACAGATTTATACCAGCACCAAGCAAACATCAACAGCCAATGTGTCAGTTACATGGAAAAGTTTTTTTTTAAATGAGGCAATGAAACTATCCAGGCTCCTTGAACAGTTGAAGTAAAAACACTCTGATAAAGCAAACAAGAACTTGGTTTAGTTTCAGTTACTTTGTGAAAATCTTCAGAGAGGGAAAACACTTCAAAACATGTTTGCCAGAACTTCACAATGAAATAGTGATGGTTCGCCTGCTTCATACAATGTTTCATTGCTCATTGCTAGATCTGGAAAGCCCCATACAATTGGTGAAGAACTGGTTCTGCCAGCAGTAAGGGAGGTTCTGAGTATGGTTTTACATAAGTCAGCAGACCAAATGATTAAAGTGATTCCGCTCAGCACCAACTCTGTTGAAAAACAAATAGATGAAATGTTGAGAGTGTGAAAGACATATTGTGCAACATACTTAGGACAACAGAATTTGCTCTGCAGTTAGATAAGTCAACTTTGCCAGGCAATGAATCTTTGCTTCTTGCTTATGTTTGCTTCATAAAAAATGAAAATGTGGCTCAAGAGTTATTACTTGCAAGGAGACAAGAAACAGATAAAAATTGGGAGTTAATATTTCAGGCTGTTGAGCAATTTTTCAAAGAGAAGGACATTCTATTCACCAATATTCTTGCTTGTGCAACAGATGAGACACCATCGTGGGGTTATTACTTTCTTGAAAAAAATCTGTACTTAACATATTTAGCATTCATAGGCAACATCTTGTCGTAAAAATCCTAAGTGATCGGCAAATCATTAAATACTGTTATCACAGTGGTAAATAAAATCACAACCCATGCACTCAATTCTCGACTGATTTGAGAACTTCGTATTGAGAATGATCAACAGCTTGAATGCTGGCTGTTGCATAAAGTCAGAATGGCTCTAAAAATGAAACTGCCTGAGACACTTCTATGCGTTTTCTTTTTTTGAAACCGTGATAAAATCTTTTGAAGATGCAAATGCTTCATTCAGTAATTAGCTCAAGAATATCAAGCATGGCATTGATTATTTGCCAGAATTATTCACAAAGTGTAATTAACAGGAAGGATGGAGGAAGGACTGATCTCACTACAAAATGACCTTGAGCTGAAGCAGAGGTTCAAAAACCATGTCAAGACTTTTGGTTGCAGAACAGAATCTCTGAAATATCTGCAGTGTGGAAAAGGGTCAAGATGTTCTTTATTGCTTTCCCAACCTCATAATTAGTGGAGTGCAGTTTCAGTGCAGTCGCCCAAGTTCTTCAAAGCAACAAGACAGACTGTGAATTACTGAACATGAGATTTGAGACTCCTGAGTGACATTGACTTTGATGTGGAGGAGCTGATGTCACTGCACCAAGCCCATCCACTTCACTGAAAGGTGAAAAAATAATGAAGTAGTCAATAGTAAGACTACAAATGTATGCTCTAAGATTGTTGATGAAACTTGCTTTTGTAATTAAAGAAATAATTTTATTTGTAGCTTTAAATAGACTAATTATTTATGCAATTATTTGTCACTGCTTTACTTTTAATTTCCCATTTTCTTTCACTGTGCATCATAAAAGTTTTTAATATAATGTGCAGAAAGGGAGAGGTGGGTGGCACTGGGGATGTGTTCTGGGATCCAAGAGGACGGTAACCCAGAAAGGTTTGGGAACCAAACTTGTGTCGATTGATATGTTGTCCTGGTGCAGCTTGTCTTCCACCGAGTAGCAGCGAGCAAACACTGGGATGTGAGCGCAGGTGGGAGGGGTCAGCCCCCAACCCAGTATGCCGACGAGGGCCTCTGCCCTCTGCCACACTACCTCCAGCGTCAGCTGCACCAGGAGGTCCTGGTCCACGCAATAACCGAGACAACGCAGCTCCCCTGCCGCCCGTCTCACCAAGCTTGCGGTATTCTGCAATCAGTGAACTGGACTTGCAGTGTTCTACATTACCAGGGCCTTGCGATAACTATACAAATGACTTAATGGTTAGGGTTATTGTCCATGAGCTACATCGCTTGAAATCATCTTGAAATAAAATCACTCAGAGTTCCTGTGTTTTAATGCTGTATAGCTGGTGTGAGGCATGCAGTATGTATGTACCATGGTTGGTTAGGCAGGAACAGATCAGGTTAAGATCGCGCGGTCCTCAGCAATCAGAAAGCTAACCAACAATCAGAGTTAAGGATAGAGGCTCATTTACACAGGGTGCAGGAGAGCTCCCATCAGCCACTGAATTGGACTGGCATCAAGCAGATAAATACCTAAGAAAATTAATACAATGAGAATTTTTTTTAAATGGGAAGCATTGGGAACATTAGTAGCTCAATCCTCAAAAATTTTGTAACGTCATTTCGTCTGCCACTAGCTGATGCTTGTACTGCCAAAGTGACAACACCCATTGGGTTCTCATTCAAAATTCTCCAAGGCTATTTTTCAGAAACAAAGATACTGGTTCCCCCCACCTTATGAATGCCTGATTCAAGTATAATCTTCCTATATTTATGAGTACTTGGGAGACCAGCAGGGTGGATTTGCCAGCTGCTGAAGTGCTGCAGGCATCTCCTCTCCAGTGGGAATTCAGTTTGCAGCAACACTTCCAACATTTCGCAGGAACGGAGTCCTGCTGTAGTCTGGAAGCAACCTGCAATTCATGAGCTCCAGCTGTACAACACCCTAATGCCCTGGACAGCAAAAAAAACTGTGAATGCAGAATGCTGGGAACGGTCGCCAGCTCAGGCAGAATTTGTAGGTTACCATCTCTGGCAAAACCTCTCTGTCCTTGGCCTCCTATCCTGCACAAGGAAACTCACAGGAAGCCCAAGGAGCAGACAGCTCCTCTTTGATTAGGCAGATTGCACAAGTTCACATGTAGCATCAAGTTTTCAACAATCTTGGAGGCTAATTATCGTGTATAGTTTAGATTTATGTGCAGAAGGCAATATCACATCAGCAAAATGACAATTCCTCGCAGGCCAGTAATGTTTCTGTTTTGCCTTTTGTCTTTCCCGTCTCACCATTCATCATGTATCATTCCCTTTGGATGATTCCACCAGCCCCAAAATTCTCCCACACCATTCTCTGTGCCTCTACTTGCTTAAACTGGTTACCTCTCCTACATTTTCAATTTCTGATGAATGATCGTCAAACTGGAAATTTGACTCTATCTCATTTTCACCCAAGCTGTTATTTCTAATATTAAAGATTTTCAGTGTCTGCGGTATATTGCATTTCTATTTATTCTGGCTCCTGCTCTGCATTATGGCAAGTGATTCAGGCAAAAATCAGTGCAGTTTCCTATATTCCAGGGAAGTAGATTTCTTCAAGAAGGTCGAGGCTCTCATGTGCAGAATACTAATAGAGGCCTCGTGGAGGTTTTGACAAGTGCCTTTGACATTCATTGCCAACTAAGTCTTCATAGGACCTTCATACATTTAAATTAACATGATTACTATAGTAGACAAATCCATGTCCCTTTAAGTGTCTTAGTGCCAAGAATTTAAAGAATCAGTGACATCTTTCTCATTAAGGTCTTCCAATGCATTAGAAATAAAGATTAAAGTAATTATTTAATGCTGTAATGCAGGAGAGACAGTTTCATTCATTTCCCCTGGGAGTGACTCAAAACAAGGAAAGAATTATTAAAACATACCAATTCTTAGATTTACATGCAGAACAAAAAGTGTAGGTGGCCTCTGCTTTCATAACAGAAGTCAAATAATGGCTTATAAAAGATGAAAGTGCTTCAGCTGCCACTTAAACCTACAATTTTTTAATGTGCATCTGTGTGTATTTTCATCAATATGGTACATATCACTGGCTGGCATGCTCATAGCAAGAAAACACAAAAAAACTGAGGTGTGAAGTGACTTGGGAGTCCTGGTGCAAGATTCCCTAAAGCTTCATTTGCAGGTTGAGTCTGTGTTGAGGAAGGCAAATATGATGTTAGCATTCATTTCAAGAGGACAAGAATATAGATAAAAGCAAGGATGTAACGTTTTGGGCCCCGTATCTTAGACAGGATGTGCAGAAACACAAAGGAGGTTCACGAAAATGATTCCGGGACTGAATGGCTTGTCATATGAAGAGCGTTTGAGGCTCTGGGCCTGTTTTCACTAGAAGACAGAGATTGGGGGGGGGGGAAGGGGGTGACATCATTGAAACCTATCGAATAGTGAAAGTCCTTGACAGAGTGGATGTGGAGAGGATGCTTCCTATGGTAGGAGAGTCTAAGACCAGAGGACACAACCTCAGAATAGAGGAGCGTCCTTTTTGAATGGACATGAGGAGGAACAGACACAAAATGCTGGAGGAACTCAGCAGGCCAGGCAGCATCAATGGAAAAGATTACAGTCGAATGGCCCAAAATGTCGACTGTGTACTCTTTTCCATAGATGCTGCCTGGCCAGCTGAGTTCCTCCAGCATTTTGTGTGTGTTGTTCAGATTTCCAGCATCTGCAGATTCTCTTGTTGGAGACGAGGAGGGATTTCTTTTGCCAGAGAGTGGTGAATCTGTGGAATTCTTTGCTACAGATAACTGTGCAGGCCATGTCTTTATGTTATTTAAGGCAGAGATTGATAAATTCTTGATTGGTCAGGGTGTAAAGAGATACGGGGAGAAGGCAGGAGACTGGGGCCAAGAGGAAATTTGGATCAGCTAAGTTGAAATGGTGGAGCAGACATGATGGGCTACATGACCTAATTCTGTTCCTATGCCTTTTGGTCTTACAGTCCATAGTAGCAATCAATAAATTATGTATTCACTCAAGAAACCTATGTTCAAATTCAAGGCCACTAAAGCAGTACAAAAGAATACAGGTGACCACAGACACACCCCCCCCCCCCCCCAGTATGATGGTAGCGGCCCTTAAGAGACATTCAGACAGGCATATGGATGTGAGAAAGATGGAGGGATATGGACATTGTGTAGGTAGGAGGGATTAATGTTTGGGTGTTTTTGATTTGTTTATTAGCTGGTTTGGCACAACACTCTGGGCTGAATGGCCTGCTCCTGTACTGTTCTATGTTCTAATATTTATTCTGTAACCACACCAGAAACACATGGTCATTATCCTATTTCAAACTGTTGAGGAGTTCAATCTAAAGGGCAGGACATGCAAGCTCCGGCAGGCTCAGGAACACAGAAAGAGGAAACGAAAAATATATCAGTTGCTGGTGATCTAACATCAGAACAGAAGATGCTTTGCCTTTTGGCACAAATCATTCAACCTGTTTCTGTTTTGAATAGATGTTGTCTAAAACAGAAGTTTGTTACTCAGCCCCTTGAGCCCAAGAGCCCCTCCCTTAATTCACTGAGACCAAATGGCTAAAATATTGGACTTCAACCTTCTGCCTTGCTTGTATGGGGATGAAAATGCTCTATGGTCACTAGACCTAAATGAGGAAAGACTATTAACTACCAAGTAATCTCACCTTTGTACATGCTGTACATGCAGCACAAGTGACCAAAAGCATGTTACTGCTCCAATAGAAGACCGCTGGATACACACATTTATTTTCCCTCTTTCAGTGGTCCAGCAGCAGACCTTACCACCACGCATTGGCGTGTTACAAAGATGATCCATTCAGAAATAGAGTGAAGAGATGTCTAACCTCTTGATTTTGTGATCAGGTCTTGATTAGACCTCCATTTTCCCAGGTATTTAGTAAAAATAGGATGCTGCTGAATAGTGTTTTTTGCAGTCAAAAAAAAAAGAAATTCAGTGCACTTGGATTTCTGGATTAAACATTGTTTAAATATGATCCTTAAAACTCAAGTTGATTGTTGGTCCAATATTTCTCTATTATTCCTAAAAGATTGCATTTGCATTAGTGTTCCTGACACCAATGGTATCATTATTTAGTTACAATAAAAAAAAACAAGACTATGTTATAAGACTCTGGTGATATTTAGTAAATTGCTATACCATTGTCACATGTACCAAGGTAAAATGAAAAAATTTGTTTTGACTGCCATCCACAGGGATCATTTCATTACAACAGTGTATTGATGTAGTGAAAGAGAAGACAACAGAACATAGAAAACCGTTACAGAGAAAGTAAACTGCATACAGACATGGTGCAAAAGCATAACAAGGTAGATTGTGATGTCATAAGTCCATTTTATCTTCCCAGAGAGCCACTGGATAGTCCTATAACAATGGGATAAAAGCTGTCCTTGACCTAGAAGGTATGTGCTAACAAGGCTTTTGTATTTTCTACTTGGGGGGCTGGGGAAGGGGAAGAATAGAGAAAGTCTATTCCCTTCGTTGAGTGTTATATGACACACAAACAATTTAATGAGTGAGACTCGGATGGTTGGATGATAATTGTTGCTGCACCATCAGAACGGGAGGAAGCCGCAGTGAATTGATTCAAACAAAATTGGCAACTGAAATTAAAAGGAAATGAGTATTATGTGCTTAATTGTCCTACAACACTTTATGTTTGATCACAGATATAGACATTACTGTCTAGTTTGACATTGATTGCTCATCCAGAGCATCTTGCTTTCAATGAAGAGTCAACTGTCTGGAATCACAGGTGAGCCAGAGTAGATATGGATGTCATGATTAGACAATAGACAATAGACAATAGGTGCAGGAGTAGGCCATTCAGCCCTTCGAGCCAGCACCACCATTCACTGTGATCATGGCTGATCATCCACAATCAGTACCCTTTTCCTGCCTTCTCCCCATATCCCTTCACTCCGCTATCTTTAAGAGCTCTGAGATTAGCAATGCCCAAAGGTTGCTTTCAACACCACCAGCACAAAGCCCCTAGCATCATTTTCTCTTTTTTTTGGCGTGTGCCTGTGTGCGTGCAAGTCTGAGTGTGTGTGTGCATGCGTCTGTGATGCTGTCATTTTCATGGCTTTTTACAAGGCACAGAGAGAGAGAGAGAGAGACTGTGTGACCCGCCACTCCTCACACAGACATTTTCACAGTATTTTCCCTTTTTATTTTACGAGATTGAGCTGCGATCTCGACGCTCAACCCGGCATGGATGATGAGCGTACTCGGGAGCGTACCCGACTGGTTTCGAACCTGGAACCTCTGTTCCCGGGTCCAGCGCCGATGTCATTGCGCCACCAGCCGGCCCCCTAGCATCATTTTCATGGAAGTCGTAGAGCTTGGACGAGGGGTGGGAAGGGAGAGGAGGGAGGAGGGGAAATGTGAAGAAATGAGCTCTCCTTCTCTTGAATACTGGAGTCTTCTAATGAGTAGAACCCAAAATATCATCAGAATCAGAGTCAGGTTTATCGTCACTGACAAACTGTATGTCATTAAATTTGTTATTTTGCTTCAGCAGTTGAGTGCAAGGTGTAAAATTACTGTGTTACATAAATAACTAACTAAATAAATACAGTGAAAGACAAATAAGGAGATAATGTTCATGAGTTCATAGACCATTCCAAAATCTGATAGCAAAGAGGAAGATGGTGTTTTTAAAATGTTGAGTGTGGGTCTTCAAACTCCTGTACCTCCTCCCCAATGGTAGTAAGACACAGACAGCACATCCTGGATGATGAGGGTTTAATGATAGATGCCACCTTCTTGATACACCAACCCTTGAAGATGTCCTGAATGAACATAGAAGAGTACAGCACAGTACTGCTCCTTTGTCCCACAATGTTGAGACGGCCCTTTAGCTTGCTCTATGATCAATCTAACCCTTCCCTCCCACATGCCCCTCCATTTTTCTTTCATCCATACTGAAAGAAAACTGGTGGTCTATATGAATAAAAGAAAAATGGTGCTGGGGAGGGCTGTGCCCGTGATGGAACTAGCTGAATGCAGCCTCTTGTGATCCTGTGCATTGGAGCCTCCAAGCCAAATGGTGATGCAGTCAGTCAGAATGTTCTCCACAGAAGAAATCTGCAAGAGATTTTGGCGACATCCCAAATTTCCTCAAACTTCAACTAAAGTAGAGCTGCTGGTGTGACTTCATCATGTTTGTTTCAATAGGGTGGATAATCTAAACGTTGGCTCCTCTTCCTGAAGTCAGGAATCAGTTCCTTGGTCTTGCTGATGTTGAGAGCAAGTTTGTTGTTGCAACACCACTCAACCAGCTGATCTGTCCCACTCCTGTACACCTCCTCGTCGCCATCTGAGATTCTGTCAACAATAATGGTGAATTTATAGATGGTTTATGAGCAGTGAGGAGGAGATGTTGTTACTGATCCACGTTGACTGCAGTCTTCTGATCTAGTTGCAGAGGGACGGACCAACACCCAGGTTTTGAAACCTGCTAATTAGTAGTCAGTGGATGATGGTGTTCAACTCCCAGCTGTAATCAATAATCAGCTGCCTGACATACGTTTTGCTGTTGTCTAGGTCCTTCAAAGCCAAATGAAGAACCACTGAGATCTGCTGTAGGCCTGTTGCGGTGGTAGGCAAATTGCAGTGGGTCCAGGTCCTTGCCCAGGCAGGAATTAACTCTAGCCACATCTAACCTCTCATTGAGGCCACTCACCCTGCTCTTCTTGGGCACTGGTATGACTGATGCCCTTCTGAAGCAGTTGGGAACCCCCGACAGCAACAGTGAGAGGTTGAAGATGCCCTTGAACACTCCAGCCAGCGGCCAGCACAGATTTCCATTAGCCTGCCAGGTACATCATTGGGACCAAACACATTGCGTGGGTTCACCTTCTTGTAGGATGTATTGATATTGACCTCTGAGACAGAGATCACAGAGTTGCAGATAGAGTGGGGATTCCCACAGGAGACTCACTGGAGCTTTGGTTCCCATTTTCCCATTAAACTCACAGGGCCCTTGATTCCTTGTTCCCTAGAAATTCAAAGGGAATCTGATTCCATGCTCTATGGAAACATCTCAAAGCTCTGGCTCCTGCATTTCTTTGGAAATCAACAGGGCTCCAGGACACATCCACCCTTCAGAGTCACCGGTGCCACATTAAACAGCGGAGCCTCGGTTTTCATGTTCACATTGCACTTACTGGGGCTCTGGTTCTTTAGTTCCCTTTAAGCTTAACTGACCCACTGCTAAGTTTGTGATTATATCATGTAACACCTACAAAAGGTGTACCAAGCAACATTGATGAATCTGATCTTGCAAGTTCAGCCATATGCTATATGTTACATATCCTTATATGTTCACCTTTTGAAATATAATAGAATTTATAATGTTGGTATAAAACTAGAGTTCACCTGTTCCTTGATCAGTCCTGGCAATTTGAAAGCACAGGCAGCAATCAGAACACCATTCTTTCCTGTCAGAGCATAATGGTACTTTGTTTAAAATGTGCCCATTCTGAAACCCAGGCTTTTACATAATGATTCCAGCTTCTGCCAAACTCTGATTCATCTCACAATAAATTTGCTTCAGGAACTAATCACGAAATTGAATTGGTTGCAAAATGTCAAAAGCTATGGGGAATGAAGAAAGAAGCTTGTCTTATTAAAAGGTTCGATTTATGAGTTTTAATAGGAGAGCCAATTTGGGTCTGAG
This sequence comes from Mobula hypostoma, assembly GCF_963921235.1. Lineage (NCBI taxonomy): Eukaryota > Metazoa > Chordata > Chondrichthyes > Myliobatiformes > Myliobatidae > Mobula > Mobula hypostoma. The sequence continues at coordinate 111,158,514 of NC_086105.1, read as the reverse complement.
CTATTACCAGAAACCTAGAAGGAGAATAGATCAGTTTTCAAAAATCCGACCAACAGTTTAAAATCTGAAACAACAGTTTAGTCTAAAAATTGCTGTAAGATTATAGGATTTTCCAAAATGTTAGATTTAAGTTTGGAACTCCTGTATTTGTTGGGTTGAGTTCTTTCAACTTTTCAAAAGATATTTTGATAAAGAGATTTATATGAAAGCTGTAAAGAATATTTAACAATCAAGGAATTAATGTCAATTCCAAATCTTGACAAAAATAATTTATATAATCAAGTTAAACCCCATTAACTATATTAAGCCAGTAAATAACACAGATTGGCATGTGTATTATGTAAAGGCACAAGAACTTATTTCCTTGGTCCTTTCCCATAGCTGCCCTTCACTTTAGGAAAAAAAGCTTCCTACCAGTTATTACTATTTAATACCAGTTAAATCCAAGATGTTTTTTGCGCTGGAGCTAATTCAGAACTTTAGCCTGGGCTTATCGGATTCCATAAAGCAATCAGTATAGCTAATGCATTACCATAACAAACTGACAGACAGGAAGAAAAAAAATAAATGTCTTGCCTGTGATGATCAAGTAACGATGTGGCAGAGATTAATTCCATTTTCTACCTGATCTGTGAATGCCCAAGGCAAATTTGTACTCCATGGGAAAGGGGGGTACCTGTGAATTGTATGACTTAATATGCAAATTTTAAGCTGTCATACATGGATTCTAAACATGAACAATCAACTAAAAGACTTACTATGAAATAGACGCTTCCACAGCTCCATAAAAACATAACACATTTCTCTCCCATTTTGCCTCACTTAATTCAAAGTGTAATTTAATAAAATCTAATCAAGAATATTTTAACACAGGCTAACTTAACACGGAGGGCTTTCCTTCAGATTTAGTCCCAGGATATGGGCATCATTAAAACATAACTATTGGCTGTCCCTTCCAGTTAGGTGCTTTTGGGCATTGAATATTGGAGCAAGAAGGTCATGGTATAAATTTACAAAGCTTTGGTTAGGCAAAAGCTGAAATATAATGCGCAATTCTGAATGCCAATTATAGGAAGGACATAATTCTGGGGAGATACATCAGGATGTTACCTGACATGGAATGTATCAGTTAGGATGAGAACCTAGATTGGCTTACATTATATGCATTTTCCATCTGACCAGAGACAAGCCTTTCCTGCACAAGAAGATACTTGCAACTTATATTTTGCAAATTTACTGCAATTTTGAACTATGGGTTCTTTCATTGTCCCTTCCCCCAGCTGTACATCATCTTGCATATAAGCCTCCCACCAGTTATTACCAGAGGGGGAAATCTTACTGAGGTATGAAAATATTGAAAGGCATAGACTTAGCGGGTAGTGATTTTTTTTCTCCTCATAATAGACAAAATGAAGACTTTTGAAAGGTTGGTCCTGCCATTTTGCAAATCCATGACTCAAAGTTTTCTAGACCTGCTGCAGTTTGCCTACAGATCTATAGAAGATCCAGTTAACATCAGTCTTAACTTCAAACTACAGCTCATTAACTTCTCTGGTACGTATCTCAGGATTCTCTTCATTGATTTTAGTTCTGCCTTCAATACCATCATCCCTGAGCACCTGCAAGTGGAATTCTCCAAACTTATAGTGTACTAACACCCATCTGCAGGTGGATCACAAACTTCCTCTCTGAAAGGAGGCAGTATGTGAAATGAGGCAAGCTCGTCTTTACATCCCACTCACTCTGCGTTGGTGCGCCACAAGGATGCGTTCTCTCCCCTCTCCTATTTTCTCTCTTCGCCTATGTCTATGTCTCCACTAAGCCATTAGTTAAGCTGATAAAGTTTGTGGACGACACCACTGTCATTGGATTAATCACCAGAGGAAATGAATCCAAGAACCACCAGGAAGTAAACAAGGTTGTGCCCTGGCGCAATCACAACAACTTGAAGCTGAATGCCCTCAAAACCGTGGAGATGCATATTGACCTCAGGAAAAAATGCGTCTCCTCTCCAACTGCTCATCATCAACATCTCTACAGTGTGCACCATTTCAACACTGAGCATCATGGGCATTATTATCATGCAGAACCTCATCTCCTTCATTAACAAAAAGGCTCGACAGTGGATACACTTCTTGTGGTAGATAGTGAAATTCCATCTCCCCCAGAACATGCCGGTGCGATTCTACACTGCCATCATAGAGAGCATCCTCATATTAGCTATTACTGTCTGGTTTGGCGAAGCATCCTCTCACATTATATGAAAAATACAGGGAACTGTCAGGTCAACAGAAAAGGTCATTGGCTGCAGCCACCATCACTGCAGGACCCGTACAGAAAGCACAATAGGGCTACTGAAACAAGAAAGTCAAGACATCTTAAATTTCTTCCCCAGGCAGTTAATCTAATCAACAATTCTAGTTAGCACCCCACCAACTACCACCCCTATCTGTTACTCCTGTCACCTCATTGAATTGTAATCCTTCTACACCACTTTTCATAATGCTGTTCACATGATGGTATTTATATACTTGTGCACATTTTATTCCATGGCTGTACTTTAACCTCTAACTTTATTTTTGTACAACTTTTTATTCTGTGTAATTGTTGCATGTTGTTGCACGTTGCGCCCTAACCAACACACCACAGCAAATTCCTAACACACGTAAATGTATATGGTGAATAACATTGATCCTCGATCCTGAGTCTAAAACCAGAGGATGCAGGTTATAGGAGAGAAGGAGACTCGGAATGGATTCCAGGAACCTTTTCATCCAGAAGGTGGAATGCATGGCCTAAGAGATAACATTTCAAAACTACCTAGACAAGCTCTCGAATTGCTAATGAATAGACCAAACTCTGGAAAAAGGATTTGGTGCTTGATGGTCAATAGGGACACAGTCGCTGAAGGGCTTGTGTCTTTGTCATGTGACTCTGACTTATGACATAAAGCAATTTGGACCGAAAACACAGAACATAATTAGCAAATTTATTTGAAGAAGCTATAAGTAGCCACAGTGAAAGTGACTAAGTAATTCCTTCACCAAGGTCAGTAGCCACACTGATGTAAGTGACTAAGGTTGATTAGGCATTCTTGATGTGTCAACTAGTTGATAGGCCCCTGCCATCTATTTCATCGCGATATGGATCCAAGTATGGTGATTAGGATATGAATCAAATATATTCGGAGCAAGTGTAAAACAGACTCATCTAGTGACTGCATATCTTCCAGCAGCAATCACTATAGTCAGAAGCAAGAACCCAGACCCTTCAATTCCTTGCCTAAGGATATGGAGGACAATCGTCTTTCCTGTCATAATGCTTTAAGATCTGCGAATTCAGCAAAGGTGAGGGATCAATTCAAGGACTGTCTCAGTTAACAGTAGACAACAAGCCTGCTAATTGAACGATAAGTAAAGTATATCTGAAACTATTTATAATGTTGCTAGAACATGAAACATGATGAAAATGCATAATATTAATTACGCCACATAATTAGTGCAATGCCATCATTGTAAAAGTAATTTCTCCAATCCATTAATGGACTGAAGGAGATTTTTCAGGACCCAGGGCTAATCAAATTTGAACTGAGCAATATAACCAGCCAAACCAAACATTTCTCCATCTACGCTTATTCATTATTCTTGACTTTTTTTGTTCTGATGACAAAAATGGAAGTGTGGGAGCAGTGCCAAATTTCCACTCTGCCACTGAGCAGAAGAATAAAGCAGTGTCATGAGTGAGATGCACCTTACAGAGACTGACATCGGACTCAGCGGAGAAACTGTCCATACTGCCTTTGCCATCTCCAATGTGAACCCCAAATTTGTAACTACTGTCACTGAGCTGTGAATCACAGAAAATGCACAACTAAGTAACACATTTGCTGAAAGTTTTAGTAATTACATGGTAATCTTTTGTTGTGCTGGTGAGCTGATCTGTGGCAGAAGGGTTCCAAAAATCACAAGGAAAATTATTTTGTTTTGTAAATATGGGTTTTCGAATCCAATGTTTCTATTAATTAGCCAAACTCTATAATGCAAACACAATGAGAGGAAAATAAACATCATGTGGTCTATACATACCGGCTGTGTGGTGAAAAAGACACAGCAGCGCCTCTTTCACCTCAGACGGTTGAAGAGGTTTGGTATGGCCCCCCACAAATTCTAAGAACTTTCTGTAGGGGCACGATTGAGAGCATCCTGACTGGCTATGTCATACTGGAGCATCCGCGATGCTGAGAAAGTCGTGAATAGCACGTTCAGTGAGTTGGCCACACTGCTACACAGGCAGAAAGGGAATGGGTGGCCACTAAACAGCGTAGCAGTAGGCAGGTAGTGCAGGAGTTCCCTGAGGTCATCTCCCTCCTAAACAGATATACTGTTTTGGATACTGTTGGGGGAGATGTCTCATCAGGGGAAGGCAGCAGCAGCCAAGTTCATGGCACCATGGGTGGCTCTGCGGCACAGGAGGGAAGGAAAAGGAGTGGGAGAGCTATAGCGATAGGGGATTTGATTGTAAGGGGAATAGATAGGTGATCCTGTGGCTGCAAACAAGACTCCAGGAGGGTATGTTGCCTCCCTGGTGCAAGGGTCAAGGATGTCTCTGAGCGGCTGCAGGACATTCTGGAGTGGGAGGGTGAACAGCCAGTGGTCTTAGTGCACAAAGGTGCCAACGATATAAGTCCTACAAGGTGAATTTAGGGAGTTAGGAGATAAACTAAAAAGTAGGACCACAAAGGTAATAATCTCTGGATTACTACCACTGCCATGTGCTAGACAGAGTAGAAATAGGAGGATATATCAGATGAATACGTGGCTTGAAAAATGGTGCAAGGGGGAGGGATTCAAACTTCTGGGGCATTGGAACCAGATCTGGAGGAGGTGGGACCGGTACAAACAGGACGATCTGCACCTGGGCTGGACCTGGAACCAATGTCCCAGGGAGCATTTGCTACTGTTGTTCAGGAGGATTTAAACTAATGTGGCAGGGTGATGGGAACAAGTGCAGAGAGGCAGAGGGGTGTAAAATGAGGGTAGAAGCAAAAAGTAGTAAGGTGAAAAGTAAAAGTGGCAGGCCGGCAAATCCAGGGCTAAAATCAAAAAGGGCCTCTTTTCAACATAATTGTATAAGGGCTAAGAGTGTTGTAAAAGCAAGCCTGAAGGCTTTGTGTGTCAGTGCAAAGAGCATTCGTAACAAGGTGGATGAATTAAAAGTGCATATTGTTATTAATGAATATGATATAGTTGGGATCACAGAAACATGGCTCCAGGGTGACCAAGGATGGGAGCGCAACATTCAGGGATATTCAATATTCAGGAGGGATGGACATGAAAGAAAAGGAGGTGGGGTAGCATTGCTGGTTAGAGAGGAGATTAACGCAATAGAAAGGAAGGACATTAGCCGGGAGGATGTGGAATCAATATGGGTAGAGCTGCATAACACTAAGGGGCAGAAAACGCTGGTGGGAGTTGTGTATAGGCCACCTAACAGTAGTAGTGAGGTTGGGATAGCATTAAACAGGAAATTAGAAATGTGTGCAATAAAGGAACAGCAGTTATAATGGGTGACTTCAATTGGGTGAACCAAGTTGGTAAGGGTGCAGAGGAAGAGGATTTCTTGGAATGTATGCGGGATGGTTTTTTGGACCAACATGTCGAGGAACCAACTAGAGAGCAGGCCATTCTAGACTGGGTATTGAGCAATGAGGAAGGGTTAATTAGCAATCTTGTCGTGAGAGGCCCCTTGGGTAAGAGTGACCATAATATGGTGGAATTCTTCATTAAGATGGAGAGTGACATAGTTAATTCAGAAACAAAGGTTCTGAACTTAAAGAAGGGTAACTTTGAAGGTATGAGACGTGAATTAGCTAAGACAGACTGGCAAGTGATACTTAAAGGGTTGACGGTGGATATGCAAAGGCAAGCATTTAAAGATCACATAGATGAACTACAACAATTGTTCATCCCAGTTTGGCAAAAGAATAAACCAGGGAAGGTAGTGCACCCATGGCTGACAAGGGAAATTAGGGATAGTATCAATTCCAAAGAAGAAACATAAAAATTAGCCAGAAAAAGTGGCACACCTGAGGACTGGGAGAAATTCAGAGTCCAGCAGAAGAGGACAAAGGGCTTAATTAGGAAAGGGAAAAAAGATTATGAGAGAAAACTGGCAGGGAACATAAAAACTGACTGTAAAAGCTTTTATACATATGTGAAAAGAAAAAGATTGGTTAAGACAGTCAGAAATAGGTGAATTGATCATGGGGAACAAGGACATGGCAGACCAATTGAATAACTACTTTGGTTCTGTCTTCACTAAGGAGGACATAAATAACCTTCTGGAAATAGTAGGGGACCAAGGGTCAAGTGAGATGGAGGAACTGAGGGAAATACATGTTAGTAGGGAAGTGGTGTTCGGTAAATTGAAGGAATTAAAGGCAGATAAATCCCCAGGGCAGATGGTCTGCATCCCAGAGTGCTTAAGGAAGTAGCCCAAGAAATAGTGGATGCATTAGTGATAATTTTTCAAAACTCTTTAGATTCTGGACTAGTTCCTGAGGATTGGAGGGTGGCTAATGTAACCCCGCTTTTTAAAAAAGGAGGGAGAGAGAAACCGGGGAATTATAGACCGGTTAGCCTAACATCGGTGGTGGGGAAAATGCTAGAATCAGTTATCAAAGATGTGATAACAGCGCATTTGGAAAGCGGTGAAATCATCGGACAAAGTCAGCATGGATTTGTGAAAGGAAAATCATGTCTGATGGATCTCATAGAATTTTTTGAAAATATAATTAGTAGAATGGATAGGGGAGAACCAGTGGATGTGGTATATTTGGATTTTCAAAAGGCTTTTGACAAGGTCCCACACAGGAGATTAGTGTGCAAACTTAAAGCACACGGTATTGCGGGTAAGGTATTGATGTGGATAGAGAATTAGTTGGCAGACAGGAAGCAAAGAGTGGGAATAAACAGGACCTTTTCAGAATGGCAGGCAGTAACTAGTGGGGTACCACAAGGCTCAGTGCTGGGACCCCAGTTGTTTACAATATATATTAATGACTTAGACGAGGGAATTAAATGCAGTATCTCCAAGTTTCCGGATGACATGAAGCTGGGCGGCAGTGTTAGCTGTGAGGAGGATGCGAAGAAGATGCAGGGTGACTTGGATAGGTTAGGTGAGTGGGCAAATTCATGGCAGATGCAATTTAATGTGGATAAATGTGAGGTTATCCACTTTGGTGGCAAAAACAGGAAAACAGATTATTATCTGAATGGTGGCCGATTAGGAAAAGGGGAGGTGCAACGAGACCTGGGTGTCATTTTACACCAGTCATTGAAAGTGGGCATGCAGGTACAGCAGGTGGTGAAAAAGACGAATGCTGGTATGCTGGCATTCATAGCAAGAGGATTCGAGTGCAGGAGCAGGGATGTACTACTGCAGTTGTACAAGCCCTTGGTGAGACCACACCTGGAGTATTGTGTGCAATTTTGGTCCCCTAATCTGAGGAAAGACATTCTTGCCATAGAGGGAGTACAAAGAAGGTTCACCAGATTGATTCCTGGGATGGCAGGACTTTCATATGATGAAAGACTGGATCAACTAGGCTTATACTCGCTGGAATTTAGAAGATTGAGGGGGGATCCTATTGAAATGTATAAAATCCTAAAGGGATTGGACAGGCTAGATGCAGGAAGATTGTTCCCGATGTTGGGGAAGTCCAGAACGAGGGGTCACAGTTTAAGGATAAAGGGGAAGTCTTTTAGGACCAAGATGAGGAAAAACTTCTTCACACAGAGAGTGGCGAATCTGTGGAATTCTCTGCCACAGGAAACAGTTGAGGCCAGTTCATTGGCTATATTTAAGAGGGAGTTAGATATGGCCCTTGTGGCTAAAGGGATCAGGGGGTATGGAAAGAAGGCAGGTACAGGGTTCTGAGTTGGATGATTAGCCATGATCATACTGAATGGCGGTGCAGGTTCAAAGGGCCGAATGGCCTACTCCTGCACCTATTTTCTATGTTTCTATGTTTCTATGCCTGGTATGGGAATTGTACTTCCTTCAATCGCAGGACCCTGCAGAGAGTGGTGCGGACAGCCCAGCCCATCTGTAGATGTGAACTTCTCACTATTCTTCTTATAGGCATCCGTTAGTCTCGTGAGTCCATGGATTTACACTTTGGAAGGTTTCCAGGGCGCAGGCCTGGGCAAGGTTGTATGGAAGACCAGCAGTTGCCCATGCTGCAAGTCTCCCCTCTCCACGCCACCGATGTTGTCCAAGGGAAGGGCACTAGGGCCAATACAGCTTGGCACCGGTGTCGTCGCAGAGCAATGTGTGGTTAGGTGCCTTGCTCAAGGACATAACACGCTGCCTCAGCTGAGGCTCGAACTAGCGACCTTCAGATCACTAGACCGACGCCTTAACTACTTGACCACGTGCCAACTCTCACTTTTCAGGATATTTACAAAGACAGGTGTGTAAAAAGCGCCCAAAGGATCATTGGGAATTTGAGTCACCCCAACCACAAACTGTTCCAGCTGCTACCATCTGGGAAACTGTACCACAATGTAAAAGCCAGGGCCAACAGTCTTCAAGACAGTTTCTTCCACCGGGCCATCAGACTGATTAATTCACGCTGATACAATTGTATTTCTATGTTATATTGACTGTTCTGTTGTACATAATATTTATTATAAATTACTATGATTGCACATTTGAATGGAGACGTAACGTAAAGATTTTTACTCATGTATATGAAGGATGCAAGTAAAAAGTCAATGCAAAAGAAATTAGAAGAGAAATCGTAAACTCAAATAAAGAACAAACTCCATTCGAGTGAAATGGTTGAAGTGAATAGACAATTTATGTACAGATATTTAATGTAATATAGAAATAAATTGATTTCAGCTTGACATTTAACAGCATCATCCCCTCGGTACTAATCAATAAGCTTCAAATCCTGGGCCTCTGCAACTGGATCTTTGACTTTCTCATCAGGAGATCACAATCAGTGTGCATCAGTAATAACATCTCTTCCTCTCTGACAATCAATGCTGGCACACGTTGAGGATGTGAGTTTACTCCGCTGTTCTACACTCATGGCTGTATGGCTAAGCACAGGTCAAACGGCAGCCATACGTTCGCCAGTGACCCGACTGTTGTTGGCAGAATCTCAAATGACGATGAGAAGGTGTAGAGGAGTGAGATGGATCAGTTGGTTGTGTGGTATCCTGACGACAACCTTGTACTCGATGTCAGCGAGATCGAAGAATCGGCTGCAGACTTCAGGAAGGGGGAGTCAGAAGGACACGCACCTGTCCTCATCTATGGGTCAGCTGTGGAAATGTGAATAGCTTCCAATTCCTGGGTGTCAGCATCGCAGAGGATCTACCCTCGGCCCAACGCATTGATGCCACCATGAAGAAGGCACAGAAGCGGCTAAATACTTCAGTAAGAATTTGAAGAGATTTGGTATGTCACCAAAGACACAATGAAATTTCTGCAGATGTAGAGTGGAGAGCATTCTGACTGGTTGTATCTCTTCCTGGTATGGAGGCTCCAATGCTCAAAAGGAAAGAAGCTGCAGAAGTTTGTAGAATCAGCCAGCTCCATTGTGGACACAGCTTCCCAACCATCAAGGACACCTTCAAAAGACAGTGCCTCAAGGACCTTCACCCTCCAGATCATGCCCTGTTCTCGTTACTACCATCAGGGAGGAGATACAGGAACCTGAAGGCACACACTCATCATTGTTTTAAGACCATCTTCTTTCCCTCTGCCGCCAGATTTCCGAACAATCCACAAGTGCATTAATGAACACCAGCTCACGATTTTGCTCTTTTTTTAAACACTATTTATTTTTAATTTTTATTGTGACATAGTATTTTTTATGTCTTGCACTGTACTACCAAAACAAACAAATTTCACAACAGAAGTTGGTGATAATAAAGCTGATTATGATTCCAGAAGTAAACAGAAAATACTTTTGAATGTAAGGTGTCAATGCTGGAAACATTCAGCAAAAAAAAAACGGCTGCATCAGTGGAGGGAGAGCAAAACACTGAATTTTTCCAGTTGACAACCTCTCCTCAGAGCAAACAGAAGTTAGACAACTGGAGTGTTTGCTTTTAAAATATAGTTTTGTTTTCAAGCTTCAAACATACATCACAGAGTGTAGCAGGCTACTATGTGAACAGAGGCTAGAAACTTTCTTTACACCGACTAGAGGAACAGCCTCCTCTGCCTCACAGCTCTGTAGGTCTAAAGCCAAGATGTCGCCACACTGTGTTTAATGTGAAAGGACGTCCTTTCATCAGTTGAAGGGCTGCAGTGGATGGAGCTTTCTTTGGTTACGTTGACCATAAGCTATCAGTTATTAAGTCTGGCTCAACAATCGAACTCCTAGGCTCTTACCTGTCTGCCTATACACACTGTGCTTTTTCTTTCACAGGACATGTGAAACCCAAGGATGTAAATGGAAGAAACTGGATTTGTTGGTTGCAGTGATAGTGGCTATTTCTAGTTCCTAGTTGACTGGCCAGTGGGACAGCTTTCCCAACATGAAAACTAATCCTCAGATCCATCCCATAGGATATATTTACTCTCATTATTCATTTTGGTGCAAAATTAGTATATTTGAATATACTTTTTCAAAGTTAACAACATTGGAGGTCAAATATTAGCTTCATTTTTTCACTGTATCTCACCAAAAAAACATGGATGCCAGCTCAAATAAGTACTTCAAAATTGAGGTCAATTATTTTTACCAGCTAAATGATTTAAGCCTGTTGAACAATGTTAGTATCTGTATCAGCCAAATAGACAACAAATGGAAGAATAGACCCAAGGACTAAATAGCTCATTTCAATGTTTGTATTCCAAGACTTTGGCTTAATTTTCTTCTAAAACCTCCTAATACTTACAGTATTTATAATTGTCTGGTTGTTAGGTCAGTTGGCACTAAAGATCAACTATGCAGTGTAGCATTAGACTCACATGTAGGTCAGACAGGCCTGCAGACTACACAGAACATACAAGCACGTGAGATGGGTATGAATGGTCAAGCACCTTCAATAATTCCAAAAGACTGAAGTATGGTAAATACTGAAAGGCTTTTATTTGCTGTACAATACGACCTCCATGGTGAGTGTCTGCCCCCGGACTGAGATGGAGGGGCAAGGCGAAATCACCTTTATTCAGGGGTCTGTGAGAGGAGCCACAGGGGCAGTCAGCAGAGGGGTGTGTCCAGACAGTTAACCCAGATACAACATATATATGGTTTACCACATTCACCCCTCCCTTTTTTAAAAGAGTCCTGCGGGGTGAAGTGACTGATAATATTTACAAGAAGTATATTTACAGGTTAAGTCTATCAGGTGGTCGAGTCCGTCGCTGTGACCTACGTAGCACCGGCAATGGCGGTTGTGCTGGCTCCGGCCTGACTTCAGGTGCCAGCACATTAGGCGTCGGTAATCCCTCGTGCGTGTGCGTCGCGCCCGGTATGGGAGTGTCGTGTGGTGTTTGTGTAGGGCTTGGAGAGCGTGGTGTCTGGTGGGTACATATATCTGTGGGTACGGGGTTAATAGTCACCACAGAGTGTTCAGGGTAGGGACCCAGTGCTCCTGCGGACGCCAGGTCGCGGATGGAGACCGTGTCCTCCCGCCCATCAGGTAAATCCACATAGGCATACTGGGGGTTCGCATGAAGTAAGTGAACCCTCTCGACCATCGGGGAGTATTTATTACTCCTCGCATGTTTTCAGAGCAGCACTGGCCCCAGGGACGTCAGCCAAGATGGTAGGGTGGTTCCAGTGGTCGATGTTCTGGGAAAAGAAAAGAGCCGCTCATGAGGGGTGGCATTGGTGGCTGTGCATAACAGGGAGCGGATGGAGTGGAGTGCCTCGGGAAGGACCTCCTGCCAGCGGGAGACCGGCAGTCCCTTTGACCTGAGGGCTAAGAGTGTGGCTTTCCACACTGTGCCATTCTCCTTCTCCACCTGTCCATTCCCCGGGGATTATAGCTCGTGGTCCTACTAGTTGCAATTCCCCAAGCCAGCAGGTATTGGCGCAGCTCATCACTCATAAACGAGGACCCTCTGTCACTGTGGATGTAGCATGAGTATCCGAACAGAGTGAAGAGCTTGCGCAGGGCTTTTATAACTGATGTGGTAGTCATGTCGGGACAGGGGATGGTGAAGGGGAACCGCGTGTACTCGTCGATAACGTTCAGAAAGTACACATTGCGGTCGGTGGAGGGAAGGGGGCCCTTAAAGTCAACACTCAGTCGCTCAAAGGGGCGGGTGGCCTTGATGAGTTGTGCCTTTTCGGGTCGGTAGAAGTGCGGTTTGCACTCTGCGCAGACTTGGCAGTCCCTGGTCATCGTCCTGATCTCCTCAAGGGAGTAAGGCAGGTTCCGGACTTTCACGAAGTGGAAAAGCCGGGTGACCCCCGGGTGGCAAAGATCAACATGTAGGGCGTCTAGCCGGTTGATCTGCGCGCTGGCGCACGTTCCCCGGGATAGGGCATCGGAGGGCTCGTTGAGCTTCCCAGGCCTGTACATGATGTCATAGTTGAAGGTGGAGAGTTCGATTCTCCACTTCAGAATTTTATCATTTTTGATTTTGCCCCGCTGTTGGTTATTAAACATGAATGCGACTGAGCGCTGGTCAGTTAACAGGGTGAATTTTTTGCCGGCGAGATAGTGCCTCCAGTGCCTAATAGATTCCACTATGGCCTGGGCCTCTTTCTCCACTACAGAGTGCCGAATTTCAGGACCTTGAAGGGTACGGGAGAAGAACGCCACCAGTCTTCCCGCCTGGTTGAGGGTAGCAGCCAGTGCGAAGTCGGAGGCGTCACTCTCTACTTGGAGGGGAATGGCCTCATCCACCGCATGCATTGCTGCTTTGGCAATGTCCCCTTTTATGCAGCTGAAGGCCACGCAGGCCTCGTCTGAGAGAGGAAATGTGGTGGACTTGAGCAGGGGGCGGGCCTTGTCTGCGTAGTTAGAGAGCCATTGGGCGTAATATGAAAAGAAGCCCAGGCACCTTTTGAGGGCTCTGAGGGTGTTGGGAAGAGGGAGTTCCAACAGGGGGCGCATACGGTCGGGGTCAGGGCCAATGACTCCATTCTCCACGACACACCCAAGGATAGCAAGTCCGGTGGTCCCGAACACACACTTGTCCTTGTTATAGGTGAGATTGAAAGCTTTGGCCACTTGGAGAAACTTTTGGAGGTTGTTGTCGTGATCCTGCCGGTCGTGACCGCAGATAGTGATGTTATCCAGATATGGGAACGTGGCCTTCAGTTGGCACTGGTCCACCATCCGGTCCATTGCCCTCTGGAAGACAGATACACCATTCGTGACACCGAAGGGGACGCGCAGGAAGTGATAAAGCCTGCCGTCCGCCTCGAAGGCGGTGTAAGGGCAGTCCTCCCGGAGAATGGGGAGCTGATGGTAAACGGATTTTAGGTCTATGGTCGAGTACACCTTGTACTGTGCTATCTGACTGACCATATCCGCGATACAGGGTAGAGGGTACGTGTTGAGCTGTGTGAACCTATTGATGGTCTGGCTATAGTCCACAACCATCCTATTCTTCTCCCGGTTCCGAACAACCACCACCTGCGCCCTCCAAGGACTTGTGCTTGTCTCAATGATCCCCTCCCTGAGCAGCCGCTACACCTCTGACTTAATGAAGGCTCTGTCCCCGCGCTGTACCTCCTGCTTTTAGTTGCCACAGGTTTACAGTCGGGGTCAGGTTGGCGAACAGAGGTGGGGGAGGGATCTTGAGGGTGGAGAGGCCACAAGTGGCGTCTGTAGTGCGGCAGTTGGCATGGTGCTGGGTGGGATGTGCGGGTCGGTGTGTGTGGGTGGTCAGTAGCGCGGTATGCGACATATCCCTACAAAACTGAGGATTTACGACAGTGATTGGTGGGAGAGGCCCATCATACTTCATTGTCGCGCTTTCCAGGTCTCTGGAAGTCGAGCCCCGATAGCACAAGGGAACACAGTTGAGGCATGACCGGTAACATAAAGTCTCGATATCCTGTGCCCTGCACCATTAGCATCACTACACAACCCCCCCAGATGTCTGTTGTATGTGACCCGGAAGCCATGGCGACCCTCTGACTTACCGGCCGTATCATGAGCCCGCAAATGCTGCACTGTGTCCGGGTGGATAAAACTCTCCGTGCTGCCCGTGTCAAACAAGCAGCTCGTCCTGCGCCCTTCCACCAGGACGTCCATCATTGACCTTGCGAGTTGGTGGGGAGCGCTTTTGTCGAGGGTCACAGAACCCAGGGTTGATTCGCTGTCTTGGTCCAGCGCGGTGAGGTGCCCCGTGAGCACCCGTTGGTCGTAGGTGGTGGGAGGTGGCCCCGACCAAGATGGCGACCCCCATGTCTCGCACGTGGTGGTGACGTGCAGGGAAGATGGCAGCAGGCAAGATGGTGACCCCCACGTCTCGCACGCGGCGCTGCTTGATCCCACTCGCGGTTTTGACTTACAGATCTTGGCGAAGTGGCCCTTCTTTCCGCAGCTGGAGCAGGTAGCTTGTTGAGCCGGGCAGCGTTTCCGGGGGTGCTTCTCCAGTCCGCAGAAGTAGCACTTTGCGGACTCGCGACTGGCAGCAGCCGAGGTCGATTCGCCGGCGGGTTGCGGGGTCTGCGGCGCCCACGAGGCCATCGGGAGATCGCGTGCCTGGAGAGCCTCGGAGTTGTGCAGAGCGGCCTCCAGCATATCGGCCAGCTCGATTGCTGAACAAGGTAAGATCAATTTTTTCCAACAGCCGCTGGCGCACATACACTGACCTGGTCCCCATGACGAAGGCGTCTCTTACTAGGAGTTCTGCATGCTGTCCTGCCGTCAACCCCTGGCAATTGCAGGCTCACACGAGTGTCTGTAGGGCTCGGACGAACTCAGCACCTGATTCCCTGGGCCGCTGGTTTTGAGTTGCTAAACGATGTTGCGCATAGACGCTGTTTATCGGCCGCAGGTATTGTCCTTTGAGTGCGCTCATCGCGCCGTCATAGCTCGGCTGGTCTCTGATCAGCGAATAGACCCGTGGACTGACCCTGGAGAGTAGAACTCTGCACTTCGCTACGGGGTCGGTCGCTTTAATCTCCTGTAGGTACGTTTCGAAGCAGACCAGCCAGAGTTCAAAAGTGCTTCCAGCTTCAGGCGTTTGCAGATCGAGGTCTAACTTGTCGGGTCTCAGAGCGTGTTCCATGCTTTAAAATTTACTGCGAATAAAATTGAAGCACCTTCAATAATTCCAAAAGACTGAAGTTGGGTAAATACTGAAAGGCTTTTATTCGCAGTAAAATACGACTTCCATGGTGAGTGTCTGCCCCCAGACTGAGGGGGAGGGGCAAGGCAAAATCACCTTTATTCAGGGGTCTGTGAGAGGAGCCACAGGGGCAGTCAGCAGAGGGGTGTGTCCAGACAGGTAACCCAGTTACAACATATATATGGTTTACCACAAATGGTATCAACCAACCTGGAATTGACTATGCTATTCATGGACCACACACTGAAAATCAAGTCTTAACCACAGGGATAGTATGTCTTTCAACGGGGTGCTTAAAGGAATCACCAGTCAATTGCAAGCTTTCTGGGAGTTTGCATCTTAGCACACTTCATTACACCGGCCAGAAGACTTCACGTTAAACCTGGGCAGGGTCAGGCTGATCCCTGAGTTCCAGTTTGTTTCTTTACCTACCAAAAACAGGTGCTTTGATGGAGATTCTCCTGGGCCATCCCACATGCTGATGAGCAGGAGAAATCAGGCCAATTTGACAGAGGAGTTCAAAGGAGGTGGGTGCAGGAACTCAGGGTAAGGAGGGCTATACCCCTGGAACCCACTCTCCTATCTCAGCTCTCTAAAAGCCACATCCAGGGGCCAATGTTTTCTATGTTAGTCTTGACTGCAATCTGTAACCTTCCACAGGAAGAGTTCTAGCAATATACCCAGATCTGTACTGCTGAGAAAGTGAAGGTCGTGGTTTTCTGAATTTCCTAACCCACAGGTCATGCTAGATGACAATTGGCAATACTACCACATATCTTGGTTTATCAATGACTGTTCAATAGAGTGTAGGGAGGATGTGCATTTGCCTGTAAGCTAGCTACTAGCCTATTTGCTTGCAGACCCGAGGATACCCTGGATTTTTTTTTCCTTCAGGAATACAGATATGATTGGACTCCAAAACAAAATCCTGTAGAAAACTGAAGACTGGGGAAAATGTTGTGCTTGATTCGTTGAAAGGTGATCTGACTACACAGGGGAATGTTCGGCATTGTTAATAAATGCAGATCCAACAGACGTAACATTCTGCCTGTTCGTCTTACTGGATGCAGTCCTGACCCAATGGGAAAAATTCAGTATGCAGTCTCAACCAAAGGAAGGCCTGTCCTCTTTAGGGAGGGAGATGACGGCAGCCGTGCCAAACCCATGATCTCTCTTTAAGTACCAGTGCAGACGAATATTACTGCCATATGTCATCAGCACCCTTTGATAAACTAACAAAGGCTCCCAGTGCAGCTTCCTTGCTGCAGATTTTTTGTTCCACTGGAATACAATTTCTAGTCCAACGGGTTTACCCAGTTTAAATCACCACAATATACAATAAATACACAACACTGAGGGAAATTTCTATGATTTAGGGTGAAGCTACAATCAGCCCAGTATGGACAGACTGGAAAATTTTCTTTGCCTGGATTGAGAACAAGCAGCAAATGATTGGCGAAGAATATTTAATGAAACTGAAGTCCACTATCTTTGCTGACAAACAGCTATTGGCTTACAAGCAAAATAAAAAAAATACTTCAATGAATTAGTATAGCATCCTCTTAATTTGAATTTGCTTACTTCAACTGAGGCACAACTCATTTTTATTGTATATTAAATCCCCCTTTGCTGTGTTGCTAATGCCATCTGATTCCAATCATGAGACTTAAACTTTCCGTGCAGAATACCATTATCTGAAGTGGCTGGAAGTCAAGACAGTCTGTGGGTGCTAGAAAGTACAACAAAACCTGGGAAGAACTCAGACAGAGGCACTGGGTGCAAGTCAGCATTTTGGGTCCAGATCCTGAATCAGGACTGAGAGGGCAGAGGAAAGATCGCCAGTATGTAGCAGAACGAGAGGGGCGAAGTAGAGGCTGGAGGGTGGTAGGTGGGGCCAAACGGGGAGGGGGCGATGGATGAGTAGTTGGAACTCGATGGGGAGAGGGGATGGCAGAGATGAGTGAAGAAGTAGACAGATAGTTGAAGGCGCGTTGGAGGAGAGCACCAGAGGCTGGATTAACTAAAATTGTAGAATTCAGATTGTAATCCCACACGTGCTTCCTCTATTTCTCACATGTCTACTCTGACAGGCCCTCACTCTAGAATAACTTCTTGGGCTATACAGTACCTCTGTAGAGAGCAATTTGTCTAATTTCCTTGAGGATAGTGGATTCACAGCATGAATTATTTTGATTAAGTATCCTTACAGCAAACGCTTGATAAATTATACATGCTAGAGTGTGTTTAAAATAACAGTGAGATCATTTGATCTTCAGGAGGTGTTCAGAGATGCTCTGTGATATGCACAATCAGCTCCCTACTTCTTAAGAGTACTAGAAAATGGATTCATCAATTAAAAAGGCATTGATAAGTTTGCATAGATAATTAAAGCCTAAAAAAAATTTCTGAGCGTTAGGAAAGAGGCATATAGAATGTAGATGGACAACAGAGAAGGGTTTGGCCAAGGAAAACACAGAAAGATTAGGTGAGAAGTCAGTAAGAGAAGCAAAAGGAACATTAAAAGTAAGTTATCAACAAACATGAAATAAAATATTCTAGACACATAAACTAATGAAGTTGAGTTTGGATGGAAGCAGAGCCAGTAATGGGTAGGCAGAATACAGATAGCAGAAGCAATAATGCTGGAAAGGGAGTTTAGATGTGATATAACTGAATTTAAAGTTAAAGGAGGTGAAATAGTGAAAGGACTAATCTAACCCAAAAGCCCTGGCACAATCTCAATGTATTTGTGCATTTTAAAAGAATCTAGGGAAGAGATACCAAGATATTTTTATGTAAATATTTACAAATTTGTTGAAAACAAAACATTTAGTGCCCAAAGGCCAGCAGATAGGTAGTTTTATTCCCGTACTTAAGAATGGAAAAGAGTACACCGAGGAAACTGGATGGCACAAGTACAAAGAAAAATAGCAGACTCCCTACAAAGGTGAGGTGGAGGAACTAAATATGGCACCAGAGTATTTTGCAGACCTGGTCAACTTCTTCTGCGAGAAAGAAGAATCTTCTGTTCTCATGTCTTGTTTTTCCTTTTTGAGGTCGCTGGGATACTGTCGGTATGCATGATCTACAGCTGCACTGAAACTGCATTCTTCATGGGTGGTTAGTTCTCACTTTTTGGAACCCGCGCTTCGATATCTCCAGGAGCATCTGGGAAGACGTGCTCTGAAGCATCATGGGAGACTGAAATATTGAGACAGCAGGTGCAACTGTCAGAGGCCTCTGCAATCTCCCTCTCCGTGTTATTGCTGGTGTGGTGGGCGGTGGGCTGATGCTTTTTGCTGGAACAAGTGGGGTGAGGGCTGATGCTTTGTTGATGCTTGCACTTGGGAGGGGGGCTTTGGGTTTCTAGCATTTTCTGTCATTCATTCTTTGGGATCCTATTCTCTCTCTTTCATGGATGTCTGCAAAGAATAAGGATATTAGGTTGTATACTGTATATATTCTCTGACATTAAATTGAACCATTGAAGGAGTGGAAAAAACACTTAGGAATCAAAAGTATGGTAGGAAAACCAAAAGTGGAATGGTGCCAGGACTGAAATCTAAAATTAAAACAGCAAGTCCATTAAATACTCAGCTGGATGGTCAGCAATGAGAAAAGGGGTTTTAAAAATTCTGTTGTAAAGAGAAAAATATATCATTTCAGCTCATTAACCCTTCTCTTTCCACAGGTGCAGCCTAAATTGGTAAAAGTTCACAGGAAGTACACAAAAATGGTTAATAACCAAAGTTATAGACTTCTTTGAAGTGCAAATAAGATTGATAGGGTCAATGTAATTTACTAATATTTCGAAAGGCTTCCATAATTTATCACAAGATAGACTAATAAAGGAGAGTAGAACACATGGAGTCAGAGGACAAACAGTAGAATGGTCCGACATCAAACTACAAGGCAAGAGAGAGCAGGAATTATTTATACAGCCGAGCAGACACGAGTCCCACATGAGATAGGGGTCATTCCTGATCACAAATAATAATAAATTAGACTTTGCAGTGAAGAAAAGGATTTGTAACTTTGAAAATACTGCCAAATGAGGTGAATGGCCATTACTGGGGAAGTTCACAACAAAAAATAAGAAAAACAAAATAATCTACCAGAAGAATAAGTAATTGGGCAATGAATTTCAACATAGAATAAATGTTGCCATGAAATATAAGACTCACATATTGATGCAATATTTGAGTTCATTTTGGCTCACTCACCCATGAACCTGTTCAGTTACCGAGGCTCCTGTGGCGTATCCTTAGCATGGAGGGATAGCAGTAACAGGCCACCCACCCACACAAAATGATGGAAATGCTGACAGCTGAATAAGCCAAGCCCCTTTACTTGGATTCATGTCAAATTTATCTAAAACATTTGATTGTTTTTAATCATTATCAAAAGCTGCTGTTCATTCCTCATAGAGAGATCAGAAGTGAAGAGAATGAGCAGTTTCAAGTTGCTGGGTGTCAAGATCTCTGAGGGTCTAACCTGGTCCCAACATATTGATGTAGTTATAAAGAAGGCAAGACAGCAGCTATACTTCATTAGGACTTTGAAGGGATTCGGTATGTCAACAAAAACACTCTAAAACCTCTATAGAGGTACCGTGGAGAGCATTCTGACAGGCTGCATCACTGTCTGGTATGGGGTGGGGGGGGCTACTGCACAGGACCAAAAGAAGCTGCAGAGGATTGTAAATTTGGTCAGCTCCATCTTGGGTACTAGCCTACAAAGTACCCAGGACATCTTCAGGGAGCGGTGTCTCAGAAAGGCAGCGTCCATTATTAAGGACCTCCAGCTCTCAAAGCATGGCGTTTTCTTTCTGTTACTATCAGGTAGGAGGTACAGAAGCCTGAAGGCACATACTCAGCGATTCAGGAACAGTTTCTTCCCCTCTGCCATCAGATTCCTAAATGGACATTGAACCCTTAGACAGTACCTCACATTTTTAATATACAATATTTCTGTTTTTTGCATGATTTTAATCTATTCATTATTCTATTATTTATTATTATTTTTATTTTATTTGTTCTTCTAGATTACATATTGAATTGAACTGTTGCCGCTAAGTTAACAAACTTCACATCACATACAGGTGATAATAAACCTGATTCTGATCAAACAAATGAAAAGCTGGTTGTTTTAAAAACACTTAATGGCATTCAAAACTATTATAATTATTCAAACATCTGAAAAAGCAGGAAAATAATTTAGTGCTTTGGAGCTAGTCCTCTCCATTGGAATGAATAGAGACACTGGTTCTGCGCAGAAAGATTCCTTAGGACTATAATTTACCTTAGCTTCGCTCTGCCCACTTGACCTGAGATCTGGAACTTGTTGTCACTTCTGCAAGGTACAGTCTATGTAAGGTATCTACACAGAGTTGCTGGCAATTCTCTGCAAATTCCAGATTGCTACTTAGAAGGAAAATAGACTTAACTGTGATAGACATACAGTATAAAAGGCTCTGGAAGCACATATACTGTACTCAGATCACTACAAGTAGCAATGCAGCAAAATGCTGCAAGTGAAATACAAATCAAATTTTAGGATTTATTTCTAGCAGTATAGGTTTGTCAGAAATAGACAACATCTCCCTGCCCCTGTGTTGGTCTCTGGTACATCTGGATAATGAAGAAACCTATCTCAGACTACTATTTATTGACTACAGCGTCATCTTCAATACCAGAGCTCCATGAAAGCTTGTCACTAAGTCTCTAGATCTGACACTCAACAGCTCCCTTTGCAACTGGATCCTTGACTTCCTGGCCCACAGACTGCATTCAGTAAGTATAGGCAGCAACACCACCACCATTACAGCTGCTCCACAAGGCTGTGTCCTCAGCCTCCTTCTTTACCCCATACACTTACGACTGCATGGCCAGGTTCTGCTCCAACTCCATCCGCAAAGTTGCAGATGACACCACTGTAATGGGACAAATCTCAAATAATTACCAGTTGGAGTACAGGTAGGAGATAAAGAGTCTAGTGGCGTTGTACCATGATGACAACAACCTGTTCCTCAATGTCAGCAAAACTAAAGAGTGAGCCATTGAGTTCAGGAAGCAGGACAGTGTGCATACCTCTATCTATATCAAAGATGCTGAGGTCAAGGTCCTAGGAGTAAACATTACCAATAGCCTGTCCTGGTCTAGAAAGTGCATCAGTGCCTCTACCTCCTCAGGAGGCTAAAGAAACTCAGAATGTCCTCATTGTCCCTCAGTTTTTACAGATGTATCACAGAAAGCATCCTATCCAATGCTTGGGTGTGGCAACTACTCTGCCTGAGACAAAAGACTGCAGATAGTTGTGACAGAACACAGTACTGTATGTCTCAAAAACCAGCCTTACCTCCATGGACTCTGTCTATCCTTCCCAATACCCTGGCAAAGCAGATAAAGAGCCTTCTCACCCCAGACTTCCTCTCACATTCCCCCCTCGCATGGGGCAGAAAATACAAAAGCATTAAAAGATACATCACTAGGCTCAAGGACAATCTCTATCTCACCATCTGAAGACTATTGAACAACCTGACTTTACCATCTGACTTGTCATGACCTGTGACTTTATTGTCTGCCTGCAATGCATGTTCCCTGTAGCTGCAACACTATTCTGCATTCTGTTACTGTTAATACCTTGATGTATTGATGCGATGAAATGATCTAAATGCATGTCTTGCCAACGATAGCAATTCACTATGCCTCAGTAGATGTGACAATAATAAACAATTTATCAATTTAATTTTACCAATTAAATGTTAGGGTGAAGTTGTATTTTGGTTAGACTACACTTGGAATACTATATGCAATTGTGGTCACTGCATTATGGAAGGATTTAAAGGCGATGGAGAGCAAAAGCTACTTACAATCATTATACCACACTACAAGATTACATTTATAATAAAAGTGTGAATAAAATGGAATCTTTCTACCATGGAGGGGTTTGGATGCCGAGAATTGAATTTTTAAAAGGCTTTGATAAAGTGAACACAAAGAGATTAGTTTAACTGAAAAGATAGAACAAAATTAGACATCAGCAACCTAGATTGGTCACCAAGAAATCAAATAGAATACTTGGAAGTAACTCATTTATCTAGAGTAATAAGATTGAGAAACTCACTGTCTACCAGAGAGTAATTAAAATGAATTGCATAGATGCGTTTCTCGGGAGCTGCATATGCAAATAATTTAGAAAGAAGCAAAGGATTATGCTGATGAAGTAAGAACAGCAGGAAGTTTGAGTGGAGTATTGAACAGTCTCTGTGTTGTAGATTTTACGTATTTCTGTGTTAGACTCTGATACCCCTAAACATCTGTCTTGTCCCACTGATACTTTGGTAAGTTTCTTCCACTTTTCACAAAAGTTATGACATCTAGCTTAATGGCTTCCGTGTACAAGAAAAGGAGTGAAGCAAGGAATAGTGGAAAACAAACAGAAAGTGGTAGGGACTCAATGTTTTCTCTCAGTACTCACTCCAATGACCCTGAAATTACCCTCACATTTGTTCTGCTTTTTATTTAATCCTTTACTATCATTCCTGTGTCATTGTTTCTAAACCCTCTCCAGCACTTCAAGATCCAATTTACTGTCTAATGACCATTAAAAAGAGAATAGATTGGTTTCTATTGCTGTGAGGTAGCGCTAACAGAAGACATTTTATTACAACACTAGGCCAATAATATCATTAAGTGGACAGAAAGGACTGTAGGGTTGGGTAACATTCTTCTAAATAGGGGCGTCCCCAAATGACAACAGCCAAGTGTACATTTACTAATATCAGATTTTGCTCTACTTAGAATTATTGAGTCACATGATAGATTATTAAATATCCTGGCAACGTTGTAGTTTTAATAAGTTTGACATGTTTGCATCTCAGGGATAACGATATTTACATATCGTACACCATAACTTTTAATTCTCACCAGGCAATTATGGTTGCCTTGCAATTAATATTTCTCTCACAGAGCTATCACAACTTCCTCGGTCATTTTATTAGCACCTTATTGTGGTTGCTAGGCAATAACCTAGCAACCTCTGATAATGCTTGAAAAGCACCAATCACTGCTGCTGCACAATGCTGCTCAGCAGCATCTATTAAAGCAGATCAAACTTGACTAATCCTATATAAGGACATTCTGGGGTGTGCATTTGCAAATGAATGCATACTTTGTACATATTGAATTCTGTGCTTGGGTGGGTGGGTAGAAACTGGTCAGAAAATCAAATCTGAGGTAATCCAAACAAGAGAAAATGATTTGTTTCAAAGAAATCTATTCAACAATGAAAAACAAGTATTGTTTTTTGAATTGGCTCTATACGGTAAAAGATGAACCATTAACTAATTAGTATTAACAGTGGGCAAAAGAATGGTGTACACTCCAAATATGTCCAAGAAAATTGCCTTTAGTATGCTCTGGAGTGAATAATAGCATTGGCTTTTGGGGAAGTACTCTCTAGAGAGGTATAAATTTAAATACAATTCATAAGGCCTTAGCTTTCTCATTTCTGCTGTACATGTGGCAGATTTAGTCATGGGATGTTTCAGTTACTATGACATGGCTTCTTCAACTTTGATAATCAAACTCAAACTGGATCAATTTATCATTTAAAACAGAACATCCTGAAAGGAATATATTAGACCTCAGGCAGCTCACAACGCTGGCTTTCTATATGGTGTTATGTTAGCTATTATTAGAATCTTTGTAACTCTTCATAAAAAAGAGAATATGAATCAGTCAGGGTTTCCATTCCCAATCGCTGATAAGTATAAGTTAATAGAAAGTGTGCACATCGGCTGAGGGTGGCATCATGATAAACTATGATGGCCTCACACGACCAAATAACTTGCCAAGACTCACTGTTACAAACTGGCATATAAAGGACACCTGCACAGTGAATTTTGGCAAATTACTTGGATTAACCTCTGTGCGAGCAAAGGAGTTCTCACCCCCAAGTCTTCCAAGGCCATAACTCCTAAAATGTGTGAGAAAGCATGAGAACCAGACAGTCATGCTGTTCTGTGCATTAAGAAGCATGGAATGGATGCCAATGACTGTAGATTAATGACGGATTAAAGCAAGAAGAATAGCAATACGATATGGGAAATGAAAGGTAGAGAGGAGGGTGAAGGCTGGAATGAGGGAAGAGGGAAAAGGGAAAGGCAGTTGGTTAATTGGGAGAGGAAAGGGAAATGATGCTGTAGGAAGGAACCAGGCAGCTGAGGGCAGAAGAGTGAAGCAATGTGATTGGGAAAATTGTCAGTACGAACTGACAGCGACAGAAGAGAATTGGATCAATGTGAATTGGTAGAGGGTCAATACCAGCAGTGGGAGGCAAGGGCTACGAGTCTGTGGTGGCCAGTGCGATCATGTTTGCTGGTGTGTGCTGGGGCAGCAGGCTGAAGGTAGCAGACACCAACACAATCAACAAACTCATTCGTAAGGCCAGTGATGTTGTGGGGATGGAACTGGACTCTCTGACAGTGGTGTCCGAAAAGAGGATGCTGTCCAAGTTGCATGCCATCTTGGACAATGTCTCCCATCCACTACATAATGTACTGGTTGGGTACAGGAGTACATTCAGCCAGAGACTCATTCCACCGAGATGCAACACAGAGCGTCATAGGAAGTCATTCCTGCCTGTGGCCATCAAACTTTACAACTCCTCCCTTGGAGGGTCAGACACCCTGAGCCAATAGGCTGGTCATGGACTTATTTCCTGGCATAATTTACATATTTACATAATACTATTTAACTATTTATGGTTTTATTACTATTTAATTATTTATGGCGTAACTGTAACGAAAACCAATTTCCCCCGGGATCAATAAAGTATGACTATGACTATAAAATGAGGGATGGGGAAGGGAGTCAGCATGAAGAGATGCTGAGGAGAAGATTGCCTGGGTGGATTAGGGGGCGGGGGGGGGGGAGAACCAAAAAAAGGCAGGCAGGTTTCAATACAAACTGCCAAAGATTATCTGAAAAGGACTTGAATTTCTGATCCAAATATCATGCTCAGATAAGGACACTGAGTCATTTTGATATCAACATCAGAAAAAAAACTGTCCCAGCCTGGTGAAGTTCAAATTCCATTCTCAGTGACAGGCGCTGGTACCGTTACAGCAATGCAAAATTGAAGACAGAGCTTAGGGTGCATTCGTATTCACTCTCTTGCCAAGTACAAACTTTCCACTGACACAGAGTCAAACCTGAAACTGGTACCCAAAAGCAGTAGTAAATCAAGGCAACTAGACCTGCGTTGTTGTCTAGAAGACAATTCACCACCCATTCAAGAGGTTTCTTCAGTTCTGATCCACGGTGGGTAGTTTTCTGGTTTATAAACTCTGTGAGTTGTTTAAAGATATAGCAATCACTTGAGGGTCGTTAAGAGTCATAGAGGAAATGAGAGGATCGTTAGTCTTACCTTTTCAGGAAAGGAGGTGTGAACTGTTGTGGAGTCGCTGGGGTAGAGATGTTAGGACTGCATTGTAATTAGCTGCTAGGTGGTGTCAAACCCCACCCCCTCTGTTCAGGAATGGGTTTTCCAGTTCGACAAAGGTGGCTCATTTAACCCCTCTTTCAAACCATCTGTCACCATGCCAAGAACTTGCTCACCAACATGATAGCTAAAGACAAGATGCGCAAGTATTTGAGAGAAGCCTTGAAAACTTGCGGCTACCCTGACTGGGTCTTCATCGAGACAGAAACAAAAACCAGCAGGGATATCAGCTCAACACAAAGAGATAAGGAGCAAAGAGATGGAAAAGCATTGTCATCCCATATGTTCAATAGGTACATTTAAAGTCGAGAAATATATACAATATACATCCTGAAATTCCTTTCCTTCACAAACATCCACGAAATCAGAGGGTTGCCCCAAAAAATGAATGACAGTTAAACATTAGAACCCCAAAGCATCCCCTCCCTCAGCTCTCCCCTCCCACACAGAAACTGGAGTTTCAGAGAGTCTCAGGATTTCTCAACAAACACCACATCCCTGTGTTTTTGGAACCTACAAACTCAGTCAGACAGAAACTTGTCCACCCCAAGAATACTACACCCAAACGTGAACAGAGCAATATTGTATATGCTATCCAATGCAGTGAGAACTGCACAGATCTGTACATCAGCGAGACAAAACAATCACTTCACAAACGGATAGCCCAACATAGGAGGGCCAACACCTCAGGTCAAGACTTGGCTGTACATCTACACCTAAAGGACAGGGAACACTCCTTTGATGATAACAATGTGCATATTTTGGACAGGGAGAAC
Source organism: Mobula hypostoma (assembly GCF_963921235.1). Lineage (NCBI taxonomy): Eukaryota > Metazoa > Chordata > Chondrichthyes > Myliobatiformes > Myliobatidae > Mobula > Mobula hypostoma. The sequence continues at coordinate 111,131,947 of NC_086105.1, read as the reverse complement.
AGGTGATTTGAAAAAGGGGTTACGTGAGCCACCTTTGTCAAACTCGAAAATCCATCCCTGAACAGAGGGGGTGGGTATAACACCACCCATCAGCTACTTACAATGTAGTCCTCTCTACCCCGGCATCTTCACAACATTTAACATCCCCATTCCTGAAAAGATAAGACTAATGTCCCTCTCATTACCTCTACGACTCTTAATGACCCTCGTGTGATTGCTACACCTTTAAACAACCCATCTGAGTTCATAAGCCGGAAAACTACTGGATCAGAAAACTACCATGAATCAGAACTAAAACGTCTTCTGGACAACTTGATTCACAACTGCTTGATACACAGTGACCTGGACGACTGAGAACCTTCATAGACGTAATACCCAAAAGATCACCCACCCCCCCATCTTATGTCTATTTCCTCATCCACGAGCACGTGAATGACTGGAAGGCGTAACCAGTCAGAATGTTATACTAATTTAAAAATTTTTTTAAACCACCACAGATTCTGGAAACCAAAAATAAGAGTGCCTATCTAACACAGCTGTTAGACAAGTGCCTATCTATCACAGCTGCTGCCCATTGACACCTGGTCAAACTGACCTTGAAAAACTACTAAAGTGAGAAGCACAACACTGTCTCTGATTTGGGTTCAAAGAAGGAACTGTCTGTACGTGAATGGGAACAGTTATTGCTGTTGGTAAACCTATCTCTCTTCTCTGAGTCAGAAGTTTATATACTACACACTTAAGCACATAAGTCCAGGCTGATAGTTCAAAGCAGTTTCAATGGACTGGTGCCCATCAGGTGTGCTGTCTTTCCAATGAAGCATTAAATACACGTGTCTATCCTCTGAAATAGATGTAAAAGATCCCAGAGATCTTTGCTGGGCAAGAGTAGTGAGAGAATCCCTCGTATGCTAGCCAATATTTATAACTCAAGTAAGACACTAAAACTGATTCTGTGGAATAATATTGTCAGATCTTGCTATGTGTAGAGACTCTGTTGTGTTACTTACAATATGACAATAACTGCATGTTGCAATAAAAATTATTTGTCAATGGTTTCAGCAACCAGAAGCCATAATAGCTGTTTTATGACTGGAATCTGCATTTTCTTTCAAAATATCCAAATATTAAAAATCTATCAGGAAATATGTCTAGGAAACATTTTATAGCAAAGAATGCCCTTAGGTGTGGAAAACCAGTTATAAGAGAATTATTCCATTTAATAATCGCTAAAGATCCATTTTGAAAGAAATAAGACTATACTTGGTTTACACAGATGATATTTTTTATCTAGTCAGCACTGCCTCTGTGAATCTAGATACAATCCATGGATAGGTTTCACAAATAAAAATGGAAAATTCTGGAAGTAGGGAGACAGGAACTGCTCACATTTAAGATCAATTATCTCTCACAGAAACCTGAAAACGTTGAAGATGCAACTTCAGAGTGAAAGCTGGGAGAAATTAAGTGACAAAAGAGGGGATTTTTACAGGGTTCAAGATAAAGAAACAAAATATTTGGTCCAGAAGAGGCGTAAATTTCCAAACTCTCTGTAAAATCTTGACGACTCCAAGGATCTCAATCAAAAGATGTGGCTCAGTGTGATGTTAGATTGGTGCTTCATCGGGATAATGTAAGAGACAGAGGACATACTGTAGGTTAGACTGGGAGTGCGACAGAATCTGCCAAATGACTTGAATACAGGGTTACTCTTACGGATAAATGGAGGTGCTTCATAAAGCAAAAAAGAAGTTGCTTCAGCGTAGCGGTTAGCGTGACACTGTTACAGCTCAGGGCGTCGGAATTCGAAATTCAACCCCGGCATCCTCTGTAAATCCTCTCCATGGAGCTCTCCACATCCTCCACTTTCCTCCCAAAAGTCCAAACGCAGACTGGTTAATCAGTCATTGCAAATCCCACAGTCCAAACGCAGACTGGTTAATCAGTCACTGCAAATCCCACAGTCCAAACACAGACTGGTTAATCGGTCGTTGCAAATCCCACAGTCCAAACGCAGACTGGTTAATCAGTTGTTGCAAATCCCACAGTCCAAATGCAGACTGGTTAATCGGTCGTAGCAAATCCCACAGTCCAAACGCAGACTGGTTAATCAGTCATTGCAAATCCCACAGTCCAAACGCAGACTGGTTAATCGGTCATTGCAAATCCCACAGTCCAAATGCACACTGGTTAATCAGTCATTGCAAATCCCACTGTCCAAACGCAGACTGGACAGTGCAATCAGTCATTGCAAATTGCCCTGTGATTGGGTTAGGGTTAAATCTGGGTTGTCCAGGGTTATGGGGCAGTGCAGCTCGAAGAGTCAAAAGGGCCTAGGCCATGCTGTATTGCTAAATTAAATAAATGATGAAGGAGACCACCTGGTGAATGAAAATGGTATGAGAAGGATATGACTTTTAAGAGCTTTTTTATTCAGAGATTTCACACGGAACAGACCCTTCCAGGCCATTGAGCCACGCTGCCTAACAACCCATCGATTTTACCCTAGTCTAATCACAGGACGATTTACAATGACCAATTAACCGACCAATCAGTGTGTCCGTTTGGACCGTGGAAGGAACCTAGAGCGTCCAGGTGAAACCATGTGTAAACAGATGAAACTCATGTGAAAACAGGTGAAACCCATGTGAAAACAGGTGAAACCCATGTGTAAACAGATGAAACCCATGTGAAAACAGGTGAAACCCATGTGTAAACAGATGAAACCCATGTGAAAACATGTGAAACCCATGTGAAAACAGGAAGAACATACAAACTTTCTTCCAGAGGATGCTGGAATTGACCTCCAAACTCCGACTCCCTGAGCTTTGTGCTAATTGCTAAGCTACCATTGTCTACTCTAAATTGTTTCTCATACGGTTTGTTTTGGATTTTTATTGTAATGAAAGAGCATTGTAAAATCTGTTAAAGCCAATACAATATGTATTAACATAACATGAAGTCAAGAAGTGAAGCAAAGGGGTCATTTCAGTCACATGGCTATGCTAATTGCAAAGAATATCTGAAATGGGGTTAATTTTTAAATTTGCACATTGCAAAGGACAAAACATTAATTTAGATTGGGGCTACTTTGGAAGCCCACACATAACCTGGAAGCCAACAAATAATTTAAATTTACCAAGAAGATGCCAATGAATCTTAAATCAAGTAAATTCGGGACACAATGACAACCAAAAGATGGAGAGGGAAAAGTGGGGGGGTTAGTTTTGAAGCATTCAAAGGACTATGTTACTGAAACAAAGAACATTTGCGACAGAATACTAGGCAATTAGTCTATGCGCCCCACCCATTCAGCGAGAAGCTCAGTTTGCAAAAGGGCAATAAAGAATGATAAGGAATAGCTCATTCTGCAAATGTAAAAACAGGGCTACTACCAAGTGAAACACAAAACATACACACAAAACTTTTCACTCCGTTGCGGCTAGTACATCTATTGCCTGTACCTGAGGCCAGGGTTCAATCCTAACCTCTGATGCTGCTCGCATGAAGTTTGCATATTCTCCCCGTGACTACGTGGGCTTCTTCCCAGTGCTCTGGTTTCTTCCCAAATCCCAGAGATGTGCAGTTTGGAAAAATCAACCGGCCACACTCAATTGTCCCTCATGTTTAGGTAAGTCTGAGAATCCAGGGGTAGTTTTTTGGGAAAGTGAAGAGAATAAATTGGGATGAATGTAGGTTTAGTGCAATTGGGTGGCTGGTGGTTTTGGTGGGGCAAAGAGTCTGATCCTGTGCTGTAAGACTATATGATTCTACATTTGAAAAGCTCCATAATGGTCTCTATAAGGACCTATTCTATTGCACATATTACCATGGGCCTTGAGCAACAGATTGCTCAGAAGACCCAAGCACTTGGTTGCTTTTGATCACCATAAAGGTAAGTGAGAATTTCGTGCAAAGTTGGTATCTTCATCCATCTTCAAGTTATCCCAGATTGACCCCAGTATGGGTCAGCTGCAGTAGAAAGGAAAAATCAAAATTATTGTGTACAGTGTATCTTCTAATAATGGCCTGTGTTTTTATTGGGCTCCAGGAAGTGAAGGAGAGGGGTGTGACTCTGCCTTTCCTTTCATTACCATCATCAATCTTTGAGCACTGAAATCTTTTCCTTAAATTACAGATTGATGACGTGACCGTAACACCCTCAAGAGAGCATCCTTGAGCACTGTTTTAATCAGAGAGATCAAAAACTTAAAACATGCTGTCATGTTGCTGAACTTTCAGACTAAAATCCAAAAATATAACACCAAAAGTAGAATTTTTTAACATTACACTAATATTTTCTACAATGATGAAAACCTTATAGAAAATTCATAAAACTTTCCACTAAATAGTTCAATGGTTGACTTATTTAAAAAATTCAATTACCTTCTGGAGATCTAACAGCAAATATTCACAGGTCACTTTTCTTCCATGTAGTTTTCTCTGGCAGTTTTTCTCCACTTCACACTTTGTTGGGAACCAGTTTTACAGATGGGGATAATTAGAAGAGCTGCAGTAAAGGATCCGTTGGGAATCAGTGATCATCATAGAATTTCATATTAAGCCTGTGAGTAATATTTTTAAGCACAAAACAAGGATTGTAAATCTAAACAAAGTCATTTCAAGAGATATCAGCTGCACAATGGCTATGCTAGATTAGGAAATTAGATTTTGAAATATGGTGGCAGATAAGCAATAGCAAATATTTATCGAATAATTCTTAATTCTCATCAATATAAATTCCTTAAGCAATAAAAACTCCACTGGGAAAGTGTTACAATACTTTATACAAAAGTGTAATTATTATAAAGAAAACTTAACAATACTGTCTAAAAATTAATTACTGTGGGAAGTGAGAGGATTAGCACAGACTGACTACAGACTCCTGCAGACTGATAAAATAATAAATTATCTTTTAGTGTTAAGTGAGATTTTGGGCTAGTGAATATACAGGGCAGTCAGCCTGGCATCTGTTGTAGAAGATTGCTAGAATCTGAAATTAAGAACATTTTGAAAATAATGAAATAGAGCATAATCATCACTACTTTTTGAAAGTGAAATAATACTTAACAAATTAAGGGATTTTTATGAAAGCATATTTAGAAGAATAGATAACGAGGATTAGACCATAAGACCATAAGACAAAGGAGCAGAAGTCAGCCATTCAGCCCATCAAGTCTGCTCCACTATTTTATCATGAGCTGATCCATTCTCCCATTTAGTCCCACTCTCCCGCCTTCTCACCATAACCTTTGATGCCCTGGCTACTCAGATACCTATCAATCTCTGCCTTAAATCACCCAATGACTTGGCCTCCACTGCTGTCCATGGCAACAAATTCCATAGATTCACCACCCTCTGGCTAAAAAAATTTCTTCGCATCTCTGTTCTGAATGGGAGCCCTTCAATCCTTAAGTCATGCGCTCTCGTACTAGACTCCCCCATCATGGGAAAGAACTTTGCCACATCCACTCTGTCCATGCCTTTCAATATTCGAAATGTTTCTATGAGGTCCCCCCTCATTCTTCTAAACTCCAAGGAATACAGTCCAAGAGCGGACAAACGTTCCTCATATGTTAACCCTCTCATTCCCGGAATCATTCTAGTGAATCATCTCTGTACCCTCTCCAACGTCAGCACATCCTTTCTTAAATAAGGAGCCCAAAACTGCCCACAGTACTCCAAGTGAGGTCATACCAGTGCCTTATAGAGCCTCAACATCACATCCCTGCTCCTATACTCTGTTCCTCTAGAAATGAATGCCAACATTGCATTCACCTTCTTCACCACCGACTCAATCTGGAGGTTAACCTTAAGGGTATCCTGCACGAGGACTCGTAAGTCCCGTTGCATCTCAGAACTTTGAATTCTCTCCCCATTTAAATAATAGTCTGCCTGTTTATTTCTTCTGCCAAAGAACATAACCATACACTTTCCAACATTGTGTTTCAATTGCCACTTCTTTGCCCATTCTTCCAATCTATCCAAGTCTCTCTGCAGACTCTCTGTTTCCTCAGCACTACCGGCCCCTCCACTTATCTTTGTATCATCAGCAACCTTAGCCACAAAGCCATCCATTCCATAATCCAAATCGTTGATGCACAACATAAAAAGAAGTGGCCCCAACACGGACCCCTGTGGAACACCACTGGTAACCGGCAGCTAACCAGAATAGGATCCCTTTATTCCCACTCTCTGTTTCCTGCCAATCAGCCAATGCCCTATCCATGTATGGAACATTCCCGTAACTCCATGGGCTCCTATTTTGTTAAGCAGCCTCATGTGTGGCACCTTGTCAAAGGCCTTCTGAAAATCCAAATATACAACATCCACTGCATCTCCCTTGTCTAGCCTACTTGTAATTTCCTCAAAAAATTGTAATAGGATTTTCAGGCAGGATTTTCCTTTAAGGAAACCATGCTGAGTTCTGCCTATCTTGTCATATGCCTCCAGGTACTCTGTAACCTCATCCTTGACAATTGACTCCAACAACTTCCCAACCACCAATGTCAAGCTAACAGGTCTATAATTTCCTTTTTGCTTCCTTGCCCCCTTCTAAATAGTGAAGTGACATTTGCAATCTTCCAGTCCTCCGGAACCATGCCGGAATCTATCGACTTTTGAAAGATCATCGCTAATGCCTCCGCAATCTCCACAGCTACTTCCTTCAGAACACGAGGGTGCATTCCATCTGGTCCGGGAGATTTATCTACCCTTAGACTATTCAGCTTCCTGAGTACTTTCTCTGTCGTAATTGTGACTGCGCACACTTCTCTTCCCTGCCACCCTTGAGTGTCCGGTATACTGCTGATGTCTTCCTCAGTGAAGACTGATGCAAACTACCGTTCAGTTCCTCTGCCATCTCCTTATCTGCCATTACAATTTCTCCAGCATCATTTTCTATCAGTCCTATATCTACTCTCACCTGTCTTTTACTCTTTATATACTTGAAAAAGCTTTTAGTATCCTCTTTGATATTATTTGCTAGCTTCCTTTCATAGTTCATCTTTTCCTTCTTAATGACCTTCTTAGTTTCCTTTTGTAAGCTTTTAAAAACTTCCCAATCCTCTGTCTTCCCACTAATTTTTGCTTCCTTGTATGCCCTCTCCTTTGCTTTAACTTTGGCTTTGACTTCTCTTGTCAGACACGGTTGCATCCTTTTTCCATTCGAAAATTTCTTCTTTTTTGGAATATATCTGTCTTGCACCTTCCTCACTTCTTGCATAAACTCCAGCCAGTGCTGCTCTGCCCTCCTTCCTGCTAGTGTCCCTTTCCAGTCAACTTTAGCTAATTCCTCTCTCATGCCACTGTAATTTCCTTTACACTGAAATACTGACACATCAGATTTCAGCTTCTCTTTTTCAAATTTCACAGTGAATTCAATCATGTTATGATCACTGCCTCCTAAGGGTTCCTTCACCTCAATCTCTCTAATCACCTCCGGCTCATTACACAATACCCAATCCAGTACAGCCGATCCCCTAGTGGGTTTAACAATAAGCTGTTCTAAAAAGCCATCTCACAGACATTCTACAAATTCTCTCTCTTGAGATCCAGTGCCGACCTAATTTTCCCAATCCACTCGCATGTTAAAATCCCCCACAATTGTCATAACACCACCCTTCTGACAAGCCATTTCCTGTTGTAATTTGTAGTCCACATGACTGCAGCTGTTAGGAGGCCTGTATATGACTGCCATCAGGGTCCTTTTAGCCCTGCAATTTCTTAGCTCAACCCATAAAGGTTCTGCACCTTCCGATCCTATGTCATCTCTTTCTAATGATTTAATATCATTTCTTACCAATAAAGCCACGCCACCCCCTCTGCTTACCTTCCTACCCTTCCGATACACTTAGATGTTCAGCTCCCAGAGACATGCATCCTTTAGCCACATCTCAGTGTTGGCCACAATATCATAGCTGCCAATCTGTAGCTGTACGACAAGATCATCCACCTTGTTCCTTATGCTGCGTGCATTTAAGTATAACACCTTAAGACCAGTATTTGGTACTTTTTGCTTTGATTGCACTGCAACTTTACCGCACTGCAACTCATCCCAATGGCTGCAAATTTGCCCCATCACCTGCCTGTCCTTCCTGATATCTTTACTGCTCACTATCTTAGATTTATTTCTGTTTTCTCCTTCCTCCGCTTATCATTCCAGTTCCCATCCCCCTGCCAAATTAGTTTAAACCCTCCCTAACAGCTCTATTAAACCTTCCTGCCAGGATATTGGTCCCCTTCGGGTTCAGGTGTAACCCATCCATTTTCAACAGGTCATACTTCCCCCAGAAAAGATCCCAATGATCCAAGAATCTGAAGCCCTGCCCCCTGCACCAGTCTCTCAGCCACGCATTCATCTGCCCGATCCTACTATTCTTGCCCTCGCTGGCATGTGGCACAGGTAGCAATCCTGAGATTACCACCCTGGAGGTCCTACTTCTCAGCTTCCTTCCTGACTCCCGGAAATCTCTCTTCAGGACCTCCTCCCTTCTCCTGTCTATGTCATTGGTACCAACATGTACCAAGACAACTGGCTGCTCACCCTCTCCCTTCAGAATATTCTGGACCCGATCCGAGACATCCCGTACCCTGGCACCTGGGAAGCAACACACCATGCGGGTATCTCTATAGGCTCACAGAATCTCCTGTCTGTTCCCCGACTATGGAATCCCCTATGACTACCACATTCCTCTTCTTCCTCCTTCCCTCCTGCACAACAGCACCAGGCTCAGTGCCAGAAACCCAGTCACTGTGGGCGTTCCCTGTCAGGTCATCCCCCTCAACAGCACCCAGAACAAGTTATTTGTTGCTCTCCACTATCCGGGCATTTCCCTTCCCTCTCCTGACAGTCACCCTGTAGCCTAGGGATGACTACCCTCCCTGTAGCTCCTGTCTATCACCTCTTCACTTTCCCTAATAAGCAGCAGGTCATCAAGCTGCAGCTCCAGAACCCTAACACGGTCTCTGAGGAGCTGCATCTCGGTGCACCTGGCGCAGATGTGGCCATCAGGGAGGCTGGAGGTCTCCCAGGATTCCTACATCTGACACCCTGAACAAAGCACTAACCCTGCAGGCATGCTATCTAATTCTACAGGAATGAAACAGGAAAAATAAGTCTACTCACCCACATATTGTGAGAATATACTGTATTTTAAATGAATGTTCAAAAGTGGCCGACATTAGATTGTTACATTAGATTAGGATGTGAGAAGGGAGAGATACTATCACATAGAGTGAAGATCAGTTTTAAGGAGATAAAGCATACTGATGTCGTCTTTGAGATAACAGCATGCTTTCTAGAGGAATGCCACCATGGTAAGCTGTTGGTCTTCAACAATTTACAACTCATGTCAATAAGCTAGCTAAGAGGACCAAGTGTAAAACATTTAGTGCCCACTTTATTAGCTATCTTCTGTACCACTGAGTCATAGTCATGGTCTGTCGCTGCTGTAGCCCATCCATTTAAAAGGTTTTATGTGTTGTGCATTCAGAGATGCTCTTCTGCACACCACTGTTGTAATGTGTGGTTATTTGTGTTACTGTCAGCCTGAACCAGACTGGCCATTTTCCTCTGACCTCTTCATTAACACTGCATTTCCTCCCACAGAACCGCCACTCACTGCATGTTTTTTGTCTTTTGCACCATTCTCTGTAAATGTTAGGGATTGTTGTGTTTAAATATCCCAGGAGACAAGCAGTTTTTGAGTTACTCAAACCACCACCACTGGCACAGTCAAAGTCAGCTCGATCACATTTCTCTCCTGTTTTGACGTTTTGGTCTGAACAACAAATGGACCTCTCGACCATGGCTGTGTAATCTGGTGACCGTTGAATATAATTTTTTTATTGTTAAAGTGCACTTATGTATTCACCTTGGTAAGGCTAAAATAGCTGCCTGTGCCTTTAAGAGAAAATGGTGATGATATTTTGCACGTGTGGAGTAGAATGAAGAGTTGCTATGTTCGAGAGAGAATGACGTTCGAATGTTTTTCCCAGTTTTGGTGAGGAAAGGTGAATAATATTTGATAATATCCATGCAAATTTGTTTATATACTTGTTTGTAAATCTAGAATATCGGTAATTTGACATGTTTGACACATGGATGGTTTAGATTTTCACAAGAAAAATTGATCAGTGCTGGAATAGTGTGATTGCGAAGTTCCTTAATTGGCCTACTAGGTTAGTCTTTTTAGTAATTCAACTACAAGGCAATATATTGTAAAAGTTTATTTGTCTTTCTTTATTGTTTCATGACCGAGTGTGAATGTAACAGAGGAATGTGAATGTGTTAATCTCAGTTCACATAGCATGAGCGAGGACAACTCATTTCAAGGTCTAGCCTATATGTGTTTGGAAGTTAAGCATGTGTGTGCTAATGTGAGTATATCTTAGTTAAGATGAAAAGGGGGAAGGGGGAAAAACCCGGAGGATGGGCAAGGGGTATAGTGAGAGGGACAGAGGGAGAAAAAGGAGAGAGAGAAAAAGAATGTGTGTATATAAATAAATAACGGATGGGGTACGAGGGGGAGGTGGGGCATTAGCGGAAGTTTGAGAAGTCAATGTTCATGCCATCAGGTTGGAGGCTACCCAGACGGAATATAAGGCGTTGTTCCCCCTCCCCCTTTTCTTTCTCCCTAGGCCTCCTGTCCCATGATCCTCTAATATCCCTTTTACCAATCAACAGTCCAGCTCTTGGCTCCATCCCTCCCCCTCCTGTCTTCTCCTATCATTTTGGATCTCCCCCTCCCCCTCCCACTTTCAAATCTCTTACTAGTTCTTCTTTCAGTTAGTCCTAACGAAGGGTCTCGGCCCGAAACGTCGACTGCACCTCTTCCTAGAGATGCTGCCTGGCCTGCTGCGTTCACCAGCCACTTTGATGTGTGTGGCTTGAATTTCCAGCATCTGCAGATTTCCTCATGTCTGCGATAATAACAGTGGGAACTGTTCTTTTAAATTAATTTTGTCATTTTTATTTTGATACCCTCTTTCTGCAATAAAACACCTAAAACAGATAAAGGTAACAGATAAAGATCTGATAAAGGATTTGTTGTCTTGCGTGTGTATTTCCCCCACCCCCCCCCGCCCCCAGGCTACATCTGTATGCTTTTATTCATTAAGTTGCTGCCACACAATTGGCTGATTAGATATTTGTATTAACGAGCAGGTGTACAGGCATACCTAATAAAGAGGCCACTGACTCTATGTCCACACTTTCAAATAATGCAAACCTAGGTGTGAAGGTAAGAGTTTAGACCTTTCATGTGACTAACAAGAAAGTGTTATATAGAGTCTAATAAGTATGATGCTTTTCTCTTTTGAGTGACAAACTTAAAAACAAAATATTTTTCAGAAGATGAGAGTGTAGCAGAGATTGTTAAGGATATCATTGCATGCCAATCACAGAAAATTAACATGTATGTAAGGGGTTTCTTCTTTTATGTTACAACTAAGGCTAATGAAAATGGATTCTTTGTATGTTAGAATAAAATGGCTTCTTTGTTATGTTAACTGCTGAGAAAATGCTTCTCTCTCGCAGTTTATTTGGGTTATATTACTGATAAGAGCATTGTATTCATTTGCTAACCAACTGGAATAGATGTTATTCTTTCTTGTGTGTCTGTAAACTATTGTTTTGCAGGCTTTGGAGAGAAGGCGATGGGGACAGAGAGCGGAGACACGATGATGTAAGCTGGGCAGTGGGACGGACCCCGAGCGGGAGTCCGAGGCCCAGGGTCTTCAGCGAGGAGAGGAGACGAAGACAGACTCCTATGGAGTGTCTGGTCGACCACCGTGGTTGGTCCCAGGTGGCGGGTTGAGGTGGTCAGAGGAGATCGAATGGTGGAAAGAAGACTCCATTAATTGAGCTCCAACTGTTGTGCACGAAGTGGTTGAACTTTGGTAAGTTTGGCGCCTTTTACTTTCCTTTTATATTTTATCTCTATTAATTACAAAGTTCCAGTAAGATCTATAAAGTGTAATCATTTAATCGCATATGGTGTATTGTCTGTTATTTGACGGAGCGGGGTACATCACACAGCATCCACACAAACTTGATTACCCAGTTTGGCGGAGCCAAAGGCTGTTTCCCCTAGGCGAAAGTGAGCTGAGCGAGCCTGAGGCTTACCGGGGGCTACATTTGGGGGCTTTGTCCAAGGATTTGATTCAGTGGGGTGCTGTGTGATTGCCCTGTTTAAATCAGTGCTGCTGTGTCTCTGTGGGATTGCAGTTAGTAATGTGAGTCTCTGTGGGATTGCGGTTAGTAATGTGTGTCTCTGTGGAATTGTTGGTTATTACCGCATGCGTGTTGAGTGGGGTGGTTGTTGGTACCCCGGAGGTCTTGTTCGAGTTCAGACTAGCGCTGACGAGTTAGTGGTGGGACTGCCAGTGTCTATTGGTGCCCCAGGTGAGGCGGACCATGGGCTGTCCATAATGTTAGGAGAGAGAGGAAAGAGTGGTCTGATTCGAAGGTAGTGTCTGCGAATATGTTCCAGCTATGGCAGGCTCCGTCCGGCTTTTGGGATATTGTCCACCCGTAAAGGGGCGGAGCAGTACGAGACGTGGGCGGAATGGATCTCTCAGTTGTTAGAAGAGAGGCAGTGCTCGGTTGAGGGAAAGCAACAGGGATTGTTTGAAAGTTCGAGTAGGCGGGCTGGTGACGGTGTTAGAATTGTCATGATCAATTACCCCTTAGTGACAGCTGCCAATTATCTGAGAGCAGGGGAAAATGCATCTGGTTCAACTGGAAGTAAAATGCAGCGCCTGGGGGGCTTTCCATACCTGTGTCAAGAGATTGGGGAAAAGCTTTCAGTGTATCTTCTCCGGCTAGGAGGGCAGCTAAGTTGCTTGTAGTGCCAGGGGGATCATTTAAGGGGATCAGCCCCTCCCTCAGTTGTTCATCTGATCAGAGAGGTGTCGGGAAACTTAGTGGAGGCGTGGTTGGTCCTAGGTGGCGGGTCGAGGTGGTCGGAGGGGATCGAATGGTGGAAAGATGACTCCATTAATTGAGCTCCAACTGTTGTGCACAAAGTGGTTGAACTTCGATAAGTTTGGCGCCTTTTACTTTCCCTTTATATTTTATCTCTATTAATTACCTTGTTCCAGTAAGATCTATAAAGTGTAATCATTTAATCACATATGGTGTATTGTCAGTTATTTGGCGGGGTGGGGTACATCATACAGCGTCCACACAAACTTGATTACCCAGTTTGGCGGGGCCGAAGGCTGCTCCCCCTAGACGAAAGTGAGCTGAGCGAGCCAGAGGCTTACCAGGGGGCTACATGTAGATACAGGAAAACAAATAATAGGCTAACCTTTATACAGGGGCTTCGTAGTATGTGGGTAAAGAGGTTTGTTGCAATTACACAATGATTTGATGAGTAAAACAGATCGTTTAGGAACAGTACCAGGCATAGCAAAATATTCACCAATTTGGTGAAATCTGGTGAATATACAGTGCAGATTGCTAAACAATTCCACAACCAAAAGCTCAAAGTAAAGCTTTATGGTACTGCCATGTACATTTACAAATAATGGTGAATTATTTTAAAAAAACTATCAGGGGGAAGGTGAATGTTCACATAAGCCATGTACTCCATGAATGTTCACAATACAAAATGAAAGCAGACAACAAGGCTAAGGTCCAGGTTTGGGTCGATGGACTAGGCAAAATAGTAGTTTGGCATAGCCTAGATGGGCTGAAGGGCCTGTTTCTGTGCTCTATGACTCTACAGGCATGTATTTTTCAGTCAAAGTTTCCAACTGAGTGATCCGTCTTGGTCTCTTCTTGAAAATCTCACATTACAGATACCAGTCAATTAATTTCAATTTAAAAGGGTAAGTGCCCCAGATACACATATTTATAGGTGAGGACTTGTGATTTAAAAGTAGCTACTTACCTAAACTTTTCTGGTTTGACTACAACACTGCACCTAGTTGAAGAAGTGGGAAACTGTCAAATTATATCCAACTAATTATATCCAACTAATTTGGTGATGCCAGTCATCACCAAAGCAATAAAAGGGGTCCAAAAAAAAGTGGAACAAGCAACACTTACTCATCACTTTTAACATTCACTTATTTTGGGTTCTACATCACTAGGCTCCAAAACAGACAACAGTGTTGGTCTAAACCTGGACAGAAGAGCTGAGTTCCAGAGGTAAGAGAAGGTGACGGGAAAGAGATTAACAAGGGGTTTTTAGCAGATTAAGACTCTATTCATTGGCTGCAGACAAAGAAAGATGGTTGCAGTTGTCAAAGGACAATCATTTTAGCATTGAGAATCCTTAACCTTGGACTCTCCAGTGCCAGTCTACATACTGCTGACCCTTGACCATTAAGGATCTGTCAACTTGAGTTCTCGATATTTATTGCTCATTTATTAATGATTTTTTTTTCTCTCTTCTTTTGCATTTTCACAGTTGGTTGTCTTTTGCACATGGATCGTTTGTCCGCCTTAGTTGTGTGTGGTTTCTCATTGATACTATTGTGCGGCTTCATATTTGCTGAGAATGCCCACAAGAAAATGGATCTCAGGGTTGTATATGGTGACTTAAAATGTACTTTGGTAATAAATTTACTTTGAACTTTTCAATGAGACTGTAAACTGACTTCAGTGGGCCTCCTGTTTTCACATTCATGCCCCAGTGCTTATTAGCATTTGTGGGTGGGGATGGGCTTGTGGGTAATCTATCAGACGGAAGGAGGTAGACGTGAGATGAGTTGACTAAACTGGAGGGAGGTACCTGACGCAGGAGAAGCTAGAAGAGTTAAAAATGTAAAGAAGAAATTCCTGCCACCAAGATAAAGGGTTTGAAATGAGATGTGGTGAAATGTCTTTATCCTGAAGGTAGTGAATCTTTGGCATTCTCTACCCAATAAGGTTGTGGAGTCTTAGCCATTGATTGCTTTCGAATCAGAGATCAAGAGAGTGCAGGATGCCTAATGGCTGACTCCTGCTTCTATTTTTGCATTCTTATGGAAATGAGAAACTCTACCAAAATGTAAGTCCTAATGAAGGGTCTCTGCCCAAAACGTCAACTGTACTCTTCCAAAGATGCTGCCCAGGCTGCTGAGTTCCGCCAGCAAGTTGTGTGTATTGCCAAAACGTAAGTATAATTTCTTGTGATCTATACTCCTGCACCACCCATCTGAAATTTCTTTTGTCATTTAGTAAAGTTGGATCAGTGTTCTCTACATCCAGTGGTGCCAAGGTCTGTGAAGTACGAGTTCAGCATCACCAAGCATTGGGATATATTAGGAGACTGGTGATCTGGGATGTATTGGGAGACTTGAAGGTGAATGACATGGGCTTCTCAGTTTCTTAATCATTGTCACAGTTTATAAAACCAAGAGTTTATGTGGAATCTCTTTATTAAACATTACTTGTGTCACACATGGGGTTTTGTGCACAGTTCTTGGCACCTTCTCTTCAAAAGAGTATGAAGGTCCTAGAGAAAAAAAACAATGGACAGGGATGAGGTATTACAGCATAAAAGTTGAGACAGGATATGCTAGAAATTCATTTGTACATTGCTGGTCAAAAAAGGTGTAATGTTGCAAATTAACCAGAGCTGAGGGTCTTAGTCCCCATTAGGAAATTTGCCCTTCCTTTTATAAGCAGGGACTTTGTTTTTTTTTCCTGGCATTTTTTTAATTACAGCAAATAATAGAACAGCACAGCCTGCAAGATTCATCTGCAGTGAAACTTTCAGCCTCAGTGGGCAATTATCACATAATCATGGAGAACCTGGTTTACTAAACCTCTTTTCATATAAGCCATGCCATTTGAAAGGCCAGTTTACCGCACTGCTATTATCCATGATGCTCTGCGGCCTCAAATATAAACTCACAGGTATGTCTTGCCTACCTTGCCCAGCTGAGTCAAGTCTTAACTCCTGGTCAATGTGGCACTGAGCTGTGGTCTCCGTCAAGGCCGTGGCTCAGACTTAGTTGTACTTTTAGTTGTTTTTTTAGGTGCATTGGATGGTTTTGGGATAGAGAGGGGAGATAAGGGTCATGTTAAGATTTAGGGACAGGGATGTGGGGGCATTAGAGATGATGCCAGGGTCTAAGCCTCCACTCCATGTTCGAAGGAGACGTCCGTGGTTGGGTGTCAGACCAGTGAGGATAAGAGTCGGTGGCCCACCAGGTCAGCAAGTTTATTTATTGTGATACAGCCTGGAATAGGCCCTTCTGGCCCTTTGAGCCACGGCGCCCAGCAACCCCACAATTTAATCTGAACCTAATCATGGGACAACTTACAATGACCAATTAACCTATCAACTGGTATGTCTTTGGACTGTGGGAGGAAACAGGAGCACCCAGAGGAAACCCACAGGGAGAACGTACAAACCCCTTACAGGCAGTGGCAGGAATTGAACCCAGGTTGCCTGTCCTGTAAAGCGTTGTGCTAACCACTATGCTGCCGTGCCACCCCAATTGAGTTGTCAGCAGATTCCAAGAGCAGAGTTCTGTGCGGCCAGTAAGAACGAGGGCCAGTAATCACTTAAGTATGGGAGTTGGTGAGACCCAGAGTTTGAGGCCTAGTAACACACATCAAAGTTGCTGGTGAACGCAGCAGGCCAGGCAGCATCTATAGGAAGAGGCGCAGTCGACGTTTCAGGCCGAGACCCTTCGCCCTGCTGCGTTCACCAGCAACTTTGATGTGTGTTGCTTGAATTTCCAGCATCTGCAGAATTCCTGTTGTTTGCGTTTGAGGCCTAGTGTTCAGGCTCCTTATTCATCATCATCAGTGAGCCCTGGGGTCAATACCAAAAATCGAAGCCTGAAGGTTGATTGGAAATCCAGAAGTCGAGGCTCAATGGCCAGAGCTCTGAGTCTGCGGACCCCTGTAAGTCTGCTGTGGAAGTTGAAGTTGGCAAGTCTGAAGGCTGGAAACCGAAGACGGCCTGTGGTAGGGTTGGAGGACTGTGTATGAGCATGGGTGGGTGGGAGTGGGGGACGGGGCTTGATTTGTTGCTATTGTTTTGCGGCTTGTTGTGTTCTGTGTTGTTCCGCCGAGCATTGTGGGCTTGCTACTTCGTCGTCGGAATGTGTGGCGACGTTTGTGGGCTGCCCCCAGCACATCCTTGGGTGTGTTGGTTGTTAACACAAATTTCACATTTTACTATATGTTTCGAAGTACGTGTGATAAATAAATCTGAATCTGAGGTCAAGAATAACTTGAAATTCGGTTTCTTAGAGCTTTGGGATCTTTCCTGCCTGCTGCTCGCTGCATCCGGGACGTCACAAAGCACTACAATTGAGAGGAGGTGTTACCTCACAGTGAGCGGGGATTTGCCTGCATTGCAGCCTTCCCCAAAGTGCATTCATGGGATGAACACACGGCAGCTTCCTGACACCTCTCCAGGCGCACAGGGACTACATCACTATAACATCTCCGTGGCCCAGACACAAAGGGCATACATCCCACAGACACTATCCTTCACCAGTCTGACACCTCTCTGAGCACTCCTCTCCCCGTCTCATCATTGCAACATCGAACCATTCAGTTCTAAAGCCTTCCTTCTAGCAAGACAGGTTTCACTTGCATTGTGGTGTATCCCTTTAAGGCCTGATTGAAAAGATAGTAGCATCTGCCCTACATGCTGTGGTGGTAGTGGTGGTATCCGTTAGTCTCGCAAGACCATGGATCTGCACCTGGAAAGTCTTGCTTCAGAGGCGACACTGGAGTGTCCTCTCCAGGGCGCAGGCCTGGGTAAGGTTGTATGGAAGACCAGCAGTTGCCCATACTGCAAGTCTCCCTTCTCCACGACACCAATGTTGTCCAAGGGAAGGGCAAGAGCTGATACAGCTTGGCACCACTGTCGTTGCAGGAGTTGCCAGAATGAGGTTGAAGGCAACATCAGACTGCCTTAGGGACTCCAGCTCTGGATTTGTCCTCAGGGTTTACTCTGGAAGCCTTTCCCATGAGTGGGTATGGCTGCAGGGCAGCCGAGGTTTGAAATCAGAGTTTTCCCTCTCTTAGATGGACTGCCTTCCCAGGCTGACGAGCTCCATCTACCTGACATGCTGTAAGCTTTCAATATATCAAAAGGGAATGTTGCTCTGAAACCAACAAGGGGAACTCCATCCACACTATTCTGTGAACCTCACAATTGGCATAGCAGTTTATTGTGCAACGTTATAGTTCCTTAATTCCCAAGATATGCTCTGGGTGACTTCGGGGCTAAGCTGTTCCCTTTGAATAGTCAAGCTCCCGGGACTTAATCAGTATCGGGTGCAGGGAGGCTGCAGTAACCGAATGGTATCACACAGAGACTAAAATTCATGAAGGCTGGAAACAGAATAAGAGTCATGCAGGGCTTTCTGAAGGAAATTGGATCAGTGCTTTAGGGAAACTAATTTGCAGGTAAGGGCAAAGTGGAAGAGAATGAGATTGATAAGGAAGTTGTTCACAGAGCTGGTACAAACACTTCTATTGAGGATTTTCACCATCCAGGAAATGTGCGCTCCTCATTGCTACCATCAGGGAGCAGGTGCAAGAGCCCGAAGGAGCCACATTCAGTGTCCTAGAAACAGCTTCTTCCCCTCTGCTATCAGATTTCTGAATTGTTCATGAACCCATGAACACTACCTTGTTGTTTCTCTTTGGCATTATCTATTGATTTAATTGTAACTTATTAAGTAATAGTTATGTCTGCGCTGTACTGCCACCACAAAATAAATTTCACAGCTAACATCCGTGACAATAGACCTGATTCTGATTCAGTTCCATCACACCTGAATCTGATCTCAGCTCCTCAAGATGGTGCCTGCGTACGACGCTCCTTTGGCCGACATCTTCTGGATAGATCATGGAACCAACTTTTTCACTTCTTTTATGTCTTTTACGTTTGTTTCTCGTCTTGGGTGTGATTCTGGAACTGTTGGAGACTGTGTTTTGCCGTTTGGAGATCGTTTGGGTGCTTCAGCAGTCTGCATTCTTTGAACTTCCAGGAGGCAGAGGCAGTGTGAGCGAACCTCGTGGTGAGAACCCTGCAGGATGGCACGTGAGCCGATGTTTGACCCTATTTCGCTGATTATCGCTTCCATTGTTCACCGATTAAAGCAACGAGGAAGATTGAAACATCAAGGCAAGTGCGGAAGTCTGGAGATTGTTTGGGTGTCCCAGAACTTGACAGTCTCCAGGAGGATTCCGGGGGACAGAGACACCCTGTGCGAACCTCATAGCGGGATGGGGCGCAAGCCGATGTTTGGCTCCATTTCACTGATTAAAGCTTCCACTTTTCACTGACTGAAGCATCGAAGCGAGTGTGGGGGGTGAGCATCAGGTGCCTGTCTATTGATCGCTCTGCTCCGCTACCAGAAAGGGGAGAGCCTGCCACTGCAGAGAGTGTTGCCCGGGTTTTTTCTGCGTTTTGGATGTGGACTTGGACTACAGACTCTTTTTTCTAATTTTATAGTTTTTAAATTGTGTTTTTTCACACAACCTTCTCATTTTTTTTTTGTGCGGGGAGAAGGGATTTGGAGGTCGATGTGCCTGATCCGTTTTGCTTGTTTTTTTGTACAGGAGGAGGGATTTGGCAGTTAAAGTAACTTTTCTGTTTTTGTTAGGTTTTTTGTAACGAGGAAGTGGGATTTGGGGGTTGATGATCGTGCTGCCATTCTTTTCCTTCTTGGTTTCACGGCAACCCGTAGAATTGAAGAATATTAGAGCTGTGTACTTTGATAATAAGATTAATCTTTGAACTTTTGAAATAAATAAAACAACCATTCAGCCCCACTAGATAATCCCATTCCTCTTCCCTTTTCCCCTGTAACTTATTCCATCTCAAAGCCCTACCAACTCCCCTTTGTTTTTTTTTGCATTTTATCCATATGAAGGGATAAGTAACCAATTAATCTTCCAGTACATCATTCAGATATGGAAGGAAGCTAGATCACCATGTGGAAATTCACTCTGTCACAGGAATAACATGCAAATTCTATAAATGACAGCACCCAAATGAAGGATAGAACCTGGGTCCCTAAGCCTCTGAGGCATCAGCAGCAAATGCCGTGCCATCTGTTTCCCTAACAATTCTGGGATTCTATTCCATTTTCCAAAGAAAAACCGCCCATTGAATGTTTTCAGAGTCTATCATTTAATGTCTCTGGGCAGCATTCCCACACAAGTCAGAAAGTTTGATAATCAAGTTCAGGGGACCAAATAAATAACCTCAACTGACATGCCACTGGAGTACTGAACCATCAGAAGTGCCAGCCAGCTTTCAGGTGTAGCATCATTAAAATGGATTGCCTGACCATTACTATAATGCTGTTTGTGGGATCATGCACAATGTAATTTGGCTACATTTCTTACTTGATTTCAGAAACAACACAACTCAATAACTAATTTATTGTTAGGCACTGTGCCAATCTTAATTTGTGAAAGATGTTATGCAAGTGGGTTCCTTAAGATGGTCAGAGCGGGGCTGGTGATGTAGTGGGGTTAAACTCCCCACTCCGATAACCTTAGGAATTCATTTGCATAATATCTTTCTCAAGTAGCCTCTGACAACCCAGTCCAGCTCCTGGCCTTTACGTGTGGTTCAGCTACAAAACCCGGGAGATCTGACTCTATTGACAGCAAAAGGGGCAAAAGCAGGTTACTGGCACCTTAAAACCAGTCACTCCAGGCAGATGGGGCTTGTCAGCCGTGGTTGGCAGCTCATCTAGGAGAAAGAAAACTCTGATCTCAAACCTCCACTGCTTTGTGGCTATATCCACTCATGGTGAAAGCTTCAGGAGTAAACCCCGTGGGGAAAATTCGGAACTGGAGTCTCTAAGGCTTAGTTGAATTCAATGCTGACTGGCAACTCCTACGCTGCTGCTGGTGCCCAACTGTATCAGTCTCTGCCGTTCCTTTGGATTCATCAGCTGCGTGGAGGGGGGAACCTGCTGCACGGGGAACGGCTTGCTCTCCCCAGTGTACTGCCCTGGACTGCATTCTGGCTAGACAGCTAGCATGCAGCTTCCATGATCAACCCCAAGCAATAGAGGGCCTCGATTTAAATGAACGCCTTTATTCCTTCTTCGGCTATCATCTCCAGCAACATTTGCTAGGGCCATCTCAATAGCTCTCTGTTCTGATGGAGTGACATGCCACTCCATTAGGGAAAAAAACATCAGCATAAACAGCTGACGCTAGAGTATCATGGCATTAATTCAGTAATACAAAACTGAGAGAAGGTATTAGATGGAGCACTGAGCTGTAACCTGCTGTGCAAAAGATATCACAGGCAACGTGGACGGGTGACCATAGTTTGTTCATTAGGAATAATCACTAAGGAAAAATACTTAAAGAACCTTCCTGATTAAAAGTGGGTGACTTGGATTCATTGCCATTAGTTCAAGTAATGTCCGTGCTCCTTAAATAACACCAAAACGGGCAACAAACTCCAGTTCAGGTCTGTGTTAGTATACAAGGCCCACACCATTTGCAAGCCTCACACGTGCAATAAGGTTTTGCAAAAAATATGTAAGAGCGATTGTTCACAGCGTAACCAGCACCTTTGTGTCTTATATCCACGAGGAAGTTCTTCAAAAATCCAGAAGAGGATGACCAATGCACTGCACGGCCAGGGATACTTAAGCCATCGAGTTTTCGTTGAGATTCACTCAACAAAGGAACACCATGCATTGAGATGGAATTTCCAGTCATACTAACTTTGTTGACATCTGAATTCTTATCCGCATCCATCTCTACTGCGTCCATCATACTCATAACGTAAAATGATGAACCAGCAGTTGGGATTTTGTCTGAAAGATACGATTCGGTAGTTGTGATTATTTCAGGCCTTTGCTTAACAACCCTTGATACCACTAGTCATTCATGAAGAGGACATGGCAGGCTTGCCAGATGAAGACTGAAGAAGGATTGCTAATAAGGTCTGTCTGCTTTCTCTACCCTTATTGAATTTTGCAGCATTTGCTTTTACAATTGAATAGCTTGCTGGCTCAAAGGAAATTAAACATCAACCCAAGAGTGACACCAGAAATATGTTTAAGGCAGAACAATTAGAGATCCCTTTATACTGAAAATGACTCAGCACCATTCTTATTGCAAGTGGGTTTTTTTCTTAGTCTAAAGTTACCAGTTTTATTCAACCTGCAATTTAAAGTTGCCGGTCTTTCCACTTAGCAAATCAGAAGGAAAGAGGTTGGTGGGTTTAAGTATTAGGGATTATGGCAAGACTTGTGGGATAATGGACATAATGGGAGGCACCTTTTCTGAATATATCAAGGTGTTAGATTGATGGGAGAAGCGGGTAAAACGAGAAGGGAGGGAATTATATTGACTCTGCTTAGAATTGGGCACACTATGCTTAATTATTCCTTATATTTTGTTGGAAAACATCACTCCGGGGTGTGTAGGTTTTGTCATCATTATGAAACAGTTGAACACATTCTATTACAATGTGAAGCATACAAGGGTGAAAGAAATCAAATGCAGGCTTCACTACTATCTTTGAGGGTTGACAGTTTCCATTTTAAAACTTTATTAAGTTACGGAAGTGACTTTAATTTAATTCACAATATTGTCTTACATTATTTACAATCTATAGGGATTTTGGGGTAAATACAAGGAAATCTGCAGATGCTGGAATTTCAAGCAACACACATAAAAGTGTGTTTATGAGGGGGGAGGAAAAGATGGCGGATGACGCAGCGCGCACGGCCGCTCCGAATTGATATCGCATTTGTGAACTAGGATGCCGTGCACAATCCTGATTTGATGGAGGCAGCCGTGAGAAGCACGGAGGAACATTTGGAGAAACTTCTGAAATGCCTGCTTCACTGCCGCTGCTACTGTGCAATTGAGAATCTCCAGAGGGGAAGGCCCCAAATCCTCGGTTTTGCCTATTGCCTATTGCCTGTTGCTGGGGCCGGGGTCGAAGCGCTTGGCAGAGATGATGCTCGGTGCTCGGTGTTGGAGGGCTGGTCGGAGGCTCGAAGTTTTTGGACGGACTCGGAATCGGATTGTGGTTGGGGTGCTTCCAGGATGCTGCATTGGCAAGCTTGCGGCGCTGGAAGCTTCCTTCAACCGTCTACATGAGATGATGGGACTTACAAGAGACTTTGAGACTTTTTACCGTGCCCATGGTCTGGTCTTCTATCAAATTACAATATTGCTTGCACTGTTGTAACCATATGTTATAATTACGTGGTTTTTGTCAGTTTTTTTAGTCTTGGTTTGTCTTGTGTTTCTGTGATATCATTCTGGAGGAACAAATAGTATCATTTCTTAAGGCATGCATTACTAAATGACAATAAAAGAAGACTGCGTGTCCTCATAATCTCATCTAATCTAATCTAAAAGTTGCTGGTGAACGCAGCAGGCCAGGCAGCATCTCTAGGAAGAGGTACAGTTGACGTTTCGGGCCAAGACCCTTCATCAGGACTAACTGAAAGAAGAGCTAGTAAGAGATTTGAAAGTGGGAGGGGGAGGGGGTGATCCGAAATGATAGGAGAAGACAGGAGGGGGAGGGATGGAGCCAAGAGCTGGGCAGTTTATTGGCAAAAGGGACGTGAGAGGATCATGGGACAGGAGGCCTAGGGAGAAAGAAAAGGGGGAGAGAGGAAAAACCAGAGGATGGGCAAGGGCTATAGTGAGGAGGACAGAGGGAGAAAAAGGAGAGAGAGAAAAAGAATGTATAAATAAATAATGGATGGGGAGGTGGGGCATTAGTGGAAGTTTGAGAAGTCAATGTTCATGACATCAGGTTGGAGGCTACCCAGACAGAATATAAGGTCCAGCTCTTCTTTCAGTTAGTCCTGATGAAGGGTCTCGGCCCGAAACGTCAACTATACCTCTTCCTAGAGATGCTGCCTGGCCTGCTGCATTCACCAGCAACTTTTATGGATTTTGGGGTAATTTCGTTTTCATTTAAAAAAAGATCTAGTAGGGGTTTTATTTCCCAACTCTCTACACCACACTCCAGTCCAGTTGGTGGCAGTAATGCAACTTTAAGTTGGACTGCCAGCCACCATTAAAAGTCAAAAGTTGTTGCTGGTCCCCAATTGTAATCATTACAACAATATGCCCATATACTGTGGCAGACTGAGGAACAATAATGTGGGTAACACTAACAGCATTTGTTTGGAAATTGCTGGTGTACAAAAGTTAGTGTGACTTCACTTTTAAAGGTATGCATAGTTGAATGGCTTTCCTTTGAGAGTTATAATGAGGTGCTAGAGAACTTAGCAATAGCAGAAAATACAAAAATACATTGATGCAAAAAATTTTTTACCAATTATCAATCTGAAGGGAAATCACAAATAAAAGTTTCGTTTGGAGCTTCTGGAGTATCATTCTGGAGAAAATATTGCTTAGGATTTAAATAATGATTGGGAAACCAAACAGGATCAACCGTGAGCATGCGATTCTCTCTACTCACAGTTGACACAATGTGATCCAATGGGACAAAGACCTGGAGGAAATTCTGCCACTTCTCCTGGCACACCCTGAATGCAACACTCTAGCAGGGACTTCTCTGATCACTGGTTTTCATCGGTTTCTTACATTGTCAGTCAACTAATTATTTCATAGGAATCATAATTAGCCAATTAAACGAGAAGTTATTGTTGTTCGAAGGAGCTTCTGGAAATGTGTTGTATTAATTCCTAATTATTCCTGGTAAAACTAATAAAGGGTTGGATGCTCAGATTGTAAGCTCACTTTGGCATATCAGATTCTGGAAAGCAGGAAATGAATAAATCTCCTATAAGTTTCTTGTTCAAGATAAAAGTAATAAAAAAAGACCCTGCTCCCATTAGGATGACTGTCAGTTTGAAAGAATTCCTGGAGGTTTCATCACATGTTCATGTCACAAACACTCAAACACACTTACCTCCATAAGACCATAAGATATAGGAGCAGAATTAGGCATTTGGCCCATCAAGTCTGCTCTGCTATTTCATCTTTACCTCACTGCTTTTTATTTTTTATTTTTGCATTACTTATTTAATTTATCTATTTCATTTATATCTATATACCAACTGTAATTCACAAGTTTTTTTTCTCCATTATTATGTATTGCATTGTACTGCTACCAAAAAGACCACAAATTTCACAACATGGGCTGGTGATATTAAACCTGATTCCAAATCCATTTTCCTCTCAGCCCAAATCCCCTGCCTTCTCCCCAATCCCTGACCAATCAAAAATCTATCAAACTCGGCCTTAAATATACATAAAGACTTGGCCTCCGCGACTGCCTGTGGCAACGAATTCCACAGATTCACCACCCTCTGGCTAAAGAAATCTCTCCTCATCTCCATTCCCATTCCCTCTATTCTGAGGCTATGTCCCCTGATCTTGGACTCCCCCACCATTGGAAACAGCCTCTCCACATCCAGCCTATTGAGGCCTTTCAACATTCAATAGGTTTCAATGAGATCCCCCTTCATTCTTCTGAATTCCAGTGAGTACAGTTCCAGAGCCATCAAGTGCTCCTTGTATGACAAGCCTTTCAATCCAGGAATAATTTTTGTGAACCTCCTTTGAACCCTCTCCAACGTCAACATATCCTTTCTTAGATAAAGGGCCTAAAACTGCTCACAATACTCTAAGTGAGGGCTCACCAGTGCCTTATAAAGCCTCGACGTTACATCCTTGCTTCTATATTCTAGTCCTCTCGAAATGAATGCTAACATTATATTTGCCTTTCTGACCAGCAACTCTCAAAAAACTGAGGTGCAGAGGGACTTGGGAGTTCTTGAGCAGGATTCCCTAAAGGTTAATTTGTAGGTTGAGCTTCTCCATTTAGAAAATTGACGATGCTTTTATTTCTTCTACCAAAGTGCATGAACATACACTTTCCAAAACTGTATTCCATATGCCACTTCTTTGCCCATTCTTCTAATCTATCTAAGTCATTTTGTAGGTTCTCTGCTTCCTCAAAACTACCTGCCCCTTCTTCTATCTTTGTGTTGTCCAGAAACTTGGCCACAAAGCCATCAATTCTGTCATTCAAATCATTGACATACAACGTAAAAAGAAGCAGTCCCAACACAGACCCCGTGGAACACCACTAGCCACCGGCAGCCACTCCTGCCAATCAGCCAATACTCTATCCATGCTAGTATCTTTCCTGTAATACCATGGGCTCTTAACTTGTAAGCAGCCTCATGAGTGGCATCTTGTCAAAGGCTTCTGAAAATCCAAGTAAGCAACATCAGCTAATTTTCCTTTGTCTATCCTGCCTGTTATTTCTTCAAAGAATTCCAGCAGATTGTCAGGCAAGGTTTTCTCATAAGGAAACCATGCTGACTTCAGCTCATTTTATCATGTGTCTCCAAATGTTCCAAAACCCCATCCTTAACAATCGACTCCAACATCTTCCCAAACACTTAGGTCAGTCTAACTAATTTCCTTTCTTCTGCCTTTCTCCTTTCTTGAAGAGTGGAGTGACATTTTCAATTTTCCCATCCTCTGGAACCATTCCCAAATCCACTGATTCTTGAAAGATCATTAGTAATGCCTCCACAATCTCTTCAACCACCTCTTTCAGATCCAGATGGCTTATATACCTTCAGACCTTTCAGTTCCCAAGAACCTTCCCTCTAGTAATGGCAGTTTCACTCACTTCTGTCCCCTTACACTCTTGTACTTCCAGCATACTGCTAGTGTCTTCCACAGTGAAGACTGACACAAAATACTCATTCAGTCTGTCTGCCATTTCCTTGTCCCCAATTACTACCTCTCCAGGATCATTTTCCAGCAGTCCGATATCTACTCTGTCCTCTCTTTTACACTTTATATTTATGAAGACTCTTTTGGTATTATCTTTTACATTATTGTCTTCATATTCCATCTTTTCCTTCTTTATGACTTTTTTAGTTGCCTCTGTTGGCTTTTAAAAGCTTCCCGGTCCTCTAACTTCCCATTAATTGTTGCTCTATTATATGCCCTCTCTTTGGCTTTTACCTTGGCTTTGACTTGTCAGCCACAGTTGTGTCATCCTACCTTTAGAATACTTCTTTGGAATGTATCTGTCCTTTACCTTCCAAATAACTCCTAGAAACTCCAGCCATTGCTGCTCAACCATTGTCCCTGCTAGTGTTCCCTTCCAATCAATTTTGACCAGCTCCTCTCTCATACCTCTGTAATTTCCTTTATTCCATTGTAAGGCTGATACATCTGACCTTAGCTTCTCCTTCTCAAATTGCAAGGTGAATTCTATCATGATGAATAAACTCATCTTGGGCTTCATGCCGGTACAGGTATCGATTATAACCAACGTTTTAATGACAACCTCTGCCATCTTCAGGGATGATGCCTGGCCAAGATAAACTTGTAGCACAGTTACATAATAGCGTGTATTGATGATCCCTGGAGAAAATGCCAGAGCTGGTCTTCAAAACGTCGATTATAATCAATACCTGTACCTGGCTTGAAGCCCGAGAACAGTTTATTTGTCATATACACTGGGAAAGCACCATACTACCATAGTATGATCATTGGATGTTAAACTCCCAGCTATGATCATCTTTCAGCTATGATTCAGTGATGCCTACAATATCATACATGCTAATCTGTAACTGTGCTACGTTCATCTACCTTATTCCGTATACCGTGTGCATTCAAATATACAATCTACAGTCCTGTATTCATCGCCCTTTTCAATTTTGTCCCCCTTTTACATTGCAATTCATCCCGTTGCCTGTAATTTTGCTCTATCATCAGCCTGTCCTGGCTAGCAGTTTCACTACAAGCTGCCTCTATTTGTAAACCAACTGCCCCATCCTCAGCCCTATCACTCCAGCTCCTAACCCCCGGCCAAATTAGTTCAAATCCTCCCGAAGTGCTCTAGCACAACAGGCTGCAAGGATATTGGTCCCCCTTGGGCAGAGGTGTAACCCATCACTTTTGTACAGGTTGTGACTTCCCCAGAAGAGATCCCAGTGATCCATAAATCTGAACCCCTGCACCCTGCTTCAGTTCCTCAGCCACACATTTATCTGCCCAATACTCCTAATCCTAATTCCACCCCCCCCTCCACCTTGGTGTGTGGCACGGGCAGCAATCCAGAGATTACTACCATGGATGTTCTGCTTTTCAGCTTTCTACCTAACTCCCTACAATCTCTCTTCAGAACTTCCTCACCTTTCCTACCTAGGTTACTGGTTCCAACGTGTACCAAGACTTCTGGCAGCTCTTCTACCCCTTTAGAATGCCATGCACTGGATCCAAGACATTTCTAATCCTGGCAGCTGGGAGGCAACATACCATCCAGGATTCTCTATCACGTCAACTGAATCTTGTCTCTGTTCCTCTGACTATGGAATCCTATATCATTACTGCAGTCCTCTTCACCTCTCTTCCCTTCTGAGCCACAGAGCCAGACTCTGTGCCAGAGACTCACTTGCTGTGGCTCCCCCCACCCCACCCCCGGTAGGTCATCTCCCCCAACAGTATCCAAAGTGGTATTGTTACATACCTCAAGGAGATCTTGTGACTTTCTTGTGAGAATGATATAATGGTGTTTTGGAGGTCACCTGATGTAATTTTCCCGCCGATGTGAGGTCACGTGATGACATGTTCACCATGGGTATAAAAGGGAAGACCCCGGTGACGCAGTTAGTTTTCCAGCTAGAACGTTAGTCAGAGTCTCTGTTCCGTTGCGTATTTGCTTTATGACACTGTTTCATTTTTAAAACAGAGTTTTACTTTCTATTGTAAGGTACAATAGTGCTGGACTGGCAGTTTACCCATTTCTGCCAGATTTGTTGATGTACCTTTTCAGTAGTATTGGAGAGTGAAGACTTTATCGAAGTACAGGACCTGAAGGATTAAGAGAAGTTGGTATCGTTCGGCAGTTTATCAAAGGATCGACCTTATTGAGTCTTCGTTGAAGAAGTAGTGACCTGCATCGAAGATAACTCCTGCCAAAAGAGCAAGGAAGTTCATGCAAGGTTTGCTGTCTAGAAATAAAGGTCAGTTGCTTTTAAGCCGTTTGTTTCCTTCGTCGTGAATCCTTTGGACAGAACCAGCAAGAAAATCGCGTCTATGAAGAAATCCTTCTCCAGAGAAGTCTCTCCTAATTGACTGTATAAATCTCTTGGACTTTCGAATTTACCATTTTAAGAACTGTGTTTGACTTTACCGTCTTAAGAACTGTTTTCGCATTTATCGCTTTAAGAACCAGTATTGAGTGGCGATTTGTTGAACGGCCGCATAACGGTTAACTTCCGGTTAAGGTTTTTGTTTGTTTTTTTTAATTGTTTATCCGTGTTTAATAAATATTTGGTTGTTTTTATATAACCTGACTCGGTTGATATTCATTGTTGCCGGTTACGTAACAGTATGGACATACAAAATGTGTCCATACATTGAAATGAACCCGAAACATCGACTGTAAACTTCTTTTCCATAGATGCTGCCTGGCCTGCGGAGTTCCTCCAGCATTTTGTGAGTGTTGCTTTGATTTCCCGTATCTGCAGCTTTTCTCGTTTGTCCAAAGGGGTATACTTATTATTGAGGAGAACGGCCACAGGGGTACTCTACACTGGTTGCCCATTGCCCTTCCTTCTCCTGACAGGACCCAGTTACCCAGTTACCAGTCTCCTGCAACCTAGGGGTGACCACCCCCTGTAGCTCCTCTCTACCATTTCCTCATTCTCCTGTATGAGCCAAAGGTCATCGAACTCTTCCAAAACATCTCCTCTCCAAAGTACTCACTCCATCTCCAGCAGTGGGTATAAATCTGTAGGTTGTCGAATCAGTTCGGAGTTGAGCTCAGTTAAGTTATCCACTCCAGTTCAGGAGCCCAGTGGTTGGAGGGTAATTACTGTTCTTGAACCTGGTGGTGTGGAACCTAAGGCTCCTGTACCTTCTGTCCAAAGTAGTAATGAGAAGAGAACATGGTCTGGATGGTGGGGTCTTTGATGATGGAATGTGCTCAGTGGTAGGGAGGACTTTGCCTGAGATGGACTGAGCTGTATCCATCACTACGTAAGGGACCAGCTAAAGGTGCAGGTCAGTGCACTCTTAGCTGGCCTCCCTCACTCTATTCTCCATAAACTCAAGACTATCAAAAGCTCTGCTCCTAACTGGCACCATCTTCTTTAGAACAGTTATAGTCATAGTCATAGTCATACTTTATTGATCCTGGGGGAAATTGGGAAATTGGTCAGTCACAACCTATACCGCTACCTTGGCCAGATCAGACATGATCTTATTGAATGACACAGCAGGCTCCATTGGCTGGACGGCTGACTCCTGCTCCTATTTCTCATGTTCTTACGTACTACTTTTGTGCTCACTGACTTTCACCCTCCAGTCATGCAAAACCTCTTTTTCAAAATTCTCATCCTTGCTCTCAGATTCCACCTTGGCCTCATCCCTCCAGCCCAGAAACCCCTCCAAGACATTTGCACTTAATCAACTCCAGATGTAATTAATCTATCACTGGAATTAATTAACACTGGAATTCTCCTTTTCAGTCTCTGCACACCACATTCTTCTTTTATGACCCTTAACAAGACTTGCCTAGTCAAGCGTTTGGTTACCTATTCTCGTCAGTCTGTATTTGAGAACGCACCTGCAACATTACTTGGACATTTGGCCCTATTAGAAACACTATATAAATTAACTCGTTGTCTTTGGTGGAGTAAACAGTTATAAACATGAGAGGGCCTGTCTGAGGATCTCCAGATAACACCCTGTTTACACAGGACTACCTTGAAAGTGGTTTTTAAAAAGGCAGTTGTGCATTTACCTGAAACAGGGATCTAGTGCTCATATTTCGTATACCTACTAAATTGTGCTGACGGATACAGTATCAGTGTTTTACCGGATATATAAATGTTTTTGGTGCTGTTCTCAAGTGAAGTAAAGCAAAAGGAGCCTTATATTTAGCATAAAACCCTGCAATGGTCAGTTGGATCAAATAGCCCGTTCCTCTGATTTAGAATTCTGTCCTCTTATGTCTTTATACAAAACAGAGCAATTGATGGATTCAAAAATATAGAGTCAGAACTGGGAAAGGTAAATCACACCAGAGTATCCTGGCCAAATCAAGTCATGACTGGTCAAGTTTTTATGGACTTTCCAGGGCTGTGGATCATTTAGCATTTGTGCACACAACAGTGCATATTTGCCTACAGACAAATTTCTATCCAGATAAGTTTACAACCTACAGATTCACTTTCAAGGTCTTTTTGCAACTCACCTTCTCGGTTTTAATTTTTATTTTCACAGTTTGTTTTCTTTTGCACACTGGTCCCCAGTCTTTGTTTATGTATAGTTTATTGTAACTTCTATTGGATTTCATTTTTTGCAAGAAAATATATTTCAAGATAGTATATGGTAACTTACATTTTTTTGATAATAACTTTACTTTGAACTTTTGAAGCTGGCTAGAGAGAGATCTCGAATGGCAGATTGTCTTATGGGAAAAGGTCAGACAAGCTAGAGTTTAGAAAAATAGGGTATATTTGATTGAAACATATAAGATCCAGGGGGATCTTGATTGATAGGTATGAAGAGAAGGTTTCCTTTCTTGGAAGAACTATGAAGCTGCTGTTTAAAAATAAGAAGTCATCCCATAGGAAAGTGAAGAGACAATAATTTTTTCTCTCTCAAAGGATTTTGAGTCTTTGGAACTCTTCCTCAAAGGTGTTAGAAACAACATCTGAATATTTTTAAGGAAGAGGTAGATAGTTCTTGAAATGAAAGATTAAAGATAATTAAAGAGGATTAAATATAATCATGTTAAGTGGTTTATTGTTATATGTAAGTACAGAGAGCCACAGGTACAATAAATATTTGCTCATCCAGCATCATAGGCATGTAGATTCAGCTGACATACAGAACACAAATTATACATAAATTATACAAGACAGTGCAGAAAAGGACTGTGCAAAGCAAGACATTAGCACAACAAAGAAAAAAATCAGAAACAAATTCACAAGCACAAAATCCACAGATGCTGGAAATCCAAAGCAACACACGCAAAATGCTGGAGGAGCTCCACAGGGTATTTATGGAAAAGAGTAAACAGTTGACATTTCGGGCCGAGACCCTTCAATAGGACCTGATGAAGGGTCTCGGCCAAAATCATCAACTGCTTACTCTTTTCTATTGATGCTGTCTGACCTGCTGAGCTCCTCCAGCATTTTGTGTGTGTTGCTTCAAAAACAAGTTCCATTGTAGTGCAAGAGCTCCTTTGCTGAGGTAGGATTAGGGCTGTGCAGCTCGACTCAAGAACTCAAGACTAGTTGTAAGAAACAGTGGTGCATCTACGGAAAATAGCGCCTATGGCAAGCACTGAAATTGCGCCCCTGTCCAAACATCTGACTCCCATCTTTTAGATAACTTTACCATAATATCAGCTCAAAAATACAAGTCAAGCTCGTTAATCTTTTAATTAACAAAGTATGGCACTACATGAAAATTATAACTTCACCTTCCTTGCTTTCACTAATGCAAATTGGTCTATGATGTGATCAAAGTCAGTTTTTTCAGTTTCTTCTCTTTCTACACTCACCAGAGCAAGTTCACAGAGTCTGCCTTGACCCATGGAGGCTCTCAAATACTAAAGTATCAGTTTTAACTTGCTGAATGATCTCTCACAGCTGGCAATGGAAACTGTGATAGTTAGCATTATCTGAATAGCAATACGAAGATTGGGGAAGACGCTCTCATCTCCATACTGAACAATAAATTCAAGAAGCTCTTCAGGTCTTGATATTTTCAATGTTGACCCGCCTTAATAGCAACATTCTGCCATCCAAAATTTCTTCATATAGCTGCTGTCCATCAACATCAGAGCTGTACAATTCACCCAAGTTTTCGCACTTCTTCTTTAGGTCTTTACCGTCAGCGCCGTAACACAGTCCCTCGACATCGAGAAGGAACCCAAACTTGACATCAGTGCCATGCAAACAAGCAAACTTTTCATCCATTTCTCTGTGAAGACGGTCGAGTGTTCCCTTCATGACTCTTTCCATTTCCTCCTTAGCTGTTAAACCAGCGTCTCTCGAGTTCTCATCAGACATTTTTTATTTCGTCTCTGACGTCTTTCAACTTCAAAATTCCATTCTGACAGAGACCGACTCCTTCTTCGAGTGACTCACTGACCAACACTTCTCTTTCATCATAAAAATGATCTCAGAGGGGTTTCAAATCCAGGGCAACACCGTGGAAGTTCATGCTAGGATCCTGCAGCCTCTTTTGAATACAGTCAATGCGAGTGAGTACTTTGTTCCAGATTCCTAGCAAAATCAGAAAACTGTGACTCAACATGCGGTTGTACAGCTGCCTTGCGTCACTTCTTGTTTCACTGGTCTTGTTTTCATTGTCTATCATGTCCTGGAGAACTTGAAGTATCTCCTCAAGGTACTTGTTGACGGGCTTTACTGCTTCCGTCCATGCACTCCACCTGGTTTCGGACTCCAACTTAACAACCACAGGCACGGCGTTTTTGAGTTTTATCCAGCACTGTGTTGAACGAGAGAAAAACACGTAGAAACTTTGATGGTTCCAAAAAACGTGACCATCATTGTATCCTGCTTGGCTGCATGTACACCCACCAAGTTGAGTGAGTGATTGTCGCAATTCACAAACACTGCCGGGTTGTTTTTCTCACTTATTCTTTGATGAACACCATTTCTGTGTCCAGCCATCACCACAGCATTGTCATAGCACTGTGAACGACAATCTTGTAGCTCCATTTCGTCCTTCTCTAGCTGTTTCAAGATGTCTTCAACCAAGCTCTCAGCATCCTTCTGGCTTATCTGGATAAAAACCAAGGAAGGACTCTCTAACACGGACTGTTTTCCTCTCAAAATCAACTTTCACATACCTCACTACTTCTGACATCTACTCACAGTGTGCCTGATCAGGAGTCAAGTCGAACATGAGACCATAATACTTGGCTTTACGAATGCTTCTCAGTAAACTCCTTTATAAAATTCTTTTATGACAGAGTCAAGGATGGCCAGTAGTTTCAGTAAGCCAAGGAAATTTCCCACATTGGAGTCATTGTCTACCTGAAGTGACTCCCTGTGTCCTCGCAAAACCAGGTTCTGAGTCGCAAGAAATTTTATGCAGTGAAGGATTCTCGTCAAGACATCACACCACTTCTGCTTTTCCTTCTCAATCTGTGACTAAAATACTGCGTCAATAACTCCTCTGTTTCCAGCTAAATTTCTTTCCACTTCCTTCCACTGTGTGAAGCATTCTCGATGACTCTTGGCATTTTCATGAACATTAATCCTTTCAGGTGCTTTCCACTGGTTGAAGCCACTTTCCTGCTCCAATGAGGATTGATGGCCTGACCGGGAATAGAGAAGGCAACAGATACAAAATGCAGACTTATTAGAAGGGGAATGTACCCTTCTTGTTTTTTTTCACTGTTTTAATGGAGGTCGGGATTGAGGACGTGATTTTAAGTTTAACTCTGTTTGGTTTCAAGTTAGCCCATTGCTTTGCTTTGCTTTTAGTTAGTTGCACAGTGGGTTTTTTTGGGGGTTTTTTTTTTCTTTTTTTCCATTGATATATATAAAATTTAGTATACTATTATGTTATTTTGGTTTCTTATGCTTGAATTACATTGTTTGTAGTATTTTCTTTTTGGTATTGTTATCTTTTGGAATTTTATTATACTTTAACATTGTATTAATGGCTTACCTTTTTTGTATACTTACTCAATAAAAAGATTTAAAAAGAAAAAAAAGAAGGGGAATAGACCAGCCATGAGCGAGTCACTTCCTCACCACGACCACTTCCCAATTTCCTCTTGAACCAAGTTTTGTTCATTGAGCGGTTATTTTTTGGTAGGAAAGGCCCCTCACTGTTCTGGAAATGCTTTGAACCCAGCTTTATTATTTCTGTTCCCAACGCGTCAGGCAGAATTGCTTTTCCAGTATCCTTGTCGAACTTCAGAAGTCCAACGTCATGCTGTTCAATCACCTCTGGTATGACAGTTCGAGGCTCTTTGACACCATCCAGTTCACTAGGTTCAGTGTTGTCAGGTTCAATCTCGTCAGGTAAAATTTCGTCAATAAACTCAACATCACCACCACCATTGTCGTCTTCCCCTCCTGTCATGTCCACGTTCTCTGTGGCAGCCTTACTCTTAATCTTGTCATACTCGGATTTATCTGACTTGACTTCCTCATGGCTTGTGACACATTTGTACCTGATCTACTTTCGGATTCTAACAAATTTGTAGCAGGTGCAGGCGACTCCATGGAACGTGTCGAACTACTTGTTCCGGGCTTTTCAAAGAAGGGCATGAAGAGCTTGCTCAACTTCTCGGCTTCCTCCACCTCCAACTTTCATCTCTTCCATCGTTCAGCTCCACTTTCCTTCTTCTTCGTGGAAACATCTCATGGTTCTCTTACATAATGCTCTGAAATAAGGCCATCCTAGTGCTTCTCACCCATGATAATCAAAGACAGATAATCAAAGCCAAGCTGGCACATGTTGTGGAATTGACAGTACCATGGGAAGGTGGTGTCGAAGAAGCTTATGAGAGGAAAAAGACCAAGTACTCTGAAATGGCAACTGAAGCTGCCCAGAATGGCTGGAAGATGAAGATTTTCCCTGTAGAAGTGAGATGCAGGGAATTTGTTGCTACATCTACAACCAGTCTATTGAAGAAGATAGGGGTGAGGGGTCACTCCCTCCAACAAGCAGTCAAGACCTTGTCAAATGCAGCAGAAGAAAGCAGCAATTGGATTTGGATTAAAAGGAACGACAACAACTGGGCTGCAGGATGAAGACAGGAGGGTATGGAACTGAGGGGGGTGTATCTGGGATGCCAGGTAACATTGTTGAGCCCTCTGGAGACGTCGTGGGCTTATCAACGAAACGTCAAAAGAGGAGGGTGCCCACCTGATGACGTACTTACCCTCCCTCCTTGTCACCACTCCAAGCCCACTGCCAACATCGAGAGTGCCGACTTACCGATTGAAACATCAAGTCCTAGTAGCTCTACTGAAGAAAATTCTTTTTTTCACTGTCCAAGGATGGCTTGTCTGACTTACTGCTCAGTGGTGCCCCCTTTCAAGTGGCGCCCAGGGCACATGCCATACCTTAGATACGCCACTGGTAGGAAAGTAGCTGTTCCTGAATCTGATGGTAGTAGGACTTCAGGCTTTTGTACCTCCTTCCTGATGGTAGTAGCAAGAAGAGACCATAACCCATATGGTGGAGATCCTTGATGAAAGATGTC
The DNA here is from genome assembly GCF_963921235.1 of Mobula hypostoma. Taxonomy (NCBI): domain Eukaryota; kingdom Metazoa; phylum Chordata; class Chondrichthyes; order Myliobatiformes; family Myliobatidae; genus Mobula; species Mobula hypostoma. The sequence continues at coordinate 111,095,756 of NC_086105.1, read as the reverse complement.
ACCTTCTTAACGCAGTGCCTCCTGTAGATTCTGTCAAAGGTGAGGAGGGCTGTGCCTGCGATGGACCAGGCTGTGTCCACCTCTCCCTTCAGCCTCTTCAGGGCTAGGCAGGAATGAGTTTACAATTATGTGAACCAATACCTTAATGAATAATGCAGCAGGCTTGAGGGGCACTAATTTAGATAGTTATGTTGCCTGACAAACTGTGAGCATAATTTTCAAAAGTCATCATCTTTTACATTGAAGGATTGATCTACATTACAAAATACCCTTGCCGCTGTGTGCTAGACAATGCATGCATTGCCCCACTCATCCCCTTTTAAGAAGTGGGACAATTTCAAAGCAGTTCTTAACTATTTTTAATTTCTGATAAGGTTGTTGATGTAGCTGATATCTCAACATATGATGACTGAACTGCCAAATATTTCCCCTATTTTCTGCTGTAATATCAAAATGTGAGGCATTAAATGGTCTCTTGACTCCACTCCTCTCAGGAAACATTATTTTAAGTTTTGATTAATACAAATTAAAAGCCTTCAGTAATTTAATTTTTTGAAGCTGTGTTCTTGGAGAGGCTAATTTTCACAATAATGTCCTTTGTTAAACCTTTCAGCCTTCAGGAGACTGCAGTACATTGCCATACCTCAAATTTACTTCCATTGAAACAGTGCAAGAGCAGATGGCTTCACTCCACAGTAGAAAAGTTAACTGGCTATCTGATATTCAAGCACATTCTTTGCAATTAATTGCAGATTATGTCAAAGCTGTCAGCTCTAAATAATGAAGAATGGCTGCCAGTGCTTTAAGGGAATTGGTTGCCATCCATACCAGACTACATCAAGAATGGCAACATGGCAGTCCTATCTGATTCAAATTCCACACTACACAGGGATACATGACAAAGCCCAAAGACTCTCATTATGAAACAACATGCACAACCCTTAAAATTACAAAACAGTTAATGCAGGGTACAAGTAACATGAATTAGGTCAAAGAACAAGGAGATAAGAGGCAGCAAACAATTTGTCACAAACGGGAAGAGCTAAGTAATTACCAACAATCAGTTTTTTTGCTATTGTAGAATCATCACCTATTCTTTTTCTCAATGCCACAGCTGCTACTGCAAAGGCAAAGGCAAATCTACTATCCCCAGGAGCTTCACCTCCCAATAAAATGATGGTAGTGCGGGTACTGGTCAGTTGGTGGTATTTACTTCAAGTTTATCTGCCAAGGAATATTTCAGTTTTTGAGGATTATTACTTTTCTATGTTCTATTAACAAATTTTCTTTGGTATAAGAATGAGGATCCATGTAAAGTATACTATAACACTCTGCTCATAAACTGGAGATATACTGTAGTCCTTCCTTTGAGGCCAAAAAATCTCACTGCCACAAAACATGCTCAAGTCATTTTCTGTGGCAAAGGGAATCTTGCAGACTGCCAGCTGCTAGGGCAAGATAACAAAGTGTAGACATGATGCTGCAAGAGTGAAATGGTGGGAATTAAAGGCTTCTCTTCATTCTCACTGCTGCCATCAAGAATGAGGTACAGGAGCTTCAGCTCCCACACTACCAGATTCAGGAACAGTTAATTCCCCTCAACCACCAGGCTCTTGAACCAGAGGGGATAACTTCACTCATTCCAGCACTGAAATGTCCCCTCAACCTATGGAGTCACTTTCAAGGACTCCGGTTCTCGATATTTATTGCTTTGTTTAATTATTATTATTACCTTGTTTTATTTTCCTCATTTCTGTCAGGCACAGTTGGTTGCTGTTGAGCACTGATTGTTTGTTCATCTTTGTTGTGTGTGGTTTTCCCTTCATTCTATTCTGTTTCTTTGTAGTTACCGTGAATGCCTACAAGGAAATGAAGCTCCGGGTTGTATATGGTGACAAGTATGTACCTTGATAATAAATTTAGTTTGAACTTTGTGAAACTTATGGAGGGAAATCGGGATTGAGAATAAGAACACAGCCTACGAGACTGTGCAGGAGCATGTAGAAAATGCATGCATGCAGAGCACAGAATTCTTCTTCATCTGACTATAATAGCAATGAACCGTGTTTGCGATTCCAGAGCTTACAGTATGAAATAACTCCATTTATAAAATTCTCTCATCGTTATGCCTGCAAATTATCAAATCTGTTACTGCAACACATTGGGATAGCCTGGGAATTGCAATAATTAGTTCAACTAATTTATGATATGCAGAATTTAATGAGAGGTACAAGGGACTGCCTGCTTAAGCACTAAGTAAAACCTTAAGAGGAATCTTTGCATAAACTCCTGATATACTAAATGAGACTGCACTTGCCATATATACCAGCAATAAATTGTGTACCAAGGAATATTTTAAATGTCATTGAGGGCAATAGATTTTAAAAGAAAAATAGAAAACATTCAATGAGTTAATAATTACAATTTTAAAACTGTATTAATTGAAGTCTTAATTAATTCAACCTACCCGGAGCTGCCCAAAGCAATGTCTGCTTGATGGCATACAAATTATTTGAGATTTGTGGCAGGGGAGCTGTCTCTCCTCTCCCTCACCAATTTCAATATCAATAAGGAAATTAACTCTCAAGTAAAGACATAACGGGAATCTGCTGAGTGTTGCTATTCTAAATCCAAGGTTTTCTGCTCACATCTCCAGATTAGGACTTGAATCCACAGCCTGCTATCTCATTACCCACTGAGCCACAGCTGACACAGAGTATTAGGAATGTCAACCTCGATTCAATGGTCAAACCCACAATCATCGGGTGTGAGATCACAAAATAACAAATCCACAATTCATGATGCAGAGATATTGATTCAATTTGCTTACTTTAAACAATTTCATAATCTCTGATTGGAATTTATCCCTCACCGATGCCACTAAAACAGAATTGCTTCAAATATGTGCAGAGATATGAACGTAGGAATTGTAATGTACAAGGAACTCATGGATACAAAGGTAGTTGGAGGGGTGGGTAGTGTTGAGGAAGCAGGGAGCCTGCAGAAGAAATTGGACTAATTGGGAGAATGGGAAAAGAAGTGGCAGACAGAATAAAGTGTTAGGAAGTGTATGGTCATGCACTTTGGTAAAAGGAATAAGAGCATTGACTGTTTTCTAAATGGGGGAGGGAATTTCAAAACTCTGAGAAGCAATGGGACTTAGAGTCCTCGAGAATAATTCCCTAAAAGTTAACTTGCAGGTAGAGTCACTGGCAATGAGGGGAATTGTAGTGTTAACATTCATTTTGAGATGATTGGAATATATGAGTAAGGATGTGATGCTGAGGCTTTAATAAGGCATTGGTCAGACCGCACTTGGAATATTATGAGCAGTTTTGGGCCCTTATCTAAGAAAATATGTCCTGGCATTGGAGAGGGTCCAGAGAAGGTTCACAAGAATGAATCTGGGAATGAAAGAGTTAATGTATGAGAAGCATTTGATGGCTCTGGGCCTATACTCACTGGAGTTTAGAAGAATGAGGGGGATCTCATTGAAACCTATTGAATATTGGAAGGCCGAGACAGAGTGGAAGTGGGGAGGATGGTTCCTTTAGTGGGTGAGTTTAGGACTAGTGGGCACAGCCTCAGAATAGAGGGAAGCCATTTAGAACAGAGGTAAGATGGAATTGTTTAGCCCGAGGGTGGTGAATCTATGGAATTTTATGCCACAGAAGCCAAACTGTGGAAGCCAAGTCCTTGTGTATATTTAAAGCAGAGGTTGATAGGTTCTTGGTTAGCTAAGGTGTCAAAGGTTACAGGGAGAAGGTGGGAGAATGGGGTTAAGAGGGATAAAAAAATAAGCCATGATGGAATGGCAGAGCAGACTCGATGGGCTGAGTGGCTTAATTCTGCTCCTATGTCATATAGTTTTATGTTCCTCCAACACTTTATTATAGCATAGGTCAAAAGTGAAATTTATACAGGCATGTCTTAAACATAAGGGCAGTGTCCAAACCAGCTGCAAGTATGCTGCTTGGCCTCTTAGGGCATATCTGTGTGTTATAATTTTAATAGCTGCTAGCAGCTCTTGAATCTAACTGATGCCTCCTGAATGAGGAACTGCCCATTGTCTCCAATCACCTCTGTACATCTTGGGGAGTGGGGGGGGGGTGAGGTGTGGGAGAAGTGAGGGTCAGAATATTTACTGAAGCAACCACATAAAAATAGAGGTCAGAGTCTGGGAATGCTGTAGCAAGCGGCTCAATTCGTAAATTCCTATCTGCTTCTCTTCATCTGCAAAGGTTCGGAAGGATGGACAACTTGTCTGGATGAATGCAGTTCCTACGAACTCAAGCAGCTCAAAACATCTGGACAAATCAGACACTTTGTTACCTTGTCACCATCATAGAATTCCTATCCCTCCACCACTGTCGCTCTGCTTAAGTGCACTGTCCACAAAATGAACTGCCGACATTGCCTGATCTACTCCAGCAGCTCTTCCCAAACCCCCAGTCCCTACCAACACAGAGTACAAGGGTAGCAAACACATAGGAAGACCGGCACCTATGGCAGGGCAGCATGGCACAACGCTCTACAGTTCCAGCAAGCCAGTTTCAATTCCCACTGCTGCCTGTAAAGAGTTCGTATGTTCTCCTTCGGGTGCTCTAGTTACCTCCCACAGTCCAGAGACGTACTAGTTGGTAGGTTACTTGGTCATTGTAAATTGTCCCATAATTAGCCTAGGGTTAAATTGGGGATTGCTGGGTGGTGCAGCTCGAAAGGCCGGAAGGGCCTACTCCACACTGTATGTCAATAAATATATATTTTCCTCCAAACCACTCAAATATTCTGGCCTGGACATATATTCCTGAGCTGTAGAAATAAATACTTCCAGCAAAAAAAACTGTAGCAGTTCAAGGTGGCATTCATGGGCAACAAACACATTTTTTAAAATTGAACCTATGATGATCAGCGGATCTTTAGTGCACATCTCTGAGACTGACTGGCCTGCTTTTGTGACCAGCTGAATAGCAAATCATTTTATTTCAGATTATCTGTGAGTACTTGAACATATTTCTTCAAAACTTACAGAACATTTGTCTTCTGGTTCTAAATGAAAGTTGAACAGGTGCAAACATCCAACAATCAAAGCTTCATCACCAAATCTTGTATCTTTTGAGATTTGGGCTGTGTCTTGAACCAAGTATTGAAAAATGCATTTACCAAGGAGGGAAAATGAATACAAGATTCTTAGATAACACAATGTCACTGACAATAGTCAGATAGCTAATATTCAGATCAAAGCAGATAAAATATATACTAAAAAATGAAAGCATGTGGAAGATGCAGTCTGGAATTTATACTTCAGGATTTTTTCGGACAGTCTGATAAATGGAAATAAAAGAGGAAATAGAGATAAAACTGAAAGTGAGAATTGAGTAGCAACGCGATCGACTATCCCTCAGCTCAACATTTCACCTTCTGCATGAGCATAATCATACTTAAGGTGTCTGAAATTTTGAACTGGTTGTCAGTTACCTCAGCGTGACAATTTTTGCCAAGTAAAATTACTATTTTATATGATCTTTGCATTGAAATTAGGGCTGGAAGAAATTCAGCTCTTTGATTATCTGACTTGGCACTTACACCATATGTCTTCCGTTGACCTTCATGGGTTAAACTAAGCTTTCTTGAATAAATTGTGATAATTCAAGGTAACAAGCTAAGTACAGCAATCTCTTACAGTCTAGGAGGATTTGTGCAATGCATCATGGTCAAAGTTATGCACAATTCATTCCAATGAAAAATAGCTTTGTTAATAAAAGATATGTATTCAAAACAGTCAATGACACCATAGTGAATATTCATAAATCAAACATTTGTAAATTGAGGAATTACTGTATTTCAGGCCAGAGTCAGGCTGTTCATGAACAAGTTCTGTAAATTAAAATACTAAGATTTCACTACAAACACTGTTTCACTCTACCCAATTACCCTGTACATTACACAGGTCAATTAATCATTCCAGTTTTGAAGGTTACATTAGTATTTAGTATAGTTTGATTTAATTCTGTTCCTTATCACAAAATTCCACCCAGGTTGAACATATTCTGTGGGAGACATCAGACCTGGTGTGCCCAGAGTGCAGTAAAATATGATGGTTTGTGCTCTGAGGTGACTCTGCATATTTCTATCACAAACAGGAGACTGTGGATTTTGCCTGATGGGCCATGATTTCCTGTCATACTTCCACCATCCTGAATATTCTGTCATAATAAGCCCATCCCATGAGGAGGCATCTTTCCTCCGCTCACAGCTGATATTACGGTATGTGGCTGTTTTGACCGTACAAAAGACTTTGATATCAACAGTGGGGCTGTAAAGAATCCTTGTCAAATATTACTGCCTTCAGAAACTCATTTCCATCCATACTTGCTACATTATAGCATGAAAGCTATAAGTCTATTGAATGTGTCCCTCACATATCTAATTCCAGTGTATATTGAATTAAATAAATCTACAGGACAATGTCAAACAATTTAACTTCAGTTACCTCTGGTCAAGGATCATTGTGATTCCACCTTCAGTCATCAAGCTTCAGTGCACAATGCACTCAGAATTCATATTGAAATCATATTGGGAACTAAAAACGTTTCCCATATCTTGGGGGACAATCTCAGCAAAGAGAGACATCGGTAACCAAATTCACCTTTTCTTTAACTCGGAGGAACATAGTATTGAAAGGTCAAGACCTCCAACTTGGCACAGGGTTATTGGCCAGTTGAAGGGGGTGCGGGAACTGGGTACCCAGTGCGTTTAAAGAAAGTGTGGGAACTAGGGCCTCAGTAAATGGAAAGCAACAGGGGAGATGAGAACCCAGTGAGCTAAGCTGATAGCAACTTGTTTGAGTTTCATCGGTGCCTCTGTTGAGGACCTCACCTAAAGGAGGGCGATAATTGATGGTAGGACTCTCCCTTAGTACTACTCTAGAGTCAAATTTTATGTGTTTCTCATGTCTCTAGTGTGAGATTTGGACCCACAAACTTGTGATTCAAGCCGGAGTATGAACCTCAGTGAACACTTCAGTTCATTGACTTTTGTTTCCCCTGTGCCCATCTCAATATAGGAAAATAAGCCATTTGATTATTACTCTCCAAGACGTGTTCAAAGACACGACACCTGCACCCCACAAGACTAAATATCAAAAGGCGAATGTGCTGAATGGACAACAGTCCAAGGAAGCTGAACCAGTCAATGGGCTTTGCCTTTATTTAATATCAAGAGCTAACCATGAGAAAAGAAGCAAGTCCTTGCAGATTGTAGACTTTAAAAGAAAATAAATTCCGGTCTTTCTGGCAACTATAATGATTTTCCCTGCAAATCCTGTTCAAAGTGGCACATATGCTGTAGGGTCTTGATAGGGTCGATGTGGAGAGAATGTTTCCTCTTGTGGTAGTATCAGGAGATTAGGTGTCACTGGGGAAGAAATGCGATCTAAGTGACTGACTCTAGTAATTGTTGGTGCCAGATGGGGTGGTTTGAGTATCTCAGAAACTATTTGTCTTCTGGGATTTTCATGCACAAAAGTTTCTACAGTTTACAGATAATGGTGTGCAAAACAAAAAACATCCGATGAGTGGCCTTGTTAATGAGAGATGTCAGAGGAGAATAGCCAGACCAGCTCAAGCTGACAAGAAGATAATAGTAACTGAAATAACCATGTGTTACAACAGTGGTGTGTAGAAGAGCATCTCTGAGTGCACAACACGTCAAACCTTGAAGTGGATGGGCTACAGCAGCAGAAGACCTCACCTGGTTCCACTCCTGTAGTTAATAAACTGAGTGTATATACTTTGAAATTTGAACTTTAAACATTTCTGTTTCCATTTCAAGTTTTCCAGCAGCTAATGCATTTTATTTCTGGATTTCTAGCAAATGGCCAATTTTATCAAATTATGAAATGTATGTTAACTTAGGTTTACATTATCAATTTTCACCACTTTTTTAATGTACTGTTCTGTTGAAAAAAAAACTCATTTTCATGGAAAAGCATGCTCTTGACAATAATCTTGAACTTGAACTTGAGATTAGGAAGAGCAGCAATGGCATTTTATGTGGAATCATCACATCCAAGGATAATTTTGGAAGAGAAGGAAAAGTTCTTTGCAGACAGGGGGCTTGACTTTATATTTGCTGTGATTATTTTCAGGTTATGATGGTAACATTGAAGAATAATTAAAAATGTGTATCATGTTTCAGCTTAGCATATGTAGAGTCAAACTGCTTAGATATCAGTGAATGATTCTCTCAGGTACATTACAGCACAGCTTAAGACAGTAAGTGGCATTTGGCATTTAGCCTAGAAGGAAAACATTTCTCTGGAATGTGATTAAATAGTCACATCCGACATGTATTATGCAAACAGACATCCCAGAGATTATGTGCATGAAGATGCTTCAAGAAAACCAAAATCAATGGACTATCTTTCGTGAAATCACAAGGGAGAGATCCGAATGTATATTTAAATAAAAGTCCTTGAAATTAAATCTTTAACTGTTTAACCGTAAATTTTTAAATCTACACATGAAAGCACAAGCATAGAGAAACAAGAACTTAAGCACATTGTAGAAAAGAACAGACAATGCAGGAGCTATTTAACATGATATGTCTGTTATAGCTCATCAAATTAGTTTCACCTCCCCAGTTCTTTTGAAAACATAGCGCTACAAATATTTTATTTTGCAAATTATACTCAGGTTACTTTGAAAGTGGTTACTGAATCTATTTGCACTGCTTTCTAGCATTTGTTTTTAGGAACTGATGATCGTGGTAAACGGAAGCTCACAGAAGTTAAGGCTTGAATACTCATTTACCTTCCCAGGGTTTGGGTGTTCCACAGTTCCCCTGATCAATTGCAAGCAGTTTGAGAGAGGAGGCAGGGAATCTAATTTAACTTCAAAGGCCAAGCACTGATGGCTCAAATGATGCCCACAAATGATGAGGTGAATGGTCACTGTACAGATAAGGAGGAAAAGAAAAATAAAGATAGATCCTCAGAGGACACTGTAAGTCATTATTTAGTCATTGCATCATAGAACACCACAGCACGGAAACAGGCCCTTCGCCCCATCAACCTGCAACCAGACCATACCCCTCCATACCCCTCCCATCCATGTACCGAAACAAATTTCTCTTAAGTGTTGAAATCGCACCTGCATCCACCATTTCCACAATCAATACCTATGCATACCTCTTTCAAATCTCCCCTCAATCTTCTGCGCCCTAGGCCCTACCTCAGGTCCTCAAGTCCTGGCAACATGTTTGTAAGTTATCTCTGCACTCCTTCAACCTTTTTGACATCTTTCCTGTAGGTAGTTGACCAAAACTGCACACAATACTCTAAATTAGGCCTCACCAACATCTTATACAACTTCAACATAACATCCCAACTCCTGTCCTCAATACTTTGACTTATGAAGCCCAATGTGCCAAAAACTTTCTTTACGATCGTATCTCCCTGTGACACCACTTTCAAGGAATTACAGATGTGTATTCACAGATGCCTCTGTCCTACCCCACTCCTCGATGCCCTAATGCTCACCATGTAAAACCTACCCTGGTTAGTCCACCCAAAGTTCAACACCTCACACTTGCCTGCATTAAATTCCAACTGCCATTTTTCTGCCCATTTTTCCACTTTTCCAGATCCCACTGCAAGCTTTACTAGTTTTCCTCGCTGTCCACTGCACCCTCAATCTTGATGTCATCCGCAAATTTGTCGGTTCAGTTAACCACATTATCATCCAGATTATTGATATCGATGACAAACAACAACAGACCCAGCACTAATCCCTGAGGCAACTGAACCCTCTTGACCAACCTCCCATGTGGGACATTGTCAAAGGCCTTGCTAAAGTCCATGTAGGCAACGTCCACTGCTTTGCCTTCATCACTTTTACTGGTAGCTTGTTCTAAGAACTCTATAAGGTTGGTTAGACACGAGCTACCATGCACAAAGCCATGTTGACTGCTCTTAATCTGTCCTTATCTATCCAAAAACTTACATATAAGGTTCCTTCACATACCTTCCAATAACTTACCCACTACTGATGTCAGGCTCACTGGCCTATAACTTCCTAGATTATGCTTACAGCCTTCCTAAAACAACAGAACAACATTCGCTATACTAGAATCCTCCAGCAACTCTCCTGTGGCTAAGGATGTTTTAAATATCTCTGTGAGGGCCACTGCACCAGCCTCTATCAGGATCTGAGGGGATACCCCGTCAGGCCCTGAGGATTAATCAACCTGAATTTGCCTCAAGACACCAAACACCTCCTCCTCTGTAATCTGCATATGGTCCATGACTTCAGTTGCTTAGCCTCATATCTATAAAATTCTGTGTCCATGTCCCAAGTTAATATGGATGCATAAAAATCCATTTAAGATCTCCCCCATCTCTTTTGGCTCCATGCATAGATTACCCAGTGTAATCTACCAGAGGACCGATTCTGTCCCTTGCTATTCTTGTGCTCTTAATATATCTGTAGAAGCCCTGAGGATTAATAGACAATAGGTGCAGGAGTAAGCCATTCAGCCCTTCGAGCCAGCATCACCATTCACTGTGATCATGGCTGATCATCCACAATTAGTACCCTTTTCCTGCCTTCTCCCCATATCCCTTCACTCCGCTATCTTTAAGAGCTCTATCTAACTCTTTCCTGAAAGAATCCAGAGAGTTTCCCTCCACCGCCTTCTGATTCTCCTTCATCTTGTCTGAAAGTGCAACCTCATGCCTTCTTTTGGCCCTCCTGATTTTATTCTAAAGTATTCTCTTGCATTTCCTATACTCCTGAAGTACCTCATTTGCTCCTTCCTGCCAATATCTATCATACACCTATTTTCTTAACCAGGACCTCAATATCTCTCAAAAGCCAAGGTTTCCTAAACCTTTCAATAGACAATAGACAACAGGTGCAGGAGTAGGCCATTCGGCCCTTCGAGCCAGCACCGCCATTCACTGTGATCATGGCTGATCATCCACTATCAGTATCCAGTTCCTGCCCTATCCCCATAACCTTTGATTCCCCTATCTTTAAGAGCTCTATCCATCTCTTTCTTGAAAGCATCCAGAGACTTGGCCTCCACAGCCTTCTGTGGCAGAGCATTCCACATATCCACCACTCTCTGGGTGAAAAAGTTTTTCCTCAACTCCGTTCTAAATGGCCTACCCCTAATTCTTAAACTGTGGCCTCTGGTTCTGGACTCACCCATCAGTGGGAACATGCTTCCTGCCTGCAGCGTGTCCAATCCCTTAATAATCTTATATGTTTCAATAAGATCCCCTCTCAGCCTTCTAAATTCCAGAGTATACAAGCCCAATCGCTCCAATCTTTTGACATATGACAGTCCCGCCATCCCGGGAATTAACCTTGTGAACCTACGCTGCACTCCCTCAATAGCAAGAATGTCCTTCCTCAAATTTGGAGACTAAAACTGCACATAGTACTCCAGGTGTAGTCTCACCAGGGCCCTGTACAGCTGCAGAAGGACCTCTTTGCTCTTATACTCAATTCCCCTTGTTATGAAGGCCAGCATACAATTAGCTTTCTTCACTGCCTGCTGTACTTGCATGCTTGTTTTCAGTGACTGATGTACAAGAACATCTAGATCTCGTTGTGCTTCCCCTTTTCCTAAATTGACTCCATTTAGATAATAATCTGACTTCCTGTTCTTACCACCAAAGTGGATAACCTCACATTTATCCACATTAAACTGCATTTGCCATGCATCTGCCCAATCACCCAGCCTGTCCAAGTCACCCTGCATTCTCATAACATCCTCCTCACATTTCACACTGCCACCCAGCTTTGTGTCATCAGCAAATTTGCTAATGTTACTTTTAATTCCCTCAACTAAATCATTAATATATATTGTAAACAGCTGCGGTTCCAGCACTGAATCCTGCGGTACCCCACTGGTCACCGCCTGCCATTCTAAAAGGGACCCGTTAATTGCTACTCTTTGTTTTCTGTCAGCCAGCCAACTTTCAATCCATGTCAGTACTCTGCCCCCAATACCATGTGCCCTAATTTTGCCCACTAATCTCCTATGTGGAACTTTATCAAAGGCTTTCTGAAAGTCCAGGTACACCGCACTCACTGGCTCTCCCTTGTCCATTTTCATAGTTACATCCTCAAAAAATTCCAGAAGATTAGTCAAGCATGATTTCCCCTTCGTAAAACCATGCTGACCCGGACGAATCCTGTTACTACTATCCAGATGTGTCGAAATTTCATCTTTTATAATTGACTCCAGCATCTTTCCCACCACCAACGTCAGGCTAACCGGTATATAATTCCCTGTTTTCTCTCTTCCTCCCTTCTTGAAGAGAGGGACAACATTAGCCACCCTCCAATCCACAGGAACTGATCCTGAATCTATAGAACATTGGAAAATGATTACCAATGCGTCCACGATTTCTAAAGCCACCTCCTTAAGTACCCTGGGATGCAGACCATCAGGTCCCGGGGACTTATCAGCCTTCAGACCCAACAGCCTATCCAACACCATTTCCTGCCTAATATAAATTTCCTTCAATTCATCCATTACCCTCGGTCCTTTGGCCACTATTACATCTGGGAGATTGTTTGTGTCTTCCCTAGTGAAGACAGATCCAAAGTACCTGTTCAACTCATCTGCCATTTCCTTGTTCCCTGTAATAAATTCACCCGCTTCTGTCTTCAAGGGCCCAATTTTGGTCTTAACTATTTTTTTCTTTTCACATACCTAAAGAAGCTTTTACTATCCTCCCTTATATTCTTGGCTAGTTTACCTTCATACCTCATTTTTTCTCCGCTTATTGCCTTTTTAGTTACCTTCTGTTGCTCTTTAAAAGTTTGCCAATTCTCCGGCCTCCCACTCATCTTTGCTATGTTATACTTCTTCTCTTTTATTTTTATACTGACCATTACTTCCCTTGTCTGCCACTGCCTCCCCTTACTCCCCTTAGGATCTTTCTTCCTCTTTGGAACGAACTGATCCTGCACCTTCCACATTATTCCCAGAAACACTTGCCATTACTGTTCCACTGTCGTCCCTGCTAGGGTATTGTTCCATTGAACTTTGGCCAGCTCCTCCCTCATAGCACCATAGTTCCCTTTGTTCAACTGTAATACTGACACTTCCGAGTTTCCCTTCTCCCTCTCAAATTGTAGATTAAAACTTATCATATTATGGTCACTACCTCCTAATGGCTCCTTTACCTCGTGGTCCCTGATCAAATCCAGTTCATTGCACAACACTACATCTAGAATTGCATTCTCTCTGGTAGGCTCCAGTACAAGCTGTTCTAAGAATCCATCTCGGAGGGACTCCACAAATTCCCTTTCTTGGGGTCCAGTACCAACCTGATTCCTCCAGTCTACCTGCATGTTGAAGTCCCCCATAACAACTGTAGCATTACCTCTGCGACATGTCAATTTTAACTCTTGATTCAACTTACACCCTACATCCAGACTACTGTTTGGGGGCCTGTAGATAACTCCCATTAGGGTCTTTCTACCCTTAGAATTTCTCAGTTCTATCCATACTGACTCTACGTCTCCTGATTCTATGTCCCTCCTCGCAAGGGACTGAATATCATTCCTCACCAACAGAGCCACCCCACCCCCTCTGCCCATCAGTCTGTCCTTTTGATAGGACGTATACCTTGAATATTCATTTCCCAGGCCCTGTCCACTTGAAGCCATGTCTCTGTTATTCCCACAACATCATACTCACCAATTTCCAACTGTGCCTCAAGCTCGTCCACTTTATTTCTTATACTCCGTGCATTCACATATAGTACTTTTAATTTATTACTCCCCTCACCTCCCATATCAACCTTGCCTTTTATTCAGATAGGAACATACAAGCTCTGAGCTCTATATATTTGACTTTTGAAGGCCTCCCACTTACCAAGTACACCTTTGTCAGAAAACAGCCAGTCCCAATCCACACTTGTCAGGTCCTTTCTGATACCATCAAAACTGGCCTTTCTGCAATGTAGAATCTCATTCCAAGGACCAGACCTATTCTTCTCCATAATTACCTTGAAAGTCATGTTATTATAATCACTAGATGCAAAGTATTCCCCTACACAAATTTCTGTCACCTGCCCTGTCTCAGATATAGTATTGCACATTCTCTAGTTTGGTTAAAGTTAAGCTCATGTATTACCATAACCTTATGTTTCTTGCAACAGCCTGCAAGCTCTCTACAAACTTGCTCCGCTAAATCACATGGACTGTTGGGTGGTCGGTAATATAATCCCATTAACGTAGTCATCCCTTTCTTATTCCTCAATTCCACTCCTATAGCCTCAGGAGATGAGCGCTTCAGTCTGCCCTTGCTGAGCATTGCTGTGATATTTTCCATGACTAGCAATGCCACCACTCCCCATTTAATCCCTCCCGCTCAATCACATCTAAAACAAAGGAACCCTGCAACACTGGAGTTGTCAGTCCTGACCCTCCTGTAACCAAGTCTCACTAGTGGCTACAATGTCATAATTCCACGTGCCGATCCATGCACTAAGGTCATCCGCCTTTCCTACAACACTCCTTGCATTGAAATATACACAACTCAGAACATTAGTCCCACCATTCTCAGCCGTTTGATTCCTGATTTTGTATGTAGGCTTAGCAACATCTTTCTCATAAATATCTATCTGCTCTGGTTCCCATCCCCCTGCAACTCTAGCATAACTGCCCCTCTCCCCTACCCTGTGCAGCTCTAGAAAACCTTCCCACAAGGATATTAGTCCCCCTCCAATTCAGCTGCAAGCTTTCCTTTCTGTACAGGCCCCACCTTCACTTCTATTATTCAGTTCGAAGTTTTGGGCGGAGAGGTATTTGCAAGAGCCACGTTTACTGGTCGTCACAAATTGCCCTTGTATTGGACGGCCAGCTTCAAAGTTAAGCAGGCTGGTATGGAGTCACATATTGCCTGACAGGAAAAGGAGGCAGATTGCCTTCCCTGGAGGTCATTGGTGAATTAAATGTATTTTACAATAACCTCATAATTTTGTAACCATCATTACTAACAATTGTCTTTTCTTAAATTTACATCCAGATTAATAACTGAATTTAAATTCCACAGGTACCATGGTCAGATTTGAACCAAAGGTCTCTGAACTGTTGATTAAGACTTCTAGGTTACAAGATCACAATTTCACTGTCATGTCCTTTCAATGTTATGAATATAACTATTATGTATGTCTTCAAACCACTCCACTTCTGAAAAGCTCGGAGTGGACTTGGAGTTGTTCAATCATCACGGAACAGCCCCACTGCCCAGTTTTGACTTCACACTGGAAGGAAGCATCATCAATGAAACAGAAGGACTGAAAGGATAGCACAGCAGTAATAAAGCATTTTACTTGCCTCACTAGCAAGTGAGGTTTTAGTACTACACTGGAGATACGATGTGGGTACATTTAAATAGAGCTACAGTATTTTACTTGGTTACAATTTTGGGGTTGGCCAGAGACCTGGATACCAAAGATGGGGCAATACATTTGAAAGGCAGAACGTTGTCATGTGCTTGATTGATAGCGATACATTTAAAAGCTAATAGGCAAGAGAATTAATTGCAGACACAACTGGTCTGAAAGAAAACAAGTGGATTTCATGGGAGCAATAGCAGGGAGCAAAATAGAATACTTGGAATAAAAAGACGGTATGTGTTATTTAGAATGAAAAGAACAAAATAAATAATTTAATATTTTTGTATCAGTATGTCTCTGTGTCTGTGTGCATGTGTGTGTCTGTGTATGTGAGTGTGTGCCTGTGTGTCTCTCTGTGTGCGTGAGTGTGCGTGTGTCTGTCTCTGTGCATGTGCATGTCTGTTTGCGTGTGTGTGGCTGTGTGCGTGTGTGTGTGCGTGTGTGTGTATGTGTTTGACTGTGTCTGTGTGTCTGTGTGCCTGTGTGTCTGTGTGTGTGTGTCTCTGTGTCTGTGTGCATGTGTATGCGTGCACGCGCGTGTGTGTGTGTGTGTGTGTGTGTGTGTGTGTGTGTGTGTGTGTTTGTTGCTCAGGGTTATTATCACTGTCTTATGTGACATGAAATTTGTTGTTCTGTGACAACAAATATGCAGAGTAAACAGATACACTCAGCAGCCACTTTATTAGGTACACCTGTGCACCTGCTCATTAACACAAATATCTAATCAGCCAATCATGTGGCCACAACTCAATGCATAAAAGCACGCAGACATGGTCAAGAGGTTCAGTTGTTCAGACTAAAAATCAGAATGAGGAAGAAATGTGATCAGTGACTTTTACCATGGAATGATTGTTGGTGCCAGACGGGATGGTTCGGGTATCTCAGAAACTGCTGTTCTCCTGGGTTTTCACACACAACAGTCTATAGAATTTACAGAGAATGGTGCAAAAAACAAAAACTAGTGAGCAGCAGTTCTGTGAGCGAAAGCACCTTGTTAAGCCTCATACATGGAGTGAGGCATCAAAGGGGCTGACACTACTCTGGCTGTCCACACGCCATCACAGAGCACATGAGGGAACCCCAGAGAGAGGCCAGACTGGTTCAAGCTGAAAGGAAGGTGACAATACCTCAAATAACCATGCGTTACAACAGTGGTGTGCAGAGGGGCATCTCTGGATGCGTAACATGTTGAACCTTGAAATGATGGGCTACAACAGCAGAAGACCACAAACATACTCCCAGCGGCCACTTTATTAGATACAGGAGCTAGCTAATAAAGTGGCCACTGAGCATAAAATTACTATAAATTATGAAATAAATAAATAGGACAAAGAAAGAAGTAATGAGGTAGTGTTCACGGAATATCCAGAAAACTGGAGGCGGAAGGGAAGAAGTAGTTTCCAAAGTTTTGTATGTGGGTCTTCAGACTTTCTGTACCTCCTTCCTGATGATGGTAACAAGCACAGGGTAGGTCCCGGATAGAGAGGATCCTTGGTAGTGGATGCTGCCTTCTCATGGCAATGCCGTTTGATAATGTCCTCAGTGATGGGGAAGGCTGTGCCCATGAGTCTAAACCCTTTGCAGCATTGTACTGCATGGCAAAGGAAACAACGAAGCTGCAGCCATTGGGCAATGTGTCACTAAGTTTCGATATGGCCCAAGTGCGGAGCAAGGGACAATAGTTCACAGACTATCACAGTTAGGCAGAAACAGAGTTAGGTGGACAACAGGGCCGTTATCTAGAACTCTCAAATGGAAAATGAAGCCAACACTGTGGCTGAAAGGAATAATTAAATATAAAATGAATACCGCTAGTCTGCAGAGTTAGTTGACTCGATAGTCCAATTTCTCAAGCAAGGCCAAATGCAACCAGGCAGCAAAACATTGCTGTGCTTTGCTCAAGTCTCGACAAGTGCTACAATGAAAAGAATGGAGTTAAATATTGTCACGGTGAAATAATAACTAGCTGACTATGGATATTCAGAAGTGCATTTGCCATATCTGCCGCACTGCTGAATCTGTGGTGGTGCCACAATGGGCTCAAAGCAGTCTATGAGATCCCAAATAAAATGTATAGGACACCTCACATTCTGTCATGGAATCACTCTATCAAACATCTTAGCTAGTATGACCCAGCATGCGTGTTAGGTGCAGCCAGACTTAGAAGAACAGGTGGACGAAATGAGGAATCAAGGGAGTAGGTGGCCACAAGTCACAACATCAAGAGAATAGGTTTCATGTGGGAGCCACTGCAACAGTATTCCAGCCACCCATTGAAGAATGTCAAGATCAATCATGGGGTTATTGTAAAGCTGTCAGGAAGTAGAAACTGCACGGTGAAGGTTGCCAAAAGGACTCAAAAGGTTGATGTAAACCAGTCGGCATAGGCACATGATACATCAATGGTAATTGGAAATATAATAGGTGGGACAAACATGGACCTGAGCTTTGGTTCTACAATGCAACTGTCATTGGGTGGGATGTGGCTTTAGGAGGAGCAAGTAGACCGAACCACTCTGCTGGTAGAAGGAATTGCCCAACGTTGAGAACTTCAGGGCACTTCAGGGATAACACTGCCAACTTAGCACCTGAAATCAACAAGACCAATTGATCAATTGCGCTTCAAATTGATTGATTCAATAACTGTATATTTAAATATTTATTTTAACCTATTGTACAAACTTGTGTACAAAGTACTTGTTCTTTTTTACAGGGAAAGCAGTAGAGTTTACAAAGCTACCTTTACAAACCACGTGTACCATGTGTTAAGACGTTGATATGGTGTTGTGTTAGACTCGAGCATATTCTGTTTGATGGCTCTATCTATTATTTGCAGCACTAAATAATCTAGAGACACTAGAAACAGTTAACTTGTTTATATGGTACAGCTAGAAGCTTTTGTTTTGCTATTGGGGCTTCAACTGACCGTGTGGCTCCCTCTGGTGGTGACGAGGACAAAACCAGAGACCTATTTTGAACAGTACCAGGTAAAGATTCTGCATCCTGCTGGCGGGTTCATAAAATATAATTCTGCAATACTTCAGTTTACCAGAAATAAATTTAAAATAAGAAAGAAAATTCAAAGTAAAATGTTCCAAGATACAGATGCTACAGGCGTGACAGGCACATGTTAGCAAGGTGGGGGCAATAGTCTTTTTGAGAAGGGAGGATGTAACAGCTGGGGAATCATACAGGTAGAACCATTTGCAGAACCCCCAGGTGTAAGTGGGAACTTGAGGAGCAGATGGAATTGCTTATAGTGTAATAATAATAAATATTAGTGAAAGATTCAAGATTCAAGTTTGTTTATCACACGTACATGGAAACCTACAGTGGAATGTGTCATTTGCGTTAACAATCAACACACCTCGGGGTGTGCTGGGGGGTAGCCCGCAAGTGTCGCACACGTTCCAGCAATGGCGTAGCATGCCCACTATGGAAGAACAACGCAGGCAACAAAACCACAGAAAAACAAAAAGGATTTTAATATCCCCCAATATTAACTGGCCACCCAGGGTGTTAAGGGAGTGGACAGGGTGGAGCTTGTGAAACGTGCCCAGGAATGTTTCCTGAGTATATATACAGAGGGCCATACTGGAGTGTGCAATATCGGATTCCTCTTAGGGAATGAGGCACGCAAGAAACTAAAATAGAAATCAAGGGGCAATTTGCCTCTTGTGACCATAATTCTATTAATTTTAAAATAGTGATGGACAAAGATCAGTCAGGTCCACAGGTTAGAGTCCTAATCTTGGAGGAATTGGACAGCATCTAGCAGAGGTTGATTGGGTGAACGCATTTGAAAGGAAAGGATCAGGTGGCAAGTTGGAGGCTTTTATCAAGCATCAGGAGCAACGTATTCCTGTTAGGGTGAAGAGTAAATCCAACAAGTTTTGGTTGCAAAGAGATATTGAGGCTCTGGTCAAGAAAAAGAAGGAAGCAATCATTGGGTCTAGGTGGCTAGGGATGAGTGAATACCTTGATGACTATAAGAGATTAAGAATATTGTAAGTGGAAAATCAGGAGGGCAAAAAGAGGGTATGAAATGGATCTGGCAGGTAAGGTTAAGAAAAATCCAAGTAGTTCTATAGGTATATATATATATATATATATATATGGAGGTAGGGAGTGAGAGAGGGAGAGGGAGAGGGAGAGGAAGGAGAGGGAGAGAGGGAGAGGGGTGAGAGGGAGGGGGGAGGGAGGAGGGAGGGAGAGAGAGAGAGAGCATGAATGAGAATTTTAAAAATTGGTTACCTTAAATTATTGAATTCAATGCTGAGTCCTAAGGTCTGTAACAAGGTGAGTTGTTATTTCTTAACCTTAGATGGAAGGGATTTTAAAAATATATATCTCCTCAGTGTTTATTGAGGAGAAAATCGTGGTTGCTGAACAGATAAGGGAAAGAAGAGAAGGACATACCTTGGAATGGAGGCCAATGACTAGTGGGGTGCCGCAGGAGTCAGTGTTGGAACCCTCGTTATTCATTAATTATATAAATAATTTGGATGCGAATGAAGGAGGCTTGATCAGCAATGAATGTTGATAGTGAGGAAGGGGTTTGTATATTACAAGAGGATCCTGATCAGTTAGGGAAATGGCAAATAGATTTCAATACAGCTAAGTCTGAGGAGATGCATCTTGGAAAATCAAACTAGTGTAGGACTTATACTGTAAACATTACGGGGTACAGCGGAACAACAGCCTAAATGATTTTAAGATGCTGTACTGCATCCTTAGTGGAAGAACTGCACTTCTTGTACCACAGAGAGCCAGCAGTCCATGCAGACACGGGATTAGGACTAGCTCTTCACCCTTCTTCATGATCCTGTCCACCTCTCTGTGCTTTCACTACAATTTAAAACTTTTCTTTATCTGTAATTTTACCCACTTCTGCCTCTCACCCCACAGGTACGACCTGATTAGCATATTTCTTTATGACACTGAAGGAGGCCATCTCAGCCCATCACGTTTACGCCGGCTTTCAGAGCAATTCCATTCCTGACTAATTTTTTCCGTAACCCATCCTCCCCACATTCTATTGACCACCTATGCTCAAGAGGCAATTTTACAGTGGTCAATGAACCTAGGAGTTGGGAGGTGAGAGGAAACAGGAGCAGCCAGAGAAAACGCACACAGCCACGGGAAGAACATGCAGCCTCCACACAGACAGTATCAGAGGTTAGGATTTAAACTGGAGCACCGGAGATTTGAGGCAGCAGCTTGATGAGCTGCACTACTGTACCGCATTTTCTTGTTCATACCAGAGACTCCACTCTGGAGTCCTGGACGCAGCAATGCAAGAATAACTAGACCGCACGTGAGGCTCAAGATGTGTCTTGAAATGCTTTACCCCATTAACTGCAGTGCCTGCTCCAAACTGTGCTCAGTTCACCACACGTCCATCGCTTAAATTCTCAAGACCTGCTGCCTGAACAGACTGGGAAGGAAGTCACAGCATTTGTTTACACGCTCGCAGCAACTGTTGACAAAGAAAAAATAACTAAATGTAGCTCGCTCCCTTACAGAAGCAGAATCTGGTTTAATGTCACTGATGTATGTCATGAAATTTGTTATTTTGTGGCAGCAATATGTGTAATACATTAAAAATTACTCTAAGTGACAATAAGAAATGAAAAAGCCTAAACATTGCAAAAAGTGAGTAAAATGGTGAGGTGGTCATCATGGACTGTTCAGGAATCTGATGGTGGAGGGGAAGAAGCTATTCATAAATAATTGAGTGTGCATCTTCAGGCCCCTGTACCTCCTCCCTGCTTGTAGGAATGAGAAGAAAGTATGTCCTGGATGGCAAGGGTCCTTAATAATGAATGCCACCTTATTGAGGCAGTGCCTTTTGAAGAAGTCCTTGATGGTGCAGAGGCTAATAACTATGGTGGTGCTGGGAGTCTACAACCACCTACAGTTTTTTTTCGATCCTGTGCATTGGAGCCTCCACACCAGGCAGTGATGCAACCAATCAGAATGCTCTCCACCGTACTTCTACAGAAATTTGCTAGTCTTTGGTGACATACCAAATGTCCTCACACTCCAAATGAAGTGTAGCCACTGGCATGCCTTCTTCGTCATTGGGCCCAGGATAAATCCTGGAAGAAGTTGACACCCATGAACTTGAGGCTGCTCACCCTTTCCACAGTGGACCACCTTGATAAGTACGGCTATGTATTCTCCTGATTTCTGCTTCCTGAAGTCCACAATCAATTTCTCGGTCTTACTGACATTGAGTGAAAGGTTGTTGTTGTGACACCACTCAAACAGCTGATCTATCGCACTCCTGTATGCCTCCTTGTCATCAGCTGAGGTTCTCCCAGAAACAACTGTGTTGTCAGTAAGAGATCTTCCATGATCTTCCTTGCATTACAGTGAATTTCAAACTGTTAAATGTTGGTGAGTTTTCTTCCTCCTGATCAGTGTCAAATCATCACGACATTATAGTCTGCCTGTTGTGTACATCTCTGGCAAGCATTCTCTACATATAAACTAGAACTCTTAACATTATGACATTAGACACATCCCATAATCCTAAACATAATATTGCGTACTGTTCCCTCTGAACTGTGGAGCGTATGGCCGCGCGGTGACTGAAATGCTCCCACGCACATAGCCTTTGTTGCTGCACAGCTGGAATTTTCTTTTACATAATGTTTTAATAAAGTGCTGCTCAGTTATCAGACCATGTAATAATTTCCTGCTCAGAACAATGGATGGTCCATGCAGCTGTAAAAAAAAATTAGAGGGAACATTGATACTGCATCATTTTAGCATCTGTACTTGTTACCTTCAAAAGAATGAACATTACTGTGGAATTAATTAGGCCAAT
This sequence comes from Mobula hypostoma, assembly GCF_963921235.1. Lineage (NCBI taxonomy): Eukaryota > Metazoa > Chordata > Chondrichthyes > Myliobatiformes > Myliobatidae > Mobula > Mobula hypostoma. The sequence continues at coordinate 111,073,494 of NC_086105.1, read as the reverse complement.
AGGGATCCTGGTCTCTGGAATAAAGTTATGTAAGAAGAAAAGATCATGACATCTTACCTCAAAAACCTAGGTCCAAATCACAGGCTTTGAGATGTTTGCAGATGACATTGGTGCCCAATATGCTACACATCCTATTTCCCATTTTAAACACCCCTCACTCTTATAAATATTCACATAAAATAAATGCAAACAATCAAGTGTTGGAAATCTGACACAAAATTTCAATTAAAAACCACTGCTGAGAAATCACAGATAATTATATTTATAATTGTGCTTAGGGTTCAGATTCTAACCAGTTGGTTGATGCTGGCTTATCTCTCTCTTTCATTTAATGTACATATTTACAACAAAAACAAAGTTGTGGAGCATCCTTACCCCTGTAAAACAGCCCAACCTACTTTGCAAAATTAATGAAAGAGTCACCTATGGAGATTTTTGGGTAGTCATCCAAAAAGCATGGTTAAAGAGACATGACTCAAGGTAAAGAGACACTGATTTACGGAGAGAACTTTAGATCTTAAGACATAGGTTGCTGAAGGTACAACTAGCAATACTAAAGTAAATAAAGTCAGGGACATGTCAGAGGCTAAAACTGAAAAGTACAGTTTCCTCGAAGGAACAAAGGATTTGACTGGTTACAAAGAAAAATGATTCAGTCCAAAAGTGATTCAACAGACTAATTCCTAAAAAGAGATTATGGTCCTATCAAGAGGATAAACAGCTTGGTCTGAATTTTTTGGAGTTTAGAAGTACGAGGGATGATCTTATAGAAATGTGGCAAGGGGCATAATAGAGTAGCACAGGAACTGTCCCTTCAGCCCACAATATTGTGCTGGACTAATTAAGCTAGTAATTAAATTACTAAACTATTTGCTACTGCATACAGTGTGCATAGCTCTCCAGTCTCTGCACATTCATGTACCTGCCTTAGAGTTTCCTGAACACCACTATCCTATTTACACCTACCACCACTGCTGAGAGCACCCACCAGTCTGAGTAAAATATTTGCCCTATACATCACCTTTCAACCTCTCACCTTAAATGAATGCCCTCTAGTATTAGGCAATTTGAGCCTGGGTAAAAGATACCCGCTGTCTATTCTATCTGATGGTGGTGAATCCCTGGCATGGTGTCATTAGAAGTATTTAAAGTGGAAGTAGATACATTTTTAAAATATCACAGGATGGGGACTATAGGAGGAGTTGAAGCCTTGGCTAGGTTACATTTAAATGTCAAGAAAAGGTTAAGAGGCCCAGATGCCCTACTCCATCTCCTAATCTCTTGTACGGTTCATGCAATTTGAAGGTGATTTGTGAAAGTTAAACCTAAGATGCTGCAAGATCAGAAATCAGTGTAAATTGTTGAGCTGGACAGGATGGGACCAATTGGGACACAGGCAGAAGGGATCATGTACACAGGAGATATTGCTGGAAGGCCAGACAGGACGACAGTAGAATATTAATGTTTGAATCTTTTGCGGATGACAGGTTTTGGAACATTTTAGATAACAACATGCCGTCAGGCATCATTTGTGTAAGAGGACTGCACAAATGGTTCAGCCAGGTATGCCAAAATTCACACAAAAATGGAGAAGCTAGTATAATTTTCATAAATCACCAGAAACCCCAGATCAGGTCCAGAGAGGCCCCAGAATGAATGGAAATATGGGACCAGCGCAGGCACCTGAGAATTGTAACTATTTCTTATATGTTACACACCAACACTTTTTAAACTTTTTATTTTCATTTTGTAATTAGTAGGTAATTGCAGGTATGTACGTACTATTTAAAAATATTGCAGTGAGATGCAAGTTGCATGTCACAAGAAGCAAGATTGGCAAATAGAGTACGCAAGTCACGTGGCCAGATCTAAACGGCTTCTGTTTGTCATATTTGATGGCAATTCATATGGCTAGTGAAGGCTGGTGACAAATTTGAGTGTACGTTCTTACAGCTTTTGTTCCTACCTGTGCTCCTTTCTGCATGGCATCAGGTTATCATAAGACAAAATTAGATTAACTTCATAAAAATATCTTTAACCCATGGACTTGGGCTCCAAGGATCCCTTGCTTAATGGCATTGATCCATGGTATAATAAAGGCTGGGAACTCCTGCTTTAACCAAGAAATAGTTAGGGTACTTTCAACAAACTCAAAATTTTTGTGAGGATGAGTTATATTTTAAATTTCTGTATGACATATACTAAAAATTCCCATATTAAAATACAAGTTACATTCTAGCAATTTCAACATGAGTAGAAAAGGACATTATCATTCAATTTATGTGAGAAAAATATTTTAGCTTTTATTACTACATCCCTTAAAAAAGGTTCTGTTTTCATAGAAGAGAATATATAAATGAAAACAACAGGAATTCTGCAGATGCTGGAAATTCAAGCAACATACATCAAAGTTGCTGGTGAACGCAGCAGGCCAAGCAGCATATATAGGAAGAGGTGTAGTCGACGTTTCAGGCCGAGACCCTTCGTCAGGACTAACTGAAGGAAGAGTGAGTAAGGGATTTGAAAGTTGGAGGGGGAGGGGGAGATCCAAAATGATAGGAGAAGACAGGAGGGGGAGGGATAGAGCCGAGAGCTGGACAGGTGATAGGCAAAAGGGGATACGAGAGGATCATGGGACAGGAGGTCCGGGAAGAAAGACGGGGGGGGGGGTGACCCAGAGGATGGGCAAGAGGTATATTCAGAGGGGCAGAGGGAGAAAAAGGAGAGTGAGAGAAAGAATGTGTGCATAAAAATGAGTAACAGATGGGGTACGAGGGGGAGGTGGGGCCTTAGCGGAAGTTAGAGAAGTCGATGTTCATGCCATCAGGTTGGAGGCTACCCAGACGGAATATAAGGTGTTGTTCCTCCAACCTGAGTGTGGCTTCATCTCCACAGTAGAGGAGGCCGTGGACAGACATGTCAGAATGGGAATGGGATGTGGAATTAAAATGTGTGGCCACTGGGAGATCCTGCTTTCTCTGGCGGACAGAGCGTAGATGTTCAGCAAAGCGGTCTCCCAGTCTGCGTCGGGTCTCACCAATATATAAAAGGCCACATCGGGCGCACCGGACGCAGTATATCACCCCAGTCGACTCACAGGTGAAATGATGCCTCACCTGGAAGGACTGTTTGGGGCCCTGAATGGTGGTAAGGGAGGAAGTGTAAGGGCATGTGTAGCACTTGTTCCGCTTACACGGATAAGTGCCAGGAGGGAGATCAGTGGGGAGGGATTGGGGGGGACGAATGGACAAGGGAGTTGTGTAGGGAGCGATCCCTGCGGAATGCAGAGAGAGGGGGGGGAGGGAAAGATGTGCTTAGTGGTGGGATCCCGTTGGAGGTGGCGGAAGTTACGGAGAATAATATATTGGACCCGGAGGCTGGTGGGGTGGTAGGTGAGGACCAGGGGAACCCTATTCCTAGTGGGGTGGTGGGAGGATGGAGTGAGAGCAGATGTACATGAAACTAATCCTAAACTTATTATTAAACCCGCCGATAAGGGGGGTGCTGTTGTAGTCTGGCGTACTGACCTCTACCTTGCCGAGGCACAGCGACAACTCGCGGATACCTCCTCTTATTTACCCCTCGATCGTGATCCCACGAAGGAGCACCAGGCCATTGTCTCCCACACCATCACCGACTTTATCCGCTCAGGGGATCTCCCATCCACTGCTACCAACCTTATAGTTCCCACACCCCGCACTTCCCGTTTCTACCTCCTACCCAAGATCCACAAACCTGCCTGTCCTGGCCGACCTATTGTCTCAGCTTGCTCCTGCCCCACCGAACTCATTTCTGCATACCTCGACACTGTTTTATCACCCCTTGTTCAATCCCTTCCGACCTATGTTCGTGACACTTCACACGCTCTTAAACTTTTCGATGATTTTAAGTTCCCTGGCCCCCACCGCTTTAATTTCACCATGGATGTCCAGTCCTTATATACTTCCATCCCCCATCAGGAAGGTCTCAAAGCTCTACGCTTCTTTTTGGATTCCAGACCTAATCAGTTCCCCTCTATCACCACTCTGCTCCGTCTAGCGGAATTAGTCCTTACTCTTAATAATTTCTCCTTTGGCTCCTCCCATTTCCTCCAAACTAAAGGTGTAGCTATGGGCACCCGTATGGGTCCTAGCTATGCCTGCCTTTTTGTTGGGTTTGTGGAACAATCTATGTTCCGTGCCTATTCTGGTATCTGTCCCCCACTTTTCCTTCGCTACATCGACGACTGCATTGGCGCTGCTTCCTGCACGCATGCAGAACTCATTGACTTTATTAACTTTGCCTCCAACTTTCACCCTGCCCTCAAGTTTACCTGGTCCATTTCCGACACCTCCCTCCCCTTTCTAGATCTTTCTGTCTCTGTCTCTGGAGACAGCTTATCCACTGATGTCTACTATAAGCCTACTGACTCTCACAGCTATCTGGACTATTCCTCTTCTCACCCTGTCTCTTGCAAAAACGCCATCCCCTTCTCGCAATTCCTCCGTCTCCGCCGCATCTGCTCTCAGGATGAGGCTTTTCATTCTAGGACGAGGGAGATGTCTTCCTTTTTTAAAGAAAGGGGCTTCCCTTCCTCCACTATCAACTCTGCTCTTAAATGTATCTCCTCCATTTCACGTACATCTGCTCTCACTCCATCCTCCCACCACCCCACTAGGAATAGGGTTCCCCTGGTCCTCACCTACCACCCCACCAGCCTCCGGGTCCAACATATTATTCTCCGTAACTTCCGCCACCTCCAACGGGATCCCACCACTAAGCACATCTTTCCCTCCCCCCCTCTCTCTGCATTCCGCAGGGATCGCTCCCTACACAACTCCCTTGTCCATTCGTCCCCCCCCATCCCTCCCCACTGATCTCCCTCCTGGCACTTATCCGTGTAAGCGGAACAAATGCTACACATGCCCTTACACTTCCTCCCTTACCACCATTCAGGGCCCCAAACAGTCCTTCCAGGTGAGGCATCATTTCACCTGTGAGTCGACTGGGGTGATATACTGCGTCCGGTGCTCCCGATGTGGCCTTTTATATATTGGTGAGACCCGACGCAGACTGGGAGACCGCTTTGCTGAACATCTACGCTCTGTCCGCCAGAGAAAGCAGGATCTCCCAGTGGCCACACATTTTAATTCCACATCCCATTCCCATTCTGACATGTCTGTCCACGGCCTCCTCTACTGTGGAGATGAAGCCACACTCAGGTTGGAGGAACAACACCTTATATTCCGTCTGGGTAGCCTCCAACCTGATGGCATGAACATCGACCTCTCTAACTTCCGCTAAGGCCCCACCTCCCCCTCGTACCCCATCTGTTACTCATTTTTATGCACACATTCTTTCTCTCACTCTCCTTTTTCTCCCTCTGCCCCTCTGAATATACCTCTTGCCCATCCTCTGGGTCACCCCCCCCCCGTCTTTCTTCCCGGACCTCCTGTCCCATGATCCTCTCGTATCCCCTTTTGCCTATCACCTGTCCAGCTCTCGGCTCTATCCCTCCCCCTCCTGTCTTCTCCTATCATTTTGGATCTCCCCCTCCCCCTCCAACTTTCAAATCCCTTACTCACTCTTCCTTCAGTTAGTCCTGACGAAGGGTCTCGGCCTGAAACGTCGACTGCACCTCTTCCTATAGATGCTGCTTGGCCTGCTGCGTTCACCAGCAACTTTGAAATATATAAATGAGTTTTTTTTGGCTCTTAGCAATAAAATATGCTCCTCAGCAATTTATCTAAAAAAAGACACCAAACTGATTAGTATTACAGCTTCAGATTTTAAATGCCATTCAAAGAAATTACTTTGTTAATTGAGCCTATTCAATATGGAACAGGTTCCAATGAAGTTATCACTAAAACTATACATATACAAACGTTTGTATGTATTCAGGGCATTGAATAAGTCCTACAAATACTTAATGACATCAGGATATCTGTCCTTTACTCACAAACTCAGCATTTGCTTTAGTAACAATAACTTTCATATCACATTTAAAAATCTAATGAAGTGTTTAAAAGTTTCGTAGACTTAAAAAGTGTCTGGATTTTGAAAAATATTTTAACTTTAGAGCATATGTATGTTTCTATTTTTGTTTTTTTAATACTTTAAAGATTGCATTCTGAACAATTCCAAATATCTCAGAAACATTGTGAAATGGTAGAAGGGTTGAAATGACTTTATAAATTTCATCATTCTACCATAACTTAACAGGCCATCAATCTTTTTACCTTTTAATGATTACAGGGCTAGTTTTAGTCGACTTGTGAGACTCCATAACAACAAGGAATGTTTTATCACTCTGCAGGACTTTAATTTTCAAATGCAATTTTCAAAGTTCCAGTGAGTAGGATTGGCAGAGGAGGTGTGCATTTTCTTAGCAGTACTAATGGTGAACCAATAGGCCAAACTGGTTAATCAATAGTTCCCACTGACTGCAAAATCAAAACAACCGATTTCAGTGAATGGAAAAGTGCAGCACTGTGTCCCCAACAGAGCATAAATTCTCTGACATGAGAAAGCAATTTCATTGTTTATCAGAAACTCAGATGCAATTCGACTCCCATGCACAGGGATGGGAGGAGGCCATTTTACGATGTGTCCCAATTCCTCCATTCAATGATACTCCGGATCTGTGTCCTGATTCCATAGATTTGCCTTTGTTCGATATTCTGGAATGTGTTTGGTTAACAAAAATCTACTTACCTCTGATTTCAACCTAATAATTATGGCTAGCAGAACAGTGTTCCAAACTGCAACTGAAGGATAGAAATTTAGTCATTATTAGTGCTAAATCTACAAGAATTTTCTTGTGTTGTTTTATTAATGATTTCCTCAAAGACTACAGAGACTGCCTGTCTTATCTTATTTCCTTTGGAGGTTCTAATCCATTACTCCCTTTCAGAAGCTCTAGATCAAACAGAGTAATTTGAAAAGAGTGATACTGATAATCCCTCAGAGAGCGTGCAACTAGACTTCCTTGAATTTAAAACAACTGTTTAGTTCAAAAGAAATTGCAAATCAAAAGCACATCTGAACAAATGTTTATATTTGAATTGAGTGGCTTGGCTCTTCCGTAAAGCAATCTGCTGGAAACCAACCAAGGTATATTTGCAACACCATCAATTCAAGCTAGGACATCATTTCTGTGAAGCATGTGTTAACCATCCAATCACAGCAATCTCAGAAGCTAAATCAGAGTTAAAATTAAGAGAAAATTACTTTAACATTAGATAAATAACTACTTAAGTTAGTTCCTTCTAAGCGTTTCAAATGAAAATACAAGATAAAATACGCTGTGCAGTAAATGTTATGATTACCATTAAAGATGGTCTTGGAAGTGACCTCAAAAGGAAATACCCATATTTTCAACTTAATGTTCAAAAGTTCAAGGTAAATTTATTATCAAAGTACCTATATATTGTAGGGTAATGTAACTGGTAGAAACGTAGATAATTCATAAACACCAACATAAAATTGTCGTTCACTTTAAGGGGCCAGTCTGACGTGACGACGTAATTATGTGAAGTTCAGGTTTTGGAGTGCAATAAGTGAGTTGTCATGGTTTTTCTTTTAAAACATAAAATGCCTCATGTCATTTTATTTGCTAAAATCTACACTGGTGACTCCGATGCTCAAGGACAATTCTGGTTTTATTGAATATGTCAGCCAATGCAATCGCTTTGAAACTGCCGGAGTTTTGGGAGCAAAATGCCGTTGCTTGGTTTGTACAAGCTGAGGCCCAATTCGCGCTGCGAGAAATCTCCACTGACAACACCAAATATTTCTATGTAGCAGTGTCACTCAGCTACTCTACACTGTGAGAGTGGTGAGTCTACTAGAACACCTGCCGGAACACGATAAATACCAATCGCTGAAATCTCACCTTTTACAGACTTTTGGACTATTGGAGTCTGATCGCGCCAAACAGTTGCTCTCCTTGCCTGGCTTTGGCGATGCTAAGCCGTCGGAGCTGATGAACCACATGTTGCCTCTCCTGGGAAATTACCATCCTTGCTTTATTTTTAAAGGATAATGCCTGATCAAGTTCAACGGTTCATTTATTACCAAAGCATATATCAATATACAACTCTGAAATTCATCCTCTCCAGATAGCCACGAAACACAGAAAGAATATGAAAGTTGTTCAGAGAGAAGCAACAAACCCACTCCCACCCGCACAAAAAAAGAACGGCATCCCAATCATCAACTCCCAAAAACCCCTCCCCCACACACAAAAAGGAACGGGAACATCGACGCCCAAAAAACAACCCTTCCCCCGCACAAAAAAATAAGAGAGCACAACGGAACATCAACCCCCAAACACCCTACCCTCGTACAACAAAACAGAAAAGGAATAGGTGATAAAACCATAAGACTGAAAACTGTCCGAAGTCCATAAACACAATAGTCCAATCCATAAACACAGAAACACAATACATCACTGACAATCATCGAAACCGAAATCTAAAATCAAAATCTAAAGAGAGGGATGCTACATGAAGCAGAGGTCTACTCGTCTGCCACAGAGAACCACACAGTGACAAACCACTCACAGACTCCTTCTCTTTCCACATTTTCACATTTTCTTCGATGTCTCAATCTTCCTCAACGATTTAATCAGCGATTAATGGATGCTGTAAGCAGCGAAATGGAGTCGTACATCAGCGAAATGGAGTTGTACATCGGCTTGCACCCTGTCTCAAAGTTTCTTCACATCGAGGCCGTCCGAGTACGCGCTCGCTTCCTGGAATCTTCTCAGAGACAGCAAAGTGCTGGATCACTCAAATGATCTCCAAACTGTAAATCGTAGGCTCTAACAATCCCAAAAACACACTTAAGGTGAGAAACAGATATAAAAGAAGTAAAACAGACATTTTCGTGAGCTACCTGGAAGATGCCGACCGAGGGAGTGTTGTACGCTGGCACTATCTTGACCGCCAGTTCCCATAGGTCTCGCTAATGCACCTGTGAAGGACTATACGGAGCTTGCTAAAATGGTGGACAGCCTACACTCAGCCAGCCTTCTCTTTTCCCTGCCTCAGTAAGCCCGGTCAACAAGGCTCCAAACGGAACATGTTTTTACCACGCTCACTTTGGCATAAATGCAGCTTCGACAGTGCCAGTGCATCGGGACATCGGGGGTCTGTGAACACCGTGGGTTCCAGCTGCCAGGGATGTCCACTGTTCATTACGGACACCTTTCAGGGTGACACTTCCTGCGTGACACGGGTGCTCAAGTGAGTGTGCTGCCAGCATCGCCCACTGATTAGAAGGCAAAGAGTGAGGAAACCTTGCTGGAGGCCACCAATGGAAGCAGGAGCCAGGCTTATGTGACACGGCGGGTGACGCTCTGCTTCAGTGGGCAACGTTACACGTGGAACTTCGTCCTGCCTAAAGCAGCTAGTCCTCTGCTCGGTGCAGATTTCCTGTGTGCCCAAGGACTGTTAGGCAATCTTAAGAACTGCCATCTTGTGTGGATGTCAAGGACATTGGGTCATTACTGCTCCCCCAGTAAGTTCCTCACAACATCCCTGTCAAGAGCATACGCCACCTCTTGTGAGTTTACCAAACTCACCAAGCCCACATTCTCCACTACCAGTTGCAAAACATGGGGTCAAGCACCACATTTCCACAGTTGGCCCACCGGTCCATGCCCATGTGTGTAGACTGGACCCAGAAAAGCTGGCAACTGCGAAGGCTGAGTTTGCCAACATAGAAAGACTTGGCATTGTATGCCAGTCAAATAGCCCCTGGTCTTCGCCCCTCCATGTGGTCCCTAAGTCCGATGGTAGCTGCTGCCACTCAGATGATGACCGATGCTTTAATGAGGTCACCATTCCCGATCACTACCCAGTTCGACACATACAAGACTTTCTGGCACATTTAGCTGGAAAGTAATTTTTTTCTGAAGTCAGCTTATTTAGGGGGTACCATGTGTCTGCGTACTTGGAGGACATTCCCAAAACGGCTGTGAAAACTCCATTTGGCATTTTTGAGTTTCTGTGCATGCACTTGAACTGAAAAATGCAGCACAGACTTTCCAATGGCTGATGGACTCTGTATTAAAAGACTTAGATTTTCTTTTTGTTTACCTGGATGACTTTCTTATCACCAGTGCACCCAAGTCCGAACACATACCTCATCTCTGCACTTTTTGAGCACTTAAGCCAACACGGGTTGATTATTAAACCTGCTAAGTGCCAGTCTGGTGTGTCAACTATTGATTCTTTCAGCTATTGCATCTCCGCAGGAGGTACAAAACCCCTCCCACCAAAAGTAGCCGCTATTATGGATTCCCCCGCCCCCCACACAGGAGTTTTTAGGTATGGTGAATTTCTATCACCGCTTCATTCTGTGAGCTGCTATACTTATGCTTCTCATGTGTAGTACGCTTAAAGACAAAACCTCTAATCACATGCTTGACTGGTCAGTGGACTTGACCAGGGCATTTGATGACACTAAACAAGCACTTTCTAACTTGAACCTGCTGGCACATCCACTCCCCTATGCACCTATAGCCATTACAACTGATGCCTCAGACTATGCTGTGGGTGCTGTGCACGAGCAGTTGCTCGGAGGTGTGTGGCAGCCGCTCAGCTTCTCAGCAGTTCTGTCCCACCGAAAGGAAGGACAGCACATTTGACCGTGAGCTTCTCGGTCTCTAGCTGGCTGTCTGCCATTTTCATTTTCTTCTAGAGGGTCGCCATTTCACAGTATTCATTGATCTCAAACCCCTTGTGCACGCAATGGCCAAAATATCAGACCCTTGATCTGCACAGCAGCAACACCACCTGGCCAACAGATGACATACAACATATCAAGGTGAAAAATAATGCCATGGCTGATTTCCTCTCACAGACTGCCGTTGAGGCCATACACAATGGAGTTGACTATGCCGACATGGCAGCTGACCAAGGGGTCCAGGCTTACACAACAGCTGTCATAGGACTGCGGTTGGCTGACATTAAGTTTGGGGAAGCTGGGACTTTGCTCCTGTGTGATGTCTCAAGTGGTCGTCCTTGCCCCATCATGCCCGTAAACAGAAACGGACTGTTTTTGACTCCACACATGCCCTCTCACATCTGGGCCAGAAGGCCTCACAGAAACTGGTTGCACTAAAGTTTGTTTGGCACGGTCACAAAAAGGACATGCATGATTGGACTGCAGCCTGCATGGAGTGCCAGCAGGCAAAAATTAACCATCATGTTCAGACGCTATTGGCGCCTTCTGAGGTCCCTGAGAGATGGTTTGACCATGTCAATATGGACCTAGTTGGTCCTCTTCCCCCGCCTCCCAGGGTTTCGTGCACCTTCTTACCATACCACCAGGCGGCCAGACGTCATTCCTCTAGTATTAACAATGGCCGTAGGCATGACTCAGGTGTTCATCAGCACCTGGGTTGCTCGGTTTGGCACCCCATCTGATATTTCCTCTGACCACTGTCCCCATTTCATTCAGAACGCTGGGCTGTGATGGCCCAGAACCTCGGCGTTAGGCTACATCACGCTGTGGCGTATCACCCACAGCCCAACAGCCTATGCGAGCGGTTTCACTGCTCCTTAAAAGCAGTTCTGAGGGCTTTCCTGACCGATGAGTGTTGGCATGATAGTCTCCCATGGGTCCTGCTGGGACTCAGAACAGTTCCAAAAGAGGACCCGCAGTCGCCTGCAGCTGAGTTGGTATAGGGGCAAACATTACGAGTGCCGGGTGATTTTTACTCCTGACACCACCACCGTTTGGTCAGCCTCTCAATAGCGTTCCACTCTCCTCAGTAAATACGATTCCTTTTCACCTATTCCCATTCCCATCATGGTGTACAGCAGTCTTGGGTTCCTGTTGATCTACATTCCACTTCGTTTGTTTTCATCTGCCATGATGTACATCTATATCCACTTAAGCCCCCTTATGATGACCTGTTTCACATTTTAGAATGGAGAGAAAAGACTTTTATCATAGATAAGAGGGGGAAACCTGAATGTATTTTGGTAAATCGCCTTAAACCAACCCAGCAAGACTTTGAGGATTCTGCTGCTATGCCCCTGCTGTCACGACGTAACCATGAGCATGTCATTGGTAGGTGAGACTAGAAATAGGGGACATTGCCTCAAGATTCGAGACTCAAGATTCAGGGGACAAGATTTAGGATGGAGATGAGGAGAAACTGTTTTTTCCCAGAGACTGGTGAATCTGTGGAATTCTATGCCCAGGGAAGCAGCTGAGGCTTCTTCACTAAATACCGTGACATGCAAAAGTTTGGGCACCCCTGGTCAAAATTTCTGTTACTGTGAATAGCTAAGCGACTAAAAGATGAACTGATTTCCAAGAAGCATAAAGTTAAAGATGACACCTTTCTTTAATATCTTAGCAAGAAAACTTTTTTATTTCCATCTTTTACAGTTTCAAAATAACAAAAAAGGAAAAGGGCCCAAAGCAAAAGTGTGGGCACCCTGCATGGCAGTACTTAGTAACATCCCCTTTGGCAAGTATCACAGCTTGTAAACACTTTTTGTAGCCAGATAAGAGTCTTTCAATTCTTGTTTGGGGGATTTTTGTCCATTCTTCCTTGCAAAAGGCTTCTAGTTCTGTAAGATTATTGGGCTATCTTGCATGCACAGTGCTCTTTTGAGGTCTATCCACAGATTCTCGATGATGTTTAGGTCAGGGAACTGTGAGGGCCATGGCAAAACCTTCAGCTTGCGCCTCTTGAGGTAGTCCATTGTGGATTTTGAGGTGTGTTTAGGATCATTATCCTGTTGTAGAAGCCATCCGCTTTTCATCTTCGGCTTTTTTACAGACGGTGTGATGTTTGCTTCCAGAATTTGCTGGTATTTAATTGAACTCATTCTTCCCTCTACAGGTAAATATTCCCCGTGCTATCGGCTGCAACACAAGCCCAAAGCGTGATCGACCCAGCCCCATGTTTAACAGTTGGTGAGAGGTTCTTTTCATGAAATTCTGCACCCTTTTTTCTCCAAACATACCTTCGCTCATTGCGGCCAAAAAGTTCTATTTTAACTTCATCAGTCCACAGGACTTGTTTCCAAAATGCATCAGGTTTGTTTAGATGTTCCTTTGAACCTTTTGAATAGAACTTTTTGGCTGCAATGAGCAAAGATATGTTTGGATAAAAAAAGGGTGCAGAATTTCATGAAAAGAACCCTTCTCCAACTGTTAAGCACGGGGGTGGATCGATCATGCTTTGGGCTTGTGTTGCAGCCAGTGGCACAGGGAAATTTTGACCAAACTTTTGCATGCCACTGTATATTTAAGATACAGTTAGATAGATTTTTACATAGTAGGGGAATTAAAGGTTATGGGGAAAAGGCAGGTAGGTGGAGCTGAGTTTATGGACAGACCAGCCATGATCTTATTGAATGGCAAGGCAGGCTCAATGGGCCAGATGGACTACTCCTGCTCCTATTTCTTATGTTCTAAACACATCTCGGGACAAGCCAGAGACACCACCCACAGAACACAGGACCCAAGCCGGGCGGCTCATCCGAGCTCCAGACAGGCTCACAATGCCGATTTTAGTGAACTCTGGGGGGGTGGGGGGAGCCTGTGTCAGGTAATGTAGTTGATGGAAGTGTACATAATTCACAGCCAGACACTGAGTTGGGTTTCCACTTTGAGAGGCAGGTCTGACGTGATGACATAGTTATGTGAAGTTTGGTTACCAAGCTTTGTGTTCAGGTTTTGGAGTACAATAAATGAGTTGCTACAGTTTTGCTTAACCATAAAACACCTCACGTTGTTTTACTTGTGAAAACCTACAGTATCACCATCTGCTACCTTGAGATTCATTCTCTTGCAGGCATTTACAAGAAAGTAAAGAAATACAGTAGAATTTAGGAAAAACTACACATAACCATACTCTGCTTCTGGTTTAAGATGGCGCTGGTGAAGCACAGCGACAACCTGCCAGCAGTAAAAGCAGCTATTACTTACAGTATCAGTCATGATTTTATTAAAAAAACGATCACTACAATCAATAGCCTGAAACTTCCCTTTCGGATCTGAGCTTTTGAACTGCCTGTACAACCTGGCACTTACGTGGTGCGAACTGAAGGCTCAAAGGTGCAGAATGTTTGCAGCTTATCAACTTATTCCATTTCGACTGTGGATTTCATCCCCCCCCCTCATCTTTCTTCCCCACTGATTGACCCCACTCAGTGGATAAATAAAGATGGCGTGTTGCCAATTACGCTCAATCTCTGGCTCTTAGCATCCTTGTTTGGGTCATGTTTTCTTAAAAGAAAGTGGTTTGGGCTTGTCATTGCCGTTCACTGATCCACGCTGGTGGCAGAGTGATCATGAGAGAATGTGCACTGATGTGATAGCCTCCACTGTCCAATAAGTAGGGGCGGACAGCAAGAGGGCTGTGTGGCCTTAGTTGTAGCAAGGACTAGGCCTCAAGTCCCAGTGTCGCTTGTTTACGCCGCCCAGGACAGGCATCGGAGTTGGTGTGTTCTGCCGGAAGCTGTGTAGCACGGAGTCCAAGCTGGAGTCTGCACTGCCCCCCAGTGTTCACTCAGCAGAAGGCAAGCGGTATTGTCTTCAGCTGCAGACTGCTGCAACATTCGTGGATTCAAGATCTTGGGACTGTATTTCTTTGTGTGACAGTATTTTACTGATATATTATATGTGCTTGCAATTGTGTATGTGCTATATGTGCCTTGTGTGTGACAGTTATACACCTTGGCCCCAGAGGATCACTGTTTCAATTGGCTGTATTCATATGTGGTTGAATGACCTTTAAACTTGAACTTGACCTTGAAGAATCGATCCCATTTTAACTAAATTGTAACTTGTACAAAGGACTCTTCAGTTCTTTCATGTACTCCTTGATAGAAAGATAGAAATGTAAATGGACAAAATTCCAACATAAAATTATTAATCAAACATAAAATATTATGTGCTTTTAAAATTCTATAATATTATTGAATACCTAGACAATTTTCTATGCCATACTTTTTATTGCATTTTTATGCCAACATTACACTGGAAAAATGCCTGCGTAAATATTTAGAATTAAACCCCTTCCATGTAGTTGCAGGTTTGAACCATGGGTTGGCAGTGTGCACTGAATATCCATTGGTTTCTGTTCACTTCATCAGCAAATAAAAATGGCTTCTTCCTATTAACTGGCCACAAGAAATGACACAGATACTTTACTGTAGATTCACAAGATCTACGAATGTGTTATTATGTTAGAACTAGTGACTACAAAAAAATAATTAAAAACATAGGAAAATTAGCACAACCCCAGATTGTTGAGAAACCTTTGTTTAAAACCTCCAACCTCCCACTGAACTCACAGGACAGGCTGTAACATCACTCTAACCAGGGCTCTGGACATCACATGGAAGAATTCTTTCAGATATTTTCTCCTTCCCTGTATACACCATTTGTGGATATATCTGTATATTTACTGGGATTGCTTGAAATCTGTGTACTTTTCTGCATAAAACATGATGAATTAGGGTAATTTTAAGCAAAGCAGTGCCTCAAAATCGATACTTTTATCCTTTAAAAAAAGGTAATAAATCATTATTTTCCAAATAATGATACTGATTAATAGTAGCATCTTATGTTTATAAAATACTGCTTTCAACACAGCTATCACCACGTCAAACACATAAAAAATACCCAGGCAATGATCAATATGGGTTTTTAAAGAGGAAATATATAGAGGCAGAAATGCTTAAAGTAAGAATTTCAGAGATTAAAGTCTTGACAACTAAAGGTACAGTAACCAGTACCTCCAAACCAGAAGCCCTGGATGAACCAGAAGATTCGTAGTCTGCTGAGAGCTTGATTTGTGGTGTTCAAGACATGCAATCCAAAGTGCTACAAAAAGTCCAAGTACGACCTATCATGAAAGCAGAAAAAACAATTCCATGTGCAGTTAGAGACGCAATCGGATGCACGACAGCTATGGCAGGGTTCGCATGCCACTACTTCCTATAAGGCAAAACCTAGCAGCATAGTGGCTACATACATCAAAGTTGCTGGTGAACGCAGCAGGCCAAGCAGCATCTATAGGAAGAGGCGCAGTCGACGTTTCAGGCCGAGACCCTTCGTCAGGACTAACTGAAGGAATGCTTCACTCCCCAATGAGCCGATCGCCTTTTATGCACACTTCGAAAGGAAAATGAAACAACCTGTGTGAGCCCCCACAACATCTGGCAATCATTAATTTCTGTCTCAGAGGACAATGTTAGAACACCTGTCAAGATGAATCCTCACAAAGCTTCAGGAGTTGATGGTGTACCTGGCAGGATACACAAAGCCCATGCCAACCCATGCTGGAGTGTTCAAGGACATCTTCAGCTTCTCACTGCCGAATTCCGAAAATCCCACCTGCTTTAAAACAGCATCAATCAAACCTGTGCCTAAGAAGAGCAATGTGAGCAGCCTCAACAACTATCACCCAGTAGCACTCACATCTACTGCCATTAAGTGCTTTGAGAGATTGGTCATGGCTAGAATTAACCCTTGTCAGAACAAAGACCTGGTCTGGCTGCAATTTGCCTATTGCCATAACAACTCTACAGCAGATACAAACACAGAAAGTCTACAGTTGTTGGAAATCCGAAACAACACACACAAAGTGCCAGAGTAGCTCCGCAGCATCTATGGAAAAGAGTGAACAGTTAATGTTTCAGGACAAGAACCTTCATCAGGACTGGAAAGAAAGAGGAGAAGTCTGAGTAGAAAGGTGGGGGGAGGGGAGGGAGAAGTACAAGGTGGTAAGTGATAGGTGAAATCGGGAGAGGAGGAGGCGGTGAAGTAAAGAGCTGGAAAGTTGATTGGTGAAAGACATAAAGGGCTGGAGAAGAGGAGAAGAGTTGATTGGTGAAAGACATAAAGGGCTGGAGAAGAGGGAATCTAAAAGGAGAGGATAGGAGACCATGGAAGGAAGGGAAGAAGGATGTGCACCAGAGGGAGGTGATGGGCAGGTAAGGAGATAGGGTGAAAGAGGGAAACAGGAATAGGGAATGATGAAGGGGGGGGCAATTACTGGAAGTTTGAGAAATCGATGTTCATACCATCAGGTTGAAGGCTACCCAGATGGAATACAAGGTATTGCTCCTCCAACCTGAGTGTGGCTTCATCAGTAAAGGAGACTACAGACTGACATATTAGAATGGGAATGGGAAGTAGAATTGAAATAGGCGTCTAACGGGAGATCACGCTTACTCTAAAGGATGTAGGTGCTCGGTGAGGCAGTCTCACAATGTACATCGTGTCTCACCAATATAGAGCAGGCCACACCGGGCACACCAGATACAGTAGGTGACCCCAATAGATTCACAGGTGATGTGTCGCCTCACCTGGAAGGACAGTTTGACCCCTCTGGTGATGTGTCGCCTCTCTCAGAAGGACTGTTTGAGGCCCTGAATGGTATTGAAGAATTATGTGCTGGACACGGAGGCCAGTGGGGTGATAGGTAAAGACAAGAGGAAGCGTATCCCTGGTGTGGCGATGGAGGGGATGGAGTGAGGGCAGACATGCGCAAAATGGAAGAGATGCAGGTGAGTGCAGCGTTGATGGTGGAGGAAGGGAAGCCCCTTTCTTTGAAGAAGGGGATCTCAGTAGTTCTGGGATGAAAGCAGATAGGAGGTACAATCTCGCTGGTTCTCCACTCGGCCGTGGAACACGTGGATACAGCAATACATAAGCCAGACTATTCAGCATTCAACACCATTAGCCACTCAGTACTAATCAACAAACTTCAAAACCTGGACCCCTGTAACTCCATCTGCAGTTGGATTCTTGACTTCCTCACTGGGAGACCAGTCGGTGCGCATCAAAAATAACATCTCCTTGCTGATAATCAACACAGATGCACCTCGATTGTTTATTCCACAGATCTACTCTTTCTATACACATACACTGTGTGACTGGGCACACCTCAAATACCACCTCTAAACTCACTGTTGACACCACTATCGTTGATGAAAATGAGAAGGCATACATGAGTGAGGTGGCTTGTGGCCAAGTGGTTAAGGCGTTCGTCTAGTGATTTGAAAGTCGCTAGTTCGAGCCTTGGCTGAGGCGGCGTGTGTGTCCTTGAGCAAGGCACTTAACTACACAATGCTCTGCGACGACACCGGTGCCAAGCTGTACGGGTCCTAATGCCCTTCCCTTGGACAATATCGGTGGCATGGAGAGGGGAGACTTGCAGCATGGGCAACTGCTGGTCTTCCATACAACCTTGCCCAGGCCTGCGTCCTGGAAACCTTCCAAGGCACAAATCCATGGTCTCACGAGACTAACGGATACCTATAAAAAAACATGAGTGAGGTGGAGTCACAACAGCAACCTTGCACTTGATGTCAGCAAGGCTGAGGAATTGATTATGGACTTTGGGAGAACACAAGCAGTGGAATGCGGGAGCAGCCTCAATTTCCTGGCTAACAGCTTGATGCGATCATGAAGAAAGCATTCCAGTGGCTATACTTTATTAGGAGTTTGAAGAGATTTGGCATGCCATCAAAGACCCTATGAAATTTCAATGGACGCACAGTGGAGAGCACCACCAAATGTTGGCTTCAATGCACAGGATCGAAAGAGGCTGCAGAAGGTTGTAGCCTCAGCCAGTTCCATCATGGGTGCAACCCTCAACATCACCAAAAGGCTGGTGTCTCAAGAAAGGGACATCCCTCATTAAGGGCTTTCACCATTCAAGACCTGTCCTATCATCAGGGGCTTGAAGATGTACTCACCGATTTAGGAGCAGTGACTTCCGTCCGTCATCAGATTTCTGAACCGTCAATGAACACATGAACACTACCTTGCCATTCCTCTTTTGCATTATTTATTTATTTAGTAAGTTATAGTCATGTTCATGTCTTGCATTGTACTGCTGCCATAAATGAACAGATTTTACAACATATGTCAGTGGTAACAACCCAGGTTCTGATTCTGAAAGTGGAATAGAGAAGGGAGACCTGCATAGTCGGTTTAAGGTAATTTGCAAACTCTGCTCAGGATACCCAAGGTGAGGATTCAAACCAGGTCTGTGGAGCAGTCAGTCAGACAACAGCACCAATCAGTGTTACTAACATTAAAAAAAACAGGAGCAAGATGTACAATTGAATGAAGGCCAAACCATACTCTTTTCTCAATTAATCTGAAAAACTACATTTTGTTCACTTGTGCACACACGCTAAGGTATAAAAGGCAACTCAATAAGTATTACAGTTAAAGGGAAGAGCAGGGCTAAAATTCTCCACAGGTCTAACCTGGGCTGATATTTCATCACATGACGTCCTGGCGCCAAACATCTTCTACCCGCCACTCCCCTCCCCCATCGCCAATACTTGTATAAAATAATTTCATCGCAGTTTCCCTAAAATTAACCTTTAGATCCGTGTGGCCTACTGCTGATTTTAAAGATTTTCCAGCTCGGAGCTGACCGCGAAGTGCGAGATGCGGGCGGGAGTGGGGCCCAGTTAGCACGTGGTTACCTTAGCAACCTTACCCCGACAGGCAGTACACGGCCAGAGGAAGAGCTGGATATGAAAATAAATAGTCACCGGCAGCCTGATGGTAAACTAAAATATCTCTTCTGTTTGACAAAAAAGCAAAGATGTTAATGATTTTTATTTGGTTTGTCATGAAGCGGTGTTAGACCACACTCACATGCCGCTTTGCGTGCTCGCTGTAAACCATGGGTGAAAAAGGCAGGTCGGAATATATATCGAAGAAAATTATTAACGGATTGTTAGTTACGGAAGCATGGGCAGTATTAACCCTGTAAAGGCGGTAGTGGGGCAGAGGTTCGTCGTGTTGAGTATAAATACAGTACTCGGTTCATCAACAGTTGCCGTGGAAACTAGATTCATCGGGCTTGGTATATGGCAGAGAAAAAAACTTCGTCTTCACTCAGTGTAGAAATCGGAGCCGGAGATTCATTGACGCAGTCGGAGGTATCTTGCCGAATGGCGAGGAACTCATTACAATTGAGCGCCAGGCTGCACTTCTGTAGTTCACGGGTATGTAAATACTCGTGCACTTTGACAACCTTCACATGAATGAGCATAAACAAGAGTTTGAATGCGTCCTCTTAATTGAGGCCCTCCTTTATTTCGAGTCAACTTCCCTTTTCCCATTACTGCTTTCTGTACCCTCTTCATTTCTCCCGTTTTACAATTTTTTTTCTCTCCATTCCCTAGCTTCCCCATAATCTCCAACGACCTGGTTATGTTTTCCATGTGTTAAGGATACCCGACTATCACATGCACATACATGCAAGTTACATTGTCATTAGGTAGATATATATTATTTGAATATATAAATACATTGCATTTAACATAGTCAAAAACTGCATTGACTGCCGTGGTATTATCCAAAGTATTTTTGCTGTGACTGGAGTGACTACAAATTAACTTTTAAATTAACCTGACATTGCTGAATCAATTCTGATTTATTAAAAATGTGTTTGAATTGTACATAAGCAGTAGATATTATGTTTGCTATCCAGTTTAGCTAAAACAAATATTTGAATAGATCACAGGACTTGCAGCTTCCATCAATTTCTGATGTTCACTGTATGTAGGATGGTAATAAATTAGGGTTTCTTCATGGTAAATTATTCAATTGAGAAGACTTGTTAATATATCCTATTAAAATCATCAGAGTGATAGAAAGCACTAAAAAAGAATACAGTAAACCCTTAAATACAATGGAAACTATACAGCCATATTTACAATAGGTGGAAACTCTGATGCAGTACTGAGTAGAGCAGTTGAAGGTATTTATTCTTTAGATTTAATGTCAAGTAGTATTTAGAGTCACACAGCATGGAAATAGGCCCTTCGGCCCATCTGGTGTATGCTGATCAAGATTCCAGTCTAAGCTAGTCCCATTTGTCCGCATTTGGCCCATAGCTACCTTTCCTATCCAAGTATCATTTAAATGTTGTTGATGCACCTGCCTAAAACACTTCCTCTAGTAGTCCATTCCATGTATACTTTATACTTTATTGTCACCAAACAATTGATACTAGAACATACAGTCATCACATTGATATTTGATTCTGTGCTTCCCACTCTCTGGATTACAAATTGATATTAAATATTAAAAATTTAAATTATAAATCATAAATAGAAAATAGAAAAATGGAAAGTAAGGTAGTGCAAAAAAAACGAGAGGCAGGTCCGGATATTTGGAGGGTATGGCCCAGATCCGGGTCAGGATCCGTTCAGCAGTCTTGTCACAGTTGGAAAGAAGCTGTTCCCAAATCTGGCCGTACGAGTCTTCAAGCTCTGAGCCTTCTCCTGGAGGGAAGAGGGACAAAAAGTGTGTTGGCTGGGTGGGTCATGTCCTTGATTACCTTGGCAGCACTGCTCCGACAGCGTGCGGTGTAAAGTGAGTCCAAGGACGGAAGATTGGTTTTTGTGATGTGCTGCGCCGTGTTCACAACCTTCTGCAGATTCTTCACTCAGAGGGTGGAATGGACCACCCTGTGAGTGAAGAATTTGTCCTTCAGGTCCTCGCTCAGCTTAAACTACGCCCACTAGTTCTTGATACCACAGCCCTGGGGAAAAGACTCCTATCTAAGCCCCTCGTGATTTTGTACAGCTCCATAAAGGTCACTCCTCAGTCTCCTACACTCCAAGGAATAAAGACCTAGCTTGTTTAATCTCTCCCCTGGATCAGGAACCTCAAACTGTGGGAGGTGCACTCAATGTAGGAATCACAGGGGGTTGAAGTGGAACTTTTTTTTAATACAGACTCCTGTTCTCCTGTGTGAATATCTAGCTGGATATAGTATATGAACTTTGTGGATCAGTAAACAAAGAGGACACTGTCCTGACCAATATTCTTCCCTACATCAAGAATAGATCCATCTTTTTTTCTTTTCTGGTATCATGCTGTTCACTAAATGTTGTATTTTCTTGCATATTAAAAAATTAATACCCTCCCACGATAACTCTGTATGAAATGTTGAGAAATTTCAGACAGTGAAAAGTCTGGAAATAGACCAGAATGGACTACATCCGAAGGTTCTGAAAGAGGTAGCTAAAGAGACTGAGGATGCATTAGAAGTGATCTTTCAAGAATCACTGGTTTCTGGAATAGTTCTCCAAATTGCTAATGTTCAAGACGGAAGGGAGACAAAGTACAGACCAGTTAGCTTGACTTCAGTGGTTGGCAACATGTTTGAGTCCTTTATTTATAATGAAGGTTCAGAGTACTTGGAGGTACATGATAAAATAGGCCAAAGTCAGCATGGTTTCCTTAAGGGAAAACCTGGCCTGACAAATCTGTTGGAATTCTTTGAAGAAATAACAGGCAGGATAGACAAAAGCCAGTAGGTGTTTTCAGAGGGCCTTTGAAAGGTGCCGTGCATGAGACTGCTAAACAATTTCAGCGTCCATGGTATTTCAGGAAGATTGGCTGACGGGCAGGAAGCAAAGAGTCTGAATACAGAGGGCCTTTTCTCATTGACTGTCAATGACAAGTGGTGTTCCTCAGGAGTTGGTATTGGGTCTGCTACTTTTCATATTGCGTGGTAATGATCTGGATGATGGAATTGATGGCTTTGTGGACGATACAAAGGTAGAGGGGAGCTGGTGTTGAGGAAGCAGGGAGTCTACAGAAGAACTTGGACAGATGAGAATGAACTAAGAAGTGGCAGATGGAATATAGTGTAGAAAAGATAAAGGTGTAGACTATTTTCTAAATGGGGAGTGAATTCAGAAATCAGAGGTGCAAAGGATCTTGGGAGTCTGAGTGCAGGAGTCTTTGAAGGTTAATTTGCAGGTTGAATAGGAGGTAAGGAAGTCAATTGCAATGTCAGCATTAATTTTGAGAGGACTAGAATATAAAAGCAGGGATGTAATGCTGAGGCTTTTAAAGGCATTGGATGGATCACATTTGGAATAGTGAGCCCAAAACTGCTCACATATCTAAGAAAGAATGTGCTGGCACCAGAGAGAGTCAAAGGAGGTTCACAAGAATAATCCTGGGAATGAAATGGTTAATGTACGAAGAGCATTTGGCTGTGTTGCCTGTACTCACTGGAGTTAAGAAGAATGAAGGGAGTTAAGAAGAATGAAGGGTGATCTCATTGGGGAAAAAAAATATTGAAAGCCCTATACAGAGTAAACATGGAGAGCATGTTTCCAAAATTAGGAGAATCTAGGACCAGCGAGTACAGCCCCAGAATACAACAATGTCCTTTTAGAACAGAAATGAAGAGGAATTTATTTAGCCAGAGGGTCATGAATTTGTGGAAGTCATTGCCACAGATAACAATAAACAGTATCCATCAAATCCTCTCGCTCATAACAAAGTATTTTCCTGCACTGGAGGAGCTCCATACTGAAAGCAAATTGGTTGAGTATCTTGTTACAACTAGAAGAAAAAAGAACTTTTTTTGAAAAACTATTTAAAGCTAATTTAATTTAACCTGCATTGGTGAGATTTGAGAGATTTCAGCTTTGAAAATGAGGTTATCAGTAAGCAAACATGTTGAGAAGTACTATATATGACAATCTGTCGTCTCAGTAAAAGGATCAGAAATGAATTTACATCTATCTCTTTGATCTCCAAATAAAAATGTTAAAATTTATTTTTAAAAAATAAATTTTTAATTGACAGAATTAAAATCAGAATCAGGTTTCATATCCCTGGCATATGTTGTGAAATTTGTTTTAAGGCAGCAGTACATTGCAATAATTTACATCTTTAACATTAGTATAGGAAAGACTGAAAATATTTCATTGGAGCATTATCAAATATTAATTTAGACTACATCAGACAACATAGATTTTAAGAACATTCTAAAAAGAAGAAAGTGGGGTACTGAGGACTAACGAGAAATGCTCTTGGCAGCTAAAGGCATTGAGTAAGTGGATGAAGCAATTAACATCACTGGTCAAAGGAGCTGAAAGTAGAAGAGTCTAGATGTCTGAGAGAAGAAATGTGAAGGGTTGAAGCCATGAAACAAGGTGAAAACCAGGATTTGAATTTTATGATATGTTTGATAAAGCAGAATTCATTGTAAGTTAGTGACTTCATTGCAGAAAGACTTGGATTTAAATATCACCTCTCACAACTTTGGTCATCCAAACGGACTTTTCAGGCAATGAAGCATTTCTAAAGTGTAGCCACCGTTGATTGAATATAGCTACCAGTGCACAGAAATAGCAATGTGAAAATTAAGTGGAAGCTCTATTTTAGTGACACACACACAAAATGCTGGTGAACGCAGCAGGCCAGGCAGCATCTATAGGAAGAGGTACAGTCGACGTTTCGGGCCGAGACCCTTTGTCAGGACTAACTATTTTAGTGATGTCGTTTGAGAAATATTTACTGCTGTTAGGAATAAGGGATCTGTTATTTAAAATAGATGAGGTGAATATTTTTCTTGGAAGTTTTGGAATTCTTCCACAAAGGGCAAAATATTTAAATATTTAATTAAAACATTTGTGTTTTTTATTACAAAGTAGATGGATTCATGATAGGCAAAGGGGGTTGAAAGGTCAGATATGCCATGATTGTATTTTGGCAAAGCAGACTCATTGGGCCAAACTGCTAACAGTTAATTTGTACATTCCTAAATAACAGAATCTTTGCCACATAGTACTTTGCATTGATTGGCAGTTTTCCTCAGCATTAAAGCCTAACAATTCCACATGGAGAAAGATGAAGTTTTCTCTTAAATTCAGTCCTCAATCTAGGACTGTTTACATTTTAATGAAAAACAGGGAAACACCCTATGCCTACTATATTAATGGTTTTGTGGGAAAAGTATATATTTTTCTAACAATTATGAAAAACCCAGTACTATTTCTCTAGTTAATTTAGAAACACACACAGCAAACCAAATCACCATTGATGTGGCTAATCCAATGCAGTCATACACTGGAAGAAATTAAAACCCTTTTTCTACTTTACTGTGGATGTTATTCTTTTGTTTGTTATGCTCCATTGTTATCTCAAGCTCTGTGGCATCCAGTGACAAATAGATGTTTGATATGTGGACAGCAAGCACCTGCAGGTAATTATATCAAAGAGCAATCAACCAGATCTGGACTTTGCGTCAACCTCTGGCAGGAACTGATCTGAAATGCCAAGCTTGTCTGATGATGTTTCTGTCCTCACTAAAACACTAAGTAACTGTATTTCTCACAGTTCTACTTGGGCTGTCTGTTAACTTAATAAAAGCTGGGGATCAAACCAGTAATATCTCTGGACTATAGATTTTAGAAGCATACCCATAAAACCTGATGGATTGTTTTTGTTTAGCTGTCAGTCAGAATCAAGCTGATGATTAAAAATTATTAATATTCAGAAGTGGTGCATGTAATTTAAGTCTGGTTTGGTGCTAGGCCAAGATGATTTTCTCAGGAGCAGAGTATTACATCTACTAGAAATCTAAAATAAAACAGAAAACACTGGAAACAACATGTTCGGCAGCACCTGTAGAGAATGAAACTAAATTAACATTTCAGGTTCTGATGAAAAATCATTGATCTTAAATCATCGTATTTCTCACACATTTGCTACCCGAACTGCTGAGTACTGTATTTCCAGCATTTTGTGACGTACCTGGCTGTGCTTAAATTTTCTGATGGGTGAAATATTTGATTGTATCTACTTATTGCCAGTATCCTTTGAGTATTCTGCTTGTAATTTATCATCAGACATCACTTTAAAATAACTTGTGATTGCCTTGTAGTGCCACTTGTCAAGCGACAATTCATGGGTTTGAAATTAGTCGAGGTTCCTAAATGGACATTAAAACGACTGCTTTCTCCAAAATCTATCCTCGATGCTCTCTGCAGAGGTAAGTGTGATGCAGGTTACATAGTATAATTCAATGCCATCTTAAGAATTCATAAATCAGGAAAAGCAAGAGTTTGCTTTTGATCATAGCTTCTCTTTAGTAACTATTCACTCTTAATTCCATCATTTAGGCCACAATGCCTATTATAAGAAGTACATCCATGTGAAGAAAGGTGGGATTGGTGGAGTTGCAATGTTCCTAATGGGCTACGTTGTAATCAGCTACATATGGGAATACAGCCACATCAGTAAGTAGACCTTAGGGGCCTTACCAAATTGAATTTTATTTACTTAATTATGTTTAACCCTGTATTCTAGAGTTCATAAAAGAGCTCCACACATTTAATCAAGCAACTCTCCTCTATTCTCGTCCTGTCATGTTTGAAATTCTCAAGCAATGACATTGCTAACAGGGACTGGGTCCCACAATCAATGGAAATGTTTAATTATCAGAATTATTAACTTTCACCTCATTTTCAATCCTCAAGTTTCATGATATAATGAGAAAAAGGTTATAGTTCTAAACCAATTACTTCCCTAATTTCTGATTTAAGCTATTCTCAGAATTTTAATATTATTTATCTTGTTACATTTACACAACACATAAATCTCAATTTTTGACAATTGCAACAAGATAAATTAAGATACCTGCAATGATACAGTGGGATCCCTGGTATCCAATAGCTATGATGTGGACAGACTAACTGTATAGCCAATTATGTTAAAAATAATCTCATAGATAGCAATCTCTGGAAGCAAAAGCACAAATTTTAATTAACCTTAACATTTACCTAGTGCTTAATAAAGATCAGTCTAATCAAATGTAGATTAATCTGGAAGCTGAAACATTTGAACTCTTAAAAATGCTTATTTTATTTAAAATCTTCTTTATTAATCTTTTTATTGATTTAAAAGGAACATAAATACAAACAAGAGGAGAATTATCTCAAATATATAAATAACCATACAGAGATTAAAATAGACATTATCAAAATCATACATAGTGTTAAGCTAGTGTATAATATATAATGAAAAAGAAAACAGCAATTCTCCTCATCAGTTCATGAAGAAAGAAAAAACTTTTAAGTTTAAATGAAAAAAAACCCACTACACTATACATAAAAAATCTTTTCATTAAAAATTCCTGTGCATCTAAATGGATGTGATGTTCAGTCACTGTAGAAAGATGCTAACCACTGTTTTCATCATGGGTTCCCTACTATGTATTTAGTGACATATTTCACTGGTTGAAGGGCTCTGCGTGTTTTCGCAGTTCAAAATGTGTCTGGTAGGACCAGGTTTAAAGGCCATTAGCTGAGGATCAGGTCAGCAGCAGGCTAAGTGTCTGGTGGGGTGCTGCCGGAAAGGTTAGACCTAGGAGAGAGGCAGGTGGTAATCCCACAGGGAGGATCAGGTTCAGGAAGGAGTTCTACAAGGTGAGGACTTGACAGGCAGATCTACGTGAAAGATTGGGGCCTGAAGTCAGGGATGTCAGTTAAGTAAGTGAATGCCAATGGAGTGGGGGTAGTGTAATGCAGGTACTGTAGTGAGATTCTTCATTGAAGACTGAGAATCATAACGTTAAAGCCTGGGCTAATTGGATGGTGAGGGAAGAAGAATATCAATGATGATTGGGTCTCTGCAGGGTAATGACAGCAAACATTGCAGGACTGACTTTCGTAAATATTATAAAATAAACTGAGGCTGAGAGTAAACTGTTTCAATTTCCAGATTCATTCCTGAACTTTTTGTGCTTCTGGCCAGTGCTTTTGGCCTAGAAACAATTAGATATAAAATGCACAACTAAGGAACCAGCTATTAAGTTCATTTAGACCAAGATTATATTTACAGTCCACAAAATATTTCTATCCATCTCTTTCAAGCTTGCCAGTGTAATCTTCTTTTCTCCATCCTGTGATTGAGTGGAACCATGATTAGGTCAAACCTGTTTAATCTCTTCAAAAGCTGGCTAACATTCAGATTTGTTTTGCCATCATGCCTCACACATTTGTTAACTGAAAACAAATCACTTCGGAATCTTCACCTAGTTGCTAGTTACTCTAGTTGTTCTGTGGCTGTTGCAGGTTGCAAACAGTGCCAACAAATATTTGCTACACATGACATACAAGTATCCTTCCTGATCTCGGGCAGCATGTAGCAGTGTAGTGATTAGCATAATCTTTTACTGTGCCAGCTGTAAGATCAAGCTTCAATTCCCATCAATGTCTGTATAGAACTTGTAGATTCTCTCCATGACTGTGTGGTGCTCTAGTACCTCCCACATTCCAAAAGACATACGAGTTAAGATTAGTAAGTTTTGGCCTGCTATGTTGTATGGTGACACTGCAGGTTGCATTATCCTCGAACTGTGCTTCAACGTACATGTGACAATAAATCTAACCTTTATTGCTAGAGTTAATTCAGTAATTCAAATTCCATACAGTACACTAGACTCTCTCAAGGAAAGACCCTTGCATCTTTTAAATCATGGTACAGCCTGTGTGTGTGCTATAATTATTTTTTCTCAGGAAAACATTCAAGTTCAGATTGCTACTTTTGCTCCAAGATCACTGAAAACAAACTAGAACAGTAGCTGATGTATGCTAGTCCCCTGAAATGATTCTTGTATTTCTCGTAACAAACTTGTTAACTTTATTGTTAATTTTGAGATTATTCCTAAATTAGTTTTCTTATTGTATCATTCTTTCGATATTTGGTTCTGATATTAATTCATTTGAAAGGAATCATTCATTTTGATTAGCTTTTCTCAATATTTTGAAGAAAATAATGTGCAGATTATCCTAAGTTGAAAGTATTAATTTTGCTTTTATAATAAGCTTGGTCAGTTGATGTCAAATTTGGTATTGATAAGAAACTCCCTCTGATAGCAATTTCAAGAGGCAAAATTTAAATTTCTAGTCTATTTTCACCCTCTGAGAAATGCAAAATAGCAGAGTGAGGCAGTGTCGCTTGCAAATTCCAAATACAGCACTGTTCTAGACACATTAACCTAGCTCCAGAGATTCAAATTAAAAAGTAGTTAAAACTACTCTTGCAATGGAAAATTAATGACAAATATATAATTATAGGTTTTATTCCTGTATATTACAGAGAATGATCGCTGGAGGAAACATCACTAAACAGCTCTACTAATACATGACAGATCAAGGAAATACTTCATGGTTACACCAGTGAATTCAAATAATCATCGCTGAACTGAAACCGTGAATTGAAATATTGTTATTGTAGTTGGAGGAGGCAGCGTTCTCTACAAATTGAGGACAATAAAATTTCCTTCTACCTTCTTTCCTAATGTTCCATTGGCATTTGGTAATTTATATGCAAGTGTTAGTTGTCAAAACAAAAAGTTTCTTCATTTGAAGAATTTAAATGGTGTGGGCCTGGATTTGGCTTCATTTGAGGTATAATTGTTGATGCAAAATAAACCATCCAGGGAGCACCTACTTCAAAGGCCCAAGTATAAACCAATTCATTGTTTATAAGAGAAACGTAATTGAGTGGATCATTGATCAGGTCAGGAAACAAGATACCCCAAACTCTTTAACGGTGCAGAAGCAGATTTATCATCACCACCAGCATGTGACATGAAATTTGTTAACTTAGTGGCAGCAATACAATGCAATAGATGATAAATATAGAAAATCAAATAAATCAATTACAGTAAGTATATGCATTATATTAAGTAGTTAAATTAAAAATAGTGCAAAACAAGAAAGAAAAAAGTTATTCATGAGCTCATGTTAAGAAACAGTAGTAGCTGTGAACTTTCATTTTCTACAAAGATTGTGCCTGAGCTTGAAAGACCACTATTATCACTATTTATAAAGAGAGATCAAGTAATTACATGCCAGTTAACCTAATAATGTTGGTGGGCAATTTACTGGAAGAATTTCCAAAGGACAGTTAATCATTCAATAAGTTAAAGGTAATCAGAGATATTTGGTATTAATTTAATAGGTCAAAGCATTGCCTGATTAATTAGTGAATTCTCCGAGTTCAATGAGAGTAGTATAGTTGTAGTGTACATGAAAAAGGCATTTAATAAAGATCTATTAGACAGACTTATCATAAAAGTGTGTGTTAATGTATCCAAGGGAAAATGGCAAATTACAAAGAAATGCAAAGTAGTATCATGGTTGACAGGAATTTCTAGAAATACACATGGGAGTTTCATGAGCTCTATGTACATGGGTCTACTGATTAATAAATTAATAATTGAGACTTGTAAGTTTGCAGATGCTACCAACATTATCAGTGTGCTTAACAGTGGGTGTAACTTGTAGGCTGAAAGATGTAATCATAGACTGAACAGGTTGATAGGAAATCAATACATAAAATTCAATATGGAAAAGTGTGGGTTAATGCATTCTGCAATGGCAAACAAAGCAATGGAATTCATAATAATTGGAAGGACATTATAGAGCATAAGGACAATATTGGTGCACATCTATAGATCCCTTAAAATAGCGGGGTTGGTAGATAAGCTAATTATGGATTATGAAAAGTTATGTATATCCTCCAAAGAGTTTATCAAAAATCTCCATCCCAGGAAACCTTACTTGCATAGCTTCCAAAAGATCTCACAGGAATAAATATGGATTCTAAAACTGTACACAATAATTTACCAGCACACTGTAAAGTTCATCAAAACCTTTCATCTTTTAGTTATCTTTGCAATAAAAGCTAACATTCCATTAGTCTATCTAGATCCTTGCTTTACTGGCATCCTAACCTTTTGTTTTGGGTAGGACTCCAGATCCCTTAACATTTTGTCAGCTCACTGCATTTATATTCATGTTTTTTTTTAATTCTCCCTTCTGAAGTCCACATGGTACTGCATCTGCCTTTTTAATCCACTCACTTAACCTATTATATTTACACGTTGCTCACCTTTGTATCATCAGCAATATACAGTTGCAAGAAAAAGTTTGTGAACCCTTTGCAATTACCTGGTTTTCTGCATTAATTACTTATAGATGAAGATTGGACCACATTTTAAGTCACAATAATAGACATACACAATCTGCCTAAACTAAACACACAAATAATTGTACTTTTCATGTCTTGATTGAACACATTGTTTAATCATTCACATCAGGCTGCAAAAAGTATGTGAACCCTTGAATTTAATAACTAGTAGAACCTCCATCAAACGTTTCCTGTAACTGCTAATCAGATTTGCACAACGGAGAAGAGGAATCTTAGACCATTCCTTCATACAAAACTGTTTCAGTTCATTACTATTTCTGGGATACCTTGCAGGAACAACCCTCTTCAGGTCATGCCGCAGCATCTCAATTGGGTTAAGGTCTAGATTCTGACTTGGTCATTCCAAAACAAAAATTTCTTCTTTTTAAACCATTCTGTTGTTGTTTTACACGTGTTTTGGGTCACTATCTTGTAGCATCATCCAACTTCTCTTCAGCTTCAGGTACAGACTGCTACCCTGACATTCTCCTATAAAATGTCTTCATACAATTTTGAATTATTCCCTCAACAATTGCAAGCTGTCCAGGCCCTGAGGCAGCAATGCAGCCCCAAACCATGGTGTTCCCTCCACCATGCTTTACAGTTGGGATGAGGTTTTGGTGTTAATATGCAGTGCCCTTTTTCCTTCATTTCTGCCAAAAGTTCAACTTTTGTCTCATCTGTCCACAGAACATTGTCCCAGAAGCATAGAGGACATCCAGGAGGTCTTTTGCAAACTTGAGAAGTGCAGCAATATTTTTTGGAGAGCAGTGGTTTCTTCCAGGGTGTCCTTCTATGAACACCATTCTTGTTTAGTGTTTTTCTTATCGTGGACACATGAACAGAGACTTTAGCAAATTCTACAGATTTCTGCAGGTCTTTTGCTGTTGCCCTTGGGTTCTTTCTCACCACCTTCAGAATTGCATGTTGTGCTCTTGGTGTGATCTTTGCAAGACACCCAGTCCTAGAGAGAGTAGCAACTGTACTGAATTTCCTCCATTTATAGACAATCTCTCTTACTGTGGGCTGATGAACACTCAGGTTTTTGGAAATGCTTTTGTAGCCTTTTCCTGCTTCCTCTACAGGTTCTCTGTAAGCTGTTTTGAGCAGACATGGTGCACATAAACAGATCTTTCTTAAGAGCAGGCTCCATCTGTAACCTGACTGTGTGTGTCTTTTTCATAGGGCAGGGCACCTCTACAACACACACCTCCAATCTCACCTCAACACCTGACTCTAAATAGCTTATCCCAGAGGTTCACATCCTTTTTTGAAGCTAAGCTGTTTAAATGGTGTACTCAGTATTGATGAGATGAGGTACGGTTGTTAGTGTATATTAGTTTAGGCAGGTTGTGTTTGTCTATTATCATGGCTTAGTTGAAGATCAGACCACATTTTGAGTAATTAAGGCAGAAATCTAGATTATTACAAAGGGTTCGCAAAGTTTTTCTTACAACTGTACCTGTTTATGTTTAAAACATGGAGGTTCCAGCAATTATCCTGATGGCACTCCACTAGATTTGAAAAATAACCCATTTTATCTCCTATCAATATCAATGTTTACTTCAATCTCATCTGCCCTTATGCAGGCAACAACCTTATAGATATCAAAATATCATCTACTAGTTCCCGTTTGATACACCGTCAAAGAACTCAAACTCAAATTGTCAGTTTCTTTCATGAAACTATATTGGATCTACTGAATTGTTCTATGATTTTATAAATTTCTGCTAGCTCTTTGTAATAGATCATTGCAATTTCCTAGAGACAGATGAAGTTATCGGTTTTATAGTTGGCAGCTTTCTGACTTCATCCTTTCTTGCAAAAAAGCATGTTACATGTGCAGTTTCCAACATCTGGGACCCCTCAAGGAAGTTTAGTAGATTGCAATCAACAGGTCCGTGGAACTTGAGAGCCTTTAACCACATTAGTTTACCCAAGTAATTGTTTAAATGATAGGTTGCTCTAACCCCCGATCATCTATAATTGGGACTTTAGTGCTTGCTACCATATATATAGGCAGGATATTGAGAGATATTAAAAAGAATTTTCATGATCCCATTGAACCTTTTTAGTTGCCTTTCAAACACCTTCCTACCCTTATAGTTACAGATTGGCTTTAATGCTTGCTATTTCTTCTTTGAATGCTTCACACTGTGTAGATGTAGCCTTATCTGCAAGTAGATGCCCCCAATCTACCTCCTTATGTTAATGAAATTGACCTCTCCCCCACAATTTAACACCTTTGTTACTGGTCAATCCCTAACTTTTTCCAAAATTACTTTACAGAGACATGGTCTGTATCTAGAAAGTAATTTCCCACTGACACTCCCTCCACCTGACTAGCCATATATATTCCCAGGGTCCAGTAATGTTACTTCTTTCATTATTCACCTTAACTACTAAATCACATAGTCTCTGGACACAACTCAAGAATTCAACCCCAAGTCTTTACCACTAAGGCAATCCCAGTTAATATTTCAGAAATTGAAATCCACTAATCTAACAACACTATCTTGTTCATCAATCTCCGGTTGACTGTTGAGAAATCTGTAATATACCCACTAAGTGACTTTCCCCTTGTTTCTAATCCCTACCACATGGCTTCTTTTGAGGAGCTATTTAGGATATCATGCCAATAATGAAGTAATGCAATCTGACGAACAGTGCAATACCCTCTCCCCTTTTACTCCTGAAAATTAAATACCTGGAGAAAAGACTTGTCAGTCCTACCTGCCCTTAAACATGTCTCAGTAATGGCAACAATATTGTAGAACATCCCCCACCACCTTCCTCCTTGTGTGTGGCCTCAAGGCCAAGAAGCTTGGAGATGAGGCACAAGCCCAACATCGACTCCATTTCTCACTGATCTCACCAATTAAAGCGGCAAGGAAGGTTGAAATCATCGAGGCAAGAGGGTGCTCAGCGCCATTTACCAGCCTCTTGCTTGCTACTTCTGGAGGAAGCTGTCTGCGTGTGACGGATCTCTCTCGCTACTCCTGATGGAAGGTCCCTGCATTTGAAAGGTCTCTCTCTCCCCCCCTCGAGCTGTGCCAGAGTTCTTGGGCAAGGTTTAATCGATGCTTGTTTGTGGTTTGGACTCTAGTCAACGTTATGATGCGTCTCTGGTGGCTCATTTTGTGAGACTTTGAATTGGGCAGCCTGCAGATAAATAACACTGAGCTGAACTGAATATACTGGATAGACATGAAGGAAGGGGAGGTGGGGTGGCGTTGCTGGTTAAAGAAGAGATTAATGCAATAGAAAGGAAGGACATAAGCCGGGAAGATGTGGAATCGATATGGGTAGAGCTGCGTAACACTAAGGGGCAGAAGACGCTGGTGGGAGTTGTGTACAGGCCACCTAACAGTAGTAGTGAGGTCGCAGATGGTATTAAACAGGAAATTAGAAATGTGTGCAATAAAGGAACAGCAGTTATAATGGGGGACTTCAATCTACATGTAGATTGGGTGAACCAAATTGGTAAAGGTGCTGAGGAAGAGGATTTCTTGGAATGTATGCGGGATGGTTTTTTGAACCAACATGTCGAGAAACCGACTAGAGAGCAGGCTATTCTGGACTGGGTTTTGAGCAATGAGGAAGGGTTAATTAGCAATCTTGTCGTGAGAGGCCCCTTGTGTAAGAGTGACCATAATATGGTGGAATTCTTCATTAAGATGGAGAGTGACATAGTTAATTCAGAAACAAAGGTTCTGAACTTAAAGAGGGGTAACTTTGAAGGTATGAGACGTGAATTAGCTAAGATAGACTGGCAAATGACACTTAAAGGATTGACGGTGGATATGCAATGGCAAGCATTTAAAGGTTGCATGGATGAACTACAACAATTGTTCATCCCAGTTTGGCAAAAGAATAAATCAAGGAAGGTAGTACACCCGTGGCTGACAAGAGAAATTAGGGATAGTATCAATTCCAAAGAAGAAGCATACAAATTAGCCAGAGAAAGTGGCTCACCTGAGGACTGGGAGAAATTCAGAGTTCAGCAGAGGAGGACAAAGGGCTTAATTAGGAAGGGGAAAAAAGATTATGAGAGAAAACTGGCAGGGAACATAAAAATGGACTGTAAAAGCTTTTATAGATATGTAAAAAGGAAAAGACTGGTAAAGACAAATGTAGGTCCCCTGCAGACAGAAACAGGTGAATTGATTATGGGGAGCAAGGACATGGCAGACCAATTGAATAATTACTTTGGTTCTGTCTTCAATAAGGAGGACATAAATAATCTTCCAGAAATAGTAGGGGACAGAGGGTCCAGTGAGATGGAGGAACTGAGCGAAATACATGTTAGTAGGGAAGTGGTGTTAGGTAAATTGAAGGGATTGAAGGCAGATAAATCCCCAGGGCCAGATGGTCTGCATCCTAGAGTGCTTAATGAAGTAGCCCAAGAAATAGTGGATGCATTAGTGATCATTTTTCAAAACTCGTTAGATTCTGGACTAGTTCCTGAGGATTGGAGAGTGGCTAATGTAACTCCACTTTTTAAAAAAGGAGGGAGAGAGAAACCAGGGAATTATAGACCGGTTAGCCTAACGTCGGTGGTGGGGAAGCTGCTGGAGTCAGTTATCAAGGATGTGATAACAGCACATTTGGAAAGCGGTGAAATGATCGGACAAAGTCAGCATGGATTTGTGAAAGGAAAATCATGTCTGACGAATCTCATAGAATTTTTTGAGGATGTAACTAGTAGGGTGGATAGGGGAGAACCAGTGGATGTGGTATATTTGGATTTTCAAAAGGATTTTGACAAGGTCCCACACAGGAGATTAGTGTGCAAACTTAAAGCACACGGTATTGGGGGTAAGGTATTGGTGTGGGTGGAGAATTGGTTAGCAGACAGGAAGCAAAGAGTGGGAATAAACGGGACCTTTTCCGAATGGCAGGCGGTGACTAGTGGGGTACCGCAAGGCTCAGTGCTGGGACCCCAGTTGTTTACAATATATATTAATGACTTGGATGAGGGAATTAAATGCAGCATCTCCAAGTTTGCGGGAGACACGAAGCTGGGTGGCAGTGTTAGCTGTGAGGAGGATGCTAAGAGGATGCAGGGTGACTTGGATAGGTTGGGTGAGTGGGCAAATTCATGGCAGATGCAATTTAATGTGGATAAATGTGAAGTTATCCACTTTGGTGGCAAAAATAGGAAAACAGATTATTATCTGAATGGTGGCCGATTAGGAAAAGGGGAGGTGCAACGAGACCTGGGTGTCATTATACACCAGTCATTGAAAGTGGGCATGCAGGTACAGCAGGCGGTGAAAAAGGCGAATGGTATGCTGGCATTTATAGCGAGAGGATTCGAGTACAGGAGCAGGGAGGTACTACTGCAGTTGTACAAGGCCTTGGTGAGACCACACCTGGAGTATTGTGTGCAGTTTTGGTCCCCTAATCTGAGGAAAGACATTCTTGCCATAGAGGGAGTACAAAGAAGGTTCACCAGATTGATTCCTGGGATGGCAGGACTTTCATATGAAGAAAGACTGGATGAACTGGGCTTGTACTCGTTGGAATTTAGAAGATTGAGGGGGGATCTGATTGAAACGTATAAGATCCTAAAGGGATTGGACAGGCTAGATGCAGGAAGATTGTTCCCGATGTTGGGGAAGTCCAGAACGAGGGGCCACAGTTTGAGGATAGAGGGGAAGCCTTTTAGGACCGAGATTAGGAAAAACTTCTTCACACAGAGAGTGGTGAATCTGTGGAATTCTGTGCCACAGGTAACAGTTGAGGCCAGTTCATTGGCTATATTTAAGAGGGAGTTAGACATGGCCCTTGTGGCTACGGGGGTCAGGGGGTATGGAGGGAAGGCTGGGGCGGGGTTCTGAGTTGGAGGATCAGCCATGATCATAATAAATGGCGGTGCAGGCTCGAAGGGCCGAATGGCCTACTCCTGCACCTATTTTCTATGTTTCTATGTTTTTTCCACATTTTTTTTGTTAGTGATTGCACAATTTTGTTTTGTTGTGCATGGGGGATGGGTCTTTGCTGTGTCCTTTGGACGGGTTCCACGGTTTCCTTTGATTCGTGGCTGTCTGTGGGAAGACGAATCTCAGGGTTGTATACTGCATACATACTTTGATAATAAATGTACTTTGAATTTTATATTCCTGACATTAAAATAGATGCAAATTAGCTTTGAAATTCCTTTAATGTTCATTTACTCACCTTTTCTGCCTGCTGGACTTACCACACATTCCTTTTCTAGATGGTTGTATTCTTCCCCTAAAGGACCACTCTGAACCCCCTTCTCCTACCAACTCAGTTTAAACCTTCCCCAGCAGTGCCAACAGCAAGGGTGTCGGCCCCCACTCTGGTTAAGGTGCAAACTGCCCTGCTTGTTCAGATCCCAGCTTCCCCAGACACAGTCCTAATGATCCAGCTACATCCATTCAGTCACACCTTTATCCATTCTTGTACTTCTTCTATAACATTGTCCAATAGTGTATCACGACCTGTGGCTGGCCACCCCTTTCAGAACGTTCTGCAATCATCTGAGATCCTCGACCCTAGCACCAAGGAAGCAAACAACATGGATTGAGTTATTTGGCTACAAAATGCCAGTCTGACTCCCTCACGATAGAACCCTCTACTACTATTGCTGTCCCGATCTTTTTACATCTCTTTTATACATCACCGCCCACTGCGGTGCCATGAAACTGGCTGTGGTGCAGTTGTCTTACTGGGAGGCTCCCAACCCTCATACCAACAGTATCCTACACTATATTTGTTATCGAGGGGAATGACCACAGGGGTCTCCTGCATGACTTCTACTTGCCGTTCCTGACGATCACCCTTCTCCACTCTTTCTGTATACGCACGGTGACCAACTCACTAAACATATTGTCTGCTATGTTCTCTGCATCCCAGATTAAATACAACGAGAACATCCATAGGTCCAACTGAGTATACTGCCTGAAACTAGCTAATACATTTTCTGCAGGTGTTGTCATCAGGAACATTGGAAATGTCCCCAGCTCTCAAATCCTGCAGAATACCCCTGCCCTAGACTCCATAACCTTTATGATTACACCTTAAAACAGTAAAAAAAAATACAAAATAGAGAAAAAAAACACTTGCCTTGGCAATACTCACCAAAGCCCGCATTGTGAGCTCAGTAGTAAAACTTCAATCGGAAGACAGTCCATCCAAATTAGGCCACTCAAGTCAGAGCTTGCCTCCTTTTTACATGCTGCGAGGAGGTGAGGGAAATCCTCGTCACTACTACCTTCCTCCCTATTGCTAGGTTTACTGGTAGAAAAATCCTGCTGTCATACTCGTTTGTTTAGGAGAAATCTATAGAATAAACTAGTTATGAAACTAAATGAATGCAAGATCTTTGTTAAAAAATATTTATTAAATTGGATAAAAATGAACCCTATACAGTCAAATGGTAATTGAGGCTTTAAGAATAGAATTTCTGCAACTCTCGTTGCACTTTTCTTTTGCCACAAAACTAAAAACCTTTTTCCTATAAAATGTAATAATGTAGAGGCAAATTAATATAACACCATATCAAGAAACGATGTAACAAAGTAATCCACATCAATTAATTCAAAATTTGAACAGCTTACACAAGGCCAGAATTTTCTTCCTATTTTTGTGTTAATTTACATGAGTGGTTGTCTGGATGGTACAGTGTGTTATAATGTTACACCTGGGCCAGAAACCATGCCAAACACATCAATGGCATTTGTAATGCCTTCCTGCCCAATTAACCATGTGCACAACTCAGCTGTCATTACAACATCTCAACATTAAACATTCTGAAAGGGGAAAATACCATGTTTGAAAGACTGTATAGCCGCCAGTTTTGCATACCCATCCCAAACACAATTGGAGCTCCATATGTGACATGTCACAAACTGGGAGGTATACTTAGAAGGCTTCTAATTTGAAGAAATCCAAGCCTAAATCCCTGACAGATGGGAAATCACAAAACTACCCTCAAAATAGGTGTTTTTAGAAAATCAAAAAAGAAACATACACATTTTGTATTAGAAATATCATAGTTGAAAATAACTTGAACTTGTGTTCTTGCCTCTCAGTTTCATTTGAATCCACTGCACATCTGTTTTAGTGGAAAGTTTGTTAGAAGACTTTAAAAAAATCATGGGTGAGGTACAGTAAAAGCTCCAGTTGTAGTTATTCTCTGTAGCTTTTTCATTCATCAGAGTGCAGTCCTTCCCAACACCTCAATAATAACCGGTAGCTTAGACAGCAGTAACAACTATCACAGTGTGTGCAAGGAAGGACAAAAAAAAATCAAATTCAGCTTTTGAATTCCGAGCCCCATCGAAGAAAAAAATGTCCATTCCATTGGGGGCATCAGTTGAACTTGAGTTTTTCCAGAATATTTTTCATCAGTGAGATCACTACTGACCGCTAAGAAATGCCAAGTGTCCTTTGGTGCATCGGTTGGCATAATGGCCTTTTTCACCACACTGGAAAACAAATAGAATTTATTTCAAGGCCATAACTCTACAGTTTATAGCACAAGTATACAATCAATGAAGGAGAAAGTGCTGTCAGTATTGACCACTCCCTCACCCTTTTATTGTGGGATTAATATTCACCATAGCTAGGATAATCCTATACAGTTGAAAGATCCAATCAGCTCCCTTCTCCCCAGATTTTTTATTTTTCATGAAGAATTTACCAAAACACAATGCGCAAAATTTGTTACAATTAAACCATCTGAATTTACGTGAATGTATATTATGTATGCACAGTTAAAGCATACATAGATAATAACTCAAACAGAATGAAATACAAATTAATCTCTACTTTCCATATCAAGCCAACGTATTCCACTGAAAGAGCATTTTTATTCCTGCCACGTCAACCACTGAAAAGGCAACATTCCTTGAGATCATGAACTGCTGGCTTAAACGCAAAGTACCTTAAGTATTAAATATTTACCAAACTGTAGTATAGGTAGAGTTGGGTCATTCAAATGTAAACTATTACCAATATCCTTTTTAAATGAATTGCCTTCTCTTCTACAAGTAAATATATCAACCTTAACAACAATCCTTAGAAGGTATCAAGGTATTTTCACCCAAACAGCAATTCACACATCCAAATGAAAGTGGTGTTAAGACTCAAGAAGTACATATGCAACTTATAGGTCAGACATGACAGAAATCATAAGTATTTGCATCTCTCTCGCTCATGGAACCATTTCTCTGAGACGTTGATCCACTCACCTTATAACACGTGACTTGTTCCAATGGTCTGGGGCCTCGATTTGACGACGTTTGAAACT
This sequence comes from Mobula hypostoma, assembly GCF_963921235.1. Lineage (NCBI taxonomy): Eukaryota > Metazoa > Chordata > Chondrichthyes > Myliobatiformes > Myliobatidae > Mobula > Mobula hypostoma. Next base: position 111,033,425 of record NC_086105.1, on the reverse strand, counting down.
GGGACTGTTGTGCTGATCCTCCGGATTGTGTAACAGGTTTCTGCTGTCCAACACTAGTGTTGGTGCTAGTAATCTGTACCAAGGAGGAAGATCGCTGTTGAAACTGATTAACATTTTGCTGCAAATGGAGAGAAACATCATCGACCATCAGTACACTTCAACAGCTGTGTACTGTGGCATCTCAATTTGCATGTAACCATTTTCTAAACTATTTTTAATTCAAAATTAACAAATCAAATCACCACCTCACTCTGCAAATAAATTCTTTGCTAAAAGACCTGCCAATCTTGCCTGCTGTGTCCTGGACCAATTAACTTCTTAAAATGTAGTGCTATCACTAGCAAAAAGATACCAATACCTCACTTGTACATCATGAAATAATTTATCAGTATAGACATTCCTTCCTTCTTACTCAGAAAATGGGAGTACGATTCTGTTGGCACGAAGATTACTGTATGTCATGGATGGTTAGTTTCCCTCTGACATACTTCTACTTCACACATCGATATGATACTGGTGTCAGACTCAATAGTACATGTGTCACATCTAATCCAAACTTGACAAAAATCCTATCATTCTTCACGCGTGATTCTGCAAGCCTCTTTATCATCATATTAATCCTGTTTAAACTAAACAATTACTAGGCAGCAATTGACAAAAGTTTTTGTCCACCTTTTAACTTCCTAGCTTAGGGTTATCCTGGTTAAATTAAAATTCCTCAATGCATAAACTTCAGGGATCCCAACTGGAACCATGTTTAGAACTACACTATAGTGTCAAATACTGATCCCAGTAACATTTTTATTACAACCCATTCGAATCAGGGGACTACTATGAGTAAAGGCTGTGGAAAGAAAGATCCTAGATGAGGGGAAGCTCTTCCTTTAACAAAATGCTGCGAGATAAGTTGTAGAATAACACAGTAAACCAATACAAAATGTAGAGAAAATAATACTATTTCCACAGGCGAACTTTCTGCCCATACCTGCTGTTGCTGTTGCAGTGGTGGTTGGTCAGCAGCAGTACCCATTGGTAGTTCGAACCGAGGGCTGACAGAATAAATGCATGTTAGATTAAACCTCGAAAGTAACATTCATGGTAAGTTTTTTAAAAAAGCCCGAGGAGAATACAACAGAAAGACTGAAGCCAAGTGCAACAAATCAGCCCCAAGAGAGATGCCCTCTTGATAAAGTTTTAAGGTAATTGGGGGACGTAAGAAATGATTCTCGGACTCTTGTAAATAACAGGTTAAAATTAAGTGCCAGCTTGTGTGTGCTCTGTTCTGGATAGTGTGCAGAGTTCGCCCTTCACTGTCAGCTTGTTTGGATTAACGACTTACGGCTGTCCCTTTGGGAACGATATGGGGGCTGAGTTCACACAGGTTGCACACACCATGCCTTACGGTTTCGCACCACTGAACTAGGTTGTCTCCTTTTTATAATGAAAGAGAATAACTGATGAGGATTGAACAGAACATTCATTTGTAATTAAATTTAGTGGACTCTCTTATCTAAGTAATTAAGTTTTGCTCCAACAGGCCTGGTGAAGAATACCAGTTTCTCTAAGCGCGCTCTGTTTTGCTAGATCTATAAATTGTAACATTTCTGCATGTTAGACAGAAGCTCGTCACGAGCCGCCAGGGAGAGAGGGAGGGAGAGAGGGAGGGAGGGAGGGAGGGGGAGAGAGAGCGGGAGGGAGGGAGGGGGAGAGAGAGAGGGAGGGAGGGAGGGGGAGAGAGAGAGAGATAGATAGATAGATAGATTCTGTCTCCCTGATGCTTGCGTCCGAGCATCTTGCCGGCTGAGTTCGAACAAATAAACTGGTGAAAGGATAAAATAAACAACTGTGTGTGGTGTGATTATTGGTCTGGCAAATTTAAGTTTACACTCGGTTTTAGGTAATGTCTTTAGATGATTTGCACCTTGATGCTATTTTCCTTCTTTGGCTTTATATCCTTCAAAACTTATTCCAACAGAAATCTATCAGCTTCAGTTTTGTAAATTTCCATCAACCATGGGCTTTTGGGATCAAGAGTTACAGATTACCTCTACCAGTTGTACCACTGGTCCAACTTCATTTTAAGGTTAAGTCTCTTAATCCTGTATTAATCTACAAGAGGAAATGACTTCTTTGTATCAACTCTATTGAATGCCTTTACAATACTTGAAGACTTTTACTTGATCATGCTTCAACCTTCTCGTCTGCATTACTTTGCAGTAAATTCTGTACATGACTACCAATAAAATTAAGTATTATTATATCAGAAATTGATGCAATAACTCAGTATATTCATTGCTTTGCCCTTTTCTCATCCACCTGTTCCCCTGATCTATTCCTTTCCTATTCCACCTTACTTTCCAATGTTCAGTTTTCCCTCTTCCTGCCCAATATGTTCACCCTCCTCTCCCACTGTTTCATAGCTTGTGGTCCTAGGTGGATCCAGTGATCTCCTTCCCCATCTCACTTACTTTTCTATTATGGACTTCATATAAAAGTAAGTCTCATTATTCAAAGACAACATAGTGAGAGATTGTAACCAAAAATAAAAGAAATGCAGAGAAAACATAGCTAGTTAAACTTTCAGATCTTTTGTGCAAATTGAGCTATTAACCCACCATTAATTCTTGCTTGTTGTTGTCTATTTTGCTGAACATTTTCATAATTTTATGTTGCCATTCATTATAGTAATTCTTAAAACATTTTTTACACATGTCATGGCTATTCAGAAAATGCCTGATCAATGGGATTTCAAAGCATATGGAGCAACAAGGGATGAAAGAAACTAAGGTAGACATCAACCACAATCCAAAACAATGGCAGGATAAGCTCAAGTAAAAACAGAAAACAGTGCAAACATTCAGCAGTACGGACAGCATCAGTGGAAAGAGAAAGAGTAAACATTTCAGTTCAAAGGCCTGGTAAAGAGGAAGCAAGTTAGTTCTAAGGTGCAGAGATGGTAGGGCGGGATGAATACGGATCTCTCTAAAAAGGAGAGGAAAAATTTGCTTATAGACAAATTGAAAAGAACACCACATAGATAGGTTATTAGGGGCACAGAGAGAAAATGAACTAAAAATACAAGATAAGGGCTGGTAAACTAAAGAGAATCTAAAGAAACAAAAATGTAGCAAACTGCAGGGCTTTTGGACATACCAAACAGATACTGAAAAGTAAAACGCCAATGTCACAAGTGGATAACTTAATAGCCATTCCTAACAGAGAAAGTGAGTTACCTCAAGTTCTAGAATTCAATATCATCTAAAAGACTACGATTTGCTCAGATGGAAAATGAGATGCTCTTCAAGTTACATTGTATTTCATTACAATCTTTCAATTTGAGCAGTTCTATATTTCTTTGGTTATATTCCCAATCTCTAATGCCCTCATCTAAAAGGCTATGTTAACTCTATCTCCAAATGCCCCATAAACCCATTTGACCTCCACAGTAATCCTGGCCTCGCCTCGGAAATATTCCCTTTGTCCTATCCATTCCTCCACCACTTTCCATACAACTTAAAATGAAACATTTTTTCTCTTTCCCAGTTGTGATGAAGAGTCTTCAACCTGAAAGGTTAACTCTGTTTCTCTTGCTACAGATGCTGCCTGATCTATTGTTCTAAATGCTTTGTTTTTCAGATTTTAAGTTTAAACTGGTTTTGATTTAAGTTTGCTGATAGGATATGCTCAAGAAACTGAAAGGCCTGCTCCATCATGCTCCAAATTGTTGTATACTTACTGCATGAATTTACAATAGGGGCCTTCAGGACAGAACCCCACTAGATAATTTACACAGATGACTCGGCGGGTATGCCGGTGCCTGCACAGGGGACCTGCAAAAAGACAAGATTTGGATCAGCAATCTAAAATTATAACTCAGCAATAACATTCCTCCATCTCCACGACATGCTATTAAAAAGGCCTCTGCTAACTTCAAGACACAATGGTCAAAGCATCCTTTCTAGAAAAGCATTGGAAATGTTTTTTATTCTGCTAAAAAAGAACATTTATAAGGGCAACTGACACTGAATAAAGAATATTTATAACTTTCCCTAATTTGGACCTTACCCAAATTAAAAATAAAAAACATCTGCCCAATACTAATATTTTAGTTTAAGAATACAAATGTTAACATCCTAGAACTACTCCTCACCTCTAGAGAGTCAAACCCTCAGGTAGGACGGTAATTGTGCCACCACAATTGGTCTTTGTCTCTCCCTCATCACACTTTTGGTTAAGTGGGAAAATCAAAAAAAATGAATAGATTCTGCATCTGATCACCACAAGCATCCTACTGGAGGTTACACAGGTGTCTACAACAGCCTAAAATGGGATCTGGCTCACAATCAGAGTGAATGCCAACCAGGTTCACATGTGAAGAATGATCAGTTGGATTATCTGCTGAAATGGATGGCATCTAGAGAGTAAAAAATTGTTTCTCTTTCCCTCTGGGTACTTTGGATGTTTTGTTCCTTTCTCAACCACCGTTCTCTCTGTGCTACACAACAGCCTAACTGAGAGTGAAGCAAAATGACACGTTCCCCAATCTCCAACATAGCCAAAAGAATGTACTTGACAGCATCCATTCAGATAACTCAACCACTTTTCTCTTCCACCTTACTTAACACTTACCATGTTTACAAAATCCTCTGTCATACCATGGACAGTCTTTAATTTTGGACTCAGGATCAATATGTAGAAATGGACATTCTTTGTTACTACATTCTCCTGCAGCAGCACAAGGGAAAAGAAAACAAATTAAAACAAATCAAAAAGGGAAAATAAGGAAACTAATTACATTTAGGGCCTGCTTAGTTTGTTTCAATTCTCCCTTCTTGATATCATCCTATAATCTATTCCTTCAAGAATGTTTTAACTGAACTAACTGATCATTCTCATAGCAGTCTATTAACTCTCAAAACCAACTAAATTTGCTCTGAAGCCATATCCCTGTCTGAGGCAACCTATTGTAACAGACGGGTGATGCTTAAGGAATTAAACACAGGCACATTGCAGGCATATCCAAATCCTAAACTTGGCCCGGGAAGCAGATGCACTCAGCACTGAGTGCAAGGAATTTGAAAATACAAAGGTGATCATATTCGGAAACAGTGTCATTTCAGAAACTCCAGGGTTATTTCTTATTAAAGTGTACCACGCTGCCCTGATATAAGAGATTCCAGCAGAAGCAATTCTTAGACGTGACTTTAAAGCTGTAGTGCACAGTTCTTGTACATAGGAGAGCCATAATAAGATTTTTTAACCATTTCAGCAAGACAGCAATTACCAATGAAATCACAGTTACCAATGCTAAGCCTGCTTTTTCCAGCCTCAACTAGTTTGGAAATCCCACACAAAGTGAACAGTGACTCACCAAACTTGGAATAGAAATAACACTCTGGCATCTTCGTCATGTCATATTCATGTAAGAATTCACACTGATCTCCTTTCTTGCACAGCCCCCGCAACCAGTGTTTACACACCACTGTCTTCTCACCACTAATGTGGCGAAATGGACACATGCCACCTGCAATAGAAAAGTCAGGTTCAGTCACTAGAGCAGTTATTGGGGATGGGAGGAAGAGGCACATCACGAACAAAGGGAAGAACATATAAACATGTACAAAATACCATTCCTCAAGGTTTCAGTCACGAAGGTAGCAAGTCATAAACTTTGAGGAATAGTGTATTGTACATGTTTATATGCATCCATTTTCTCAAAACATGTTCTCCTGTTGCTCTCGAGAACACACACCAGACCACAGGCATAGTGAGATCTGCAATCCACAGTTCACCTGTATTAGGAAATGCATAATAATAACAGGTACCAGGACTTAATTTCCAAGTGATTCAATATTCTTAGAAGTATTTGGCCTCCTTCTCTAGAAACCAAGGAAAAGATCAGAATGCCCTCAAACAAAAAAAATATTAATGTACTGTAGATTGTTCCTCCCAGATTGTTATGACCAGACCTAATCCAAGCTTGAAGGACAACACTTAATTTTCCGTCTGTACCTATCACAGGGCTCAAAATCATTATCAAATTCTGCAACTTCAGATAACTGACTTTCTCTGTAGCAGGGTAAATCTTCTGTGATATTGGTTCAGTTTTTCCTCTTTCTATTAATGCAGCCTGACATGTTGAGCATGTTCCTAGAGATAAATTTTGCAACTCTTACATTCCTTTTCTGTTCTCACTCTCCAACTACTCTCATTTCATACATTTTATAGGAAGAAATGGAAATACTTTCCTCTTCCTAATAACCCACCAATGAGATGACTACCTTAACCTCACCCCATACCAGAGATATTCCCATTGTTCTATTCATCCCTGTCTTAGCTTGGAGAGGAGGGAAGAGGAGAGAGGTCTACCTACCTAGGACAAAGAGTTTTTAACTTAAAATATAAGCTGCTTCTCTTCCCATAGATAATGCCTGATCAATAGTTCTAGCATTTTCTGTTCCTATTTCAGATTTTCAATGGCTGCAGTTATTTTGACTTTCACTACATATTGATGGCCCAGTGCACAAGGTCCCTACCATGTCAGCATTGTCCCTACCATGTCAGCATGTACATCATTGTGATGATACTGCAAATGATTGTCTCATTAATGAGACAGTCTTTTCTAGTTGTCAGTTTCCTCTCCTCATTCCACTGATCTCCCTACCGCATCACCTAGCCGAGAGAATTGACTAATGAGCCACCAACAGACCATCAATACCAAGTGAGGTGCTGATAATGGATGGATGCAAATACTGAGTGCTTCCCATCCATACGGAAAGAGCTGAAATCAGACCTTCCTCTAACACAGTGGAGCAAAACAGACAAGTAGGCAGCAGGAATAAAAAAAAAGGGGGAGGGTGATATCTGTGTCCGTTCTGTGCTAAGAACGTTTGTGTAAAATTATAATTAGTTAGAAGTGAAATTCCATGAAAATCTTAGTAATAAGTGCTATAGTAACTAATCAAACTGATCAACAGTTGCTTTGATAGCTTACCCTTCCCACATGATGCCCGCAGAAAAAATTCACATACCGCTGCACCAGACTCTGTAAAAGAAAAATAACAAGCACATATTTCAAAGGCATGTTCGATAGCTTTCAAAATCCTTGTTCCAATTATGGAGATAGAGGCACTGATACTTCAAACACATACCTAAAAATGCTTTCTTTTTCTTCATTGGAAATGAATTGTTTTGGACAGTCTAACTATTTTCTAGGGACCATTAACACAAAAATACACAAGTTACTCCAGTAAACCACTGATGTCAAAATTAATGCAGTGTCCAAGTAGTGAAACAAAGTGGGTACAAGAATGATTGCAAGTCAGAATTGTTATGTCTCCAACAAGTGATTTGGTCTTTTTAAACTTGAAAGTTTAGAACTGATGTCCTACTAAAGCAAGTAGACAAAAAATTTATTAAATGCACTATTAAAAATATTAGTCAGCACAAATGGATGCAGTATTGAACACATCATGCTTCACAGGTAGCTTAAGAGGGATCTCGGTATTTAGGACAAGTACACCAGGGACGGAAAACAAATGTAGCTGCAGGTGCTGGAATCTGAAACAAGAACAGAAATGTGGAAAACTTCACAGTCAAGCAGCAGCCATGGAATGGGAATCGAATATTTCAGTCCAATGACCCTGCCAAAGAACTGCTACAGAATTGCATCAGGGATGCTGACTGCCCTGGAACTAACCTATGGGTCGCATACACAAGTATTCAAAGCAACAGTAAGTTTTCTTCTAAAATATGCACCTATTAACTTAGGTTGCTGCATGAGTAATATTACCAGATGATTACCTTAACCAAAAGGATCACTTAAAAGACTTAGCCTGAAAGATGCTGTGGGGAATGGCAGCTGTGCTGATGGTGGTGAGGCTAAAGTTGGGGCCATGCAAGTTATTAATAGAGGCAAAGAAGCAAATTCTTTCAACAATTGATAAGAATGCCAGAAGTAGGAATAAGCCATCTTTAGTCTGCTCATTCATTAAGTTCATGGCTCATCCACTTCCCCTGCTAGCCCAAGACCCCAAACACCCAAAAATTTTGTACGTATTCAATATCTGAGTAACAGACATCTTCAGTAATTAATTATAAACATTTAAAAAGATCTGTGTAATGCAATTTGTCATCTCAGCTCTAAATAAACTATGTTCTCCAGTCTAAGGAAACAGCTTCCCAGCATTTAATCTTCTCTCTCAATTAAACTATTTCTCACCCTTTTAAACTCCGGTGAGTACCATCATCCAGTAAGTACTTTTGTCCCAGAAGTTAATCTAATGAATGCATACTGCACTTTCTCCAAGGCAACAATATTGAGAAAAGAGATCAAAAGTGTACATAGTACTCAACAAACCCTGTCACAAGAGGAACAAGCCTTACAGCCGCAAACTCCAAATTTTACCTGCAATTAAAAATGCTCTTTGCATCATTATATATTTTACCCATATTTACTTATTCTTTCATGAATCAACAAAAGAAGATTTTGCCAGCTTCCTACAGAGCGAATAAACTCAGATTTTCCCACACTTACCATACTTCTGCTTGTTCAAACTCTAGAACCCTTCACTCCGCCCCCCCAACTGCAATAGCAAACTTACATGAACACATTTAAATCAATATAAATTGCAATTATTCCTGATTGCTGCATAATAAAACAAGTACTTTAAAAGAACACAAGAAATACATTGCCTTGAAAAAGTATTCAACCCTCAACTATTTTCACATTTTACTGTATTATTTTCTAAATTTAAAAAATCGATGTAGGATTTTTCGAGCTAATCTTCAAAACATTGTGCATCATGTCAAATCTAAAGAATTCCAAAAACTGTCAACAATTTACTAAAATTAAAAACCAAGATTGTGAGGCTGAAGAAGTATTTATCCCCTTTGTAATTACTATGCTAACCTTCCTCAGGTGCAATACTGTATATTACCTTGCCAACTCATTCAATTTGTTGATGTAGAAAACTGGAATATCGCCTGTTTTGAATGAATTCATAAGAATAAATACCCCTCTCTATAAGGTCCAACCCTATGGTAGATTTTCAGCAGACCAAACCAAAGTGAAGACTGAAGAGCAAGCATTCTAGACAAGTCAGGGAAGTGATAATAGAGAAGTACAAATCTGGGGAAGCATAGATTAGCTCAAAGGCCCTGAACATACCTCGGAGCTCAGTGCAGTCCATCGTGAAAAAATGGAAAAAATATGAAACCACAGTCACACTGCCAAGGTCAACCTGCCCCTCTAAACTTAGATACCAGAGAAGAATGGCACTTGTAAGAGAGGCCACTGTGATGTCAACAGTCATTCTGAGTGAGCTGCAGAAGTCAGTGGCTGCATCTGGAGATGAAGCTCAGTGCTCCACAATCTCTAAGGCCTTGCACAAAAAAGGTATTTATGAAAGAGTGGCAAGGAAGAAGCCAAGACTAAAAACAAAAATCCTTGCCTGTAAAGACTTTGCAAAGCGTCGCTTAGAAGATACTGTGAAAATGTGGAAGAAGGTCTTGTGGTCAGATGAGACTAACGGGGAACTTTTGGCCTCAACACCAAGTGTTACATATGGCATAAACCTAATACTGTTCTTCACCATCCCTACTGTAAAGTATGGTGGAGGTAGCATCACGCTATGGGAAAGGGACTGGAAATCTGGTCAGGATCAATGGGAAGATGAATGCTCCTAAATACAGAGAGATGTTGGATAAAAACCTGCTGCCCTCTGACAGAAAGCTTAAACTGGGGTGGAAGTTTGTCTTTTAGCAGGAAAACGACCCAAAGCACACTGCCAGAGCAACCATGGAGTGGCTTCAAACGAAGAAAATTGATGTCCTTGAGTAGCCCAGAGTCCTAACTTTAACCAGATCAAACATTTTATGCAAAATCTCAAAATTACCATCACCGTCACTCCCCAACTAACTTGGCACAGCCTGAGCAATTTTGCAAGGAGGAAAGGGTAAATCTCTTTCTGTCACGTTGTGCAAAGCTAATAGAGACTTACCCAAAAATACTACAAGCTGTAATAGCTGTGAGAGGTGATTCAACTAAGTACTGAGCAAAGGGGGGGCGGGAATGAGTACTTTTGAGCGGCTGACATTTCAGTTTTTGAATTTTTAGGTTTTCATGCTTTACAATTTTCCGTTTTTGGGCTCTACTGTCAAAAAAAAAGGAGCATGTGATTCACGAATAAAAATTATCAAGTTAAATTGATCAAAATCCCTAGTTGTAATACTCATTTATGTGAACAAAGGGTTGGGGGCTGAATACTTTTACAAGGCCCTGTAAATTATTTAGCCACAGGTTGGTGAAGTTTGCCAAGATGTTGCTGGTGGGGAACAGGGTAATGGTAATGCCATTGAGTACAAGGGATCGGCAACTAAACTACTTCCCATTGGAGAAGGAATGGCCTGATACTTTTACTTGTCACTTATCAGCCCACGTCTGAAATGTTATCTTGGGCCTTCCTGCATGTTGGCTTGATTCAATTACAAGTGGAATACAATGTTGAGCAACATCAGACAACATCACACTTCTGAACTTGAAGAATGTTACTAGACCAGATACTGAAGTAGTGGAAGATGAGGAACTCCTACAATGGCCTACAGCTGGGATGATTGATCTTTAAATATCATGACCATTGCCCTTCATGCATACATCGGCATCAACTACCGGAGTTTTTTATGCCCTTTACACCCACTGGCTTCAGTTTAACAAGAACTACTCAGTCAAATGTCATTCTGATATCAAGGCTCATCACTCTCACCTCACCCGCAAAATTTAGCTCTGTGAAGCAAGGCTGTGACAAAGCTCGGAGCAGAGTGGTCGGAGAACAAATTATTGGAGAGCAAATGCTTCCATTACCTTCCTGATGACATATTAGGCTAACTGAATGGCATTCAGCACATGTTATTTATCATGCTTTTTGTGAACAGCACATACCTGGGCAATTTTCCACATCATAGAGCTGTGGGAGATGCAACTGTAGTGAAGCTGCTCGGATGCAGTCATGAAGAAGAAGTCTTCAGTGCAGCAGCCATGATGTTGTCTGCTCTCACTATTACATCCAAGTGGAATACATTAATTTGGCTAAAGACTTCATGGCCATGGAATCCCAGAAAGAAAAGACTTCTGGCTAAATGTGGTTTCAAATGCTTCAGCCTCATCTATTGGGCTCAGCCTCTATTTGCAACAGATCATCCTCTGCCTTCACCGTCTTCCTCTTTCCTTCTGAAGGGACTGTTTCATTCTGGATTGCTCTTCCATTTCCACCAACTACCCCCAATGGCAGACTTACCACCTGCTCTGTAACTTGCCCCTTCAAGGACCCAAACAGCCCTTACAGGTGAAACAATTCACTTTCACTTTACCCCAACTTAATGTACTGCATTTGAAACTATAGACGTGGTCTTCACCACAGAGAGTAAACCTAGACTCTAACCACTTTGCAGAACACAAAAGCAACCCTACAAGTCCGATTGCCTGTTAGTAACTCTGTATCCCATTCCCAGTCTGTTCTATCCTTGTCATCCAAAACCGTTACGGGAAAGACTGCCTCATCTTCTGTTTAGACACACTGCAGTCTATGGGATTAAAGACCAAATATAAATTTAGACCAGCAGCCTTTTCCATGTCAGAAATGGCTAATTCTGAGATAGGTTCAACCATTTTAATTCCGTTTTTCTCTCACTACCAATGCTGCCAGAACTGCTTGGTACTTCCAGAATTCTCTTTTGTTTACCATTTTCAGCAACTTGTGTCCTAGTTTTCACATATTTGGAATGGACTTTATTTCCTCTCAATCTCCATCAGCACAGGTGCACAAGGCTGTGTGCTTAATCCCCTGCTCTATTTATTTAATTCTTATGACTGTGAGGCTAAGCCTTGTTCCAATGCCAAATTTAAGTTTACTGATGACGCCACTGTTGTTGGCAGAATCAAAGGTGATGACAAATCAACATACAGGAAGGAGATTGAAAATCTGGCCAAGTGGTGCCACAACAACCACCTCTCACTCAATGTCAGCAAGACCAAGGAGCTGATTATTGTCTTCAGGAGGAGGAAACTGGAAGTACATGAACCTCATCAGGGGATCAGAGGTAGAGAGGGTCGACAACTTTAAATTTCTTGGTGTTATCCTTTCAGAGGATCTGGCCTGGGTCTGGTAATTAAGTGCCATTATGAAAAAAGCATAGCAGGGCCTCTAACGTAGAAGTTTGCAAAAATTTGGCACGTCATCTAAAACTTCGACAAACTTCTATAGGTTGTATGGTGGGGAATATACTGACTGGTTACACAATGGCCTGGTATAGAAACCCCAATGCCCTTGCATGGAAAAACCTACATAAAGTAATGGATATGGGCCAGCCCATTACGGATCAGGCCCTCCCCACCACGGAGCACATCTACGCGGAGCACTGTCAGAGGGAAGCAGCTTCCATCATTAAAGACGTTCACCACCCAGGCTTCTTCTCGTCACTGCCATCAGGAAGAACATACAGGAGCCTCAGGATCTGCTCCACTAGGTTCAGGAACAGTTTTTACCCCTCAACCATGAGGCTCTTGAACCAGAGAGGATAATTTCACTCACCCCTTCACTAAGCTGTTCCCACAACCTATGGACTCACTTTCAAGGACTCTTCATCTCATGTTCTCAATATTTATTATTTATTTGTTTTCTCTTTTTATATTTGCGCAGTTTGTTGGGTTTTTTTTTACACATTGGTTGTTTGTCCTGTTTGATGCAATCTTTCATTGATTCTATTGTGTTTCTTGTATTTACTGTGATTGCATGCAAGAAAATCTCAGGGTTGTTTATGGTGACATATATGTACTTTTGATAAATTTACTTTGAAGTTTGACCTAATGGTCTTGAATCTCTTTTAACTAGACGGTGTTGTAGGTATTGTGGTCTCTATTCTATCGTATACATTCTCTCCACAACTTAAAAACAAATTTGTTTGCACTTCACTAATTCTGATAAAGGAACTTGGATTAGGAATATTAGCTCTATGTCCCTCTCTCTCTTTATAGAGAATGCTGCCTGATCTGCTGCATGCTGCCAGTATTTTGTTTTTATTTCAGATTTGTAGCACGTGTAGTTTTTTATTTGTTATCAAGGGTGGAGATATTATTGAAACTGTCTCCCTCTGTTACCTCTAATTATCTATCGTGACTCCATATAGTACGACTATAAGGCTTTGGAGTGGGATTACGTACCACAACCTACTGGTTGTTGTTTTTGCCGTTTTGCACACATGTAGTTCTGCGTTGTAGCTTTGGCCTCATCTTTAGTTACATCTGCAGCTGCTCCCAGTGTGCTCTTCTGCACGTCCTCATTGTGTTGATCTATTGGCTTGATTGGCATAATGTAATGTGTAATATGCCGGACCATGAAGTTACAGGTGATGTAGTACATTTCTGTTCCTACTGATAGTTCTTATCGCCTCACAGGCTATACCTGTATGAACCTATGCCAACTAGTATAACACTGCCAGTACATGGAACACGTGCAGGAGGACAGTGCAATGGTCACTGCTAGCAATACCAGCAGTCAGACGAATCAGTAATGGGTAGAATGAAGATCAGGTTTATCTCTCAGCCCAGATCTCTCTACTTGCCATAGACAATGAATCAATTTATAGCAGTGATGATATTAAGCAGACTTGGATATGGACGTTGAACTCAAACAGCTCTCACAACACGCTGGAGAAACTCAGCAGGTCGGGCAGCATCCGTGGAAAAGATCGGTCAACGTTTCGGGCCTGAACCCTTCGTCAGGACTGTAGAGGAAAGGGGCAGAGGCCCTATAAAGGTGGGGGGAGGGTGGGAAGGATAAGGCTGGTCGGTTCCAGGTGAAAGACCAGTAAGGGGAAAGATAAAGGGGTGGGGGAGGGAAAGCAAGGAGGTGATAGGCAGGAAAGGTGAAGGAATAGGGGAAAACACAATGGGTAGTAGAAGGAGGCAGAACCATGAGGGAGGTGATAGGCAGCTGGGGGAGGGGGCAGAATGAAATAGGGATAGTGGAAGGGAAGGGGAGGGAATTACCAGAAGTTGGAGAATTCTATGTTCACACCAAGGGGCTGGAGACTACCTAGACGGTATATGAGGTGTTGCTCCTCCAATGTGAGTTTAGCCTCATCATGGCAGTAGAGGAGGCCATGTATGGACATATCTGAATGGGAGTGGGAAGCAGAGTTGAAGTGGGCGGCTACTGGGAGATCCTGTCTGTTGTGGCGGACGGAGCAGAGGTGCTCGACGAAGCGATCCCCCTTACTGGTTTTTCATCTGGAACCAACCAGCCTTCTCCTTCCCATCCTCCCCCCCCCCACCTTCTTTATAGGGCCTCTGCCCCTTCCCTCTACAGTCATGACGAGGTTAAAGTCAAGTTGGAGGAGCAACACCTCATATACTGTCTAGGTAGTCTCCAGCCCCTTGGTATGAACACAGAATTCTCCAACTTCCAGTAGTTCCCTCCCTCTCCCTTCCTCTATCCCTACGTCTCTCTGGCCCCTCCCCCAGCTGCCTATCACCTCCCTCATGGTTCTGCCTCCTACTACTACCCATTGTGTTTTTCCCTATTCCTTCTTTACCTTTCCTATCACCTCCTTGCTTCCCCTCCCCCACCCCTTTATCTTTCCCCTTGCTGGTTTTTCATCTGGAACCTACCAGCCTTCTCTTTCCCACCCCTCCCCCGCCACCTTCTTTATAGGGCCTTTGCCCCTTCCCCCTACAGTCCTGACGAAGGGTTCCGGCTTGAAACGTTGACTGATCGTTTCCACGGATGCTGCCCGACCTGCTGAGTTCCTCCAGCGTGTTGTGAGTGTTGCTTTGACCCCAGCATCTGCAGAGTATTTTGTATTTAGAACTCAAACAGCTTGCGTGCATTGAACCCTTGCTACGTTCAAGCAAATTGTACTGTCTAATGAGGTGGTGTAAAGCCACAGGATCAATCTTGTGAATGATTACTGGGTTCTCGGCTTTCTTTTTACAAATGAAAAGGTTACGCTTCGAGTCAAACGGCACAGGAATAGGTCGTTCAGACCTCTACATCCATGCAGAACTTTTTGCTTAACTACCATTGAGAGTTCTAATATTATTTACTCACAACGGTCAGAAAGGCGTTGGTGTTTAAAAAGACCCGGGTACTCTGCTTGGAAAAAGCGGTGTGTTGAAAGAGAAGCTGTAAAGGTTGGGAGGCATGACAGGAGGAGGAGTCTGTGGGCGGGGGAGGGAAGGGCCTCCAGGCCCGGCTCTGCCTTATGTGTCGAGGCTGGTACTTACTGTCCATGCCCGGGAAAGGCAGCGGCTGAGCCCCCAGCTGCTGCTCCACCGCCATCTCCAGCTCGAACCTAATATGCTCCACATTGGAAATGAGCTCCTGCATCTTGCGCCGCTGCCTCTCCGGCCCGAGATTCAAACGCGACGACCGCCTCAGCACCAAGCCCGGGAACAGTGCAACCCGACCCTTGACCCCGTCACCCCACCAAAGAGCCGTCGGCGGCACAAGAGTTGCCCCCTGACAGTGACTGGAGCGCCCCCTCAACCCGGGAGGACCGCAGTCTTCAACATCAACCTCCCAGCAGCCATCCGAGAGAGAGGACAGCTGGGTTTAGATGGCTTTAAACCATCTTAGAACTTAAATGGGGGAAAAAAACTGGAAGTGAAATTATAGTAACAATATTTCAATTGTTTGGACTTCAGAATTATTTATGCTACAGCTCTCATACTTAAGGAAGAAAATGCTTCTGTGCTTTCCTGTTAGACATTCTCTTAGTCTGGTTGATTTCTCTCGTTGTGCCCTTGTTTGTCTCGTCTCATTATGAATCTAGAATTTAACCACAAAAGCCAAATTTTCCAGGTTTCGCGTGAACTGTAATGACTACACCAACCTTGCGGAGAGGTGTGCTGGTGCTGTTTGACAGAGTTGATCAACTAACCTGACAGGAGAATGAGGCACAAAATAACAGATGGTAAGGAACTGCCAAATATGAAGAACAATAAGTGCAGCCCACAAAGCCTGAAAACATTTACATTTGTTTATGAGGCTATGAATGCATGTATTGTTGCTGTGGAGATGCATTCAGTTTAATTTATTGATGAGAACTCTATTACTCGGCAATCCACCACATTGGTCCCGTTGTCCTCAAAGACTGACGAGACCATTGTCCAATCAATGCTTGGATTCTGAGACAGACGCCCGGCTATGAGAACGGTGACCAATCGCAGTCCTTGTAGGCGGGATCTACATAAACCGGAAGCACATGGGGAGAAGGTAAGTTGTAAGGAGAATTTTAAATCTATAGAGATCTCCTAGAATCTTCTATGTCCTGTGTATTCTCTTATCGAGATTGCAGTTGGTGCCATGTTGACCTTCAATGTTGCATGTAGGTGCAGATCACGTCCTTCTCTGCAGACGTTCCTGGCGTTGGAACTGTACATAGCAAATGTTCAGTGAGGACTGTGATACCAACAGAGGGCCAGAACTGAATTGAATACCTTAGCTGTAAATTTATGAAAATTATACTCTTTGAGAGTGCAAAACATTTCATAATGTCAAGTAAGTTACACTGCAGATTCTGAAATCTGAAGCAGAAACTACAAACGTTTGTAGAAACGCTAAAGTACTCAGCCCATCAAACAGCATCTGTGGAAAGAGAAAACAGTTGACATTCTTCAGGACTGAGGAAAACCCACGTCTCTTTCCACGCATGTTGTTGACTTGATGAATTGTTTCTGTGTATAATTGCAATGTTATTTGCATCTTCAGTTTGCAGTCTAAACAATTGAACGTTTTAAAACTGAGGCCGAACCAGAATCAGGTTTATTATTGCTGACAATGTCATGCATTTTGTTGTTTTTTGTGGCAGCAGTACAGTGCAAGATATGAAAAACTACTACGTTACAATTTTTTTAAAGTGCAAAGAGGAATAATGAGGTAGCCTTCATGGACTATTCAGAAATCCCATAGCGGAGGGGAAAAAGCTGGTTCTAAAATGTTGAGTGTGCACCCTCAGGCTCCCATTCCTCATCTCTGATGGTAGTAATCAGAAGTCGGCATGTCCTGGATGGTGGAGCCAGTGCCCAAGATGCAGCTGCCTGAGTCGACAGCCCATGGCAGCCTCTTCCAATCCAGGGCATTGGAGCCTCCATACCAGGGGTGATGCTCTCCAGGGCACCCTATAGAAATTTGCTGTTTGGTGACATACCAAATCTCCTCAAACTCCTAATGAAGTTTAATTATTGTGTATGCTTCAGATTATTGTTTAATAAGGGAAATAGGGACACAACAGGTAATTAATTAGTTTACCTTTGATTGTAGGCAAATTATTGGAATCTATTGAATAAACATTTTATAAAAGTGGACCTTAATTGGACAAGTCAGAATGGATTTGTTAAGGGAAGGATTTCCTAAATTTAATTCTCAGAGGTAACAAGGAAGATTGATGAGGGCAGTGTATTTTATGTAATCTACCACAAATTTAGCAATACTCTTGATAAAATCCACACGGTAGGCTGATAAATCTTTTTTTTAGAAAGCCCAAGAGATCTGTGGGTCCATCCAAACGAGGAACGAATTGGATAAAAACTGGCTGACTTGCAGGAAGCAGAGAGTAATGGTTCTTTCTTGTTGTTACCCATGAAATTCACAGATCTTCAGATCAATTTGTTACCTTTTGTAAAATAGATTAATGATTTCATTCTAAGTTTAGAAGACTTAAGAAAGAAGTTTGTGGTGCTTACAAAAATAGACTATGCGATTGACAGAGAGAAGGGAAATTAGACTTCACGATAATATAAATGGTGTGGTTAGTTGGCAGGAAAATATAGCAAATGGAATTTGCTGGAGACCTGAAGTGATAACATAAAATGGTGGAAACCATTATGCTGTTTCTATGAAACTTCAAAATATGCCATTTGCTTCAACTGTCACCTCCAGCAAATCTCATTATATATTTTTTCTTTTGTTGTATTATTTTTATTTCTGTACTGATTTTATTCTCCCTTGAAGCTTAACAGAGATTTCCCTTCTGGAGAATCCAGACTGAATCAGAAGGAATTTGCGAAACATGATTTGGCCTAAATTTTTGCACCTTCGGTACATTCCCTTGCATTGCCATTCTTTTCTGCATTCAGCAAGTCATTTTCAGTTGAAACTCTTCAATATTCTTGTGAGGATCAGTCCTATGAGAATCTCGCCCCATGGAAGGAACCTGCTGTCTCCACCCTGCAGATCCATCACAGTTAACAACTCTGAGAATGGCATGCAGGACCATGCCGCGCCCAGGCAGAAAGTGGTGCTTGCCTCTGCAGAGGATAAAGATGACTTGGAAGGCTTTGGAGCACAAGGAAAGTTCTATTCTGCCAGGAGAATTTTCCGTAAAACCTCTTCACAGATGCAGGATTCCAAATACAATGATACCGAGGATCAGGATGAGGAAGTTGAAACTCCTAAAGTGAGGCGGAAGCTGGGTCGAAGGAATACTACCTACTGGTACTTCCTACAATGTAAAAAACTCATCAAGGAAGATAAGGTTTGAAATGTTATTATATGTTTTTACTGGTTTTACTAATTTGTTACAAAAGAACAGAGTCAACAGATTATAACAATCAAACTCCAGGCATTTAGACACACAGAACAACATTCACTTAATAATGCATGGGACAGACCCTGCAGCACACGATTTTTCAGCTTTCTTTTCTCCCCATAGAATTGCCTACAAATGTGTCATATTAAATTCAGCCTCTCCATTCCTCCCACATAAGGAACCCCGACACCTTCTGCTCAGCCGCCTGAGATTGTTGCAGTAGGGCAGGCCAAGATCATTTTAGAAAATAGGCAGAAAAGAAGATCCGTGTAAAGGGAACACTTCATCATAAAGGAGCCAGTTTCCCTTTGAAAGACTCTAGGACTGTCTTGAATGCTTGTGTATTTGAGGTGTTGCTGTAGGATACGATGCTATTATTCCAATACCAAGTACAAAGAAGCATCAAACGACTGTTCAAGGGATGGTAGAAGAACGATGAGAGCATTTGTTACATTTTTAATCCCAATGGAATGCATGCCAAAAATGGTGTTAATGTTTGTGAATTCAGGAGTCACAGAATAGTTGGGCTGTGGGTAGGGAGCAATTGGTCCAGAGCCTTCAAGCAAGCCATTTAAAGTCCTGAATTCCCCAAATGACTTGCAACTGGCTTGTGTCTGGACAGGTGACTTGGCTTACCTAGAGTAGAAGTTGTGTTTTTACAGAATCAGATCTGTAAGACTTTTCACTGATCTGGATGGAACCTCTATTACAGAAATACCTTGATGAATGTGAGACCCAATTAAAACTGAAAATGCTGGAAACACTCATCAGGAAACGCATGTCTTCTCTAGAAAGATAAGCAGAATGAATCTCGCACCAATTTCTGTCAAAGGCTCTTGAACTTGAAACATTAACCGTTTCCCTTCCACAGAAGCTGCCTGACCTGCTGAGTATTTTGAACAGTTTCTGTTTTGTGTCAGGTTTCTAGCATCCGCAGATATTTTAATTTTCCTCAACCCTAGTTATATATACTTTACTCTTTTTACAAAGGCATCTAAGCAAATACTGCAGGGGAATTACTCTCATTGTACTAACTGAGCAAATTATCATTCAATAAACATTAGTACAAAAGAATCTGTTGATTGCTACATTGGTGTTTGTAGGGTTTTGTTGGGTGCAACTGTCCACTGCATTTCATACATTGCAGCAGTTGCTTTGCTTCTGAAATATTTCAGTGGATGTCTGATGCTTTGGAGTGTCGGAGGGGGATTGAAAGTCACTAGCTCCACAAGTCTGTCATTAATTTGAAATGCATCCAGTTATATTTTTGTCTTGCTGGATTCCTGAACAACATTTCTGAAGGATTATAATCCTGAGTGGGAAATAATGGTTGTCCAGACTTCCTTTATACTTTATTATTTGGTGGCAGTTAATCTAGATTAAATCTCAAGTCTCAATGTAATGGGAAAAAATTGCTTGATCAAGACAGGGTACTTTTCCAACAAGAGGAGGTATGGCTTGTGAGATATTTCTTCACAACTAGGACTCCTAATGGTCTTTACAGATAGGATACCACACCCTTTCATGCACACAGGTTTGGCTGCACGAACTGAACACTGGTCTAGAGGCTAATCTCGTACTTCACCCAATGACAGTATCTCCTGTTTTGAATGCCAATGTCTGCAGTCAACATACTTTAAACTTGCATTGATATCGTGTGTGTGCCTGTCAGGTTGTTTGCTTACAACCTTTTCTTGGTTAGTACATTGTTTGTCTGTTCCAGCACTTAATGAGAATCCTCACAATGATATTTTTCCCTGCATTCTAGTTAGCCGAGGCCCTGGACCTGTTTGAGACTCAGATGATGAAGGAAGAGCAGCTCTTTCCAGAAGAATACAATTACAGCGTGCTGATAGGGGGATGTGGAAGAGCAGGGTACTTGAAGAAAGCCTTTAAGCTCTATAACGACGTGAGTAGCAGAGAATGAACAAATATGCTAGTGAACTTTATACTAACCATTTCTTTGTACGAAGGAAGAGATTTAAGAAGAACTACCCTTAACACTGTTGCTTCATTGGTGAATAATTCTTACAAAATTGAAATGCATCAACACATATTTCTGCTTTATGGGTCTGAGGTTTCATGCTGCCCACCTTTGCCCCTCATGAAATTGAAGATCAAATCGGTAGTATTCAATGTAGAACAGCCTGACTTTTGAACTTGCAGGTTCCAGCTGTGTGTCTGAGGACTTAACCAATTTAAGTCAAGTTGAGTTCTTGTATATTTACAAGGAATTGTTTGCACAGATGCAATGAAAAACTTACTTATAGTAGTGCTGCAGGAACATAGTGTTAGAGACACAGCATTTACATGAAGAACATAAATTAAATATAAATTATTCAAGAAAGAACACAATTAGAATTCTTAAAAAAAGCAATGTCTCTTGTGCAAAGTGGTCATAGTGTAGTGATACTGAAGTGATGATTGTATTTGCGTAGCTCAGAGGAAGAACCAAGTGGTTGAAGGAAAGTAGCTGTCCTTGAATCTGGTGGTTTGGGGCCTCAGGCTTCTGTCCCACCTGTCTAATGGTGACTGTGAGGAAGAAGGCATGGCCTAGATGATGGTGACTTTTAATGCTGAGGCAATGTCTCATGTAGGTACATTTTAACAGTGGAGAGGGATGTGCTTGTGATGTGTTCGGCTGTGTCTATCATTCTTTGCTGTATTAATAGACGTTATCAGAGCACAACGCAACCAGTCAGGCAGGATATTTTCAACAGTCCATCTGTTAACAGAAGCACATCAAATGAAGCTTGTCAAGAGCAAATGGCCGTCACTTTTGGAACTTTATCTTAGTCATTCATTCAAGCCCGAAACTCTGCGTTTTTCTTGGAATTTCTCCTCCTTTTGAAAAAATGTTATTTAATTATTTTCCTTGAAGGATTTTGATCCAGCCAGTCAATGCATGTTCCTTTGTTGGCTCCATGTCTGCTTTAAGCAGATTACCAACATTTTATCATGACGAGGATTTCTTAAAATTTGAAATATGATCAACACTTTTCTCTGCAGATGAAGAAGAGAGAACTGACTCCCTCTGTCGCAACCTACACTGCTCTATTCAATGCTTGTGCAGAATCCCCATGGAAAGATACGGGTCTTCAGTTTGCCACGAAGCTTCGAGAAGAATTAAGGAGCAAGAATATCCGCATGAATCTTATCGGATACCACGCCATGCTGAAGGCATATGCTATTTGCTCCGATATGAGGACTTGTTTTAATGTGGTCAGGGTAAGCACTTGCACAAGATGCTGACACATAGAAATTGTACTGTCATGATTACCAATTAAAATGTTCTAGACCACTCCACACTGTGTGCCAGCACCTGGTCGGGATACATAAGAACATTAGAAATAGGAGCAGGAGTAGGCCATCCGGCCCATCGAGCCTACCCTGCCATTCAATAAGATCATGGCTGATCTGTCCGTAAGCTCAGCTCCATCTACCTTCCTTTTCCCCATAACCTTTAATTCCCCTACTATGTAAAAATCTATCTAACTGTATCTTAAATATATTTAGTGAAGAAGCCTCAACTGCTTCCCTGGGCAAAGAATTCCACAGATTCACCACTCCCCGGGGGAAAAAACAGTTTCTCCACATCTCCGTCCTAAATCTTCTCCCCTGAATCTGGAGGCAATGCCCCCTAGTTCTAGTCTCACCGGCCAATTGAAACAACTTTCCTGCTTCTATCTTATATATCCCTTTCAAAATTTTGTATGTTTCTATAAGATCCCTTCTCATTCTTCTGAATTCCAGAAAGTATAGTCCCAGGCGAATCAATCTCTCCTCATAGGTTAACCTCTTCATCTCAGGAATTAACCTGGTGAACTTCCTCTGTACTGTCTCCAAAGCCAGTATATCCTTCCTCAAGTACGGAGACCAGAAATGCACACAGTACTCCAGGTGCGGCCTCACCAGTACCCTGTATAGTTGCAGCATGACCTCCTTGCTCTTGAATTCAATCCCTCTAGCAATGAAGGCCAACATTCTGTTTGCCTTCTTAATAACCTGTTGCACCTGCAAGCTAACTTTTTGTGATTCATGCACAAGCACTCCCACGTCCCTCTGTACAACAGCATGCTGCAATCTTTCACCATTTAAATAATAATCTGCTCTTCTATTATTCCTTCCAAAATGGATGATCTCGCATTTATCAACGTTGTATTCCATCTGCCAGACCTTGAGCCACTCACTTAACCTATCTATATCCCCCTGCAGACTCTCCACATCCTCTGTACAATTTGCTTTTCCACCCAGTTTAGTGTCATCAGCAAAGTTTGCTACACTACACTCAGTCCCCTCTTCCAAATCATCAATGTAAATGGTAAACAGCTGCGGGCCCAGCACCGACCCCTGCGGCACCCCACTCACCACTGGCTGCCATCTGGAGAAATGCCCATTTATACCAACTCTCTGCCTTCTATTGGTTAACCAATCCACTATCCATGCCAATACTCTTCCTCCGACTCCATGCATCCGTACCTTATTTATAAGTCTCTTGTGCGGCACCTTATCGAATGCCTTCTGGAAATCCAAGTATACGACATCCACTTGTTCCCCTCTTTCCACTGCACTCATTATGTTCTCAAAGAACTCCAGTATGTTTGTCAAACAGGACCTGCCCTTTCTGAACCCATGCTGCGTCTGTCTAATGGAACCACTCCTTTCTAAATGTTTTGCTATTTCTTCCTTAATGACAGCTTCAAGCATTTTCCCGACTGCTGATGTTAAGCTAACTGGCCTATAGTTGCCTGTCTTTTGCCTACATCCTTTTTTAAAAAGTGGCGTGACATTTGCTGTCTTCCAGTCTGCCAGGACCTGCCCAGAGTCTAGAGAATTTTGGTAAATGATTACCAACGTGTCCACTATAACCTCCACCAATTCCTTCAGCACCCTGGGATGCATCCCATCAGGACCAGGGGACTTATCTACCTCTAGGCCCTCTAGTTTGCTCATCACTATCTCTTTAGTAACAGGGATTTTATCGAGGTCCTCACCTCCCATTTTGTCCATAACATCATTCTTTGGCATATTAGACGTGTCCTCCGCCATGAAGACCGAGACAAAATAGTCGTTCAATGCCTCGGCCTTTCCTTATCACCCAATTATCAATTTCCCCTTCTCATCTTCCAAGGGACCTACGTTGACTTTAGCCACCCTCTTCTGCTTTATATATTTATAAAAACTTTTGCTATCTGTTTTTATATTTTGTGCTAATTTACTTTCATACTCTATCTTCCTTTTCCTTATTTCTTGTTTAGTTGCTCTTTGTTGCTTTTTAAAGTTTTCCCAATCCTCCAGTCTCCCACTGCTCTTTACGACTTTGGACACATGAGCTTTTAATTTGATACTATATTTTATTTCCTTAGTTATCCAAGGCTGGCTCTCTCCACACTTACTGTCCTTACTTTTGACTAGAATATACTTTTGTTGAACACTGTGAAAAATCTCTTTGAAAGTATTCCACTGTTCCTCAACTGTCCTACCAAATAGCCTGTGCTCCCAATCCACATTAGCCAACTCCTCCCTCATCCTGTTGTAGTCTCCCTTTTTCAAGCATAATACACTCGTCTTATTTCATCCTCCATCTGTATGCAGAATTCAATCATAACTACGATCACTCTTTCCAAGAGGATCCCTGACTACAAGATCATTAATCTTACCTGTCTCATTGTACAGGACTAGATCTAAGATAGCATTTTCCCTTGTAGGTTCACTAACATGCTGATCAAAAAAGCCATCACGGATGCATTCCATGAAGTCCTCCTCAAGACTTCCTTGACCAACCTGAATTACCCAATCTATGTGCAAGTTAAAATTCCCCAAGACAACTGCCGTTCTGGAGAGGTTAGTTATCATCAGCTTCCTTGAAGCCTTTTAATGACAGATCTCATGGCTGTTTCTGAACTGAATTAAGAGATGGTGATCATGGTTAAAATATCTAATTCTCCAGTGTAATAGTTAGAAAATACATATACTGACATCTTTGCAGCTCTTAACACGATCTTAAAACATGTCAGCTAACAAGAAAATTACAGATGTGATAAACTCCTGAAAAAGATGCAAACCCTAGCCTATTATTAGGACTGAGTAACATTTCTCACACTTAACAATTCTTTAATAGCACTCTGAAATTTAACCCTCACTCCTCTGGCTTTCCACCTCCCTGCATTTCCTTGAGACCCTCTTTAAAGTACATTTCCTTGACCATGTTTTTAAAGAGCCTTCCCAATATCCTTCTGCTCATTTTGTTTTCCCTATATCTTTGGGATGTTTATCTTTGTATTATGTTAGTGAAAGTTTTGTTTACTTTAGTACAAAGGCAATGATAATGAATTTATGCTGAACATTAGTCACTTCTACTTTCTACCCTAGTAGATCTTCACCACATTGGAAGATTGTGGTGAACGTAGACTAAGGTGCATCAGGGCTAAGAAGATAAAATAATGAAGAGGGACTTGTAAAACAGACATTTCTGTCTAGAATGGCAAAGTTTAAGAGGTTTTGTGGGGTGGCAGGGTGGAGCTATGTCTCTACCAAAGGAGGTGCAAGGTGCTCCTTCCCTCCGCTAGCCTGCAGGTCACCCTTGGGCAAGGTGTAGCACCTGCTTAGCCCCCCTATCAGGGTTATATGAAGCCATGGGAGTAGGTGGTGGATGGTCATATGAGCAGTTGGTGCACGTCACAAATCCTGGTTATGCGACCACTGATGCTGGGCAGACAATCTGAAGAGTATTGATATTGGCCTGGGCCACCTGTCTTGTAAAGACACTGCCCAGAAAATAGCAATGGTAAACCACTTCTGTAGAAAAATGTGCCAAGTACAATCATGGTCATAGAAAGACCATAGTGGCCTATGTCATACGACACAGCACATAACGGATGAAGAGGTTTTTAAAAATATACATGGGGCAGCTGAGACTTTGAATCGATTAAGCTATATTGCTGCCTTTCTTATGAGAGATGCCTTGTGTGTTTATTTTTCAGGAAATAGTTCACAATGGTCTTGAGCTTAATGTAGAGACATTCAGCACTTTAATGATGGGCAGCATTATGGACACTGACAATGGCTTTAGATATTCATTACAGGTAAATTGAGCATGATTTTCTTCTCTTTTCCTGCCTTTCAATTTTCAGGATCAAAGTGGAGCAAGAAGAAGCAGCTCTTGCCACTCCTCAGTGATTACCTGCTGGAAGTGACAGCAGGGGAATCCTAAACTCGGTGACAAAGCCAGCCACTTGGTGTCCCACCACCGTCCTGCTAAGTAGGGGTGTTGAATGCATTGATTTTCCCTCTTTTGTCCGAAATGACAGCTAACATATTGATGGCCCTTCTTCCTGTTCAGTAGTGTGGTGTGCTGGTGAGTCACCATATACCAGAGGGCTATCTTAGTCAATCTGTCTCTTCTGACGTTTTTGTAAAGGTCAATTCCCTTTTCTCCCAATAGTTTTCAGAAAATGCAATAAACTAAGAACAGTGATTATACTAAATGTCACAGCTCCAGCTGAAGCAGAGCTTCGAGTGGCCGTCGGTGGATATTGTAAGATATTGCTCGTTCATTGTTTCTGTTTTTCCAATTCAAGGACATCAGTATAAAAACCAACAACAGTAAGTAATTCTTAAAAAAGAATCATGCAGCAGACATAACCCAGCGGTGAACTGGGCATAACTGAGATGCCAGAGTGGGAACCAGGTAGTGGGCAAGCCCAATGCAGCTCAGTCTATTAAAGAAAGGAATGAGTGGAGCAAAGCGTTAGGATAGTTATTCATTAAAAAAGACCAATTTTTTTGAAGCCGGAGATGTTTGCCCAGCCCGATAAAACTCTGCTGGAAGAATGAATAAAGAGCAAGAAGTTGCTTCTGTAAAGCACTTACCACATCTTTTGGATTCACAAAAAGCTTTAAAATCCATGAAATAGTTTTCAAGCAGGTATCATGAGATGCAGCAGGCAATTTTTACCTACCACAGGGTCAATTAATTCTACTTTGGTGGAATTACTTGAGGGTGTTCTAGATCCTATCTTTCTTCAAATTGTGTAAGTGAATTGCCGAAGTCCACTAGTGAAAGAGAAGGAATCTTCATTTAATGTATTATCTGGTAAGAGTCATTTGCTCTTGCAGTACTGTAGTGAATTGATCATCTAAAACACACAAATTCTTGCAGGACTTGAATCACAGTCTGTCAACTCTTAAGAAGATTGTACTGACACTGAGCCAGAGATAAAAACCAGGTCTTGTAGCTTTCTTTTAAATTTGAGAGGATGAAACTTAGTTCAATAAATCTATGATGGATTTGGGCAAACAGGTTTTATTGCAACTTTCTCTTTCAAGTATGATCAACGATACCACATTAGATCTCACAGGCTGTTTGTGAAAGATGCACCTTAGTCTTGCCTTTGTCTCTTTTGCAGATTTGGCGGGAGATGTTAAAACTGGGCATTCAGCCTGATGCCAAGAGCTACAACCTGCTGCTGCGGGCGGCCAGGGACTGTGGTATCGGGAACCCCACAGTGGCGTCTCGCGCACTGTTGAGTGACGAGAATGTGAGGAGGCAACTAAAGCAACTCAGAAGAGTTCAGAAGCTCCGAGGTCAGAAAGTGGCAAGAACCAGTAAACATGCAACCACTTTGTCTGTTGATACATTGGAAGAGCAGTTGTTTGGCCTGTCCGCTGATGAGCATCAGGGGAGTTCGTTAACTACCTGCAGAGCCTCTGAACCCGAGGATAAGGACAGCAATGTAACTTTATCAGGACTGATTGAAGCACCAAACCTGCCATCCAAAAGTAGCCAAGGAAAAGAACCATCTTTGGAACTTGTTCCCAGGAATGAAAGTCATATAGTTGACTCAGACTCCAAAGGACTTCCTCAAGATAATCTTCTACCTAATCTGCTCTACATCCAGGTTAACAAGAAGAACATAATTTCTCTGGGAAGTGCAACCGCACCACACGACAGACTAGCACTGATCGGATATCTGGATGGCTTTCTAAGTAAAATGAGAGAAGATAATGTGCTTCCAGATATTAAGACATTCACACTCTTGGCTGACATAGTGGAACCAAACAGCCAGTCCGAGTCATCCTTGCTGTCCCTCATGGATGAGCATGGTGTGAAGCCAGACATTTCATTCTTTAATACCCTCATTAGGAAAAAGAGCAGGCTGGGTGATCTAGAAGGTGCAAAGGTAAGTGATTTTAGCAGCGTCAGGCTAACACCAGAGGGGCTTAGTGATCAGAAAATGTCTCTCATAATCTCTACATCAAAAAAAGTCAAACAAATTTGTCAAAGTTATGACAACTATAATTAATGTAGAGTAAATGACTCCTGTTCTTCTAAATGAACGTATTGCATGAACTATCACTTATTCCCTTTCTGGTGTCGGCACTGATCTATAATAAGCTGGATTAGCCCTGACAATGCAAAGATCTCAGTAAGATTGACACATTCTTTCAAAGATATATCTCAAAATCTCAGTGACATCCTTACTGAGACCTTAGCTATCAAAAACCATACCAAATAAACCTGCCAACAAGATTAAATTCCCAATCTGTATGAAGGTTTGATTTGCTGCTCACAATTATTGCAGTGCCTTTCTCACACAGCTGCATTATTTCATGGTTTACATGATTCTTATGATTAGCTACAATTGGGAGGCCCTTTAAACTACTCCGACCAGTTCCCCCCTCCCCAACTTCTTATCAGTACCCCAACTGATTCTAGTTGTCATCATCCAAGCCAAATTCCTGTTGTTATTCTGATTTCATCCTTTGTTGACAGAGCTATTTCAGCTCCATTTCCTTTCTGCCATCAAGTAACGTGGAATATTCAATTCCTAGTTTTATCATTACTCAGATTTCTACCTTGTCCTTCCTCTATTTCCCCTCACCCAATTCTTCCTACCATTAATTTGTTTAAAGCTGTCTTCGATTTGCCAAGATACTGCTCCTGGTCTGTTTCAAGTGAAGCCCTTCCCAATGGAACAGCAGACGCTTTCCTCAGTAACTGTCAATGCTCCGTTCATTTCTCCCATACCAATCCTTGAGGTATGCATTTAATTCCCTGGGTTTATTTACTCCATGTCAGTTTGCCTAATGTCCAGGTAACAACCTAGGGTTACTCAGTTGAGATTCTACTTTCTAATTTGGGGCCTAATTGGAATAATTTATCTCTAAGCCTACCTATTTTGATGGTACCTTTGTTGACCTTGACAATTTATTCCTACCTTTCCGTCCCTAGATTCTCTCCATCTCCATGGTGATGTCTTTACTCCTGGAACAGAGAGGCAGTGTAGCCTTTGAGACTTGTGCTCCAAGCCAGGGCCTATCAGTCCTACGTTCCTTTTCACTCCCCCAATTTAAATGGGTGTATTGGGATAATGTCCTTTGTATTGTTGCTCAGTGAACTATTTATATTCAGCTGGTTTGAAATTGGGTAATTTTCTGATTTTGTTGACTCTAAAATGAAAATACATCAGGGAGCTAGAGATTGTAGAAACACTGTTGAGATTCACAGGATATTTGAGACATTTGCCACCTTCAGTGATGTGCTGTGCTGATCCATCAGAATCTTGACTAACCTTTAAATGATACCACACTGGGATCCTCTTGTTTGTATTCTCTGTAAAATTGTATTTTGTTCATATTCAGAATCTATGTCACTGTTTCACTTCAATAATATACAAATCTGTATAAAGCGCACATTTGTATCCAGATGGATTTTGTGTACTGAGGCCAGAAAACTGAATACTTGCAGTTCAGCCATAAAGTACCCCAGGCTGAATCACCTCTTGGCTATGTCCATCCTGTCCAATCTACGTGTGTCTACCCAGTCTCCAAAGAACTTTCACCTTCAATATTAGACCGTGCTTCATTATTACCCATCGTTGTCCTGGATCTGAATTTAAATTGCCACTTTGTGGTGTTGGTTCTCACCTGCCAGAAATTAGACTGAAGCTGTTCAGGGCATCTTCACTGAAAATTGTTACAGGAAGCAAACATGCCATCAGGCAGGGTTGGATTGGAATCCAGTTTACCAAGCACAGCTTTATTTCACCTGGTTACATACACTACCGAAGACCATTGCTCAGTTTGCCTTCAGGATGTAGCACAGCAGTAACACATTGTCTTTTTAAACCCTGTGATAATATGTATTAATTCCCTTTAGGCTTTACTGTCTGTTGTGGTTGAGCGAGGCCTCTCACCAACCATGCATACTTTCTGCAACCTGGCGATAGCCTGCAGGAAAAGCCGTGATGGACTGAAACTCCTCCAGGACATGAAGGTAACCCTAATGATCCATTCCTCAAGAGAATAAATGACAATAAGCTTGAACTTAACTGTACATTTATATAGGTGGACACAACATTGTAACTATATCTGGAGCATTTTTTTATGAAATGAATGAAGAAGGCGCTTCTAGTAAATAGAAAAATTCTTTTGTTTTCTGTGTGTCCTGCAATGTGAGTTGCAGAAAATCCTCATCCCAGAATACAACGAAAATCGGAGGCTATTTCTTACTATCTGTTCGGCTTCAGAACAATACTATAGTTGTTGCATTCATGGGTTTTGGGCACTGATGGTCAGACCTGTTCTTTCGTTATGTGCTGTGTCGTATGACGTGGGCGATCATGGGCGACCATGGTTGTTCTTGGCAGATTTTTCTACAGAAGTGGTTTGCCATTGTCATCTTCTGGGCAGTGTCTTTACAGTGACAGGTGACCACAGCCATTATCAATACTCTTCAGGGATTGTCTGCCTGGTGTCAGTGGTCCCATAACCAGGACTTGTGATATGCACCAGCTGCTCATAAGACCATCCACCACCTGCTCCCTGATCGGGGGACTAAGCAGGTGCTACACTTCACCCATGGGTGACCTGCAGGCTAACAGAGGGAAGAAGTGCCTTACACCTCCTTTGGTAGAGACATCTCCACCCTGCCACCCGAGTCAGACTGGTATTAATTAATAATTGAACTAAATGACTTCATAAGCCATTTTCACGAGAAGCTTAAAGTCAACTGTTGAGAGTCAAAAATAGGAGGCACAGGTTAGGATGACAGCTTTCCTCCTTTCAAAGAACATTTTAGTCAACCAGGTGGGCATTTACAGTAAGTAATCTGTTAGTTTCACAATTACCAGCACAGGTATTAACATAGCTTATCTTGATGCTTTTCAAATCATTGCTGGGGACTTCAGTCAGGCTTGCTTGAAGAAATCTCTGTCAGATTATCAACAACATACAACCTGCAGCGCCAGGGGTCCCAATACACTCAATCACTGTTACAGTTAGGAATGTCTTCCAGTCCATCCCTAAACTACATTTTGGGAAATCTGATCATCTGTCTGTCTTTGTTCTACCTGCATACAGGCAGAGGCTAAGGAGCAAGTCACCAGGGGTATCGATAACAATGGGGTGCAGACAGGGTTGCTTAGAGTTAGTGGACTGGGCCATGTTCAAAGACTCGTCAGAGGATCTGAATGAATATGTCACGGTTGTCACTGACTTAGACACTCGTGGACGAGTGTGTCCCCACAAAATCATTAAGAAAGTTCTCCAACCAGAAGCCCTGGATGAACCAAGAGATCCGCTGTCGACTGAGGGTTAGATCGATGGTGTTCAGGTCTGGTGACTAAGTAGAATACAAGAAGTCCAGGTATGATCTTCTGAAAGCCAGCTCATGTGGCAATTCCAGATCAAACCTGAATCACAGGATGCTCGACAACTGTGGCAGAGTTAGAATGCTATCACCTGCACAAAGTAAAACCAAGTGACGTAGGTGACAACGGGGTTTTGCTCCCAGATTAGCTCAATGCTCGCTTTGGCCGACATAACATGGAGGCATCTTCACAAACAATCACAGCCCCCAGCGACCGTGATTTCAGTCTCTGAGGGCGACATGAAAGCATCCTTCAGGAGGGTGAACCCATAGAAAACATCTGGCCCAGGCTGTACCTAGCTGAGTACAGAACACCTGTACTAAACAGCTGGCTGGAGTGTTTACTGATGCCTCTAACCTGTCACTTCAGCATTCTGGGGTATCCACTTGCTTCAAGCAGTCTTCAATTTTACCGGTGTCCAAAAAGAACATGGTAACCTGTCTCAATGACTATTGTCAGGCAGCATCTACATGCACTTTCATTGGCTCTTAACTCAACCCTTGAACATCTGGACAGTAAAGATGCATACATCAGGATGCTTCTCATTGCCTACAGCTCTGAATTTAACACCATCATCCCCTCAAAACTCCTCAAGACCTGATCCCCCATTTCCTTACTTGCAGACCCCAGTCAGTTTGGATTGGCAACAACATCTCCTCCACGTTTACCATCGAACAGGTGCAACACAAGGCTGTGTGCTTAGCCCTCTGCTCTGCTCACTTTGTACTTGAGGCTAAGTACAGCTCCACTGCCATATTTAAATGTGCTGATGACACCATGTTGTTGGCTGGATCAAATGTGATGATGAATCAGAATATAGGAGGTAGATTACAAATCTGGCTAAATGGTGCCACAACGACCACTTCTCACTCAATGTAACCAAAAACAAAAAGCTGATTATTGACTACATGAGCCACGGGGTGCACAGATTTCTTTCTTGAAAATGAATAAGATCAGTGCAATTAAACAAGCTGGTTATCCAGCTCACACAGATAGAAATACAATTTTAAAAAAACCAAATAGAAAGAAGCAAACATGAACAATTTTTATTAACTCATCAAATATTTTGAACCAGTTTCAAAGTTCAAAGTAAGTTTATTATTTTGGTATGTATATGTTACCATTTATTACTTTGACATTCATTTTCTTACAGGCATTTATAGGAAAATATACAATAAAATTTTGTGAAAACTATACATGGCTGACAAACAATCAATGTGCGAAAGAAGATGAGCTGTGCCAATATAAATAATACTAGGAACGTGAGTTATCAAGAATCCTTGAGTGAGTGTGAAAGTCACAGAATCAGTTTAGAGTAGCATTGAATGAAGTTATCCACACCGGTTCAGGAGCCTAACTGTTTCTGACCTGGTAGTGTGGGACTCAAGGCTTGCGTTCCTCCTCCCCGGTGGTAGTAGTGAGAAGAGGGCATGGCCTGGCTGCTGGGGATCTGCAGTGATGGATGCTGCTTTCTTGTGGCAGTGCTCCATATAAGGTTACTCGTTGGTGGGGAGTGATGGACTGGGCTGGGATGGAAAACTTGGGTATGTAAAGGGCAACTAAAAAAGCCATAAGAAGGGAAAAGATAAAATATGAGGGCAAACTAGCCAATAATACAGCAGGGTACTAAAAGTCTTTTCAGTTATATAAAGAGGAAAAAGGAGGTGAGAATTGATATTGGACCACTGGAAAATGATGCTGGTGAGGTAGTAATGGGGGACAAAGAACTGGCAGATGAACTTAATGGATACTTTGCATCTGTCTTCACTGTGGAAGACACTAGCAGTGTTCAGGAGGTCTGTGAGTGTCAGGGAGCAGGAGTACGTCCCATTGCTATTACAAAGGAAAAAGTGCTTGATCGTGGCATGGTCCCGGAGGACTGGAAAATTGCAAATGTCGCTCCACTCTTTAAGAAGGGAGGAAGGCAAAGGAAAGGAAATTGTAGGTCAGTTAGCCTTACCTCAGTGGTTGGGAAAGTGTTGAAGACTGTTAGTAAGGATGGAATTTCAGGGTACTTGGAGACTAATGATAAAATAAGTCAAAGTCAGCATGGTTTCTGTGAAGGGAAATCTTGCCTGACAAATCTGTTGGAGTTCTTTGAGGAAGTAACAAACAGGGTGGACAAAGGAGAGGCAGTGGATGTCATTACTTGGATTTTCAGAAGGCACTTGATAAAGTGCTCCACATGAGGCTGCTTAACAAGATAAAATCCTATGGCGTTACAGGAAAGATACTGGCATGAATAGAGGAATGGCTGACAGGCAGGAGGCAGTGAGTGGGAATAAAAGGGGCCTTTTCTGGTTGGCTGCCAGTGACTAGTGGTGTTCCTCAGGGATCAGTATTGTGACCACTACTTTTCACATTGTTTGTCAATGATTTGGATAATGGAATTGATGATTTTGTGGCAAAGTTTGTGGATGATACGAAGATAGTTGGAGGGGTAGGTAGTGCTGAGGAAGCAATGCGATTGCACCAGACTTAAGACAATTTGGAAGAATGGACAAAAAAGTGGCAGTTGGAATAGTGTTGGGAAATGTATAATAATGTATTTTGGTAAAAGGAACAATAGTGCAGACTAATATTTAAAAGGGGAGAAGTTTCAAACATCAGAGGTGCAGAGGGACTTGAGAATCCTTGTGCAAGACTCCCAGAAAGTTAATTTACACATTGAGCAAATGCAATGTTGACATTTATTTCGAGGGGAATAGAATAACTAAACAAGGAGATAATTCTGATGCTTTATAAGACACTAGTCAGGCCGCACTTGGAGTATTGTCAACTGTTTTGGGCCCCATATCTCCAAAAGGATGTGTTGTCATTGGAGAGAGTCCAGAAGAGGTTCACGGGGATGATTCCAGGAATGAACTGATTAACAAATGAAGAGCGTTTGGCAGCTTTGGGCCTGTACTCACTGAAATTTAGAAGAATGTGTGGGGAACTCATTGAAACCTACTGAATGTTGAAAGAACTAGATAGGATAGATGTGGAGAGGATGTTTCCTCTGGTGGGAGTATCCAGAACTAGAGGGCACAGCCTCAAAATTGAGGGGTGACCTTTTTGAACAGAGGTAAGGAGGAATTCTTTTAGCCAGAGAGTAGTGAATCTGTGGCATGCTCTGCCACAGACTGTAGTAGTGGCCAAGTCCATGGGTATATTTAAGGCGGAAGTTGATCATTTCCTGATCAGTCAGGGAAAGGATATGGCGAGAAGGCAGGTGTATGGGGTTGAGCGGGATCTGGGATCAGCCATGATGGAATGGCGGAGCAGACTCGATGGGCTGAATGGCCTAATTCTGCTCCTATGTCTTGTGGACATACGAGGCCATGATGCAACCAGTTAGGGTACTTTCCACTGTGCATGTGTAGATGTTTGTCACAGGTTTAGGTGACATGCCGAATCTACAGAAACTTACAAGGAAGTAGCAGCATTATCATGCCTTCTTTATAATAGCATTTATGTGCTGGTCCAGGGACGGATGCTTTAATATGTTAACAAGAAATTTAAAGCTACTGACTCTTCACCTCTGATCCCCTAAGGAGGACTATCTCATGGACCTCTGGCTGCATCTTCCTGTGGTCAATAATCAGCTCTTTGGCTTTTCTGACATAGAGTGAGAGGATGTTGTTGGGGCACCACTCAACCAGATTTTCAGCCTCCCTCCTATTTGCTGATTTGTCACCACCTTTGATTCAGCCAACAACAGTGGGACCATCAGCGAACTTAATATGGCATTGGAGCTGTACTTAGCCACACAATAAGTATGAAGTGAGTAGAACAGGGGGCTAAGCACACAGCCTTGTGGTGATGGTGGATGTGGGTGGGATGTTGTTTCCAAACCATACCAGCTGGGCTCAGCCAGTGAGGAAACCCAGGATCAAGTTGCACGGGGAGGTTCAGAGGCCCTGGTCTTGGAGCTTAGTAATGAGTTTAGAGGGGATGGAAGTGTCGAATGCTAAGCTGTAGTCAATGAAGAGCATCCTGACATGTGCATCTTCATTATCCAGATGTTCCAGAGCTGAGAGAAGAGCCAATGAAATAGCATTTATTGTTGATCTATTGTGAGGGCACACATTGGAGTGAATCCAAGTCACTCCTCAGGCAGGGCATATGCTTCATGACCAGTGTCTCAAAGCACTTCATCACAGTGGTTATAAGTGCTACTGGATGGTAGTCACTGGGCAAGTGACCACATTCTTCTTGAAGCAGGTGGTACTCCAGATTGCCGAAGCAAGAGGTTGGTGTCCATAAATACATCAGCCAGTTGATTAGTACAGATCTTCAGTGGCCTTTTGAATCATATCCTTCATAACTTATTAGATGATATGTTTATTGATGTTTATTTCATTCATATTTAGCTATAATTAGAAATAATTTTGGCAGGTCCATGACCTTGTTTTGAAAACAGAAAAATATACCGTAATTATGATGAAAATTGTGCGTCCATTGTCCTTGAAAATCAGATGCAAAGTCAACAGTGATGCTTAAATGGTAAGATTCAGATATTTATGTTGGCAGTAGGAGGGGGAATGAAGAAGCAGGTTTTAGGAGCTGAATGAACTGATCAGAAGGCTAAGGTATTTAGATATGGCAAATAAACAGACACAGCTTGGTCAGGGGACACACACTGTGTCAGATATAGCTATTATAATAGAATGTATCAGAGGCAGTTTTACTAAGTGGCAGTGAGAAGCCACTTTCCATGTTGTCTTCTCCCAACTATGCACCCATTTAATCTGCAAACTGTCACCATATTTTAGTGTCAATGAACTCAATTTTGTTCCTGTCAATCCACTCTTCACTTCAGTCTAGCAGAGAGGGTGTCTGGATTATAATGTATTTCTGCTTGGTATCAGTCAAAGAATGGAACACATTTGTCTTGCACTGCCAAGCAGCTAAATTAATTGCAGGGGTGACACCAGGCTACAAGAGTTTGTGGCTATTACTGCAACCCTGCCTGAATGGAAGGACACAAGGAGGCAAACTTTCGTGCTTGCTGTTATTGCATCACTACTACATAACAAACTGTACTTTTCTTTTCCCCCTTTTGTAGTTCATCTAGGTATTCCAAAAGCACTGTATTCATTGAAACCTGCTTTATTTCAGCTCTCTGGAATAATCCCCAATGTCAATGTCTACAGCACCCTGATCAACAATGCAGCAAAGCAGTTAGATTATGTGTTTCTCACCAAGATCCTGCAAGACATGGCAAGAAATCAAGTACCACCCAATGAGGTTGTCCTTAAGCAGTTGGAATTTGCTGTCAAGTACCCTCCAAACTTTGACAAGGTCTGTGATGAACATTAATATTTTTTTAGTTTCTTTTAAATACATGCTATTCACTAAACCAAGAGAAACAGGAGGCAAACATCTATGTATTTTGTAGCCAGTGACTGTGGTTGGGAGCCTGGACTGATTGCATGGTCATTTATTCATAGTTCCAAGCAATGTGGCTGCCTTCAGAAATACACAATATGTGCAACTGGGTGCTCTTTCCAGCGCATTGCTCTTGTATATCAAAAAGGGACAGATGAGTTCATGTGCATTTGCTGAAATGCGCTTTCAGTAGCTTTTGCTGCCTTCAACAGCACTCATTTTTGCAGTGTTTCTGATAGCAAGTGTAATTGAGTCAGAAAGAAATGGTAGCAGACTGGTATCTCAGAAGTTCACATATAATAAAGATACTTTATTAGGCAATACTGGACTAAAGGAAAACACAAGGAAGAGCCTGCAAAGAACCATAAGAAAAAAAATGTAAGTTTGGAGCTTCATCATACAGATGCAGCTGTTAGCCAGAACACAAATGTGTGACTTATTATAGCAGTTATTTAATGTCTCTGCACCTAGTAGATAGGACATTACTTTTCATTTCTTCCAGTCCATATTTTTTTAAAACAGGAAAAAACCATCATACGTTAGAAAATGCAGCAGTTACATAAAAAGCAGCATCAGGAGAGAATGTAACTAATCTGTAATTAAGTGGTAACTGCAGAAGCCTCGTTATTTTGCTATGATTCACTTTTACATTTGATCAGTATTTGGCTGATGTATACTGAAATTAGAAGTATCAATGCAGTGGACTCTTAGTACCAAATTAATATGACATCACCATTACTTTTAGCGCTAAATTACTGTTCTAAGCTATAACTAACATTATTGTACCCACTTCTTACAAGAACCTATGGTAGTGATCATATTAAGATAGAATTCACCCTGCAGTTTGAAAGGGAGAAGTGAAATCGGCTGTATTGGCGTTACAGATGAGTAAGGGGCACGAGGAGGAGCTGGCCAAAGTTGATTGGAAGGGGACACTATCAGGGGTGACGGCGGAGTAGCAATAGCAGGAGTGTCTGGGAGAAACACGCAAGAGGCAGGATTGGTTCACCCCAAAGAAGCAGCATTTTAAAAGGGAGGATAAGAGAACTGTGTCTGATAAGAGACATAAAAGCAAAAGAGGGGATACAATGTAGCAAAATTTGTGGGAAGCTAAAGTTGGGAAGCTTTTAAAACTAACAGAAAGCAACTGAAAAACAAGGGAAAAAAATGAAATATGAGCCAATAGGGGATACCAGAAGTTTCTTTTGGTCTATAAATAGTAAAAGAGGGGCAAGAGTGGACATCAGTCCACTGGAAAATGACACTTGTGAGGTAGTAATGGGAGCAAAGAAATGGTAGTTGAACTGAATAAGTTTTTACGTCAGTCTTCACTCTGGAAGACACCAGCAGTGTATCAGAAATTCAAGTGTGTCAGGAGAGTGTAGTCGTTATTACTAAGAAGGTGTTTGGGAAGCTGAAAGGCCTAAAGGTATATGTCACCTGGACCAGACTGAATACACTCCAGGATTCTGAAAGAGTTAGCTTAAGAGATTGTAGAGACATTAGTAGTGATTATTCAAAATTAGTTTTGGGAATCTTTCAAGGACTCTTGAATCACAAATGTCACTCCACACTTTAAGGGAGGATGGCAAAAGACAGAAAATTAGAGACCAGTTAGCCTGACTTCAGTCGTTGGCAAGATATTAGAGTCCACTATTAAGGATGAAGTTTTGGGGTATTTAGAGGCATGTAATAAAACAGACCAAAGTCACCATAGGGGAAATCTGTTCCCTAAAGGTTAACTCTCAGGTTGAGACAGTAGTAAGAAAAGCAAACGCAATGCTAGTCTCCATTTTGAGAGGACTAAAATATAAAAGCAGGGATGTAATGGTGAGGACTTATAAGGCGTTGGTAAGACTGCCTTTGGAATATTGTGAGCGGAGAGTCCACATCTTGGAAAGGATGTTCTGACGTTGGAGGATCCAGAGGTCATTTACGAGAATGATCACAGGAATGAAAAAGTTAATATACGAAGAGTATTGGATGGCTCTGGGCCTGTACTCAGGAGTTTAGAGGAATGAGGAGGGAATCTTATTGGAACTTACCGAATATTGTAAGGCCTGGATAGAGTGAACGTGGAGAGGATGCATCAAATTGTGAGTGTGTTTAGGAGCAGAAGACACAGCCTCGGAATAGGTTATACATTTAGAACACAGGTGAGAAGGAATTTCTTTAGCCAGGTGGTGAATCTGTGGAATCCATTGCCACAGACGGCTGTGGAGGTTAAGTCATTGAGTACATTGAAAGCAGGTTTATAAGTTCTTGGTTAATAAGGGCATCAAAGATTATGGAGAGAAGGCTAGAGAATAGGATTAAGAGGGAAAATATGTTAGCTATGATTGATTGGCAGAGCAGATATGATGGACTGAACAGCCTGATTTCTGCTCCTATGTCTTATAATTAGGACGTCATTGGTATATCTAATACTGGTCAAATTCACAGACTTGGATAAAGGGGCATTGATACACTCAATCTGATTTATCTTTTTTTTAGTACAAGTCAAGGAACATCTATCTGGAAAAAATTGATGGATTTCGAGGGTTTTACTATCGTTGGTTAAACTTTATGCCAGCAGTGGAAACACCACATCCTTGGGAAAAGTACAGAATTAAGAGTGATGTTCCTGGAGAAGAACAACCACACTCATAATCCTTGAAGCTGGAGAACACAACAGGATCAGTTCCAAAATGCAACACTGCGGTGTTAATTTTCAGCCCTTCATCTCCTCAATGTATTCACTTGCTGCTGTTTCTGTCCACACCAATCCTGGACAAAGGAAAGCCAGTGCTGTAAATCTGTCCTAATGAATTAACAATTTATTATGTTTGTATGAGAGAATAAAGACATTTAAGTGCATAAGGGATACAGAGTTTCAAGTCTGTGGCAAAAAAAAATTACCTTTAAACTCTTAGGAATCAGCAGTGAAGACCGTGGCTACTTAACACAAATTATGGAAAGCTTCAAACCTCGAAGAGAATACACACAATTTCAAATATATACATTGTAATAGCATGAAGGAAAACCATTTAGCCTGTCAAATCCAGACCAGTTTTTTGCTGCAATAATCTAAACCCATTTCCCCACCTCCTTCAGCTCCTTTTTAAATGCTACAATGCAATGTACCTCCAGTACTACCTCAGCATTTTCAAATTATTGCTACCAGATGACAATCTCTCTTGGCTTCATATGTCAGTAGCTACTTTGTTTTATTTGCTAGGTTCTATGCATTTTCAAATGTTGACCAGTTACTGTGTTACAAAAAACTTACTTTGATTCCTTTGCTAATCCCATTGTTCTAAATTTCTTGGCGCTAATTTAAATTTTCAATGCAACTCTCATCAAATCTTTTAATGCAAAACATACACTATAAATTACCTCTGGAAATGGCCACCTGCTGTTTTCTCATATACCATGGAGACTCTACTTATGAAACTTAAAACCCATTCCAGCCCATCCAGATTTATTCTGGATAAAGCAGTAAGAAACCAAGGGATACGCACAACTAAATTTCTGAAGCAGAATCTTCTCAGCTCCATGCACAAATGGGTGTCAGGGCAGTAAAATATGTCCAATATGAAAATGCTTGATGAAATAATGTAAAACATTTGAGTTTCCAGGGGCATTAAGACCATTTCTGGACGAGACCGCTACATGATGGTTCGGACCAGAGCGTTTGCAGGTGGGAGCTACACTGCCATTATGGGTTTGGATACAAGTACACAAATGCAGAGAACATGGTAAATAAAACAGAGTAGCTACAGACACATGAATGAAGCCAAGAGGACTGTCATCTAATAGCAATAATGGAGGCCTTGCTTGAGCAAGAAAGCAGTGTTAAATATAACTGTGTACAATCATAAAGATAAAATAAGAGAAAACTAATAAATACAAAGAAAACTAATGATATAGCTGTGTCCAAAGAGAGAGGTGTGAGAAAATAATCTCATTTGGTGGGGCACAGCAGCAAAGCCAAAGGAAGAGGAGTTACTGTGTTGGCCAGGAATCAGTGTCCGCAACGAGGACTGGAGGCCTGTCTTTGTACAAGTGGGTGGGAGGGAGTGAGGGAGCTTGTTTTGCTGATTGTGCTATTCTGCTGAACACGGCGGGCATGCCATATTTGCAGCAGAACTCCCAGCACATCCTTTGATTGTTAACACAAATGATACATTTCACTGTATGTCTTGATGTACATGATAAATAAATGTGAAAAAGAAATTGAATAATTTAGATTATAAGCAGGGCTTTACATTAAATAGTGAAGGGGAAAATGACTTGGGGGAGGTGGAATGTTAAAGTGACCAGATGAGGAAATACTGATTATTAATTATGTGATGTGTCTAAAGGGGCACTTGGATAAAAATAAGAAAAAGGCAAAATTAAAATCTAAACAAAGAAAGCTATTGGCCTATCCTAACAAAGAAGCCTCTTCAAAAACCAAATATGTGCCAGTTCCCAGTAGAACAATCCTGTCGTCACACTCCCCCTCCTTATTTCCCAATAGCCCCACAAATAATTCCCTTACACACTCATCATTACCTTTTCCCCCCATAAACCTAAATAAAATAGCTACCTAATCAACAAGCGCACGTTTTGGATGTGAGTGGAGAGGAGAGCCGCTTGGTTGAGGGAGAATGCACAAAAACCACACAGAGAGCAAGACTGGGCTGTGAAACAGCAGGGCCAACTGCAAAATGAACAATAATTAATAACTCACGTAAAGGTAAACCGGTTGCCAAGAAGGCCCACCAGTGCCTTTACTTCCTGAGAAAACTAAAGAAATTTGGCCCGTCCCCTAAAACCCTCACTAATTTTTATAGATGCACCGTAGAAAGCATTCTTCTAGAGTGCATCACAACCTGGTATGGAAGTTGTCCTGTCCAAGACCGGAAGAAGCTGCAGAAGATTGTGAACACGGCGCAGCACATCACACAAGCCAATCTTCCGTCCTTGGACTCACTTTACACCGCACACTGTCGGAGCAGTGCTGCCAGGATAATCAAGGACACGACCCACCCAGCCAACACACTTTTCGTCCCTCTTCCCTCCGGGAGAAGGCTCAGGAGCTTGAAGACTCATACGGCCAGATTTGGGAACAGCTTCTTTCCAACTGTGATAAGATTGCTGAACAGATCCTGACCCGGATCTGGGCCGTACCCTCCAAATATCTGGACCTGCATCTCGGTTTTTTGCACTACCTTACTTTCCATTTTTCTATTTTCTACTTATGATTTATAATTTAAATTTTTAATATTTACCATCGATTTGTAATCCAGGGAGCAGGAAGCGCAGAATCAGATATCGCTATGATGATTGTACGTTCTAGTATCAATTGTTTGGCGACTATAAAGTATAATTTGAGAAATCAAAACAATGCAAAATTTATGTACAAGTAAGTGGACAGAAGCCTGACATATGGAATATAATGGGAAATATAACATTTTCTACTTTGGTGGGAAAAATAAAAATGGTCATTTAAATAGCAGAGATGATTATTTGCTGGCACTCCTGGTACATGAAAAATAATGGTAGCATACAGATGCAGCACGTAATTAGTAAAGAAATAGATGTTAATCTTTATTGCAAGCTAAGTGGAATACACAGGTAGGAAAATCTTGCTGCAGTTGTCTATGGTTCTGGTAAGACCACACCTAAATGTTATGATCTCATTTAAGGAAGAATGTACTTTCCTTGGAAGCTGCACACTGAAGGTCCAACTGTTTAATTCATGGGTTGAGGGGATTTTCTTAAGAGGAGAAAAGGAAAGATTGGTTTATACTTTCTGCAGTTTAGAAATGAGATAATCAGATTGCAAGACACAGGGTCCCAAGTGGCTTAGTAGTGTAAATATATTAAGGTCAGCACAATATCACTGAGCTGAAGGGCTGGTACTGTACTTAACTGTTTTATGTTCTCTCCCTTGTTCAGGGCAATGTAAAATAAGATGGGTAACTCAATACAATAAGTTGATCACTTAATACTGAGAAGAGAAAGAAATCCCACTGCAGATTTTTTTTTTGAACAATGAATTATTCAGTGTGTAGAAGAGGAAAATTGATAAAGGACTGCAAGGAAATTAAGGGTTATGAGCAGCATATTCTAATACTTAAGTACACCAATATTTTCAGGTAAGTAAGTGAACAAAAAGAAAATCTTTATTTTGTAACAAGCTTCAGTACAGTTCAATAAGCAGCTTTAAAAAGGATTACTTATAATCTAGAGGACCATCAAAGACAATTGTATAGTTGGGTAGTCTAAAGTAAATGTTACTGCTATGACATAACTAAATAGGTCAAGGTGACTCCAATCACTTACTAAAAAGTCGTCTGCAGGGCAAAAAACAGTTTTGCTTCCAAACTTAAATTATGCACAAGTACAATTGTTGCATTACATTCACATCAAGCTGCCCTACCTTCATAAGATGGTGCTTCAGACTGGGGAGCTTGCTGTCCAACCAGTCTGTATGCAATGTTGGGTTCATGTTGGTTTACGCAGTCTACAGTGTTCACAAACTTCAGTTTTTAAAAAAGTTTTATTCCATTCCATTCAAAAAGAAAGTTAGTTAGAAGCAAGCTACAGCATTTACAGAATATCTTACTATGGTCCATATATTCTAAATCAGAAATAAGATTGATTGTACATGGACGAAAATCCACTTCATCCAAGAAAGAAAAGTTAACCAGAGCAACCTCTGCATCCACAGTGTGTGCACTCAATAATCCTTCCCTGCAAAGGAAAAAAAAAACAATAAATAAATGACTAAGAACACAGTTTCAATGTATAAATACCGATCGTGAGTAAACTATATATACAGACCGGTGCCCCCCCACCCCCCCCATCATCTATTCTAGAGCCCTGCATTACCTATCCTACCACCCACATTGTTCTGTATTCATTATACCTTGGTCCTTCCACGTTTTCTCAAAGCACAGCCAGCTTTACCAACTCTGCACACTTGCTGCTTGTTTGAATTCCTGTCCTAAATATACCAGTGCTTCCTGTGGTTCAAGCTACCACCAAAGCCCCATGACAGATTATGTCCTTGCAACTTGTTCCGTCCTATCCCTGACCTTTGCTTCAGGCCAAGTCAGAGCAGTTGCAGCAAATGAACCCAACATAACACCAAGCCGAGTTCTTTCCTTTATCAAATCCATTCCAAAATCCCCTCTTTGTATCTACACCTCATGCCACACCTTAATCCATTCATGACTGAAACACTCATCCTTAGTTAATATTCAGAATTGGCTATTCAAATTCTCTCAAAGTCATCTTAGAGAGATGCAGCCCAGAAACAAGCTTTTGAGCCACCAAGTCCATGCCAGGCATTAAGCACTCATCTTTACACTAACCCTAGACTAACCCATTTTAGCCCAATCCCCAGAACGTCCAAGTTATCCAAAGCTCATGACTCTATACTCTACCCATCACAAGGAAGTACTCCACACTCATCACCTTGATGACCAACACTGGCTCCCGGGTCCCAATACCTCGATTCTAAAATCTTCATCCTGGTTTATAAATCTGCTCTTTATGCTCTTTCCTATTCCCATCGCTGCAAGCTTCTTTACACAACAGTACATGTGTCAGTGTCTTCAGCCTGTATTTACACAACAGTACATGGTATCTGTGGTTCACAAGGGAACACCATTTTCTACATTTTTGTCTACGTCTACATCATGAGCAAATGGAAAGGCATTAAAGGAACCTGCTTCAAGGGATATGCTAATCAATTTAAGGACTTCCAGCGGGTGCAGACACTGCATATCCAAAGTATGTTATTACATGTGGACACCAGTAACCGAAGTTTTGGCCACAATTAGATATGAAAGTACAGCATAGGTAACAGGAAAGTTCTCTGCTCTCAAAAATGCACTACAAGGCCACAGCTTCCTTTCAGTTTGTCTTTAATTACTGAAAGCTGTTTTCTTTCAGCGAGGGGGACAGTGGTATCCAACATACACATTTAGCTGGAAACTTTCAATTTTACACAACCTGAAAAATCCCAAACAAACTTAAAGCTTATTATCTTGTGGAAATAATGATTTTGTAAGCAAATGAACTGTGGATTAAATATTAACTTT
The DNA here is from genome assembly GCF_963921235.1 of Mobula hypostoma. NCBI lineage: Eukaryota > Metazoa > Chordata > Chondrichthyes > Myliobatiformes > Myliobatidae > Mobula > Mobula hypostoma. Next base: position 110,988,736 of record NC_086105.1, on the reverse strand, counting down.
TCAAAAGACAATTTTAAAGTAGTTGAAACTATATTTCATAGTATCTTTTTATACAAATTGCTGTTGGATCAAACTCTTGTTGTGTTAATAGATATAGCTCGGCAAGTCTGAATGTTTTTTACTGAATGAAGATGGAAACTCACCACTTCAAGCTTGCTTTTGGGAACTCTGCAGATGCAGTTAGTTCCAAAGTTGGTGTCTCGGGTTTGAATACAACGAAGACAACACAGGTTTTCATAGCCTTGCTTCTTCCACTTGGCAATCAGATTCTTGTCAGCATACCCCTCCCTTATGCAATAATCATAAAGCTCTAGAGAAAAAGGTTGTGATGTTACCCAAGGTGCCATTTATAAAACAGCCAATAACAGGATACAAATATGTTTAAGTTCCTCAGAAAAATTGAAACAATTACAACTTTGCAATGCAAATTAGATTTGCCAAAACAAACATCCTACACACAGTGGGTTTACTCCCTCTAGCAGGACAAACCATTTATAAACCCTGTGAAATGCCACTCATTTTGCAAACTTTCTAATCTCAAAAACTTTTTCCTCACTTGCACAAATAATTGCAAGTCACAAAATAAAAGCAGTATTGTAATTTTTGAAATACAGACAGAACATAACACCCATTAATAATAATCTCCCGGGTTGTTAAAATTTAACTAGTTCTACTGCACACTATCGTAGAACCACTTGTACCCTATAAAGCACTATTAAGAGCAAGAACAAAGCCAACAATTCCAAATTCAATGCATAAACAGAAGATTTCAAGCACATGCATTTAGATTTCAACACAATCATACCCTCAGTTCTAACCAAAACCTGAGCCTCTGTCCCTCCCTCTGCAACTGAATTCTTCACTTCCTCACCAGGAGGCCAGTCTGTGCAGATTGGAAATAACATCTGCTCCTTGCTGACAATCAGCACTCACACTTCCAAGGGTGTGTGCTTAGCACAGTGTTCTACTCTCTCTATACCCATGACAGTGTGGCTAGGCACAGCTCAAATGTCATCCGCAAATTTGCTGCAACACAACTACTGTTGCAGAATTTCAGATGGTGACGAGAAGACGTACAGGAGTGAGACAGATCAGCTGGATCAGTGTTGTCGCACCAACAACCTTGTATTCAACATCAGTAAGACGAAGGAATTGATTGTGGACTTCAGGAAGGGCAAGTCATGGGATCACACACCAAGGGATCAGAGTGGAAAAGGTGAGCAGTTTCAAGCTCCTGGGTGTCAGCATCCTGGCACCAACATATCGATACAATTACAAGGAAGATACAACAACGGCTATATTCCATTAGGAGTTTGAGGAGAATTGGGAGGGCATCAAAGAAACTCACAAATTTCTACACATACCATGGAGAACATACTAACTGATTGCACCATTGTCTAGTATGGAGGGGTTACTACACAGGATCAGAAAAGGCTGCAGAAAGTTGTAAACGCTGCCAGCTCCATCATGGGCCACTAGTCTCCCCAGAAGGAGCTGCCTCAAAATGGCAGCATCCATCAATAAAGACCCTCATCACCCTGGACATGCCCTCGTCTCATTACTACCAAAGAGGTGGTACAGGAGCCTGAAGATACACACTCAACATTTCAGGAACAGCTTCTACCCCTCTGCCATCAGATATCTGAATGGAAAATAAAACCATGAACACTTCTCAGTTATGTGTGTGCGTGTGCGAGAGAGAGAGAGAGAAAAATAGCTTGCAAAATACTTCGTGTTTGAGTATTCACAAAACTTTTAAAATGTAGCATATTTATATAAAATAAGAGGAGTTGTAAAAGTAAATACAACTCCCTTTGTCAGTTTGGACCAAGAAAGAGCCAAATAACAAACTATAATTTGAGAGTTCTAAAATGATGCAGCAAGATATCGAGAATAATTGCTGCTGGTTCCCAAGGACAACCCAGGTGTTACATCACAACGAAACCAAGGGGAATATTGGCCCAGTCAATACTGTCATGTTCTCCATACAAATATCTAGAGTTGTTGACCTACAGAATATTTAATCAACGCTGTGCCAAAAATAAGATAGTATAACGGGTGAACATTAAAATAAAGTATCAAACTTTGTGAATCCATTATGATAAAGTACCAGGCAAGCAACAGATCAAAGCAAGCAACACACATAATTCCACTGATGTCTAGATCAAAGCAAGACTCAGTTGCTCTATTAAATTCAAATGAGAATCATTGTACTGTCCACATCAACATTCTCATTCTAAACCAGCAAGAGTATAGAAGAAAACACAAAGTATTCTGCCCTCTTTCAAGACTTTTCCCATTTTCTTAAGCTAGGCAGATAGGTAAACTCCAGTCCCGGTGTAGTTGGAGCTTGAAGGAGGTTTTATTGATTACCAATGTGTTACAGTATGCAAGAGGCTGAGAAAAAAAGACAGTACTTCTGCGTTCTCACAAAAGATAAGATTCAAATATTGATTAAAATTCCTTTGCCTCATAAAAACAGGCCATTGGCAAGAGTGGGAATGTCATGAACACAAGACTTCTAAGGAAAAGATGCTGTGGCAGGGCTGCTACTCTGCAAAAGGCCAAGTGGATTCTTTAAATTCCAAAATATATTGCAATGTACCTGGGTAGAAATTTATTTGGATGTAGTCAAGTCTCTTTTCAACAATTTAACCACTGATTATATACCAACATGAAATAGATTCAATTGAACAATTTTGCTTTTAAAGACACAAGTATTTCACTTTGAATGAGGAAATTTCCAATAGTTCACAAATTTATCCATACAGTGAATATTAGTAGTAAACCTGTACTATTTAATATTTGTACCTCTGCTAATCGCCTTCCTCTTGTAGAAGAGGTCAAATATGTAACGTGTTCGCTGGTGATGGAGTCTGAAGATGGGCCACAGTGATTCTACCTTCCTCTTCCCTTCATGCGGCTCTGTCTCAGCTACAAAAAAAAAGTTAAATTAGTTTAGTAGGAACTCAATGCAAGTTCAGACATTTCTTTGTATCACACTGCTGCCTGTAAGGAGTTTGTATGTTCTCTCCTTGACTGTGTGGCTTTCCTCTGGGTGCTCTGGTTTCCTCCCGCAGTCCGAAGTTGGGCGGTTGGGAGATTAATTGGTCATTGTAAATTCTCCGTGATTAGGCTAGGGTAAAATAGGGGGTTGCTGGGAGGGACAGCTCGAGGGGCCGATTCTGCGCTGTACATCAACAAATACTCTTTCATCAAAAATAAAGACTTTCAGAAATAGAAACTTTGTATTGTGCTTTTATTTATTTTCTGGCTCGGCTGCAAGAATACGGATGGTTCACATGTAAGCTCTCAGACTTGGTGACAGGTAGGCTACGCCAAACTAATGACCGTATCATTTAATTAGTAATTAATGAGTGATCTGCATAAATAATGCTGAGACACTGATTGAAATCCCATCGTGACAGTTTTTGAAGTTGAATCCAAATATTTAAATATACTTGAAGTAAAATGCTACCAGTGGTATCTGAGAAGTTATAGTTAAAAACAGCCAGTCAGACTTGCATGTGATTCCAAGCCTACAATAGTATTTTTGACTTGTAACTGCACTCTGAAATAACTCAGTTGTACCCAGTGGTAATATGCCTCCGATTGCAGTCAAAAACAGAATGGACCAGCTAGCATTAAAGATAAAAGATTTTCATTTAAATATTAGCTTCAATTGTTACATGTACATCGAAACATAGAGTGATATGCGTCATTTGCATCCACGGCCAGGTCTGAGGATGTGTAGTGGGCAGCCCACAAGTGTTGCCATGTTTTAACATGGGTATTAAACAAGAAATACAGATATACTCAACAGTCAGCTCAGAAAAGTCCCCATTAACATCTGGGTAGTTCATGGAAATGTGCAGGAGGTTGTATCACCCCTCATGTCAGCTTTGACTCTTGGAAAACTCTGTTGTACTCAGTCCAAATTCTTACAATTTACCCTGGAACAACTTAGTCTGTTCAAATTACTTCCAAAGAAAAAATATATAAATATATATGTAAAATCAGCATTCACCATCTTGACAGAAGATAACTCTCATTTATTCTCTTCATCTTTAGTCCACAAATTTGAATCCACAACTTGTTTGTTAAGTCACTTGCCAAAGAATATTTTTTCCGGATCCACTCTTTAGAAACCTTTCATTGTGAATTTTTTCAGGTTACCTCTCAACTTTCTCCACTTCAAAGACAACTATATTTGCCTTCCAAGCTCTCTCCATTATGGAAGTTGCTGATATCGTCCTGCTAAACCCCCCTGTACACTCTTCAACACCTCTGCATCTTTCTTGTTCTCTTGCAGCCTGACAATTTATAAGGTCTAGCCTTCTTTTCTTTGCATTTGTATACTACTTCTGTTTATTAATTTGCCTAACTCATAACTTACCCAAAGCTAGGATATTCACCAGGGTAGTACAAGATGAGGAAATGTGTCTGGAACTTATTGACTGTAAGATCAGCTCCCCTGATGTAACAAGGCATTGGGTCAAACATAGGCAAGGAAACTCCCTCCAGTAAGCATAAACACCCACCCTCAGCCAATGAGGGAAGTGCTTGTGATAGTACGGACACACAGTATGCTCTGGATGGTCGACTTCAAATGTCGATCATCGAGAACAGCTCTATAGCACTTTACTCACTGAACTCTGAGCTGACGACAGAACAAACATCTCATCCCCATCAATCTACCTGCTGCAAATGAATGTCCGTTTCAGCAGACACACCAGTGACCCACAATCAAAGCAAATATTTAAAATAACGAGACTGATTAACATGTTGCATTACTAATATGCTAAGAAGGTGGATTCAGAACAAATCTGGGAATGCGCAAGGTGGACCAGCAGCAATTGCAGAATTGTATCACCCTAGTGAAACTAGATAGGTGGAAGAGATGATGGAAATGTTTGATAGTTCAGTTAGCATCCGTGGAGGTACTGAATTGACATTCAAATCACTGATCTTTCTTTTCTTCTGGGGCGCCAGCACCATGGACAACCTCAACGGCTGATGGAAGTCATCAAAATATCCCGTTTTAGCCTGCTACAGCTAAGAAACCATAACTGCATAATTAATGTGTACAGTCAGTGATGAAGTTTCAATGCGAGTGAACAATTACTGCTGCTTAAAACAGACAGAAATAGACCGGACTGTGGAAAGCACACTGTCCTTTTAAGAAGCCGCCAGCAAAAGAAAGGGTCAACAGGCTGGTCTGCTGGTGCCTTAAAAAAAACACAAGGTTTTTAACTCCTGATACCAACTATCTTGCCGGCAAATGTAGTCCCTGGTAAATAAAACTGACAATCTCAGAGCTAGGGTGGTGTATCAGAGGGACGCAAGGACCACGTGTGTCCCTTATCTGATGTAATCTTGGTTAACCCCTTCCATGCCAGATGCAACAATTCGAATAGATGGGTTCACAGTTCATCGTCAAGATAGGTTAATCAAGTCTCTCAAAAGCAGAGGTGGAGGTGATGCCTCACAATCAACTCCTCATGGTGTAGTAATTTGTTGGTGACGTCCCAATATTGTTCACCAGACCTGGAATATATCGCAATTAAGTGCCAGCCATTTTACCTGCCGCGAGAGATCTCTGTGATCATTTTGGTAGTGGTGTACATTCCACTTCAGGCCAATGTCAAACAGGCTCTAGATGATCTGAGCAACAGGATCAACAGGCATGAAACAACACACCCTGATGCCTTCACCATCATCTTGGCGGATTTTAACCAGGCCAGCCTGACAAAGTCATTAAATAATACAAGTCACCCATAGTACCAGGGGAAATAACACACTGGACCACTGTCACACTAAGTTCAAGAATGTCTACCATGCTATCCCACGCCCACACTTCAGTAAGTCTGATCACCTGGTTGTACTTCTACTTCCTGAGTATAGGCAGAGACTGAAGACTGCAGCACCAGTAGTGAGGACCAAGAAGGTATGGACCAGGGAGGCACAGGAGCACCTACAGGCAGTGGACTGGACTGTGTTCCAGGAGTCATCTTTGAGCCTGGATGAGTATGCCACAGTTGTCACCAACTTCATTAAAACCTGCGTGGATGAGTGTGTGCCTACAAAACCTTACTGTACATTCCCAAACCAAAAGCCGTGGATGAACCAGGAGGTCTGTAGTCTGCTGAAGGCTAGATCAGTGGCATTTAAGTCTGGAGTTCCAGGTCTGTGTAAGAAAGCCAGGTATGACACGCAGAGGCCATTTCAAGAACAAAGAAACAACTCCAGAAGTCAGAAGTGAGAAAAGATACACAGCATCTCCAGCAGGGTTTGCGGGCCATTACTTCCTACGAAGCAAAACCCAACATCACGAATGACAGTGATGCTTCACTACCAGACGAGATCAATGCCTTTTATGCATGCATTGAAAGGGAGAATTAATCCACCGTTATGAGTACGCCCGCTGCACCCGGTGGCCCTTCAATCTCTATCTCACAGGCTGACGTCAGGCTGTCTTTCAAGAGGTGAACCCTCACAAGGTGGCGGGGGCCGATGGAGTACCTGCTAAGGCTCTGAACATCCGTGCCAACCAACTGTTGGGGGTATTCAAAGACATTTTCAGTCTCTCACTGATACAGTCAGAAGTTCCCACCTGCTTCAAAAGGGCAACAATGATACCAGTGCCCAGGAAGAGTAGCATGAGCTGTCTCAATGACTATCACCCATTAGCACTCACATCTATGGTGACGAAATACTTTGAGAGGTGGGTCATGGATAGAATCAACACCTGTCTCAATAAGAACCTGGACCCACGGCAATTTGCCCATCACCAAAATAGGTCTACAACGGATGCAATCCCACTGGCTCTCAACGTGGCCTTGGATCACCTGGACAATGCAAATACCTAGGACAGGATGCTGTTTATTGACCATAGCTTAGCATTTAATCGTTCCTACAGTTCTGATCAAAAAGCTCCAAAACCTAGGCCACACACATCAAAGTTGCTGGTGAACGCAGCAGACCAGGCAGCATCTCTAGGAAGAGGTACAGTCGACGTTTCGGGCCGAGACCCTTCATCAGGACTAACTGAAGGAAGAGTTAGTAAAAGAGATTTGAAAGTGGGAGGGGGAGGGGGAGGGGGAGATCCGAAGTGATAGGAGAAGACAGGAGGGGGAGGGATGGAGCCAAGAGCTGGACAGGTGATTGGCAAAAGGGACATGAGAGAATCATGGGACAGGAAGCCCAGGGAGAAGGAAAGGGGGCGGGGGAAGGGGGAAAAAAACCCACAGGATGGGCAAGGGGTATAGTCAGAGGGACAGAGGGAGAAAAGGGGGGGGGGGGGGAGAGAGAGAGAGAGAGAGAGAGAGAGAGAGAGAGAGAGAGAGAGAGGGAGAGAGGGGGGGGGTGAGAGAGAGAGAGAGAGAGAGCGAGAGAGAGAGAGAGAGAGAGAGAGAGAGAGAGAGAGAGAGAGAGAGAGAGAGAGAGAGAGAGAGAGAGAGAGAGAATGAGAATGAATGTATGTATATAAATAAATAACGGATGGGGTACGGGGGGAGGTGGGGCATTAGCGGAAGTTAGAGAAGTCAATGTTCATGCCATCAGTTTGGAGGCTACCCAGATGGAATATAAGGTGTTGTTCCTCCAACCTGACTGTGGCTTCATCTTTACAGTAGAGGAGACCGTGGATAGACATGTCAGAATGGGAATGGGATGTGGAATTAAAATGTGTGGCCACTGGGAGATCCTGCTTTCTCTGGTGGACAGAGCGAGGTGTTCAGCAAAACGATCTCCCAGTCTGCGTCGGGTCTCGCCAATATATAGGCCACATTGGGAGCACCGGACACAGTATATCACCCTGGCCACTCACAGATGAAGTGTCACCTCACCTGGAAGGACTGTCTGGGGCCCTGAATGGTGGTAAGATGTGCTTAGTGTTGGGACCTAGGCCTCTGTGTCCCCTTGTGCAATAGGATCCTCGAGTTCCCAACCGGAAGACCACAATCTGTGGGGATTGGTGATAATATCTCCTCCTCACTGACGATCAACTCTGGTGCACCTCGGGGGTGTGTGCTTAGCCCACTGCTCTGCTCTCTCTATAGCTAAGACTGTGTGGCTAGGCACAGCTCAAACACCATCTATAAATTTGATGATGATACAACCACTGTTGGTAGAATCTCAGATGGTGACCAGAAGGCGTACAGGAGTGAGATATGCCAACTAGTGGAGTGGTGTTACAGCAAAAACCTTCCACTCAATGTCAGCAAGACCAAAGAGCTGATTGAGGGCTTCAGGAAGGGTAGGGCGAGTGAAGACAAATAACTCCTCTCAGAGGGTCCAGAAGTGGAGAGATTTCAAGCTCCTGGGTGACAATATCTCTAAGGACCTACACAGACGCAACGTATTGACAGCAGCTATATTTAATTAGGAGTTTGAGATTTGGTTTGTCAACTAAAACACTCAAAAAGGTTTACAAATAAAGACTGGCTAAATCTCTGCATGATATGGGGGGGGGTGCTACAGCACGAGATCAAAATAAGTTTCAGCGTTTTCCTTTTTCATATTTGCAGCATCAGTGATACATTCAAACGAATTATAGCCGGAGCATCCCACCCCCTCTCTCCAACCCTCCCTCCCTGCCTTGGGGACCAGCCCGGGATCAGAGGGTAGCGTCTGGCTGGTGAGTTACAGGCCGGGCCGTCTGCCCTCGGTGGTACTGGCGTAGGCTCCGTGCCCCCACCCCACCCAACCGAATCTCACTCACCCTCCCTCATTTTCTGGTCCAGCTCATCGAGGGTGGGCTCGATCAGCTCCCAGCCGTCAGGGGGAGGTTTGCGGCTCCGCTTCACCTTCGGCATCTCACCGGTTCAGGAACCCGCTCATCCGGGCACCGCCACCGTTTCCAGGTCCTGGCGAGCGCCGTCGCACAAATAAGACGTCCGCCTCCGTCATAACCAGGCGATTCCCATCTCCTCTATGCTGGAGGTGGCCCTAAAGCCGGGCGCAGCCACCCCAAAGGCCTGGCAGGGGCAGGGGCAGGGGCAGGGGCAGGGGCAGGGGCAGGGGCAGGGGCAGGGGCAGGGGCAGGGGCAGGGGCAGGGGCAGGGACAGGGACGGGCCGGAGTTCCGCCTGTAGCTCAATGGAGTAACATATAAATCCTGTGGCTGCCTTTAATCCCTCCTTTCCCCCAGTCTAAATCTTAAATTATTCAACTTTTATTTTTTGGATCTTGGAGGGAAATAGCGGTCATTATGTCGTATCCTTTAAGAAGTGGAAAACAGCCTTTTGAACCCAGCATGGAAAGGGAAAAACTTTCCCTGTCTGGGAAAGAAGTGGAAAACAGCCACTGTCTAAGACAGTCTTCCCTGTCTAAGAAGTGGAAAACAGCCTTTTGAACCCAGCGTGGAAAGGGAAAAACTATCCCTGTCTGGGCTGAGCGTTTGGAACGTGCGTTGATGGCTCTCGATACCAAAATGGATAATAACACCTCTAAGTTGAAGTCGTTCGGACAGAGTTTACAGACTATTGAGGAAAATATTATTTCCTTGAATACTGAGTTTAAAGGGGAGGTGCAACAAGGCCTGGGTGTCATTATACACCAGTCATTGAAAGTGGGCATGCAGGTACAGCAGGTGGTGAAAAGGGCGAATGGTCTGCTGGCATTCATAGCAAGAGGATTCGAGTCAGGAGCAGGGAGGTACTACTGCAGTTGTACAAGGCCTTGGTGAGACCACACCTGGAGTATTGTGTGCAGTTTTGGTCCCCTAATCTGAGGAAAGACATCCTTGCCATAGAGGGAGTACAAAGAAGGTTCACCAGATTGATTCCTGGGATGGCAGGACTTTCATATGATGAAAGACTGGATCAACTAGGCTGATACTCATTGGAATTTAGAAGATTGAGGGGTGATCTTATTGAAACGTATAAAATCCTAAAGGGATTGGACAGGCTAGATGCAGGAAGATTGTTCCCGATGTTGGGGAAGTCCAGAACGAGGGGTCACAGTTTGAGGTTAAAGGGGAAGCCTTTTAGGACCGAGATTAGGAAAAACTTCTTCACACAGAGAGTGGTGAATCTGTGGAATTCTCTGCCACAGGAAACAGTTGAGGCCAGTTCATTGGCTATATTTAAGAGGGAGCTAGATATGGCCCTTGTGGCTAAAGGGATCAGGGGGTATGGAGGGAAGGCTGGCACAGGATTCTGAGTTGGATGATCAGCCATGGTCATACTGAATGGCGGTGCAGGCTCGAAGGGCCGAATGGCCTACTCCACCTATTTTCTATGTTTCTATGAAACGTCAGATTGCGGATATTTTAACCTGATTGGAACAGGCTCAACGCAAAGTCTCATAGGAATAACATTCGTATTCTGGGTCTTCAGGAAGGCTCCGAAACTGGGAATTTATTGGACTATTTTGCCAATCTGTTTCAATCTCTGTTCCCAGATACTCTATCTCATCTCCCGATATTGAAAGAGCTCACAGAATTTTCACTTCGTCGGGTAAAGCTCGACCAAATTTAGTCAACTTTCTTCGCTTTAAAGTTAAAGACCAAATCATAAAATGTGCAAGAAAACAAAGTTTTTAAATTTAACGGTTCCGAGATCCGTTTGTATGAAGATTATCCACGGGAAGTTATGGAACAACGGATCAAATTCATACCGGTCATGAAGATCGCTTACGAAAAAACTCTTTTTCCATCCTTGAGATATCCAGCGAGACTAAAGTTATTTCCTAAAGATTCTACCCCGGATTCTCCAGATGGCGCTCACGCAGTGAGGTCACTTCTCGGCTTTGCTCCGTTACTTTTTCATTTTATATCTATGATCACCTTTATTTAATTCTACTTTTGAACTTCGAAGTGATGAGTAGAGAACCAGCTACAAAACTGAAAGTTCGAGACTCTAAACCTGCAAAAGACGCAGATGGCGACGGCAAAAAGAAACCCGATCCTAAACATCCTGAGATAACTTACGAAGTGTTGATGAATTTGTTTCGGGATCATGCTGATGAAATACGCCGAAGCTTTAAAGAAGAGATTACGGCAATTTTGCAAACTTTTGGTGCGCTTGGTCATCAAGTTCAACAGCAACAAAACATTATCACTGAATTGAAGGAAGATGCACGAAAGAAATATGAAAAAATCAAGAGTTTGGAACAAAAAGTTTCTTCGACAGATAAACAGTTGGCGAGTCTTAAATTTAAGATTACTGATTTGGAAAACCGATCCAGAAGAAAGAACTTACGTTTAATTGGTCTCCCCGAGGGAGTTGAGACAGGAGACCCTTCAGTATTCTTCTCGAAACTTTTAAAGACTGCGTTTATCTCTGAGTTCCCGGATGACCCTCCATTGCTTGACCGTGCTCACAGAATTTATCGGAATAAATCAGATTATGAAGCTAAACCGAGACCAGTAATTACCCGATTTCATTATGTTCATGTTAAAGAGCAACGCATATGAGTAGCCCATCGGCAGGGAATGATTAAATTTGAAAACCATCAACTCCGGTTGTTTGAGGACTTCAGCCCTGAGTTAATGAGAGCGCGATTGGCTTTCAAACCTCTGATGATGCAATGCTACCAAAAAGATCTTAAGCCAGCGTTACTGTATCCCGCTCGCTTAAGAATTTCTCCTCCGTGACTTTTTTTCAACTCTACAAGTGCTGCTCAAAGCTTTCTGGAAGAATTTGAATCAGCCGCCACGGTTTAATTAATATACGATCCTTGTGATATTAGCTTTGGCTTCTCGTGTTTTTTTTCAATTTCTATTAATCATATGATTCATTTTTGAAGATTGACTTCTATAAGTATAAGACTTTCAGTTTTGATCGGTAGTGTTGCTATTCTTTATACTTAATTTTACCGTTATTATCGGTTATTTTCTGTTTTTTTTAATAATGTATGTGGGGGAATATTATGTTTTTTCCTCGTGGCATAATTAAGATGGCGCTTTGTTTTCTTCTTTTCATTATACTTTTGTTTTTTTCACTGCGTCATCTTTTTGGGGTTCTTCGCCCCATAATACTTTTCTTCCCAGTTACGCCTTTTCTTATACTTAACTGTTTTGCCTTACAAATATTTTACATTGAATAATATGTATTGGTATCTCTTTTCTTTTTATTTTATTAGCATGTTAGTGATTATAATGCTAAGGTATTTTATTTTACTGTATTTGTTAAGTTTATTGTTTTTTTTGCTGTTATAAGTGTAGTATTTTCTTAGGTGGTCTTTTTACCAACATATACTTGGGAGCTGCCTTCTGGAGAAATGGGGGTAGATTTAGTCTTAGCTAGCTTTCTGGCCTCTCTTGGCTTAGTTTTAGAGTTTCGTGGGTGGGCGGGGGGAGCTTTTTCTTTTTTTTTCATCGGGCTATTTCTGAACTACAACAATGTCTGCTTTGTTGCAACTTCCTTTCTGAATGCTGGTTCCTCTTCTGGTTACCTGGGTTTATACTCTGGTTAACCCTTTATATACCAAACGACTGATTTATGGTTAACATGGCTGAGAGGATTAACTTTGTTTCTTGGAATACAAATGGACTAAACCATCCGATTGAAAGGAAAAAGATTTTTAAAGTATTCCATAGAATGAATGCCCATATTATTTTTGGCCAAGAAACTCAAGTGAGGAAAGAGGATAATCAGCATTTTTTTGAGTTTTGGAAGGATTAATAGTAGCACTCAAACTCCAAAGCTAAAGTGAGAGGAGTTTCAATTTTCATAGATTCTTCAATTGCTTTTGTACATCACAACACCTTCTCTGACCCAAATGGTAGATTCTTGTTAATTACTGGTTTACTTTTTAATAAGAAAGTTGTTATGCTTAACGTTTATGCCCCGAATGTGGATTACCCTGAATTTTTTAAACAATTATTTACCTCTTTTCCTAATTTAAGTGACTATATGTTGATAATGGGGGGTGACCTTAATTGTTGCTTAAAATCTTCGATGGATAAATCTGTACCATCTCAGGTACTACCGAATAAGTCGTCCTCTCTTATCAATTAGTTTTTGATCGATTCTGGAATCTCTGAGATTTGGAGATTTCTGCATCCTAAGGATAAAGAATTTTCTTTTTTTTCCCACACATACATCATACTTATTCTAGGATCGACTTTTTTTATAGACTCTCGTCTAATTCCATCTGTAATTGAGTGTAACTATGATATCATTGCCATATCTGATCATGCACCATTGAATCTCTCTATTAAGTTATGGGATATACCTTCCAATACTAGACAATGGCGTTTTAATTCTAACTTACTTCAAGATTCAGATCTTGTAAAATTTATCAAGGATCAGATTGACTTTTTTTTAACCAATACTACAGATGAATTTCCATCGGGTTATATGGAATACTTTTGAAGCTTATATCCGTGGTCAGATCATTTCTTACTCGGCTGCATTGAAAAAACGCACTAAGAATGAAATATTGGTGTTGATTGACAAGATTAAAGACATCGATAAACAATATGCCATTACTCCCAATGAGGAGCTTTACAAACAGAGAGTTGAACTTCAAATGGAACATAGATTACATTTAGCATTGTCAATAGAAAATCACTTAATGAAAACAAGAAGTGAGTTTTATATACATAGTGATAAATCTGGTAAATTATTAGCCAATCAATTAAAAACAGCTTTGGTTAAGCGTCAAATTAATAAGATTTGTAAACCTAATGATATTTCTACAGTTGATCATGATGAGATTAATAAATCTTTTCAAGAATTTTATACATCTTTATATCAGTCAGAATTTCCTCATGATCCTGGGGAGATGCAAGATTTTTTTAGGAATTTGAACTTTCCGAAATTAACACCCGACGAACGTTTAAAGTTAGAAACACCTGTTACTGATGAAGAAATAATGGGTGCTATTTCTTCAATGAATTCTGGTAAATCACCCGGCCCAGATGGTTATACAGCAGAATTTTTTAAGTTTTTCTCTTCTATTCTTTCTCCCCAGTTGTGCAGAGTTTTTAGAGATGCCATTGTTATAGGTAAACTGCCACAATCATTTTATGGAGCTTCCATTTCCTTAATTTTAAAGAAAAATAAGGATCCTACTGAATGTGCATCATACAGACGGATATCTTTATTGAATGTTGATTCCAAGATTTTTCTAAAATACTAGCATCTAGGTTAGAAAAGGTATTACCTCAAATTATTTCTGCGGATTAAACTGGATTTATCAAAAATCGCTACTCATCCTTTAATATTAGGAGATTAATAAATATTATTTATACTCCTTCACTGAGAACTCCAGAATGTGTTATCTCATTAGAAGCTGAGAAAGCTTTTGACAGAGTTGAATGGCCATATTTATTTACTATGCTTGAGAAGTTTAATTTTAGCCTGATATTTATATCCTGGATTAAATTGATATATCATACTCCCTTAGCTTCGGTTTTGACTAACAATCAAAGACCTCCCTTTTTTCAATTATTTCGTGGCACTAGACAGTCATTATATGCAGATAATTTACTATTATATATGTCTGACCCAGAAAAATCTATTCCTGCAACTTTATCCTTGTTGGATAAGTTCAGTACATTTTCTGGTTACAAACTGAATCTTAATAAGAGTGAACTTTTTCCGTTAAATATGATGGTTCCAATTTATAAATATTCACCATTTAGATTAGATACTGATCAATTTACTTATTTAGGAGTTAAAATTACTAAGAAGCACAAGGATTTATTTAAGGTTAATTTTTTACCCCTACTTGATCAGATTAAAGGTTTGATAACTAAATGGTCACCAATATTTTTGTCATTAATTGGTCGGATCAACGCTGTCAAGATGATTATTTTACCTAAGTTTCTATATTTATTTCAAGCATTGCCAATTTGTATTCCAAAATCCTTTTATGATAATGTTGATTCAAAAATTTCCTCATACATGTGGCAGAATAAAAATCCTAGATTAGGTAAAAGACACTTACAGAAGCCCAAAAAGGAGGGTGGCTTAGCATTGCCAAACTTTAGATTCTACTATTGGGCGATTAATATTCGTTATTTAAAATTTTGGACATGGAATTGGGATACAGTTCCAAGTCCACAATGGGTTAATCTTGAATGTAATTCTGTTTCAGGATTTTCGTTGGGTTCTATTTTAGGGACCCCACTTCCTTTTGACTTTTCTAAACTGGACAAACAAATGGATAACCCAATAGTTAAATATACTCTTCGAATATGGTTTCAGTTTCAAAAATTTTTTGGACTGAATCAATTCATTTTAACTAGCCCTATTATATCAAATTTTCTTTTTCAACCTTTTTTGGATCAAGCATATCTGGTTTGGAAAACAAAGGGTATAATACATTTTTCTGATTTATTTTCAGATAATTGTTTTATGTCTTTTGAACAATTATCTAATAAATATAATTTACCTGGATCACATTTTTTTAGATATCTACAGATCAGAAACTTTTAAAATACTGTTCTTACTACCTTTCTGATTTCATATTGTATTGATATATTGGAAAAAATTTTGGATTTAAACCTTTTTCAGAAAGGTTCAATAGCAATTATTTATAATATGATAAGGAAAATAAATCCAGATGTTTCCAATACAATTAAGAATGACTGGGAAAGGGAACTTAAGCTTACCTTACCTACTGAGAAATGGCAAAAAAATTTTTCAATTAGTTAATTCTTCCTCTATTTGTGCTAAACATGCGTTGATTAGGTTTAAAGTTGTACATAGGGCTTATATGTCTAAGGATAAATTAGCTCGTTATTACTCTCATATAAACCCTATATGTGATAGATGTCATTCGGAGATAGCTTCATTAACTCATATGTTTTGGTCTTGCCCTTTATTGAAGAAATATTAGGATGATATTTTTGATATTATTTCACTGTTTTGAACATTGATTTACAACCTCATCCTTTTACTGCCATTTTTGGTTTACCAGTGTTTGAAAAACATCATTTGACCCCTTCAGTTTGTCGGATGATCGCTTTTGTTACTTTAATGGCTAGAAGATCTATACTATTGAATTGGAAAGAGATTAATCCTTCTACAACATTTCATTGGTTTTCTCAAACAATATCTTGTTTAAATCTAGAAAAAATTAGAAGTGTTATTTTTGACCCATCTATTAAATTTGATGAGACTTGGAGACCACTTATTCAATACTTCTACATGATGTAATTTGTTCCTTGCCAATCTATTTTGTGATTTCAATATATGGGGAGAGGAGCAAAAGTGGCGACACTATTGGTTCTATCTGAGATATCATAATAGCCCCTTTCTTTTTTTTTCCATAGTTTTCTTTAGTTTGGGTAGATTTTTTAGGGGATTTTTTTTTCTTTTTCTTTTTTTACGATATTTTATATTTTATGTATACTCTTTTTATATTTTGTTGTTAATCTGTGTGATTTTGTGATGTTTCTAACTATGTGCTACCTGACTGTAAACTTTAATAATTATTATCAATTAATATAATCCCAATTATTATGTACTTTTTGTATCCTGTTTGTTGTTGAAACTAATAAAAACATTGAAAAAGAAAGAAAAGAAAGATTCTACCCCTTGTGTCTTCTTGGATCCCCAAGCGGCATTGGATTTTGTCAATTCTATTGTGGAATCGGCTGAAGTATGAAGGATATTAGAGTCTCCGAATAATTTTCTGAAAGAAAACAGGTTTTGAAGATTTCGGTATGCTGAATATATCTTTTGATCGATTGATTACTTAAAGAAGAGGTGGTCTTCTTAGTTTGACTAACGAATGACTTTTTTTTGAAGACTCTTTAGTATACGGAGTGAATTAACACAGTGGATAGATTGTGAACTGGTTTGATTATCTGTTTCTATTTTTCTTTTTATTAATTAAGTGATAGTTTGCTTGCAGTTTATATAGATTTGTTTTCTTATATTATGGAGTATTTAGTAATAGATAATTAGCTTTAATTATTTTGTTAAATACGGTAGTAAGTTAAAGAATAATGGCGCTGCTTTTCTCTCTTTAGAGATTAAACTGTTTGGGCTAATAGTATTGTTTTGGCGTCTTTGGAGACTGTCTTCGCATTCCTTTAGCTTATTTTCGATGATTAAGTATAAACATTTTTTTTCTTTGCTGGGCTTTCTTATCTTAAGGTTACGTATTTTCTTTGTAAGGGGGAGGGGGGAATTGGGAGAAAAAACTTTTAATCATTTAAATTGAGCGGCACGCGGAATTCCGTTCTTATGTCTTTTTTCTTGGGGATGCGTCCCGGCTTTTTCTCTCTTTTGCCAGATTTTCTTCTTTGGGGATGGTGGGAGGTTTGGGGGTATTTTTGTATTTTGGGGTTTATTGTGGGATTTTTTTTCACATACACTTTTTGCATTTTTTCCCATTTTGGAGTTCCGGAGCATGCGCGTTTTCTATTTGGTTACATTCATCACCGCCATCTTTGATTAGCCCGCGATGGTATGCGTGTATTGTCGTGTTTAAGAATAATATCCAATGGTACTTAAACAGATAAACGTTATTAGTTGGAATGTACGTGGCTGGAATCACCCTACTAAGCGAAGGAAGACTTTTAAAGTTATTAATCGATTCCAGCCCGATACAATTTTTGCTCAAAAAACGCATATCAGAACGGGCGATCAAAATAGATTTTTTAAAACATGCTACTTGTCAAAATAAAACAAAGGGTATATCTATTTTTATTAAATCTAATATTTATTCAAGAAGACATTGTTTCAGATAATAATGGTAGATTTTTAATTATTAAAGGAACAATTTGTAACAGAAAAACTTTCCTGGTTAATCTATATGGACCTAATGTAGATGATCTTTTAAAAAAAATGTATTTGGTTTATTACCAGACTTGAATGAATATATGCTGCTGATGGGCGGTGACTTCAACTGTCGTTTAAACCCTTTGATTGACAAGAGTTCAACCAATCAGCAGCTTCCGAGTCATTCGGCAACACATTAATTCCTTTTTAACTGATCATGGTTTGATAGAAATCTGGAGAAATTTACATCCTAATGACAGAGATTATTCTTTTTATTCACATGTTCATAATAAATATTCGAGAATTGATTATTTTATAGCTGATTTCCGATTTTTGTCCAAAGTCCAGAAATGTGAGTATGATGCTATTGCAGTCTCGGACTATGCGCCTTTAAGCTTAATTTTTGAGTTAAATGATGTTAGTAATGTAAACTTGCCTTGGCGCATTCCAGAAAATTTATTACAAAGTTCGGACTTTGTTAAATTTATAGAGATTCAGATAAAAGATTTTTTTTCTTTTTAATAATACGGGAGATGTTTCCAAATTGATTATATGGGATACACTCAAAGCATATTTGCGAGGTCAGATAATATCTTATTCGGCTGAACTCAAGAAACAGACAAAAATAGAGTTAGATAGAATTTCCAAACTAATTAAAGATCTGGATAATACTTATGCAGTTTCTCCTAATGTTGATTTATTTAAACAAAGGGTTGAATTTCAATCACAATATAATTTACTATTAACTTATCCTCTTGAAAGAAATTTGCTTAAACTAAAAAGTCGATTTTATATGTTTGGAGATAAAAGTAACAAGCTGTTAGCATAGCTTCTCAACTTAAAGCAGTTAGAGCTAAAAGATGAATTTTAAAAATTCGTAAGGGAAATGGTAGTTTAGCTTGTAATTATGAAGATATTAATAAAATTTTTCAAGACTATTACAGTGAACTCTATAAATCTCAGTTTCCAACTGACCTTTCTAATGTGTATGCCTTTTTACAAAAAATTGATTTTCCTACAATGTCTGTTGAAGATCAGCAAATTCTTGATGCTCCTTTTACTGAAAGAGAAATTCAGAAAGCTATTCTTTCAATGCAATCTGGTAAAGCTCCTGGATTGGATGGTTTTACTGTAGGATTTTATAAAAAATTTGAACATTTGCTTACTCTTTATATGTTGGAAATGCTTAAAGATTCTTTTCTGTTAGGAGAGTTACCTTCCACATTTTATGAAGCTTCTATTTCTTTAATTCTTAAGGAAGATAAAGACCCTACTGATTGTGCTTCATATAGACCTATTTCATTATTAAATGTGGATGCCAAAATTCTTTCAAAGATAATTGCTAATCGGATGGAGAATATACTAGCTAAAATTATTTCTCAGGATCAAATGGGTTTTATAAAAGGCCGTTATTCTTTTTCTAATATTCAGAGATTGTTAAATATATGCTCATCCCTCTCTAAGACTCCCCAATGTGTTGTTTCTCTAGATGCTGAAAATGCATTTGATAGAGTTGAATGGAAATATCTATTTAAAGTTTTAGAGAAATTTAGCTTTGGTACTAATTTTAATAAATGGATTAGATTGATATATAAAAGCCCTATTGCCACTGTTATCACTAATAACTGTAGATCCCTCTTTTTTCAACTTTCCCCGGGTACGAGACAAGGATGTCCGTTAAGTCCTCTGTTATTTAACTTGATGTTGGAACCCTTGGCTATTGCACTTCGTGAAGCTAAAAATATTCAAGGAATTTCTATAAATGGGGCTATTCATAAGATCTCCCTTTATGCAGATGATCTTTTGGTTTATGTTTTGAATCCCGAAGAGTCTATTCCTAGCTTATTGAAATTATTAAATGAATTTGGATTGTTTTCAAGATATAAATTAAACCTGCATAAAAGTGAATTATTTCCTTTAAATGATTCCGCTTCTAAAGATAACATTCCCCTAAAAGCTACAGATTCTTTTAAATATTTAGGTATTATCATCACTAAAAATTATGGAGACCTTTATAGAGCTAATTTAGTTCCCTTAGTGGATTTTATGAAGCAATTTTTTTCTAGATGGAATCCACTTACACTTTCCTTAGTAGGTCAAATTCATGCAGTTAAAATGATAATTTTACCAAAATTTTTATATGTATTTCAAAACATTGCTATTTTTCTAACTAAGAAGTTTTTTTGATCAGGTTGACTATTATTTCATCTTTTGTTTGGAATAATAAAAGACCAAGAATTGGAAAATGTCATTTACAAAAATTAAAAAAGGATGGAGGTCTTACTTTGCCTAATTTAAGAATGTATTATTGGGCGGTCAATATACGTTATGCGTGTTCCTGGTTATATTGGACCAATAAAAAGGAACGACCATCTTGGGTTGATTTGGAATTGAAAATTGTGAAACAATTTCATTTAACTTCGTTATTAGGAGCTTCTTTACCTGTACAATTAGCCAAAATTTCTATTCTAAATATAAATCCTATGATTAATCAATCATTACGAATTTGGTACCTGTTTTGTAAATTTTTTAATCTTAAAAAATTTAACCTTTTTAGTTTAATTTATTGAAACTATTTATTTAAACCTTCACTTAGTGATCCTACCTTTTCTCTTTGGAGGAATAAAGGAATTTTTTCCTCTATGGACTTGTTTCAAAAAGGAAAGGTTTTATTGGGAAAATTTATAATTTACTATTACAACAGGATAATTATCCTTTACTTAAGATTAAGCAAGATTGGGAAAGAGAGCTTAATATGACCTTGATAACAGAGGATTGGTTGCGAATTTTGAAGCTGGTTAACTCTTCTTCGATTTGTGCCAGTCATTCTCTAATTCAATTTAAAATTGTACATGGTTATTATTTGACGAAGGAGAGATTGTATAAAATATTTCCTAATGTAAATAGTCAGTGTGATAGATGCAAAACTGAGATAGCTACATTGACACATATGTTTTGGTCGTGTTCTGTATTGAAACAATTTTGGAAATCTATTTTTTCTACAATCTCCAAAGCTTTAAAAATCAATTTACAACCTAATAAATTGACAGTTTTGTTTGGTATAATTCCTCAACATATTCACGGTATTTCTATATCTGACCAATACGTAATTGCATTTGTCACATTATTGGCTAGAAGGGCTATTTTATTAAAATGGAAAGGTGCCTCTGCTCCCACTTTGATACAGTGGTTCTCTCAGGTGATGTTATGTCTTAGTTTGGAAAAAATCAGAAGTTGAACTTTGGATCCTAAATTTGACTTCGAGAAAAGGTGGGGTTCTTTTGCCCGTTATTACCATTTGACTTGAGTTAATACAGATGGTCCTTCTCTGATGCTTGGTTATATGGATTTGGTTGGCAATTTGGTGTCTTTTTTTAATGGAAGCTTGTATGGTGCATAGCTCCGGGATTGTGCTCCAAATGGGTTTTTTCCCCTTTTTTTTAGTTATTAGGGGTTTTCTCTGTTTTAGTTAGTAGGGGTTCTTTTTTTTCTTTCTTTCCTTTTTTCCATAAAAAAAGCTTTAGTACTTTGTTTTTTGATTATTATTGATATACTGTTGAGCCTGGTTGATAGTTTAACTCTTATTCTACATATGCATATGTTATCTTGATTATTTTGATATATTTTTCTCTGTTGTTGATTTTGAATAATAATTAATAGAAAAGAAAGGACGGGCCGGGTTGGTGAGGAAGCCCTCAATTTTTGTAGTGCTCGTTACCAGGGAGTCATATAAGACATGAGAACAGAGTTAAGCCATTCAGCCCGTTGAGCCTGTTCTCCCATTCCATCATGGCTGATTTATCACCTCTCTCAACCCCAGTCTGCTCTCTCCTTGTAACGTTTGACACCCTTGCCAATCAAGAACGATACACCCAATGACTTGGCTTCCATATCAATTGTAGCAAAGAATTCCACAGATTCACCACTCCCTGGCTAAAGAAATTCCTCCTCATCTCTGTTCTAAAGGGTTGTCCCCCTACTTCCAGGCTGTGCCCTCTGGTCCTAGACTCAGCCACAATCGGAACCATCCTCTCCACGTCCACTCTGTCTAATCCTTTCAGTATTTGATAGGTTTCAATGAGTTTCCCGCTCATTCTTCTAATCTCCAGCGAGTACAGGCCCAGAGCCGTCGAACACTCCTTATTTGTTAACCTTTTCATTCCTGGAATCATTCTCGTGAACCTCCACTGGAGAAGCTCACAACGTTCTTCTCTGGAAGTCAAGTTCTCAGGCTGAGCAGAAGATTCAGAGAAAGGGTCCCTCACCCAGGGCCTTTCATCAGAACTTAGGTTGAAAGTTTTGAGCAGCAGCTATGTTCATTTGATTTGCCAATTTGCAGAGATATTGAATTTACAGCAGAGAAGGTCATCTTTTGGCCTATTGTGCCTGCAGTCTGCAGACTGGAGAAGTCTGAGGCCAATCCTATTGCTGTTTATATAAAAACATAGAAAATAAGTGCAGGAGTAGGCCGTTCGGCCCTTCGAGCCTGCACCGCCATTCAGTATGATCGTGGCTGATCATCCAACTCAGAACCCTGTACCTGCCTTCTCTCCATTCCCCCTGATCCCTTTAGCCTCAAGGGCCATATCTAACTCCCTCTTAAATGTAGCCAATGAACTGGCCTCAACTGTTTCCTGTGGCAGAGAATTCCACAGATTCACCACTCTCTGTGTGAAGAAGTTTTTCCTCATCTCGTCTCCTAAAAGGCTTCCCCTTTATCCTTAAACTGTGACCCCTTGTTCTGGACTTCCCCAACATCGGGAACAATCTTCCTGCATCTAGCCTGTCCAATCCCTTTAGGATTTTATACATTTCAATAAGATCCCCCCCCTCAATCTTCTAAATTCCAACGAGTATAAGCCTAGTCGATCCAGTCTTTCATCATATGAAAGTCCTGCCATCCCAGGAATCAATCTGGTGAACCTTCTTTGTACTCCCTCTATGGCAAGAATGTCTTTCCTCAGATTAGGGGACTCACCAAGGCCTTGTACAACTGCAGTAGTACCTCCCTGCTCCTGTACTCGAATCCTCTTGCTATGAATGCCAGCATACCATTCGCCTTTTTCACCGCCTGCTGTACCTGCATGCCCACTTTCAATGACTGGTGTATAATGACACCCAGGTCTCGTTGCCCCTCCCCTTTTCCTAATCGGCCACCATTCAGATAATAATCTGTTTTCCTGTTTTTGCCACCAAAGTGGATAACCTTCCATTTATCCACATTAAATTGCATCTGCCATGAACTTGCCCACTCACCTAACCTATCCAAGTCACCCTGCATCCTCTTAGCATCCTCCTCATAGCTAACACTGCCGCCCAGCTTCGTGTCATCTGCAAACTTGGAGATGCTGCATTTAATTCCCTCATCTAAGTCATTAACATATATTGTAAACAACTGGGGTCCCAGCACTGAGCCTTGCGGTACCCCACTAGTCACTGCCTGCCATTCTGAAAAGGTCCCGTTTATTCCCACTCTTTGCTTCCTGTCTGCCAACCAATTTTCTATCCACAGCAATACCATACCCCCAATACTGTGTGCTTTAAGTTTGCACACTAATCTCCTGTGTGGGACCTTGTCAAAAGCCTTTTGAAAATCCAAATATACCACATCCACTGGTTCTCCCCTATCCACTCTACTAGTTACATCCTCAAAAAATTCTATGAGATTCGTCAGACATGATTTTCCTTTCACAAATCCATGCTGACTTTGTCCGACGATTTCACTGCTTTCCAAATGTGCTGTTATCACATCTCTGATAACTGACTCTAGCATTTTCCCCACCATCGATGTTAGGCTAACCGGTCTATAATTCCCCGGTTTCCCTCTCCCTCCTTTTTTAAAAAGCGGGGTTACATTAGCCACCCTCCAATCCTTAGGAACTAGTCCAAAACCTAAAGAGTTTTGAAAAATTATCACTAATGCATCCACTATTTCTTTGGCTACTTCCTTAAGCACTCTGGGATGCAGACCATCTAGCCCTGGGGATTTATCTGCCTTTAATCCCTTCAATTTCCCTAACACCACTTCCCTACTAACATGTATTTCCCTCAGTTCCTCCATCTCACTAGACCATCTGTCCCCTACTATTTCCGGAAGATTATTTATGTCCTCCTTAGTGAAGACAGAACCAAAGTAGTTATTCAATTGGTCTGTCATGTCCTTGTTCCCCGTAATCAATTCACCTGTTTCTGTCTGTAAGGGACCTACATTTGTCTTAACCAATCTTTTTCTTTTCACATATCTATAAAAGCTTTTACAGTCAGTTTTTATGTTCCCTGCCAGTTTTCTCTCATAATCTTTTTTCCTTTTCCTAATTAAGCCCTTTGTCCTCCTCTGCTGGACTCTGAATTTCTCCCAGTCCTCAGGTGAGCCATTTTCTCTGGCTAATTTGTATGTTTCTTCTTTGGAATTGATACTATCCCTAATTTCCCTTGTCAGCCATGGGTGCACTAACCTTCCCTGATTTATTCTTTTGCCAAACAGGAATGAACAATTGTTGTAGTTCATCCATGCGATCTTTAAATGCTTGCCATTGCATATCCACCGTCAACCCTTTAAGTACCATTTGCCAGTCTACCTTAGCTAATTCACGTCTCATACCTTCAAAGTTACCCTTCTTTAAGTTCAGAACCTTTGTTTCTGAGTTAACTATGTCATTCTCCATCTTAATGAAGAATTCCACCATATTATGGTCACTTTTACCCAAGGGGCCTCTCACGACAAGATTGCTAATTAACCCTTCCTCATTGCTCGATACCCAGTCTAGAATGGCCTGCTCTCTAGTTGGTTCCTCGACACGTTGGTTCAAAAAACCATCTTGCATACATTCCAAGAAATCCTCTTCTTCAGCACCCTTACAAATTTGGTTCACCCAATCTACATGTAGATTAAAGTCACCCATTATAACTGTTGTTCCTTTATTGCACGCATTTCTAATTTCCTGTTTAATACCATCTCCAACCTTACCACTACTGTTAGGTGGCCTGTACACAACTCCCACCAGCGTTTTCTGCCCCTTAGTGTTATGCAGCTTTACCCATATCAATTCCACATCCTCCCGGCTAATGTCCTTCCTTTCTATTGCATTAATCTCCTCTCTAACCAGCAATGCCACCCCACCTCCTTTTCTTTCATGTCTATCCCTCCTGAATATTGAATATCCCTGAATGTTGAGCTCCCATCCTTGGTCACCCTGGAGCCATGTCTCTGTGATCCCAACTATATCATATTCATTAATAACAATCTGCACTTTTAATTTATCCACCTTGTTACGAATACTTTAAGACCATAAGATATAGGAGCAGAATTGGGCCATTTGGTCCATTGAGTCTGCTTTGCCGCTTCTTCATGGCTGATCCATTTTCCCTCTCAGCCCCAATCTCCTGCCTTCTCCCCGTATCTCTTCATGCCCTGACCAATCAAGAATCTGTCAGCCTCTGCCTTAAACATACCCAATGACTTTGCCTCCACAGCCATCTGAGGCAACAAATTACACAGATTCACCACTGTTTGGCTAAAGAAATTCCTCCTCATCTCCATTCTAAAAGGATGTCCCTCTATTCTGAGGATGTGTTCTCTGGTCTTAGACTCCCCCATCATAGGAATCGTCCGCTACACATCCACTAAGTCGTTTGCTTTCTCTCCTTTGTCACACAAGTTCATCTACTTTAAACATTCGTTCACGTTTCCCTGAAAAATGGCAATACCCCGTACTTCTGCTATTTTATGTGATAAACAATAAAGGGATTTGATAAGATTTTAATCAAAGATTGTGTGGGATAACTGGTGGGATCCAAATGAGATCCCGAGTTAGCTTAATGGCAGAATATTAATTGTTGACGTGTGTTTCTATGAAAATAAGACTGTTAGTCGTATGGTTCTGCAGAGCTTAGTATTTACTACCTTATTTTTATTGACCCAGACTTCAATGTTATAGAAAGTTTGCCGATGATACAAGAAGTTGTATGGTGTAGGCAGATAGGAACGGGACAGGAAGTTACAAATGGAATTCAATCCAGAAACGCGTGAGGAGATGGAGCAAGGCGATGGAATGTAAAGTAAACAGGAGGGACAAAGTACATTGGAATGAATATCCACAGATCATCAAGGGCAGCAGCTCAAAACAATTGCATGTTTTGTGCCTTTTATGAACAGCTGAAGCTTTCTCCTTTCTACACTGGGCAATTTAATATGCATTCCCAGTGCTGTTTCTTGGCTGAGGTATGAACTAGAAGAGCAAGAGGTTATGCTGGAATGGAATATACTTGAAGAGTAATAAAGGCGGAAATGTTCATTACATTTAACAAGGTACTTGGACGTGTATTTGAAGAGCCCTAGATGTGTATTTGCAGAACTCTGGACCAACAGACATGAACATGATGGGCTGAATGCCCCCCTTCCCTCCGTATTAAAAATGATTCCATTCTATGTTGTAAATAGAAACTATGCATTTTTAAAATGAATAAATACTTTAAACGTGAAAGAGGCAGTATGATAAGAAAGCCTGCATATTTACAAAGGACCCAATCATGCCCTTCTGTGTAAATGCTACATTGCGTTATCTGCGGCTCAAATTTCTTCTGCTTAGCAAGAGTTGTTAGTATTTACAGACATATGGATTAATTTTGTGGGTTTGCAGCATGACAGGGTTTTGAAAAGAAATACTAAAAAAGTAGACCAGAGCCTACATAAGAAAATTTTAGTTGTCAATCCAGAAGCAATTGACAACTGAAATGTATCGAGTTTCCAATTGAAATGGAGCTTTACTACTATTGTTTCACACAATTTTGATTTATCAGAGTCAGCAGTGAGGTGTAATAATATTATTTAGAACTGCCATCATGGTATAGAAAAAAAGTTGCAAAGCCTCATTTCAGCCGCTGAAATTTTGTAAGCTAAAGTGAAATTATCTAGTGCGATACCTTGTACCTTGTCTGTCAGCAGATGGCGACATTGCTACATTAATATTAATTTAGCAATTTTGTCCTGACTGACAAGTTCAAGAAGGCCATATACCAAATGAAAAGTAACAAAGCTTCAAGAGCTATCAGTATGCCCACTAAGATTTCAAAACTCAGAACTGAAGAGCTTCACAAATCTGTAGTCTCATTGTTCAATGGGAAGAGGAGATTATTTGTGGGAACCTCAAAAATTCTGGGATTGTGACCATCCTTAGGTAAGGAGACAAGGCTGACTGTGTTGACAATAGAATGGTCTTCTGCAGCCCACTACAGGGGAAGTCCTCCTCATCTCTACTTGTTTATGGTTGAAGAACTACTCCCTGCATCCATCCATCTGGAGGCACCAAATTCACCAAATAACAACCCAAGGATATTGCAGGGAGCATTAGCTACTATAATGTTCTTGATGCACCTTTGATACCATCGATTCACATGGACAACGCATTGCCCCCAAAAAACTGATCTCTATCTTACATTTACTTCACAATAACAACCAGAGGATCGACTCGGTAAAGAATGGTTTCACACAAGGTTGTGTCATTGCCCAGCACTTTGCACCATCTTTCCTGCCACAATGTTGCACCTCCAAGAAATTTCCCAAAGGAGTGCAGCTAATCTTTAGAGATAACAAGGGGCTGTTCAGCTGTGGCGACTATGTTCTAGAACCGTGATAAAGCAAACTTCAACAATTAAGCACAACAATGAGAGTCTCTCTCTCTCTCTCTCTCTCTCTCTCTCTCTCTCTCTCTCTCTCTCCCCCCCCTCCCCACCCCACCCCCTTCTCTCTCTTTATATATCTATCTATCTGTAGTGCCAGACTAGACTTGCCCAGGCATCATCCCTGAAAAAAATGACAGTGTTTCTTATCAAAACATCAGTTATAATCGATACCGGTACCCAGCATGAAGCTCAAAAATTGTTTATGGGTCATATACCCCAGGAAAGCACTAGATCTTTTTTGTTTTTGCTTTTTATCCTGTAAATTATATCTGGAAGGTTATGGTCCTGTCTGTAAAAATGTAAAAATAATATAATTTGTAGTACTCTGACTCTGAAACTGGATTAAGCTTTTATTTATAGTAAGGTATAAATATAAGTCTTTTATGAGTTTCAGAACCAAAGTCAGGTTTATTATCACCGGCATGTGTCATGAAATTTGTTAACCTGGCAGCAGTTCAATGCAATACATAATATAGAAGAAAAAAATAATAATATATAGATAAGTAAATCAATTACAGTATATGTATATTGAATAGATTAAAAATCATGTAAAAAACAGAAATAATATATGTTTAAAAAAGTGAGGTGGTGTCCAAAGCTTCAAAGTCCATTCAGGAATCAGATGGCAGAGGGGAAGAAGATGTTCCTGAGTCACTGAGTGTGTGCTTTTAGGCCTCTGTACCTCCTACCTGATGGTAACAGTGAGAAAAGGGCATGACCTGGGTGCTGGGGATCCTTAATAATAGACACTGACTTTCTGAGACACCACTCCCTGAAGATGTCCTGGGTACTTTGTAGGCTACTACCCAAGATGGAGCTGACTAAATTTACAATCCTCTGCAGCTTCTTTCGGTCCTGTGCATTAGCACCTTTCTCCATACCAGACAGTGATGCAGCCTGTCAGAATGCTCTCCATAGTACATCGATAGAAGTTTTTGAGTGTATTTGTAGACTTACCAAATCACTTCAAACTCCTAATGAAATATAGACGCTGTCTTGCTTTCTTTATAGCTCCATCGATATGTTGGGACCAGGTTAGATCCTATGAGATCTTGACACCAAGGAACTTAAAACTGCTCTCTCTCTCCACTTCTGATCCCTCTGTGAGAATTGGTATGTGTTCCTTCGTCTTACCCTTCCTGAAGTCTATAATAAGCTCTTTCGTCTTACTGACGTTGAGTGCCAGGTTGTTGCTGTGACACCACTCCACTAGTTGGCGTATCTCACTCCTGTATGCCCTCTTGGCTCCAACGTCTCCATTTGAGATTCTACCAACAATGGTAGCAAATTTATAGATGGTATTTGAGCTTTGCCTAGCCACACAGTCACGGGTATAGACAGAGTAGAGCAGTGGGCTAGGCACACCCCCCTGAGGTGCATCAGTGTTGATTGTCAGTGAGGTGAAGATATTATCACCAATTCGCACAGATTGTGGTCTTCCGGTTAGGTCGTCGAGGATCCAATTGCAGAGGGAGGTACAGAGGCCCAGGTTCTGTAACTTATCAATCAGGATAGTTAAATGCTTAGCTATAGTCGATGAACAGCATCCTGACATAGGTGTTTGTATTGTCCATTGAGACTGCATCAGCCATTGACCTGTTAAGGCGATTGGCAAATTGCAGTGAGTCCGGGTCCTTGCTAAGGCAGGAGTTCAGTCTAGTCATGACCAACCTCCCAAAGCATTTTCATCACTGTAGATGTGAGTGCTACCGGGTGATAGTCACTAAGGCAGCTCACATTATTCTTCTTAGGCACTGGTATAATTGTAGCCTTTTTGAAGCAAGTGGGAACCCGCCCATGGCAGTGAGAGGTTGAAAATGTCCTTGAATACTCTCGCCAGCTGGCTGGCACAGGTTTTCAGAGCCTTACCAGGTACTCCATCAGGACCTTGTGTCTTGCGAGGGTTCACTCTCTTTAAAGACAGCCTAACATCGGCCTCTGAGACAGAGCTCACAAGGATCTTCACAGCTGTAGTTATATTCTCCCTTTCAAAGCGTGCATAGAAGGCGTTGAGTTCATCTGGTAGTGAAGCATCGCTGCCATTCATGCTATTGGGTTTTGTTTTGTAGGAAGTAATGCCTTGCAAACCCTGCCAGAGTTGTCGTACGTCCAATGTCACCTCCAACCTCATTTGAATTGTCTCTCCACTCTTGAGATAATCCTCCACAAATCATACCTGGTTTTCTGGTACAGGCCTGGATTGCAAGACTCGAATGTCACACATCTAGCCTTCAGCAGACTACGTACCTTCTGGTTCCTCCATGGCTTTTGGTTTGGGAATCCACAGTAAGCCTTTGTAGGCACACACTCATCCACACAGGTTTTAATGAAGTTGGTAATAACTGCAGCATACTCATCCAGATTTGTAGATGAATCCCTGAAGTAAGCACTCCTGTGTTTCCCTTGTCCAAACCTTGGTCCTCACTACTGGTGCTGCAGTCTTCAGTCTCTGCCTGTACTCACGGAGTAGAAGTACAGCCAGGTGATCAGACTTCCTGAAGTGAGGGTGTGGAATAGCACGGTAGGCATTCTTGATGGTGGTGTAACCATGTTCCAGAGTGTTGTTTCCTCTGGTATTGATGGTAATTGCTTAGTATTTGTATTTTAAAGCATGATTTTGGTGAATGGTGTTTGTCACTTATTTTGGCTCTGTAAGTAATCAGATTGAGTTAAACTGCTGCAGGATCCTGTGATGTGTTGAACTGTTTCTGGTTTCTCTTGGCATTTTCTGTATTTGATCCTCTTGAATTTGTTGGTCTTTTATTATGTAGTTTTGATCATTCTCTGTGTTAAACACTTGGTCCTGTATTGCCACCAGGAATCCCTCTGCCTCTGGGAAAACTTCTCCATCTCTGAGGCAGGCATTCGATGCTTCCTTGTCAACATCTAGTCTGCTCAGGCCAAGGGGATGTCTTCCATGGAGGGTAATGCTTTTCCATTGGCTAACTTTTTCTTCTATAGTTATAATTTCTTCATTTTTTGGGCTGTGCTTTCATTTAGTTTAGTGGTGTGTACATATCAGAATTGTGTATGCTTGAATGGAGTGCTGAGTCCTGTTTTTGTTGATGAAAATACATTCTTAGAAGTTTCATCTGACTGTTGTGTAAATTTTATGTCTGTTCTTCTTCTTCCTCCTCCTGTCCTAGGTAGTGTTAATCTAAGTGCGTTCAAGTGTACACAGTGTTTTCTAAAAGTTGCTTTCTCAGTTCTTTTTTTGTAAATTTTCCAAATCGGTTTTGGACCAAGGTATTATGCCAAAAGAATACATTAATATGGATATAGTGAAAGTGTTTATTGCCTTTGTTTTCTTTTTACTGTCGAGCTCTGTTTGGCAGATTTTCTTAAGCCTTGAAGTAAATTCTGTCGAAAGTTTTTCCTTCATCACACTATGATGTATTTTCTTTCCTTGTTGATATCCCAGATACCTATATGTTTTATATTCATCCACCAGTTGTATTGTACTCTGCTGCTCTGTTTTGTATTCTATTAGCCCTATTGCACCTTTCTTTATGTTTAATGTTCTGCATTTATCGCGTTCAAAATTCATATTTATATGTTTAGAAGCTAATTGTACAATTTAAATTAATTAGTTTAGCGTTATTGATGAAGGAACAAATGATTTCAAATTGTCCAAGTGTAAAAGGTTCGAAGGTTTAAAGGTACAATTTAATGTCAGAGAAATGTATGCAATATACATCTTGAAATGCTTTTTCTTCGCAAACATCCACAAAAACAGAGAAGAGCTCGAAAGAATGAATGACAGATAAACATGAGAACCCCAAAGTCCCCCCCCCCCAGCTCCCCTCCCTCCGGCATGTAGTTGTGTCAAGGTATCATTCATTTGGTTGTTTCTGATTTAATATCCTATTTTAGTCCAGTTCACTAAATTAGAGAGTGGGTTTAAAGCTGGTCAAAACCATAGTGGGCTTAGAGAATCACCTGGAAAATGCCTTGGTTTATTTTGATAATGGTGGTTATTCTTTTTTGGTTGTTAATAGTACGCCAATGCTTCATCAGGTGTTGCAGGAATTTCACAAGTATTGGGTGTAGTTTACATGTATTAAGAACTTCTATTAACCATGAGGATGGGACAAAATCAAAAGCTTTTTGGTAGTCAATTACAACAACATGAAAGATTTCTGCTTTAAGGCTGGGCTTGATTTAGAATTACAGAATCTATTATCAGTTGTTCTTTACATTCTTTCATAGCCTTAAGGCATCCTTTCTGCTCTGCTGTAAGTATATTGTGGTTATCTAAGTGAGTGGTGATTAGTTGTGAGATACATGATGTTACAATTTTGAATAATATGAGCTGCCTTAATGACTATCGCCCGGTAGCACTCACATCACGTGGTGAAATGCTTTGAGAGGTTGGTCATGACTAGACTTAACCTCTGCTTCAGCAAGGACTTGGACCCATTGCAATTTGCCTATTGCCACAATAGATCAACGGCAGACACAATCTTAATGGCTCTTCACATGGCTTTAGACCACCTGGACAACACAAACACCTACATCAGGATACTGTTCATCAATTATATCTCAGCATTTAATACCATTGTTCCCACAATCCTGACTGAGAAGTTGCAGAACCTGGGCCTCTGCACCTCCCTCTGCAATTGGATCCTCAACTTCCTAACTGGAAGACCACGATCTGTGCGGATTGGTGATAACATCTCCTCCTCGCTGACAATCAACACTGATGCACCTCAGGGGTATGTGCTTAGCCCACTGCTCTACTCACTCACTCACTCACTCACTCACACTCTCTCTCTCTCTCTCTCTCTCTCTCTCTCTCTCTCTCTCTCTCTCTCTCTCTCTCTCTCTCTCTCTCTCTCTCTCTCTCTCTCTCTCTCTCTATATATATATATCTATGACAGTATGG
This sequence comes from Mobula hypostoma, assembly GCF_963921235.1. Taxonomy (NCBI): domain Eukaryota; kingdom Metazoa; phylum Chordata; class Chondrichthyes; order Myliobatiformes; family Myliobatidae; genus Mobula; species Mobula hypostoma. The sequence goes on along the minus strand of NC_086105.1, from coordinate 110,956,484 downwards.
CTAGGCATAGCTCAAATACCATCTATAAATTTGCTGATGATACAACCATTGTTGGTAGAATCTCAGGTGGTGACGAGAGGGTACACAGGAGTGAGATACGCCAACTAGTGGAGTGGTGCCGCAGCAACAACCTGGCACTCAACGTCAGTAAGATGAAAGAGCTGATTGTGGACTTCAGGAAGGGTAAGACGAAGGAACACATACCAATCCTCATAGAGAGATCAGAAGTGGAGAGAGTGAGCAGTTTCAAGTTCCTGGGTGTCACGATCTCTGAGGATCTAACCTGGTCCCAACATATCAATGCAGTTATAAAGAAGGCAAGACAACGGGTATACTTCATTAGGAATTTCAAGAGATTTGACATGTCAACAAATACACTCAAAAACTTCTATAGATATACTGTGGAGAGCATCTGACAGGCTGCATCACTGTCTGGTATGGGGGTGTGGGCGGGGGCGCTACTGCACTGGACCAAAAGAAGCTGCAGAGGGTTGTAAATTTAGTCGGCTCCATCTTGGGTACTAGCCTACAAAGTACCCAGGACATCTTCAGGGAGCGATGTCTCAGAAAGGCAGCATTGATTATTAAGGACCTCCAGCATCCAGGGCATGCCCTTTTCTCACTGTTACCATCAGGTAGGAAATACAGAAGCCTAAAGGCACACACTCAGTGATTCAGGAACAGCTTCTTCCCCTCTGCCATCCGATTCCTAAATGGACATTGAACCCTTGGACACTACCTCCCTCTTAACATACATTATTTCTGTTTTTGCACAATTTGTAATCTATTCAACATGCGTATACTGTAATTGATTGCTTTATTTATTTATTATTATTAATATTTTACTTTGTTTTTTTCTTCAGTATTACATATTGCATTGAACTGCTGCCGCTAAGTTAACAAATTTCATGACACATGCTGGTAATAGTAAACCTGATTCTGATTTTATATATAGTTTGTAAACAAGTTATAGAATGATATTTTGATGGATCATTTATGACCTCTCCTTTAGGTAAGAGAACTATTTTACCTTGTCTTTTCAGGATTTTAGGCACTTTTTTAGCAAAAGTAGTGATATATGACCAGTAAGTATGGAAGGAGGCAAGTACATTTCTTATCCCTGTAATTATGAATATTATCTCACGGCTGGTACTTTTTCAATTGTGGGTATTCTTTATAACTGCTTTTAGCATATCCATTGTAACTTAAGGTATTTGCATGTCTTCAGTTGTGTGAGTACATTCTTTTTCCTCCACAATTCAGTTTGCTTCTTGATTGTGTATCACCCTGTTCGACCAGATATTAGACCAAAGGCTCTTTGTCTCTGTGCTTGTTGGTAATTCTGTGCCAGGGTTTCTGACATTTTGGTGCATGGAATGTAGTTTCAATGTTCATTTATTATCCCATTGTAATATGGAAAGTTAAATTATTTGCTGATCAGAAATTGTTCTGAAAGGTGCTTCCACTGTACTGGTTAATGTCCATGCTCCAGGTATATAGCCGACTTCCTATTGGTTAGCTCCCATGCCCTGAGGCACCGGTTTCTGGTCCCAGGTCACATGCTGCAATACCTGCAGTTGGCTTCTGGTCTTCAGGTGTCTAAAGGTGAACATACGTGTCTCTTGACCCTGAGCTCTCTCCAGGCTGCAAGCCGTGGGCAGCGCTGGAGAAAGCATTTGGAAGGTGTGTTGCAGTTAATAGGTTCATGTATCGGGTGCATACCTAGTTAAGTCATTGTTTATTGCTCATTTAATCTTGTTTAACATGTGTATTGAATGCTTAGTGTTGTAGTTTCTATAGTTTGGGTGACTTGGAAGAGTGCTTGTTTGACTTACATGTGAGTAAAGTGTGTCATTGCTTGCTTGTGAATAAACAGTTGTTGTACTTACCTGCAATCAGTGTCCGCTGTTTCACTTACCGTATCCACAAACCTGCTTCCTTTCAAAATCTGTATAAACCTTTTTCATTGTTCCTGAACTGATCATTCTGTTTACTTTATCTGATGCATTTCATGTATCTATTTTGTCTGGCTTTGTATGCACCAAGTTTTTGTTGTGGTGTATCAATAAATTCTACAATGCATTGTTAGGTTGATCATGACTTGTATAGACCTTATATTTTCTTAGCTTTTCTCTTAATTTTTTTCCTCAGGTTGTCCTTTTAATACTCAATTAGGTGGGTTATTTCTGTACCTAGGGTTTCAATTTTGTTTCTTAATCTCTTTTGCCATTTGGGTGTTCTCATTTCATTACTCAGTTTTGGGTTTCTATTAATGAATGCCTCTGATTTTGAGCCATTGCTGTGCACTGCTGTTAATGTGTAGTTCTTCAAATGTTTCAAATTTTCCTAAATATTGTGGTAATATAACATAATATAATACATTTACTTTAACTTTGAATGCCCCTATTCCGGGCTATAGTGCCTAATTATTTGCTGTTGAAGATTGAGTAAGTTGAGGCAAGGTGTAGAAGAGGGATCAAATTCTTGAAGCGTGGTCAGGTAGGGAGAGAATTGAAAAATGGATCTTGAATTAGGGAAAGGAAAAATCTGACACATATTATTTTGCATGATAACTCCCTCCAAATGTTGCTGGCTTTGTAAAACAAAAGTTTGATATCGAAGATTTGATGCATCTGTTTTCTATCTGCATTGTATTCTGTGTTGTGTGTTTATTAAGGTAGTCAGTCACGTGGGTGGGGGCATGGTAAAAGCGTAGGGTTTAGGTACGTACTTGGGCTTTGCTCTTGGCAGTTTAGTTTAGGACTGGGGACTGACAGGTGTCATATCTTTAGTTGACCACTTAATTTCATTTAATTATGCTTCATTACATCGCTTCAAGATTGTTTGTTTTGCTAGTTGCTAATAAAGGATCAAATACATTTCTTCAACTAGTTGGAACACAGTTATTGGATTGATCCCTGAGCGTGTCAAACAAGGATAACAATCCTTGGGGGTCGCAAGTAGTGTTACAGTTTACCCCTATGGAATGTTGACCGACATTCTGAGCTCATTACCTTTTGGAGTCAAACAATCATTATAAAGTAAAATACAAACGTAAATCACTTTATGTTACGCAGAAAATAAGGTGCAGATGTTCATATACTAATTATCTCTAGCATTTTTCTGAGATATACAGTATGCAATAACAGTATTAATCAAAGCCTCAGTATGGGATAATATTCTGAAGGAACGCTTGCTTGCAAGAAATTCTCTTTAGTGATCTCATGTTTCAGAAAAGCACAAAATTTATTTTTTTACTGGAATGCCATATGTCTATTTTCTCATAAAATTCACTGTTACTAAGGAAACATCTTGTTCTTAAGCCAAGCACTTAATGTCATGCTGTACAGTAGAGGGAGGTATGTTTGCTGTCATAGATCTCTCATAGGGATTTCCAGTCACAGATTGACCACGAATGCCAATGGGAGGGACAGGGGACAGCATATTAGTAACTGAGTCATCTTAGACCCGAGCGAAGCACAGATCAGGGCCTCAATGTAGTAATTAACACAACTGCAGGAACTGTATTTTGCCATTTCATAATGGTACTTAACAAAATATAAAACCAACACTAAAATGAATCTAATTATGCATTTTATTGCAGTGTTCAAGATTGGCAGACTGGATGAAAGCTCTTCTACTGCAAATTCAGTATAGCGTGTCATTTATCACTTTATTACTTTGACATATGCGGTTGAATGAAAGTTCAAAGTGAACTTATTATCAAAGTAAGTGTATGTCACCATGTGCTGCCTTGAGATTCATTTTCTTGCAGGCATTTACAGGAAAATACAAAGGAATTTATGAAAACTATGCATAACATAGACTGACAAACAAACAACAACCAATATGCAAAAGTAAAGACTGACAAACAACCAATATGCCTGACATTTTTCAGCTTGATACACATTGGATATCAGGTCTGAAATTTTATAAATGGTTTTGAAAAAAGGTGAAGATTCTCCCTCCCCTTTCTTGATGTCTCTGTCTCTATCTCCAGACTCAGCTTATCTACTGATGTCCATTATAAACCCATTGACTCTCACAGCTACCTGAACTATACCGCTTTCCACTCTGTTACTTGTAAAAATGCCATAGCCTTCGCTCAATTCCTTCATCTCCGCCACATCTGCTCTCAGGATGAGGCTTTTCATTCCAGAACAAATGAGATGTCCTTCTTCTTCAAAGAAAGGGACTTTGCTTCCTCCACCATCAACACTGCCCCCAACCTCATCTCTTCCATTTCGCACGCATCTGATCTCACCCCATCCTCCCACCACCCTACCCAGGATAGGGTTCCTCTTGTCCTCACTGACCATCCCACCAGCCTCCACGTCCAGCACATAATTCTCCGTAATTTCTGCCATTTCCAACGGGATCCCACCACCAAATACATCTTTTCCTCCCCCCCCCCCACCCAACTTTCTGCTTTTCACTCTCTATGTGACTCCCTTGTCCATTTGCCCCTCCCCACTGATCTCCCTCCTGGCACTTATCCTTGCAAGTGGAACAAGTGCTACACCTCCTCCCTCACTACCATTCAGGGCCCCAAACAGTCCTTCCAGGTGAGGTGACACTGCACCTGTGAGTCTTTTGGGGTCATATACTGTGTTCAGTGCTCCCGGTGCGGACTCCTGTATATCAGTGACACCCGAAGTAGATTGGAAGACCACTTCACTGAGCACCTACTTTCACTGTCCTCCTGAAAAGTCTGGATCTCCCAGTGGCCACCCATTTTAATTCCACTTCCCATTCCCATCATGACATGTCAGTCCATGCCCTCCTCTACTGTCACAATGAAGCCACACTCAAGTTGGAGGAGCAACACTTTATATCCTGTCAGGGCAGCCTCCAACCTGATGGCATGAAAATCGATTTCTCAAACTTCCGGTAATGCCCCTCCCCACCCTTCACCATTTCCCATTCCAATTTCCCTCTCTCACCTTATCTCCTTACCTGTCATTACCTCCCTCTGGTGCTCCTCCCCCTTTTCTTTCTTCCATGGCCTTCTGTCCTCTCCTATCAGATTCGCCCTTCTACAGCCCTGTTTCTCTCTCACCGATCAATTTCCCAGTTCTTTACTTCACCCCTCCCTTCCCTTCTATCACCTTCATCCTCCCCTCCACCCACCTTCTTACTCTGACTCCTCTTCTTTTATTTTTCCAGTCCTGATGAAGTGTCTCAGCCCGAAACCTTGACTGTTTACTCTTTTGCAGAGATGCTGCCTGGCCTGCTGAGTTCCTCCAGCATTTTGTGTGTGTTGCTTGCAGTAGCTTTGAAGCATTAGTCAGTGCTGAAAATAGAAAAAAATAACTCAAATGAAAATCAAAAATCTGTATATACTGGAATTCTGAAATGAAAACAGAAACTGCTGGAACTTATCAACAGGGCGGCATTCTATGGAGAGAAAAATAGAGTTAAATTTTTAAATCAGTGGCTTTTTTCTACTTGGAGAAGTGAGAAAAGTGATGCATTGTAAGTACCATTGGAGGAGGATAAACAAAGGGAACATCGGTGACAGGTTAGATTATCTAGTTGATACAAAAGTTTCACAGCTGACTAGTTAATAATAAATAAAACACTATGCTGGAACTTTAAAAAGCAAAACATAACTGTTGCCAAAACAGTGCTGGAAATATCCTGGAGATCAGGCAGCATTTGTGGAGAAAGAAAGTCCAAGTCAGGGGTTCCCAACCTGGAGTTCAGGACCCCTCAGTTAATGGTAGGGGTCCATGGCATAAAAAAGGCTGGGAACCCCTGGTCTAAATTAAGATGACTTCAGAAATAAAACCAGAGAATGCTAGAAATACTTAGTAGGTGAAATAATATCTGTGGAAAGAGAAATCTAGTTCATGTTTCAAGTTGAAGATCTTCCATCAGAACCAAAAAAGAGATAAACAAGTTTGTTTTAAGACTGGAGGGCAGAGAGGAGGGATGGATAGGACAAAGAAGATATTTTTCATAGGCTGAGAACAGCACTGCTGAGAAGATTTCACTGAGTACAGAGCTAAGGACATTTAGGGATTGGAAAAACAAGCAAGGGGGCATGCAAACACAGTGAAATACAGGTTGCTGGTGTTTCTATAAACAAAAGGAAAATGCTGGAAATGCCCAGCAGTGTCTGTGGAGTAGGAAAAATCAGAGTCAATGTTATGAATAGATAACTTTACAGCAGAACTGGCCAGGTTAGATACAACAAACAGAGAAACAGAAAAAAAGTTGTGTGAAACTGTTAAATTCAATATTCAGTTCTGTCGGCTTCCCCCTGTCCAATTAGAAAATGTGATCCACTCCTCAAGCTTACTTTGGATCTCATTGGATCTCTGTAGGATGCAGGGTTAAAGTGACTGGTAATCCGAGTTCAGGGTTGCCCCTGCACACTGAACAGCAGTATTCTGTAAAACTGTCATCCAAACAGCATTTGTATCCTGTGATGTAGAACAGATAAATAAATAAGGAAATATTTACTTTGAAAATCCAGGAGTGGATAAAATTCTCTGGGTTATATCAAGGAGATAGTTGTAGATATTGCTGTGACTCAGTCAGATGATTATTGGTCCAGGTGTCACTCCAGGTCCTGAGCACAAGAATCTAAGCTGACAATTTCGTCAACATTGAGGAAGGAGAAGCGGCCATTTTCACAAAGGACATTAAATGAATGCCTCTCCTGCGCTTTCAAGTAATCTGAAAGTTCCCATAGCACTATCTCAGATGCGCAGGGGAATTCTCTTCATTGTCTTTTTTAATGTGTTCTCACATAGTACTAAAACAAATTAACTGCTCGGTTTCTCTTTGCCTTCTGCAGAGTTTGCTGTGCACAAATTGGCTGCTGCCTGTCCCACATAGCAACAGTGACCACGAATTAAGTTTCTTGGCTCTAGAAAAGTTTTAAAATAAACATAAACCATCATTTACACATTAAAAGGCTAAGGAAGGTGGGAAAATAGCTTGATTAAGGATAAGATGGAGAACAGGTAAAGTTGATTTGGAGGTAGAAAGAATAAAAGATAAAAGGACTAAAATTGTGGGGGCCAAAGCTCAGGGAACAAAGGTATTCTGCAAAGCAGCTGCCCATTCAAACTGAGACCCTTCATCAGGGCTCATGATCCTGTCCTGATGAAGGATCTCAGCCTGAAACATTGACTGTGTGTTCCCTTCATAGATACTGTCTAACCTGCTGAGTTCCTTCAGCATTTTGTGTGTATTGCATAAATCATCAGCCTGTTAAAAATAAACCATGATTTTGACTGCCATCAACTAAATTATCTGAATTGTCTTGAGTTCCTCTTTGCTTTTGATGCAGTTTTCTTGACACATCTTTCTGAATGATCTCACTGGATCAGTCTTACTCAAACCTCCCTTGGCAGTGCTACTGAAACATGGCCTGAAGCTAATAAAAATTTCATTCGTGATATCAAAATATTATAATATTTATAATTTGAGCAGAAGTATTACCCTCAAGACATTTAATACTATGATCAGTTATATTTTAGATTATGAAGACACGCAGTCCTCTTTTATTGTCATTTAGTAATGCATGCATTAAGAAATGATACGATATTTCCTCCGGTGTGATATCACAAAACACAGAACAGACCAGGACTGAAAAAACTGACAAAACCACATAATTATGACATATAGTTACAACACTGCAACAATACCATAACTTGATGAAGAAGTCCATGAGCACAGTAAAAGTTCAAAGTCTCTCAAACGTCCCACATCTCACGCAGAAGGGAGAAGGAAGAACTCTCCCTGCCATGCCGACCACAGTCCGACTCTGAGTCATCCGAAAACTTCAAGCTCTGATCAGCTCTCTGACACTGAGTACTGAGCGCCACCTCTGTCCGAACGATTTGACCTCAATCTCGGTTGCCAACAGCAGGCAAAGCCGGGGATTTTGAGGCGTACCCCCCGACCACGCAGTAACGACAGCAGCGAACGAGCATTTCAGAAATTTCTCCAGATGTTCCTCTGTACATTCACGTCCCTCTCCATCAAATCAGAATTGTCCACGGCCTCTATTTAACGGATATGATATCATTTTTCACTGGAGGGCTGCGCACGCGCGGTGCACTGCTCTCTCCTCTTGCCGTTTTAATAGGCTTTTTACAATATACCTTTAATAATTTTAGATATATCCATTTTCAACATTTTTGATTCTTTTTGTTATTATATTTTCTTCCTGAATTTACTTTCATATTTTATTAACAATTTCTGAATCTACTATGATTACTAGTATCAGCCTGAACCATCGACTGTACTGTTTTCCATAGAAGCTGCCTGGCCTGTTGAGTTCCTCCAACATTTTGTGTGTGTTGCTCGGATTTCCAGCATCTGCAGATGTCCTCTTGTTCATATTTTATTAATTCATCTTTCTTCACATATTTCTGTCAACTTCTCCACTATGTATTTAAACTATAGTTTGAGTGGGAGCAGAATGCCCTCTCAGCAGAGCTGTTCCTGGAAACAGAAGAGAATTCCAAGAACGAGTCGATTAAAATAAGAGTGACTCCTTTCACTTTCACTAGAATACAGTGTTTTGTCTGCTTGCGCCCATCTCTGTTCGTGCTCAATGCGGGTGTCACAGAAATACAAATGTCACCGCAGCATGTGCAGAGGCAAGCTAGTATCTGACCCAGATTGCAACCGATGAGAAACAGAGGCACTGTGAAGGAAGCATTGGGGTTTCTGTGGTAAGAGTCTTGAAGTTAAAGCCGATACAAGAAATTTCAGAATCTACTATAATAAATACTGGGAAATAAATACTGCTCTTTCATAGGTACTGTCAGTGAATAATCAATTATCTCAGGGTCTTTACCAATTTTAAATTAAATTGTGGGGAAATGGAAAATTTCCATTATTGTAATAAGAAAGGGTCAGTCAGTTCACTGGAGTGACAAACCTGGATATGGCTGTTTTGTACTGAAAGGAAAAAAGATTTGCCAAAGATCTGTTCACATAGACTTTGTTCAAGGTCAGATTCAAGTTTATAGTCATTCAGCCATACACATGTATACAGCTAAACAAAATAGTGTTCCTCTGGAGCCAAGGAGCAAAAGGCAGTACACATAATCACACACAGCACATATAGTTATGATCCAACACCTAGTCACAAAATAAAATGAGCACAAGTCCCTGAGTGGCATGGCCTGGAGATTGACAAGTGGACATAAAGTGCAGGGTGCATGTTTATGTACGACAGTGCCACGTTACTGGCGCTAACATAATAAAACAGGCAGGACTTACATACAAGGTCAGGAATCGAAAGGTTGAGCATTGTGGCACTAATGTTCTGAGCTGCGTATATTTCAATGCAATGAGTCCTGTAGGAAAGCTGGATGAACTTAGGGCATGGATCAGCACGTGGAAATACTGTATGGTATTGTAGCCATTAGTGAGACTTGGTTGCAGGAGGGGCAGGACTGGCAGCTCAGTGTTCTGGGGTTCCGTTGTTCTAGATGTGATAGAATGGGATCAATCAAAGGGAGAGAGGAGGCGTTACTAGTCAGAGAAAATGTCATGGCAGTGCTCAGAAAGGACAGACTGGAGAGCTCGTCTGGTGAGGCGTTACGAGTATAACTGAGGAAAAACGACGGTATGACCACATTAATGGGATTATATTATAACTATCCACCCAATTGCCCTCGGGGTTTAAAGGAGCAAATTTCTAGAGAGATCGCAGACTGTTGCAAGAAACATAAGGTTATGATAGTATGTGATTTTAACTTTCCACATATTGACTAGAACTCCCATACTGTAAAAGGGCTGGATGGGAGAGAGTTTGTCAAATGTGTTCAGGAAAGTTTCCTTCATCGGTAAATAGAAGTCTCAACTCGAGAGAGTGTGATTCTAGATCTCCGATTGGGGAATGAGACAGGGCAGGTGACAAAACTTTGCATCCAGTGACCATAATGCCATTAGTTTCAGAGCATTTATGGAAATGGATAGGTCTGGTCCTCAGGTTGAGATTCCACATTTTAGAAAGGCCAATTTTGATGGTATCAGAAAGAATTTGGCAAGTGTGGATTGGGACAGGTTGTTTTCTGGCAAGGGTGTACTTGGTAAGTGGGAGGCCTTCAAAAGTGAAATTTTGAGAGGCAGAGTTTGTATGTTCCTGTCAGAATAAAGGCAAGGACAACAGAATAATATAACCTTGATTTTCAAGAGATGTTGAGGTCCTGGTTAAGAAAAAGAAGGAGGTGCATAGTAGGGACAGGCAGCAAGGAACAAATGAGATACTTGAGGATAAGAAATGCAAGAGAACACTTAAGGAGGAAATCAGGAAGGCTACAATAAGACATGAGGTTATTCTAGCAGACAAGGTGAAGGAGAATCCTAAGGACTTCTACAGATATATTAAGGGCAAAAGGATAGCAAGGGACAAATTAGTCCTCTGGAAGATCAAAGTGGTCATCTATGCGTGGAGCCAAAAGATGGGGGGGGATCTTAAATGGATTTTTTGCATTTGTATTTACTCAGGAGATGGGCACAGAGTCTATAGACGTGAGGTAAAGCAGTAGCAAGGTCATGGACCCCATACAGATTACAGAGGAGGAGGTGTTTGGTGTCTTGAGGCAATTTGGGGTGGATAACCCTTAGGGCCTGACAAGGTGTTTCCTCGGATCCTGTGGGAGGCAAGTGCAGAAATTGCAAAGGCCATATCAAAGATATTTAAAACATCCTTAGCCATGGGTAAGGTACCGGAAGATTGGAGGATAGCTAATGTTGTTCTGTTGTTTAAGAAAGGCTCTAAGAATAAGCCAGGAAATTATAGGACGATGAGCCCAATGTCAGTAGTGGGGAAAGTTATTGGGAGGTATTCTAAGGGATCAGATTTATAGGTATTTGGATAGACAGAGACTGAATAGGTATAGTTAACATGGCTTTGTACATGGTAAATCATGTCTATCAATCTTATAGAGTTTTTCGAGGAAGTTATCAGGAAAGTTGATGAAGGCAAGGCAGTGGATGTTGTCTACTTGGACTTTAGCAAGGCATTTGATAAAGTCCCAAATGGAAGGTTAGTCAAGACTGTTCAATCACTTGGCTTTCAAGTTGAGACAGTAAATTGGATTAGATACTGTACTGGCTTCAAGAAAGAAGTCAGAGAGTGATTGGAGATGGTTGCCTCTCTGACTGGAAGCCTGTGACTGGTGGTGTGCCACAAGGATCTATGCTGGGTCTGTTGTTGTTTGTCATCTACTGTATATCAATGATCTGGATGATAACGTAGTAAACTAGATTGGCAAATTTGCAGATGACAGCAAGGTTGGGGCTGTGGTGGACAGTAAGGAAGACTATCAAAGCTTGCAGCGGTATCTGGACCAGCTGGTAAATGGGCTGAAAAACGGCAGATGGAATTTAATGCAGACAAGTGTGAGGTGTTGTCTTTTGGGAGGACCAACCAGAGTAGGTCTTACACTGGGAGTGGTAGGGCACTAATGAGTGCAGTAGAACAGAGAGATCTGGGAAATACAGACCATAATATCTGAAAGTGGTGTCATAGGCAGACAGGATCTTAAAGAAAGCTTTTGGCTCATTGGCCTTCACGAATCAATGTACTGAGTACAGGAGTTGAAATTGTATAAGACATTGTTGAGGACTACTGTGGATTATTGTGGACAGTTTTTGTCACCTACCTTCAGGAAAGATATAAGTAAGATTGTAAGAGTGCAGAAAAAAATTACTAGGATGTTGCTGGGACTTGGGGACCTGAGTTATAGGGAAAGGTTGAATAGGTTAGGACTTTATCCCTAGAACATAGAATATCATGGGGAGATTTCATAGAGGTATACAAAATTATGAGGGGGAAGAGATGGCGTAAATGCAAGCAGGTTTTTTCCACCACATTTGGGTGAGACTACAACTAGAGGTCATGGGTTAAGGACAAAAGGTGAAATGTTTAAGGGGAGCATGAGGGGAAACTTCTTCAAACAGAAGGTGGTGAGAGTGTGGACAGAGCTGCCAGCACAAATAGTGGTGGCGGAATCAATCTCAACATTTATGAGAAATTTAGATAGGTACATAGATGAGAGGGATATGGTGGGCTATGTTCCAGGTACAATTTGATGGGACTAGACGTATTAATGGTTCGGCACAGAATTGACAGGCCGAATGGCCTGTTTCTATAATGTATTGTTCTATGACTTGTGTTCCTTCTTTCTCTTCTTGGACCTCAATTAATCAGTATAGTGTCCCAAATAAACAAAGTGGTTCCCAGCTATTTTCTCGATTAGCTTTTGTTCTTTAAGAGATGTCCCAAGTAAGTTATCCTGATTAACCAATGGACCAATTAGCCAGAATCCACTGTATATATTTCTGAGTTTAGTAGTCTTGAGAGAGTTATTTAGGAGGAATTAAAATGATAATGGGACTTACTAGGTTAAACACAAAGAAAGCAATTTATTTAGTGGAGGAATCCAGAATAGGAACATAAAACCATTAGAACTAGGCCGTTAGAAGAAATGTGGAATTTACTTTTCCAAACAACTGTGGGGACCACATTATTCGAAATTTTCAACACTGGTTTCAACAGGTTTTCATTTAGAAAAGACTCTGAGAAGTTAAGAACAAAGTATTGACAGAAAGTGAACGAAGGGTGGTGAAAAGGTTTGTGAACCCATAATTTGTTAAATAACGCATGGACTAGTTTGGATAAATAGACAGTTGAACTGCTGTTCCCATCTGGATTGTACATTTATCAATGTTTTATTCTAGGTTACTGCCCTGAATGTTCACTTATTGTTAAAATATTTGTGTTTTATTTCTCTCTTCAGCATCCATTGTGAGCTTTGAACTGGCATCGAAAAGCAACAGATTTACAGTAAGGTTCCTTAAGCATCGCCAACCATCTTTTAAGGACTTGTGAGATAAAATAGATCGTGTTTTGTTCAGTTTGAACTGTAAGAGGCTTGTAATAGTTGAGTACAGGATAATTTTCAGTTAGATAAGGTAAAAATTGCATGGTCTTCATGGATTATAGGGTGCTTTAACATCACTGAAGTACTTATTTGAGGGAAAAGTACAATAGTCAATTTGAATGCAGTAATATCTCACAAACTGGATTTAAATAAGACAATTTGATTTCATGAGGATGTTCTGGGGATTAAACACTAAGTGGAATACAAAATTTCCATTTTAAATAGTAATGTAGAAATTAGAGTTGAAAACCTGAGATGTGTTAATGTATTAGTTGGATCAAGGGAGTCCACATATTTGAATGAGAGAATAGGATTTATGAGACATACTAAAAATCAGACACATCTATTATTCATTAAATTTCCATGGTCATCACATATAAAAAACTGATATCTCTCACCCCTTCAAAAAAAAACACCTCGTTTATCTTTTATCTTCCACTGCCTGTCAGCTTCAAAGTCATTCTATGTTGCTGCTCTTTCATTATTGTCCTCGATACTTATTATTCAGGTTAATATTTCATATTTTCTCACAATATTGCAGGCCATTCCAACAACTGAGACTTAGGCTAGCTCGCAGTGCAAGCCTATCAACCCCCATTCTCCCAGATTTCCAAGTAAACAATTCTCTACCCCGTGTGTCTATGAATACTCCTCAACTCCCACCCATCTACACAAGGAGTAATTTACAGTAACCAATTAACGCATCAAGCATCACCTATTTGGGATGCTTGGGAGGGACTGGATTTTCCTTTGTCATTTATATCGTGCAGCATGGTGCCAGGTGGCTCCCATTATCCAAACCTGCCTCACAGTGCACTTACTCGGGCTAGATGCAGAAAGCCTTTCTCAATTGCCTTCAATATTCGACCCATCATTCTTGTCTACACAGACTAAAAATTTTCTCACAATATTGCCAAATCTGTTCTTCATTAAGGGCCATACTCCACTCTGGTGTGCTTACCCAACACAGAGGAATGTTTAGCTCAGCTGATGTGAGATTTTGCTCAACACTACCTTAAAAAAAAAGTCCAAAGCACTGCTTAGCCATTTATAATAATTCAGTACAGGATACAGTCCAGCCCTTTTTGCCTGTGTTAGCTCTTCAGCTGGTGCTCCGTGCTATCACTGCAAAATCAGAATCAGTTATTATCACTGTCGGAATTCCTGAAGCAACTGTTTGAAAAGAAGAGTAGATGGAATTGCCAGTATCCCAAAGGATTGGCCCTTTCAGAATACTGAAAGGAGAGTATCTGATGGTGGAATCACGCTGCTGGTGGAGGATTGTACAGAAGTTGATCTGCATAGGAAATCTGGTAGAGTGGAAGGAGAACAAGGATCTGAGAAACAATGTCCTTGTGTTCTGGCTGGGAGGGAAAGTGGCTGAAAGCAGGAGTTTGGGTAAGAAAGGAGATGGCAGTGATTTCCACTCTCACGGCCACCACTCACGAACTTGCTGCAGACTGCCAGTGTTAGCTGACAGCCATTGGCATTCGCGCCAATGCAATTCAGCAGCCTCTGGCTGCATCAGTCCCACTCCCAGCATCTTGCAGGTCCCTCTTTTCTGCTAACCCCGACAACCTCTGCCGCTTATGCTCCCACCCCTGCAGACTCCTGTGTTTGGGCCACCGCAGACTCCCGGGGCCATACAAGAAACCGAACATTCCACCACCACGCAGAAACTCTGGTGATCCCGATGGCTGCAGAAATTTTGTTACGCGATCTGACATTCCAAGCCCAGCCTGGTTGTCTTGATGATGATGAACGAAAACTGGCGTACATGGTCAATCTCTTCACTCGGCCTGTTCAATGCTTTATGGGAGCCAGTCGTTCTGACATTTCATTGCAGAGTTAGGGAAGGTTTTTAACCTTCCAGTATGGGGTCAGAAGGCTGTCCTCTGACTCCTGGACTTGCACCAAGGCAGAGGGACGGTGAGGACCTATGCAATCAAATTCCACACACTTGCAGTAGAGACAGGATGGAATGAGAGCTCTCTCATCACTGCCTTTTAGCGTGGACTGAATTCAGGGGTCCAGCATGAGATCGCTGTCTGGGACAAGCAGGATAGTCTGGATGATCTGATTAGTCTGGCTATTGGAGTTGACAACCAGGTAACTAAGTGGTGCAGGGAAAGAATGCCTCAAGCTTCTTACATACTGTCTGACTACCATCTTTCCTCACCCTCTCCCTCATCACCCAGCACCCAGTCCACAGAGGATGCATGCACCTGTTTCGGGAAGAATGAGAGTGGTACAGGAGAACAGGTTCCTGCCTCTATTTTGGTGATCCAGGACATTTCCGGTAAAAGAGCATACCCTTCAGCAGGGAGGGGAATCCTGGTGGGTCAGTTCTCTCTGCAATCAGCTTCCTGTGTTATGCTCACAGCTTCCTTATCGTGTGAGTCTCCGACCCATGAACTTAAAGCATTTATCGACTCCAGTGCAGCTGGGAATCTCTTGGACATCCCTCTAGCTCAAAGATGGGGAGTTCTGATTCAGGACATAAGAGAAAAGATCAACATCAAGGCCGTAAGTAGTTGATCTCTGGACACCGGCCAGATTCACTTTAGCACAGAACCCCTCAAACTTGTACTCGAAAGCAACCATATTGAAGAACTCTCCTTCTATCTGGTTGATTTGCCTGAACTGCCAGTGGCGTTTGGTCTCCCCTACCCTGTTATCGCAATATAACCCACGGTCAATTGGTCTGTTAAAGCACTCCAAGAGTGGGGACCAGCATGCCTGTATACCTGTCTGAGTCCAGCTCAAGCTCCATTCCATGAATCCCCTCCTGTGTCAGCTAAGAATGTGGACCTGTCTGGGATTCCGGCTGACTATGCAGATCTCCTTGAGGTCTTCAGTAAAAGGAAGGCCACCTCCCTGCCCCCACTCCGGCCATACAAATATGCCACAGACATCTTACCTGGCACTAGCCCTCCCTGGTGCTGGCTCTTTTCCCTCTCTTGTCCTGAAACAGTGGCCAGGGAAGAATGCATCAAGGAAGCATTGGCCATGGGGTTTATCCATCCATCAACCTCGCCAGCAGCAGCAGGCTTCTTTTTGTGAGCAAGAAAGATGGCAAGCTCTATCCCTGCACTGATTAATGGCCCCTCAACAACATCATTGTGAAGAATCGCTACCCTCTTTCCCTGCTGGCATCTGCATTTGAACACCTCTAGAGAGCAACCATATTTTCCAAAATTGATCTGTGCAGTACTTATAATCTGGTTTGTTTGAGAGAAGGGCATGAGTGGAAGACAGCTTTCAACACCTCTAAAGTACCCTGTGATGCCCTTTGCTCTGGTCAATGCCCCTACAGTTTTCCAGGCCTTGGTTAACAATGTGCATGCTGAACCAGTTTGTTTTTGTGTACTTAGAGCACGTCCTTATCAATTCCCACTCTCATCAGGAACACGTCCAGCATGTCCAGAGGGCTCTCAGATGGCTCCTTGAAAATAACGTGTACCTCGAGCCCGAGAAATCTGAGTTCCCTAAAGACCAGGAATCATTTTTCGGGCTATATACTGTACTTACCCCATCCAGTGTTCAAATGGACCCTTGTAATGTTCAGACAGTTAAAGAGTGGCCCTAACCATCTACATTCAAACAGGTATGGCGCTTCATGTGGTTTGCAAACTTTTATCGCCAGTTTTGGCTTTATTGCGGCTCCAGTTAATGCACTCACCATGAAGACCTCTGCAGGATTCCATTGGACAGACGACGCCGACCAAGCATTTTCGGGTTAAAGTGACATTTCACCACTGCTCTGGTGCTGCAACACCCAGACCCATCACGACCATTCATAGTCAAGGTGGATGCATCTGATGTTGGTATTGGAGCTGTCCTCTCTCAGCATTCATCTGTGGATAGCCAACTGTGCCTCTCTTTCCTGCCGCTTGACTCTAGCCAAGAGTAATTATGAAGTTGCGAATCAGGAACTTCTGGCTGTCAAGGGGGCCCTGGAGAAATAGTGACATGGGCTGGAGGGGACAGAGCATCTTTTCCTGGTTTGGACAGAGCACAAGAACTTTTCCTACACTCAGGACGCAAAGAGACTGAATTCTCGTCAAGCCTGGTGGGCTCTCTTCTTCACCCAGTTTAATTTCATCCTCACCTATCGTCCCAGCAACAAGAATACCAAGGCCGACACTCTCTCCCAGCAGTTCGATGGATCTGAGGACAATGACGATACGAAGCCCATCCTTCCTCACTCATGCATTGCTGCTCCGGTGATCCGGGGAATAGAGATGGAGGTGAGGGCTGCTCAACTATCGGACCTAGGCCCTGGTAGGGGACATCCCAACCGACTGTTTGTCCCTGCTGCAGTGCGCTTCAAAGTGTTGGAATGGGGTCACTCCTCCCATCTGGCTGGCCTTCTGGGATGTCAATGGACCCAGAAGTTTATAGACAATTTTGGAGGCCATCTATGTCCCAGGATGTCAATGACTTTGTATCTGCCTGTCCCACCTATGCTCAGATCAAGACAACACACCAGCGTCCTAAGGGTCTGCTATGTATGCTGCCTGTCTTCATTGCCCCTGGTCCCACCTTTCAGTGGATTTTATCACTTGGCTGCCGCCATCTAATGGAAACACTATCAGTTTGGTTGTTGTAGATTAATTTTCCAAGGCTGCCCATTTCATTGCCCTCCTTAAGCCCCCACCACGCTCATGGTTCAACATGTGTTCAGGCTCCCTCAAGCCATACTGTCTGATCGTGGACCACAGTTCAGTTCCCGTTTCTGGAAATCTTTCTGCTCTCTTACAGGAGCCACGACCAGCATCTCGTCTGGTTTTCACCCCTAATCCAATGGCCAGATTAAGAGTGAACCAGGAGTTGGAGACAACCCAGCGCGACCTTACCTCTTCCAACCCCACGTCCTGGAGCTCCCAATTGGTTTGGTTAGAGATTGCTCACAGTAACCTCCAGTTGTCCTCCACGGATATGTCCCCCCTCGAATGCCAGAAAGGATTCTAGCCACTGCTCTTCTCTGACCAGGAGATTGATGTAGGAGTTCCTATGTCTGAACAGCTGATCTGGTGCTACAAGCACACCTGGAGACCAGCCAGGGCTTCTCTGCTGTGTGCCCAGAAACAATATGCCCGGCAGGCTGATCGGCTTCGTCAACAGGTGAGCCCTTTCAAGCCAGGAGAGGAGGTCTGGTTGGCATCAAGGGATCTTCCCCTGAAAGTCGAGAGCCAGAAATTGGCTCCATGCTGTGTGGGGCCATTTGCAGTGGAAACAGCTGTCAACAAGATCTTGTATAGATTGCATCTACTAGCATCAATGAAGATTGACCCAGTATGTTTTCCAGCTTAATCTGGTTACTACCTCGCCCCTGGCCCCAGTCACCCCACCTTCCCCTCTTCCCTGCTTGGTAATGTGCAGCGCCTACTGGCATCTTGCTGGGTATGCGGTAAGGTCCAGTACCTTGTGGATTGGGAAGGGTATAGCCCTGAAGAACGTTCTTGGATCTGGTAAAGGGCATCTTGGACAAGTTGCTCCTCCAGGATTTCCAGTGGGAACAGGTCTGTGGCACCTCAGGAACTGTGCCCAGGGAGGTGGACTTGTCACAACCACGGACTCGGCTGGAGGATCTACGTGCCCAGCAAGCAGACTGCGCAGCAGATTCAGCAATTGTGCTCGTGAATATGCGCGTGTCAGCTAATTACTATTTGATTATGGCAGTATTTAACTCCCTTCTTTTCATTGTAGCGCTTGTCGAGGCTTGAGCAAAGCACAGCAACGTTTTGCTGCCTGCTTGCCTTCGGCCTTAACTGAGAAATGGGACTGTCAAGTCTACTGACGCTGAAGACGAGCAGTATTCGTTTTATATTTAGATATTTCGTTCAGCCATGATGTTGACATCTAGTTTCCCATTTGTTAAAGGCCCCCTTTGGCCTACCAATTGTTTTCTTTTCCCTTAAAATCCTGTTTGCATTAAAGTCTGTGAACTATCGACCAATTTCAGTGTCTCTCTCTCTCCACACTTGGGTCACATCCAAACATACTGACAGTGGGTTTCTAATGGAAATCAGCACAATTTGTAGACTCAATGATTACTAGCGCGAGTTGCATGTCATCATGGTGCAAATCTACCAACTGCAGGAACTCAAGGCATTAGAACTGTTACCAAAGTTCACTCTAAAAAAAAAAAATCATCTAATTCACTAAAGGATAAGTGAATGAAATCAGTTTCCTCTTCTGGGCCAACACTCCCATCATTGAGGCCTTACTTCCTATGTTGAGCAGACCTTATAATTCTCAGGCTCAACACCAGACTCCCAAAACAGGTACTCTGCCGTGGGAAGAGATTATAAAATGAGCAGAGGAGAAAGCATCATCCCCACTGACACCTGGCACGCAAAGTGGAGAAGCATTCAGAATGGTAATGTGAATCTCAAGTCCATGCACTGGAAGCACACAGAACCCTTGTGCAATCAGCAGAAGAACATTCCCCACAAACTATCTACCTAGTCAGTGGAAGAATCTGTGCTTACCATATTGGACTTACCAGCCACTTCAGAAACGAAACATCTCAAGTGGAAGCAAGTTATTCTTGATCCTGAGGCACTACCTCAGAAGAAGCGAACAAATATTGCGCTAATCTACTCCCAGATTGTCATAGAAACATCAAGATAGGGAAGGGAAGAGTCAAATGTGGCCCATGTGAAATTGAGAACTAAATGGAAATGGGCAGCAAAATTGGACTGTACCTATAATATACATTCTCTCTATTCTCTCCACCACTCTCTCTCCATAATGCAACTTAAAACATACCTACATGGTTTTTTACCTTTCCAATTCTGATAAATGGTTACTACCTGAAATGTTGATACTGCCTGATTTGCTAAGTTTTTGCAGCACTTTCTGTTTTCATTAAAAAAAACCTTTTTATAATGTTCATCTTTGAAAGATTGGCTAAATATAAACTGATCTGCTCAGGAACCTACCTTTAAAAAAATCATATCCTAAATTCAAACGCTTAACTGGATAGGAGCTAAGTTGAACAAATTTCTACGCTGACTAAAAATAGTTATCCAAAGGTTTCTCATATTTCTGATGCAAGAGAATTTGCTTCAGTCTAAATGTGTTCTTCTCAACTCCCAGTGGATACTGTGAAACTGTTACAATCTGAAAATTCTGGAAGCAAATTTTGGATGCTTAATTCTTTTTACCAAAAGTTGCTATTATTTATTAATGAACCAAGACAGGGTGTTCAATCATATGAAAAGATAGAAGGAGACCAAGGTCACATTATCCTGTACCTATTATACATTTGTACAGAAATTCTTCCAGCACTGATTGCCAAATAACGATCATTACAATTGAGCATCCCTGGCTGATTTTTCTTCATTTCTTTAAACTGAAGAATAACTGTAGTTGAGAGCAGCTAATTCATCACACAAATAACTGACCTAAAGGAACTCTGTAGACCTTATAACTCTGCTATACTTACTGAGAGAGATTAATAACTATACCCTCAATTTAGACAATCTTTCCTCTAACAAATATTATAAAATGAACAGATTATATATAAAGTTAAATGTAATACTTGTACTTAATACACTTTTATATTATTCAGGAGAACTGTCTTTTCAGGTTTAATCTTAAAAAGGAAATTCCAAAACCATTGTTATTATGTTGCATAACTACAGCTGATAATTAAGTAGGCCGCATAATAAAAGTTATTTTACCTGGCTAGCAATCCAGGAATTGTAAGTTCAAATTCTAAAACAACAGATTGACAATTTACATTCAGAAATTAAAAAGTTAGCATGAAGTGTCATATTGTTACAAAAGTCCAACTGGATTAGTAATGTTCTTCAGAGATGAAAGCCTGCCACGCTTATATATAGTCATGTACTTATGTGACTCCTGTCCCTCAATAACATTGTTGGTTCTTAAAGCTGTTGCTTCAAATCACAAGAAAGGATAATAAACGTTCTCACAATCTAGATATCAAACTGAGACACAAAGAAAACGCCTGGAAAATTTTCCAAATTAACAATTAGGGCAGGGGATCCCAAACTTTTTTATGCCAAGGACCAATACCATTAAGCAGGGGGTCCATGAACCCAAGGTTGGGAACCTCTGATTTAGGGTTAGTTATGCTGTAGAGTCAACAAAGTGCAGACAGTATAATTTTCAGAAATTTTAATCTATGCCTCAGGACACTTCTTCATCTTTCTAAATCTGCAGAGTTTCATTATCACTTAGGAGTGCTTTAGTAATGAGTCAACTGTGCTTCTAACACCACTAATAACATCGGATGTACTAAATCTAGGGCAGGCCAAGCACTATGAATTACACACACTGTATAACTGTAAACATCTTAAACATTAACACAGACTGTTTTAAAGTGAAAATGCTGACAACTGTAGAGGAGGGATAGCACAACAGAATCCTCCTAACAGGGATTGTTCTATGGCAA
This sequence comes from Mobula hypostoma, assembly GCF_963921235.1. NCBI lineage: Eukaryota > Metazoa > Chordata > Chondrichthyes > Myliobatiformes > Myliobatidae > Mobula > Mobula hypostoma. The sequence continues at coordinate 110,935,130 of NC_086105.1, read as the reverse complement.
GCAAAATTCCAAACTAGCACAGCATAAATCACTGTTGAAGTTTCGAATATACTCTGGAATTGTCACTAACTTCCTGTTATTTTGCAGATATGATCATCTCAGAAAATGAAACCACTGTAGCCCATGGCTGCAGGGAATGTTGCACGGATTCCTGGGTGGACAAGAACTGTCATGAAATTATGAGCATGAAGTCCTATGTTATGTACTGCTCAAATTTTGGGAGCAATGTAGAGATATTGTCCAGTCAAGGCACTAAAATAAGTTGTATCACCTCTAACATAATTTTTTATTGTTTCATTTGCAGTTTTAATGGAACCAGCAGGATGAGGGGGAGCTGAAAATGGCCACTGTCCCTCTTTACTCCATTTGAGTCAAGAGAGAAGGAATTGTAACTTGAATGCCATGAATCTGGGCAGATCATCTGGGTAAACTTTGGCCTGCAGTTTCCATAGCTCTGACTTGCTGACTGAATCAACAAAGCCACAGGAAAGACAATGATTTCTTCGCAGCACTTTTTATCAACCCATCTGGGAGTTAAGACAACAATGGTATCCCCATCAAGTTTGAATCCACTTTCAGTATCAGACAAGAATTTTTCAGCTTCATGCTTAGGTAACCCTGGCAATGATTTTCCTGGTATTAACAGGTAGGGGAATCCTCACACCTTATCCATTACTCTTGCATTTAAATAGATGGTTGATGGATCTTTAATTTTTGAGGAATAATTCTTTGTGTTACATCAGCTCAAAAAGTTTGCTTTACTGGTGTCCTTACAACTTTATGCACTTCACCAAACATAGAATCAAAACCTAATATTATTCCATTGAAGGGCTTCAATGTGTTATTGGAATAAAACAATAAAGGGTTTAAGAAAAATATACTGCGATCAAACCTAGAGACACTTGGTCTTTGACCTGATACTTTATACTGGAATTGGTAACTACTGAGCATAGGCAGCACATTTTGTGCATGATCTGGGTTCATCAAAACTTCTATTTATGTAACACTTCAGAATTATGCCATTATGTTCACTTAATATATTCCACCATTCCAACATGGCTGATTTATTATCCTTCTCAACCCCATTCTCCTGCTCTCTCTGTAACCTTTGATGCCCTTACTAATCAAGAACCTACCAAGCATCACTTTAAATATATCCAATGACTTGGCATTTGTAGCTGTCTGTGGCAACGAATTCCACAGATTCACCATCCTCTGGCTAAAGAAATTTCTCCTCATCTCTGTTCTAAAGGGGTGTCCTTATATTCTGAGGCTGAGCTCTCTGATCCTGCACTCCTCTATGATAGGAAACATCCTCCCCACATCTACTCTATCTAAGCCTTTCAATATTTAATAGCTTTCAATGAAAACCCCTCATTCTCCTGTAAGTACTGGCCCGGAACCATCAAATACTCCTGATATGTTAACCTTTTCAATCCTGGGAGGGGTGATGACAACAGGTGACAGGGGCACTCGGGTCAATGTACTTGGTTGGATCAGGAAACTTGGTGCAATGACCACAAAGGCTCTCTGTGGTGAAAGGTATTGCCATCAGTGGACAGTGAGGGACTTGGCCCTGTCTATCAGCTCCCAAAGGTTCACCTAACACAAAATTTCAGCTTGAAAAACAGTAATGCTGCCACATTGTACAGGAATGTATTGAATACAGTGAATATTGTAATGATATGACTCGATTTGCTACATTGACTAGGCATAATTAATATATACTTGGAGGAGGAAAAAGCAGTTATGCCCTTTTGCGTCCTTAAAATGGTCAATTGGTCCAACTACCTGCAAATTCCATTCACCATCCGGAGAATGTATTTACTTCTTTATCAACATACGGCATGGAATAGGCCATAACAGCCCATTGAACTGCACCAGCCAGCAAACCCCTGAGGTAACACTAGCCTAATCACCGGACAAGTTACAATCCCCAATTAACCTAGCAACCTGCGGACTGTGGGAGGAAACTGGAGTACCTGGATGAAACGCACACAGCCATGAGGAGATCATACAAACTCCTACAGGCAGCAGCAGGAATTGAACCTAGGTCGCTGGTACTGTAAAGCGTTGTGCTAGCCACTATGCTGCCGTGCCACATTAGGGCTTTTACATAGAGGGTCAGGGAATTACTCAGTGGTGTTATATTTAGTGTGGATGGTAATGAAAAGGATTTGAAGGATGTTACAAGCCGTTTGAGCTCTTCTGGCTGATTATTGATGTACCTTGTTGTTGTTATGGATTTGTTGGGTGGAGATGTTTACTACGTAACCATAGAACTTAGAATTTCCAGGTTCCTTATGAAAATTGTCCGTTTTAGCATGTCCCTATTGGTTGAAAATGATGCTGTGGATGCTGAACAAGGATATTCCCCAATAGCCCTCATCTACTTCCCAGGATCTATCCATCCCTCCAGTTAGCACCAGACTATCCACCTCGGTCAGGTGGGTGGCCCCTTTGATGCAGTAAGTGGGGGACAACCACGTGGAAAAATCCTCTGACCAGGAAATTGATTTCAAAGGTCAGAGGTTCAAAGGTCCAATTTAATGTCAGAGAAATGTATACAATATACATCCTGAAATGCTTTTTCTTCACAAACATCCAAGAAAACAATTAAGTGCTCCAAAGAATGAATGACAGTTAAATGTAAGAAACCCGAAGTCCACCCCCCAGGCCCCTCTTCCTGTGCATAAGTGGCAGCGAATGACAATCCCCCCCTCCCCACCAATGGTAAAACAAAATAGCAAGCATTGGCACCGCCACTGAGCACTCAGCGCCAGCAAAGCAATTGCAAAGACACAGACTTGCAGTCACCCCATAGACTTCGCATTTCACCCGGCATTCAACATACCACAGGTTCTCTCTCTCCCTAATAAGGGAGAAGGAGGTGTCTCCATTTTTCCCAGTGAGCGGGGAAACATAACAAACAACTCGCTGGTTTACGATGTTAAAAGTCCGTTACTTCGCTTTTTTCAAGCTCTGTGCCTGAAGATCACAAAGACCCCAGGTCTTTGGGCACACAGTAGTGGATTTTCCGTCTTCCCCAGCGACACACGGGTCTCCTGCCATGACACTAACTCTCGATCCGCCCGTCTCCAGAGACCCAAGATCTTAGGCTTCCAAATCCAAGCCGGACTCTCAGGCTGAACCCTTGGCGTGCCGAACAACGGCCAGTCCTGAAACCGCGAGAACGGGTCCCATTCCCGCAAAGAACCGAAGTCAGTGTGTAACTCCAGGTCAGGGTCTTCAAAAGAACACTGAAAGGGAAAAACAAAGATATTAAAGATGGAAGTAGGGCTGTTTCCAAAGATGCAAGCAAAGGAATCACCGTTTAGCACCATCTTAACTTTGCTCCACCTCCCAAAAATTTAAGGTTATCTTAAGGTTTAAGGTTATTTTGACCTCCAAGGAGAAACCAATCCAAGGGCTGAAGAATAGCGAAAATCCAAATCTCGCATGTCTGAAATCTCAATGATCACAGTGTTGGAAAATCTGAACCTGCAAGTAACTTGTTCATCAAAGTAATCAAAATAGGATGCAATGTCTCTGAAATCAAAATAGGCATGCCCTTCTCCAAAGAGTCAATACCCATAGAGGTGATGTGGGTACCTGTATCTCCTTACGTAGGAGTCATCAGCTCACTCTGAAGGTCAGCTATTTCACAACTAAAGCCTTCACGTAATGAGATTCTCAGCAGTTAAATGCTGGAGAAAAGACTGTTAGTTGTTGCACAGTTTGCCACCATTAGTAGGTATCTGAACAGATTTCTGTTAGTTCAAAAGTTGTCCAGTCTGGTCTTTCAGTGTCAGCAAACTGGCTCTCTAAAAAAGTGTGAATACCAACAGTCTTGTGCAGTGTCCTAGGTTCCAGTGAGATCCTTCAACAATTGTCACAGCAGAGAATTTTGTAATCCAATTTATACTGACACAGGTGTAAATGGCTTTATTAGGTGCCTGCCTGAGCCCAGGAATAGTTCAGTAGCTCCAATGTGGAGTAGGAATGAAAGCAGTAATTTTCCATTGGTGTGATTGTCTTCATAAATGTTCTCTATTACACTCTACTTCAGGTAAGATCAAAATTATACTCCATAAACCTGAAAGATAAAAGCTCTTTGTGCAATCCTGTTTCCAGGCATATATCAGGCAGATTACAACGAATATAGCCCAAAACATTAATTAAAATGCAATTTTCTATTTCCCAAAAAATCTGTAAGTCTTTGGTCTTCAAAGTTCAAAGGAAATTTATTAACATTGTAGGTATATGTCACCATATACTCCCCTGAGTATTAGTAATCTGCTCAGTTTTTTTGAGTTTCATTTTCAGTGGCAGAATGGCAATTTTGAAGCATATTTTTATGGTGGGTTTCTATGCTCGTCCGATCATTTAATTATATTTCGTGGGGCTGCCTCAACTCAGCCTTAAATATACTGTATCTTCACCGTTTCTGTGCCTGACCTGGCCTTCAAGTCAATGGCGATTATCATGTTGATAATACAGTATTTGAGCTTCTGGCCTTCACACACAGAATGGAACCGGGGAGCTGAACTGGATGGTCGCCATTGTGACGTGCCCTGGAAGCGGATCCTGGTTGACCCGGTAGCGCTGACGCCGGCAGGCGGAGGGCGCTAAATACGAAGCAACGGCAACTCCAAAGGGTGGGCGGACCGAGGCAAAAAGTTGAACTGAGTTGAGTTGAGTTGAGTTGAGTTGAGTTGAGGTGAGGTGCGGGCGGGGTGCAGTGCGGTGCCTGCGTTCGCGCCTGAGCGATTCCAGTTCGCCGAACAGGCGACGGAGGCCCGGATCCGCTTGCCGTGGTGTTCCCCCCCGGGAGTCTCCCAGTGCATCGGGGAGGGGCACAACAACTGAGGGGCGAGGTCCGCGCTCCGAACTTGGGCTGCCGCCATTTTCGGCGTACGGGGAGGTGCACATTTCCACCTCCGCTCTGCTTCCTTGTTATTACTTTCTTCCGATTTAAGGTAAGCGCTTATTTGCTTTACGGTCGAAGTTGCTAAACTCTTTCTTGCACCGACAACTTCTCTGATTTTTTTTGTTTCACTTGTACGAAAGTACTTTCTTTCAATAGTATGTTAGCATTGTGTTCTCCTGGGTAGCCGTTGTAACCGAGGGCTCGGTTAGTTCTTGTCAGGCCATACGGCCAGTGTCCATTCTGCCCGGAAATATAACGAAAGTAGGAGTTGTGAAGAGAAACTAGAACTGCTTTGATAATATCTAGAGGATTTATCTGAATGCATGGCATGGAGGACAGTGTTTCTCACTGTAGCTCGGTACACGTGACAATAATAAACTAATTTACTAATGCTCATTCTCATTTTCAGCACCACTGCACGCTGTCCTCAGAGTAGTTGCATTGGGAGTAATACCACCGTCCATCTTCTGGATTGTGTATTTGACAGGAAGGTTTGGTAAGGGATGCTATCAAAAAACAGAGCTTGGGTTCCTTTTTGATTCCTCCTGAGTAGCCAGGCCAGCAATAAAAGTAACAGTGAAACCAGTAGTTTGAGTAACTATTTAACTTTTAAGAAAAAGAAAAAAGTAATTAGTAATTCAAGAAATTTTATGTAACACTTAGCTACAAATCTATTTTAATTCAACTAAAGGAAACTCAAATTTCTTTATTTGATTCTCTACTAATAAATCAAGCGTAAGATTGCACGCTTTTCAGCAGTCAGCACTAAGCAGTCCTACTTGTGAATTCTTAGCCACTCAGTCTTCAGCTGCTAGTTCTGTTTTACTTGGCAACTCAGCTCTGCTCTGCGAGTTGATCCCAGGACTTGCCCAGAAACGTCAATTGTTGCTGAAAGTCTTATCACCTTGGTGAAATATGAAGTTTGGCCCACCCAAGACAAGCTAGTCTTTCGGTGCACAAAAGGAATGAATTTCATTGTGCACCATTTCCAAGAAAAATGCCAAGAGCTACATCAGCCATTTTGCATGACTTTTGAGAGCTCAATAACCTTGAAATTTGTCGATTAAAGGAGCTTTCTCAAAATTTTTCTCAAAAACATTCTGCTTGGTACAAAATAACATGCAAACTATACAAACCAATGTTTCCATTTAATGTCAGAGAATGGAGACAGTATGCAACCTGAAATTCTTACTCTTTAGAAACATCCACGAAACAAGAAAACCCTCCAACAAAATGAATGACAGAAGAACACTAGAACCCCAAAGCCCCTCCATGTCCTTCCCATTCACCAGCAGCAGCAAAGCATCAACTCTTCCCCCTCCCCCCCACTTGTTCCAGCAGAAAGCATCAGTCCCTCCCCCCCAACTCACCATGCAAGCAATAGCAAAGCACCCAAAAGAGACCATGATCTAGAGTCCATTGAGAAACCATCCTGATAGTTTGACATCCCACAAGCTCGTGCTCTCAGAAGGGAGAGAGAGGTACCATTCCTTCCACAGCAAAAAGGGAGGCCACTGGCTCGCTGTTTCAATGTTACAGTCTGCATTGTCGCTTTATTTTGAGTTCTCCCTACTCGAGAATCAGCAGCAAACTTTCTCACCACTATGTGTGTGAAAGAGAGAGAGAAATCACAAGAGAGTAGAGGCTTCCAACAGCTGCATCCACTGTCTCAATGTTCCACTCTCCTGCGACGTTTCATTTAGCGACACCGTGAAGGAATTGGGTGAACCACAGAGCTGCACTCTGAAGGTGCAAGTCTTCCAGGCTGTTCCTAGAGATATTGAAAACCCTAGTCGGCTCGGCAAGCTCCGAGAGCTGGAACCCCAGCGCTGTGAAGAACTGCAGTTTGAGTGCAGATGTAGATCATGGACTCCGACAGGACCCCAGCCACCTTGAAAGAAGAGATATTAAAGAGAAGAATTTAAAGGGTTTCGTGGGTGAACTCGAAGAAATCGCCATCTTAGCTCCTCCCACCTACAAATGCATTTTCAGAACTGACCAGTCTTAGTTAAGATTGCATCATTAACCCCATATGCTTCTCAGTCTTTATCACAATAATATTGCTATTTGCCTCTAACAAAATTTCCACTAAAGTGGAATTAGTGTAAGAAAGCAGGAACCTTCAACCTAAGCCACCTCTGCTTCAGAACTATTGTCACTAACATCTCCATACAGAGATCTGCATTGCATGTGCTTGAAGGCTGAACAAATATCAACTTAGTAAAATAAACTGCTGGAGGAACTCTGCAGGCCAGGCTGCATCTGAGAAGGCAGAGGGATGGATAGTCGACATTTCAGCCTGAGACTGCAGAGTATTGAGAATGTCGAAGGAAGATGGCTAGGACAGAGAGATGAGATGGAGGAGTGAGATTGAGGCTAATGGGTGATAGATAGAATAAGATGAAATGTGAGCTAATGGACAGATGGCACCAGGAGGGACTGGGGAAGAGTTGAGAGACAATGACTACTGGTGGAAGTAGATAAGCAAAGTAAAATGAGGCAGATGGATCCAGGCAGGGGAGGGGTGGAGACAAAGGTTGACAAAAATTGATAAGTGAAACCAGATAAAGGAGGGATGAAAGAGGCAGATGGGAAAGGATGAGTTGGAAGAAAAAGAGGAGTTTTAAGACCAAGGCTATTGGGTGATAGATGGAATTAAGGGGAAAATTGATCCACCTACTAGCCCCTGTCTCACACTCCTTTACTCTGGGTATCTTCCCTCTGCACTCTCAGTCCTGATGTCAACCATGCCTTTATCTGCACAGATGCTTTACTTGCTGTTTCTCCAATTTGGTATTTTGCTCCATATTCCAGAATCCGCTATTTTGAACATTTGACATAGTCACTGAAGCGTGTAGGCCTTACAAAATTCAGGCAACACACAAAATGCTGGGATTGGAAATCTCTGAGATCCTGCTGAAGGGTCTCTGCCTGAAATGCTGACTGTATTATTTTCTGTCTATGCTGTCTGGCCTGCTGAGTTCCTCCAGCATTTTGTGTGTGTTTGGATTTCCAGCATCTGCAGGTTTTCTCTTGTTTGTGGTTGGCTTACAAAATGAAGTTGTCTAACCAGCCTCTATTACACAGTTGTGTTCCCTTCCCCCACCCCAACGTCCCTTCACCCCAGGATCGCAGGTGCAGAGTAAGAATGTATGGCACTTTTGTATTTCAGGAGCCATATTTTTTTGATTGAAGGTAGATGTTGGTGATGATGAAATTTCGTGACAGTCTGGGCAAAAAGGCTGTTTGAACAGAGTGGGAGGCAAATTACTTCATTGAATTTTGCAAGATAAATAGAAATATTTCTGTCAAGAATTATGATTTACTTGACATAAGCATTGTTATTGAGCACACACACCACACGCACACGCACACGCACACGCACACGCACACACACACACACACACACAGATAAGTTCGTGGCCCAAGGTAGGAGGAGTCGATTTTAGGAAACCTAGCACATTCATTTTTCAACATAGTCCACTCCTACATTTACACACTCAGTCCAGCAGTCGTGGAGCATACGGATCTTGGACCTCCAGAAAGTGTCCACAGCAGGGGTGATTGATAGGTTCGTGGCCTAAGGTAGAAGGAGATGAGCTATACAACTCTCGTTACATGCGCATGCAGTTCAACTCTTTGAGTGATTATGCAGGAAGTTTGAAGCTAATTTATCAGTTAATAACTCAGCAGGGGTGATTGATAAGTTTGTGGCCTAAGGTAGAAGGAGATGAGTTATTAACTTCAAACTTTCTGCATAATCCCTCAGAGTTGAACTGCATGTGCATGTAATGAAAGCTGTATAACTTATCTCCTTCTGCCTTAGGCCATGAACTTACTAATCATCCCTGCTGTGGGCACTTTCTGGAGGTCCAAGATCCGTATGCTCCACGACCACTGGACTAAGTGTGTAAATGTAGGAGGGGACTATGTTGAAAAATAAATGTGCTAGGTTTTTAAAACTTGACTCCTCCTACCTTAGGCCACGAACTTATCAATTACCCCTCATATATTACAATGTTGATCTTTCAATGGAGCTATTTCCAGTGCTTGTTTCTGAGTTTGGTGATTATGCAGAAAAAGTATGGGACCAGTGCCTATTAAATATAATGATATTCAAGGCAATAACTGGATTACACTGGACAACAAAGATTTTGCTTCCTGAATACTTTTGGACGTATCTTATGGATTTTGTGCTGCTGATCATGAAAATCACCATGGAATTTCCCTATCACACACCATTATTTGGAAATTACCTAATTTGTGATTCCATTTCATAATTTGAATCAAGATATTGCCCACAAAGTTTTCTATCTTCTCCAGGCATCTTCTCATAGGCTGGGCGGATGACAGATTATAAATAAACAGGACATGGAATCTAGAGGAGACAGATGAAGGTGTATGAGCTAGAAACAGAAAATGCCACTGATAGGGATTTTGAACCCTTTATGTCGACCGAGCCTCATCTGATCACTCAATACGAGTTAAATGACCTGGTCAGAGACTTGGGTTTGTCAAGATTGCAAGGATGGAATCTGCTGTCACCAGGCACAGAATTTTCCGTGAAGGATTTCGATATTTGAGGCAGCTGTTTCCGAAATTAATTGATGCCAAGATTAAGGAAGGCGTTTTTGTTGGTCCGCAAATCAAACAGATCATCAATGACAGGCAATTCAAAGAACTTCCAGTGGGACTGGAGAAATTTGCATGGAAAGCATTCAAGAGTGTTGTTAAAAATTTTCTTGGCAACTCCAGAGCACAAAATTGCATGCAGCAGGTTGACACCATGCTTCAAGCATATAAGCATCTGGCTTAAAGGGCTGAAAAGGACTGCTCCACTCTGAATCTCAATAAATTAAAAATAAAAACTTGAAGTGCAACACGTCACTGAAGATTAATTTTCTGCATTCCCATTTAGACTTCCTTGTAAATCTTGACACTGGTTTCACCAGGACATTGCGGTCATTGAGAAATGGGATCAGGGCAACTAGAATCCATCAATGCTGGCTGATTATTGGTGGACACTTCAGCAAGAAGCCACCGGCACTGAGTACAAACAAAAATCATCATTAAAACATTTTTAGTTTAGTTGAACTATTGCTAAGTGTCAATACTGTTATGCAATTAAATGCATTATTTTCAATAAAAGTTAGTTCCTTGGTTCTCCAAATTCCTACATGATACAAGTAGTCTGAAATTATATTTGTGTTCAGCTTCAAGTGGTCTATCATAAATAAAGAAAAATTCTGAGGAAACAATGCTTGGAAACATTTGTTGTCCAGTGTTATTTATGTAATTATGTGATGAAGAAAATTTAAATGACTTATTTCTCTCATTGAGACTGTTAAGTGTGGTGCTGCAAAATAGTTTATATGCTAATTACCTGTTGACATATACTAGATCACCACAGGACTTTTTCCTCACTTGAGTATCCTGAACCATCTGCTTTATAGTCCTGAAGGTTAAAGAATCAAAAATCTGGGTGCTGTCCTTAGAGAGAATTCCAAGAGTTTGGGATTGGATAACTAAATGAGCAATTTGAGTAATTGTAGAATTGAACTGAGGTCAACGGGGATTGGAAATCACTTTGGGATACAATTTCTGCATGTAAGTTAGCTGCTTGCTTTAATTAATTGAAGCATGTCAGAGAAAATTAGGGTTGGTTTGGAGGGAGTGACTTGTAGACATAATCCCACCTATATCAACTTTTAGTTTTATTTAGAGTTTTAAAAACACTTGGGTTCATTGTCAGATTGTCTGTATTAAAAGCATTTCATCATGTGTTTGGCTAATTAAAATGTGCTTAAACCTTAAATTAGTTTTTAAATTTTAAAATCAATGCTCAGAAATTAATGATGAATACTAAAACACTGCAATTCCTTTTCCCCCATGGACACGTGACTATTGCTAGTTAGTCACCAGCGCTTTTACTACGGGTTTTTGGCATTGGTTTATTATTGTCACGTACCAAGATACAGTGAAAATCTTGTCTTGTATACTGTTCATACAGATCAAATCATTGCACAGTGCTTTGACCTAGAATAATGTAAACAATAGCAATGGAGAATAAAGTGTAAAGCCTGCTTTGAAGGCCAACAATAAAGTGCAACTGATAACGAGTTAGATTATGAGATCGAGTCTATCTTGCCAGACTCTTGAACGAACCTCTCGTATGATAACAGTGGGATAGAATCTGTCTTTGAGCCTGGTGGTACGTGTTTTCACGCTTTTGTGTTTTCTGTCCAAAGGGAGAAGGGAGAATGCCTGGGTGAGTGGTGATCTTCGATTTAACTGGCTATTTTACTGAGGCAGCTAGAGGTGTAGAGAATCCATATAGGGGAGACTGGTTCCCATGATGTGCTGAGCTGTATCCACAGCTCTGCAGTTTCTTTCTGATGCATCGATAACAGTCAGTGTGAATCAACAGGGACGTGCCAGATTTCTCTAGCCGCCTGAGAAAATATGTGTTAGTGAGCTTGGGTATGGATTCAACATGGCTGGACCATCACAGACTGTCGGTGCTGTTCGCTCCAAGGAACTTGAAGTTTTCAACCCTCTCAACTTCAACATTGTTGATACAGACAGGAGGACGTTCACTGCACGACTCCCTCCACCGCCGCCCCGATGTTAACGACCAGCCCTTTTTGTTTTGTTTAACTGGTTGACTAAGAACTCAACAGACTACAAAAATAGAAGTTAGTAAGCTTTCTCTGTGATACAGGTTTGTAACAGAGCTTAAATGGATGAATGAATTGCTGCAGAGTAGGAGACCCTGGCAGTGTTCAGCTAGATAACAGCATCACTTATCAGTGGACATTGCAGTAAGTATAGGCAGTGGTTTTGGTAGTTTTGTAGAAATAATATACTTTTGGGAAGACTGACCAAAATGTAAGTGCTACAGGTGCCTTTGTGAAGATTAAGGTAATTCCAGTCTAACAGGGAGACTTTTAGTGTCTTTCATGCTGTTTCAACTCAGCATCTGTTAGTCTAATTTTGGTATGATCCATACATTTGGTTTACTTGGTAGAAATTAGTTTAGAGGTTCTTGGTGTTCCTCCATCCATGCCAGGCCACTTTGAGCAAACCTTTCATATGTACTTGGACACAAATGTTTTATCTGAGTGCTGAGCTTGGGTGAGCAAGATTTTAGAACAAAACAGGAGAAATTATGTTATATTTGGCAAACAATAGATCAGTAGAAAGAAGAGTAATCACAATTATACTTTTGTCTTTTACAGTTGAGTGGAACTGCAGATGGAGCAGGCTGACAGTGTTATTGTAATAAGTGACACCGAAGGAGACAATGATGGCGAAAGTTCAGTGTTCATAATAGAAAATTCTCCAGGTCTGACCTTTTATTAATAGCTAATGAAGAATGTTTCGATTTGTTTTCCCTTGCAGACTGTGCTTGACTTGTAACATGTCCAGTAAGTTTGATTTGTGTTTTAGCCTTACACAAAACTGTACAGCACAAGAACAGGCTGACCCTTTGGCCCATAATGTCTGTGTCGAGCATTATGCCAAATTAAACTAATCAGATCTCCCTGCGTATCGTCTTATTCCCTGCCTGTTTACATGCCTGTTTAATTGCTTCTCAAAAGTTACTATTGTATCTACTTTCACTGCCCCGCCCTGGTAGCGTGTTACAAAAACCTACAAACCTGAGTTTATTAAACAAAACTTACCTCATAAATCTTTAAATTTTCCTTCTCTCACCTTAGTGCTATGTCCTCTGATGTTTGTCATTTCCACTGGGGGTGGGGGTGGGGGGGGTAGAGGGAGGATACTGACTATCCTATCCATGCCCCATAATTTGTACTTCTATTAGGTTGTCCCTCAGCCTCTGATGCTGCAGAGAAGATGATCCAGATTTGTCCAATCTTGTAGCTAATACGCTTTAATCTTGGCAGCATCCTGATGAACTCTTATACACCTCTTCCAAAGCCTTCACAAGCTTCCTGTAATGCAGTGACCAGAACTATGCACTTGACTGAAGTTGTGGCTTAATCAACATTTTTAGCAGCTGCAACATGACTTTTATAATCAACACCTAGCTGACGGAAGCAAATCTTGATGACTGACGTAACCAAACTCTAAATTAGAATGTGGGGCAGAATTAAGTTTCAAAATTGTGATTATTGATCTGAGGTGTCAGTAATTTAGTAGAGAGGAACTAATAATTGCAAGACTAACTGATTGTAAAATAAGCCTGTTTCTATTCTGTGCTATGTTCTGTGAAATTATCTCCCTTTTTTTTCATGTGGGCTACTTTTCTCATAGACTCTCAAACTTGTTCTTCAATGTTCTGCATTGATCACACGAGTAAAGCTTGCTGGTTGGAAGTTCTAAGTGTGAATGTTGGTTTCAGTCTGAAGTTATCAGCAATAAAATTATAAACATAAAAGTAAAAAATTTGCATAAATGAATCTTAACTGACAGAAGTGGACATGATGTGATTTCACAAAGTGACAAAGCAATAAAGCTGTTCATAGAAAATACAGTTAAGTATAATCCAGATGTGTATGAATAGTTGGTTTCATTGTCATCTGTAACAAAAATTTTTAAGACTTAGGGCAAATCTCTTCATATCCTGTACCTATCTTAGTTATTATGAGTGGGCCTTTTGGAGTACCTGGAAGATGCTTGTTAATGTTAATTGGCTCATTTTTGCAATGATTTTGTAACAGATGCAGATGAATTTTATTATTGAGTACATTCTCTCAGCCCACCTCCAGTTTCACCTTGGGCATTTGCCTTTTTCTGCAGTTCCTATTTGTACAGGTTATTCCCACTCTACTTTGACTATCTTTTGCATTTTTTGTTTTGCTTTGATATTTAATGCATTTCCATATCAATTCCAGTTGACTATTGTTGTCTCCCTGCAAATGTGTCCCTTTCTGCTACCTCAGTACTATTTTTCTTTTGAAATATCACCTGAAAAAAATCAACATTAAACCCTGGATCTCCGAGTTTACACTCTTCCTAACTAGCCCATGATAATGCTTGCTACAAACACTTGCTTTACTTTTTCATCCAGTACTATCATCAGTCCTTTCCTTTTCTCCCTTGTATTAGTCTCCAGTTCTCTGGTAGTAACCGTGAGAATTTTATATGCACATATTTGTAAAGTTTGTAGCAAAAGGAATATTTTTTAAATTGGTTTGTTAAGAATAGACTAGCCCATGTAAATTAAGTTAGTGAATTATTTGAACAAGTTCGGGGTAGTCTTCCTCAAATGCTCAGAATTGGCAGACCAGATTTAGCAACCTACTGACATTCCCAAGAAATTATATCAATTAGGATTGTATTTGAAAGGGGAGTACATGAAATAGTTTTTAAACTATTGAATCTGGTTAAGTTTTTGACTAGTTTATTAAGATAGAGCCAGTTCACAATTAATTGAGAATAATGTCTTCTTTGGTAAAATTACATCATAACTAAGGTATGTAATTCAAGCAGTTTATGTTCGTGAGGGGAAAATGTGCTGAATGAGGAAGTGAGGCAGAACTCAAAACTTGCAACCTGAAGGATTTGTGAAGAGCAAAAAAAGTAACTAAACAGCAAGAGCTACAAATAAGAAATGTACAGTAAATATCAAAATCAATGGACACCTTTTTGCAAGTGTGGGTAAAAGGTGATAGGGAGGATAAGTGTCCCCTTCTGGTGATGGTGTTATTGTAAATCAGTCACAAACAAGAGAAAATCTGTAGATGCTGGAAATCCAAGCAACACGCACAAAATACTGGAGGAAGTCAGTAAGCCAGGCAGCATCTATGGAAAAGAGTAAAGTCAGCGTTTCGGGCTGTGACGAGAATACACATAGATTAAGATGTTAGCTGTCCTGTGCTGGCACCAGTGGGATCAGCAGTTGGTCTGCCACCTGTCTTCAGGAGAGAGAGAGATAAGGAAAACAATGGAGCAGCATTTGGAGATGTTAATGAAGGGACGGGAGAGTTTAACGGAAGGAGAGCTGTCAAGATCGGCTCTCCCTTTGAACCCTGAACTGTTTGAAGTGATGGACAGGCAATACCCCAGCAGGGGGATAAAAAGGGACAGGTTCGCTAAGGCAAGACACACATGACACCCCGAGGTAACGAGACCCTGGAAGCGGTGCGTCTCCCACAAGTAGGTGGGACGTTTTGGACGGCTGATCGCGGGATCAAGCCATAGACACACAGGGTGGAAAGGTACGATCGGCGGGAACCTGGTGTGTGTCCGCCCTTGCCTGGGTGCCAGGTTCACCGCAGAGAAACGATCATATCTGGAAACGGAGGGGTCACGGTCGGTGGCCTCAGATGACATCACAAAGGGCTCTCACGAAAGCTGACTGCGAAGAATATCAAAGGTCTGTGTGTGGAAGCCGTTTGAATATTCATTCGTTTTGCTCTCTCTCTCCTTCCCCCCACTGTCCATCTCCCACGGCAGCGATTACTGCGAACTGAACTAAATTGAACTGAACTTTGCGTCAGTTTGAAACTGGTCATTTACCCCTAGACAGCGAAAGAGCTTGATTGATCCTGTTATCTTAATTCTGTGTACATGTGTGTTTATCATTGCTGAACTGTTGCATTTATTATCCTTTTGATTAGAGTACTGTGTTGCTTGTTTCTTTAATAAAACTTTCTTAGTTCTAGTAATCCAGACTCCAACTGAGTGATCCATTTCTGCTGGTTTGGCAACCCAGTTACAGGGTACGTAACAGGGCCAAGAGGTCGACTGTACTCTTTTCCATAGATGCTGCCTGTCTGGTCTACTGAGTTCCTCCAGCATCTGTGTGTTGCCTTGTTGTAAATATTGAATAATTAATTTCTGTCAGTACTTGTACTCAACCTCTCAGGGAGAGTTCAGTAGGTACATTTAATGTCAGAGAAATGTAATACTGAATTGGGGTGTGCTGAAATTGATGAAAGCAAAGTAACAGTGATGTAGAAAATAACAAATTTCCAACACTGAGGATAGCCTTTTGGGTTTTCATAGGAAGTAGATGAGTCCCGATGAAGGGTTTCAACTTGTCATGCCAGCTTACAAACAAGAGAAAATCTGGAGATGTTGGAAATCAAAGCAATACACACAAAATACTGGAGAACTTAACTCGCCAGGCAGCAGTTGACATTTCTGGCCAAGACCCTTCATGCCAACTGTCTGTTTAACCTTCCCGGATGCTGTCATATCTGCTGAGTTCCTTCAGCAGCTTTCTTTTTCGTGCCGTGTCAGGAGTTAGTTCAGGATTTTTTTATACTTCTTTTGGAGTATAAAAAATTACACACAACTTTGCTGTTTGAATAGGAGCAATAATTAGCTTTTGTCAGGAAATTTTTAATGATATTAAGGACAGTGCGTCTGAATATGTAGAATATTCACCTGTATAAGAAAGGGAATTAGATGAAAGTTTGTCGAGCTTAATAACGTTGTTCCTGGGTAGTAAGTAATGTAGTGGTTGATAAATGTCTATGGATGTTATTTCTATGTGGATTTCCAGATTTTTATGTGTGATGTTCCTTTTATAAGATTATAGCTACTGTTAAAACTTAGAGAGCTGATGATAATTATTGACATACTTTGAAAAATTATTAACATCCTTTTTTTTTAAGGACTAAATTATGTTAACAGATATCGGGGAGGAAAAATATTAAATAATTAGCTTTATTTGTAAAGTCTATCAAAACATAAAACCACAGTGAAATGTGTCATTTTGCATCAATGCCCAACACAGTCCAAGGATGTGCTGGGGGTAGCCCACAAATGTCACCATGCTTCCAGCGCCAATGTAGCTTGCCCACAGATTACTAATCTGAGCCATATGTGTTTGGAATGTGAGAAAAACCAGAGCACCCAGAGGAAGCCGACGTGGTCATGAGAATGTACAAACTCATTGCAATCAGAGGAGGGAATTCGAGTTTAATTGTCATTCAACCATACATGAATACTCATGAATACAGCCAAACGAAACAGCATTACTATGGGGTCAAGGTGCACAACACAGTACGAACAGTCACATACAGCACAAAGCACACATAAGATAGCAAGCACAAATTGTATCACTATCACACAACAAGAGTCAAAAACTGGCGCCATCAGAACCCATCTCCTCCAGCCTGGACACCGCGCCACACTGTCCCTGACACTGTGGCTTGAGGCTTAGTCCATGCACCTACAAGACTACAAGCCCATATAGGATATCAGGGAAAAAAAATACAAACACACAAAATATGCCTGTATATAGTCAGACCCTTCAGCCCATCGAAAACTGCAGTTCGCCGCACCACCCCCAGGGGAGCGCACTAGCCCTGGCGCCCCCAACCCCCAAGCGATACTGTGGCTTCAGGGCAGGTCCTTGTGTATACAAGATAACAAGCCCATAGAGAATATCAGTAAAAATGCAACCACATAAAATGTACATAGTTCAGTATCTTAGTCCCATAAAAGAGCTCATCTTCAACCGAGTGAATACTGTGAGGGTAGCCCTGACTCCAGACCCCCGGTGGAATACACTGGCTCAGATGCCTTTCTCCCAGCAACTATAAAACAGGTGACCCTGCAGCTTGAGGTCGAGTCCTTGCAGCTCCCTACCTGCCATCTGCTGTTGTTCTCAGCAAATAAATTAGCAAATTGAAATTGCGGCACACCAGATTAACAAGGTCCAAAAGGGTGATGTGATCACAAGAAAAGCGACCATGACGGCCCCATGCTATTAAACTGTAAACCTCCATCTACTCGGGCAGCAGCATCTTGCGCGGCTCCTTCATTTTCTCCACCAGCGAGCAACTCACTGATGGTGTAAACCTGCAGTACTTTAAGTTCTTGATGTATTGCAGGATCTTGCAATCATTAAAAATATTTCTTTTCAAATCTTTTTTATTGCATTATAATCAGTTAAATGAACATATCAATACTAATAATACCAAGAGAACTTTAGATTTTACTATTGGGCAAGTAATATCTGAAATTTAACCTTTTGGACCCAAGAGTTCGATAAAACCCGAAGTCCAAGGTGGTTGAATCTTGAACGTGAGTCTGTGCAAGGATTTTCATTGATGTCTATTTTAGGGGCTTTGCTCCCCTTTGCATTTACTAAATTGAACAAACAAATTACTACCCAGTAATTAAATATACAATACGAATATGGTTCCAATTTCGTAAGTTTTTTGATTTGAATAAATTTACCCTTTCCAGCCCTATTTTTAGTTTTTTTCAACCATCCAGAATTGATCAAGCCTTTCTTTGGAAAATGAAAGGATTAAACTGTTTTCATGATTTATTTATGGATAACTGTTTTATGTGTTTTGAACAGTTATCTAATAAGTACAACTTACCTAGATCGCACTTTTTTGGATATCTACAGATTAGAAATTTTTTTGAATGTTACTTTGCCTACCTTTCCAATGTCACATCAAGTTGATATTATGGGAAAAATTTTGTGTTTAAATCCTTTACAAAAGAGTGTAATAACAACTATCTACGACTTGATTATGAAAATCCCTTCAGGGGTATCTGATAAAATAATGAATGGGAAAGAGAACTTGAAGTAAATATATCCATAGAAGAATGGGAAAAGATTCTTAAATTAGTTAATACTTCTTCAATGTGTGCTAGACATACTTTAATACAATTTAAAGTGGTTTGTAGAACATATATGTCAAAAGATAAACTAGCCCGTTTTTATTCCCATATAAACCCTATGTGTGACAGATGTAACTCTGAGGTTGTTTCTTGAACCCATATGTTTTGGTCCTGCCCTCTTTTGGAAAAAATACTGGAAAGACATCTTTGATATTGTTTCAGCAGTTTTACATATTGATTTACAACTTCATCCTAGTACTGCAATTTTTGGATTACCAATGATTGATTCTAATTATTTATCATCTTCAGCCTGCTGTTTGATAGCATTTGTTACGCTGATGGCCAGAAGATCCATTTTATTTAAATGGAAAGATTTTGATCCCCCTATTACATTTCAATGGTTTTCTCAAACTATACTTGTTTAAACCTAGAAAAAATCAGGAATAGCACGGTTAATTCCTCGATTAAATTCGAGGAAACTTGGGAGTCCATTATTCAATATTATCCTAATATTGGTTATGGAAGGAAGAATGGAGTCAAGGACAGAATAATTATAATTGACAGTCCAGTTTTTTTTTCTATTTTGTTTTCTGTTTAGTTTAGGAGGTTTTTGTGTTTTTTTTTCTAGAACAAATCTTTTGAACTTTTTCTCTGTTTCAGTTATCAAGAGATCGGGAGGACTTGTCTGGATATGATATTTGAAACTTAAGTTTGTATATATGATTGCTATTATTGTAATCCTGTTCTCTTGGTATTGTCATTAAAAACATTTAATGATTGCAGTAGCACCTTCTGTTGACCCCTGTCAAAGCTGCTGTGACCAAACATGCGGCTATCTTACCAGAACTGAACCCTGATCTTCGTCACTGGTGCTGTAAAGTGTTTACACTAACTGCTATGTCAGCGTGCCACCTTCAGGTGCAAGGTTTGGACCAGAATCGATTAGGAAAGAGAACTTTTAAATAACCATGTGTGGATTATGAAAAATATCATCGATGTACAGTTTCAGAAGTGAGAAAGGTGCTGGAATTCCAAAGCAACCCATACAAAATGCCAGATCAGATCAGCAGGTTAGGCAGTATCTATGAGAATAAATAGTCGATGAAGGGGCCTCTGCCTGACACATCGACTGTTTATTCATTTCTATAGATGCTGCCTGACCTGCTGAATTCCTCCAGCACTTTGTTTTGCTATGAGGGGGGGAAAGAGCACCCCTGTAGCCATTCCCCTGAATAATAAGTTTACCGTCCTGGATACTGTTGGCGGGGACGACCGACCAGGTGTGAGCCACGGTGGCAGGGCCTCTGGCACTGAGTCTGACCCTGTGGTGCAGAAGGGTAGGACGGAGAAGAGGAGAGCTGTCGTCATTGGAGACTCTATAGTCAGGGGAGCAGACAGGAGATTTTGTGGACGTGAGAAGGACACCCGCATGGTTTGTTGCCTCCCGGGTGCCAGGGTCCGGGATGTCTCTGACCGGGTGCACGACATCCTGGTACGAGAGGGAAAGCAACCAGAAGTCGTGATACATGTTGGGACCAATGACGTAGGTAGGAAGAGGGATGAGGTCCTGAAGTGTGAGTTTCGGGAACTAGGCAGAAGGCTGAAGAACAGGACCTCAAGGGTGGCGTTCTCAGGATTGCTGCCAGTGCTACGTGACAGTGATGGTAAGAATTGGAGAGATGGCAGTTGAATGCGTGGCTGAGGAGTTGGTGCAGGGAGCAGGGTTTTAGATTTTTAGATCATTGGGATCTCTTCTGGGAAAGGTGGAACCTGTACAGATTGGATGGGTTGCATCTGAACTTGAGGGGGAGCAATATCCTTGCAGATAGGTTTGCTAGCATGGTTCGGGAGGGTTTAAACTAATTTGCAAGGGGGATGGGACCCAGAGCGATAGAGCAGTGAAAGAAGTGCATGGAGTAAACCCAGATCTAACATACAGTGAGGCTTTGAGGAAAGAGAAGCAGAATAAACGGTGTAAAGACAGTAAGGTAGAAGGGCTGAAATGTGTGTACCTCAATGCAAGAAGCATCAGGAACAAAGGTGATGAACTGAGAGCTTGGATACATACATGGAATTATGATGTAGTGGCCATTACAGAGACTTGGCTGGCACCAGGGCAGGAATGGATTCTCAATATTCCTGGATTTCAGTGCTTTAAAAGAGAGAGGGCGGAAAAAGGAGAGGAGGGGTGGCATTACTGGTCAGGGATACTATTACAGCTACAGAAAGGGTGCGTAATGTAGCAGGATCCTCTTTTGAGTCAATATGGGTGGAAGTCAGGAACAGGAAGGGAGCAATTACTCTATTGGGGGTATTCTGTAGGCCCCCTGGTAGTAGCAGAGATACAGAGGAGCAGATTGGGAGGCAGATTTTGGAAAGGTGCAAAAATAACAGGGTTGTTATCATGGGTGACTTTAACTTCCCTAATATTGATTGGCACCTGATTAGTTCCAAGGGTTTAAATGGGGCAGAGTTTGTTAAGTGTGTCAAGGACGGATTCCTGTCACAGTATGTGGACAGGCCGACTAGGGGGAATGCCATACTAGATCTAGTACTCGGTGATGAACCGGGTCAGGTGACAGATCTCTCAGTGGGTGAGTATCTGGGGGCAGTGACCACCACTCCCTGGCCTTTGGCATTATCATGGAAAAGGATAGAATCAGAGAGGACAGGAAAATTTTTAATTGGGGAAGGGCAAATTATGAGGCTATAAGGCTAGAACTTGCGGGTGTGAATTGAGATGATGTTGCAGGGAAATGTACTATGGACATGTGGTCGATGTTTAGAGATCTCTTGCGGGATGTTAGGGATAAATTTGTCCCGGTGAGGAAGATAAAGAATGGTAGGGTGAAGGAACCATGGGTCACAAGTGAGGTAGAAAATCTAGACAGGTGGAAGAAGGCAGCATACATGAGGTTTAGGAAGCAAGGATCAGATGGGTCTATTGAGGAATATAGGGAAGCAAGAAAGGAGCTTAAGGGGCTGAGAAGAGCAAGAAGGGGGCATGAGAAGGCCTTGGCGAGTAGGGTAAAGGAAAACCCCAAGGCATTCTTCAATTATGTGAAGAAAAAAAGGATGACAGGAGTGAAGGTAGGACCGATTAGAGATAAAGGTGGGAAGATGTGCCTGGAGGCTGTGGAAGTGAGCGAGGTCCTCAATGAATACTTCTCTTCGGTATTCACCAATGAGAGGGAACGATGGTGAGGACAATATGAGTGAGGTTGATGTTCTGGAGCATGTTGATATTAAGGGAGAAGAGGTGTTGGAGTTGTTAAAATACATTAGGACAGATAAGTCGCCGGGGCCTGACGGAATATTCCCCAGGCTGCTCCACAAGGCGAGGGAAGAGATTGCTGAGCCTCTGGCTAGGATCTTTATGTCCTCGTTGTCCACAGGAATGGTACCGGAGGATTGGAGAAAGGCGAATGTTGTTGCCCTTGTTCAAAAAAGGTAATAGGGATGGTTCGCGTAATTATAGACCGGTAAGCCTTGCGTCTATGGTGGGAAAGCTGTTGGAAAAGATTCTTAGAGATAGGATCTATAGGCATTTAGAGAATCATGGTCTGATCAGGGACAGTCAGCATGGCTTTGTGAAGGGCAGATCGTGTCTAACAAGCCTGATAGAGTTCTTTGAGGAGGTGACCAGGCATATAGATGAGGGTAGTGCAGTGGATGTGATCTATATGGATTTTAGTAAGGCATTTGACAAAGTTCCACATGGTAGGCTTATTCAGAAAGTTAGAGGGCATAGGATCCAGGGAAGTTCAGCCAGGTGGATTCAGAATTGGCTTGCCTGCAGAAGGCAGAGGGTGGTGGTGGAGGGAGTACATTCGGATTGGAGGATTGTGACTCGTGGTGTCCCACAAGGATCTGTTCTGGGACCTCTACTTTTCGTGAATTTTATTAACGACCTGGATGTGGGGGTAGAAGGGTGGGTTGGCAAGTTTGCAGACGACACAAAGGTTGGTGGTGTTGTAGATAGTGTAGAGGATTGTCAAAAGATCGCAGAGAGACATTGATAGGATGCAGGAGTGGGCTGAGAAGTGGCAGATGGAATTCAACCTGGAGAAGTGTGAGGTGGTACACTTTGGAAGGACAAACTCCAAGGCAGAGTACAAAGTAAATGGCAGGATACTTGGTAGTGTGGAGGAGCAGAGGGATCTGGGGGTACATGTCCACAGATCCCTGAAATTTGCCTCACAGGTGGATAGGGTAGTTAAGAAAGCTTATGGGGTGTTAGCTTTCTTAAGTCGAGGGATAGAGTCGCGATGTAATGATGCAGCTCTATAAAACTCTGGCTAGGCCACACTTGGAGTACTGTGTCCAGTTCTGGTCACCTCACTATAGGAAGGATGTGGAAGCATTGGAAAGGGTACAGAGGAGATTTACCAGGATGCTGCCTGGTTTAGAAAGTATGCATTATGATCAGAGATTAAGGGAGCTAGGGCTTTACTCTTTGGAGAGAAGGAGGATGCGAGGAGACATGATAGAGGTGTACAGGATAATAAGAGGAATAGATAGAGTGGATAGCCAGTGCCTCTTCCCCAGGGCACCACTGCTCAATACAAGAGGACATGGCTTTAAGGTAAGGGGTGGGAAGTTCAAGGGGTATATTGGATGAAGGTTTTTTACTCAAGAGGGTGGTTGGTATGTGGAATGCACTGCCTGAGTCAGTGGTGGAGGCAGATACACTAGTGAAGTTTAAGAGGCTACTAGACAGGTGTATGGAGGAATTTAAGGTGGGGGCTTATATGAGAGGCCGGATTTGAGGGTTGGCACAACATTGTGGGCCGAAGGGCCTGTACTGTTCTGTACTATTCTATGAATGTATCATCAGCTTAATGCATCTCTCGTTTGCTCCACTCAGTTTCCATGGCGTTTGAGAGATGCATCAAACTGATGCCCCTTCTAAATCGGAAGAAGTCCAGCACTATCAGCTCTGATTTCACAGAAACCACTGAAAACCAAGTACACCCCTCTGCAGTCTGGAGAGGTCTTGTCAGAAGTGGTCCTCGTGGAAGAATTTCTACCAAAAAGCCATTCCTTCAAGAGACTCACCTATGCACAAAAACACAAGGACTGGGTGCTGAATAATGGTGGCAAGTGCTCTGGACTGATGAGTCAAAGTTTTACATTTTTGGCTCAAACAGGAAGCAGTTTGTCCGCAGAAGAACTGGAGAGCACCATATGGATGCATGTCTGCAGCAAAAGCGAAGGTTCCCTCTAGGTTTGGGGCTGCATTTCTGCAAAAGGAGTTGGTGATCTGGTCAGAATTAATGGAATCCTCAATCCTGAGAAATACAAGCAGATTCCCATCCATTGTGCAATACCACCAGGGAGGCACCTGGTTGGTCCCAACCTCATTCTGCAGCAGGACAATGACTCCAAACACAAGACCGAGATCATGAAGAGCTACCTTTAGGAGAAAAGAAGAACAAGGAGCTCTGCAACAGATGATATGCCATCCACAGAGCCCTTATCTCAACATCATTAAGGCTGTTTGGTGTTATCTGGTGAGACAAAAGCAAGCAAGACAGCCAAAGTCTGCAGAAGAATCTGGCAAGTTCTCCAAGATACTTGGAACATCTGATTTTCTTATAAGCTGCACAACAGTGTACCTTAGAGAACTGATGCAGTTTTAAAGGCAAAGATTGATCACACTAAATATTGATATGGATTCAGTTTTTTTACTTTTTACTGCTCTTGGTAGTAAACTTTTGATATTTAGAAACTTTTCATTACTTTTTAAAGCATCTTCACATTACAGTGTCAATATGCCTGAGAATTTTTCACAGTACACTCTATAGCAGGGTTTTTGTCACCCGGGGTTCTGCGGAACCCTAGGATTATGCGAATGGTTGCTAGGGGTTCCGCGAAGTGCGTTTTCTGAGCAGTGAATGGACTTGCCCAACCTGGGCTGTGACATCAGGTTCTCCCTCCTGAATTACCTCCCCCTGGGTGAGGGACCCTTTCTCTGAATCTTCTGCTCAGTCTGAGAACTTCTCTTTGAGAGAAGAGGAAGAACTTAGTGAGCTGCAGTCTGATCATGCATTCAAGATGAAGTTTACTGCCCTGCCTCTGAATAAGTTCCAGATTTCTGAATGAAAGAAGGGCATTCTGCCATTCATAGGAAAGCAATGGAACACTTTGCTGCAGTTTTTAACTTGCATGTGTGAGCAAGCCTTTTCTTGTTTAACAAATCATCTCATTTCAGTTGAAGGTGAAATCCATGTGTGCTTATCTCAAGTTCGACCCACAATTGAGTATTTGTGCAGCAAAAAACAAGCACGGGTTTCAAATGGTAGGCCTATACATGAGCCTGAACATGTCACTTAGTAAGAAAATATTTTTACAAAGTTTTGTATGAAATTGTCTTGGGCTATATTTTTATTCATATTGCTTTGGCTTATGGTTTTTAGTATTTTTACTATTTAACATCTTCAATAAATTTTTATGTTTAAATAACATTAATTAAAATCAATTTACAACCTTTATTTGAACTAAATCTACCGAGCCTACCTTTAGAAAAATTAAATCCCATTTTGGCTTAAGCCAGTTACTTAATAGAAATTCATTATGTTTTCCTTATGAGTTTTTAAAATTTATGAAAGGGAAAGAAAGATTAATTTCAAGAAAGGTAAGCTAAGCTTAACTACATGTTCTTTTTTCCAAGGAAGGTTGGCAAAAAATTCATTCTCTACTGAAATAGCATTGACAATAATTTTTTTGGATTATTATATCTACTGAACACTTACTGAACTGAGTAAGCTGTAGATATAATAATTTTTATATAGGATTTTCCTGAAAACTAAAAATTATTTCAAAGTTTCCTCCAGGGCAGAAAGGTTGAGAAAGGATGCTGTATAAAAATCATCAAAAAAAGAGTAATTAGAATGTCACTGTGTTGATTAGTGTGCAATGGTATAGAAGTTAGACTGCAGCCATTCAGAATCCTGGAGTACATGAGCAGTTCTTGGTACATTCTTCAGATAGAGTGCATTATATGTTTATCAATGTGTTACCTTGACTCTTAAGGAACAAAACTGAAGGGAAGACTATACAACTAGGATTATATTTGCTAGTATTTAAATGGTTCACAACAATTTGATCAGTAGTTAAGATACAATGCAGTTAATGAGGTAAGTAGGGACTTGAGGACAGCAGGACTATGGGATAAAGGCTTAAAAATAGTCTTACTTTTGAGGAGTTCAGTATTACCTCTACTTTCAAACAATGTTAGAGGTTTGGAAGTATGGGGTTGCTTATAGTCAGTTGTTAATTTTAAATGTTGAACTGGTTAGTTAACTAAAACTGTTAAAAGATGAAACTAAGGGTGTGACTGGAGCAAGGTCACAGTAGTATTGATCTCATTCATTGAAAGAACTCAAAGTACTAAATATTCTCTTTCTGCATTGATATTCCTCACTATTCTGAATAATATTTGAACGAGATAGTCCTCAGTAAAATTCAGTGGACTATTTTAATTTATTTCTCTTGGTCATGAACTGCATTTGTTTTGTGTTCTCAGATGTCTTAACTCAATGTAAGTCATTTTTTATGATGTAATTTATTTTATTTTTCAGAAGTTTTGGATACAGCTAAAGATAAAAGCAGCGAAATAATTGATGAAGAATGTGGGCTTGCCATTACTTACAGCAAAAAGGGCAATGTTATGCCGCATGCACGATATGACTGCGTGGAACAAGATTTTACGTACGTAGCACTGAGAGAGTTGATTTTGGACAGAGAATGGACAATAGTTAGTTATCAAACCCATTCATTCTTAAATTAGATTCATCAATAAAGATGTAG
This sequence comes from Mobula hypostoma, assembly GCF_963921235.1. Taxonomy (NCBI): domain Eukaryota; kingdom Metazoa; phylum Chordata; class Chondrichthyes; order Myliobatiformes; family Myliobatidae; genus Mobula; species Mobula hypostoma. The sequence continues at coordinate 110,908,828 of NC_086105.1, read as the reverse complement.
ATTGAACTATTTTGTATGTTATTGTATATCTTTATACACTGTGTGCTGTATCTAGACTCTTGCCTAGAGCTGATACTCCCTGATGCCGCCTTTTAAATGTAGGTGTACTATTCTAGTTATATTGGATGCGTGCACTTAATTTATAGCTTGTATTTTTCAGAATTTTTTTTTGTCGTGGGTTTTGTTGGAAATCGTATCCATAGTATATAGATTTCTAATTCCAGTCAGTTGAATTCTATAAAGCACATTTCATCATGGGTTCACAAATGGCATGTCCAAACTGGCCTGCTATGAAGACTGTGTTCTGGTATCTCAGTACTGTGTACAAAGGTTACGACTATCTTGCTATAAATCCTGTGTGAAACATCTGAATGCTTTTGATATCTCTGTATTGTAAACTTTGTCAGCTTTAAAGTGTATTTTTTTTTTCCCATTTTACTATTTGTGTTTCTGGGTATGTCCTGTTTAAATTGTCAGGAAATAAAATTTTAAAGCTGTTCTCATTGGCGCGAAAACACATCAAGCATGTAATTATAATAACTCCTGAAATGCTAATGAATTTAAATACTTTGAACTTCCTAAAGTCTGTCAGAAGTCACAGTTAGAAATCTTAAACTTGTTCATAGCATTATCTGATTCCTTTGAGTCTGCATTACAAAAATATAACTTCTCTGATCATGCTGCAGAAGTACTCTAGTTTAAACAACTGTATTGGAAAGATTATTGGGATTCAATATTGAAAAGTGAACTGGTATCTTGTTTATGCCTCCGTTCAAGCCCATAATCCTAAAATTAGAGTTGAGGTTTAAGGGGATGTTGTAGTAATTCTGGACAACAAGAAAAGTAAAACTCTCTGGAACTCTTTTTCTTCTCCCCTCCTTTTTATATTTTTTAAAAAAAGTTGGAACTAGGTACAAAGGGAATGTCAGACGTAAGTTTTTCACATAGTGGTGGGTGCGTGGAATGCACTGGCGGCGAAGGTGGTAGAGGTGGACACAATAGGGTCTTTTAAGAGATTCTTGGATAGGTACATGGAGCTTAGAAAAATAGAGGGCTATGTGGTAGGGAAATTCTAGGCAGTTTGGAGAGGAGGTTACATGGTTGGCACAACATTGTGGGTCGAAAGGCCTGTGATGTGCTGTAGATTTCTATGTTTTAAGCCAGCTGATAATGTCAAAGCCAGAAATGATGGATTTTGCTTTGTTGGGCAATGATAAGTTGTAAAGGCAAGACAATACTTGAAATACAGAACAATCATAATGAAAGTTGACTTTATCATATGCACAGGTGTAGTGCATGACTTGCATGCAGGAGCGTTACAAGCCGCTTGGTGTCAGCTAGCTCCATTCACCAGCAAAACAAAGCATAGATTAAATGTAAATTATACACAACTTTTACAAGAAAGGACACAAAACAAAAGGAAAACCAAGTCCATTTTAGGGCAAGTGATCAGTGGTCAGGGTTGTGCAAGTTTGTTGGGGAAACAAACTGCTGAAGAAGTAGCTGTTCTTAGCTTTGTGCTGTGGGGCAGCTCCTGCCCAAGGGTGGTGGGAAGATGGCATAACCCAAGTAGTGGGGATCTTGATAGATGTTGCCACCTTGAAGCTGTGCCTCATGTACATAGTACACCTTCTTGCATTCCTAGGCATTCAGATTACCACACCAGACCATGATGCAGCCAGTCGGGATACTTGCAATTGTACATCCGTAGAGTTTTGATAGAGCATTCACTCACATTGCAAACCTCCTTAACACTTTTTCCTATGTGACATGCAGATGTAATCATAACCTTCTTGTGACCCAGTATAATTTTGGCATATGTGTAAAAATGTCTAAACACTTTTTTTTGTGCTGATAAAAAATCTTTTATTTTGATTCAGTGTCAGTGTTGTTGTGGTAACATTCTTCACTGTCCGAGTCCTTCAGATTAAACTGTGTAAATGCTTTCCATTTTCTTACACTCATCCTTCTTGCCTTGACAACAACAACACTCTAACAAATTATAGATGACTTGGGGATCTATTGTGAAGTATTTGAACTAGTCCCATAAAGAAGATGCAGTGGATCTGACAACATCTATGTACAAAGGAACAGTCAACATTTTGGCTTAAATCCTGTTTCTAAGTATGAAATCTTAGATTCCAGATCAGTCCTCTAAATTCAGATTTAGGTCAATGGAAGAGACTTGTTCATTTTTACCACTGGCATTAAGCATTTTGCCTCCAATTTTTGGTAATTTAAATATAACACTTCCATGTTATTTAATACATGGAAGTTACTGCAAAGAAAATAATTTCACCTAAAAGTACATGTGGCACCCATATTACAGCCGTTTAGGTAATAGAAATTCTCCCTTATGGAGATCACAAATCACTACCAAATAATCTGAGATACAGAATAAAAGTTCACTCTTTCCCAGAATTTACATGGGGGGGGGTGGTGGTGGGTAGGAGGATAAATCAAATGTGCGCATAGATGATGTGGCTTCATGTTCTGGAAAATCACAGTACTTCATGTTCTAGGAACAAATTAAACATCTCTCTTCTTCCCCCCCCCCCCCCATCCACCCACCCATGTATGATGGGGATTGCCTGTACAGTAATTTTCAGTAATACATTTAAATATAATGCTTGAACATACTAGTTTCTCTGCAATGTACACAATTCTTTTAAAAATAGTTAAAAACAGGGAGTAGTTGTTGAAGGTAGTGTTTCCTCATACTGCTTTCAAGTGTGAAGCCAATTAGCTTGCTCCCAATTGAAGGGAGAGAAGTTGGACTATCATTTCCTGCAGTGAGATTTTGGGGACTCGAGCACATTCACACAGCTTAAGACTTTTGTACGGTACTGTAGTAATTTGATGTATTGCACTGTACTGCAAAACAAAAAACAAATTTCATGAGATGGGTGATAATAAACCTGATTCTGATTATGGGTATCTATTATGGACTGGGAGTGGGAAGGGGGCAGGGAGAGGGGAATCATGGTTGGGAAAAGGGAACAGGAGAGAGGAGGGAGCAGGAAGCACCCTGGCAATCCTTCTCCGCATGTCCCACACCCTCCTGGGGCACTCCACCCTCGCCATTCCCAACATCCTTTACTCCCAGCAGATTTACAAACTCTCTCTGTGCTCCACGTTGACAAATGCAGTACTGTGCAAAAGTCTTAGGCACCCCAGCTATATATATGTACCCAATACTTTTGCATAATACTGTGTACACTACTTACTGTACTGCCTTTCCCGCATTTCTCCAGTCAGCTTTTCAACAACACCATCTATGTCCAAATCTGCTCCTCCTGTCCTTATCGCTTCACCTTAGATTGGGATCCCTTCCATCTTTTAAAATTCAATTTTAATTTTCACCCTCTCATTTAAAATTTTTATTGGCTTTCTTCCTCCCTGTCTCTGAAACTTTCTTAAACCTATAAGTGCCCTTGCTGCATGTACCCAGTTTCATCTGGCATTTTGTGTGCCTATTGCACCAAACCCCCATCCCTCTGCTGCAAGTCATCACTAACATTTGTGACTTGACATTTAATCTGTCAGCTATTTTTTCAAAGACTTTATGTCATATTTATGAATTTTAAAATTATATGTGCTATACTGAAGCATAATTGAAGAAAAAATGAAGAGGTTTATTCTATGTACTGGGACTTAGCAAAAGCACTTAGAAACATTGTTTATCATTCCATAAACATGTCAAAAAATATAAACTTAATATAATGTAAATATAAACATAAGCATCTGTCCTGCTGAATTCCTCCAGCATTTTGTGTATGTTGTCTTATATCATTGACATAATGAGAAGTCGAGAGGATTTGAACAGAAGAGTAGAGGAGTCTTGCCCAAATTACATGATCCTTAATGCAACTGCATCTGGATTCTTATGTACTATTCTGGCTTCACTGTCGAAGCATGTACGACAAAGATAGGAGCATGACAATGGTTCACCAAATTACTCTGTGAGGTGATATGTTTATTGTATGCAAACTAAATTAAAAGATGGTCAACTTTGCAGGTTGAGGTCCTCCTTTAGGATTGAATGTAGAGGGCAGAGAGCCAGCATAAAGGAATGAGAGGGAGAAGTGAGGCAGGTGATAGGTAGAAACAAATAAGGAGGGGATTGAGAGGCAGATGGAGGGAGGGGAGGATAGAGGTAGAGGCTAGAATGTGAAGTGGAGATAAAGTACAGATTCTGGAATTAGATAGGCAGGTGATTATAGACAGGCCTATGCATTCATGATTTTAATAAATTATCTCATTAAAATGGATAAAAAATGTTCAGAGATCTTGACAGGATAGGTGCAGTGTTTAACCTGGCTAAGGTGTGCAGAATAAGGGGTCACAGTCTCAAAAGTTTGGGTTATGTCATTCAAGTCAAAAGTGAAAACACATCTCTTCACTTGGTCCATGGAATTTCCTACAAAGGTGACACTGAGGTAATAGATTAGCCATTGAATGTTGAAGCAGGCACAAGTGGGCAAATGCTCTTAGGTTTATTTCTTACTGTAAATCCTTCAAACTTCATTGAAGTAATCATCCTTGGTATTCTCTGGATTGTGGGAAGTTTTTGTTACATTTTTGAACATGACTGAAATGATGTGTGACATTTTAAGCTGCAGCATAAATGAACCAGAAGTGCTTTCCCAAACATCACACACATTAGGAGTGCTCATGCAAATGTTTTGCATTGATTTCCCACCTGAAGGATTTCAGTAACATAGTTGGAGGTGAGATGTTTGCATAGAAACAAGCTCTTCTTGAGCTAGTCCCATTTGCCTGCATTTAGCCCATGACTCTCTCAATCTTTCCTATCCATGGACCTGTTCATATGTCTTAAACATTGTAATTATACTCACCTCTACCAATTCCTGTGGCAGGTTGTTCCATGTAGCCAGTGGGTCAGGCATCATCTGTAGAGACAGCATGGGGAAGCTTCCCCTTGAGTCCTCTTTTAAATCTTTCCGCCTTTCCCTTCTCACCTTGTACCTGCACCTTCCAGTTTTGGACTTCCCTACCCTGGGATAAAGAATGTGACAATACATTTCATCTGTGTTCTTCATGATTTTCTAAAACCACTCCGCCAGCCCCTTTCTGTCTGAGGAATGCAGACAAAACCTATCCAGAATCCCCCTCATAATTCAAACCTTCAAGTTCTGGTAGCATGCTAGTGAATCTATTCTGCACTCCCTCTAGCTTAATCACATCCTCCCTATAATATGGCAACCAGAAGCACACACAGTATTTCAGGTACAGTTAGGTTAATGTATTTCCAAGTTTAAATAATCACTGAACATTTTCCACTCCTGTCCTGCAAGTTCAAATTTTGGGTTATTTGAAATGGCTTGTTTCAATTTTTAACATATTCATGATGTTCTATTTTAGGCGAACAGAAAATGAGGTATCAGGGCCTGCTGGCAACAATTTAAATTTCTGTGAACAGTGCTATTGTTACATCTGTGATAAACTTGCTTCTGAGGTGGGTTATTTCTATCAGTTGCAGTTATTTTGTTAATTTTTACTTGTGTAATAATGTTAATTTTCTGTGTGTGAGAGAGAAAGTGAGACTGTTTCCTCTGAGTGATGTGTGGTGCGCATCACATTTCTCGCGTTATTTTTGACTCAAGGAGAATAGCTCTAAAATATCCAAATATCCAAAAATTAATCTGACAAGGAACAGCAAGTGGCTTTCAAATCTTGGGCTAAGGAAAGGAGTGATGAATGAACACATGTATACACCTCACTTTATGGGTCTCTGATGCTGTGTTCTTGAGTCTGATTAAAAAAGAGTTCATTTAGGGAGCATTAGAAATCTAAAAGCTGTTGAGTGGTCTAAATAGTCATTGAACAGAATATTCAAAATTCTGGAAGGATAACTTTCAACTCGAAGTTGCAGTAAGGCTGGCCCAGTAATCATACAGATATCTGAAATTTGGTGGAAATGGATGTTGAATAGAAATAGCATTTAATATGAATTATTCCACTGAACAGAAGGTAACTTTTCAGTTTTGTGACTGCTTTTCATACAAGGCTATCTTACTGCAATTTGCCTAGTATAGTAGAAATAGCAGCTGAGTTTTAAAAGTGAATGAAAGATTAACGATTAGCTTACTTTGTCATATGTATATTGCAACATCAAAATGTCCAGGGAAATGTGCCATTTTTGCATCAAATCAAATCAGTGAGGATTTTGCTGGGCAGCCTACAAGTATTGCCACCCTTCTGATGCCAACAAAGCATACTCACAACTCACAAACCCTAACCCATATGTCTTTGAAATGTGGGAGGAAACAGGAGCATTTGGAGAAAAGCCGCACAGTCACGGAGAGAATGTACAAACTCCTTATAGGCAGTGGCAGGAACTGAACCCCGACTGGTGAAATCTGGCACTGTAAAGCAGTTTGCTAATTGCTGCAAGACAACTTCACCCCACTGCAATTCACCTACTGCCGAGACAGATCCATGTCAGAGGCCACCTCTCTGGCCCTACGCTCATCAGAGGAGCATCTGGACAGTTTACTATTGTTTATTTCCTGTAGCTCCACCTTCAGTACTATAATTCCAAGCAAACTCATTCACAACCCCCGAGACCAGGGAGTCAACACTCGCGACAATTGTATCCTTGATTTCCTGACCAACAGACTGTAATCAGAAAGAATAAACAAAAACACTTCAGCCCTGGTTATTTTCAACAATGGTACCGTCAGAAGGCTGTGTCCTCAGCTCCATTCTCCCAATGCACCTGTGATTGGCTGGCCAGATTCTGCTGCCACTGTGAGGGGCTGTATCTCAAATGATGAGTCGGACTGCAGGAAAGATATTGACATGTTATCTGATAATAATATTATCATCAATGTCAGCAAAATAAAAGAGCTAAGAGTAAACATCAGCAATATCCCATCTGGTCCAATCACTTGGATGCCGCAGTCAAGAAAGTTCACCAGCACCTCTACTTCCTCAGAAGGCTAAAGAAATTTGGCTTTCTTTGACCCTTATCAGTTTTTATTGATACACCGTAGAATGCATCCTATTGAGATTCATCATGACTTGGTATGGCAACTGCTTTGCACATGACTGCAAGAAACTGCAGAGTTGTGGACAAGCTCATCACATCATGGAAACCTGCCTCTCCTCTGTGGACTCTATCTACACTTCTGGCTTCTTTGTTAAAGCAGCCAGCATAATCAAAGACACCCATCCGTGACACTCTTTCTTCTCTCCCTTCCCGTGGGTTAAAAACACATACCTGCAGGGTCAAGGATAGTTTCTATCCTGCTGTTATAAGATTATTAAATGTTTCCCTAGTATAAGATGGACTCTTGACCTCACAGTCTACCTGATTATAACCTTGTAGTTTATTATCTGCACTGCATGTTCTCTAGTTGTAGCACTTTATTCTGCACTGTCATTGTTTTGCTCAATGCACTGTTGTGATGAATTGATCGGTATGAATGGTGTGTAAATAAGTTTTTCACTGTAGCCCTGTGCATTCACAACAATAAACCTGTTTACCAATTTAAGTTTCACTAGAGTTACACTTTGTGAGGGGCCAGCATTATTTTTGTGCAGGGATCCCCCTGGAGTGATATTTTAGTGCACATAAATCCTAGAGCATTACCCGCAGAAGAACACCTGGACCTTTACAAGATGGCACACTCCGGCAAATTTCTGCCATTACAAGAAGCAGAGTTCATGAAGTGATTCATCACATAAGGTTCATGAATCATTACTTTGGAGAGAACATTCAGGGTGACTCTAGGGAAGCAACTAGGAGGGAAGGAGGGAGCAGTCATTCAGGAAGAGCTCTGCAAAGCTCGCAAGTTTTGATGGACTGAATTAATAATTGCTCTTCATGTAGATCAGTTGAACTTTAATTAATGAATGAATAGATTGACTCATAGCAGTCTGGATGAGTTTGGGCCACCTTTAAAACATTATCAAACTGGTCACAACCCTCAGACTAAGGTATGCTGAAGTGTATGAGGCTCATGCAATTACTTTTACATCTTAATACTAAAAAGCAAACAATATTCCAACAATATATTTTCATTTGTTTCCCTTCTCATTTCTGGCATTTTTCAAAGAATTTTTAAATTTTAGATGGTCATTTTTTGCACCTAATTTGCATTGAAATTATAAGTACTTCTGTTAAGTTGCTGCTTATAATTTGATGGGGTGCCCTTAACTTTGATCCTACTTACTAGTTTTTAAATCTTGCATGATGCAAAACTGATGTGATTTGGATTTTTTAATTAACGACGTATTCTCCTTTATACCCTTCTTTCCTATTAGTGCCAATACTGGAACGTTCCTTCAGCTTGTCATTGCAATGCTCACAATAAGAGTAAATACTGGAAAGCCCATCGAGATGTTGCACTAACAGGTGCACTCTCAATATTCAATTTTAATCTGGTTGACATTGACTCAGAGCTTCGACATGGAGGTAATTATGATAATACTTTGGAGTTTATTATCAACTTCAGTATACTCATGACATTACTTGGATAAACAACATAAACGTAAATTTTGTTTTCTCAAACCTATGATACTAACATTTTGTATTCGTGAAATAAATACAGTATTCTATTTGAGGCATATTTTTTGTTTGATGGATTATTTTAAGATAACAGCATTATTTAAATAACTTATAATTGTATGACTGAGTCCTGCAAAGCTGGCAAGTTTTGATGGACTGAATTAATAATTGCTCTTCATGTAGATCAGTTGAGCTTTGAAACAAATTCATTTTTATTGAAAATTTATGATATTGACAATTAATTAGTTATAATTAGATGAGGTGACTTAATTATAAGTTAATGCTAATGATGTTTTAAGCAGAACTGAAAGATTAAATATTACCAAACCGTTTGGCATTTAAAGTTTAACACATCAGTTTAATTAAATATGGACTTTGTTTTTGTTTTGCATGTGATAGAAAAGGCAATTAAAACAAAAAATAGGTAACATAGTTGAAGAGTGACATAATATGTCTTCAGGCAGCCATTTAGCTGATTCAAAGTTGTGGCTTATTTCACTGCCAAAGAATCAATTTATTTTTACAGACCCAAGAAAGATATTGTTATTGTACATATTAGTCACTGTCCAAGCACACAGGGCCCTGTCCACTGAGAACCAAGAACCAGAGTGAACTCATTGGAGACAATTAATGGCCCCTGGAAGGAATATTTCAAATACTTCCACAATCCTGACTATCCTTGACATCTATGTCCTGAGCAAACTACTTAGGCTGGCAAACTATTTAGACTGGTCTCGCTCCAAACAGCAGAGATTCTGTAAGTGTGACCATCTTCAAGAAAGGTTAAATATATGACTTGTTTAAACTGCCTTCTGTTTAACAGCTGTCTCACAGGAAAAGACTTTTCCCATGTCCTTCTCAAATGCTCCTCCTATTGGCCAAAGCACAGCTCTCCACGTCTGTGGATTCTGTCTGTTTGCTCCCTACGTTTTTGCTGCTGGACAAATTCAGTTGCCTACATTAAATTTGTCTCTATCTTGCACTTGCTCCACGACAGAATGTAAGTCGTGATGCCAACCATTGGGTCTACAACAGAATCAGTTGCCCCAACACTGTTCTCAATCCTTCTCTCTCACCACTGTTTTACCTTACCTCTAGTATATTTCCCATAGGAATGGAGCTAATTTTCAGAACTAATAGGAAAATGTTCAGGCTATAGTGATTACAGTTCAGAACCATGGTCATTTATAGAACTGCATTATATAAACGATGGTGGCATTTGCATGCACTCTATAAGGCAGAGTTCCAAGACACAGTCACTTTGAAGCATATGAAAGGATGGGCTTTATACTCAAGGTCTGTAAGACTGAAGTCCTTTTCCAACCTGCTCCTGTCATACCATTCTGCTTTCTAACACTGGTAGTTCACAACAAGACCTGGAAAACGTGGGCTCACGTCACATACCTTGGATCACATTTCTAGTGAAGGCCGATGTTGATGATCAACTTCACTGCTGCCTTCAGTGTGCATTGTGGATCTTGATTAGTTGAAGCAAACAGTATTTGATGATCAAGAACTCAGACCTGGCGTAATAGTCATGGTCTGTTGAGCACCATTGATCCTGAGTTCTGTATGCTGAGAACTACTGCAGCCACTGTGTGCTGGGATGAAGGGAGTGAATGTTAGGGGTAGCTGAAAGGGTGGCGGTCAAGACAACTGCTTATCCCGGATGGTGTAGGATCTCGTGAAAGTTGTTGGTGCTGCACTCCTCAATTCTCCAATGTGAATGGGTGAAAAGCTTGAAAAGCTTCTACAAGAAGGGTCAGAGCCGTCTCTATTTCCTGAGGAGACCGAGGTCCTTTAACATCTGCCGGACGACGCTGAGGATGTTCTATGAGTCTGTGGTGGCCAGTGCTATCATGTTTGCTGCTGTGTGCTGGGGCAGCAGTCTGAGGGTAGCAGACACCAACAGAATCAACGAACTCATTCGTAAGGCCAGTGATGTTGTGGAGATGGAACTGGACTCTCTGACGGTGGTGTCTGAAAAGAGGATGCTGTCCAAGTTGCATGCCATCTTGGTCAGTGTGTCCCATCCACTACATAATGTACTGGTTAGGCACAGGAGTACATTCAGCCAGAGACTCATTCCACCGAGATGCAGCACAGAGCGTCATAGGAAGTCATTCCTGCCTGTAGCCATCAAACTTTACAACTCCTCCCTTGGAGGGTCAGACACCCTGAGCCAATAGGCTGGTCCTGGACTTATTTCATAATTTACTGGCATAATTTACATATTACTATTTAACTATTTATGGTTCTATTACTATTTATTATTTATGGTGCAACTGTAACGAAAACCGATTTCCCCCGGGATCAATAAAGTATGACTATGACTATATGTCAGATGGTAAACCAGCCAAGGCAGAATACCCAGCCTCTCACCTATTCTTATAGCCACATTATTTATGTGATAGCTTTGGTTGAGTTTCTGGTCATTGGCAACACCCAGGATATTGATGGAGTGAGACTTAGCATTGGTAGCGTCATTGAGCATTAAGGTTAGATGCCTACATAGCCGGCAAGCATTCCATATTGTCAAATTGATGCCAGTGTTGTAACTGTACTGGAACAGCACGGTTAAGGGGCAGCTACTACTGGAGTGTTGTGCAGTGAATCATGTTGGCAGGGGACTCTTTTCTGACAGTGGGGATCTCAGGAGGAAACAGATAGGTCTTTTTGTACTGCAGGCTGAATGTAATTGTGAATGTTTCAGCTGTGTGTAGTTGAATGACAATTAAATTTGAATTGAATGATTTTATGATGTTACAAAATCACAATTTTGAATTGCAGCTGGTGAAGTACAATTTAACTAGTGACAATGGGGTTACACTTATGGGTGAAATTTTGGGTGGGAAAACAGTTTTAATCATTAAGCTTACTTGTTAGTTTGTGATAATGAAAATCCGTTTGGGTCTGTTGTTGAAACCATTCAGCCATATAGAACATAAAATGCTATTCAAAGTATGAGTTTTGTCTCCATACAGGCAGTCACAAAACAAAGACACCCAATAGAATTCATTTTTTAAAAAGACAAAACACCCAATGTGCAGGCAAAAAAAAGACATTGTGCAAGCAATAAAAGTGAGCAAATAACATCCAGAACTGAAGTTAACGAAAGTGAGTACACAGCTACGAAGCTAGTCACAGTAGATCCAGGAACCTGTTAGTTGCAGGCCGCAGCCTCAGTTCAACACAGAGACGAGTAAGCCTTGCAGAGGAGAGAGCTGAACATCATTCCTCGCCTTGTCCCTCAACACCCTAACCTTTCTGATCTGACCCAGTGCTGAAATTGGCTAAACAGGTCAGCAGGTCGATCCTCACTCTCGAACCTGGGTTCTGCTGCTTTGATACGCTTGTGGGCCCAGAACCTGCTGCCTCAATTCGACCCATACCTGCCTGGTGCTTAAATCAATCAAACCTGGGTTCTGCCGCTTCAACTCTACCTCACCTCAGTTCTGCTGCTTCGAATCACCTCCAACTCTGCTCCAGCAGCAAACATTGGCTTGATGCCTGCTCTTGGACCTGGGTTCTGCCACCTCAATTCGGCTCATACGTACCAAGCCACAGCTATCCTGCACCTTCAGGACTTCACACTGTAAAAATGCCAGGTTGTGCAGGCGATTCAAAAGCTCGACTCCGAAAGGGAAGTTACAGGCTATAAATTGCAGCGATCATTTTTGAGGAAAAAGTGTAATGAATGAAATAGTTAATAGTTTATTAGCTGCCAGGCTTCACAAGCGCCATCTTAAACAGGAATCATCAAACAACTCTGACATGCAGTAGGATTTACAGTTACAGCAGCTCTTTTGCTTTGTAATTCAACTGTCTCTGCCTTTTGCATTTCCAAAACACTTCAGTAGTTAACTTGGATGTTTGGTGGCTGTTTATTATTGTATTGTAAATAATATAGATTTGTGTATAGTTAGAGGAAACACAATTCTCTTGCTGTCTTTGGCGTACGTTTACGGAATCTGTGGTTGTTTCATGATTGTTGGATTCTCAGTCATAGAATAGTACTGCACAGGAACAAGCCCTCCATTCCAGGATACTGGGCTGAACAATTAAATTAGTAATCAAATAGCCAATCTAATTAATCCCCTCTGCCTACACAATGTCCATATCTTTCCATGCTCCTAACATTCATGTGCCTATCTAAATGTCTAGAGTTGACATGTTTTCACTTTGGAAATAGGCAAAGTCCTGAAAACACCAGTCTTTGTACAAAATTGTTTACTCTCTCACTTTCTACAACTTTCAGGAAATAGATGCTGAACTCAATATTAGTTTATGTTACTGAAATTTCTGTATAAAATTATCTGTCTAATGCATACTTTTAATTCCTTTACAGGTGCTTTATTGCAAAAGTTTTGTTTAGAACTTGCTTTGGAATATAATAAATATTTGATGGGAATAACAACCTCGAGGAGTTCCTTGATTCCGTGCATTTGTACTTGTCACAGTCAATTGAAAATGTTTTGTGAAGTATGCCAGGTGAACCACGTGGAAATCCGACTCTACAGGTAGGACAAATACATAACTAAAACTCAGAAATGTTTGGAGTAGGTTTGAAGAAGTATTTTCGGGTACACTTAAACTAGGTTTGCTAATGTAGTACTGTCCGAATTATACACCATTTTGAACATGCTGACTTTTAGGAGACTATTGGTACAGAAGTTATTCCTTGTGTGCTATTAATTCGTTAAGCACATCATTAAAATTTGTTCTCTTTCCATATCTGTTAGAGTAATGGAGTAGTACAGTACAGAAACAGGCCTTTTGGCCTGACTCATCAATGCTGACCAAGACGGTAATCGAAGCTAGTCCTATTTGGATATTGTAGAAGAGATATAAGGCCCAGTACAACCAGGCTTCATTGGACAGTCCAGTGACTGTCCACTTGACAAATGCTCAAATCCCTGGAGAAAGGGTATGAATCCCACAACCAGAGCTGACTCAGTCATTTGAAGGGCAGGGCTAGACTGAATGGTCTTTCTGCCAGCCCAGCACATCAGATAACTTGTTCCATCCAGACTAACATTGATGTTTGTGGACCTTGTGCACCAATTGACCATTTATTTGCTTGATAACTATTACTCTTCTGGGCATAAAGATATACAGTGTCAAAAAAAGCCAAGTTAAATCCACCTTGATTCAATGTTGTAAAAGAATAAAATATGAAAACTTCCAAGGAGGGTGAAGACTTTTTGTAAGCACTGTACATTGCTCTTCCTATATCATGCATATTATTTCTACATCACTCTTTTTGTACATCCTCTTTCTGCCACAAAGTTCCATTCTCTCTTAGCCTTGGTACAACTTCAGGGGGAAAAAAAAGGGCATATACTTTAAAACCCTGAAAACCAGCAACTGTCTGGGATGGCAAGGTTGCACATTTGAAATAAACTGTAGAGGCTGCAGACTTCCCAAGTATTAATCGCCAACGGGCCACTATTTCCAAAGCAGCACAAGGCAACTCTGTTATCTGGATGGTGAAAAGGATGAGTAGTTTCAAGATCCTGCACTTCAGCATCTCACGGGTTCAAAAAAAGCTGCAGAGGGTTGCAGACTCTGCCAGTTCCACCTCGAGCACTAGCCTCCCCACCATCGAGGACATCTTCAGAAGGTGGTATCTATCATTAAGGGTCCTCACCATCCGGGAAGTGCCCTCTTCTCACTGCTACCATCAGGGAGGAGGTAGGACCCTGATGACCCACTCGCGTTTTAGGAAAAGCGTCTTCATCAGATTTCTGAACAGTCCATGAACCCATGAATACAAGCTGACTATTGGCACTGTTTATTTATTTATTGTAATTTATAGAAATTGTTATACTGTCCCGCTACCAGAAAACAACAAAGTTCATGACTTATTTCAGTGACGATGAACCTGATTTTGATTCTTGACAATTTGGATTTTAAACATAATGAGTGGTGTAGGATTAGAGCTGAGAGCTAAAATGAAGGAGATCAGTTATGGCAGTTGGAGTTGTCTAGAGGCAGAAATAAAATTAATGACAAAAATCGAATACATTTGCAAAGGAGATGAAGTACCTGAGTACATTTTCTTTTCAGATAAGTGGTTTAGTAAGATATGGGAATATCCAGAGATGGTCTGTGCATGCATCTGACAGGTACAACATAAGGCAGAGGGGCCTGCATCTTACAGTTTTAGAATGTGTTAAATGCTTTATTTCCATTGAATTATTAGACATAATAAATACTAAGTTTAGTACAAATTTAGTTTAAAGCGAGGTTGTATTGATTGTCTTCTATGTAATTCTGCCAAGATAAGGTCCTGCAAAGAATGCTTGGACAACTTAGAGTGATGGTAATATCTAAGCTGTATCTGAAATTTGCGGCAAGAATGCAATCTAGGTGACATTTAATTCAGTATACATTTGTTTGCAAAAGATGTTAGACCAATACTATTTCCCTGTTTCATCCAAAGGAGAGCTAGAAGATTTTATGGTTTCCTAATTAAAGTTTATCCAATTATTAATACCATTTATAAATAGATCAGCAAGAAATTGGTTTCATGCTATATTTTTTTGTTTGAAATTGTTGTGACCATCCTTAATTTTGGTTGGCTATGCAGTACTTTGGGCTGCTATGTTTGTGAAAAATAGAAGTTGTTGAAATAAGCCTTTCTGATGAGGTCTTGAAATTAAGTGACATGACCTGATTGTTCTCTTGTGCAAAGGCCAGAATACCAGTGAAATAGAGCATTCTATTGTGACAAGTAGAATGCTTTATTTAGCCCGTGAACAGGCAATGCTGCTAGTTATTGTGAATGTACATGGTAACTATGGAAGTTATTATGTATGTAGCTGTGAAATGAACTGTGGCTAAGAGCCAGTAATAACACATTAAGTTTGTGCATTTTCTGGATGTTAGTTAACTCAGTCAAAGTTAAATTAGACTTTCTAATTTGGCCTTCATGATGCTTGCCAGTTAAAGTGGTCCCTTTAAACTGAACTGCTTTGTCAATATAATAATTCCCCCCTTTTCCCTTCAACTTTTGGCATTCTCCTGCATTTTCTTTTTTTGTCTTGTTGTGGTGCTAACAGCGTAGTAGAGAGCATCTGAGTCACAATATGTGCTGATATATTCATAGACTCCTACAGCAAGGAAACAGCTCCTTCTGCCTAGCTGCCCATGCTGACCAAGATTCCCATCCAAGCTAGTGTCACTTGTGTGCATTTAACCCATACCCTTCTTCATCTTTCATATCCATGTACCAGTTCAATAGCTGTTATTGTGCCTGCCTTAATCCACTGTGTTATTTTACAAAACTATAGTTGCCCATCAAGTTCCAGTTAAATCTTTTCTCTCTCTTCTTAACCCTATTCCCTTTACTTCTTGATTTCCCCATCCCTGGGAGATTAGGACTGATTCACCCTATCTGTGCCTGTCATGATTTTATACACCTCTATAAGATCACCTCTCAGTCTCTCTCAAGGAATGAAGTCCTAGCCTATTCCACCTTTCCCTCTAATTTAGGCCTTCAAGTGCTGGCAAGTATTTTTCTGCACTCTTTCAAACTTAATAGCACATTTCCCTGTAGCAGAGGGAGCAAAACTGAATGCAGTACCCCAAAATAAGGCCTCACCAGTGTGTCTTATGTTGTCGCGTGAACAAAGTCAAGAGAAATACTGGTAGATATGAAAGAGACTCTTTATTTGACAAAATGAAACAGAGCAGGTAGCATATTGAGACCCCTTTTGGAGTTAAAAGGCCTGCCTGACCCGACACTACACAACATTTTATGTGCTAAAGATCAGAGGACAATTCCATATTTACAATGCATCCACAATGCTTTCTTGGATCTGTACACAAACTTCACACCTCCCTCTTCGCACCAACGCCACAGACATCTGAATGAATTGTAATCGGCATGGGCTGGTCTTCCAACTAACTGTGGTTCATGGTTCTTGGGAGCCCATTGTTCAGAGCTGCATTTTGGATGTAATCCACAGTTCTTATTCCCATCTGAAGACTGGTGGCTGAGGTCAGTTGCTGAAGTTATTTGCCATATGTGCAAACCCCAAAAAATAATCTTAACTTATCCCAACTTCTGTACTCAAATGCTCTGATTGATATTTTTATTGTCATCTGCAAACTCATGCTGATGTGGACCACAAATGATAATGGGCCCAGCACTGACTCCTGAGACTCGCCACTTGGTTTGGCCAATCCATGAAACAGCCTTCCACCATTTCTCTTTGCTTCTTATCAAACCAATTGTTTATCCAATTCTCCTTGGATTCTATGTGTTCTAATTACTGTTGACTATTTGCAGGGGCCTATAGTACAATTTCAACAAGGTGATCATCCCCTTCTTCATTTTCACCTAGATATCCGAATGATATCAATATTCCCCCTATATTTAGTTACACATTTTTTAAAAACGTGTATGTTTAGATATGAATGTGTACACCACATTGACTATTTGTATACTTGATGTTTTGCAACAATATTGATTCATGTTGCTTGCAGTGGTTGAATGGAAAATGAAATACAAGATGTGAAATCCAAAGTGCCATTGATATGGTATGAAGACAGAATTCGACTTATTTTGGTAGCTCCTAATACACCATAGATATGTTTTAATGTTGCTTTCAATAGGATCTCAATTATTTCCTGGATTAAAATTTTCCATTGATAGTTTGATTTTTTTTTTGGCTACAGAAGATCATGATCCTTAGAGACCAGGAATTTTCCAGGTTTGATCTCAACTGCTGCTCTAGTTAATGATAAATTGTTACAATTATGTTACAATGTGCTCAAGAGCTGCCAATAAGAGGAAAACTTAGAATTGCTATGTGACTTTGGTTGGAAAACACTGACCTCCGCTGGTGGTATCTGTGCATAATTGTTGAGAATGCTGTTACCAGATGCTCTAAGGAATTATTAAGTTGTGTAACCAAGGAGTCTTAAGACTGTGTAATTATACCTTTAGAGGTGGAGAGATTTTTTTTTCCTTAAGAAAAAGTCTTGACACAATAATGCAAGGCTAATTAATATGCTTCAATTGTCCAAGCATTTACAGAGCAACACTTCATATTCTAGCAGTCTAAACAATATTCTTTCAGTACTACATATTGTCAATTGGTCTAATTAGACTGAATTTACCAGAATGTACATTCTGCTGAACTTATCCTAACTAATTCAATTGCCAAAATATATGTAGCGTTGAAAATATATTGGTTAGACTGCTAGGCTATAAACTGGTGCTTTGGATGCACTTGGATAACTGAAGTATGTGCTAAAGTGCAAATATGTTATTGCCAGTAATTTAATAGTTATTTGTTTCAGTGAGTGAACAGTGTTTAACTGATCTTGTGCAGTAAAGAAGTCAGAATTATTATGCCAAAGTAGCATTTATCTCAGCCTATAAAGACATGTGCAAGGTTCACTTAAAATACATACATAATGGAATGAAAATGAAGGGTTCCATTACATTATTCCTGAAACTTAAGTTTTTTTTATCCCATAAGATGTTGAAAAGTTGTAGTTGGAGTTTAGTGCTTACCAAGTATTTGTAAATTCCATTTTTCCAATTTAGATGTGATGATTCCAACATGGAACATGTCTGAAAGATTAGTTGCTATTCTAAAATATACCTTCAACATGTTTACTTGTGGATTTTGCCAACCTATTGTTGCATCTTCCAAGATTCTGTGTTGGATACATTTTTTCTTTATTTTTGTAGCAATGCTATATCTCAAGTGGACGTGATTGAATTTTCTTTTAATTAAGTTCTTCCCTGTACACTGCATTAATGTTTATTAGATGTCTTAAATACATTGTTTAAATTTTCTGACAGAATATTGTTTTATGTGCAATTTGACTACCTTTGTCTAATATTAGTCCTTTCTTTTAGTTATACACCGGTGTTTAATATGGTGCTCAACTTTCTGAAGCAGGCAGAGAAGGAGAAGCCAAAAGCAGCTGCCATTATGATGATCGGTGTGGCAAAAGAAATTCTTCTTCATAAACAACATCCACAGTTGGGTATTTTGTTTGGTTGTAAACATTTGAGAATATAAGCTTGCTCTACCTTTATAAAATACACTTGCTAAGATTTGTGGACCATTTGTTCCATAATTTTGTCTTCTACTGTGCAGCTATTCCATAGTGGTGAAAACAAAGGTTTTGTTTTGCAAACTTCTGTGTCAGGAATTGTCAATGCCAAATCTGGGGTATGATTTCATTTGCTGCCCAGTGACCTATACAAGTACTAATTACCTACTATTGAGACCATTTAGTAGATAGATAATAATTTGTTATTTCAACGTAAGTACCCTAATAGCCACTCCTGTCCTACTTCTGCAACAGTTACAGGCACTTGCTAGGTAGCAATTCTTTTTTGTTCTCTTCTAACAGTCATATTATTCCTACTAATGCCTGGTTGATGCAAAAAAGAATCTGGGACTTCCTGGGTGTCTCCATCTGATCACTACACATGGATAAACATACTGAACTTTTCAGCTACTTTATTAAAATCTGCTCTGTTACACATAGGAATAAATAAATAATCTAGGTTTATTTCTTCTGTTTAAAGTTGAGAATTCAGTATTGTTTTTTTCTTTTGGGAAATAAAACAAATATAAAGTGATGAATCAAGCAATATACAACCTCCAGAAATTCCTAATTCTGAATCTAACTAATAATTCAAAATTGAGGAGTTTACCATAACTATTGATATGATTTTCAATCTACGATTCTACAACTTGAATTGAGATCTAAAATTTTGACAAACTTCCATTGAAGTGTAGTAGAGAGTGTATTGACTGGTTGCATTGCAGCCTGGTATGGAAACACCAATGCCTTTGAAGAGAAAATCTTCCAAAAAGTATTGGATTTGGCCCAGTGCGTTATGGGTAAAGCCCTCCCAACCGCTGAGCAGATCTACATGAAACGCTGTTATAGGAAAGCAGCATCCATCATCTGGAATCCCTTCCACACAGAAAGGAGATAGAAGGGCCTCAGGTTCAGAGCAACTACTACCTCTCAACCATCAGGCTCTTGAACAAAAGGGGATAACTATATTCAACTTCAATTATTCCATTATTGAAATGTTCCCACAACCAATGAACTCACTTTCAAGGACATTTTGTCTCATGCTTTCATATTTATTGCTATTTATTTGTATTTGCATTTGCACAGTTTGTTGTCTACTGCATTCTGGTTGAACTTTCATTGACCCTGTTTTTAGTTGCTATTCTACAGAATTGTTGAGTATTCCCACAAGAAAATGGTGACATATATGTACTTGGATAATAAAATTTACTTTGAAATTTGAATTCCAGTATGTACAGAATATGTGTTGAGAATTGCTAACTTCACATCAAAAATTGCTGTATGATATTAATATGTAAATACATATGTCATCAAGCTACTGACATCATTTTAGTTACTTATTCTACTCTGCACTGGATAGTGGATCTTTTCTAATGCTACTTGACCAATTTCCCATTTTATTTTGCCTATATAGCACTATCATTGGTTATGAGCTCCAATTCCCGCAAAAAAAAACATTCAAATTATATCTATATAAATGTATCTAGAATAGAGTTTAATTTTCCAGTTGCCCAATTCATCAATTTTATTTTAATAGGGAAGTTTTCAATAAAAGTGATCAAACCGCGACTCCTAGCCAGGCTGTACCAATATTTATGCACAGGTAAGATCTGTACAGTGTTTACGTTTGTTTTTATGTTACATTTCCTTGTAGTGTTCTATAATAATTCAGGTTTATCAGCCTCTGGTAATTGATTTCTTATTGTCATATGTACCAATGCACAGTGAAAGGTTTTGTTCTTACAAATTGTTGATTTCGCATACACTTTTATGACGTGAAACAAACCGAAAATTCTGGAAATATTCAGCATGTCAGACCCTTCAAAAGGTGGAAGGTATTCAACCTGAAATATTAAGTTTGTCTTTCCACAGATGAGTGTTCCCAATATTTTCAGTTTTCAGGTTTCCGGTATGTAGAACATAGAACATAGAAATCTGCAGCACATTACAGGCCCTTCGCCCCATAGTGTTGTGCCGATTTATTTTAGAAACTACCTAGAATTACCCTACCACATAGCCCTCTATTTTTCTAAGCTCCATGTACCTACCTAAGATTCTCTTAAAAGGCCATATTGTATTCACTTCCACCACCGTCGCCAGCAGTGCATTCACGCACCCACCACTTTCTGTCTGAAAAAGTTACCCCTGATATCCCCTCTATACTTACTTTAAGCACCTTAAAACTATGCCCCCTCGTAATGTTAGCCATTTCCACCCTGGGAAAAAGCCTCTGGTTATCCACACGATCAATACCTCTCATCATCTTATACACCTCTATCAGGTCACCTCTCATCCTCCATCACTCCATGGAGAAAAGACCAAGTTCACTCAACCTATTCTCATAAGGCATGCTCCACAATCCAGACAACATCCTTGTAAATTTCTCCTACACTCTTTCTGTAATATCCACATCCTTCCTGTCCTGAGATGACCAGAACTGAACACAGTACTCCAAGTGGGTCTGACCATAGCTGTAACATTACCTTACGGTTCTTGAACTCAATCCCACAGTTGATGAATACATTTGGAGTGTTAATTTATATTTTATATAGTGGCTGACTTTTTTTTGGCATTTATTCATTTAAATTCCAGTAAATTTTTTTTGTGCAACCTTAGCAAGGAATAATTGCAAATATGTAGAAGTTTTGTGCTTTTAATGGTTATTATCTCCTTCAATAAAACATAGCAAAAGACTTTCAAGTCATCATGATGTCTAACGGCTCATATTATTTTATTAGGCCAATTGAATCTTGCTTGTAGTCTATTTTAAGTTCTTTTACTATTTGCTTGTTTCACCTTTGTTCTTCATAGAGTTTATTTCTTTCTTTTTGGGGTATAATTCCAGATGTGGTTGTTTGAAGCCTCTTATTTTTTAGGTTCTTTAGATAGTTAATGCAGCTAAAGTGTTTGAGGGCAATCATAATGGAATCTGTTCTTCATGTAAAATCCATACAAATCTACTTCTAAGCACCCTTTTCTGGATATCAGTTGGATTTCAGAGTTGAGCTCATTATTTATTGGTTCCCATTTGGCACTGAAATTACTGAATCACCTAGGCCATGACAAGTTACAGCACAGACACGTATCAAATGTGGGGATTTGATATGATTTGCTTCCAGTTTAGAAAACTGTTCAAATTAAAAAAGGGTGTATGATGAGTCATAATTAAAAGATTGAATTTTTAAAAATCATAAGAACAGAAACATCTTTACACTTGTGAGATTACAAAACGTCCCCATTTTATGCTTGTGTACTTTTATTTTGAGGTCAGTAGATGGGGAGGGTGGTCTGTTATTTCTAGCTGTTTGAATTTTGTGGCAGCTGTTAGAGGCAGCTATTCAGGTCATCGCTAATTCTTTTAAAATGCTGTCTATTTGGTTCCACTCCCCTTTTGTTCACAGAGAAATTAAAGTTACCTTTTGAATCATAATTTGGAAATTAATGCTAAATCATAAGAATACACAGTAAAAACTGATTTAGTTTTCTGGGCTCCTGTTTATGTTACAAATATGTTACTGGTTCGCTATCAGCTACCTGTCAAGAGATATTAATGCTTTATTTCTCCTTTTCAGAACTTCTCATCATTTTGAAGACCTGTTATTAAATGTTGTATTTCCTGCTCTATACTAGATTCTCTGCTTTTTCCTCCCTCATATATGCACATGAAGCATGCATACGTTTCTATTTACAAAAGCAAGTGTAAAACAAAATCTAGTATATGAGCCCGGGGATTGGGATCAGGCTATTGAGGGAAGAAAAGTACATTTGAAACTTTCTGTGAGAAATCTGAATGCAACTGGTCAGATGATCCCAAGGTTGTACTTGTTTATCAGTGTTAAACAGCATTATGATGATGCACATTGCTGAGCATTTTATTTTTGTTTTACAGAATCACCAGTGAGCTGCAGAGAATGCTTGTATTGAGTGATTTCCCTCCTTATTTATTTAACAAGTTGAAAACCTTCTATAAAGCGCTTCCACTTCCTTCTTATTGCTATATCTTTACTAATTGGTAAGTGCTTCTATTACATATCTGGAACATTAATGTTATATATTTTATGATAATTTTCTTTATTGATGTAGGTTCTATACGCTGCTTTCTGATTTAGAAGGATGATATGAAAATAATCTAGCATTTGTCTTCCATTAATATTTTTAAAGTCTCAATGTGCTGTCATGGGAGGATCCATTCCTGACTTCTATTCTCAGAGGTCAAAATATCACTGGGCAACGACAAAAGAAAGGGAAAAAAGAAACATTATGGGAAGACTTCCCCGTTGTGCTTGCGCGCGTGGAAAGGATGGAAGCAAGAGAAGAGTAGGTTTCTTTCAGTTAAGTTCCAGGTGACAACACTCAATTGCAATGTGTGTGATCTCTTGTAACCGATGGGTTTTCAATTTAATCTTTACAAGTATTATATCTTTTGCATTCCACTTGTAAATAATTTATAAAATATGTAGTGCCTGATTGTATTCATCGAGAATAGCCAGTTGTAGAATGTGGGTACTCACCTCTAACATCAACTGTACATGATAAGTAGAAATGTGGGAGTGTAGGTGGAAGTCAGGTGTTGCCTCACTTCTGTACCAAGTCCAGTGTCCTGAACTGAAAAGTTCACACCTGAACTCTCAGCTTTACCCTAGCTATGGTATAGGCAGATGATTTAAGTAATCTGAATGGAATCGCTGATCCTGATTTTATGAAATTAGTTGCAAGCAAGTGGTTTCAGTTTCTTTATTGCATATTTTCTTTCTTGTTCAGTTGTATCAACTTAGGTATTTCAGGTAAATTTATTATCCCTTCCTCTACCCATTTTCCTCAACAATACCAAACAAAGTGCAGTGGGTCACGCGGTGGAAAAACTTAGGGCAGTGGATCCTGACAACCTGGGAAAGTCCTAATAATTTGATAGGTGGGAAAGGACATTTTAAAACTTGTATTATTTATTCCCAATTAGTTATATTTAGTTGAACTGTTTTTAAAAGTTTGTTTAAAAAGACCTTTAATGGATGAATGGCATGAAGAGATATGAATAGGATGAAGAGGCGAAGAGCTTTTATGTAACAGGTTTCAACCATTACATATCAATTCAATCAGCAAGTGAGCAATTTATATTTTTCTGAAAAAGATGAGTAACATTATTAATTATGCAACAGCATAGTTAGTTGCTTCATAATATGTTGGATAATATCAGCCATCTTCTAAACTTGCCATGTTACTGAAGATTTCATAGCGATTTATCTCCATGGTTTCATATACTTTGTATAAACTGAGACCTAACTAGTTTAAATATTTTTCAGGTACAGAGAGTTGGTCCGATACCTACGAGTGATAAAATGCAATGATACCATAAAGTTAGTATACACATTTTCTCATTCAGCATGTTAATAGTTTTTTAATTGTTAAACAGCTTTCCACAATATACATCACTGGTTATGGTGTCATTTAAAGGATCTTAACAGAGTGCAAGTGTTGAACTGATTGTTCCTCTTTTTAATTAGGCTGCGAGCTCTACAAGATAAAGTTCCATTCTACTTTTGCAAGTATGGAGATTTTAATTCAGCTGCACAATCATTTCATCTAAATACCAGTCTTTCATGCTGCATAGCCTGCCGTTTAACACCTTTCCAGTACAAGATATACTTAAAAATTCTCAGGACTGGAACTGTTCCTGCTGGTTGTGAACTTTCAGAAGAACGACAATGGGTACTTGTTGAAGGTCAGTTTCTGGTTTCTAATACAGTAAAGCAATGTGCTTCTGCATAATTCATTTGCTCTATTTTTAGTGCTTTATATGTGTTTTTATTAAGTTTTATTCCAGTAGGCCTCCCATTATCACATTTTCCCCTTTTTCCTCTACCAAAAATTGTAGTATATAGTTTTGAGAATTCTAGTCACTCTTCAGTACAGATGTAGGCAATTGGCTCACCATTAGTACATGGGTCAGTTTTGTGTAATATCCTACCTGCAAACTTTTCCAGTAAGCTCCATGAATTGGTGCAGGAATGGCGACAATTTTTGTTTTCTGTTTGTTGAGTGTCACCCTCTCCTCAAAGTTCTGATACCATATAATAACACCTCCAAATCTGAAATGAACATATTTAACTTTGCTCACCTTTTACCATGAGATAAGCAAAGTTAGTATTTAATCTTTTTTACACTGATTTGATTTCACACATGGAGTGTGCTTATTAATCAAGGAATGTGTAGATCTTTACATTACCAGAATCAAACCAATATCACCAGCATATGTTGTGAAATTTGTTGTTAATGTGGTAGCAGTACATTGTAATACATAATAAAATCTGTGAATTACAGTGTTCCGATGGCAGAGGGGTAGAAGCTGTTCCTGAATGGTTGAGTTGTGTGCCTTCGGGCTGCTCTACTTCCTCCTTGATGGTAGCAATGAAAAGCGGGTGTGTTTTGTTTGATGGGGTCCTTAATGGTGGATGCTGCCTTTTTGAGGCATTGCCTTTTGAAGGTGTCCTTGATGCCGGGGAGGCTAGTGCCCATGACGGAGCAGACTGAATTCACAACTTTCTGCGGCTTATTTCAATCCTGTGTGGTGCCCCTGCCCCCCATATCAGACGGTGATGCGGCCAATTAGAATACCCTCAGTGGTACGTCTAGAAATGTGTGAGTGACATACTAATTCTTCTCAATGAAATATAGTCTTTGTAACTGTATTGATATTTTGGACCCAGGATAGATCCTCAGAGATGTTGACACCCAGGATCTTGAAATTGCTTACTTTTTCCACTTCTGATCTCTCTGAGGTCTTGTGTATGTTCTCTCATCTTACTCTTTCTGAAGTCCTCAATTAGTTCTTTGGTCTTACTGGTGTTGAGTGCAAGGTTGTTGCTGTGACACCACTCAACTAACTGATGTATCTCGCTCCTGTACGCCTTCTCATCACTATCTGAAACTCTGCTAACAATAGCAAATTTATAGATGGCATTTGAGCTGTGCCTAGCCACACAGTTATGGGTGTAGAGAGAATGCAGTGGGCTAAGTACACGTGCTTGAGGTGCACCAACGTTGATTATCAGCCAAGTGGAGGTGTTAATTCTGATCCACACTGACTGATCTTAAGGTGAGGAAGTCAAGGACCCAGTTGCAGGTTTTGGAACTTCTTGGTCAGATTTTTTGGAATGATTGTGTTAAACGCTGAGCTGCAATCAATAAACAGCAGCCTGACATAAGTATTAGTGTTGTCCAGGTGATCCAAGGCCACATAAAGAGCCAGTGAGATTGGATCTGCTTTAGACCTATTGCAGTGACAGGCAAATTGCCATGCGTCTGAGACCTTGCTGAGACAGGAGTTGATTCTAGCCATAACCTACTTCTAAAAGCCCTTCATCACTGTAGATGTGAGTGCTACTGGATAATGGTCTTTAAGGCAGCTCAGCCTGCTCTTCTTGGGGACTGGTATGATTGTGGCCCTTTTGAAGCAGGTGAGAAGTTCTGACTGTAGGAATGAGAGATTCAGAATGTCTGAACACACCTTGCGAGGGTTCACCCTCTTGAAAGACAGTCTGACATCAGCCTCCGAGAGATCATGGGGTCACTGGATGCTGAAGGTTTTATTCTTCCTTTCAAGGCATGCATAAAAGGCGTTGAGTTCATTTGGGAGTGAAGCTTCACGGCTATTCATGAAGTTAAGTTTCGCTTTGTGGGAAGTAATGGCCTGCAAATCCTGCCAGAGCTGGTGTGTATCTGATTCCGCCTCTAATTTTGTTCGGAATTGCTCCTTTGTTCTTGAGATAGCCCTCCATAATTTGTACTTGGCCTTCTTGGCTAGTCCTGGATCACCAGACTTGAATGCCACAGATCTAGCCCTCAGCAGACAACGAAACTCCTGGTTTATCCACGGCTTTTGATTCAGGTATGTACAGTATGTTCTGGTAGGCACACACTCATGCACACAGGTTTTAATGAAGTCAGTGACAACAATGATGTACTCATTCAGATTCAAGGATGAATCCCTGAGTACTGTCCAGTCCATCGACTCAAAGCAGTGCTCCTGTGCCTTCCTTGTCGATATCCTTGCTCCTCAGTACTGGTGCTTCTGCCTATAGTCAGAATAGAATTACAGTCAAGTGATCAGACTTTCAATATGGCTATGGGATGGCATGGTAAAATGATGGTAGAATAAGTGATCCTGTGTGTTGACCCATCTGGTTTCACAAGTGATGTGTTGGTAATAGTTGTTTAAGGACTTTTTCAAGTTGTCCTGGTTAAAATCCCCCAAAATGATGGGAAG
Organism: Mobula hypostoma; assembly: GCF_963921235.1. Lineage (NCBI taxonomy): Eukaryota > Metazoa > Chordata > Chondrichthyes > Myliobatiformes > Myliobatidae > Mobula > Mobula hypostoma. The sequence continues at coordinate 110,881,949 of NC_086105.1, read as the reverse complement.
GCATCAGAGTTCGCTGTTTCATGCCTGTTGATTATGACGCTTAGTTTGTCTAGAATCTGTTTGACATTGGCCTGAGGTGGAATGTACACCACTACCAAAATAATGGCTGAAAATCCCTACGGTAGGTAAAATGGATGACACTTGATTATGAGATGTTCCATGTCAGGTCAGCAGGACTGGGACAGCACCACCATGTTTGTACACCACAAGGAATTGAACATAAAGCATACTCCACCTCCTCTACCGTTGAAAGTCTCAGCAGTCCTATTTTGGCAATGAATTGTGAAGCTAGCAAGGTGTATCACTGCGTCTGGAGTGGCGGGAGATATCCAAGTATCCGCAAACAAAAAAAAACAACAGGTCCCCATGTCCCTCTGGTACAGCAATCTTGCTCTGAAATCTTGGATTTTATTTACCAGAGACTACATTTGCCAGCAGAATAGTTGGTAATGTGATTTGGAAGCCACATCTCCTTAAACAAACTTCTAAACTAGTGCAACATCCTCTCTCTCTTCTGCTGTCTTAAAGGAGAACCACAACAGTGACCAGAGTCCACCCGAGATTCATCAACTTTAAGTAATGATACATTTTTAAAATCACCTTAAAGAGATATTATTTACTGTATCATCCATGGCTATAGCTGTGGGTTTCAGGTGTAGCAGTCTGAACGGGAATATTTGGTGATTTCCATCGGAGATGCTGGCATGAGTCACCTTCGTAATGGCATCCCAGAAGTCAAAAATTCTGATTCTGATTCTGATTTTGAGAATTGCAGGCTGCATTTAGCTTTGAACCCTACCAGGAGTTTAACGAGAGTGAAAACTTGACTAATTGTTCAGTTTTTATGGAGAGTGGTCACCTTAATGTCCCACACAGTCTGAGGAGGTCCAGGGAGTGATTGCCAATTGAGATTGATTTTAATAAAAGGAAAAAAAAATTAATAAACCGGTAGCAGTTTGCTAATTTAGAAAGGATTTTCAATGATATAGGCTTCATTAAAATTTTGGAGATAATTTAATTATCTTTTAAACCATGTTAATTTTTTTATATTTATGTTTTTAAGTTCTCAGTTTTGAAAGTGTTATTTAAAGGTTATTATAATGTTCAGCACTTTTGTTAGATTTGTATATGACAATTGAGCAAGTTTGAGCACATGAATTAATCTATCAGTTTTCTTTTTGGTTTTGTGATTGAGTCTAGATGTGACCAGACACACAGTGCTCCATTTTAATGACAAAAAATATGTCCAAATTTTCACTGGGGAAACATTATCCAGGTTTTTTTCCCCCAAAGTTCATGCTAGATGGATTGATGGAAGTGTGTGTTCATTTAGCACCAATCTCTTTACACCATCAGATCCAGGCCACCTTACTATCACCAAAGGAACTCTCTGATCTAATGTATTTGGAAGATCCTGAAACTTTTATATAATCTTTTTATATTGTTACTTCAACACCAGCACTTATTTAGAAATAAGTATGACACCAAACTTATTTCTGTTTTGTTTTTCTTTGTACATAATATTCTGCTTGGCATGTAATTGATAAATTTGAAGTCATTAGAGCTTAGACTACCCTTAAGGAACAAAACAAACAAGTTGCTTCCTTATTCCATATTTTAAAATTCCCTTTGAGTTGTTTAGAAAATAGTTTGGTAGTTTAAAGATTAATTACACAGCTGTAGCTTGATTTGACTTGAAATCAGGTCTGTCAATAAGCAAGCCTTTTGTTATGTTAAATGATTTCCAATGACGATGTTTTTATAGCAATGAACAGAAGATAAATGGTCTGAATTTTACAGCACCATAATTACTTATTCTTCATCCCTTTTTATGATTATGGCTCTTAAGAGCACCTTGATTATTTTCCACCTTGAAGTGTGGTTTTTAAATTTCTTGCATTCTTTCCTTTCAAAGGTTAATATCAGATAAAATAAAAAAACTAGCAGCAATTTTACAGGTTTGATTTGCCTAAAGTCATAATTACATAGTTGAATTTGTCTTGAGTTGCTTGGTTCACAGTTTTGAGATCTCATTTTTACCTCTTCTGCTTATAGGTGGTAATTTGATAAAGACTTGTTTACTGCTAAAATGTTCACTCAGGATATTATTTGTCAATGAAGTTCTCTACAGAGATGTAAGTATTATGAAACCATTACACATCTTGAACAGCATTTTAATCATCTATTGACTTCACATTTATCAGCTGCCTAGTATTACTTTAAACCGTAGTAATTGCATCACAATGATTAATACTATAGTGTTAGAGCAGTATTGTGCGTCAGTCATTATGAGAACAATCTGTCATGTTTTGGTACTGATGACGCATAAAAGGATGGATATTCAAATACATAGCCACTGCCTTTGCCAAAAAAAGTAAAGGCAGAGATTTTTTTTTGCAGTTTGGCATAAAATGGTTTTTCTGGAAGAGGGTAGAATCCCCATTTCTTATAGTTATTGTAAGCACAGTATGACTGTAAAATCAGAAATACTGATGTACTGGAATAGGTAACAATGTGTATAATGAATTTTTAATTAGTTGCTGTTGAAATGAAAGTATTTTGTATCTCCTTTCTCAGCCAGAGCACCTATTTCTTGCCTAGAAATAAGTTGGGTAATGAGACTAATGGGAATGCTGAGAGAATTTGCATCGACTAGATAGGCTGAACTGGCTTCAGTGTCTCTCTATTTAATCACACATAGTAGATAACTTTGGAACAGGGAACTATAAGGCTACATTGTTATTCCAATTGTTCTTGCCCTGAATGGTTTCAATACATGTTCTTGCTCTCACCTTAAATTTGTGCACAAATTCAGGAATCTTTTCCATCTCATTATTGCTTCTAAGTATTAGAGATGGAATGATACTTTTTCTATTCTGGCAGATTAAAATATTTTCATCAATACTGAATATCTCAAAACATAATCAGTAAACTTCAGCATCTGGAGTCTGAACTTTTAACAGACTGACAAATGTTATAGCTGTTCTGTTTAATGATATATGATTTATGTCTGTGTGGTTCTTTCAGGTTTATTGCTGGAGCAGACTGATTCAAATTCACTGCAATGATTTTACAATGAAAAATGACATGCCACAAGTGCCACCACCTGAATTTGTGAAAGTAAAGTACACCCAGTAACAAAACTAGAGTAAATTGATAATGTTTTAATCACTGATTACCTAGAAATAGTTGTCATGTGCAAATTGCTACTATATTAACTACTTTATAAACATGGTTTAAAGTTCAGAAGGATATGTGTGATTGTTACATGCCTAAGATATCCTATGAGTGAATTTATAATTGCGAATCTTTCATTTTTTTCACCATTGTCATGCAAGGAAACATGGCAGCCAATATACACACAACAAAATATCATCATAAACATCAAAAGGAAAATATTTCCTGGTTAGCATTTGATTTTTTTTAGTTACATATTGTTAACATTGGTTGACGTGGAAATATCAAAAAGCACAACTTATTCAATATAAAAGCAATGAGATATAAACAAAGGATGAAAGGGGTTCATAAGTATTCTTTTTGCTTTGGTAGACTATGCACTTAAGAACTTTGCATTGTTGCTTATAATAAGAATGTCCTGATGTCATTACTTAACTATAAATGAAATTCAATTTAATGTAAAATTTTCATTTGGAATTGTTAAATAATACATATTCATCTGTTTATACCAAAACTGTGGGCTGAGGAGTGCTGACAACTTTACATATTCAAATGTCAGCTATTATATCAGTACGAAGCAGTTTTTCCAACATCTGAGCTATTTGCTATGTAAACAATACATAAGTTTAACATGGGCTGACACAACTCTAACATAGGAGAATACAGCTCCCCACAGGAAAAACTTGATTTGGAGTCATTTCAGGCTTTCCCACTTGATGGGTAACCCAGTTCAAAGGACGATGCAAAATCATTTCAAATATTTAGCGTCCGGATTTATGTTCACTTGGAAAGGCGGGGATTAATTAGGATTCAGTTTTGTGCAAAGAGATTGTGTCTAACAAATCGGATTGAGGAGGTAACCAAGGAGATTGATGAACGTAGCAGAGCTATTGTTGTCTATATGAACTAATTAAGTACATGTACAGTAGGCTGCTCGGGAAGGTTAGGGCACAAGGGATGTGAGGCATGTTGATGATCTGGATTCAAGATTGCCTAGGTGATGGGAGGCAGTGGGTAGTGGTGAATGGATATTTTTCTGACTAGAAATCTATAACAAATGGATTGCAGGGATCGGTGCTGGGACCTTTGTTGTTCGTAAATCTATACAAATGAACTGGAGGAGAATGTAGGCGATATGATTAGTAAGTTTGCAGGCAACACAACAATTAGTGGAGTCATAGTGAAGAAGATTATGAAAAGCTGCAGCGGGACATTGATCAGTTGAAAGTTGAGCTATTGCATTTTGAGATGTTAATTTCTGGGAGGATATAAATAGCAGAGACATTGGAAGTGTTGGTGTACAGAGACACCTTGGTGTAAATCCATCGCTGCCTGAATCTGACGACACTGGTGGATAGGGTAGTGAAAAATATTTAATATATTTGCCTTCAGAGGTTGAAGCATAACATGATATGTTGAGTCATAATGTTGCAGCTATGGTTGAGCTGCACTTGGAGTGTTGTGCACAGCTGTAGTCACCATACCATAGAAAGAACATGATAGCAGTGGAAAGAGTGAAGAAAATATTCACCTCGATGTTGCTTGGGCCTGAGAGCTGTAGTTATGAGGAAAGACTGGATGGGCTAGCTTTATTCTCACTGGAACATAGGAGGCTGAGAGGTGATTGCATAGAGATTTACAAAATTGTCAGGGACATAGCCATTTTTTCCCCAGGGCAGGGAATAAGACCATAAGATATAGAAGCAGAATTAGGCCATTTGTCCCTTTGAGTTTGCTCTGCCATGTCATCATGGCTGTTCCAATTTTCCTCTCAGCCCCAGTCTCCTGACTTCTCCCGTATCCCTTCATGCTATGACCAGTCAAGAATCTATCAACCTCTGCCTTAAATTACATAAAACTTGGCCTCTACTATTGCCTGTGACAAAGAATTACACAGATTCACTTCTCTCTGGCGAAAGAAAATCCTCCTCATCTCCGTTCTAAAAGGACGCCCCTTTATTCTGAGGTTGTGTCTTCCGGTCCTAGACTCTCCTCCATAGGAAACATCCTCTCTGCTTCCATTCTATCAAGTCCTTTCACCATTCGATAGGTTTGAATAAAGTCACCTCACATTCTTCTGAATTCTAGTGAAAACAGGCCCAGAGCCTCAAATGCTCTTCATATGACAAACCATTGAATCTTGGAATCATTTTCATGAACTTCCTTAGAACCGTCTCCAGTTTCAGCATATCCTTTCTAAGATAAGGGGCAGAAAACTGCTCACAGTACTCCCAAGTGAGGCCTCACCAGTGCTTTATAAAGTCTCAGCATTACATTCTTGCTTTTATATTCTAGTCCTCTCGAATCTATAGAGCACGGTTTACGGTGAGAGGGAAAATGTTTAAAGAAAATCTGGGGGGGGGTAAGGGGGTAAGAACAGAGAGTGACAGTTATCTGGAAAGAGCTGCCAGAAGAGGTAGAGGCTAATATAAGTAGTTACAATATTTAAAAGGCATTGGACAGGTGCAGGAATAGGAAAAGAGTAGAGCTATACACGCCTAATGTGGGCAAATGAGATTAGTGCAAAAAGGTATTGCAGAGCTTGAACAAAGTGGGTTAAAAGGATCTGTTTCTGTGTTATGTACATCAGTTTGCTTAGATGCCAAAAGTATAAGCATATTTATCACTGAGGAACAGTCAAATTAAGCTGTCGTTAAGATCTTGAGTTAATTGCCACCATATTGTGTCTGTAAAGCTGTGTTTCAACAAAGTGCTTTAGAAACTTCCTTTCACAATTAATCTTGTAAAAATATTTCTTCTCAGAACATTGCTGTTCTTGCTGCATCAGTTCTTGAAGATCTGAAAAATGGAATAGTGGGCTTGCCTAAACCATTTTCCTCAGCGGTAGGTAAAATGGCAATTTTTCCTACTGATTAAATACAGTAGATTCTGATATCTAGGATGCTGTGATTTTATTAAAGAATAATATTCTTGGCAATTAGAATCCTTTGGGGAACAAAAATGATCATTAGTTAATGCTCAGTCTAGATATGTGGAAAGCAGAAACTGTGCAAAGATTTTTTAAGCAACATGCACAAAATGTTGGAGGAACTCAGCAGGCAGCTTTTATGGGAAAGAGTAAAAGGTCAAAGTTTCAGGCTGAGACCCTTCATCAGGACTCATTAGATTTGCATGTCTATTGGATGTTAGTCCTATTAATACTGCACATTTCTAATTTGCTCTTGTTTTGAAAAGATGTTACACAGTTAATGAAATTTCCACTGAACCTAGCATATTTCAAGGGAGTGCAGGAAACAGGTGTGTGTGGGAAAGGGAGTGCAGGAACCAGACCTGGTGAGCCAGATTCCAAGCAATCGGCATTTCCAAATATTCTGATCAGAGTGTTACAGACATAGGAATTCTGCAGATGCTGGAAATCAAAGCAACACACTCAAAATGCTGGAGGAACTCATCAGGGCAGGCATCATCTATGGAAAGGGGTGAACAGTAAGCAGTTGATGTTTTGAGACCCTTCATCAGTGCTGGAAAGAAAGGTGGAAGAAGTCAGAAATAGAAGGTGGGGAAGGGGAGGAGATGCAAGGTGGCAGGTGATAGATGAGACCAACAGAGGGGGAGGGGTGAAGTAAAGAGCTGGGAAGTTGATTGGTGGAAAAGATAAGGGCTAGAGAAGGGGGGTCTGATAGGAGTGGACAGAAGTCCACAGAAGAAAGGGAAGGAGGAAGAAGCACCGGAGGGAGGTGATGGGCAGGTAAGGAGATGAGATGAGAGAGGAAGACGGGAATGGGAGTGGTGAAATCAATGTTTGTGCCATCAGGTTGGAGGCTACCCAGTCTGAATACAAGGCGTAGCTCCTCCGAACTGAGTGTGGCCTTATTGTGGCAGTAGAGGAGGCCATGGAGTGATCTGTCGGAATGGGAATGGGTAGAATTGAAATGGATGACCACTGGGAGATTCACTTTTTCTGGCGAACAGAGCATAGGTGCTCAATGAAGTGTCTCTTAGTCTACATCAGGTCTCACTGATGTACGGGAGGCCACACTGGAAGCACCAGATAAAGTAGATGACCCTAACAAACTCGTGGGTGAAGTGTCACCTCACCTGGAAGGACTGTGTGGGGCCCTGAAAGGTACTGAGGGAGGAGGTGTAGGGGCAGGTGTGGCACACCCTGCTTGCAAGGATAAGTGCCGAGGGAAATCAATGGGGTGGGAAGAGTGGACAAGAGAGTCGTGTAGGGAGTGATCCCTGTGAAAAGTAGGGTGCGGGGGAAGATGTGCTTGGTGGTGGGATCCCATTGGAGGTGGCAGAAGTTACAGAGAATTATGTGCTGGATGCCCATCACTTTCCTCTGGTGTTCTTCCCCTTTCACTTTCTTCCATGGTCTTGTGTCCTCTCCTATCAGATTCCCCCTTCTCCAGCCCCTTATCTCTTTCAGCAATCAACTTCCCAGCTCTTTACTTCACCCCTTCCTCCTCTCCTGGTTTCACCTATCACCTGCCACCTTGTACTTCTTCCTCTCCTCCCCCCACCTTCTTGTTCTCACTTCTTCCTCTTTCCTTTCCAATCCTGATGAAGCATCTCAACCCAAAACATCTGTTTATTCCTTTCCATAGGTGCCTTCCGATTTTCTGAGTTTCTCCAGCATTTTGTGTGTGTCGCTTCAGTGTTTTACAGTGCATTTTGTCTGTCTTTATGGACAGAGGTAGGAAAAGATTGCCAGAAAATTAAGTCTAATTGAGAAAGAGAAGCTGGGTAAGTATCATCATGTATTAAAGAAAAGTGCAAGAGTAGTTGGTGAGGTGAGAAGCTGAAGAACCTGATGATCTCCATCCCACATTTTTGAAAGAAGATTAATGCTCTGGTTATCATTGTCCACAAACTTATTGATTACAGAATTGACCCTAAGAAATAGAGGAAAGCAAGTGTGACCCCACAATTTAGGAAGGATGGGGAGGGGAAATGGGGATCAACTAACCTGTCTACCTGACAACAGTGGTAGGGAGATTATAAGGAAATAATAACAGAAAACCGTAAAGGATATAGTTAGACACTGGTAATCCACTATCCAACTATTCAGCAGTCCCAGTGGTTTAGCATCTAGCCCAGCAATGCCCAATTCCATTTCTGCAACTCAATGGTATGAATATTGAATTTTCTAATTTCAGTTACCTTTACCTCCCTTGTTCCCCTTTCTCTTTCCAATTTATCTGCAATCCTTCCATACAATCCACCTCACCTTTTCTTGTTCCATCATACCATTATCCACACACTTCACCCATCATACCTGCTCCTCCATCTCTCCCTTATGGTGCCCATTTTCACCTTGCTTATGAGAATCTGGCCTTTGCATCCTTGTATCACCTTCCAGCCTCAGTCTCCACCATCACCCTCTCATTCTGCACTGGAACATTGGTAATTCCTGACCGCCCCCCCCCCCCCCACTTTACCCACCTTACCCCACCCCACAGACACCGCTTCTCCAGCAGTTTTTTCCATTCCAAATTCCATCATTCACATTCTCTTAGATCTCTCCTTGTCCCTAATCAGTTCCATCATTATGCTACTACTTCATTATTTATATTCTGCACCTGTAGAATTTCCTTTTATATTTGTTATCTGTTTACAGTCATTTATTTTCTTTTTGCTTCAGTTTTTCACATAAATTCTGATCTTTATGAATTTAGCCCAAATTACAACTGTACTGTCAACATTACATCAGCCAAATGTCACCCTTTTCTGCTTCATCATATTGCTTGGTCATAAAATGAGCAGTTTCAAACTAGCTTTATATATGAAGAGAAAAGGTCTTCATTATTTATTGATCAAGTCAGAATATTTTAGTTAGTTGCATAGAGTTATTACTTTTTAAAAACTTGTGCTATCGTAAAAATGTCCTAAATTCCAAGGTGTCATTCTAGATACTCAAGAACTAAACTATCTCATCATTGCCAATGTCCAAGTATGGACAGTAATTTCATTAAAATGTTCCTTACATTATTGTACATGCTTATCTGCCACAATTTCCCCATCCATGCTTCTGGAAGGAAAGGAAAGGTACGTCACATCCAGAATTTCTCCGGTTAGTAGACGATTTCCCTCCACACCTCTCTGACATCGTGGGGAGTCGTGTACGAGGCAAGTTACAGCAGTTGTTTGCCATTACCTTCTGCCAGTTGAGTTTCCAAAGAGAACCCAGCACGGATGGAAAGCGTGCAGGGGAGCTGGCTGGCTGGATTCGAACCCGGGACCTTTTATCCCGAAGTCCGACGCTGATGCCACTACGCCACCATCCGGGTCGCTTCTGGAAGAAATAATCAAAACCAAGAAAGCCACTTCAAGTCCTCCTCATTAAAATGCTGGAGATTGAGCAAATAGGAAATGTTAAGAAATTGATGAATTGGTTCATTATTGTCACATGTATCGGTATAGTTACAGAGAAAGTGTGGCGCAGACAGACAATAAGGTGCAAGGCCATGAACAGGTAGATTGCGAGATCAAGAGTCCATCTTATCAAGTTTGTTCAATGGTCTTATAACAGCACGAAAGAAGATGTCCTAGAGGCTGGTAGTATGTGCTTTAAAGGTGCCGGATTAGTGACATCTCTGGGTGGTCTCAAACCACCAACCTTTCAGTTGACGGCTGAATGCCCTGACCAGTTTGCACCACTGAGATTGCTATCATGATAAGTTACATGATTTCAAGAGCTGTCCTGTCTCTTCCAGAAAGCAACTGAATTTTGGAATTGAAATACAGCATACTGATGTTAATTTGTACACTTAGCTCATGCAACCCTCACATACGTTAAATAATTGTATGGAAGTTTTAACCCTAAAATTCATATATAACTTTGTTTATTTTGAATCCATGAAGATTTGGATGAATAACACTAATACAAGATGTTTCTGTTTGCAGCTTTGTTGGGAATCTGCATTGATTCTGGTAACAGTGGCTGCTGTGCAGATGTTGCATAAGAATATCTCTATGATGAAAATTGTTCTGCCATTAATTGTGGCTTATGGGGTAAGAATAGTTAGATTATTGTAACTAGCAGTTTACTTCTCTTGAAACTGGTCTTTCCTTTTCCAAACTGTATTGGTGGAGTTTGATAGTTGCACTGTAAGGATCATAGTGATGGCCCATTGCCGTTGCTTTTCTCTTGCTAATCAATTTGTTACAGTTCAGTTTTACGAAATTGATTTCCTAATTAATTTCACCTACTATTGGGTTTTTTTATCTTCTAAAAATTCCAGCTGTCTCTAATCAACTAGCCTGGAATTTGTGGCCTGCTAATTTAGTAGAGTGTCTGGTTGATTGACTGATTTTGGATCCTTTTAAACCCTGAGGGACAAGAGAATGCATTCTTCTCACTTTGCAGTGTAGCCATCAGATATGCAGTATATACTACATGTTGAAGTTGTGAACTGTTGCCTGATCATCTCCTAACTAGCAAATGCTGTCATTTTCACAGAAGCTAGTGCTTTATTGGCTTCTTGAACAAAGGTATTGGTTTCATGTTGTTCACCCAGTAGGTATCTGGACATGATTTGCATGGCAATTGCTTGCTATTTTGGACAATGGGTCTCGCTGTTTTAGGGGCTTAAATACTTTTATTCTTGGATGAGTTCCCACAAGTTCAGGGTCCTATAACTCAGAAGCTATCTTTCCAGCTTTTCCCAAGAAGTTGCCATACAATCCTTGATTTGAGTTAGCAGAATGGCCAATGAGAAAGCAAGTGCCTCTTAAGGATAATTTGAAGGGGTGATGAGAGGGGAATACTGGACAGGAGGTATACAGAGGGACTGTGTACCTTAGACTCTGCATTCATTTTTCTTGTCCTAAAACTTTTCATTATAAAGCCGCTCTCACCCCTACCCTCCCACCATTTTGCCACATTTGTAGAAAAGCTGATTAAAAATTCTGAAGAATCCATCAAGTTTGCCTTGGAAGATGAGGCCGTTCTCTTTGTCTGGGCATTTCTTATTCTGTGAATCTAAACCAACTATAAATCTGGACTGCCCACTGAAATAATCTGTCAAACAATTCATTTGGACAAAACAACAAAAAAAAGAAATACAAATAAAACTGAACTGATAGATGTAGACAGCTGGTTTGGGCATATGTATATCCAAACATCAGTCCTGTAAAGTTCTCCTAGGGGAACTTATGCCAAAGTTGGAAGATCTGTCCCACAGACCAGTCATCTTCACTGGTTAATGATGCCTCATTGAGTCCTACCTACAGGGCAGACCGCATCGGGTGGTAAATCACCAGGAGAAGGGATGTGGAAGACTGTGCCAGGAGCAGCATTTGAATGAGATGCCAGCCTAAAAAGACTAAATACATGCATACCATGGGTTGCCAAGTGATCCACTGATCACGTACAGTATCCAATCTTAATTGGTTGCCACTGGTGCACTGTAGATTGAACTGTTTTTAAAAGCTTCAATTTAATTTCGGTTTACTGCCATGACTTTCTTTACTTTTGCATGGAATTTGGACAAACTTGTCCTGTCAATGTGCAAATTAACTGCCATTTGTGGTAGTGCCTCACCAGGTAAATGGGAGCAGTTTCATTGCTTGAAAGGAGTTGGATTCACTCCATCTAAATTTAAGTAAGTTCAACTCCTTTGAAACTATGAGTACTACTCCCTTTACCTGGTGAGGCTTTTCTCACTACCTTTTAATTCTACTTCTAGGAAGATATGAAGGAGAAAACAAAAGAAATAGTTCTCTTGTTGATTGCTTTATTTCCTGGGAATCCAATATCATATTGGATCAGCCTGGATCCAGCTGCTCTCCAGGCTTGATGCTCAAAGTCCCCCAATCTTATGTCTACCCAGAGCAAGTCTGTTCACTTTAAACTATTTTACTTCATTTTTAATATTTATTTCATGTCCAGCACTTTTAGGTGCTTTAATTTAAAAAATAACAGGAGATAAAGGTTAAGCCCCCTGAATAGTTTTTAAGTATCTGTAATTATCAAGAGGCATTTTAAAGTAAGTTCAAAGGCCATTGACTGTGGAAGATTGTCAAGAAGGCTTTGGAATAGTCTAAAGCAGAGCCTCAGAATACATGACTTGAGGTCTTGTTGCCACTCACATCCACTCTGCATGTCACATCAATGCTGGTGTGTGAGGACCACAAGACCATAAGACATAGGAGCAGAATTAGGTCATTTGGCCCATCAAGTCTGCTGCCATTCAATCATGGCTGATTCTTTTTCTTCCTCCTCAGCCCCATTCCCCAGCCGTCTCCCTGTAACCTTTGATGCCGTGTCCAATCAGGAACCTATCAAGCTTTGCCTTAAATATACCTAATGACCTGGCCTCCACAGCTGCTTGTGGTGATAAATCCCACAAATTCACTACCTTCTGGAGAAATTTTTTTAGCCTAGAAGAAAACTTGCTGCAGTCTGCAAGAGAACTGTGACTTGGGAGAAGGTTTGTTTTCCAGCAAGACAATGACCCCAAGCGTAAATCCAAAGCTACACAGAAATGGCTCAAAAACAACAAAGTTAATGTCCTGGAGTGGCCAAGTCAGAGTCCAGACCTCAATCCAATTGAGTATTTGTGGCTGGACTTGAAAAGGGCTGTTCACTCATGATCGTCATGTAATCTGACAGAGCTTGAGCAGTTTTGTAGAGAAAAATGGGGAAAAATTGCAGTGTCCAGATGTGCAAAGTTGATAGAGACCTATCCATTCAGACTCAAGACTGTAATTGCTGCCAAATATGCATCTACAAAATACTGACTTGAAGGGGATAGGTGATTATGTTATCAATTGTTTTGTGTTTAATAATTGTAATAAATTTAGACTAATTTGTAGAATAATTTTTATAGGCACTGTATATCTCGTTGATAGCAGTGTCCATAACATTCTTTCATCACTTTCCTGATGATTGTGTGTTCATGGATTGGATGCTGGCATAGCTGAAAATTGAAACCATTTGGTATCCTTTTATAGATAAGTACCACATTGAAATAAATTCTAAACTACAGTCTGATTTAATATTGTTTGTGATAATTTTAGAAGAATTTCTGGGCTCTGAAGCTCTTGTTCGACAGCCTAAGCACGAAAGAGGACATTTTGCATCATTTCTGTGCCATTCTGAGCAACAATATTTATGTACATAGAAGCATGATGATTGATGTGTAAGTAAGATTTTGCCACTGCAAGTCATAGATCTAGATTTTTGTCAGTTCAACCTCTTTCTTAGATGGTCTTGTTGAATAAAACTGTTGAACAGCAAAATCTCTTCTGTGAGAGTTGTACATTACTAAATACTATAAATATGGCATTGGATATTACTGATTTAGAATATTGATTCATTTACATTAAAACTCAGTGTAATATCACTTGGGAAATAAAATCTAACTGTGGTGATATTATCTGCAGTACGTCATTGTAGAAATCACAATGATATCAAATGTAAAATTGGGTGCATAGCAATTTATGCATCCTATCCAGCACTTATCCTGATTAACATATTTGTCTATTTCTTGTTGATCTGAGTTAGAAATTAATTGTCTTCATTTCCAGGTGACTCCCTACTGATTGGCTTAACCATTTTGTGTAAGCCAATTTTCTTCAAACTCAATTCAGTTGAATTCCAAATCAATTAATTCTGCAAACTTGGGAACTTCACAAATTTTACCCTTTCCTCCTCCTGATTTGGTTCGGTATTATCAACAAACAAGTGTTAGCTCTATTTTCCTACCTCATCCCTTTTGCACCATCCCTCCCTCCCCCAATGTGAAACTGTAGATGGCTAGTGTGAAGCCAGGCTGTCACATATATTTTAAACCTATCCAAATATTATTAAAATATTGACCCCTACCAGCCCCACCCAGTCAAGGTAACTCTTGTCTTGCATGATTTGTTACAGTACATGATCTTGACTTCCCCGTGCCAATGACTGAAACTGTATATAATACTATTTGCACATTTAGTGAGCATGTCTGTGAATACATATGAGCTTTTATGTTTCAGACCTTTAACATGTAATCATTTTCAATATACTTTCTACTTAACACCCGGTTATGTGGTTAACACAATTCTTTCCCTTTGACTGTGATTTGCTGCATTGTTTCTTTATGTTTATTGCTAAAGGATCTTGTGAAAAGCTTTTGTATCCTCATAAACACTGACCTTGAGGACCATTGATGAAATACTGTCTCATCAAAATGTAATTGTAGTCCTGGTTACTGAGAATTTCATTTGAAATTGCATGCAAAACACAGATTATCTAATGAAAATCTCAGAGCAGGCAAATGAAGCTCAATTTGGATAAAATTGCCATAGTAAAATTAAGCATTTTCCACAATTTGCAATCTCATTTACTGTAAAGTCCTTTTGAGAGACGTTGAATTTAATTCCTTTGCAGAAATTTATTGTTCCCCTTTAAGATATCCCACTGTTTCTAGCAGCCTGACCTTAATATTGTCAAGTTTACTTTCCCATAATTATTACTAAAACTTGTCAAAATTTTTTTGAAAACAGTATTTTTAAAGTGTGTTTCTTCTAACTTTTTTAGGGTTAAGTGTCATGATGCCAACTATGTCTCTGACCTTGTGACCCTCTTTCTGTCCTTTAAACAAACTACTATCCAATCTCTGAGCATTCCTGTGCTTAATGTTCTTGTGGAGGCATGGCATGAGTGAGTATTTACCTTGTTTACAAAGACTGCATCATACATTAAAAGTAACATCAAAAATCTAAAAGTATTTGTTACAATGCTATAGAACTTAATAGTCTATATGATTTTCAATGGTTAAAAATAAAGATGCTTCTCTTGAATTCAGAGTTGGATACATTAGTGATTCTTTAGAGGCCCCAAGTTTTAAATTTCACAATTAATAACTTATGGTCTCCCTGCATTATAATTTCCTTGATGTGTAGAGAAATGGCCAACACCATTTTGAAAAACTAATGAACGTTAATTGATTCCCTGTCTATGTAAAATGTAATATTTGGCAAATGATTTCTTCTGGGCTGCTTCCTTGTGAGAGTTTAGTGCCTTCAGGGTTTTTGGGAGGGTATGAACTTTCATCCATATCTCATTTTTCAATGAGAAATATGTTGAACACTCATTTTGTAGAGTCCCTACAAGTAAAGCAGCCATATCTTGTTACATGAAATGATGAATGGATTTGCCTCTATTTAGCCAAGCTACTTTTGCTATTAGGGTCTGCTCCTCGCACTTTTAAACCAAAGATAAACTGCTACCAGATGGGCAGTGAAACAAGACTGACATTGTAGCCAGGGCATATGCAAATAACAGAAACCTGCAATTCCTCTTAAAGCCTGGATTGAAAGCTGGTGCAGAGAACATTAATAATTTGCCTTTGCTTTAAGGCATTTTAGCAGCTCTTTTGATTTGCCTATTCAATATTTAGATTACGAGTTTAATCCTGATTTTGATGCCTTGCAGTGTTTTTATACATCGCTTTAATTCAAAGTTTAACTGTATCGACAGGACATAAATGAATAAGTACAGCAATTCTCTACTGAACAGTAAAATCCGTACTCCAGCCCATCAAGGAGACTGGGAATGGTTTTAAATATCATTGTACCAATAAGAAGATAGTCCTTCTGGCTCAAAACCATTGAATGGAATAGCATTGATCGACATAATGAGGCAGTGCAGGGTAAATGCAAATGACCTGAAAGCAGTAAAGGAGCAAGTTGTACAAGGTACAACAAATATTGATTGCAGGCAACCCTCGCATTGTGGCTATTTGGGTAACGGAAATTGGCCCTTGTAAAACCCAGAAATTAATATGAAATAAAATTTTCTCTCAGAATTTGGGGAGGGGGAAGTAAGTGAGTGAATACAATTTTGTTCATCATCTTTTCTTGATATTTGCAGATAATGTGGATTTGTGTTACAGAAAATTGCAATACAGACTGTTTTCTGTGAACACTAACAGTCTTTGGTAAACGTATTGTGGTAAAATATCCAGGGCAACTCATCTGTCTGTGGCAACATTGCTCTTGTAAATCAGTCAAACTTGAAATAACATCCACATGAGGAATAATGTCCATTTGACTATTGAAAATATGAATTGGGTTTTTATATGGACTGACAGACTCCAAAATATAATAAATGTTTTGCACATATTTCAGAGCTTTCACTGTTGTGGATACCACCTATATAATACTCCCAGAATTAAAAAATAACATTGATTAATCATTGTCAAATGATGAATTGGAAAGGATTGGACAAAACCTATTTTAAATTAATACTGAAGAATTAAATTAGTATTTCTGCCAAGCAATGAGTTTAGTAAACCTGTTTCTAATGTCCCACTTTACAGTCCAGACTATTCTATAATACAATATGCATGGGTCAATGATATGATTATTGTGTCTGTAACATGTTTGGAAGCTCACCTGTAAAAGAAACTCCCAACTTTTGGGTGGAGTATTCAATGTAATTAATTTCTCCTCTGCATCAACTGCTCCTCATCCAAGGTTAGATCCTGAAATGTCACCGTGCAATTGTACCCCATGCAGTTTCTGTGTTGATGCCAGGTTCAAATGGAGAGTTGGAGAGTTAATACAAGGTGTATTATGGATCAGAGTTATCTTTGTTCTGGGAAGAAATAGAGAGTTTTGAATATTTAACCACAGTAATTCTCAAAGTTGTTGACATCGTCTACGCAACTTAATTTTTAAACCCATCCTGTGAGGGTCAAAATGTACAGTTAATATGGTACATATCAGTAAATATCAATGATTGTTCCTTTCTCATCCCAAATGAAATGCAACTCTCTTGGATAGAAATTTTCAGGTTACAAGTCTGCTGTATTGCCTGTCAAATTGAGACTTCATTGTTCAAACATCTAAAGACTGAAAGGGCACTTTTGTCCTTAAAAAAAAATTAACTTGCAATCTAACATGATGGTGGTGGTTGGCATCCATCTGTCTCGAAGGACAATGAGTGATGATGATCATCATCGCAAGCCTGGGCAGAAGGTATGGGGATCCTGAGATGCCCAGTCATCCAGATCCCCCTTGCCGCATCACCAGTGTAGTCCAAAGGAAAGCTTATGAAGTAATGCATTTGGCACTGGCTTGGCTGCATGGGCTGCCAGAAGGATGTTCAATGATGTCCAGCCACCTTAGGGGGTCCACTCCAGATTTGCTGACTGGGTTTACTCCCGTAGCCTTTGTCTCTCCTGAGGATGCCTGCAAGGCAGTGGGGCTATTTACCCATAGCTGGGGATCTGGTTCATGAGCAACAGGGCGTATCCAGACACCGGTGGGCCTGTGTGCTATGTGTGTAGGGGCCAGATCTCCTTGTCCTCTTAGTTCAGCCTGACTCCGAAAGGAGTTTCTGCGTGTTGCCAGCGAGGAGACTCTGCGTGAGGCTTGCTGTCGGAGAAGCTATGTACTAATATGGTATGCAGTGTAATTCCCATAAAATGCTGCTTTCACTTCTAATATGTATCATTGCCGTGCTAACACTACAGCTGTAAACTGTTTCAAACTATTTCCATAAAATGCTGCTTTCACTTCTAATATGTATCATTGCCGTGCTAACACTACAGCTGTAAACTGTTTCAAAGCATCAGTAACACTGTGTATTCTATAATGACACCTTGTCTCAACTTTATACTTAAATTCTCTTGGCTCATTGAACTGATATGCCATTTCGGCTCTTGTGTGATATGTGAAATTGTACTTTTTTTTCAAAGACTAAAGATGTGTTTAATTAGTAAGTAACTTCTTTTCCAGTCTCTCAGGAAATTAATGCTAGGTTGGTACTATAGCTATTGTGCACTGTACATTGCACCCAGGAGTCCCAGTAGACATTTTTTTCATGCTAGAATTTTATACTGAATGTCACCACTTGCTACAGCCTAAATCTTCTAGTTTACTCAGTTTTAAATTGTGGCTCTAATTTTTCCACAGATTCAAAACAATGGAATGTCTATGGATACAATCTCTCCACAGTTTTCTACAGAATAAGGTATGGTCTGTATTTAAAATTGAAATTGCAGTGCTAAATAAATGCAAATACATCGTAGATCCTTTAGCATTTTCACAAGTCTGGCTATTAGATGGTAAAGAGTATCTCAGTGTCTGTACTACAGAGCAGTGGAATTTCTGGCTTTCTATCACAGCTCTGATGGTTAAGTGCAATATTTACCATGTATTTTTTTCCCACTTTTCAGGTTGTTCCAGCCATGGAAATGGTGAATACTGCACAATTTATTGAATTACGGAATAAACTAAACAGGATACTTTGAATAAAAGTATGTCCTGGAAACTATTCAAGTAATGAACGATGGGTTACCATGGAAATGCACCTTTTTATACTATAAATGAAAATTCCTCCAACAATATTACATATTGTGATGACTTTTTCAGTTAATCTGCATCATCATATAACCATGGAAACATGGCATAAATAGAAAACCCACAATTTTTACAAATGAGCCACTTTTGATATTTTTCATGTTCATACCATAGTAATGATAATAGTGTTTTATTAAAAAACTGTTTAAGATTTTGGCATCAAGGGTTTCTATAAGCAAAGCTAATTTATCCCTATTTTGTTTAGTTGCCATGTTTACATTGTGCTCCAGAAGTCAGTAGTATTTGGCAGGAGGTGGTGGGGAATAAATGAGGTGTAATTTATTAAGATGATGGTGTAGGGAGAGGAAGTAGGATTCAGAGACTGTCTTATAAGTATATTTATTTTTCATTTTTGATTTTTAGAGAAAAGACCATAGAAAGAACAGTGCGAGTGTAAGTTTGTATCTCAAACTAAGGGAAGACTAAATCTGCCATCCTTAAAATAGAAATTAACATTGTAGTTTAACAAAGACTACCTTTCTATTTTTGCTTATTTTTGTAATTTTTGTTGCTTATTCTTGTGAGGGATAGTTGCACAGAAATGCAGCTGTCCTTGTTCAACTCTCCATCACAAATGAGACTTTTTTTTAAAGTTTTAAACTCAATCTCCAAGTAATAATTTAATACATCAGACTCAAAATGCAGGTAATTTACCAAAAGGGCCATTAATGCCAGATGGAATCCTAATTGTCCCAATTAAAAAGAATTAAATTTTGCTGTTTTATACAGACCTGTGCTTGGAGGACTGTCTCCAAATGCATTTCTGACACTGTAGAAAACAAAATATTTATTAAGTGACAAAGTAAATCAAACTTGGGTAAAATTTAATGGATATTCTTAATTATTGATGTTGGGCTATGCCCAGCTCTTTATCTGATCTAAAAGATGTCCTTGAGCACAGAATCTGATCCCAACTCTTTAAGTACAGTACAGAGAGTATCCCCTTATTGGAGATATTTAATAATGGCCACTGTCTGCTCTAGAGTAAGCATCAGATTAATGTCATGAGATCTTTTATGGAGAATAATGGGGGTTATTAGTGACCTGTCATGTTATATCCCTTAAACAGTATCACCAAAACACATTATCTGCTTATTAACTCATTGATGTTTGTGTGAACTTGCTGTCCTTGATTGCCATACAGTCTTCATTACAACAAAAGTTATAGAACAAAACATTACTAATTGTAAAATTATTTTGGCACATCATAATTGGTGTGAAAGTCCTGTATAAATCCTAGCCTTATTTATTCAACATCTTTTGTTTCATTGTGTTTGACATTTTGTTGTGTGGAAATAACAAATTATTGTGGTATATTTGTTATTTCTTTAGATGAAAGTAAATAGTCGTTAAGTAAATTTGTACTTGCTGGAATTATAATACAGAATTCTCTAGTAATTAAAATATTTTTATGTTGCCTTTCTGAATGAAAATATTTAACTCAAATCAAATTCAAGTTTAATTATTCAATCATTCAGCCGAACAATACAGTGTTTCTCTGGGGCCAAAGTGCCAGTCATAGATACACAAAAAAAAACATATATAGCCCAAGTACCTGAGGGACATGTCCCACGGATTGATGGTGCAGTTCCCAGTGGTGCACTAACATACGCACGAGATCCAGCCTGTCATTCCAGTGATCGAGCACCTGGAGGGCAGCGCCGATGGGAGAAGCCAGCCTCCAACCGAGTGTGGATGCCACGCTGCACCACCTCCAGCATCTCCCCTCCTGGACTGCATCAACAGGCAAGTCTGTGGCTTGAGA
This sequence comes from Mobula hypostoma, assembly GCF_963921235.1. Classification (NCBI taxonomy): domain Eukaryota; kingdom Metazoa; phylum Chordata; class Chondrichthyes; order Myliobatiformes; family Myliobatidae; genus Mobula; species Mobula hypostoma. The sequence continues at coordinate 110,861,686 of NC_086105.1, read as the reverse complement.
CCTTGTCCTCACTACAGCTGAGGCCACGCAGTTCCCCCACTGTCTGTCCCACCACCAACAAGGGAAACAGGCCTTGCAGCATCTTATTATCAATATCCAACTGGGTCCTGCAATCACAAGAGAAATGTCCAAGACAATCAGCCATGGTTACACTGTACACGGGCTTCGTGCACCAACTTCGATGCCATCCTGTTGCAGGCAGTAACATGATCTGCACCCAGTCTAGCACCTCTGCCAACAAGCAGCTCACTGATGGGGTAGATCTGCAGTACCTGAAGTCTTTGGAGTCCAGTATTATCTTGTGATCGTAACGAAAAGACATTTAACAAAGAAAAAAACACCTTTGGTTGGCCCCTGAGAGGCTGCTGCATCCAAACATGCCACCGTCTTACTGGAAATAATGCCTCTTTTGTTGAATAATAATTTTACTGCTATAGCAACACCTTTATGCTGTGGTTTGCTAATATGTTTCCAGCTTTCCATCTAGTACTTCTTAACAAACCTATTTCCATTAAAGTAACTTGATGTTCTACCATCTGAAAACAAAGTACTGAGACTTCCATGAATCATTTTATGGAGGTTTATGCATAGTGCAAGTTTTTGAGTGCATTTCATTTGTATATTTGTTTCAGCTTGTGTTCGATGTCATTTCGTAAATAAGGGATTTTATGTGATGCAAATTCTTTTAAAAAAGAGTAAAGTCTTTAATCTCCAGGAAAAATCTTTTTAAAGTCATTTGAATCTTGTAAATTCTACTGCATTTTTACATAACCTGAAAATTTTGTAGTTGCTGGCAGACAGGTCTGTGAAATATATGAAGCAACCACTCTTGGGCTTATACTTTTTTTTGACATTACTATAGCAAAAGCCCAAGCCTGCTTGGAATGAAAAAAACTTGATGTCAGAGTTAAAATGTATGCAACGAATATCAATGTACTTAGTTCCAATTTTTTTTAAAGGAAGTCTTGTATATTGTTCTAGAGGTTTGGATCATTCATGTTTTTTTAAAATCTGTATTCCTTTATAATCACTTAAATAAATCTTTAAATTCAGTTTAAAGCATATTCTGCTCATTGCATGCTCACAATGCTGTTTTTGTGGGGTGTTGCTGTTAATGTTCTAGATTCCCAAATAAGGCAATATTTATAGTGGAAGTGCGCCATTGTAGAAATAAAATAATATAGGGTTAAATGCAAACGCATTCCATTTTTCCATGCAGTCTATATTCTGCACACCAGGACACAGCACAGCACTATCATGCAAACAAGATCAGTCCTTAAATTGGCCTTTATTTTATACATCTCTGATCAAGAGTGTAAATACTGAATTATAGTGCTATAAGGAATAATGTGTAGGTAGTGCTCAAAACCAGATCCAGTGTATATTTCGTGACTCTTGATTACTTACATAGGCAAATTTTAGAGCAGCTAAATTCTCAAATGTTCCCTTTTTTATGCAACAAATTTATTAACTGCCGACTTAATTATATTTCCTGTTCAATAGAACACAGCTGTTAACGTAGTTTTCTAATTATAAAATCCTTAAATATTTGTAAATCTAGTTCCAAGAGGGGAGCCATGGAGTCATAAGTAGCTAGCCATCTGGACACAAGCTGGGGTCTGATCAGCCCTGGCTGGGTCACCTGGAGGAGGTTGTATGATGTTGAAAGACCCAAAACACCCGATGATTCCAGGAACATCACTGAAGATGTGTCCAGAAGCATTAATAGATGTATGTACATAGCAAAGGGATGGGACGAATTGTGAAATGGAATAACAAAGAAATATAGAATACTGGGAAAATTCATCTCAAGAACAAAAAGGCTGAAAGTAATGTTCAGTATGTTTTCTGGGCTAGTAGCTGTTGCTTATTTTATGCAAGCTCCCCAATTTACTCTCTTCAGTTTATTCTTGTTAATGAATAGGAAAGGGTAAGTTAGAAAGAGCAGAAATAGAAAATCCAATCAATGAGTGCTAACTTCAAAACTTGGAATGATAATAGGGTGTAGTGAATGACATGTTACCCAAGGGAATAGTGTAATACTGAACCAAGAAGGAAGGAAGCATTTGTTGCTGTCTTTATTGTGATGAATAATTGGACTAGCGAGGGGATGATGAACCTTTTATGAGAGTGTATGCCCAAATTGGCAATAATCTTCTTAAAAAAAATAATAATTCTGTCGCATGGCATGGTAATTTGAGCTGAGGTTATCAACAATTAGTAGCAATTAGATATTTTTAAGGAAAAAGGATGAGTCCTGTTGCTTATTTACGTGTATTCATTGTTTTACTATTAATAAAAGTATAACAGAGAAAGGTAGATTAAATTAAGGATTTTAGAAAGCCTGTTCAAAAGTTAATCATCTTTCCAAAACACAATTGATAAAATAACAACATTTCTAAATAACATGTTATTGTAAATGCTTACTATCCAAATCCAGGTCTGCGTGTATTTCAAAATGTATCATCCAACATCATGTGTTGTCGCAAACATCTAGCCGATACTGAGCCAGAGCGAGACGTTTCCTTTGAAAACATTTCACTGCTTTCAGGTCTAAACACCAGAGTTTAAGAATGCATTAGATGCTGTACCCTTGCCTTCCCCAGGCACACTTTCAACAAGGCCCATGCCAAGTGGCGCCTCTAAGTACTCGGGGAGGCTGACATCAGCCAGTACCCTTCCTCGGGGCAGTTCCCAATGGCACTACAGGAGATGGAGGGGTGCAGAGGGAATGAGTGAAATGTTGATTTACCTTGAACCATCCTAGTAGGAGCTCAAAGGAAATGTTTCACTTGTGCTGTAGGTTGTCAGAAAAAAGACCGTGTCAGACAGAAGGCAATGATGTCAATGAATATTTAGTTGTTCCTCTCCGCGCCTTATTGCAGATCGGGCAGCAACCTTTGCCATTTCCTTAGCATTTGTTTGTTTTTTATGAGGTGGTGTTGCTAGCACAACACGGATGGAAAGCGTGCAAGGAGCTGGCTGGATTCGAACCCCCAGACCACTTGCCTCGAAGTCCAATGTGGATGCCACTACATCACTGGCCGGTAATGACTGTAGAACGCATGCGCATATGTTTTCAAAAGTATTCTGGATTAGTTCCAGAAATATGGATGCCCATCTTAGTAAATGCTATTGTAAATAAATTGCAATCTAAAATTGCATTTACAACATCAAAGGATTAAAAGTGTTCAGGAGAATGAGGACAATATTTATGTGTGACTTCCCAGTTGCTCCACTATAGCCTCTGGACAATATTGTACATAGTTTTAAAAGTATTGCGATAGCTGCCCAATACAAATATGCTTTATATTAGATTGACAGTGACCAGATTTTGACTAATCATTACCAGATTAACTTCTGCTTAAAATTTCACTGTAAACCTCACTTTTTACATTACTTGCCTCATATGCATGTGGCTCATTTTACCCACTTGTGATTGGTATTTTGTTTTGAAAAGTGTAGTTATTAAGATAATATTCTAAATGTATGTATGGGTTTTACAGTTTGTTGATCCAACAAATGTGGAAATGGGATGGTGGATATGATAGAATTAAAGCATGGGATATGGTTTTTGGGGTATGGTTTTTGTTTGCAGATAATCTGGTCACTGGGCTCAAAGATCCCCTCAGACTAAGGCAACTTTGGTAACAATTTCCACCTCCACTGCTAACAGCACAATAGACTACGCAGTTTGCTTAAAATAATTCGTTCTCAAACTGTACTGAAGAACTTGTACAATTTTAATTCTGTCCATCGTAAAATGTCACCTGATGTAAGGCCACATGGAATTTGTCGTTGATGGCTTTTCCCTCCCGAGCTGATACTGGGAAAAATTTAATGAAAAACCTTAGTGAAAATGCGTTGCGTGCACCTCATGTAGCAGCTGAGGTGGAACTTCCTGTTCTGCCAATATGTTTATAGCCCTGGATCATAGTGAGTTTGGTTCTGTGTTTTATTTTAATAATGAAACTGGAACTGTAAAGGGAGCACAGGACTGCACTGCCATCGAAATGACTCTTGTGAAGGCAACTATGTTGAGGGATAGTATCAACCTAGTTACAATGGCTAGATAAACCCCAACTACTGTGAAGTATGTAACTAACAATCAAGAGGCAGGACCAGACTTAGATAATAGTACATGCATTGCCAAAACCACTGGTACCCCTCTGAATCCTAATGGTACTTACTGGGTGTGTGGCCATCAGGCCTATCACAGCTACCAGGAATACACTTTAAAAATGGGATCTTTGGCCTGAACTAAAGCCATGGAGAGGTTGTTGTTATTTGATCTCTGTAATACCATAGGTGTACCACCTGCTTACTCTCTTTCTACATCCTACTGTGGGGCTGCCATCAAAAGACTACCCGTGAAAGCACTGACATGTCCTCAGTGCTGCTGAAGAAATTGGCGAATGATACAACCCTCAGTGCTACATGATACGAGCCAGACCATCAATGACGTTACCACCAAAATGCTGGTAACCCACACTGTGGCCCTTCAGAATCGACAAAAGCACTAGACTTTAGCTGTCTAAGAGAGGAGGTCCTTGTGCCATTATTAGCCAGGAGTATTCCATATACTTTCCTGATACACTTGACAACATCACCGTTTTAGCTGTGCATGCCCAGCTAGAAGCTGGTCAGGTTAGGAAGACTGGGCAGGAGTTACATGGGACTCCATCTTCACCATGGGGACCCTTTCCCTGGTTTCACTCTTTACTGGTAGTTGTAATATTCCCTACTATTTGTAACATTCATCTTTATCTGTTGTCTGAGATTACTCTACAGAGCGATGGCCCACAGAGCAGCTGCCTCCATCATTGTCATCAAACAGCCAACTGTCCCCTAATAAAACTCTCTTGGAGTTTCAGAGACTCTGTGCAATTAAAGTTAAGAAAGATTTGTGTTGTACTCTACAGGACGAAAGAGAGGGAGCGTGGAAGTTGTGGTAAAGTAAGGGTTAACATAATATCCAGGCAAGGATAGAGTGTAGACAACCCAGGCAAGAAAGGCCTCTGAAGAGAATAGCTTCCCTTTGTACACCAGGGCTCTGGAGGTGAGATAAGTGATCTGAGGTGTACACACCATCTAAAGGACAATTACTTCACTAACTTCAAAGTATCATCGGTTGTCAGTTTGGAGTTTCTATTGGCTTTTAACACCAATGTTGCGAATGTTGATCGTACTTGCAAGCAAGGAATTCAAACATACCCAGTTTACCAAATGGTCAACGTTTGTAACTGCTAGTCAGTTATTAAAAAAATGGCATTTCCCTGTTCAGAATTTAGTAGAGTGTGGGTGAACATGCTGTTCTTCTCGTGCACAAGTAAAATATAAAGTGTGGTTTTATTGTAGGAGTGTGTGTATGTTCTAGGTCCAGTCGTTTTATTTTATTATTAGCGACAATAATGCCCTATGTGATTTATACAAAATCCAGAACTTTGGCGTGCACAGTTTACTCCACCCAGTCAAAATGTTTTCAGCAATTAAATCAGTAGTCATCAAAGGAATCATTACAGATTGGTTGGGGGGGGTGGCGGGGGGAAGGAAACTAGCATTATAACAGTTCAAGTTCTGGCTGCTGCTTGTGTTCCTAAGCTTCTGAGATCAAAATGTGTAACTGATACTCCAGCATCAATATAGCAATTTAAATCTTTTATTTGACTCCTTTTTAAAAAAAAGTTGCTGCTTGTGGGTTCAAATCATATATTAAGACAGAATGGAGTTACTTGGGTAATCTCTTGTCAATCAAATTTAGTGACCAGTGCTGTTGGTGACTGAGTCTGATTTTATGCACGTAACCATCTCTCACTTATCGAATTTTCCCTGAAGAATTGCCCTGCTTTTAAATGGAAGCTGTTTATTTATTTTTAGAGAACTAAATTTGCAGCAAATAAGTGCTGTGCGTCATACCCTCCCCATTTCCAATGCATGGGCTTACACATTATCAGCAATAATTACTACTTAGCAGCTGAATCTTCGACTGATTTTTTGAAAGCATGGTCTTGACTTGTGTCATTAATTGCATTACAGCCATCTGCTTCTGCCATCATTAACTTGTTTACAGCTCAGCTCCTTAATGGGGTTAGTCACTTGCTCAATGGCCATTTGTTTGTTGTGACTGGTTCAGCAACAGCAGATTTCTATAAACTAAGGCTTTGTAGGTACCTGCATCCGGCCCACGTATATCTTAACACAAAATATAATAAACATAAATACATAGGACAGCTTGTATACATGGATTGTATGTCCAGAAAGTAGAAACGGGCCAAAGGTGGGTTACGGGATCCTTAAAGCTAGTCACCTTGGGTAGATGAGGCTCGTCAGCCATGCTTGACAGCTTGTGTAGGAGGAGAAAAGCTCTGATCTCATAACCTCCGCTACCTTGTGGCTACACCCACTCATGGGGAAGGCTTCGTGAGCAAACACCGAGGAAAAATCTGGAGCTGGAGTTCCTGAGGCAGTCCTAAGTTGAGTTCAACAAAGACTGGCAACGCCTGCCATCTCTGCCGTTCCTTTGGATTCATCAGCTGCATGGCGAGGGGCAGCCTGCTACATGGGCAACAGGTGGCTCTCTCCATCGTACTGCTCTGGCTTGCATATCACATAGATAAGCTGGCTCGCAAAATCCATGGACAGGCCCGACCATCGCAGGGCCTTATCATGTCCATAAAGTGACACTAGGCACAGGAGTGGTGGTGCAGAAGGTGAAATGTTAAAGGAGGGATGGCTGGGGATGCGGAGGGGTGTGTTAGTGGGTGGCGGTGTTGATCAGCCTTACTTCTTGGGGAAGGTAACTGTTTTTGAGTCTGGTAATCCTGGCATGGATGCAATGTAGCCTCCTCCCTGATAGAGGGACAAATGGTCCATGAGCAGGGTGGGTAGAATCCTTCATGAAGTTACTGGCACCTTTCTGACATACAATGCCTATAAAATATATTAACCCCCACCCCCCAGGAAATTTTCATGTTTTATTGTTTTACAATATTGAAACACGAGGGATTTAATTTGGCTTTGTTGACATTGATCAACAGAAAATGACGCTGGTCAAGGTGAATACTGATCTCTACAAAGTGATCTAAATTAATTACAAATATAAAATGCAGCATAATTGATTGAATAATTATTCGCCCCCTTCAAGTCAGTATTTAGTAGATGCATCTTTGGCAGCAATTACAGCCTTGAGTCTGAGTGGATAGATCTCTATATCAGCTTCGCACATCAGGACACTGCAATTTTTTCCCATTCTGCTCTACAAAACTGCTCAAGGTTAATCAGATTACATGGCGATCATGAGTGAACAGCCCTTTTCAAGTCCAGCCACAAATACTCAATTGGATTGACGTCTGTACTCTGACTTGGTCACTCCAGGATATTAACTTTATTGTTTTTAAGCCATTCCTGTGTAGCTTTGGCTTTATGCTTGGGCTCATTGCCTTGCTGGAAAAGAAATCTTCTCCCAAGCCGCAGTTCTCTCGCAGACTGCATCAGGTTTTCCTCCAGGATTTCCCTGTATTTTGCTGCATTTATTTTACCCTATGCCTTCACAAGCCTTCCAGGGCCTGCTGCAGTGAAGCATTCCCACAGCATGATGCAGCCACCACTATGCTTCACGGTAAGGATGGTGTGTTTTTGATGATGAGCAGTGTTTGGTCTGACGGTCAAAAAACCCAATCTTAGTTTCATCAGTCCTTAGAACCTTTTTCCAACTGACTTCAGACTTCCACATATCTTCTGGCAAACTCTAGCCAAGATTTCATGTGAGTTCTTTTCAACAGTGGCTTTCTCTTTGCCACTCTCCCATTAAGCTGTGACTGGTGAAGCACCTGGGCAACAGTTGTTGTATGCGCAGTCTCTCCTGTCTCAGCTACTGAAGCTTGTTACTCCTTCAAAGTTGTCACAGGTCTCTTGATGGACTCCCTCACTAGTCCCCGTCTTGTACGGTTTTTGAGGACGGCCTGCTCTAGGCAGATTTACAGCTGTGCCATATTCTTTCCATTTCTTGATGATTGACTTAACAGTAGTCCAGGGGATATTCAGTGACTTGAAAATTCTCTTGTATCCATCTCCTGACTTGTGCTTTTCAATAACCTTTTTGCGGAGTTGATTAGAGAGTTCTTTTGTTTTAATGGTGTAGTTTTTGCCAGGATACTGTCTCACCAGCAACTGGACCTTCCAGATACAGGTGTATTTTTACTGCAATCAATTGAAACACCTTGACTGCACACAGGTCTCCAAAAACAGATCTCCATTTAACTAATTCTGTGTCTTCTAAAACCAACTGGCTGCACCAGTGATGATTTGGAGTGTCACATTAAGGGGGGGGGCGGGGTGAATACTTACGCAATCAATTAATTTGTGTTTTATATTACTAATCACTTTGTAGAGACCTGTTGTCACTTTGACATGAAAGAATCTTTCAGTGTCAAAAAGGTGAAATTAAATCCACTGTGATTCAATGTTGTAAAACAATAAAACATTGAAAACTTCCGGGGGAGGGGTAATGAATATTTTTTGTAGGCACTGTATGTCCTTGATGGTGGGCAGGCTGGAGCTGGTGATACATTGGGCAGTTTTGTCTACATGTTGTAGGGCCTTCCTGTCCATCGCAGTGCTGTTACCGTACCATGCAATAATGCAGCTTGTTAAGATGCTGTCTGCTGCGCATCTGTAGAAGGGCATGAGATTCATTGTGCATATTCCAGCGATCTTCAGCCTCCTCAGAAAGTAGAAGCATTGGTGAGCTTTCCCGATTGTGCAGAATGTGTTCTTGGACCATGAGAGGTTGTGCGGGATGCGCACTCCCAGGAGTTTGAAACTGCTCACAGTTTCCACTCCTGTGCTGCCGATGGAAGGAAGGGTGTGAGAGGTATAAGTTCTTCTGAAGTCAATTACCATTTCCTTTGTCTTGTTGAAATTGAGGAAGAGGTTACTTGCCTGGCACCAGGCCTCAATCTCTTCCACCTCCCTGAAGACAGTCTCATCGTTGTTGGTGATGAGCCAACCACCACAGTCATGTCATCAGCAAACTTGACAATGGATGTTTGGCCGTGCGTTTTTGTGAGAGCAGAGTGTACAGCATGAAGTTCATCCGCATACATTCATAACTTGTCCTTGTAAGCAAAGGAGTATTACCCAAGTACATTCACTAACTCTTTCAGTAATGTTAATTTTTGGAAAACACCCCTTTACTTATTGGGTGGCTAAATTATACTAAAAAGATAACTCAGTCTTACAGCTATCATTAGACTAACTGGACGCAAACAGAATTTCTAGGTGGAGATCTCTCTGGGAAAGCCAAGCATCAGACCATATGTTTACCTGCCATTATAATCCATCAAACTGATTATACCGTACTTAATTCCAAATGTTTTAGAAGCAATAATTCATTAATCAATTGGAATCGTACTTTAGACTTGCTGGAAGGGTCCCATCAGTAGTGATGAACCTTAAAACCACTCACGAGCAGGGCTATCAGTCCTCCGTGACTGAAAGGTTAATCTCTGGGATAGTGCTACAAGCTAACCAGCATCAGAAAATGTAGGAGTGACGATAAAAATTGTTAGTATCGCTGGATATGAAAAAAGAATATTTGATTGACAATGATTGCATTCAATTGTGAGTCTATCAATTTCCAGTTTGAGTGAGTATCAATGTATTGTAAGGCAGGTCACATCAGTGACAGCATGGAGAAAGGGTGGCCAGAGGTGGGAGATCATGTGGCATCTCCCAGGTCCAAGCACAGCTGGCTGTCCTGCCAACAAAGCCTTACACCTTGTCCTTGCAGTGGACAGTAAATTCCATATGGTATCTCCAATAATAATACTTCCACACCTGTACTTATTTAATCAGAAATGAAAAATTCAATGGAGAAGCTAATAAAGATAAATGTTTAAAGTGACTATTTTTATTGCATGTACTTTAACTCAAGATAATGGATTAATGGCTGATTCCATCCAGTTTTTTTTCAGTAGCGTATTAGCTTGAGCTTCTGCACAATAAATTATGTCAAATTAAAAGAGAAATTATTGGAAACAGGCAGCACCTGTGGGAAGAGAAACAGTGAGCTTTTTAGATCTGAGATTCTGTTGAAGGAAAAATAAGTTAGTTTTCGGAAGATGGAGAAGGTTATACAGAACCAAGGGAATAATGCCAAAAGTGCAAATCAACACGGGTTAATGAGCACAGTGTTCTTCTGTGCCTGTCTATAATGTGTTGAACTGAGCCAAAGTTGAGATAGGAAAAACCAAGTTATCAGATGTTAGATATTTTAATATTGTGTCCTGAAGGCAGCAATGGGTCTGAATGGAAGATGACTTTTGTTCCCCAAGTTTTCATTGGGCCTCATTGTAACAGTGTGGGAAACAAAACTTACTTATAGGTCATATTGCATGATTTTGGGACGAAGTTCTCAAAATAGGGAAATAAAAGCTTGCATGTCTGTGCAATGCATTTTACAAACTTTGGACAGGTACTTTATTTCCAATAAGGTACAGGTATTTGTAGTCACTGTTGTAATGTAGAAGTTAATTTCCCCAGTCTTGTACCCACAGCAACGTGGTAGACACTAGGATTTTATTTACTTAGGCGTTATTTAAGGTCCATCAATTGACTAAGACTCCTATATTCTTTGCCTGTGGTTTTCTTTATCAAAATATTCATTACTAAACCTGAAGCTGAATTAATTTTTTTCTTAACTACTGCATTTTACCTTGTGGAAAGATGTTTTTCAAATTTGTGGAGTAAACTCATTTATCTGGTGTTTATGCATTTGGGATTCTCATGAAACCGCTTTTCTAGGAATTTCTAAGAATTGACTGGCCCTTGAAAACACCATTAGGTTAAAGAACAGCAGAATACAACAAATAAGCTGAATTCTATTGATGCTACTAATTCTGTTGACATTTAGAATTAAGTGATTTTAGATCAAGCCATAGCCTACCCCTGGACAGGCTGTACTGTACACAGTTGTCTATGCATAATATAGGGAAGATTTTTCTGTTTTTTTTTAAATGAAAATAAGGTCAGTGAATTTTATTCCAAGTGTTATGTAAAATAAGTATAAAAAGACTTTTTAGGGCAGTATATATGTAGTCTGATGAACAGTGACATCCTCCCTGAAGATTTGGTTCTTCATTTCATAGTGAGTAGAGTCATTTATTTGATTTTTTTTTTGCTGTATTGTAATTTAATATTTTACCTATAAAAATAGAATTGTTGTTAAGTAAGTGTTTTCACAAGGTAAGGAGATAGAACATAGAACAGGGAACAGTACAACACAGGAACAGGCCATTCCGCCCACAATGTTGTGCTGAACCAGCTAAAAAGCAAAATCAAAAACACCCAAACACTAATCCCTCCTACCTACACCATGTCCATATCCCTCCATCTTCCTTACATCCACGTGCCCATCTTAACGTCTCTTAAAAGCATCCAATGATTCTGCCTCTACCACCATACCAGGCAGCGCATTCCAGGCATCCACCATTCTGAATAAAAAAAACTTATCTTTCACATCCCCCTTGAACATACTGCCCTCTCACCTTCAATGCACGCCCTCTGATATTAGATATTTCAGCCCTGGGAAACAGATACTCTCTGTCCACTCCATCTATGTTTCCCAAAATCTTGTAAGCCTCTATCAGATCTCCCCTCAGCCTCTGCAGCTCCAGAGAAAACAACCCAGGTTTATCCAACCTCTCGTGATAGCACATGCCCTCTAAACTAGGCAGCTTCCTGGTAAACCTCTTCTGCACCCTCTTCAAATCCTCAACACCCTTCCTATAGTGGGGTGACCAGAACTGTATGCAATACTCTAGATGGCAAAGTTCAGCCATTTCTTTAAAGTGTTATGCCTATAATACTAGTATGTGATGGATAGCAATTCCCATGCAACTAGCATGTTCATGCTAAGATGTGCGTCCTACCTCCCCATCATGGACGCCAGATGTCTGAAAGTACACTGTACAGTATATGTAACCCTCTCACTGTAGGCTCATAATGAGTTAGTTATTACTGTGAATACAAGCCAACAGTAACATAACTCTAGAATGGAAATAATGATGAAAAGGCCATTACCAAAATATAAGCAGATCTAGGATAGCTATGATTTCGGTAAACACACAAAAAAGTAAAGTTTGAATGTTTCTTCTTAGGAAAAACAAGAACTGTATAAATACTGAAAGATGTTTGCAAATTTAACTGTACGCCAGGAATAAATAATTAGCTCACCCCAGTATAAACTTAGATGGAAATTATATTGACATATTTTAAACTATAGCAATCAAAATAAAAGGCCCATCACATATATATCAGTCTATAATGTGCATACAATCGTGGGAGCTTATTGTCACAAAATCAATCCAGTTTGCATCACTTTGTTTACTCAGGATACTGATATGGTTTTGCACTGAAAAACCAGTCTAAGTTTAAAAAAAAACACACACAATGTCCAAGGAAAAAGGTGTCAAACTTTCTCCAATGTTGTGTGCTAGCTGGGTAACTGAAAGTTGTCTGAAAATCCTCCATGAGACTATAGTCTGCATGAGGGATTTCTGACATCTGTTTCTGACCTTCCAAACTTATTTCTCTGAGTGTTTCACCATGTTCTTCCACTATGTTCACTGTCCGTTTCCTTTCTCCTTCTTCAAAAACTTCCTTCCCACGCTCTCTGTAGAAAATGCCTACCTGTTCTTTTCCTGGGCAACTTATTGGCCAAAATGTTAATAAGACAAATCCTATTGGCTGATTACAACAAGCCTTACTTATTGGTCAACTGAGAATTTTATTTTAAACAGCAAAAGTGAAATACTTGATTGTATAATGTCATTAAAGGAACACTTTTAAAAAATACAGGTTTGTATTTTGAGATCTGCAAAAAAAACACATAAAATTCCAACAGCGTAACAGTATCAGTAAATAAAGCATGATCTTAAACCAAGGTATTCATGAAGATAGCAAGGTATTTCAGTGCATCCACTGGAATATTTATTCTTGGTTTGATTCTTTGTTGACTTTCCTATAGATTTACAGAATATGGGCATAGCTAGCAAAACAGCATTGATCCGTTGCTGCTTTCCCTTGAGAAGATGGTGATGAAAGGTCTTGAATCAGTGTAGTCCATTTGAGAAATGTACTCCCATAGTGCTGTTAAGTTCCAGGACTGGACTCCACAGCAAAGGAATGAGAATATGCCCAAGTCAGAATAGTCTAATTTGAAGAGGGTCTTACACATGGTGGCATTCTTATGCACCTGTTACTCTTGTCTTTCTCAATCACAGGCTTGGGATCTGTTTCTATAAAAACTTAGCTGCAGTATATTTTGTAGATGGTACATATTGCAACCGTATTGTGCTGCAGAAGAATATTTGGATTGCACAATTAGGTGCCAATCAAACAGCTATTATGTCCTCGAAGGGTTTGAGTCTTGTCAGTTTTGCTGAAGTTGAATTCATCAAAGTAAATAGTTTAATTCCAAGGCCAAAATGGATTTAATTATATGAATATAAAATTGCTACAGTATAGAAGGAGCTTTTCAGCCAATCAAGTCAGTGCTATCTTTTAGTAGTATAATCACATCTAGTCCTATTCCTTAACTATTTTCCTTAAATTCTTCGATCCTTTGCCCAAAATGTTAAATCTTTGCTTCTTGAACCTCAAATCAATCATAACAGGAACAGATTCCCTCTGTCTACCCTGTGGAAATCAATAATGGCTTTGAAATCCTCCAAATTTGTTCAACCCATTGTGCTTCAACAAGAACTCCACCTTCTCCAGTGCAACCTTATAACAGGTAAAATCACTCGTTCCTGGATCCATTTTGGTAAATTATTTTTGTACCTTTCCTCGGATCTTCATATTTTTCCTAGAATGTGGTGACCAAAATTAGGTGTCACCCTCCATATGTGGCAAAGCTGATGAATATTCAACATAATTTCACTTTTTTTAAAGATCTATGACTATGTCTATGAATCCAAAGATCCTGCAGGCTTTTATAACCAGTTTTCCAACTTGCTCTGTTATTTTAAAGCACTTATGCACCTGCTGTAGACCCTTTGTTATTCCCAGTCTTAGTGTTTACAGTCTGAGGAGAAACACATCAGCTAGCTGGACAGCAAATATTGGGTTGACAGTTGGAAGTGAAAAAGGTCTTTCACTCTCAGTTACCCATCACCTGTACTGAACTGCTATCATTGGAAATGCTAAAGGCTTGAATTCTAAAGTTATGTTTCAGTTCAGCAATAAAACATTGAACTGTGCAGTAAAGATTTGGTAGAAAACTGCTGAAGAAAAGGCTTCAAAATGTAACACAGAATCATCAAAATTTATTGTAAAACAAAAAGACATTTTTGGTCATTGTCAGAAATTATGTTCAGATAATTAATATTAATGATATTAAGATACCATATTTAAAACAAGGTGAAAAGGACATCAGGCATTTCATTTGCATCGCAAAGGATTTGTATAAGACCAGATCTTTAATCAAAACTTCAGGGCATTGTGGTCTGTTTAATTGAAACTGCTAATCTGCATAAAGCTTGGACATTATATCAATTTGCATTATTTAAAGCATTATATTTGCTTAATCTTTAACACAATTTTAATTTGTCCCACTATTGACCGTGATAATTTATTCTGCAGATTTGTTTGAAATTTGCATTAAAGTACATCAGCATTATATTTGCTATATTGAATTTAGGAATTGAATAGTATTATACTATTGTATCAATTACTGTTTCTCCTTTTTTTCCCAATTAATGTATTTTGAATAACTTTACATCTGGCCTCTTTCATTCACTTGTTTGCCATTAGTTTGCATCTATTATTATTACTTTCTTGAGCAAAGGTAACAGGGAGAAGGAACTCAGCACTCCGGGCCACATCCATGGAGAAGGGGAACGTGAGACCTATTTTGCTCCGACCTGCTGAGTTTTTCCAGCATCTTATCTTTCTTTGTGTTGGGGTTCCATCATCTGCAGCTTTTGGTTCCAATTAGTGTGTCATTACTCACTTGTTTCTTGTCTTCGAGTTGTCGAATGAAATTAAAACATCGCCTTGTCTCAAATTTTATAACAATTATTTTTATTCTTCCAAAAATGGAGTAATAAACTATTTGTGTAGCCAACAAATAAAGTGATAAAAACAAAAACTGCTGGTGACTATGTAGATTTGTGGTTGTTGAGTCTCTCACCTTGGAGTCCAAAAGTGCTGTTCAGACACTAAAATCGAAGCTGATCATCCAGCAGGTGACTCTGAGGACAGTGCTGGGGGATCTTAGGAATTATACTCTGGGGTACTGACCAGTATTTATCCTTTAATAAACACATTGCCCTAAATAGATGATCTGATCAGAATCAAAATCAAGTTTAATATCACCCACATATTTCGTGAGATTTGTTAACTTTATAGCAGCAGTGTAATGAAAACATGATAAATAAATATAGAGGGAAAAAAGGTGAATTACAGTAACTATCTATCAATGTCTACTAAATAGTTAAGTTAGTACAAGTGGTGCAAAAAATAAAGTATTGATGTAGTGTTCATGGGTTCAACATCCATCTAGAAATCAGATGGCAGTGGGGAGGAAGCTGTTCCTGATTCGCTGAGTGTGTGCCTTCAGGCTGGGGAGCATCATTTTTAGCACCCGGACAATCAGTACCGGTGCTCCCCAGGGATGTGTGCTCTCCCTACTGCTCTTCTCTCTTTACACTAATGACTGCACCTCACAGGATCCATCTGTTAAACTCCTGAAGTTTGCAGATGACACAACTGTCATTGGCCTTATCCGAGACGGTGATGGGACGGCTGGCCCTCTGGTGTGGTCAGAACAATCTGGAGCTAAATACACTCAAGACTGCGGAGATGACAGTGGACTTCAGGAGGAGCCCCCCAATACTCCCCTCACTCACTATACTCAACAGTATTTCTTTTTTTTTTCTTTTTAAATCTTTTTATTGAGTAAGTATACAAAAAAAGGTAAGCCATATAAACATTAATACAATGTTAAAGTATAATAAAATTCCAAAAGATAACAATACCAAAAAGAAAATACTACAAACAATGTAATTTAAGCATAAGAAACCAAGATAACATAATAGTATACTAAATTTTATATATATCAATGGAAAAAAAAAAGAAAAAAAAAACCCCCAAAAAAAACCCACCGTGCAGCTAACTAAAAGCAAGGCAAAGCAATGGGCTAACTTGAAACCAAACAGAGTTAAACTTAAAATCACGTCCTCAATCCCGACCTCCATTAAAAACAGTGGAAAAAAAACAAGAAGGGTAAATATTACATTAAATGAAAATATCGAATAAAAGGTCCCCAAATCTGTTCAAATTTAAATGAAGAATCATAAAGGTTACTTCTAATTTTCTCCAAATTCAAACATAAAATCGTCTGAGAAAACCAAAAAAAGGTAGTTGGAGCATTAAGCTCTTTCCAATGTTGTAAAATACATCTTTTCGCCATTAAAGTAAGAAATGCAATCATTCTACGGGCTGAAGGGGAAAGATTACTAGAAATTTTAGGTAGTCCAAAGATAGCAGTAATAGGGTGAGGAGAGATATCTATATTTAATACCTTAGAAATAATATTGAAAATATCTCTCCAAAAAGTTTCCAAAGTAGGGCAAGACCAAAACATATGAGATAAAGAGGCTATCTGCCCCGAACATCTATCACAGAAAGGATTAATATGCGAGTAAAAACG
The DNA here is from genome assembly GCF_963921235.1 of Mobula hypostoma. Lineage (NCBI taxonomy): Eukaryota > Metazoa > Chordata > Chondrichthyes > Myliobatiformes > Myliobatidae > Mobula > Mobula hypostoma. The sequence goes on along the minus strand of NC_086105.1, from coordinate 110,844,972 downwards.
CGCTAACTTATCTTTGGACATATGTACTCTATGAACCACTTTAAATTGAATTAGGGAATGTTTAGCACAAATAGAGGAAGTATTAACTAATTGTAAAATCTGCCCCCAATCATCCACAGAAATGGTAAGCCCCAATTCCTGTTCCCAATCTACCCTAATCTTATCAAATGGAGCTTTCCTAAGTTTCATAATAATATTATAAATCATAGCCGATGCACCTTTCTGACATGGATTAAGGTTAATTATCGAATCTAAAATATATATAGGAGGAAGCATTGGAAAGGAAGAAGGTATAGTACTTAGGAAATTTCTAACTTGTAAATATCTAAAAAAATGTATTCTTGATAAGTTATATTTATTAGATAATTGTTCAAAAGACATAAGGGAACCATCTAAAAATAAATCCAAAAACCGTAAAATACCCTTAGTCTTCCAAGTTTGAAAAGCGCGATCCATAAAAGAGGGAGGAAAAAATATGTTACCTAAAATAGGAATCGCTAACCCGAATTGATTAAGATCAAAAAATTTTCTGAATTGAAACCAAATGCGCAAAGCATATTTAACTATCGGGTTAGAGACCTGCTTAAGACGTTTCGAATCAAAAGGAAGAGAGGAACCTAAAATAGAACCAAGTGTATAACCCTGAACAGATTGTAATTCCAATGCTACCCATTTAGGAATAGATAGTATGTCCTGGTCAAGTAACCAAAATTTCATATGTCGAATATTAATAGCCCAATAATAAAATCTAAAGTTAGGTAATGCTAAACCTCCATCTCTCTTAGCTTTCTGTAAATGTATTTTACCCAGTCTCGGATTCTTATTCTGCCAAATAAATGAAGAAATTTTAGAGTCAACTTTATCAAAAAAAGATTTAGGAACGAAAATTGGTAATGCCTGAAACACATATAAAAATTTTGGCAAAAAAAACATCTTAACTGCATTAATACGACCAATCAAAGTTAAATATAAGGGAAACCATTTAGATGAAAGTTGAGTAATATGGTCTATTAATGGTAAAAAGTTAGTCTTAAATAAATCTTTATGTTTACAAGTAATTTTAATCCCAAGATATGAAAAGTAATTATTAATCAATTTAAATGGAAATTTATAATATAAGGGAAGATGTTTATTAATCGGAAAAAGTTCACTCTTACTAAGATTTAATTTATAACCTGAGAAAAGACCAAATTGTGCTAATAACTCTAAAACAACAGGAATGGATCTCTCAGGATTAGAAATATATAAAAGTAAATCATCAGCATAGAGTGATAATTTATGGGACTTTAATCCCCGAGTTATCCCAGTAATATTTGAAGATTCTCGAATAGCAATTGCAAGAGGTTCTAATGCAATATCAAATAATAGGGGACTAAGAGGACAGCCTTGTCGAGTACCACGAAAGAGAGGAAAAAAAGGTGAGTTTAAAGAGTTAGTACGAACCGAGGCTACAGGGGAGTGATATAACAGTTTAATCCAGGATATAAATTTCAAGCTAAAATTAAACATTTCAAGCACCTTAAATAAATAAGGCCATTCTACTCTATCAAAAGCTTTCTCGGCATCTAAAGAAATAACACACTCAGGAACATTTTGTGAGGGAGTATAAACGATATTTAACAATGTACGAATATTATAAAAAGAGTAACGACCTTTAATAAAACCCGTTTGGTCTTCCGAAATAATAGAAGGAAGTACTTTTTCTAGTCTATTTGCTAATAACTTAGAAAAAACTTTAGAATCAACATTTAATAAAGATATTGGTCTATAAGATGCACATTGAGTAGGGTCTTTATCCTTCTTTAGTATTAGAGAAATTGATGCTCTATTAAAAGATTCCGGAAGTTTACCAAGTTTCAAAGAAGCCTCAAAAACCTTATAGAGCCAAGGAATCAATAAAGAAGCAAAACATTTATAAAATTCAACGGTAAACCCATCAGGGCCAGGAGCTTTCCCCAGATTCATAGAAAAAATAACATTCTTAATCTCATCCATTGTAATGGAAGTATCTAATAAAGAAGACATATCCTGTGAAATCTGAGGGAAGTCTAACTTATCTAAAAAATCATTCATATATTTAGAATCTCGAGGAGACTCTGATTGATATAAAGAAGAATAAAAATCACAAAAGGTTTGATTAATCCCCACATGATCCAATATCAATCGATCATTTTGGTTATAAATCTGATTGATTTGAGATTTAACATAATTAGATTTCAATTGATTAGCCAGCAGCTTGCCAATTTTATCACTGTGAACATAAAAGTCACTTCTTGTTTTCTTTAATTGGTTTACAATCGAGGACGAGAGTAGTAAACTGTGTTCCATTTGAAGTTCAGTTCTTTGTTTGTATAACTCCTCAGAAGGAGCCATAACATATTTCTTATCAATTTCTTTAATCTTGTCCACAATTGCCATCTCCTCCTGCTTCTGTTTCTTCCTCAAAGCAACGGAATACGAAATAATCTGACCCCAAATATAGGCTTTAAAAGTGTCCCAAAGAGTGTTAACCGAAATATCTTCTGTATGGTTAATTGTAAAAAAAAGCTCAATCTGTTCATTCATAAAATTAACAAAGTCCGAGTCCTGAAGCAACAGCGAATTAAAACGCCATTGTCTATTGTTTGGTATATTGGCCATAATTTTAATAGAAAGCTTAAGTGGAGCATGATCCGAAATGGTTATAGAATCATAATCACATTTAATCACTGAAGGAATGAGACGAGAATCAATGAAAAAATAATCAATTCTTGAATAGGAATGATGAACATGTGAAAAGAAGGAAAAATCTTTTTCCTGAGGATGCAGAAAACGCCAAATGTCCGTCGACCCAGAATCAGAAAGGAAAAAATTAATCAGATTTGCAGATTTATTAGGTAAAGTCCGTAAAGGAGCCGAACGATCCAAAGCTGGAGACAAACAGGTATTAAGATCTCCGCCCCAAATCAATGAAAACTCGTTCAAATTCGGAAACTGATCAAACAATGATTTATAAAACTCCGGACAATCCATATTAGGAGCATAAACATTAACCAAAACTACTTTTTTATTAAATAGTAAACCACTAACCAATAAAAATCTACCATTCGGATCAGAGATAATATCCTGTTGTGTAAAAGTAACTGAGGAATCTATAAAAATAGAGACGCCTCGAATCTTAGCATTGGAGTTCGAATGAAATTGTTGTCCCTTCCAGAATTTGAAAAAACGTAGTCTGTCCCCCCTCCGTACATGGGTCTCTTGTAAAAATAAAATTTGTGCTTTAAGTCTCCGGAACACTTTAAAAACTTTTTTCCTTTTAATAGGATGATTAAGACCATTAGTATTCCAGGAGACAAAATTAATAATAGACTCCATAAATCCTAAAGTCAACCCACAACAAGGAGGATTGGCGATAGGCGCGACCCACAAACCCGGAGAGGAAACAGAACATACAAAAGATACCAGGGAAAAGGACGCAACCAGTACTTCAATAATGTATGTAGCCCAAAGAGAAACAAACTAAAACGTGAAGCCCCTCCCACCACCCTCCGCCCCAAGACCCCAAGGCAAAATCTAAAGCAGACCCGCCAGAAAGAAGCAAGCGCTAAAACTACCCCCATGACTTCCGGTATACGCTCCCTAAAAAAAAGGTATAAATATGAAAAGGATCAGCTAGTTGTAAAACAGTAAAAAAACTATACTCAACAGTATTGTGTCTGCTGTGGAGACCATCAGGTTTCTGGGTGTCACAGTCTCCCAGGACCTGAAGTGGACACCCAACGCTGACACTCTTATCAAAAAGGCTCAGCAGAGGTTGTATTTCAACTCAGGAAGTACAACCTGCCTCAGGAGCTGCTGATTCAATTCTATTCAGGAATAATCTAGTCTGTTCTCTGTTCGTCCATCACTGTCTGGTTTGGATCAGCTACCAAACAAGACAAGAATAGTCTCCAAAGAACTGTCAGGGCTGCGGAAAGGATTATTGGTGTGACGCTGCCCTAGATCCAGGACCTATATGTATCTAGAGTCAGGAAGCGAGCAAGCAGCATCATTGTAGACCCATCACACCCTGGACATCACCTGTTCCAACTCCTTCCTTCTGGTAGGCGCTTTAGATCACTGTATGCCAGGACAAATAGGTACAAGAACAGTTTCTTTCTGTATGCCATCAGTCTTATGAACACTTGAATTTTAGTCTATTATAAACCAAGTTCACATGTACATACACAGGTATACCTCATTGTATATAGTTCATGATTATTTGCACTATTGTTTTGTTTACTTTTTGATTCTGTACGGCGAGAGCTCAGGGAAACCGGCATCAAATTCCCTATATGTATCCACATACTTGGCGATAATAAAGGATTCTGATTCTGTACCTCCTTCCTGATGCTAGTAATGAGAAGACGGCATGTCCTGGGTGGTGGGGGTCCTTAATAATGGATGCCGCCTTCCTAAGTCATCGCTTCTTGAAGATGTCCTGGATACTACGGAGGCTGGTATCCATGATTGAGCTGACTAATCTTACAAGTTTCTGCAAACTTACTTCAGTCTTGTACAGTAGCCCCCCCCCACCCCCACCCCCAACCATACCAGACAGTGATGCAGCCAGTCAGAATGCTCTCCACGGTACATTTGTGGAAGTTTTCAAGTGTTTTAGTTGACAAACCAAATCTCCTCAAACTCTGAATTAGATATAGCCACCATCTTGCCTTCTTTATAGCTGCATCAAAATGTTGCGACCAATTTAGGTCCTCAGAGATACTGACACCTGGGAACTTGAAATTACTCACTCTCTCCACTTCTAATCCCTCTATTAGGATCATGATCATTGTGCTGTTTATCGGAGCTTGCTGCTCAGAAACTGGCTGCCCTGTTTTCTGCACTGCAACTACGCCTGCTTTGATGAATCCCAAAACACTTGGGATTTATAAACCAAATGAGCTCAGGACAATAACCTCATTTGGCTGTAAGGAATAAAGTCTCAGTCATTTCTTTATCAGACATGACTCTGATACAACAAAAACAACGAAACGGGATTTATAAACCAAATGAGCTCAGGACAATAACCTCATTTGGTCGTAAGGAATAGGGTCTCAGTCGTTTCTTTATCAGACATGACTGATAACAACAAAAATAATGAAAACTTGATAGTTATATTCTGTCACAACAGATGTGCATTTAAAATAGCAAATAATAAATTGTTTTATCTGGTAAGGCACCTCTTATTTCTACGTGCCAGCATAAGTATCATGGCTTTTTGAGTAGGCTGAGCAGTGATGTCGATACTTCTCTGGAGTGATTTGCATAGGTTTTGTGCTTTTTGTGTTCATTATTCATTATCTTTATTAATTTTCAAGAAGTGAAGTACAAAGGTTTAATCAAATTCAGGTCTGTGATTTAATCCTTTGATCAGTATTTGGTGATCAAATTTAGAGATGATAAGAAGCAACAGAACTATCAGGAGAAAAAACAAGGGTTCTTCGCATTTAACCTGAAACGTTGACCGTTTATTCCCCTCCATAGATGTTACCTGCCCTGCTGAGTTCATGCAGCATTTTGTGTGCTGCTCAGTTCCTCCATACTCTCTCACCTGATCATCTCCTTAGTATCATTTCAACACTGCTTCCTCAGCTTCCACACTCAGTTACGTAGGATCTCCATCTCTCCCTCCACTTCAGAGTCAGCTCATAAATGACATCCTTTGAGGCACGTTTTGGATTTGGTTTGTGCTCACAAGGGTTTTGTAGAAGTCCACTTTGTAAGTCTGCCTCTTCAACGTGTGTTTCATGTATTAATGAATTCCTAATGCAGTGTCCTCTACAATACAGTGGAGTCTACAGCACAGAAATTTTCCCTTTGGACCAACCCATTTAGGCTGACTAAATATTTTAAATGAGAGTTCTCCCATTACTCAAACTTGACCCCATAAGTTCTGAGTTGAAAGCACACAGGTTATCATTGATGAAAGATATTGTGATATTAATTCTTTTTTTCACTCCCGCCCCCCCCAAAAAAAATACTATTGCTTCTTACAACCCAGGCCTAGTCAAGTCAGTGCTCAGACAACAAACACCTAACTTGGATGATATTAAAGGTCTGATTTAAGGAAATTCAATCCAGTGTGATTTTTCAAAATACCTATTGGTATTTGCAACATTTTTCAATGTCAGCTGCGTTGCCCACTTTATAAACCCCCTGTTGAAAGCTGTGTGCACAAAGTCAGGAAAGCTTTCTTAGGTCCCAACCAGAGAGAGCGCGATACTGGATCTCCTATTAGGGAACATTACAGGGCAGGTGACAGAAGTGTGTACAGGGGAACACTCCGGATCGAGTCATTATAATTCCATTCATTTCAAGATGATTACAACAAAGGATTAGTCTGAGCCTTGGGTTAAGATTCTAAATAGGGAAAAAACCATTTTAGTATCATCAGAAAGGATCTGGCAAATGGATCTGGATTGAGATAGCTTGTTTTCTGGCAAAGGGATGCTTGAAATTACCTAGGGTTACCCATAGCCCTCTATTTTTCTAAGCTCCATGTACCTGTCCAGGAGTCTCTTAAAAGACCCTATCGTATCCGCATCCACCACCATCGCCAGCAGCTCATTCCATGCACTCACCACTCACTGTGTAAAAAACCTACTCTTGACATCTCCTCTGTACCTACTTCCAAACACCTTAAAACTGTGCCCTCTTGTGCTAGCCATTTCAGCCCTGGGAAAAAGCCTCTGACTATCCACACAATCAATGCCTCTCATCATCTTATACACTTCTGTCAGGTCATCTCTCATCCTCCGTTGCTCCAAGGAAAAAAGGCCAAGATCACTCAATCTATTCTCATAAGGCATGCTCCCCAATCCAGGCAACATTTTTGTAAGTCTCCTCTGCACCCTTTCTATGGTTTCCACATCTTTCCTGTAGTGAGGCGACCAGAACTTAGGGTGGATGTTCCCAGGGCTTGCCAAGGTGCCCCCTCAGAACTAATGGGAGATTATTGCAGAATTTGCAGGACCCTGGCAGTGTTTTTTTAAAACATCCTTAACCCCAGGTAAGGAGCAGGAGGACTGGAAGATAGCTAATGTTGTTCTGTTGTTCAAGAAAGGCTCTAAGATTATACCAGGAAAATTTTGGCTCATGATCCAGTTGTCATTGGTTGGTAAATTACTGGAAGGTATAGGGTAGGCTTTTCCCACAGAGGTTCGATGAGTCTAGATGTCATAGCTTAATCGTGAAAGGTGAAATATTTAAGGGAATCTGAGGATGTTTTTCTTCACTCAGAAGGTGGAGTGAATTTGGAACCAATTGCCAGTAGAACTGGTGGGTGCAGGTTTGATTACAAGGCTATGGTCCAGGTGTGGGTTATACATAGATGGGAGGGTATGGAATGCTATGGTCCAGGTGTGGGTTGTATATAAATGGGAAGGTTAAATGCTATGGTCCAGGTGTGGGTCATACATAGATGGGAGGGGTTTGGAAGGGTATGGTCCAGGTGTGGGTTGTACATAGATGGGAGGGATATGGAATGCTATGGTCCAGGTGTGGATTATACATAGATGGGAGGGATATGGAATGCTATGATCCAGGTGTGGGTTGTACATAGATGGGAGGGTATGGAATGTTGTGGTCCAGGTGTGGGTCATACATAGATGGGAGTGTATAGAATGCTATGGTCCAGGTGTGGGTCATACATAGATGGGAGGGTATAGAATGCTATGGTCCAGGTGTGGGTCATACATAGATGGGAGGGATATGGAATGCTATGGTCCAGGTGTGGGTTGTACATAGATGGGAAGGGTAAATGCTATGGTCCAGGTGTGGGTTATACATAGATGGGAGGGTATGGAATATTGTGATCCAGGTGTGGGTCATACATAGATGGGAGGGTATAGAATGCTATGGTCCAGGTGTGGGTCATACATATATGGGAGGGATATGGAATGCTATGGTCCAGGTGTGGGTTATACATAGATGGGAGGGTATGGAATGTTGTGGTCCAGGTGCGGGTCATACATAGATGGGAGGGATATGGAATGCTATGGTCCAGGTGTGGGTTGTACATAGATGGGAGGGATATGGAATGCTATGGTCCAGGTGTGGGTTATACATAGATGGGAGGGTATGGAATATTGTGATCCAGGTGTGGGTCATACATAGATGGGAGGGTATAGAATGCTATGGTCCAGGTGTGGGTTGATGAGACTTGGCAGAATAACAGATCAGCTTGAACTAGATGACCCAAAAGGTCTGTTTATGTGCTGTCGTACTCCATGACAGCAGACAGTATCTTGCCCAAAATCAGAAATCAAGCAACTAGGGAATTTTACGTGTTCTGACCTCCCAGCCAACCTCAGCCCACTCACTGCAACCTGCCTACTGCTGACACTTGCCTATGTAGACGCCTTCTCTCTGGCCCTGCACTTGGACAGTAAAGACGTTAGACTATTGTTTATCGACTAAGGCTCTGCCTTAAACACTATAATTCCAATCAAACTAATCTCTAAACTCTGAAACCCAGGACTCAATATCTCCCTCTGCAACTGGATCTTCGCCTCCCTGTCTAATAGAGTGCAGTCAGTAAGTATAAGCAGGAACTCTTCCACCACGATTCTTCTAAACTCTGTGCTCCACAAGGTTGAATCCTCAGCCCCTATTCTAATCTACTCTAACCCCAATGTACTTGTGACTGTGTGATCAGATCCTGCTCTAAGTCCATCTACATAGGCAAGTTTGCAGATAAGACCAGTGCAGTGGGCCCTATTTCAAATAACAGTAAGACTGAGTACAGGAAGGAGACAAGGACTCTAGTGACATGATGTCATGACAATATTAACCTCAATGTCAGCAAAATAACTTCAGTAAGGGCGCAGTGCACACGCTCCCTTTTAGATCACTGGTGCTGAGGTTGAGAGTTACAAGTTCCTAGAAGTGAATATCATGAATAGCCCAAATCATGTTGACCCCACGGCCAAGAAAGCTCACCAGTGCCTCTTCTTCCTCAGGAGGATAAAGAAATTTGGCATCTCCCCTTTGGGTCTCGCCAATTGTTATCAATGCCCCGTAAGGAAACATCCTATCCAGATGCATCACAGCTTGATTTGGCCCCTGCTCTACCCGTGACCACAAGAAACCACAGAGAGTTATGGACACAGCTCAGCACATCACAGAAACCAGCATCTCCCTCATGGTCTCTGTCTATACTCCTCACTGCCCTGGTGAAGCAGTCAGCAGAATCAAAGATTCCACCCACCCAACCACATTTTCTCTTGTCGTCGCCCCACCCCCATCCCTGGGACAGAAGACACAAAAACCTTCAAGCGTGTGCTACCAGTTTCAAAGGTATTTCTATCCTGCTGTTATAAGACTACTGAATGGTTCCCCAGTATGATAAAGTGGACGCCTGACCTCACAATATACCCTACTGTCTACCTGCATTGCCCTTTTTCAGTAAGAGCAACACTTTATTCTTGTTTTACCTGAATGTTGATCTGCATGGACAATATGCAAGTTCCTCACTGTATCTCAGTACATATGACAATAATAAACCAATTTACCAATTAACAGGGAGAAAGACAAGGGGGGGGGGAACCAGAGGATGGGCAAGGGGTATAGTCAGAGGGACAGAGGGAGAAAAAGGAGAGTGAGAGAAAGAATGTGTGTATAAAATTAAATAACAGATGGGATATGAGGGGGAGGTGGGGCATTAGCGGAAGTTTGAGAAGTCGATGTTCATGCCATCAGGTTGGAGGCTACCCAGACGGAATATAAGGTGTTGTTCCTCCAACCTGAGTGTGGCTTCATCTTTACAGTAGAGGAGGCCGTAGATAGACATGTCAGAATGGGAATGGGATGTGGAATTAAAATGTGTGGCCACTGGGAGATCCTGCTTTCTCTGGCGGACAGAGCGTAGATGTTCAGCAAAATGATCTCCCAGTCTGCGTCGGGTCTCGCCAATATATAGAAGGCCACATCGGGAGCACCGGACGCAGTATATCACCCCAGTCGACTCACAGGTGAAGTGTCGCCTCACCTGGTAGGATTGTTTGGGGCCCTGAATGGTGGTAAGGGAGGAGGTGTAAGGGCATGTGTAACACTTGTTCCGCTTACAAGGATAAGTCCCAGGAGGGTGATCAGTGGGGAGGGATGGGGGGACGAATGGACAAGGGAGTCGCGTAGGGAGCGATCCCCGCGGAAAGCAGAGGGAGGGAGGGAGGGAAAGATGTGTTTAGTGGTGGGATCCGGTTGGAGGTGGCGGAAGTTACGGAGAATAATATGTTGGACCCGGATCGTAGGGAGTGATCCCTGCGGAAAGCAGAGGGGGGGGGGAAGATGTGCTTAGTGGTGACGACTCCCTTGTCCATTCGTCCCCCCCATCCCTCCCCACTGATCTCCCTCCTGGCACTTATCTTTGTAAGTGGAACAAGTGTTACACATGCCCTTACACTTCCTCGCTTACCACCATTCAGGGCCCCAAACAATCCTTCCAGGTGAGGCGACACTTCACCTGTGAGTCGGCTGGGGTGATATACTGCGTCCGGTGCTCCCGATGTGGCCTTCTATATATTGGCGAGACCCGACGCAGACTGGGAGACCGCTTTGCTGAACACCTACGCTCTGTCCACCAGAGAAAGCAGGATCTCTCAGTGGCCACATATTTTAATTCCACATCTCATTTCCATTCTGACATGTCTATCCACGGCCTCCTCTACTGTAAAGATGAAGCTACACTCAGGTTGGAGGAACAACACCTTATATTCCGTCTGGGTAGCCTCCAACCTGATGGCATGAACATCGACTTCTCTAACTTCCGTTAATGCCCCACCTACCCCTCGTACCCCATCTGTTATTTAATTTTATACACACATTCTTTCTCTCACTCTCCTTTTTCTCCCTCTGTCCCTCTGACTGTACCCCTTGCCCATCCTCTGGTCCCCCCCCCCTTGTCTTTCTCCCTGGGCCTCCTGTCCCATGATCCTCTCATATCCCCTTTGCCAATCACCTGTCCAGCTCTTGGCTCCATCCCTCCCCCTCCTGTCTTCTCCTATCATTTTGGATCTCCCCCTCCCCCTCCCACTTTCAAATCCCTTATTAACTCTTCCTTCAGTTAGTCCTGACGAAGGGTCTCGGCCTGAAACGTCGACTGCACCTCTTCCTAGAGATGCTGCCTGGCCTGCTGCGTTCACCAGCAACTTTGATGTGTGTTGCTTGAATTTCCAGCATCTGCAGAATTCCTGTTGTTTACCAATTAACAGCTGCTTTTTCCTGTACAGTATTTATTTTTTCTTCTCTCTGCATTCATGGGTGTTACCTCAAGGCCAATATTTATCACCAAAGCTAAAGTGCCCTTGAGAAGGTGGTGAACCATCTTCTTGGAGTGCAGCGGTGAAGATACTTCGACAGTGCTGCCAAGGAGGGTCCCGCTCGGAGTTCAATCCAGCGCCATCTGTAAGGAGTTTCTAGGTCCTCCCAGCGACCACATGGGTTTCCTCCCACAGTCCAAGGAAGTACTGGTTAGTAGGTTAATTGGTCATTGTAAATTGTCCCGTGATGAGGCTAGGATTATGTAGGTGGCCTGCAGGGTGGTGTGGCTTGTTGGGCCAGCAGGGCCTGTTCCACACTGTATCTCTAAATTAAAAATAAAAAACAAGTCTGCAAGTTCCAGATGTACTCCGGCGTAATCGGTTTAGATTCTGCAATCTACCACTTTGTGAAACCACTCTCCCAAAAAGCTAGTTAATTTAGCTTTATTAACAGTGTTGCAAAATAATGAATTACTCAGAGTGCCAGCTAAAAATAGACAGTTGGATTAACCTTGATAGTTTTGTGCTGTTTGGTGTCCTGAAAATTGAAAGGATTCTGGGTATTTTATTCATACTGCAGCCTTTGCGAAACAAGACAGTCCTATTGAGTCTAAACGTGATGATATTTGTTTTGTAGTCATGGGGAAATTCTCAGGAATGAAATGATCAGACTCTGAGGAATTCAGAAAGTTCCTAATAGTCATATTTGGAGTTACATAATGAGGTCCATCATTGGTCAGGGTTGGCATGGATATTGCATCTTAGCTGTGTACATAATACACAAGCCACTTCAATATGCAGAGTCAGCTGCTGCCCCTCTCCACACAGGTGATAAATCCAAAGGAATGGCAGAGATTGATACAGTTTAGCATAAAATGTTACATCCCACTACAGGCCCTTTAGTCTCAACGTTGTGCTGATCTTTTACTCTAAGATTGACCAATCCTTCCCTCCTACATAATCCTCTATTTTCCTATCATTCATGTGCCTATCTAAGAGTTTCTGAAATGGCCCTAATATACCTGTTTCTACCACCACCCCCGGCAGAGCGTTCCACACACCCACAGCTCTCTGTATAAAAATAACTTACCTCTGACAGCCGCAAGTAGTCACAAGCTGTGATGAAGCGTTTGTTCTTACAATTAAATAATGCCCCAGTTCTAAAGTTCCTGCATGAAATACTAATCCACGTTGTTCTGAAATTCCAGCTACTAATTTATTCTAATGAAAAGTCAGCAACTTAAAAATTAACACTTTCTCTCTCCAACCATGCAACCTGACCTGATCTTTCTGTTTTCACATACAGTGGATTGCGGTTCATTGGGCCATCGGTTAATCGGGTCAGCTGCTTATTTGGGATAACTCTCAAAGAACAAAAAACTAATAAAGAAAATAGCTAGGATTCCCTTCATTTATTTGGGACACTAAGCTGCTTAATTGAGACAGGAGACTGTTGACGAACAGTTTCCAACTAATATCAGTTGCATGAACTTGTGTGACTGTTAGACACTACAGTGTGTTTAGGGTTAGTTTTTAAATAGCGTTAGTTGTCTGTGTTTGTGTTCAACAAGCAGTAATTTTTGTCACTGATAGTTGGCGACAAGTAAACAGTAGGATCATATAGAATTTTTTGCTCACTGCGGTTTCAAGCATTCAGCATTTTGTGTGAGCTAACCTGCACTAGGTGTCTGTGCTAATTTTGCTTATTTACAATTAATCAGAAGAATACAGCAGTGTGTTGGTTGTCCATCGTATCTGGTGATGTTGGTGAAACCCGTTCAGGAGAGTTTTTAAAATTGGAAAAGCCATTGCACGGTTCCACTCTCTCGACCTCAGAAGTCCAGGTCCAGTGGTACAAATAGGCGTTACATACTGTGGTCTTTCCTGGTTGCAGTGGATAACCATAATGACTTCTGTGCCTTATCATGCCATTTGCTCTCCATGAAGCATTGTAGAACTGCCTTCTTGGCTGTTGGATTGGATTTGCACGGTCTGCTGGAGCTGACTTCACATGCTAGGACAGGCATGTCCTCATTTCACTAGGGGTACAAGGTCCACCTGTTGGAGCGGTGTGCAGAGGTGGGGCAAACAGCTACTTGGAGCCACAGGTGAGAGTTGACTGCTGGTGGGGACCAAAGGTGAGTGGACTGCCTCAGAAAAGACACGACAAATGCCTTCACCAGAGGCGCGATCCCTCCCTGGACACTCCATACTCTGCAGTATACACTGGAATGAATTCCTCCGTCAATAACTACTAGGAACAAATACACAGTTTTATAGTACAGTTAAACAGTAGTTGGTCTTTTTTATACCTTTTTAACTATTTCTGGTCTTTAACTTCCGAAGACCATACATTGCGTACAATGCTCCTTTGGTCGACATCTGGATAGATCATGAAAGCATATATTTCACTTCTTTTATTTCTTGTACATTTGTTTTTTGTCTTGGATGTGATGCTGGAACTGCTGGAGCCTTTGATTTGCTGTTGGGAGATTATTTGGGTGTTCCAACCCTCTGCAGTCTGCAAGAGGATTCCAGGGGGCAGAGGCAGCATGCGCAAACCTCATAGCGGGCAGGCTGCGGGACGGGGCACGAGCCGATGTTTGACTTCATTTTGCCCATTAAAGCATCGAGCGAGATTGAAACATCGAGGCAAATGTGGAAGGTAAGACCGGCTGCCTGCCTTTTGATCGCTCCGCTACACTGCCGGAGAGGGGAGAGCTTGCCGCTGTGCCTGGAGACTGATGCCCAGGTTTTCTGCATTTTGGATGTAGACTTGGACTATAGATTTTTTCAGACTTATAATTTTTTTTTATTCTGTGTTTTTCACCCAATCTTTCTTGTTTTTTTATCCAGGGGGAGAAGTTGGGGGGGTCGATGTGCTGATGTTCTTTTTTTGTGTAGGAGGAGAGATTTTGGGGGGTGATGAGCCTGTTCCTTTTTTGTTTGTTTTTTTTGTACAGGGAGAGGGGATTTGGGGGTTGATGACCGTGCTGCCTTTCTTTTCTTTCTTGGTTTCATGGCTACCTGGAGAAGAAGAATTTCAGAGTTGTACTCTTTGATAATAAATGAACCTTTGAGTCTTTGATTTGCATGAAACTTTGGCTAATTGGGGCAGCCATTTAAATGGGCCAAAATATATTGGTCCTGCTGTGTCCCAATTAACTGTAATAGATTTCCTAGTGGATAAAGGACCTGTCACTGGTGCTGCAGCCTCCATATCAGTAAATCAAGAGTTTAAAGTGGTAATCCCCAATTCCAACAATCTGTTTAAATAAAGAGATCCTGTAAACAACAGGATAGAAATAGAAAATAGGACAGCAGCATCACAGACTGTGCCAATTTTATTTATTAATGTTTCCATGAAATGTCTTGACACATTTTATAGGATTAAAGGTGCAGAACAGATTAGTATTGCAGTTATTTTGTTATTGCCCATTATTAGCTAATAGTTGCAAAAATTGCAGTGATAATTCAGGCCTGAATCCCGTTCCAAAATAACTGAATAGTAATGTCAAAAGATGCATTGATTCATCTTCCGTTCTTCAGCATGTTTTTATTGATCCGCCATAGAAAGCATTCGTCTGGATGCATAATGGCTTACTTCGGCAACTGCTCTGCACGTGACCGCAAGATACTGCAGAGAGTTGTAGCTGCAGCTCAGCACATCACAGAGCAGTATGCAAAACAAGCTATAATAATAAACCAATACTAATACAAAGTTACATTTCTCTGGATAATCCAAGCAAAATGTAAAACTGGTTTGGGAGGCAGTGATGAATTTGCTTTTAGCAAAAATCACAGGAACAAATCTGTTTGCTTTTGTCCTCCAAGAAAAAGTTTGTAACCTCTTTTTCCCTGATTATCTATCTGATGATTGTCAGCCATCAGTTACACTACCCAAGACCCCATCTCTCTGAAAGCCCTAAGTGGAGGTCAGCTTGTCAAGGACAGAAAGACAGTGGAAGCAACACTTCTGCTCAGCCATGGTGGTGCCCTTGACAATGAGCACACCTGACTCTACCCCACTCCAATTCTACCTCGCTACCATCCCCATCAGCAAGACGTCGAAAAGGTCACGTGGCAACTAAGGACATTCGCAATCTGTTCTCCCATTTCTGGAGAGTGGAGGGCATGCTAGGGAAGGTCAGGAACGCTATAATCACGACCATCTTTAAGAAAAGAGAGAAATGTGACTGCACTAACTGCAGATTGTGTTATCTACCACAGGTAAAGGCACATTCGAGGTCCTTGTCAGCTGGTGGCCAAAGAGCTACTCCTCAAATTGAAGTGCAGAACCTATCCTCCCAGTGTGGCATGATCTTCACTGACTTGGATAGGAATGCAGGGAGGAGCACCAACCACTGTGTCTGACCTCAATAAAGCTATTGACTCGGTCACTTTGTACAGACAGTGGAACAGCTTCCTGCAGAAATTCATCTCTACCTTCTGTTTGCATCATGATGTCACACGAGCTGCTTTTCCTCTTTGAGAAATCCGACACCAGGTGAGGTGGCAGTGTCAGTAACAGACTCAATCTTAGTGCACACCTGCGCCATTGTAACACTCATCGGAACCAGCTCCCTTGCCACAATTCTGCACTTCGACACCAGCAAGTTTCCTGCTGGAAAGGACCGAATTTACAGGGACACAAGCTGACCTGTAATTTAGCGACCGTGGTTGGGATGATTTTGGTTCTGCAACAGAGATGACAAAAGGTTGAACAGGCTGCAGTGATCCAGGTTTAATCCTGACCTTGGGTAGTGAATGTGTTTTGTTTGCATATTCTCTTCACACTCTGTGGATGTCAACCATGCGTCCCTTACCTCCCAAACTGCAGGTGCTGGTATGCTAACTGACCAGTGTAAATTGCCCCTAGTGTAAGTGAACAGCAGGGGAACTTGGGGTGAAAGTACATTGCTCAGAGAAACATAGACTTGATGGGCCAAATTTCTCCTGTGTCACTGAGAAATATTACCTGTCCTTTAGACAAACACCAGTCCGGCTGAAAATTAGTCATAAAAATAGATAGAGAAAAGGGTCGTAGAAATGACAGCCTTGGGTGGAACCCCAGTCTGCACCGGAATTGGGTCTATGTGGACCAATCGCTTGGATGCCATCATGCAGTAGATATAAGATAGCAATGAGTTTCTGGGACAGCCAGATTTGAGAAGGATTCTCCACAATACTACTTGTTTGACAGAGGCAAAAGAGGTCACTGCAGTGGTTGATGTTGCATTCCACAGTTGTGGAATTTTATGGAAAGTTCAGATCCATTTATACCTCTTGGTGACGGAATATACACTGCCACTCTGGAGGGAAGTCTTCAGTTGTTGCAAATGGCTGTTGAGGAGAACCCTTGCCGTGATTTCCCAATGGCAGATAGTAAAGAGGGCTCTACGTGATCACTGCATTTGGATATTGTTTTCTTGAAGACAGTGTCTTCAATATATTGCATTCTCTACATGCAATGCATCCTCTAGAATTGTTAGACCAAGCACAGTTTGGGTGAGTGCTTTGCAGAATGCCCGTCAGGTCAGAAGAAGCAAGACAGAGCTTCCACACTGCCTTCTGTTCTGATCTAGCTCGACATGAAAATGGCTTGCAAGGAAGTAAGCAGGAGAATAGGAATCATGGGATTTATGGGATTCCTCTGAGTTGGAATGGGCTCAACAATACTGTACCCCATTTTTTAAAGCTGGAGTCAGCACTGAATTTGTTTCTTTCCCTGGCTTATGCCCACCTCCTGTTACCTTGAATCACTTCCCGTTTCAATCACCTCTACTTTTCATCTCAGCGATCTTTCCTATTGTTCCTTCCTCTCTGTCTCGTTTCTTCCATCTCCGACTTATTCCAAATACAGATTATTAACACTATTTTTCTTCATTTTCTTAAGGCATAGAAGGCCATTCAGACTGCTGTATTTATGCCAGCTCTAAGAACATTCCCATAAATCTCATTCCCCCCTCCAATCTCCTTGTATGCTTTCTTTTCTCCCAAGTCCGATAACTCCCCACTCATTCTTCTCCCAACCACTTATATTGGGAGTAATTTATAATGGACAAATAACCTATGAGTCATCATGACATTGATGTGGGAAGGAAACTGGAGCACCCACATTGTCACAGGGAGAGCATGCAATCTCCACACAAACAATACTTATCACATATAACAACTACAGCACAGAAACAGGCCACCTCGGCCCTTCTAGTCCGTGCTGAAATTGAGGTCAGGAAAAATCCTGGGTCACAGGACCTGAGGGAACAGCAATATCTACTGTGTCATCGTTCTGCCCTCCTGATGTGCAAAATATAACCAGAATTTCTAATTTTATTTTGGTTTGGTAATAATTCTATGAAGTGTTTGGTGTATTTCTTTAAATAAGCTATTTAAACTCAAGTTGAAATAGATGACTGAGAGACCTCATAAAATCAATATCATCTGTCCACCAGGAGAGGGCACCATCCCTCAGTCTTATCAGCGACAACTGGTTTTAAGTGCTAAGTAGCATCCTCAATTTAGTAAAAACCATAGTCTTAAACAATCAAAATCAACATTGATGACAAATAATTCACAATAATTGGCTCTTGCAAAAGTTGTACTTTTCAGGAATGATTGCTCAAGAACGTATAGAGTCCAAAATTGTCAGTATATCTTTCTGAAAATTATTGTATTAAACTGACTATTGATTTAAACTGTAAATTCTATATTCCAATTGTTGCGGCCTGTGTTCATTGCTTGAAACGCTTGCCATGAGTTTGAGTAAAATACGTTAGCAATCCACACTAATCAGATAGTGCCCAAAATTGTTTTTATATAATATCTTTATTGATGTTTTACACATTGTTCTCACTGCTGAAATGTAGGGATATAATTCTCTGATTCTACAGAAAAGCTCTGGTGCCATGCTGACTCCCTTAAAATGTGGAATTGCTGGGAATTAGGGAGTTCTATTTTTAAAACTAAACCGAGTGCGGGGAATGGGATTGAACCATCGAAGGGTAAGCACAAACATAAGTAATTAAACACTCCTCAGGACACTGCGACTGCTGTGTCACTGGGTGGATAACAATGTGGACTCAGCATTTGGTAGTGTTCAGAACATCTCTTGGAGCTGCAGGTGCCTGATCATTAGCTCCAAGAAAGATCAGAGATTTGTGCCCTTAATGGATTTCCGTAGCTTGTTGCCCTTCTTTCCTCTCAGAATTTGAGATGAGTTTGTAAACGTTATCAGCCTGAATGGCTTTGCCGTCTGTGACTGTGTCTGAGCAATCCACATTGGAAATGGAAAGTATTTTTTATTTGCCCAAATTGCAAGGACTCAATGAAACAACATTGGTTAGTGCATGGATTACCTCCTGGTTCAGTTAGTAAGTAATGTTGCCTGGTACTGGTTGTGGTGGTCTGATTTTGATTACAGTAGTGAGTCGGAGAGGAATTTTCTGAGGGGATTTTCCTCAGTCTGCATTTCTCTGTTTTACCTCTGCAGGAATATTACCTGGTTCAGGAGATGGGAGCAGAGGGAAGTGTCCTGTTGCAATGCTATCATTGTTAGGGTCAGAGGAAAGTCTGATGGACTTTTCCTACCCATCAATTTTGTATGCTAGTGGATTTTTACTAATAATCAGATTCCTTGGTGAATGAAACAAGAGATATTGTACTTCTTGCCGGTGTTGTTTCTATAAACAGATCTTTCTTCTAACCACTATATTTTGGAAAAGAGTGTAAAATTGGATTTTAAAAGCACCCTTTGCATGTGATACCAGTGCCCAAGATCTGAATAGCTATTTATAGATGGTTAGGGTGCTTTAAAATAGGAAATTGTATAATGATAAATTTGCAAATCTTTGCAGTAAAGAAAAATGTATTTAACCTAAAGCAAGCAAGAAATCACAGGTGAAGATATTATGAATATGGAAAATTCAATGAACAACAGAGTGCTTAATAAGCAGAATTATTTATTTTAGGAAAGAGATGATGTTCTTTGGCCAACAAACAGTTATTCACTATGGTTTAATTGATTGCTTTCTATTTGACTGAAGAGAAGTCTAAAATGCATTATAACATGATTTTGGTTAGACTTCAAAATCACTTATCAATTTTCCAAAGTTTCCTTATTCAGGAAAGGAAACTCTCAGCAAGAATGACAGAATAGCGTTTTTGGTTATTATTATTATTATTATTATTATTGCTTATATTTTGCAGTAATGTATCAGTGATTGGAGAGTCCAAGGCTTTCAGCTTGCAGTGCGAGTGCCAGATCAACAGATGGTCTTTAATAATTATTATTGCTCTTCTGGATGAGTCAGTGGTTTTCTCCACTGCTTCAAAGAGCAGCGATACTGCACAGCTCACCAGCTTAAGGAGAGGCTTGCCTCGTACAATGAGGAACCCGGGGAGATGGCAGTTAAGATTAGCTCCTCGGTACCTTGGGGACCTCATCTGACAGATTGTGAAGTTCCTGTTCCTTCAGCTTTGGATCTGAAGCAGTTGCTGGACTGCAGGAACTGAGGAATCTCATGTTGCTTTGCAATAAGAACGGCTGAAACACTGGTGTGGTTCATTAATCAGACCTCATTAGCCACACTCATATTACACGCGGGAAAGTATGGGAAAGGATGGAATTAGCAGAGCTCTGGGTGAAGAGGAAAGTGGATTTATCCGGATTGCTTTCACACGGACTCAGCAAACCAAACAGTCTCCCATACTATAACAGTTTGTGGTTCTCTAACAAATTTAGGACTGATCAAAGTACTTTGGTAACCGTAATCACTAATATAGGTAATACAGTAACCAATTTTCACTTATTCTGAACACAAATAACAACAAAGAGATTAATGAAATAATCTAACCACTTCTCTATGATGTCAATGGCTAAGTATTGGCTTCTTTATCTGTGGTATTTTCACCTGTGATTTCCAGGTCTCTTTTAGGTTAATTTGGTATAGTTAGAATTTGCAAATTATCTTTAATAATCCTGATTCAAGATGGCTAGTATTTTGCAACTGGCTCTTAAATTCCTTTGTATTGGTATAGCGAAAAAATCGCCTTTGTTATTCACATCATTTTATTCTATTTTGGGAAAAGGTTCTTTAAACTTCTTTGAAGTTGTATGATAGCATATTTTACATAATTAATGTTCCTTCTGAAAGTCTGCATCTCCAACAGCTAAGTGTTATATTGAAAGCACCCTGACAATTATGATTATTGAGCAGATCGAACATTGAAATTGAGCCAAGACTATTGACACCACGCCATAGCTGGCTCTATACTCAAGCTCTCTGTGGACCATCGTCTCCTGGATTTATGTCACCAATAATTAAATAAATACAAAATGTGGCTTTTTCACAAGTCAAGCACAAAAACAGGAGGTATGTTTATGTGGCTACAGACAGCAAAATAGTTCTGTTCATGCAGGTTCCGGCACTCAGCTGCTGATTACAGTAGGTTCTGCAAGAAAATAAATCCATATTAATGAACACCACGGAAAACAGTACTGACATCTCCCTAATCATAGGCACATACTAGATTTAACTCTCCGAATCACTACTGACATGCTAACTCCCTTTGTTCATAACCTATGACAAGCCAAGCCAACAGGCTAGCTTCTGCCTCTCCAGCTCAATGGGACCATATTCTCTGTTGTCTAACCAATCACACCCATGGGATCATCCACAAGGATTTCTCCAACTGCTCCATTCTATTACCTACAGCTCCCTGCTTTTTCATTTACATGCTGCCACATAGTCAATCTCTATAATCAGTTTGCTCGGCCAAAGCCAAGTGTGGATGAGCAGAAATTTCCTCCATTTATATATTGAAAAATGTAAAGCCCATTGTCTTTGATCAGTCTCCTGCAAGTGGAGCGGCCATTGTGTGAGTTGACCAATGTTAGAGTGGGAAAGCTTTGGTTCATCAGGTTTCGGCACCAACAGGCTTGGACGGGGCATGTACCTGTATTTGGTATGTTTCTTCTTCTTCATTCTTCATCTGTTAGTGCATAGTTGGAGCAGTGAGAATGGCTCCAGGGGCTGTGTTGTGTTCTTTGTAAGAGATGTGGGAATTCTGGGAGACCTCCAGCCTCCCAGATAACCATATTTGCATGAGGTACACTCGATGACCTTCAGCTCATACAGGAAATTGAAGAGATTAATGATAGGAGCTACAGGCAGGTAGTCACCCCTAAGTTGCAGGAGGCAGGTAAATGAGTGACTGTCAGGAAATGGGCAGCCAGTCCAGGGTACCTAAGTGGCGGTTCCTCTCATCAATAAATATACTGATTTGAATACTGTTGGGGGGGGCGACCTGCAGGGAGGGAACCACAGTGACTGGTTCTCCTGTACTGATTCTGGCAGTGTGGCTGAGAAGGGAAGTGGGGAGAGGTGGACTCCCGTAGTGATAGGGGATTCCATAGTTAGACAGGTAGACACGACCTTCTGTAGACATGATAGAGACACCAGGATGAGATGTTGCCTCCCAGGTGCCAGGGTCAGGGACATCTCAGATCAGGTCCACGACATTCTACATGGGGAGTATAAACTAATTTGGTGGGGTGGGAGCCAGTAGTCTTGGTACATATTGGCCCCAATGACAAAAGTAGGAACACCGAGGAGATCTTAAAGAGAGAATTTAGAGAGCTAGGGAGACAGCTGAAAGATAGGACCTCCAGGGTCACAGTCTCTAGACTGCTGTCTGTGGTATATGCCGGGAAGGGTAAGAATAGGATGATGTGACAGATGAATGTGTGGCTGAGAAACTGGTGCAGAGGGCAGGATTACAGATGTCTGAATCATTTTGTACAAAAGGGACGAGTTACACCTGAACACAAGAGGGAAAGATATCTTTGCGGGCAGGTTTGTTAGAACTGTAGGGGAGGGCTTACACTAATGTGGCAAGGGGATGAGAGCCAGAGTGATAGGGCTGTTGGTTTACAAACAGAGGCAGCGTGTAGTGAGACTGCCAGGAAGAACAGACAGACAACAGGGCAAAATTGCAGTCAGTGGGATGTGTTACAGTGTAAAAGGGGCTGCAGTCAAAAAGTGTGACGGTTACAAGGCTGAAGGTGTTATATTTGAACGCACTAAGTATACGGAATAAGGTAAATGATCTTGTAGTGCAGTTGGAGACTGGCAGATATGACTTTGTGAGCATCACTGAGACATGGCTGAAAGAAGATTATAGTTGGGAGCTTAACATCCAAGGAAAAGCATTATATCAGAAGGACTGGCAGTAGGCAGCAGGGCAGAGCTCTGTTCTTAAAAAAAAAGAAATCAAATCCTTAGAAAGAGGTGACATAGGATCAGAAGATGTAGCATCCTTGTGGGTAGAGTTAAGAAACTGCAAGCATAAAAAGACCCTGATGGGAGTTATATACAGACCTCCGAGCAGTAGCCAGGATGTGGGCTACAAATTACAATGGGTGATAGAAAAGATATGTAAAAAGGGCAATGTTACAACAGTCACAGGAGATTTCAATATGCAGGTAGATTGAGAAAATCAAGTGGTGGTGGATCTCGAGAGAGAGTTTGTAGAATCCCTATGAAGTGGTTTTTTAGAGCAGCTTGTGACTAAACTCACTTAGGGAAAAGGTAATTCTGGAATGGGTGTTGTGTAACAAACCAGATTTAATTAAAGAGCTTAAGGTAAAGGAACCCTTACGAAGCAGTGATATAATATAATAGAATTCACCCTGCATTTTGAGAGGGAGAAAATAAAGTCAGATGTATCAGTATTACTGTGGAGTAAAGGGAATTACAGAGGCATGGGAAAGGAGCTGGCCAAAGTTGATTGGAAGGATGCTAGCAGGGATGACAGGAGAGCAGCAGTGACTGGAGTTTCTGGGAACAATTCAGAAGGCACAGGATAGATGCATCCCAAAGAACAAGAAGTACTCTAAAGGCAGGATGATGCAATTGTGGCTGACAAAGGAAGTCAAAGCCAACAAAAAAAAACAAAAGAGAGCAAAATTTAATGGGAAATTAGACAATTGAGAAACTTTTAAAAACCAACAGAACATAACTAAAAAGCCAAAAGGAGTTTAAAGATGAAATATGAATGTAGGCTAGCTAATAATACCAAAGAGGATACCAAAATTTTTTTCATATATATAAAGAGTGAAAGAGAGGTGAGAGTAGATATTGGACCACTGAAAAAGATTCTGGAGGGCTAGTAATGTGGGACAAAGAATTTGCAGATGAACTAAATAAATATTTTGCATCAGTCTTCACCGTGGAAGGCACTAGCAGTACGCAGAAAATCTTAGATTATGAGAACATTCAGTCCTCCTTTATTGTCATTTAGAAATGCATACATGCATTAAGAAATGATACAATGTTTCTCCGGAGTGATATCACAGAAAACAGGACAAACCAAAGACTAACACTGACAGAACCACATAATTATAATATATAGCTACAGCAGTGCAAAGCAATACCATAATTTGATGAAGAACAAACCATGGGCACGGTAAATAAAGTCTCAAAAGTCCCCGAGTCGATCAACTCCCGAGTCCCCGATAGCAGGCGGCAAAAGGGAGAAACTCCCTGCCATAAACCTTCAGGCACCGTCAACTTGCCGATGCCTTGGAAGCAGCCGACCACAGCCAACACTGAGTCCATCCGTCTGAAAACTTCGATCCTCCGACCAGCCCCTCCGATACAGCCTCCCGAGCGCCTTCCTCTACCGAGCACCTCTGACCTTGCCCCGGCCGCTGAAACAAGCAAAGCCGAGGATTTCGGGGCCTTCTGCTCCAGAGATTCCAGTTACCACACAGTAGAAGTTTTCCAGATGTTCCTCTGTACTCTCACGTCCATCTCCATCAAATCAGATTTGTGCACGGTCCCCTATTTGACAGATAACAGACATCACCACCGAAGTGGCCGTGCCGCTGCCATCGCGTCGCCATCTTCTCCTACTCCGTGTGTGTTAGGGGTCAGAAATGAGTGCAGTTGCTATTACTAGAGAGAATGTGTTTGAGAAACTGAAAGCTTTGAAGGTAGTTAATCATTTGGACCAGATTGACTACATCCCAGGGTTCTGAAAGAGGGAGCTGAAGAGATTGTGGAGGCATTAGTAATGATCTTTCAAGAATCAATAGATTCTGGCATGGTTCTGGAGAAATTGAAAATGGAAAGTGCCACTTCACCCTTCAAGAAGGAGGGAGGTAAAAGAAAGGAAATCATAGGCCAGCTGGTCTGACCTCAGTGGTTGGTAATATGTTGGAGTCAATTGTTAAGGATGTAGTTTAGAGGTACTTCAAGGCACATGATAAAATAGGCTAAAGTCAGCATGATTTCCATAAGAGAAAATATTGCCTGACAAATCTGTTGGAATTCTTTGAGGAAATAACAAGCAGGATTGACAAAGGAGAATCAGTAGATGTTGTGTACTTGGATTTTCAGTAGGCCTTTGACAAGGTGCCATACTTGAGGTTGCTTAACAAGATAAGAGCCCATGGTAGTACAGAAAAGGTATGGTTAAAACATTGGTTGACTAGCAGGAGACAAAGAGTGGGAATAAAGGTGGCCTTTTCTGATTGGCTGCTGGTGACTAGTGGTGTTCCACAGTGGCCAGTGTTGGGACTGCTTCTTTTTACATTGTATCTCAATGATTTGGATGATGGAATTGATGGCTCTGTGGCCAGGTTTGTGGACAATACGAAGGTAAGTGGAAGAGCAGATAGTGTTGAGGAAGCAGGGAGTCTGCAGAAGTACTTAGACAGATTAGGAGAATGGGCACAGAAGTGCAAATGGAATACAATGTTGGGAATTGTATGGTCATGCACTTTGGTAGAAGGACAAAAAGCAAAGACTATTTTCTAAACAGGGAAAAAATTCAAAATCCAAGGTGCAAAGGGATTTGGGAGTCCTCGTGCAGGACTCCTTAAAGGTTAATTGCAGGTTGAGACAGTGGTGATGAATAATTAATTTCAAGAGGACTAGAATATAAAAGCAAGATGTAATACTTAAGGCTTTATAAGGCACTGGTGAGGCTTCACTTGGACTATTGTGAGTAGTTTCGGTCCTCTTATTTAAGAAAGGATATGCTGACATTGGTGAAGGTTCAGAGAATGGTGAAGGTTTACAAGAATGATTCTGGGAGTGAAAGGCTTATCATATGAGAAGCATTTGATGTCCTTGGGCCTTTACTCACAGGAATTTGGAAGAATAAGGGGAGATCTCATTGAAGCCTATCAAATGTTGAAAGGCCTAGGTAGAGTGGATGTGGAGGGAATGTTTCCTATGGTGGGGGAGTCTAGGACTAGAGAGCACTGCCTCAGAATAAAGGAGCATCCATTTAGAATGGAGATGAGAAGGAATTTCTTTTGCCAGGGGTGGTGAATCTGTGGAATTTGTGGCCACAGTCAGCTATGAAGGACAAGTCATTGAGTGTATATAAGGTGAAGATTGATTGGTTCTTGATTAATCAGGGTGTGAAAGGTTACGGGGAGAAGGCAGGAGAATGGGGTTGAGAAGGAAATAGATCAGCCATGATGGAATAGCGGAGTAGACTCAATGGGCCGAATGGCCTAATTCTGCTCCTATATGTTATGGTCTTATGATCCTGGTCACTGACTCCATTTTCTCAGTTTGGCAATGGTCTACGACCCAATCAAGCCATGTACTCAACCTCATCACTAAGACGGCCTAGTTATATAATTTTCGTCCACTCCTTCATGGGATGTGAAGAATGGCTTAGCAATAACAGAAATCTGATGATGGAGGAATGTGAAGGCTAACGAGGAGTTGTATGTAAAAGTGTGAGGTTTGGTAAATTAGTTTTGTGAAATGTAGGCACGAGGATTCCAATACTGCAGCAATGTCGGAGATCTTTGTCATAGAAAGGGAAGGATATAGAACATTCAGGAATGAGCTAAAAGGTCTTTACTGGTAAATAGCAAGAACTAATCCAAATAAGTTATTATAACACTGGAAAAGGATGATGCTGAGCAGCTCAGGTCAAACTAGAATTAAGGATCAGTAGATGAGCTTTGTATTCTCGATTGTGCACAAGACAAGCAAATTTTCAGACACATTAGGGAAAAATTCAAGAATGACAGATGATGGATAGATTTCGCTCTCCTAACACACTGTAGTTCAGGAGTAGTGACTGTGTAACCAATAAATAGAGAGAAATTCCTGAAGTGTACTGTGTAAAAGAGAATGTCCTTGATCACACAAACACGCAGAAATCTGCAGATGCTGGAATTTCAAGCAACACACATAAAAGTTGCTGGTGAACGCAGCAGGTCAGGCAGCATCTCTAGGAAGAGGTACAGTCGACGTTTCGGGCCGAGCCCCTTCGTCAGGACTAACTGAAAGAAGAGCTTTCAAATCTCTTACTAGTTCTTCTTTCAGTTAGTCCTGACGAAGGGTCTCGGCCCGAAACATCGACGGTACCTCTTCCTATAGATGCTGCCTGGCCTGCTGCGTTCACCAGCAACTTTGATGTGTGTTGCATGTCCTTGATCATGGTATTTCTGCCCCAACAGGACTACAGACAATGCTAGCTCTAGTTCTGTGGACTGATGGGAGTAGAGTGTTATAGGGGCAAACTGTCATCTTAATATCATAAAATTGTTATTACCATGGTCAGTATACAATCAAGTACAAAACAAAAACTGACACATGGATCAAACAATTTTGAATGAGGTTGGAGGCGATATCAGATGCACGGCAACTCTGGCAGGGTCTGCAAGACATTACTTCCTACAAAGCGAAACCCAATAGCATGAATGGCAGCGATGCTTCACTACCAGATGAACTCAACACTTTCTATGCACGCTTTGAAAGGGAGAATATAACTACAGCTGTGAAGATCCCTGCTGCACCCAGTGACCCTGTGATCTCTGTCTCAGAGGCCGATGTTAGGCTGTCTTTAAAGAGAGTGAACTCTCGCAAGGCAGGAGGTCCTGATGGAGTACCTGGTAAGGCTCTGAAAACTTGTGCCAACCAACTGGCAGGAATATTCAAGGATATTTTCAACCTCCCACTGCTACGGGTGGAAGTTCCCACTTACTTCAAAAAGGCAACAATTATATCAGTGCCTAAGAAGAATAATGTGAGTTGCCCTAATGACTGTCGCCCGGTAGCACTCACATCTACAGTAATGAAATGCTTTGAGAGGCTAGTCATGACTAGACTGAACTCCTGCCTCAGCAAGGACCTGGACCCATTGCAATTTACCTATCGCCACAATAGATCAACAGCTGATGCAATCTCAATGGCTCTTCACACAGCTTTAGATCACCTGGACAATACAAACACCCATATCAGGATGCTGTTCATCGACCATAGCTCAGCATTTAATACCATCATTCCCACAATCCTGATTGCGAAGTTGCAGAACCTGGGCCTCTGTACCTCCCTCTGCAATTGGATCCTCGACTTCCTAACCGGAAGACTATAATCTATGCAGACTGGTGATAACATCTCCTCCTGGCTGACGATCTACACTGGTGAACCTCAGGGGTGTGTGCTTAGCCCACTGTTCTACTCTCTCTATATCCATGACCATGTGGCTAGGCATAGGTCAAATACCATCTATAAATTTGGTAATGATACAACCATTGTTGGTAGAATCTCAGGTGGTGACGAGAGGGCATACAGGGGTGAGAAATGCCAACTAGTGGAGTGGTGCCACAGCAACAACCTGGCACTCAGCGTCAGTAAGCTGAAAGAGTGGATTGTGGACTTCAGGAAGGGAAGTCAAGGGAACACATACTAATCCTCATAGAGGGATCAGAAGTGGAGAGAGTGAGCAGTTTCAAGTTTCTGGGTATCAAGATCTCTGAGGATCTAACCTGGTCCAAACATATCAATGCAGTTCTAAAGAAGGCAAGATATGTTGTTGATATGTCAACAAAAACACTCAAAACTTCTATAGATGTACCATGGAGAGTATTCTGACAGGCTGCATCACTGTCTGGTATGGGGAGGGGCTACTGCACAGGACTGAAAGAAGCTGCAGAGGATTGTAAATCTAGTCAGCTCCATCTTGGGTACTAGCCTACAAGCACCCAGGACATCTTTAGGGAGCGGTGTCTCAGAGGCAGCGTCCATTACTAAGGACCCCCAGCACCCAGGACATGCCCTTTTCTCACTGTTACCATCAGGTAGGAGATACAGAAGCCTGAAGGCACTCATTGAGCGATTCAGGAACAGCTTCTTCTCGTCTGCCACCCGATTTCTAAATGGATATTGAACCTGTGACCACTACCTCACTTTTTAAATATATATTATTTCTGTTTTTTGCACATTTTTAAATCTATTCAATATATGCATATTGATTTACTTACTTACTTACTATTTTTTTTCTTCTATCTTATGTATTGCATTGAACTGCTGCTGCTCAGTTAACAAATTTCATGACATATGCCAGTGATAATAAACCTGATTCTGATTCTGGTTCTGAAACTCTTTGAAACCGATTTGACCCAGATGGACTGGAGTCAAAAATTTACAGGGAAACAATAACTGAACATTTCCTTTACAAAACCAAATTTCTACTCTTGCCAAATTCACATTGCTACCCTGTTCAAAAATTCCTCTCCCAGGTAGATGTTCTCATCCTCATAAATAATCTCATCTTTGTGTGCAGCGAATACAGTATCTTTTGTCTTAAATTCTGTGTTAAATAGTGAGGAATCAAACCAAGTTAAATCTTAAAAGCACAGCTATGCAGTAGTGACATTGAATGAGGAAAATCATCACGACAACAGCATGTTTAAAAATATTCCATTGATATCTCTAAAGTGCAATGCTCACAATACAACTCTTTCAGAAATGGAACATTGTTGCCATGATAGTCTTATATTTCTAATCTTACCCCACCAGAAATTTCACTTTGTTAGTGAGAGGCCTGATGGAACGTTGTGATTGATGGTTTGAAGAAAGAGAGAATATTTAACCTTCGTATGGCACAGTAAGGTATAACCTCACTGACTCCCACAGTCACCTTGATTGCACTTCTCACTTGGTTTCCAATAAGTCTATTCAATTCAAGTAGTTTTTCATTTTTGCTACATCATTTCTGAGACACAACATTTCCAGACATCTCTTCCTTTGTCCCCTTCACCATTGTTGATGGGACCTTAATTCAGCTTTCCCAGTCCTTTCGCTTTCTTCCTACAACCAGGATACAGTTTCTCTTTTCCTCAACAGCCCCACACTGATCATTTTCTGCCTCCTCAAATGTGATGCATTTATTTCCCTCTCCTTCCCTTTCAGAAAGAAAAAAAGGGATTCTTCCCTCTACAACATCCAGTTCATTCGTTGGTCACCATCAATTCCTCCTCTCCCCGAAGTAGCCTCCCATGCAAAAGCAGATGTAACATGTGCCTTTATACTTCCTGTTATCTAAGGTTTCAAATATCCTTCTTTATAAAAGAGTGACTCAACAACACTTTCAATCTGCTGCTTATTACACCGTCTGTTCATCGTTGCAAAACTCCAATTCGCACTGGATGATCTCCTATAGTGTGACACCAAGTTTCTGGCTGAATCTCTGCCCTATTTGCTCTTACTGCAGTTTCAGACAAGCATGGTGAAACCTTGAGGACCATGCACAGGATGACTTGGTTTTCTGGAGGACGTTCCCGTTTGCTTCCACACCCCGAGGGTGTGCTGGGGGTTTACTGGCCATCGTACATCGTGTGAGTGAGTGGCGAGAGCCAAAGGAGAGTTGATTGAAGTGTGAGAATAAACTGCAGAGCTGAAGGGAGAAAAGGTAACAAGACTATTCAGATTCCTCCTTTGGGAGCTCGAATGGACCCAGTGATCTCCTCTCATGCTGCGTTAACTGTCTTTGTTCACCACACAATAAAACGGTTGCTGTGAGTCACACATCCCGTCTCAGCTCCAATATGCTGACTGGTACAGTGCAGCCGAGAAATACCTCTGATAATATTTCTGCTGTTCCTGTTCCTATCTCCTCAACAGCCGTCCTGTGTTTCTTTACTTAATGTTCCTGGTTCCTTTGCATTTCTGTCCCTTTCATCATGTAATCAATGCCACCTTTCACTCTGCCACTCAGTGGTCTTTTCCCTCACCTTCTCCCCAACCAACCACTTTCTACAGGGGCACGACTGAGAGCTTCCTGAGTGGCTGCATCACTGTCTGGTATGGGAACTGTACTTCCGTCAACCACAGGACTCTGCAGAGAGTGGTGCGGACAGCCCAGCGCATCTGTAAGTGTGAACTTCCCACTGTTCAGGACATTTACAAAGACAGGTGTTAAAAAGGGCCCAAAGGAACATTGGGGACACAAGTCACCCCAACCATAAACTGTTCCAGCTGCTACCATCCGGGAAACAGTACCGCAGCATAAAAGCCAGGACAAACAGGCTCCAGGACAGCTTCTTCCACCAGGCCATCAGACTGATTAATTCATGCTGACACAACTGCATTTCTATGTTATATTGACTGTCCTGTTGTACATACTATTTATTATAAATTACTATAATTGCACATTGCATATTTAGATGGATATGTAATGTAAAGACTTTTACTCCTCATGTATATGCTGGATGTAAGAAATACAGTCAATTCAATTCAATTCACACTCACACAGTAGGTATTTTCAGTCTCTGCTTGCTTAAATTAAAAACAGCTGGTGTTGTTTCCTTGGATTTTCGGGAGGCCTTTAAAAAGTTGCCATACACAAGGTTGCTAAATGAGATAGGACCCCATGGAAGCATACTAGCATGGACAGAATTAGCTGACTGGCAGAAGGCAAGGAGTGGGAATAGAAGGGGCCTTGTCTTCGTGCTGCTGGTGATGAGTGTTGTTCTGCAGGAGACGGTGTTGGATCCACTACTTTTCACATTATGTGTTAATAATCTGGATGATGGAATTGATGGCTTTGTGACAAAGTTTATGGATGATATGAAGATAGGTGGAGGGGTAGGTCGCACTGAGGAAGCAATGCGGTTGTAGCAGGATGTGGACAAATTGGAAGAATGGTTAACAAAAGGTGGCAGATGGAATACAGTGTTGGGAAAAGTATGATAATCCATTTTGGCAAAAGGAATGATAGTGCAGAATATTATCTAAATGGGGAGAAAATTCAAAGATCAGAGGTGCAGAGGAACTTGGGAGTCCTCGTGCAAGACTCCCAGAAGGTTAATTCACAGGTTGAATCTGTGATAAAGATGGCAAATGCAATGTTGGCATTTATTTCAAGGGGAATAGAATATAAAAACGAGGAGATAATGCTGAACCTTTATAAGATACTAGTAAGGCTGCACTTGGAGTATTGTCAACAATTTTGGGCCCCTTATCTCAGAAAGGATGTATTGTCATTGGAGAGAGTCCAGAGGAGGTTCACAAGGATGATTCTGGGAATGTGTTTAACTTATGAGGAGCATTTGGCAGTTTTGGGCTTGTACTCACTGGAATTTAGAAGAATGCCGGGGGATCTCATTGAAGCCTACCAAATGTTGAAAGGTCTGGATAGGGTGGATGTGGAAAGGATGTTTCCTCTAGTGGAGGCATCCAGAAATAGAGGACACAGCCTCAAATTTGAGGGGTGACCTTTTAGAACAGAAGTAGGGAGGAATTTTTTTAGCCAAAGAGTAGTAAATCTGTGAAATGCTCTGCCACACCCTGCGATGGAGGCCAAGTCAGTGGGTATATTTAAAGCAGAAGTTGATAAATTTTTGATTGGTTGGGGCATCAAGAGATATGGTGAGAGAGCAGATGGTTGAAAGGGATCCGGGATCAGCCGTGATGAAATTGCAGAGCAGACTCGATGGGCTGAATGGCCTAATTCTGCTCCTATGTCTTATGATTTTATGGTGCAAAGTCAAGTTCTCAGGCTGAGCAGAAGATTCAAAGAAAGGGTCCCTCAACCAGTCATGCACTTGTGTTGAAAGGGAGGAAAAATACTGTTCAGTTTTGTTCTGCAGTTCTTTTAGATTATGAAGACACGTAGTCCTCTTTTATTGTCATTTAGTAATGCGTGCATTAAGAAATGTTACAATATTTCCTCCGGTGTGATATCACAAAACACAAGACAGACCAAGACTGAAAAAACTGACAAAACCACATAATTATAACATATAGTTACAACAGTGCAACAATACCATAACTTGATGAAGAAGTCCATGAGCACAGTAAAGTTCAAAGTCTCTCAAATGTCCCACATCTCACGCAGACGGGAGAAGGAAGAAAATCTCTCCCTGCTATGCCGACCACAATCTGACTCTAAGTCATCTGAAAACTTCGAGCTCTGATCAGCTCTCCGACACCGAGTACTGAGCACCATCTCTGTCGGAATGATTCGACCTCCTTCTCGGTCGCCAAAAGCAGGCAAGGCCAGGGACTTTGAAGCCTACCCTCCGAAAGATTCCCAACCACGCAGTAACAACAGCAGCGAACGAACATTTCAGTAATTTCTCCAGATGTTCCTCTGTGCTTTCACGCCCATTCTCCATCAAATCAGAATTGTCCACGGCCCCTATTTAACAGACACGATATTATTTTTCACTGGAGGGCTGCGCACGCACAGGCATGCCACCATCTTCTCCTCCCGCACTCTTCCAGGTGGTTTTCAATAAGACTCGAGACTTTCTGATATCCTTCCTCACTCTGAAGCCCAAGCAGCGGTGGAAACATTTCAAGATTCCCTTTTGCAAAATGATTTTTCCAAAGATTCAGTTTCCTTTTAAATCCAAGAATCTTGTCACTTGAAGTCAAAACACTTTCTCCAGGGCATTGCAGAGACTGGTTCATACAATGAAAAATGTCTGGTAGGTAGGCTAGTTTCTGCAGCTATTCTTCATCTTCAAAGTACTCAGCAAAATCTGGCCTACTATTTTCTTGAAAATACTCCTGCAATTCACCTTTCAGCTCAAACACCCCAATGAGAACTCTTCCTCTGCTAAACCACCGGATTTCTGTATGTAGCAGGAGATTAGTGTGCTTTTTGTCCAGGTTTTCACACAGTTTTTAAAACATTCTCGACTGAACTGGTCTTTGTTTAATTGAATTAACCATTTTTGTAGCATCATCCAGAACCCTTTTCATTTAATCTCCAAGAGCTTTTGACATCAGCACCTCTCTGTGAAGAAGCAGTGTGTTGTGACAACGTCAGGATTTTCTGTTTTTACAAGAGAAACGAAACCTCTCACGGAGCCAACCATTGTTGGGGCTCCATCAGTACAGATGCCAACACAGTTCCTCCAAGACAGACCTTTTGTTTCCAGACATGAAGACAAAACATTAAATATATCTTGGTCTTTGCTCTTTTTTTGGGCAGCAGCTCTTTGCAACAGAAAAAAAGTTTTCTTGAATTTTACAATCATTTACAAATCTTACAAATGCTACATCATGACATTTATTGGTGAAACCTGGATAGAGAAGCTGTTGTTTTTCAGTTTATCACACAAAACCTCTTCAGCATCATATGACATGTCATCAATGCGTCAACTTATTGTACTGTATGAGAGTGGCTGCCTTTTGCCCGAACAAAAGCCATGCAAGATCCCATTCTTGAGCTACTATATGCTGACAACCATGCTCTTCTCATGCACACAGAGAACGTCCTATAGGTTGTTGTCAGTCATTTAGCTCGCTAATGGCACAAAGGTTTTTGGGTTAATGGTCAGTATGAAGGAAACAATGATCATCCATTAGAAGTCCTCCTCATGGTGTTTACAACCCACCTCTGATCACCACTGACAACCACCTTCTTACTGTGGTTGAGCAGTTCACCCACCTGGGCAGCCTTATCTCCAACAATGCTACAGTAGTAAGGGACGTTGATAATCGTCTCGCCAGAGCCAGCAGCGCCTTTGGGCGCCTCCCGAAACGTGTGTGGAAGAACCTCCAGTGGCATCTATCCACAAAAATCCAGGTGTTGTCACAAAACTGCTATATGGCTCCAAAGCCTGGGTCTCGTATTGCAAGCAAGCCTGGTTGCTTGAGCTTTCATCAGCGCTGTCTTCACTCCATCATGGGTATCAGAAGGCAGGATTGTGTCTCCAACAACAAGAACCTGGAGAAGGCTCAACTTCCAAGCATTGAATCCACTTTGCTGCTCAAGCAGTTCTGCTGGCCAGGCCACATGTCTCTCATGGACAACTCCAGGTCACCAAAAGCAGGGCAAGAGAGATCGTGGTGCCCCACGCAAGCGGTGCAAAGACCAACTTAAGCAGCAGCTCTCTCAGGCAAATATCAAGGTCAAGGAATGGCAGCAGCTGACTTGTGACAGAGACCGCTGGAGAACGTTGATCCATGGAGCAGACAAGAATTTTGAGAATCCAGAAGAACAACTACTGAAGAGAAGAGGAGATACAGGAAAGCTCCTACTCCCCCAGCACCTGTACCAGCTGTTCCCATGTCCCTTCTGTTCCAAAGTCTGCAGATCCAGAATTGGCCAACGATCATGTCATCGCTCATGGGGTGTCTTCGTCCCTCCTGATCTTCGCAAGCGAAGAACCGGCCATCATCATCATCAAGCATGAAACCTTTTCAATTTCTTGCACTGCATCTTGTGCGAGCATTTTATCCACTACTGGCATTACTAGGTTCTCACCATCATTTCCCTTTCTATATAGTAAATTCTATGACTTAATAACTTGCTTCCTGAGACTTCTTACTGACTGTGATCAGAGTTTTACTCTGTTTGTTTTGAGATTCCAATAGCCATTTAAAATAATTAGAACTTTTACGTGTTATTTGGCTGTGATTTGCAATTAAATGTCTCTTCAATTTTTCTGGAGCCGTTGCTGCATTTGTAAGTTATTTGCCACAGACTAGGCACAATGGAATAGGACAACTTGGATCACTAGTCCATGTAAAACCCATTGAAAAGTAGTTTTCATTTTAAGGACGGACTTTGTTGTGTCTATTGTTGCACTAGCGCAGTGAAATGACTCAGGAAATTGTATTTCAAAATTCACCACATTGGACTGTCGGACACATCTGTAAAACACAGGGGTTAATAAAATATAAAGATGGGCGAGTCTATTCAATACTCGGAAAATGCACTTCACCCTCCTCATCAGCCTACTGTCCTCCCCTCCCTGCAATACTGCGCTCACCAATTATCAATGGCCTCCTCTATCTCACATCAAAGACTGAGAATGGACCCAAGCAAGTAATCACGGTCCTACTGTGCACTGCCACACTGGGCAGAGAGACCTCGAACAAGATTGCTAACAGGGCTGCTTGGTCACTGCACACCACTGCGATGCTAGCATCGCGCATCACGTGAAGTTCAAAAACCTGTGTTTATCTTTTTCAATCATGATCTCTCACGGAACCCCGAGTGACCCCTAGGGTTCCACAGAACATTGGTTGAGAAACTCTGTCCCAGGGTCTCAGTGTTTTAGAAAAGATAGAGGAGGAGGTAAAAGGGAGGGAGGGAGTTGCACTACTAATCAGGGACAATATCAGAGCTGCACTCAGAGGGGACAAAATGGAGGGCTTGTCCACAGAGTCCATATGGGGAGATATCAAAAATAGGAAAGGTGCAATCACTCTGATGAGATTGTACTACAGGCCCCACAATAGCTGCCGGGTCATTGAGGAGCAGGTTTGTAAGCAGATTAAAGAAAGGTGAAAAAACAGCAGGGTTGTTACAATGGGAAATTTCAGCTTCTCTAATATAATTTGGGACCTTCTTAGTACAAGAGATTTAGATGGGGCAGAATTTGTTAAGTGCAACCAGGAGGGTTTCTTAAACGAGCTCGTAGATAGTCCAACAAGAGGAGAGGCTGTAGTGGATCTGGTGTTGGGTTATGAGCCTGGCCAGGTGACCAACCCTTCAGTGGATGAACATTGAGAGAACAGTGACCACAACTCCCAGGTTTTAAGACAGCTATGGATAAGGATAATTATGGACCTTGTGGGAGAGTATTACATTGGAGCAGAGCAAATTATGAGAGCATTAGGCAGGAACTAGGGAGAGTAAATTGGGAACAGCTGTTTGTGGGTAAGTACATATTCAGCATGTGGAGGTGTTTAAAGACCAACTACAGAGTACCAGACAGGTACAGTCTGTTCCAGTCAGAAGGAAGGGCAAGAATGACAAGGTGAGAGAATCTTGACGTTTACAGAGGTGATGATTTTTTTCAAAAAGGAAAAGGAGAAGTTTGCAAAGCTTAGGAAGCTAGAATTAAACAGGGCCCTTGAGGATTATAAAGAGGTCAGAAAAGATCTCAAGAAGGGAATTAGGAAAGCCAGGAGGGACCATGAAATGTCCTTGGCAAATAGGATTAATGAGAATCCCAAGGCATTCAATACATCAAGAGGAAGAGGATGGGGAGAGGGTAGGACTAGTCAACGAGAAAGGGGGAAACATTTACTTGGATGTGGAGGATGTGTGAGCAATCCTTAATGAAAACTTTACATCAGTATTTACCAAGGAGAAGGATGTGGAGGATAAGGAGATCAATGCTGAGTGTATTACTATGCTAAGGCATTTTGGCTTAAAGAAGGAGTTTGCGATCGGTCTCCTAAGGAGCGTTTACGTGGAGAAGTCTCCAATGCCCAGTGGGGTATACCCTTGCTTATTGAGGGAGACAAGTGAAGAGATTGCTGGGGCCTTCAAGAACCCTCTAGCTGCAGGCAAGTTCTCAGAGGACTGTCGAGTAGCTAACGTTGTTCTATTATTCGAGAAGGGAATTAGGGTTAATCCTGGAATCTATAGACTGGTGAGTATCACATCAGTGGTTGGGAAGGCTCTACAGAGAATTATTAGGGATAGGATTTATGAGCAGTTGGAGAAACCATGGCCTAATTAGAGAGAGCCAGCATGGCTTTTTGCAGGATAAGTCGTGTCTTACTATCTTGATTGAGATTTTTGATGAGCTGATGAGGGTGATTGATGAAGGTAGAACTGTGAATGTTGTCTACATGGATTTTAGTAACATGTTTGACGAGGTCCCTCATTGGAGGCTCATCCAGAACCTGGGCCCCTGTACCTCCCTCTGCAACTGCAACCTTCACTTCCTCACTGGGAGACCAGAGGCTGTGAGGATTAGAAGTAGCATCTCCTCCTCACTGACAATCAACACTGATGCACCTTAAGGATGTGTGCTTAACCCACTGCTCTACTCTTTCTGCACCCACGACTGTGTGGCTAGGCACAGCTCAAATGCCATTTATAAATTTGCTGACAATGCAACTATTGTTGGCAGAATTTCCGATGGTGATGTGGAGGCATACAGGAGCAAGATAAATCAGCTGGTTGAGTGGTGTTGAGGCATCAAACTTGCAATTAAAGTCAGTAAGGCCAAGGAATTGATAGTGGACTTCAAGAAGGAGAAGCCAAGGGAACACACACTAGTCCTCATCGTGGGATCAGCAGTGGAAAGGGTGAGCAGTTTCATGTTTCTGGGTGTCAACGTCTCTGAGGATCTATCCTGGGCCCAACATATTGATGCAGTTACAAAGAAGGCACGACAGCAGCTATATTTCATTAGGAGTTTGAGGAGAATTGGTATGTCACCAAAGACACTCACAAATTTCTTCAGGTGTACTGTGGAGACCATTCGAACACTTCTAACCCTCTGGTGTAGAAAGGCCACTGCACAGGATCAGAAAAAGCCGCAGAACGTTATAAATTAGCCAGCTCCATCATGGGCACAAGCATCGCCAACATACAGGACACTTTCAAAAGGCAATGCCTCAAAAAGGCGGCGTCCATAAATAAGGACCCCCATCACTTAGGACATGCTCTCTTCTCATTACTACCATCAAGAAGGGGGTCCAGGAGCCTGAAGAGATGCACTCACATTTTAGGAATAGTTTCTTTCCTCTGCCATCGGATTTATGAATGGACAATGAATCTATGATATTTTTTCCTCTCTTTTTGTACATCTTACTTAATTTACTTTTCTTTTATGTATATATACTTTATACATTTCTTATTGTAATTTATAGCTTTCATATTATATTTTGCAATATATTTCTGCTACAAAACAACAAATTTCATGACATCTGCCAGTGGTGTTAAACCTGATCCGGATTCTGATTCAGACATTAGGATTTATGGGATCCATGGTGAATTGGCCATCTGGATTCAGAACTGGCTTGCCCATAGAGGCAGGTGGTCATGGTTGATGGGACCTATTCTCGCTGGAGGTCTGTGATTAGTGGTGTTCTGCAGGAATCTGTACTGGGACCTCGGATGGTTGTGATGTATATAAATGACCTGGATGAAAATGTAGATGGGTGGGTTATTAGGTTTGCAGATGATACCCATTGGTGGCATTGTGGATAGCATGAAAGACTGGCAAATAATACAGCAGCATATTGATCTGATATGGGCAGAGAAATGGCAGATGGAGTTTAACCCAGACAAATGTGAGGTCACATGTAAAGAGACAGTACACTGTTAAGGGCAAGACATTTAACAATGCTAATGGCTAGATTGATCTTGGAGTCCAGGTTCATAGCTCCCTGAAAGTGGTTACATAGGTTGATAAGGTGGTTAAGAAGACATATGGCCTTTATTAGTCAAGGCACTGAATTCAGAAGGCAGGAAGTTATGTTGCAGCTTTATAAAACTCTAGTTAGGCCGCATCTGGAGTATTGCATACAATTCTGATTGCCCATTATAGGAAAGGTCTCAAGGGTGCAGAAGTGATTACTAGGTTGTTGCCTGGATTAGAGGGCATGTGCTATAATGAGAGATTGCAGCAGCAGATGCTGAAGGGAGATCTGATAGAAGTCTATAAGATAATGAGACACACTGAAGGAGTAGACAGGCAGTATCTTTTTCCCAGGGATGAAATGTCTAATACCGGAGGCCAAGCATTTAAGGTGAGAGGGGGTAATTTCAAAGTAGATGTGAGAGGCAATTTTTTTTACACAGAGAGTGGTGGGTACCTGGAATGCACTGTCTGGTGTAGTCCTAGAGGTAGATACAATAGAGACACAAACAAAAGAATTCACAGCATATGCCAGTGATTCTGACTTTTAAGGGATGTTTAGATAGCCAGTGGAAAATGGAAGGATATGCCCATTTGATTTCTAATGTAATTGGATCAGCACAGCAGTATGGGCCGAAGGGCCTGTTCCTGTGCTGTACTCTCCTCTGTCCTATGCCTGAAGCTCGAGGGTGGAACCGTTACCTCCTGTGATACAGAGAGGCTAAAAGGTCTGCAGTGTATTTAATGCTCCATTCTGCTGAATCCCAACTCTTTTAATCACAGTTGTTAAAATTAGCCTAGGCACCCACCAGGGGCAACTGAGTTAATTGTTCTGGTGATGTGTTAATTGTTCTGCTTGAAAATTCACACAGACCGGCCTGCCTGAAGAGTTCTTTTTATATCTTTTAGTTGTGTATTAAAAGAACACTGAAAACCTTTATGTCAGTGACATACAGATAGCAGAATCCAAGATAGTTGCTGTTAGATCATACTCTAGAGCAGAGTGTCAAATATCAGCAAAGTGGTAAAATTAATCCCAAAATAATAATCAACTTCCACTCAATTCTCACGCAAATGTCACCCTTTATGCCGTGCTTACAGCAAGATTACCTGACAACAGATCCGTTCATTGCTTAAATTCAGACCTTTGGGCTGTTAACGTCTGAGTATTCAGTTTCCTTGACTGATGCTGGCCCCGGTGGGTTGTTAAGTTGTGGGGATAGTGAAGTATAGAACTAGTGACAAAGTTCAAATTAAGTTTATTATCGAAGTGCGTATATGTCACCATATGCTGTCTCGAGATTCATTTTTGCTGTGGGGATTCACAGTAACGATCCTAAGGCTGAGGATGAGAGGACAGGATGGATTCATCTTATTGGGCCACCCTCACTTCATCACAGTTAGTTTTCATCAGACCTGCGGATGTGCAAATCCCTCAAGTATCCCAATTCTTGTGAGTGCTGGTTCTATGATGCCACGTGCCTGTGACGGTGCTGCTTTGCACCCGAGTGACACAAGAATGGAGCCCAAAAGGGCCACTTTCCCCAAAGCTGCCCCTTGTGAACACTCAGACATAGTTGGCCACGCATTTCTGGTGTTAGAGCAATGGTTTCCAAAGTGGGCAATGTCACCTCCCTAAGAGCAGTGGGAGTTTCTAAGGAGGTGATAAAATTCAAGGCGATGGTACAGGGTTTGCTCAATGGTAAGGGG
Organism: Mobula hypostoma; assembly: GCF_963921235.1. Classification (NCBI taxonomy): domain Eukaryota; kingdom Metazoa; phylum Chordata; class Chondrichthyes; order Myliobatiformes; family Myliobatidae; genus Mobula; species Mobula hypostoma. Next base: position 110,804,601 of record NC_086105.1, on the reverse strand, counting down.
GGCATCTGAGGGATGCCAGGCTTCATTTAAGAAATGAATTGCTTATTATAAGTATTTGATCAGAATTGCCTCATAATTGACTACATTGATCACAATAACCTTGCTAACCCACTGTTCTCTGAGCTTTGCTCGAAGCATGTTAAAGTTGTTGAAAAGCAATGTGGCACTTCTGATTTGGCATATCCTGAGAAATTATTTTATTTCAGGACCAGGCAAGCACAATTTGGCCAGTCACTACTGGAGTACTGTGTTAGCTAGTACTCTAATCATGCAGTGACCCATTCCTGTGAGTTAGGGATGGTGCTCAATGGGGTAAATTTCAGAATCAGCCCTGAACCACGTTTCTCTAGTCCTTGGCTCAACTGAGATATCGCTGCCCCACCTTATGTACCTTCAGGCAGGGAGTAAGGTTTTGCCTGAGCAATTTTGATGTCATAACTTTCCCCTTTATTGATCGCAGTGCTTGAGGTTACGTTTAAACAACAGGTGATTAACCATAGTCCATTAATCCATAGCAAAAATGCCAGAAACAGACTAAACAAAAAAAGAACTGTAGACACAATAGTGTGGAGTATCTGAAATATAGATTTATACCAGCACCAAGCAAACATCAGCAGCCAATGTATCTGTTGTGTGAAAAAGCTTTTTCAATTGTCAAGGCTTCTTGAACATTTGAAGTGAATACACTCTGATAAAGCAAACAAGAACTTGGCTTATTTTCAGTCACTTTGTGAAAACCCTCAGAAATGGAAAACACTTCAAAACATGTTTGCCAGCACTTCACAATGAAACAGTGATGGTCTGTGTGCTTGGGACATTTCATTGCTCATGGCTAAATCTGGAAAGCCCCACACAATTGGTGAAGAACTGGTTCTGCCAGCAGTAAGGGAGGTTCTGAGTACAGTTTTACATAAGTCACCAGACCCAATAATTAAAGCAACAACTTTGTTCAAAGATGAATAGATGAAATGTCTGAGAATGTGGAAGAAACATTGTGCAAAACACTTAGGACAACAGAATTTGTTCTGCAGTTGGATGAATTAATTTTGCCAGGTAACAAATCTTTGCTTCTTAGTTACATTCACTTCATAAGAAATGAAAGTGTGGTTCAAGAGTTGTTATTTGCAAGGCACTAGAAACAGATACAAAGAGGTATCTATATCAATATTTTAGGTTGTTCAGCATTTTTCAAAGAGGACATTCTGCTTACCAACATTCTTGTTTGTGCAACAGATTGGACACCATCAATGACAGGATGCCACCTTGGGGTTATTACTTTCTTAAAAAAGTTGTACCTAACATATTTACCATTCAACGCACATTAAAGTTACTGGTGAACACAGCAGGCCAGGCAGCATCTCTAGGAAGAGGTACAGTTGACGTTTCAGGCCGAGACCCTTCGTCAGGACTAACTGCTTGACTGAAACGTCGACTGTACCTCTTCCTAGAGATGCTGCCTGGCCTGCTGCATTCACCAGCAAATTTGATGTGTGTTGCTTGAATTTCCAGCATCTGCAGAATTCCTCGTGTTTGCATATTTACCATTCACTGTGTAGTTCACAGACGACATTTGTCTCATAAAACCAAAGTGATCAGCTGCATAAATCATTAAATACTGTTATCACAGTGGTAAATAAAATCATGACCCATGCACTCAATTCTCGACTGTTTTGAGAGCTTTGTATTGAGAATGATGAGCAATTTAAACAGAAGTCAGATGGCTCTCAAAGGGAAACTGCCTGACTCACTTTTATGTGCTTTCTGAAACTGTGACAAAATTCCTTCAAGACTTGAATGCTTCATTCAGTAATTAGATCAAGAATATGAGGCATGACATTTGCTTATTTGTCAGAATTACTTTGAAAGTTCAGTGAAATCATTCTTCAACTGCAAAGAAATGATGTGAATCTTATCAAAGTCAAATTAGTCATCTTCACACTTCTAAGTTAACCTTATTTAAGTGCACATTGGCCATCACATACTTTTCCAATTTCTGAGCCACTCCAAGTTGGAAGAGGTAGAAAGAATACTGGATGATGATCTTCAAGTGCCCATCTGGATGAGCTGCATAAAGACATGTCAGAGAGATTTCAGGATCTTCTCTCAATCCAAATTCCAGATTGGGTAATAAATCCATTCCTGAACACTTGTAATGAGGAATTATCAGGAAGGATGTTGGAAGAACTGATCTCGCTACAAAACGACTTTGAGCTGAGGTTCAAAAAATCCTACCAGGACCTTTGGTTGCAGAAAGAAATCTCTGAAATAGCTGCACTGTGGAAAAGGGTCAAGATGTTCTTTATTGCCTTTCCAACCTCATATCTAGTGGAGTGTGGTTTCAGTGCAGTCACTCGACTCCTTTCAAAGCAACAAATTACTAAAGGTGGGGATCTGAGATTCGTTCTGAGTAACACTCGGCCTGATTTTGAGAAGCTGATATCACTGCACCAAGCCCATCCATCTCACTGAAAGGTGAAAAAGCATTGAAGTAGTGAATAGTTGGATGTCTAATGTATGTTTTAAAATTGCTGATGAAAATAGTTTTTACTGTAATTGAATAAACAAATAGTTTTATACTTTATATTTTATTGTCGCCAAACAATTGATACTAGAATGTACAATCATCGCAGCGATATTTGATTCTGCGCTTCCCACTCCCTAGATTACAATATTAAATGTTAAAAATATTTAAAATAGTAAAAATTAGTAAATAATAAAAATTTTAATTATAATTCATAAATAGAAAAATGGAAAGTAAGGTAGTGCAAAAAAACCGAGAGGCAGGTCTGGATATTTGGAGGGTACGGCCTAGATCCGGGTCAGGGTACGGCCCAGATCCATGTCAGGATCCGTTCAGCAGTCTTATCACAGTTGGAAAGAATCTGTTCCCAAATCTGGCCGTACGAGTCTTCAAGCTCCTGAACCTTCTCCCGGAGGGAAGAGGGACGAAAAGTGTGTTGGCTGGGTGGGTCATGTCCTTGATTATCCTGGCAGCACTGCTCCGACAGCGTGCGGTGTAAAGTGAGTCCACGGACGGAAGATTGGTTTGTGTGATGTGCTGCGCCGTGTTCACATTCTTTATTTGTAGCTATAAATAAATTTGAATAATTTTTTGCAATCATTTGTCACTGCTTTGAATTTGCAGTTCGTATTTTAGAACATAGAACACTGAACATGGAAATCTGCAACACATTACAGGCCCCTTGGCCCACAATATTCTTTCACTGTACATTGTAAACCAAAATTCTTTATAGTTTTTAGTAACGGCCGGAAAGGAGGAAGGGAGCACTGGGGATGTGGTCTGGGAGCCAAGGGGGTGGTAACCCAAAAGAAGTTTGAGAACCATTGTGCTAAAGTGAAGAAAATAAGGGGGGGGGAGTGAAAGTGCTCAAGTCATAATAAAATCTTTCACAAATCACTGATGATATCCAACCAATGAGGTACAGGTGAAGTGCAGCATCCATTGTCATCACATCAACCAGATTATGCACCTCAAATCCCACGAACAAATATTGCTCTGCTTTAGTGATGTTGAGTGTCGATTAAATATCGGCAAGCCCGTCAAGGCAAACTCTCCTGTCCGTTAAAATATGGCACAAGCGTTTTCATGATCACCTGAATGGGGAGACAAAGCCTTCGTCTAACTTTTCACTCCAGCAAAGGACTCCCTCATACAATCAAGTCTCTGGAATGAAAGGCAAAATCACAGCCTTCTAACTTAGGGTTGGGAACGTTGCCAGGTGAGTCACAGGTGATACAGAATGGTTCAGTATCATCAACTCTATTTGTCAGGATCGATAATGCGTTGTCGGGAGTGGAGCTTGCAGTCAACAATACCACTGTCACCAAGTTTTCCCATGGTGTGTGTTACCTCTTAGATAACTGATTATTTGCAGCTTTTTATAAAGTGTAACACGAAGCCTCAAGGAATGCCTGGGCTGTACAGCAACCTTGAACAACGAAACTATTGGGGAGCTCTAAATTGCCAATTTTCATTTGCAAATCTAGGCATATTATTTGTTTATTTTACCCAGGGGGGTCATCACATCTCAGCCTGATCATGTTTTTTTTATGTAGCGTAGGCACGATTTCCAACGGGAAGCATTATAGAGCAAGTAGGAGGAACCTACGCAGACCTGTCTCTCCTGGGTTGCTACACTAAAGACTGAAATATCTTGTAAGTTTATTGTGCCTTTCACATCCTCGTGATCGCTCAAAGTACTTCACAGTCCATGGTTTGCTTTGACATGAATTCACTGCTGCTCAGTAGGCTGATGTGATCATATGAACACAGTTCCCACCATCACCAATTAATGTGTACGAGGAGGCGTAGACAAGGAACCCATGTCCTGAGAAATGATCTCTTGAAATAACATCCCTGATTCTGGGTCTAATATTTTCAATGTCTTTATTGATATTGCATGACAGGAACCAAATTTGTTGGCTATAGCATCCAGGATGGCAGTCACCTCAGGGAGACCATTCATTGGATGAACACACGCAAAGTACTGGAGAAACTCAGCAGGTCAGGCAGCATTTATGGAAGGGCCAAGGCCCTTCACCATGACTTGGTCATTTGATCCTTTGGGTTAAAGCACTTTCTTCCCCTCAGATTTTGTGTTCATGTGAAAGGTACTGGTTGAAATCGATCCAGCCACTTGCTCAAATCCACTGTCCATGGTGCTCTCTGCTTCCATTAATCTGATCTCGACAGACCTGACCTTCTGAACCTCAACTCAACCTGCAAGGCAGCCATTTAATACCAGATCTAACCCCATTCAGTCAGTGAGGATTATACTGATAAATAACTTTTGGTAGTGATGTTTAAGAAACATTCTTCACCTTTGACATGCTCAGAGTTTCTTCTAAATAATGTTCAAGATAGAGAAGTGGTTCATTAAATGTGGAGTCGGAGATTATGAGAATTGGCAGATTTGTTTAAGCCATGAGACTTTAGATGGCAAATGTCCTGAATGTAACTAGGAAGAGTTTACACAAGAGGGAGAAAGAAAGCGGCCGTAGAAAGAAAAACAGTTCTGTGAGGTAAGACCAGTCTGAAACCAATTGTCTGGTGTATTCTGTGGGAAAATGTAAAATCACACGCACGCGGCCTCTCCGGTGATTAATATCTGTAATCTGTCAAGTAGGGGACTATGCACAATTCTGACTTGATGGAGACGGACATGAATGCACGGAGGAACATCTGGAAAACTTCTGAAATGCCCACTTCGCTTCCGCTGCTACTGTGTGGTAACCGGAACCTCCGGAGCAGAAGACCCCAAATCCTCGGCTTTGCTTGTTTCAGCGCCGGGGTGAGGTCAAAGGCGCTCAGCAGCGGATGATGCTCGGGAGGCTGTATCGGGGGGGCTGGTCGGAGGCTTGAAGTTTTCAGACGGACGGACTCAGTGTTGGCTGTGGTCGGCTGCTTCCAAGGTATGGGTAAGTTGATGATGCCTGGAGGTTTATGGCAGGGAGTTTCTCCCTTTTGCCGCTGCTATTGGGGACTCCGGAGTCGATCGACTCGGGGACTTTGAGACTATTTTTACCGTGCCTATGGTTTGTTCCTCATCAAATTATGGTATTGCTTTGCACTGCTGTAATTATACATTATAATTATGTGGTTCTGTCAGTGTTAGTCTTTGGTTTGTCCTGTTTTCTGTGATATCACTCTGGAGAAACATTGTATCATTTCTTAATGCATGTATGCATTTCTAAATGACAATAAAAGAGGACTGAGTGTTCTCATAATCTAATCTAATCTATAGCAAGTAAAATTGTAAGTATTTTCTGTAAAAGGTGAGAGATTGCAAAGAGACCAGGGTATTCTAGTGCATGAGTCCAAGAAAGATCATATTCAGTGTACAGGTCATTGGGAAAGCTATTAGAATGTAGTTTATTGCTTGGGAAATTGATTAATAATGTAAGAAGGATGTGGTTCAGTTATATCGAGCTTTGATGGAACCATATCTGGAATATTGTGCTCACCACTTGTCTCCTTACTTAAGGGAGGACATGAATGCATTGAAAGCAATTCAGAGAAGTTTCACTAGATTAATACCTGGCATGGAGAGGAGGTCTTGTGAGGAAAAATAGGCACGGTATCTGCTTCAAGAGGATGAGAATTAACACCAGAATCTAAGGGTTTTGACAAGATTGGATGTGGAAAGGATGTTTTCTTTTGTGGGAGAAACTGAAATTAGGGGCAATTAATTGAAAATAAGGGCTTACTCATTTACAACACAGACAAAACAGGTTTTTTTTTAATTTCCCCAAAGGTTCATGAGTTTTCCTCAAAGCACAATAGGAGTGAGGTGGGTAGATTGCAGGGGAGATATTACTGTGGGTGAATGAGAAAATGAAGTGAGTTTGTAATCACATCAGCAATAGTCTCATTAAATGGCAGGCAGCCTTCTCCTGCTTCTAATCCCTATGCTCCTACATTAAAAAGGAAAGTTATGTCGCATCTGGAGTTTCTCCGGTTAGCAGACGATTTCCCTCCACGCCTCTCTGACGTAGTGGGGAACTGCGTACAAGGAAAGTTACAGCAGTAGTTTGCCATTGCCTTCTGCCGGGTGAGTTTCCAAAGAGATCACCAGCTCGTAACCCAGGACGGATGGAAAGTGTGCAGGGGGAGCCGGCTGGATTCGAACTCAGGACCTTTCGTCCCGAAGTCCGGCACTGATGCCACTGCGACACCAGCCGGGTAGTGCACATTAATTACATGAAATTGGGTCTGCATACCTCTTGAAGCTTCCTGAGTCACTGAGGAAGTTCCTGTGACCAAAACATAAAGCACAAAGTCAATACACATTTATCATTAATTGGTTCTACTGCAGTGGTGTCAGGCTTGCAACATCAGTTGGTTTTAAATGGTCTTCCTTGTTGCCAGGAGACCAACTGCCTTTTATATTTAAACACTCTAATGCAGAATTTTATATTTAAACACTTCAGTGCAGAATGATGGTTCAATGTGATTCATTATATTTGTCACTGTTACTACACGCAGCAATATTCAGAAATATTAGGACCAGGAGACCCAAAACTTTGCCCCAAGGAGAGTGAATTAAGGGAGGAGAGGGTGGTAGATGGGAATGGAGGTTCCAGAGCTCACTGTTGTGCGCATGACAATAAGCACGCCCTCCCAACAGACCTCGGATGTCTACTTTTGTCCCTCCAATCATACAGTAAGGCCAGCTGTGAGCCCCATCAGTTTCCAAAAATATCAGCAACTGGCCCAATTACCCAAAGGGAGGACGATGATGTGATGTGTCAGAACCTGTCTTGTAGGATATGGGAAGAAGGAGGGGGTTTGGGGCTGAGAGGTAAAACGGATCAGCCATGATGAAATGGTGGAGCAGAATCGATGGGCCAAATAGCATAATTCTGCTCTTATATCTTATGGGGTTTTGGTCTTTAGCCAGACGGAATTAGAAGAAGATAAGTGGGAGCCTGAGGGTGGAGGCAGGAGTCAGCTTTTCCCTCTGACTGCCTGGGCCAGGGCCAAACAAGGACAAGTGTGGGGTCCAAGAACTAGACTGAGTCTGGGATTCCCTTGGGAAACAGTACTGGTGGGCAGAGCTGTGTCACAGTGTAACTCTGAAGTGTGCACATGTCTCTTACCACTAACACCATGACACAATAAGGTTGAGCCCTTGTCTATTACCATGTAACAATGGGGTTCAGTGGTGGTGAATACAGATCTGTCATCATGTAACACTTAGATATGACAAGGGAGGGTTCAAATGGCTTGCTGAAACTGAATGCAATTTCAATGAGTTTTTTAAAAGAGCTTTTACAGGCACAAAGTGCTGTGAACTATTACTCCTGTCTTGCTCTTCCTCCCAAACTTTACAGGGCCATGAATCTGATTATTGAGCATGCAAAGAGAGGAAATGCATCCAGCCCCACCTCTGACAAGTGACAAATGTTTGGCTTCAGTATCTGTCACTAATAGTTTTTTAAAATCTTAGTTTAATGTATTTCTCTGAATGCCCTGGAGAAAATAAAACATGTTTCTCAGGAGTGGTCTTGGAAGAGTAAATTTGGTCTCTCCCTCAAAAAAAAATACTGTGATTTGCTGTCTTTGTGATACTCTGAGAATTGGCCACTGACAATGAACAGGAATGGGTACAAGCCCGGAATAGGAGGAGCACAGATATCCAGGCGGATGTACAGTAGTTGGAGATTGCAGAAACAAATAGCGGTGAAGTCATGGAGGGATTTGGAGGCAAACGCTGAACATTTTAAACTTAATGTGTTGGCGGAACAGGGATCCTTGCGGGTCACAGAGGACAGGAGAGAATGGGGTTTGATGGGAGTTCAGATGCAAGCAGAAGAGCATTGGATGAGTTTAAATTTATAGAAGATTGAAGTTGGGAAGCTGGCCAAGTGATTAGTGGAATAGCCAAATCTAAAGAGAGCAAAGGCATAGATTTTAGCAGCAGCTGAGCTGAAGCAAGGTCAAAGTCAGGCAATGTTGCAGTGGTGAAAAAAGCTGACATTAATGGTTGAGCAGAGTCTGCAAGTTCAGCTCAGCTGTAACGGAATACACTTACATACAGCAACTTTAATGATAACAGAACACCAGGAAGTATTTGCCCTCAAAGTGTCACCAGCAAAGAGCAGTATGTGGCAGAACTCATGCCAGACGGCTTGGGCAACTCAGGTTCAAATCTGACCCCAGCTGATGTCTGCATGTGTCTATCCCAGATGTTCTGGTTTTCCTCCCACACCCCAAACATGTGATAGCTAGTTCATTAACTACCCATTGTAGACTACCCCTAGTACGGCTGGAGGAGCAAAGGGAGCGTTGTACATGTGACAGCTGATGGATTACCAGGATAAAGTGTGGGAATAAGAGTGGTAAGAATGATCCAAGTGTTGGCATAGGCACAATGTAGCAATGGCCTTTTTCTTTATCATGAAGCAGAATACAAATTCTTCAGTTGAGATATATAATTATCTCCATGATATGTAGCCACCATATCTCCATATAGAATAATTACACAAATAACCAAAAGATTTATCTTAGTGAAGTTAATTAAGGATTAGTTAATTGTGGGCTGAAGACCTGTATGGTGCTGTAGATTTCTATGTTCTATGTTCTAATACACTAGCTGTTGTCCCTGTGTTGAACTAAGATTCGGATCTGTGACACGGACTCACGTACAACAAAGAGCCGTGGCTGCCTTCTAAATATACCTCCATTGATTTAGCTCAGACTGTCAGATTGTCTGCCATTGAGTTAAAAGAGCCAGATAGTGCAACGTTAGTTACTTGCAGGGATAACTCCTCAGAATCTGAATAAATAGATGGCTTTTAAAACATGGGAGTGTAGCAGAGATTTGACAATATGCAAAGTTAAAATCTCAGTGCAGTGTAACACTCTCAGCCATTAAAATCCGTGCCAGACATCAACAACGCATCGACACTAATTCCATCCGATTATCTGATGACCATGAAACCATGCCGGTTGTCGTAAAAACCCATCTGGTTCACTAATGTCCTTTAGAGAGGGATCCTGGCCATCCTTACCTGGTCTGGCCTATATGTGACTCCAGACCGACAGCAGTGTGGTTCACTCTTAAATGCCCTCTGAAATAGCCTAGCAAGCCATTCAGTTGTACCCAACCACTGAAAAGAAAATAATAAGCAATTAAGCTATATGGCACAGAGGAGATGTCAGGGTAAGTTCTATACACAGAGAATGGTGAGTGTGTGAAATGGGCTGCAGGAGGTGGAGGTGGAGGCGGATACAATAGGGTCTTTTAAGAGACTCCTGGATGGGTACATGGAGCTTAGAAAAATAGAGGGCTATGGTAAGGACATGTTCGGCACAGCTTTGTGGGCCGAAGGGCTTGTATTGTGCTGTAGGTTTTCTATGTTTCTATGTAACACCCTAAAGGTTAACTTGCAGGTTGAGTCAGTGGTGAGGAAAGCAACTGCAATGTTAACATTCATCTCAAGAGGTCTAGAATACAAGGGCAGGGATGTGATGCTGAGGCTTTATAAGGCACTGGTGAGGCCTCACCTTGAGTATTGTGAACAATTTTGGGCTCCTCGTCTAAAAAAGGATGTGCTGGCATTAGAGCGGGTTCAGAGGAGGTTCACAAGGATGACTCCAGGAGTGAATGGATTATCATATGAGGAACATTTGATGGCTCTGGGTCTGTACTTGCTGGAATTCAGAAGGATGAGGGGGGATCTCATTGAAACTTTTCAAAAATTGAAAGGCCTAGAGAGTGTAAATATGGAAAGGATGTTTCCCATAGTGGGGGAGTCTAGGACAGGAGGCCACAGCCACATCATAGAGGGACATCCATTTAAAACAGAGATGTCGAGAAATTTCTTTAGCCAGAGAATGGTGAACTTGTGGAATTTGTTACCAGATGCAGCTATGGAAGCCTCGTCATTGGTTGTATTTAAGGCAGAGATTGATAGGTTCTTGATTGGACACAGCATCAAAGGGTATAGGGAGAAGACCGAGAAATGGGGTTGAGGAGGGGGAAAAAAAAAAGGATTAGCCATGATTGAATGGTGGAGCAGACTCAATGGATCCAATGTCTTATAGTCTATGGAGTTGGAGGAGGCAGTGGAGGTCTTTAATGAATACTTTGCTTCAGTATTCACCAGTGAGAGGTGTTGTAACTCTGAACAAAGTCACATGAGAAACACTGAAGCTAGTCAATATAGAAGCCTTTATTCTAGCAAAACAAGTATACAGGCATCATATTTGAGACACTCTTGGAAGAAGATGCGTGCGTGACCCAATATCACATGACATTTTTATATGCTAAGGATCAAAGGTAACAGATGGACAATTGTACAGTTACAATGTCCCTTTGAATTACATATAATTTTTCAAACACCTCCATCTTCACACCCACAATCCAGACACCAAAAGTGAATGTTAATTTCCACCATCTCTGGGCCGTATTCAGGTGTCTGCAGTCAAGAGAAGTGTTTCTTACTGTTGACCTCAGCCTATAGCTCCAGGAAGACCACTGTTTTGAGCTGTGTTTTAAATTCAATCTGTAATCCATATTCAAATCGGAAGAATGGCGGCTGGTGAAATGAATATTTGCTGTATACTCTAACTCCAGAATACACTCAAACAAGGGGGACTTTGATGAATATGAGATCAGTGTAGAGCAGGCTGATATACTGGCAGATGTCAAGGTTAAAAAAGAGGATATGCTGTAACTTTTGAAAAACATGAGGACAAATAGGCCCCCAGAAGCCGACGGGATACGCTCCAGGTTTGTTACAAGAGCGTAGGAAGTGAACACAAGTGCAGGACACAGGCACAGAGATTGAGTCTAGGTGCTTACACGGGCGTAAACGCCGAACAGCAAACAGGAGGAATCTTGACACGGAGCTCTGATAGGGAACCTTGACTTCGAGCCTTGACATGAAGTCTTGACACGGAGCCTTGACTCAGAGAAACAGAGTCTCATAGGTAAACCTTGGAACAGGAGCTAGACTTAGAACAAACAGTTCTAAGCAGCCAGGGAACATAGTTATCTCACAGGAAAAAAGACCAACAAACTGGCGACTAGTGGTTGTGACTCCGGGGTTCTTATACTGCAGTTCTTGATGGTGACCAGGTGTGCTGTCATCAAAACAAATTAGCAGTAAATCAGAAATTAACAATCAAAATCAAGGCATAATTAAAGGAGACTAGGAGCAAGATAGGGGATTAATGATCGGGACCATGACAAGGTTACTACAGGAAGTGAGGAAAGATTTTGCTGTGCCTTTGTTAATGATCTTTGCGTCCTCAATTGTCATAATGTAGTACTGGAAGATTGGAGGTGGCAAATATTTTTCCTTTGTTCACCAAAGTTAGTAGGGATAATTCTGGGAATTATGAACCAGTGAGTCTTACATCAGTGGTGTGTAATCTATAGGAGAGGATTCTTAGAGACAGGATTTATATGCATTTGGAGAAGCATCATCTGACTAGAATAATCAGTACGGTTTTTTGATGGGCAGGTCATGCCTCACAAGGCTGATTGAATTCTCCAATAAATTGATTAAGGTAGAGCAGCGGATGTGGTATATCTGGATATCCATTCATATCCATATGAATTCCACTAAGCATTCCACTGTTCCCCAAGGTGGGTTTATTTGGAAGGTCAGGAGGTATGGGATCCAGAGAAACGTAGCTGGCAGATTCAGAACTGGCTTGCCCACAGAAAGTAGAGGGTGGTAGTAGGAGGTCAGTGACCAGTGGTGTTTTGCAGGGATCTGTCTGGGAGCCCTGCTGTTTGTGATTGTTATAAATGACCTGGATGAAGAAGTGGAAGGAGGGTTAGTAAGTCTGCAGATGACACAAAGGTTGGTGGTGTTGTGAAAGATTGATAGACTGCAGAGCTGAGCTGAGAAGTGGCAGAGCGAGTTTAATCTGGAGAAGTATGAAATGATACACTTTGGAAGGTCGAACCTGAAGACAGGGTACAAGTTAATGACAGGATTTTTAGTAGTGTGGAAGAACAGACGGATCTTGGAGTCCACATTGATTGATTCTTCAAAGTTTCTGCACAGGTTGGTGTTTTGGTGTATGTAGGTATATGGTATATGGTCTTCATTGGTTGGGGGGCTGACTTCAAGAATCATGAGGTAATGTAGCAGTTCGATAAAACTCTGGTTAAACCACACTTGGAATGTTGTGTTTAATTTTGGTTGCTTCATTATAGGGAGGATGTGGTAGCTTAACACAGGCTGCAGAGGAGACTTACCAGGATGCTGCCTGGATTAGAGAGCATGTCTTATGAGGATAGGCTGAGCAAGCTAGGACTTCCTTTTTGGAGTGAAGCAGGACAAGAGGTGACTTGGTAGAGGTATGTAAGATGATAAAAGGCATAGGTAGAGAAGACAGCCAGTGCTTTTTTCCCAGGATGACAATGGCTCATAGGAGAGAGCATAAGTTTAAATTGTTCGGAGAAAAGTATAGGGGGTATATCAGAGGTAGGTTTTTTTAAAAAAACACAGAGAGTGGTGGGTGCCTGGTCTGCACTGCCAGGGGTAGTAGTGGAGGCAGGTACATTAGGGACATTTAAGGGACTCTTAGATAGGTATATGGATGAAAGGAAAATAGAGTGCTATATGGCAGGGAAGGGCTAGAAGGTTGACACAGCATTGTGGGCTGAAAGGCCTGTACTGTACTATGCCCTATACCTTTGCAATGTTTACAGAGAGAAAAAAAATGTGATATTTTCACTTATTTCATCATTTTCCAAGGAATTATCTGATGCAAGAATTCGTGGTTGTTCTACTAGGCGCCAATGCTTGAGGTACTACAGCTCACCATACGGAATAGTCCTGTGAAAACTCTTAGGTCACACTAGTGTGGCCAATATGCATAATGCTGATACTCTTTATAAACTATACCCAGAATTCATTACAAGAAAGAGGAGTGTCCAGAATTGAGCCCAATCTGGTCCTCTAGAAGTACTTTTATTTCACATCATCTCACATAACCCCCTTCAGATGGCTGTATCCATTCATGCACACATCTCAGGCATACGTTTCATACATACCAATACTGTAAACCCGCAAAAAACATACACTAATGTAAGAAATGCAAGTAGGGTATAAGAAATGGTTCTCTTAAGTTATCGTTAAATACTTCCATAAACACAAGAGGTTCTGCAGAAACTGGAAATCTTGAGCAACACTCACAGGATGTTTGAAAAGCTCAACAAATCCAGCAGTATCTGTGGAGAGGAATAATACTTTCAGGGTATGTTGTGCATCTATTATGAAAAAAACTCCCGCCTTCTAAAGTGATCAGAATTAAATTCCTGTGCACTCCCCTGAAACAGAATCTGCACTACCAATAAATTCTGTTGGTTGTGAAATACTTGGGGATACCCCAAGACTCAGAAAACTCTATGGCAGGAAGTCATTCCTTTCTATATAAACTTGCTAAAGTAATCAGGCTCCTTGCACAGATAAGCATGGGGAAACAATTAGACTTTTCTTGTATAATTGTAAATTATACTGATGATGATCAGCATAATTGTGAAACAACTTTTAGTGGAACTGATGCAGTCAGTAACATAAATTTAATTTGTTCACAGGCAATTAGAACTGGTTAAACAATTTCAATGTTGATAACTCTAACTGGTTTCTGCTTCTGCTTGTCAAGGTTGTGCTCCCTCTCCCCAAACAAAGATTAATTTCCAATTTTAACGTCAGTTTCATCTTTAAACAAGTCAGTTCTGCTAGGCTAAGTGACAGATGCCAGAAGGTCTATTATCACAGAAATATTTAGATTTGAACCATCCGAGCAGAAGAAGACCATGTGTACATTTTATTTATTGGCTGTACAGATTGTAAGTGTGTGTTATTTTTTAAAAAATGGTTATCCCTGTTTAACTTCCTAGTTCTGGTAACATCAATAACCTATAAACTTACCGTTCATCTAACACTCGTTAAAAAGCTGAAAGATTGTACTCTACACATCGACTAGGCGTTTTATAAATTTGCTCTGCCATATTGAATCAGATGTCAGAATTGAAAATGCAGTTTAACATGTTTTAATAAATGAACAAACACAGGTTTATTTTTAGTACAGTTTGTCCCATAAACCTATTTGAATGTTGTCTCTGACCTGATACAATACGAGGAGGAGGAGGGGTGGAAGGTTGTTTATTTGAAATCCCAAATACAAAAAAAAACCCAAAGTCACAGTGACTGTGATATTTATACATTAATTCTGAAATGTTAATCTCTAGTCCTGGATTATAATATTCAATCAATGCCAAGGGCAATACAAAATGGTCCTGAATCAACTGATTAAGGATAAAAAGTAGTTCATGTTTATTTGCACACAGCTGCCAGGTTGCAGTAGTGATATCCTCCAGATGTGTTGGGCCCTGTTCTCAGCAAAGTTTTACTTGTGCCAAGCAGTTACCTGGAATCCAGTCAATGCACAGGCAGCACATTCACTGGGTCTTGTCAACAGAGGCTCAGGGAAACGAGAGGACATAGGTTCAGAATGGGGCGGGGGAGAGTTTTAAAGGAAACATGAAGAATTCTTTTTTCGAGTGGGTTGGTTGGAATCTGGAATGTGTTGCCTGACTGGGTGGTAGAAGTGGGTACCCGCCCAACATTGAAGTATCTGGATAAGCTGAGGTACAGAAAGTGTTAGATATGTGCCAGCAAATGGAATTAGTTTTTTTAAAGTTTATTCATTTACGAGATGTGGGTGTCACCAGCTGAGCAAGCACTTCTTGACCATCCCTCGTGGCCCTTGAGAAGGTGGTGATGAGCTGCCTTTTGGACTGCTGCAGTCCCTGACATAGAAACACCTTAAAACTATGCCCTCTCATGCTAGCTATTTCAGCCCTAGGAAAAAGCCTCTGACTAGCCACACAATCAATGCCTCTCATTATCTTGTACACCTCTGTCAGGTCACCTCTCATCCTCTGTCACTCCAAGGAGAAAAGGCCGAGTTCACTCAACCTGTTTTCATAAGGCATGCTACACAATTCAGGCAACATCCTT
Source organism: Mobula hypostoma (assembly GCF_963921235.1). NCBI lineage: Eukaryota > Metazoa > Chordata > Chondrichthyes > Myliobatiformes > Myliobatidae > Mobula > Mobula hypostoma. The sequence goes on along the minus strand of NC_086105.1, from coordinate 110,789,088 downwards.
GTAAATCTCCTCTGCACCCTTTCTATGGTTTCCACGTCCTTCCTGTAGTGAGGTAACCAGAACTGAGCACAGTATTCCAAGTGGGGTCTGACCAGGGTCCTGTATAGTTGCAACATTACCTCTCGGCTCTTAAACTCAATCCCACAATTGATGAAGGCCAATACACCGTATGCCTTCTTAACCATAGAGTCAACCTGCGCAGCAGCCTTGAGTGTCCTATAGACTCGGACCCCAAGATCCCTCTGATCCTCCACACTGCCAAGAGTCTTGCCATTAATGCTATATTCTGCCATCATATTTGACCTACCAAAATGAACCACCTCACACTTACCTGGGTTGAACTCCATCTGCCACTTCTCAGCCCAGTTTTGCATCCTATCAATGTCCCGCTGTAACCTCTGACAGCCCTCCACACTATCCGCAACACCCCCAACCTTGTGTCATCAGCAAATGTACTAACCCATCCCTTCACTTCCTCATCCAGGTCATTTATAAAGATCACAAAGAGTAGGGGTCCCAGAACAGATCCTTGAGGCACACCATTGGTCACCGGCCTCCATGCAGGATATGACCCGTCTACAACCACACTTTGCCTTCTGTGGGCAAGCCACCTCTGGATCCATAAAGCAATGTCCCCTTCGATCCCATGCCTCCTTACTTTCTCAATAAGCCTTGCATGGGGTACCTTATCAAATGCCTTGCTAAAATCCATATACACTATATCTACAGCTCTACCCTCATCAATGTGTTTCGTCACATCCTCAAAAAATTCCATCAGGCTTGTAAGGCACAACCAGCCTTTGACAAAGCCATGCTGCTATTCCTATTCATATTATGCCTCTCCAAATGTTCATAAATCCTGCCTCTCAACTTACCAACCACTGAAGTAAGACTCACTGGTCTATAATTTCCTGGGCTATCCTCCATACTCCCTTTCTTGAATAAGGGAACAACATCCATAACCCTCCAATCCTCCGGAACCTCTCCCGTCCTCATTGATGATGCAAAGATCATTGCCAGAAGCTCTGCAATCTCCTCCCTCACTTCCCACAGTAGCCTGGGGTACATCCCATCCAGTCCCGGTGATTTATCCAACTTTTCCACTGTCACAGTTGATTGGTCCTATTCTTTCATGTCTTATCCTCTTGCTCTTCGCATACTTGTAGAATGCCTTGGCGTTTTCCTTAATTCTGTACACCAAGGCCTTCACATGGCCCCTTCTGGCTCTCCTAATTCATTCTTAAGCTCCTTCCTCTTAGCCTTATAATCTTCCAGATCTCTATCATTACCTAGTTTTATGAACCTTTCGTAAGCTCTTCTTTTCTTCTTGGCTAGATTTACAACAGCCTTTGTACACCACGGTTCCTGTACCCTACCATCCTTTCCCTGTCTCATTGGAATGTACCTACGCAGAACCCCATGCAAATATCCCCTGCACATTTGCCACATTTCTTCAGTACGTTTTCCTGAGAACATCTGTTTCCAATTTATGCTTCCAAGTTCCTGCCTGATAGCCTTATATTTCCCCTTACTCCAATTAAACATTTCCCTAACTTGTCTGTTCCTATCCCTCTCTAATGCTATAGTAAAGGTGATAGAATTGTGATCACTATCTCCAAAATGCTCTCCGACTGAGAGACCTGATACCTAACCGGGTTCATTTCCCAATACCAGATCAAGTACAGCCTCTCCTCTTGTAGGCTTATCTACGTATTGTGTCAAGAAGCCTTCCTGAACACACCTAACAAACTCCATCCTATCTAAACCCCTTGCTTCAGGGAAATGCCAATCAATATTTGGGAAATGAAAATCTCCCACCACAGCATCCCTGTTATTATTACTCCTTTCCAGAATCTGTCTCCCTATCTGCTCCTCGATGTCCCTGTTACTATTGGGTGGTCTATAAGAAACACCCAGTAGAGTTATTGACCCCTTCCTATTCCTAACTTCCACCCACAAAGACTCCGTAGACAACCCCTCCATGACTTCCAACTTTTCTGCAGCCGTGACACTATCTCTGTCAACAGTGCCATGCCCCCACCTCTTTTGCCTCCCTCCTTGTTCTTTCTGAAACATCTAAAACCTGGCACTTGAAGTAGCCATTCCTGTTCTGCACAAGGTCTCCCAAGTTCCTTTGCATCTCAGATTTTTGGATTTTCTCTCCATTTAGAAAATAGTCTGTCCATTTGTTTCTACCACAAAGTGCATGACCATGCATTTCCAACATTGTATTTCACTTGTTACTCTCTTGCCCATTCTCCTAATCTGTCTAAGTCCTTCTGCAGCCTATTTGTTTCCTCAACACTACCTGCCCCTCCACTAATTTTCATATCATCTGCAAACTTGCAACAAAGCATCTAATCCATCATCTAAATAATTGATAGACAGCATAAAAAGAAGTGGTCCCAACACTGACCCGTGCTGAACACCACTAGTCACTGGTAGCCAACCAGAAAAGGATCCTTTTATTCCCAAGCACTGCCTCCTACCAATCAGCCATTGCTCTAACCATCTTAGTAACCTTCCTGTAATACCTTGGGCTCTTAACCTGGTAAGCAGCCTCGTAGTCATAGTCATACTTTATTGATCCCTGGGGAAATTGGTTTTTGTTACAGTTACACCATAAATAATAAATAGTAATAGAACCATAAATAGTTAAATAGTAATATGTAAGTTATGCCAGTAAATTATGAAATAAGTCCAGGATCAGCCTATTGGCTCAGGATGTCTGACCCTCCAAGGGAGGCACTCATGTGTGGCACTTTGTCAAAGGCCTTCTGAAAGTCAAAATATACAACATCCACTGCATCCCCTTTATCTATCCTACTTGTAATCTCCTCAAAGAATTCCAACAGGTTTGTCAGGCGGGATTTTCCTTGAAGGAAACTATGCTGACTTTGTACTATCTTGTTCTGTGTCACAAAGTACTCCAGAACCCCATCCTTAACAATTGACTCCAACATCTTCCCAACCACTAAGATCAGGCTAACTGGTCTATGGTTTCCTTTCTGCTGCCATCCTCTTTTATTAAAGAGTGGAGTGACATTTACAATTTTCTAGTCCTCTGGCACCATGCCAAAGTCCAATAATTTTTGAAAGATCATTACCAATGCCACCACAATCTCTAACGCTACCACTTTCAGAACCCTAGGGTGCAGTTTCTCCGGTCCAAGCAACTTATGTACCCTTAGATCTTTCAGCTTTTTGAGCATCTTCTCCCTTGTAATAGTAACTGCATTCACTTCTCTTTCTTCACACACTACAACATGTGGCACACTGCTAGTGTCTTCCACAGTGAAGACTGATGCTAAATACTCATTTAGTTCATCCGCCATCTCCTTGTCCCCTGTTATTATTTCTCTGGCCTCATTTTCTAGTGGTCCTATATCCATTCTCATCTCTCTTATTTTTTACATACTTAAAAAAGCTTTTTGTCATACGGAGGTGGCTGGGAACGGACCCAAGTGCAAGACACAGACACTGAAGTACTAGGGACAGGACTAGGATACAGGGTGAGGGCAAGGACATGGACACGTAAACCGGGAACTAGGAACACGACTGGACAAGAGAGCTAGGAGCCCGGGCTTGGACTCCGAGCCAGAGACTGGACAAGGACCCAGTACCTGGGTCTTGCCTCTGGCTCGGACCCCAGAACTAGGCAAGGACGAGGCTTGGCTGGCAGGCAGAACGAGGCTGGAGTCTTCAGGCTTGAGGTTAAAGACTAGAGGCAAGGCTTGGCAAGAGGCAGGAGGCTGGAGTCTTCAGGCTTGAGGCTAGAGTCTTGAGGTGAGGCTTGGCAGGAGGCAGGAGGCTAGAGACTTGAGGTGAGGCTTGGCAGGAGGCAGGAGGCTAGAGACTTGAGGCGAGGCTTGGCAGGAGGAAGGAGGCTGGAGTCTTCAGGCTTGAGGCTAGAATCTAGAGGCGAGGCTTGGCAGGAGGCAGGAGGCTGGAGTTCAGGCTTGAGGCTAGAGACTAGAGGTGAGGCTTGGCAGGAGGCAGGAGGCTGGAGTCTTCAGGTTTGAGGCTAGAGACTAGAGGGGAGGCTTGGCAGGAGGCTAGAGGCTAGAGACAAGGCGAGGCTTGGCAGGAGGCAGGAGGCTGGAGACTTCAGGCTTGAGGCTAGAGACTAGAGGTGAGGCTTGGCAGGAGGCTGGAGTCTTTAGGCTTGAGGCTAGAGACTAGAGGCGAGGCTTGGCAGGAGGTGGGAGGCTAGAGACTTGAGGTGAGGCTTGGCAGGAGGCAGGAGGCTGGAGTCTTCAGGCTTGAGGCTAGAGACTAGAGGTGAGGCTTGGCAGGAGGTAGGAGGCTGGAGTCTTCAGATTTGAGGCTAGAGTCTAGAGGTGAGGCTAGGCAGGAGGCTGGAGTTCAGGCTTGAGGCAAGAGACTAGAGGCAAGGTTTGGCAGGAGGCAGGAGGCTGGAGTCTTCAGGCTTGAGGCTAGAGTCTAGAGGCGAGGCTTGGCAGGAGGCAGGAGGCTGGAGTTCAGGCTTGAGGCTAGAGACTAGAGATGAGGCTTGGCAGGAGGCAGGAGGCTGGAGTCTTTAGGTTTGAGGCTAGAGACTAGAGGGGAGGCTTGGCAGGAGGCTAGAGGCTAGAGACAAGGTGAGGCTTGGCAGGAGGCAGGAGGCTGGAGACTTCAGGCTTGAGGCTAGAGTCTAGAGGTGAGGCTTGGCAGGAGGCAGGAGGCTGGAGTCTTCAGATCTGAGGCTAGAGACTAGAGGCGAGGCTTGGCAGGAGGCAGGAGGCTGGAGTTCAGGCTTGAGGCTAGAGACTAGAGGGGAGGCTTGGCAGGAGGCTAGAGGCTAGAGACAAGGTGAGGCTTGGCAGGAGGCAGGAGGCTGGAGACTTCAGGCTTGAGGCTAGAGTCTAGAGGTGAGGCTTGGCAGGAGGTAGGAGGCTGGAGTCTTCAGATCTGAGGCTAGAGACTAGAGGCGAGGCTTGGCAGGAGGCTGGAGTCTTCAGGCTTGAGGCTAGAGACTAGAGGTGAGGCTTGGCAGGAGGCTGGAGTCTTTAGTCTTGAGGCTAGAGACTAGAGGCGAGGCTTGGCAGGAGGTAGGAGGCTAGAGACTTGAGGTGAGGCTTGGCAGGAGGCAGGAGGCTGGAGTCTTCAGGCTTGAGGCTAGAGACTAGAGGTGAGGCTTGGCAGGAGGTAGGAGGCTGGAGTCTTCAGATTTGAGGCTAGAGACTAGAGGCGAGGCTTGGCAGGAGGCAGGAGGCTGGAGTCTTTAGACTTGAGGCTAGAAACTAGAGGCGAGGCTTGGCAGGAGGCAGGAGGCTGGAGTCTTTAGGCTTGAGGCTAGAGACTAGAGGCGAGGCTTGACAGGACGCAGGAGGCTAGAGACTTGAGGTGAGGCTTGGCAGGAGGCAGGAGGCTGGAGTCTTTAGGTTTGAGGCTAGAGACTAGAGGGGAGGCTTGGCAGGAGGCTAGAGGCTAGAGACAAGGTGAGGCTTGGCAGGAGGCAGGAGGCTGGAGACTTCAGGCTTGAGGCTAGAGTCTAGAGGTGAGGCTTGGCAGGAGGCAGGAGGCTGGAGTCTTCAGATCTGAGGCTAGAGACTAGAGGCGAGGCTTGGCAGGAGGCTGGAGTCTTCAGGCTTGAGGCTAGAGACTAGAGGTGAGGCTTGGCAGGAGGCTGGAGTCTTCAGTCTTGAGGCTAGAGACTAGAGGCGAGGCTTGGCAGGAGGTAGGAGGCTAGAGACTTGAGGTGAGGCTTGGCAGGAGGCAGGAGGCTGGAGTCTTCAGGCTTGAGGCTAGAGACTAGAGGTGAGGCTTGGCAGGAGGTAGGAGGCTGGAGTCTTCAGATTTGAGGCTAGAGACTAGAGGCGAGGCTTGGCAGGAGGCAGGAGGCTGGAGTCTTTAGGCTTGAGGCTAGAGACTAGAGGCGAGGCTTGACAGGACGCAGGAGGCTAGAGACTTGAGGTGAGGCTTGGCAGGAGGCAGGAGGCTGGAGACTAGGCTTGAGGCTAGAGACTAGAGGCGAGGCTTGGCAGGAGGCAGTAGGCTGGAGACTTGAGGCGAGGCTTGGCAGGAGGCAGGAGGCTGGAGATTTGAGGAGAGGCTTGGCAGGAAGCAGGAGGCTGGAGTCTTCTCCTGGGCAGGGCGCGGATCACCACCCGATGGAGGCAAGGGACAGGAAGGGACAGAACCAACCGCAGGTAATGGCAAGACTGCTTGGCTTACCCGACGGAGGCAAGGGACAGGAAGGGTCAGTACCAACCACAGGTAACGGCAAGATGGCCTGGCTTACCCAACGGAGGCAAGGGACAGGAAGGGACAGAACCAACTGTAGGTAACGGCAATACAGCCTGGCTTACCCAACGGAGGCAAGGGACAGGAAGGGACAGAACCAACCATAGGTAACGGCAATACGGCCTGACTTACCCAACGGAGGCTAGGGACAGGAAGGGACAGAACCAGCTGCAGGGTAATGGCAAGACAGACTGGCTTACCTGGGCGGGGGCAAGGGACAGGAAGGGAGCTAGGTATAGGGTAGCTCCAGGACAAGACTGCAGGCGAGACGAGATGAGGCACGAGTTACCAGCAAGACAAGGCAAGGCTTCAGGCGAGGAAACAGAAGGCAGAGGAAGGGATACAAGGAGTAAGGATGAGAACAATCCAGCAGCCACGCCCTGGTCTCTGGAGGTATTTATGCAGCCAGCCCCAATGAGCATCAGCTGCCTCAATTAGAGCTCAACAAGAACAGAAACAGGGAAGACAGGAAAACCGGGAGCAAGAGTCGATGGACCGGACCATGAACCAGAATACGGACTTCACGGACCGGACCATGACACTTTTACTATCCACTTTGATATTGTTTGCTAGTTTGTTTTCATATTTCATCTTTTCCCTTCTAATAACTCTTTTAGTTGCTTTCTGTAGGGCTTTTAAAGCTTTCCAATCCTCTGTTTTCGTACTAATTCTTGCTTTGTTGTATGCCCTCTCTTTTGCTCTTACATTAGCTTTGACTTCCCTTGTTAGCCATGGTTGTACTATTTTGCTATTTGAGAATTTCTTCATTTTTGGAATACATCTATCCTGCACCTTCCTCATTTCCCTAGAAACTCACACCATTGCTACTTTGCTATCACCCCTGCCAGCAGCTCCTTCCAATTTACTTTGGCTAACTCCTCTCTCATACCACTGTAATTTCCTTTACTCCACAGAAATACTGCTATGTCAGACTTCACTTTTCCTTATCAAATTTCAAGTTGAACTCAATCATATTGTGATCACTGCCTCCTAAGGGTTCTTTTACTTTAAGCTCCCTACACCTTTCGTTCATTGCATAACACCCAATCCAGTATAGCTGACAAACTGCTCTAAAAAGCCATCTTGTAGGCATTCAACAAACTCACTCTCTTGAGATCCATTTCCAAATTGATTTTCCCAATCGACCTGCATATTAAAATCTCCCATGACTATCATAACATTTCCCTTTTGACACGCCTTTTCTATTTCATTTTGTAATCTGTGGTCCACATCGCAGCTACTGTTGGGAGGCATAAGTATAATTGCCATCAGAGTCCTTTTACCCTTGCAGTTTCTTAACTCAACACACAAGGATTCAACATCTTCCGATCCTGTGTCACAATTTTCTACTGATTTGATGCCATTCTTTATCAGTAGGGCCACACCTCCCCCTCTGCCTCCCTTCTTAACTCTCTGATACTATGTGTAACCTTAGACATTTAGCTCCTAACTACAACCATTCTTCAGCAATGATTCAGTGATGGCCATAACATCATACCTGACAATCGGTAATAGTGCAACAAGATCATCCACCTTATTTCTAATACTCTGTGCAGGCACATTTCCTCTTTTATCCCTGATCAGTCCAACACTCACTCCAATCATACTCCTGTTTTTCATGTTCATACTATATAAGATGCCTTTGGGGTTTTCCTTAATCTTATTCATCAAGATCTTCTCATAACCTCTTCTAGCTCTCCTAAGTCCTTTCTTAAGCTCCTTCCTAGCTATGGTAGAACACTCAAGACGTCTGTCTGATTCTTGCTTCTTAAACCTAAGAATGCTTCCTCTTGACTTGATATTCCACTTGTCAGCCATGGTTTCTGTGGATATTTATTTCTTCATGAAATATGGGTGTCATTGGCTATAGGATTTGGTGCTCATTCCTAGTTGCTCCAGTCAAAGGTTGCCTTGAGTGTGTGCAAACGAAATTGTGCCTAATTAACATTATAATTTGCCATGTGAAATTAAGCTTAAAATAAGTAATCATATTTAATTCACATTTTTTATCTTCATAAAAAGACCATCACTGCAAAGTCATTACAGGAAAGAAATTTGTACATTGATATAAGATTTATTCAATGCTCAAAAACTAGGTGACAAAATTCTAAGATACTGTTATTCGAACAGTGGCCCCCCCGTGTGGTAATGGGGAGGAAGTGGATCCCATCTGAAGCTGTTCAGAGTGCTAAGTCTGCTCTTCGCTTCAGGGATGTAGTTGGCCAAGTCCAACATGGGAGAGCTGGGCTCGGGCTTGTCCCAAAGGCTCCTCAATGGCACAAGGCAACATCAGTGCAGAAGAGACGACTCGTGATGGAGGAGTTGAGAAGACAGGAGGAGGCAGAGCGACATGCCAGGGCCGTCTCAATGACCAAGCAGGGCCACTGGACTAATTGGGAGAGCCTGGAAAAGAGGAAACACAGCTGGCGTGACATCTGGGAGATGGAGGGATCTTGGCTAAGTTTTGTCATCAGAGCCACTTATGACATCCTACCCACACCCCAGAACCTGAACCAGTGGTGGGGAGAAGACCCCGCTTGCTCTCTTTGTCAAGCACCTGGATCACTAAGGCATGCAGAACAATGCACAGGATGCACCACGAGCCTCACCCAGGGGCGGTACACTTGGCGGCATAACCAAGTTCTCAGACAGCTGGCATCAATCTTGGAACAGAGGCGAATCACCACAAATGCTCTCCCACAAACATTGGCAGGAAATGTCCACATCATATGATTTGTACCAGCAGGGCAACCTCCAGAGCATCATATAACGTCAAAAGATGTGAGCATTCTGCAGGTTGCTCGGGTTTGGAAAATGGATGTGGACTTGGAAAAAAAGCTTGTGTCTCCCCCAGACATTGCAGCTACAACACTCCGGCCAAACATGGTCCTGTGGTCCACAACAGCCAAGCTGGCATATGTTGTGGAATTGACAGTACCATGGGAAGATGATGTTGAAGAAGCTTATGAGAGGAAAAAGACCAAGTACTCTGAACTGGCAACTGAAGCTGCCCAGAATGGCTGGAAGACCAAGATTTTCCCTGTGGAAGTGGGATGCAGGGGATTCGTTGCTACATCTACGACCAGTCTATTAAAGAAGATGGGGGTGAGGGGTCACTCCTTCCAACAAGCAATCAAGTCCTTGTCAAATGCAGCAGAAGAAAGCAGCAATTGGATTTGGATTAAAAGGAAAGACAACAACTGGGCTGCAAGATGAAGACAGGAGGATATGGAACTGACAGGGGTGTATCTGGGATGCCAGGTAGCACCGTTGAGTCCTCTGGAGACTTCGTGGGCTTATCAAAGAAACGTCAAAGAAGGAGGGTGCCCACCTGATGACCCAATGATGTACCTACCCTCCATCCTTGTCACCACTGCAAGCCCACTGCCAACATTGAGAGTGCCAACTTACCATAGGGATTGAAACATCAAGTCCTAGTAGCTCTACTGTCCCAGCTGGTTTCAGCAGTGAAATGTCTGCTTCGAAACAACGGATGAAAACTTAAGACCCTCCAGCTATAGTTGAAATGGGGAAAGTTTTCAGATAAGTAAATACCAGGAAAGATTAGAAGTTATATTGTTCATTATGTCAGTGACATTTGAAGAAAATTTACTTAATCCACTTGCTAGTATTCCTCATTTACTGAACAACGTTTTACTTTATACTCTGTTAAGCATCTTATTTCATACGCATGTCTGAACGTTGGTGTTGCTGGTATGTCAGTGAACTGTGCAATACAAATGTTGCATAATACACTTAAAGCAGAACTGACAATAGCTATTCTGACTGGCAATACGAGGTGCTTGCCTTAGTCATGTAAGATTTAGTAGTGTTACTCATTTCTCCTCCAAGAACATAGGTAGACCTTTTACTCACATAACTTCATATAGAACAGTAGCCATGGGGTGGGAAATGAAAATAAATCTAATACACGGGTACTCAGTAACCTTAACATTATTCCATGCCTATGGCAGCAGAGCAGGATTCATTCTGTACAAGTAATTATCACACCTTGTTGTCAAGAGGTGAAATCTATAACAATATACTGAGACACTACATGAGTATCGCCTTCATAAACATTCTCTGGTAATGTAAATAGGAGAAAGAAGAGGAATAGAAGTCAGTGTGTTGTGAAGGAAGTGAGGCAAAATAGAAATGCATTGCATTATCTTCAGCAGCATCAACTGGCAGGCAGTTTCTTCAGGACTCTTAGTGAATGAAAGCATTGTTGCTTTCATTTGACATAAAGCTTGACTGTGGTCTGGTAGATACCTACAGCAGCCTCTTGCAGTCTGGGTCAATTCATCACCACTCGTGCTTCAGGGTGAGACGGTATATTCAAGACTTCCGAACGGCAACGTTCAGACATCATCCAAGAGGACTGTTCCAGGTATAGAGGCGCGTTGTACCCCTGTAGGTATGGCTGTCAAACGAAGAGCAGTTAGACTGAGGTCCTGACCATCGCCCCCAAGAAACACAGAAGATCCCATGGCACTACTTTAAAGTAGAACAGGTTAATTTATCCAACAGTAATTAAAACTTTGGATAGTTACAGTTTTGAAATATCTTACTTAATGCATATTGGCTTCCTCACTGAATTGCCTGAAAAGCACTTTGTGGTGTCCTGAAGTTACAACAAGAACTGTACAAATACATGTTTACTTATTACATGAACCCATTTCAGCACCTAATTATTTTTAGCAATTAAGCTGTTCTCCAACCGTGTTTTCCTCTGTCACAATGTTAACTACTGTTCGACACAGCGAGCGAGTCTGTGCTGCACATAGAAATAGAGATTATGACACAGCCATCCAGTTTTAATCAACATTTTCCCCATTCTCTGACCTACCATTGAGTAGAACTTTGCATCAAAGTATGTTTTACACAACTTTTCTTTACACATTTGGATTGTGATCAGGATCATAGATACCGTGGAATTTCCAAAAGAAATTGTGGTTGTCTTAAATTTGACTTTAGATGAAAATACTTCCTATTTAAATAAATTGTATAATTATTTGTAAATTGCGAATTAATAATTTGATAAATTTAATACATTCCCAAGAGAGGGAACTGGTTGCGTCTACGTGAGCAGGCAGGGTTGGTGGCTGCCGTTGGTGTTGTGTTTCAGTCCGTGATCGTCACTACAGGTGCGGCTGTTTGAGAAACCTCAGGACATTCAGGATTTGCCGCGTCGTTAATGTCCAAAGGTGCCGTGAAGGATAGTGTGAGTAGGCCAGAGGAGATACTCGCCGCGGTGACAAGATGTTGCCACGGACAAATATGAACAATTAAAAAAAAACATCTGCTGGAGGAAGTCGGGTCGATCAGCATCTGCAGGAGCAAATCTGCATCAGGGTTCGACCCGTAGGCTGACAATTCCTGCTCCTCTCCCCATGCTGAGTTCCTCCAGCATTCTGTGTGTGTGTTTTCCAGTAGATCTTTGCTCTTTCTGTTACTCCAGATTTCTGAAACTGCAAGTGTCTTCTGTCTCTAAAGCTTAATATTGTGGATTCTGGGTTCAGCCACGTCCGTTGTGATCACTAGGGTGAAGAGTGAAATAAATAATTTAAGAAGCGTGCTAAAGAAACCCACTCCTTCCCTTTTCACTCTTGACCCCGCAGAGGTTCTGCCCGCCTGTTTTGGGGCTCTTGCTCCGGCTCGGGTTCGGTTCCAGACTCTTACATTTACTCCCCGGACTCCACTCCTCTGTCCTGTCCTCCCCTCCCAGGACGATGCACGGGAATTGAAGGGACACATTGCCCTTTCCCCGATGTTATGGGAGGAAGGGTTGGGTGTACAAATCACCTCCCAATATGGTTGGGATGAACATTTTGAGGGACGGTGGATGTGGATAATTTTGTCGCCATTTGTCCCCCACCTCCTCCCGACTGTAAAGCGAGCTCTTTGCTTTATTATTTAGGATTAACTAACTAATCTATTCGGATTAGGGTCATCTACTCCAGGGGTTCCCAACCTGGTCCCTACGGACCCTTGGTCCATGGCACAAAGAAGGTTGGGGACCCCTGGTCTATCCTAATATTCCCCAAGAGCATGGGGACAAGTTGCTCGATAGTTTTGGTAGTGCGAGCCACTGCATTAAAGGCGCTACACGAATGCACACAATGGTTGCAATAGTGTGACGGCTGTGTTTGTACAAACTACGGACACTAACAAACAAGCTGTGTGAAAACTGGCCAATTCAATTCCGACAGCGCGGGTACTGCTGAAAAATAAAACAACGCTGAGCTTAGAAACAGTCTTGAGACTAACGAACCTCCCATTAATTCAGCAATTTAACCTTGCAGTCAGGCGCTAAAGGAAATAAACACAAGGAAATTAGTCCAACTTTGTTCATTGTGGTAATTGGCACTTTTGTCACTATTTATTCGGCAGTTCCGTAACTGTTAAACCCCAGCACAGTCCGCAGGGACATAATTAAATCAGCGGATGCTGCCAAGAGGAGGTAGCTATGGTACCAGGAACGACAATTCATCCCACACTCTCAGCACAGCCTCTAATGAGATAGCAGGAAGCTGCCCTTTCATTTCCAGCTCAACTATTACTCAGGGCGGCAGTTGGAAAGCGGGCAGGCGGGAGAGCTCAGCTGTGCAAATCCTCTCCAAAGGGCATCAGCTCCACGTTCTGAATGGATTGGCAGTTACATTAATAGATTACACCAAGGATTTGCATTTCCAAAAAGGAGAGGACAACATCTGTATATATCCCGCTCAAACCTCCCTGCTGCTACCAAGGAGTGGCTGGTGGAAGCAGGGCTTTGCGTTGGTTTCTGAAAGTGCCTTGAGACTGAGGTGAGTTAACGTTTTCATCTTAAGTGGACGGGGAAGAAAAGGCCGATCTTGTCAACTTAAATGTTGCAATTAAATATTGTGGAATCTAAATTTTAAACTCAACAAATTCCACTTTTGTCTCCGGCTTTAGGATGGACACAATGAATTTACATAGATGTTACAATGCTGGGCACGGGGCAGTGGACGACCTGATCTATATTCATACCGCAGCCTAAATTAGTCAGATGACCACTTGATTCCCAGCCCAGTTAACAGCGCCTGTTCCTTAATGACACACCGGCAGGTGCACCATCACTCAGAACCGACGTTACTGGGTATTTTATATAAATAAAGGCGAGACATGCGAATCCACTTCCTCCCGCGCTGTGCTTGGGCCACGACCCACGGGTTAATGAGATTTAAAACATTACTTGAGTTTAAAGAGAGAAGAAAATAGACACGGAGAGGCTTGTGGTTGGATGGACGTACGGATGTTTTTTTTCCTACTGCGGTAGCTCTTCACCAGAAATGGTGACAACATTCTCCAAACGAAAGACAGCCAATTTCAGCCTTGCAGGAGTTAAAACAATTGATCGGGCTGAACCCTGAGGAAAAATTCCTGCTCTCCATATCATTACTAAATTACAATGAAGATGACCGTCGTTATGAACAGTGGATACGTTCATTTTGTATCTAAAATGTTTTCCTGTCTGGATATGAATTACCCTGCTTCCCTTTCTCCCAAACAAGCACAGTCTGAAATTGTCTGTCTATATCGATTTTTAAAAAAAAATTTAGGCACCGCGTGTTTTGTGCTTGTGAGCCATCGGGCACCCCCCAATCCTGACCACCAGTTAACTGGTAAGCGCTAGTTGACACAAGGGATTGGCAAAATCAGTTGATGTTACGCGTTGTCCATTTCTTTGTGTAGTAATTTTCACTACGTCATTACGAGGAACGTAGAAGATTAATCTGCGCTGTCTGGCCCGAGCTGAAACATATAGGTGGGTTTCTGACTGGATGTTTATGCTGGAGGGCGTTGGAGTCGGCGAGACCACCGGGAAAGGTAAGTCGGGTTTAGTCCATAGAAATGATCCAGAAGCAAAACAGGGTCGCATCCCCGTCCCGGGGAAGGGTCTGTGGCGCTTGGTGATGCTTGTCAGGTTCAGTTGCAGACACGAGCCGATGTTGCGGGAATAATACATCCGGTTGGAAAAGGAATGGGAGCGGTGGATTCGATCGGCCGACGTTGTTTATTGTTGGGCCCCATTGTTAATGAACGTTGGTTGTGTGTGAATACTGCTTTGCGATCTCCAAAGTACGCGAGTGATTGGAAAGCAGCTTCCCGAGAGAGGGGGCTCTGGCACTGTTCGGTATGTCAGTGAGATATCCAAATCTAATCGTTTCCCTTCAGAAACTGTATCCCATCAAATTATCAGCGACTTCCTGTTTAGTTCCTGTAGCTGACGAGAAAGCTGTCCATTAATTCCCCAAGGTTTGATATACCCGGAAAACTTCTCCAGACTAGCTTTCCACCAACCCAATTAGAATGATATTGGTCCATGTACAAAGCCTCTGGTATGTTTTCTACCATTGACCAGCATAATAAAGGATCAGGTGAGAAAGACAACATGCTCCCGAGAGAAACTATGGCTGTTCTGAAGTCTCAGTTGTAGTCAGCTTAACCAGGCTGGACACACTGGGGAACTGGATCAATTCTGAGGAAAGGTCACTGATCAGAAATGTCCATTCTTTCCCTCTTTATTTTGGGACAGTTGTGGTTCGAGGTTTCATCTGAAGGCTTCCTGCCTTCAACCTCTTTATCCGCAAATTCCTATTTGTCCAAAGATATAATAATCCCCTGTTCCCCTTACAAGGCATCATCTTCCATGGCAATTTAAAAGCAGACATCATCTCTTGATTAAAAGCACAAGAGATTCTGCAGATCATAAACACAAGAGATTCTGCAGATGCTGGAAGTCCAGAGCAACAAACACAAAATGCCGGAGGAACTCAACAGGTCAGGTGGCATCTATGGAGAGGAATAAACCGTCAGTATTTTCAGCTGAGACCCTTCGCCAGGGATAAGAAAGGAAGATACCAGAATAAGAAGGTGGCAGAGGGGAAGGAGTGCAAGCTGGAAGGTAATAGGTGAAGCCAGATTGATGGGGAGGGCGATGAAGCAAGAAGCTAGGAGGTGATTGGAGGGAAAGGCATAGGGATGAAGAAGGAATCTTATAGGAGAGGAGAGTGGACCATGGGAGAAAGGAGGAGCAGCACCTGGGGGAGGTGATAGGCAAGTGAGGAGGGGTAAGAGGGGTCCAGAGTGGGGAATTGAAGAAGAGGGAAAGGAAGTGGGGGGGAACATTAATGGAAGTTGGAGAAATCGATGTTCATGCCATCAGGTTGGAGGCTACCTGGACAGAATATGAGGTGTTGCTCCTCTAGTCTGAGAGTGGTCTCATGGTGGAAGAAGAGGAGGCTACAGACCGACATGTCAGAATGGGAACAGGGGTTGGAAGTAAAATGGTTAGCCACTAGGAAATCCTGCTTTTTGTAGATGGAGTAAAGGTGCTCAACAAAGTGGCCCGCAGTCTACACTGGGGTCTCACCAGTGTAGAAACCGGATCAGACGCACCGGATACAATAGGTGATCCCAAAAGATTCGCAGGTGAAGTGTTGCTTTACTTGGAGGGATTGCTTGGGGTCCTGAATGGAGGTGAGGGAGGAGGTGAATGGGCGGGTGTAGCACTTCTTCCTCTTGAGCCAGGAGGGAGATTAGTGGGGTGGGACGAATGTACAAGGGGATGGGATTTTGTGTGTGATATTCTGCCAATGCTGAAAATCCAGAGTAACACACTCAAAATACTGGAAGGATTCAGCAGGTCAGGTGGCACCCATGGAAAGGAATTAGGAATCAAAATTTCAGGCTGAGACTCTTCATTGGAACTTAAAATGAAGTGGGGAGAGGCCAGAATAAGAACATGGGACCAGGGGAAGGAGTACAAGCTGGATGGTGATAGATGAAGCTAGGTGAGGGGCAAGGTAGGTAGCTGGGAGAGGGGAGGGGGGAGGGGGTTGAAATGAAAAGCTAGAAGGTGATAGGTGAAAGAGTTAAAAGGCTGAAGGAGAGAAGATTGGATTGTGGGAGAAAGGGAAGGAGGAAGGGCACCAGAGGGAGGCGATTGGCAGCTGTGGGAAAAAGGAGTAAGATGGAGCCAGAACAGGGAATGGAAAGATTACCAGCTTTAATGATTGTTAAATAGCTATTTATTCCATCTTTAATGTTCATAACTAATAAATGATTCAAAAAATCAGAGGAGTTTTGAAACTACTTTTCTCCTGTGCAAAGAGGGGCCCACAAGAATAACTTGGGGATAATCCTGGAGATCTGGTAATCTAGCAAAGAGGCAAATATATTCTTCAGATAGCAAAATAGTTGATATGGTCCAATCACCAAACCTTCTCTTAACCAACACAGCCCTGATATTTTGTTTGGCTTGGTTATTGGTTTCGCTTTATTTCTATTATAGAAATAATTCGAGAGGCAGTGTAAGTCAATCTTTATAAAGCATTTCAGAATAATTGGTTCTGGTAAATTCACAGATGTTTTGAATAACATTTCTAATATGGCTTTAAACGTTAATTTAAAATTCTTATCCTTGTTTTCAAAAATTTCCCTAGTCTTTTGCCTCATTCCTTTAATCATTCCTGCCATCACGATAAGCCTTTGAAATCTGTTTGTTTAACGAGTTCTGGCTTTCTGTGCAGCACCAGTCTCTATATCTGCCCCACAGGTGGTCGTGACTTCAGAACTGTTTGAGTCATCAGCTCTGGAAATCCCTCATTAAAGTGCTCTGCCTCCCTACTATTCCATATTTAAGATGCTCCTTAATACCTAATGTACCTCTATGACTAAGCTTTTACTCATTGGAATAATATCACATTTTGTAGCATAGAAACAAAAATTATGTTTAATAACATAATGAAGTACCTACTGTATTTCTCTAGAAATATAGTTATTGTTGCTCTTGGTTTGTCAGGATTCAGAGAACATCCAATTATCATTTGCGTGTGTAATGCCCTAGGTAAGATTTCTACTGTTATGGTGTGAGGTATTTTTACTTTAACAGTTTTCTGTAAAAGCAGTTTTTCCCTGCTAGCAAGTGTTTCAGCTTCGGTTAAGGATAAGGAGCATGTTATCCAACTTTGTCAGCCATTGGGGGTTCTCTTGGAATGTGTTGTAACTTTCTGCCCAATAGAACATTGGAGAGTGCTGGACAGGAGCAGATTTCTGAAGGACAGTAGTCTGGTTTGGGTTTTTTTTGGTGGGAGCTGCAAAGCGGGGCCCAAGAGAAGGTGCCACAAATGATGTTTGAAGGAGAGTCCCCCTTGTAAGACGTGCTTGTGTGGATGAATGGCTCCAAGGAGGAAGGGCCAATACTCCAGAGAGATCCAGTTCGTTCGAGACGGTCTTTGAGGGAAGTTCAGGCTGTGGTGGGGGCTTTCACGCAGTCCATGACTTCTGCACATGAATAAAGCGATATACCCTGACTACTCCAGAAACAAGCTCCGATGTTTATGTGCACATTGGACTGGTTTAACTGTAATGGACCCTTATATTTCTTTTTTTTCCCTGTAAGTGTAAATTTGGGAAATATATTTCTTTATAATCTGTTAATCTTCAGGCGAATAGTAACTTTGCATAGAGCAGTATTTACACAGCAGTCGCTCAGATAGAGGGTTCCTTAATCGGAACATCACAACGTTCCTGTTTGGTTGAACCCCAAATCATACTGATCCTAGACGTATATTGTTTATGAAAGGTGGCCTTCTCACTGCTGAGTCATGTGGTGTTAGCAGAGTTAACCAACAAGTCCTGGTGAGAGGGTTACACTTGAGTACTACAAAATAAATTCATTAGCACATCTTTTTGAGGTTCAGTCCCAGAGAATGATGCAACAATTCTCCGTAACAAGTATAGGGCGAGTATTTCTTAAAGCTCTCTCTGCCAGGATACTTTCTACATCACTTCAAATCAAAACTTGTTAGCCTAGTGTTCTGTATTCAGTTCTGCACTGACTACTTCTTGTCAGCAGACCCCTGAAATATTTCAGTTTGTCAAACCCATGCTTACTCATATTCTGAATTAGCCATTTTAAGCAGGGAGGAAAATATAGAGCTTACCACATTCTGAAAAGCAATGACCAGAATGGAGGCAACAGTGAAAACAGTGACCCTTACTGATTCATTCTCCACTGCCTCTGTAACATGGCCTTTGGTTCCCTTTTACCCTTCATACCTCAGTTTGTTCATGGCTGTCACTCTTTCCCTGTCTCAAGTCAGGCACAAAATGTGAGGAGGATGCTAAGAGGATGCAGGGTGACTTGGATAGGTTAGGTGAGTGGGCAAATTCGTGGCAGATGCAATTTGATGTTGATAAATGTGAGGTTATCCACTTTGGTGGCAAGAACAGGAAAACAGATTATTATCTGAATGGTGGCTGATTAGGAAAAGGGGAGGTGCAACGAGACCTGGGTGTCATTATACACCAGTCATTGAAAGTGGGCATGCAGGTACAGCAGGCGATGAAAAAGGCAAACGGTATGCTGGCATTCATAGCAAGGGGATTTGAGTAGAGGAGCAGGGAGGTACTACTGCAGTTGTACAAGGCCTTGGTGAGACCACTTCTGGGGTATTGTGTGCAGTTTTGGTCCCCTAATCTGAGGAAAGACATTCTTGCCATAGAGGGAGTGCAAAGAAGATTGATTCCTGGGATGGCAGGACTTTCATATGATGAAAGACTGGATCAACTAGGCTTGTACTCTCTGGAATTTAGAAGATTGAGGGGGGATCTGATTGAAACGTATAAAATTCTAAAGGGATTGGACAGGCTAGATGCAGGAAGATTGTTCCCGATGTTGGGAAAGTCCAAACGAGGGGTCACAGTTTGAGGATAAAGGGAAAGCCTTTTAGGACTGAGATGCAGAAAATCTTCTTAACACAGTGAGTGGTGAATCTGTGGAATTCTCTGCCACAGGAAACAGTTGAGGCCAGTTCATTGGCTATATTTAAGAGGGAGTTGGATATGGCCCTTGTGGCTAAAGGGATCAGGGGGTATGGAGAGAAGGCAGGTACAGGTTTCTGAGTTGGATGATCAGCCATGATCGTACTGAATGGTGGTGCAGGCTCGAAGGGCCGAATGGCCTACTCCTGCACCTATTTTCTATGTTTCTATGACAATTGATGTAAAAGGCTTGATTGTGCGACTGTTCTTCTGACCGACTGATTTTAATGTTGGAAGAGGCTGGTCACATTTTACTCGTGACTCAGTTTAAATATTAATAAATAATTCTCAGGGACTGAAGGCAGACACACAGGAGTCAGAAGAACACATGGGAACTATCTGAGCCTTAACACTTTACGGTCAGATCATATTTTATGCTTATTCACAAAGCTGAATTGCCAAGTGCAAATGAAATGTCAGATCAATGCTCCACCTGTCTCTGGTAAGAAAAGAAAATGAAAATGTTCTGGCATTCTCCCTGTTGCATTGAATGGTGTTCAGCCATCAACCAACAAGTTGTCAGTTATTAACACATTGCAGTGTTTGGAATCTTGCTAAGTTCAAGTTGGTTGTCCTGTTTTGTATAATGTCATTGTCTAGCAAAGACAAGGACTCCAGTAAATTTCTACAGATGTACCGTGGAGAACATTCTGACTGGTTGCATCATCGTCTGGGATGGAGGATCCAATGCACAGGATCCAAAAATGCTGCAGAGGATTGTAGACTCGGCCAGTTCCATCATGGGCCCTAGGCTCTCCACCGATGAATACACCTTCAAACAAGATGGTGCCTCGGGAAGGCAGCACCCATCATTAGGGACCCCCCCCCCACCCCACCCCTCACCACCCACCATCCAGGACATGAACGCTTCTCATGGAAGGAGATCTAGGAGTCTAAGAATGTGCATTCAATATCTTATGAACGGCTTCTTCCCCTCCACCATCAGATATCTGAATGGTCCATAACCCATGACACTGTCTCATTATTTTGAACTACTTATTTATTTTTAAAATATATTTCTTATTGTACCTTATAACTTATGTATTGCTATCTCAAAACAAATTTTAAGATATACAGTATGTTAGTGATAATAAGTCTGATTTTGACTGTAACTATACATTAGAAATGGATCATTGACTTGAAAATCAGGAGGGCATGGAAGTATTGCAGATGTACAAGTCTGCCTTTTCATAAGGTGAGGAATAAGATTGGACTCAGCTACGATGTCTCTATCCCTGCCAATAGTTAGTTAATGCTCACTGGTCATAAATATAAAGAACATTTATCCGAGTGCACTGGAGTTCCATCAAAGTTCAAAGCAAATTTATTATCAAAGTACATATAGGTCACCCTGAGATTCATTTTCTTGCAGACATACTCAACAATTCCATAATAGAATAATAACCATAATAGAATCAATGCAAGACTGTACCAACTTGGGTGCTTAACCGGTGTGCAAAAGATAACAAATTGTGCAAATACAAAAAGAAAGAATTAATAATAATAAATAAATAAGCAATAAATATTGAGAATCTGAGAGTCCTTGAAAATGAGTCCGTAGGTTTGGAGAACATTTCAATGATGTTGAATGAAAGTATCCCCTCTGGTTCAAGAGCCTGGTGATTAAGGGGTAATAATTGTTCCTCAGCCTGGTGGCATGAGTCCTGAGGCTCCTGTACTTTCTTCCTAGTTACAGCAGCAAGAAGACAGCAAAAGAAGTTTATCTCCCCAGATAAAACACTCACCTGCCTTTTCTGTTTGCAGATGCTATGCAATGCTACCACTTATTTGTGATAAATTCAATGGTGTATTTATTGTTTCTGGATAAGTAATGGCAGGAAATTGGCTATTCAACCCCAGATTGATTGGTCTCACCACTGATCATGATTGAATAAAATTCTTATTTCATTCAGACTTGAGTCTGTCTCAGAAAGCTTCTTGAATCCTGAAAGAACAGCATATGTTGTTCACTCGGCTGTAAAGATGTATTTTTTGAAATTTTAATTTCTCTCTTTTTTTTGATTATTTCAGATTTTTCCCCCGAAGACAGTTAAAATAATCCTTCGCCATGGAAGATTGGGATGTTCCACAGTTCAAGAAAGAAGTGGATAGCCTGAAGTATCAGTTGTCCTACAAGAGGGAAATGTCTTCCAAAACAATCCCTGAGTAAGCTTCAAGACCCGTATTAAAGTTGTGTTTAAGACTCCAAATGAAAACCGATCACTCTCAGATACAAGTTAAAAACTGACAGCCTTTTAAAATGTGGTTCTTTACTTGCCCAAAAATGCTCCAATTTGTAAAAAATAAATTCACAATTCTAAAGTGGTTTAGTAGGATAGACATACAGAAGATATCTGCACCTGGGGAAGCCCAAGTCAACAGTATCAAAATAAGGTAGTGACCAAAAAAAAAGTAAGAAATTGAGGAAAATTTCTTTCACATAAGGGTGAGAAGAACATGGAGCTTGTAACTACAAGGATTAATTGCTTAGTATTTATCCAGATTCCACTTAAATGCAGCCATTCTAAGGAAGAAAAGAATAGGAGGTTGTATTAATAAGATTAGATGAAGTAGATGCGGAGGCGACTTGTGTAGCTTCAGCACTGGTATATGAACTTGAAAAGCTTATCTCTATGCAGAAAATTATAAGTACGCTGTCTTACAACATAACAAGGTCAAAAATGGCTCCTATTAAGTTTCTGCATCTTTCATTTTGTATGGAAATCCACAATTTCTGCATCAAACTTGCCATATCCACTCTGCATGCTTCCAATTTTTTTCAGTTGCCTCTCTGTCCTGGCCATTAATTTCCCACCTAATTACTAAAAATAGAAATGACACCTTTTTGAAAGCTAGGCTCACTTCCTTTCCCTGATTATAGACTTGCTAACTTTCACAAGGCATTGATCTAAATCAGTTTGGAATAATTTGCCCTTTACAAATACAGCTTGACTTCAGTGCTTAGGTCATTCCTTATTAAGTGCTATCTTTTAATGTAGAATCTAGTGTGGAACTGTTGAAGTGAGACCAAAGCGATGCAAAATTAGCTCCATTATCACATTTCCATTTTATCATTCTGAAGAATCTTTGAACAATTTCAATTTACGATTATATGAACAAGGTATTATATTTGCTGGAAAGTAGAAAGTTTAAAGGGTGCTTTGACTATTTTCAAGGATTTGATGAATTTCCAAATAGAGAGAAATCTTATCCATTCATAAAGGTTTAGGATATATAGACATAATTTTGAAATCAGAGCTGAACCATTATAAAAAGAAAGACTAATATTTACATTGTGTTCTTCATATCCTTTTTAGGACATTCTAAAGATACTTCAAGCTAACGATGCACTTTAGAAATGCAGTCAGTATAGTAATAAAAGAGAAATAACTCCTTATTTACAAAGAGAAAACACTCACTAACTACAACATGATAATGACCAGATAATCCATTTCTGTGGAGTTAATGATAGACACAAGGAGTAACTCCTTCGAGCCTAAAGTGGAGTGTTAGAATCTTTTGTGTTCAATTCATTAACATCAAATCTGAAACCCAGAAACAGTCAGGAGGACTACTAATACTGGTGTTCAGAGAAGAAGCTAAGAGACTCACCTTTATTCAAGGAATAATAGATATACAAAACTCTTTCCCACAATAACTAGTTGGTTCAATTTGTCATATTAAATCTGAGATTGGCAAGCTTTTGTGGACCAAGGATATAATGGGATATGGTAAATTGGGGCTGCATAGCCTAGTCCTACTCATACATTTTAACCTCCTCCAAAAATGAAACATCAATATAAAAAGTTTCCATCTGTTTGAGTTTTCTGGTTTGTTATTGAATAACTTGAAAAGAGAGATTATCTAGTACATGCTATATCAAAGACTGAACCAAGTTATTAATCAAAAGACCACTCCAGATTGTAACTTCTGTACAGGATTGTTATGTCTAGCTTGTAGCCGAAAAGATTGAGGCATTAGTAATGATCTTTCAAGAATCACTAGATTCTGGCATGGTTCTGGAGGACTGGAAAATTGCAAATGCCACTCCACTCTTCAAGAAGGGAGGGAGGCAGAAGAAAGGAAATTATAAGGCCGTTAGCCCGACCTCACTGATTGGGAAGATGTTGGAGCCGATAGTTAAGGATGAAGTTTTGGGGTACTTAAGGCACATGGTACATAGGCCAAAGTCAGCATGGTTTCCTTAAGGGAACACCTTGCCTGACAAATTTGTTGGAATTATTTGAAAAAATAACAAGCAGGATAGACAAAGGAGAATCAGTGGATGTTGCATATTTGTTTTTTCAGAAGGCCCTTGACAAGGTGCCGTACATGAGGCTGCTTACCACAATTGGAACCCATGGCATTGCTGAAAAGATCGTAACATGGATGGTGTTGGCTGATTGACAGGAGACAAAGAGTGGGAACAAAGGGTGACTTTTCTGATGGGCTGTCACTGACTAGTGGTGTCTGCTTCTTTTTATGTTGTATGCCAATGATTTGGATGATGGAATTGATGGCTTTGTGGCCAAGTTTGTGGATGATACGAAGACAGGTGAAGGGGCAGGTAGTGTTGAGAAAGCTGGAAGGCTGCAGAAGGACTTGGGACAGATTGGGAGAACAGGCAAAGTAGCAGATGGAATACTGTGTCAGGAAGTGTATGGTCATGCACGTTGGTAGAAGAACTAAAACCATAGACTATTTTCTAAACGGGAGAAAAAATTCAAAAATCCGAGGTGCAACGGGACTTGGGAGTCCTCGTGCAGGATTCCCTAAAGGTTAACTTACAGATTGTGTCAGTGGTGAGGGAGGCAAATGCAATGTAAGCATTCATTTCAAGAAGACTAGAATATAAAAACAAGGATATAATATTGGGACATACATCAAAGTTGCTGGTGAACGCAGCAGGCCAAGCAGCATCAGGACTTAAGTCCTGACGAAGGGTCTCGGCCTGAAACGTCGACTGCACCGCTTCCTACAGATGCTGCTTGGCCTGCTGCGTTCACCAGCAACTTTGATGTACGTTGCTTGAATTTCCAGCATCTGCAGAATTCCTGTTGTTTGCATATAATATTGTGACTTTATAAGGCACTGGTGAGGCCTCACTTGGAGTATTCTGAGCAATTTTGGTCCCTTTAACTAAGAAAGAATGTGCTGACATTGGAAAGGATTCAAAGGAGGTTCATAAAAATGATTCCGGGAGTGAAAGGCTCATATGAGGAGCATTTGATGACTCTGGGCCTGTACTCGCTGGAATTTATCAGAATGGGGGAGGGGTGGTGGACTCTCATTTACACCTATCATGTGTTGAAAGGCCTTGATAGAGTGGATATGGAGAGGGTGTTTCCTATGGTGGGGAGTCCAGGACCAGAGGGTACAGCCTCAGAATAGAGGGGCATCTATTTAGTATGGAGATGAGGAGGAATTTATTTAGGCAGACGGTAGTGACTCCGTGGAATTCGTTGCCACAGGCAGCTGTGGAGGCCAAGTCACTCGGTGTATTTAAAGCAGAGGTTGATAGATTTTTGATTAGTCAGGGTGTGAAAGGTTACAGGTGAAGGCAGGGGAATGGGTACCAGAGGGAAATAGATCAGTCATGATGAAATGGCGGAATGAACTCGATGGGTCAAATGGCCTGATTCTGTTCCTGTGTCTTATGGTCTAATGCCACAGGAGATAAATTGGCCTTTGAATTTAATTTTTTTTCCACTCATTTTCCCCTGTGTGATGCTAATTGTTGATAAAAGTGTGGAGGCATGTAACCTGCTCCTGAACTGTGATCAATGGCGCTTTTAAGTACAAGGGTGGGTGAGAGATGCAAACTCTCTAGTTGTCAATCCAGTGCAGAATAACCAGATCAGGTACAGGACTGAGCTTTGATGATAGCACCCTGCTGTTATCACTGCAACCAAGTAGGTTGGTGGAGCAATGCAATCAAGTCACCAAGAGCTACTGATAAAAGGTGCTAACATGCCACATGTCCCCCCATATGTTTGAGTAAGGGATGGTTATAGGATAACACTTCTGAGGGAGCTTTTCATAGTTCGGGGTGATGCCTTTGACGTTAGCCTTTAAACTGAACTGCCAGCTACCACATGGATGATGTTAAAGATGATTCTGGTAATACACAAGACAGGGCACAGGGCTCCCCGGCAGGCTGGAGCTGTGTTTACCGTTCAAACAAAATTAAACAAATGATTTATCTAATTTTGCGATCACCTTTAGTGCTTCTTTTTAAAAAAATTAATTAAGCTAGTCCTGTTTAACCAACAGGAGAGCAGATCTACAGGAGCTTCTTGGAGGAAGGGACAATTAATATCTGAAACGAATCCTCAAAAGAAATTTAGAAATCTATATTGTTTCATTTCTTTATGTCTATCAGCCCTTTTATACCTTGTAGTGTTGTCTAGTCATACTAGGCAGATAGGCAGTGCAACCACATGAAAAATTCTGTATAATTCTGAGTGCTTTCTAACAAAACTGTAAGGCATAAGACATAGGAGCAGAATTAGGCCATTCGACCCATAAAGTCTGCTCCACATGGCTGATCCATTTCCCTCTCAAACCTATTATAACCATATAACAATTACAGCACGGAAACAGGCCATCTCTGCCCTTCTAGTCCGTGCTGAACGCTACTCTCACCTAGTCCCACCGACCTGCACTCAGCCCATAACCCTCCATTCCTTTCCTGTCTATATATCTATCCAATTTTTCTTTAAATGATAATGTTGAACCTGCCTCTACCACTTCTACTGGAAGTTCGTTCAACACTTAATTCAAGCTCTCCTGATAATTGACTTATCGCTATATTCATGCAAGGGAAATACGCGCTGTGTGTTTAATATTAATTTCGTTAGATAAACCCTTTTAGAAATTTATTCTCCTGCCTTCTCCCCGTAACCTTTCACAACCTGCCTTGTCTAGAATTGATCAACTTCTGCTTTAAATAAACCCAATGACCTGGCTCCCACAGTCGTCTGTGGCAGTGAATTCCACAGATTCAGCACTCTCTGGCTAAAGAAATTCCTCCTCATCTCCATTCTATTGAGGTTGTGCCCGCTGGTCCTAGACCCCCACTATAAGGAACATCCTCTCCACATCCACTATATCTAAGCCTTTCAATATTTGATAGGTTTCAATGAGATCCCCTCTCATTCTTCTTCATTCCGGTGAGTACAGGCCCAAAGCCATCAAACCCTCCTCATTCCCAGAATCATTTTAGTGAACCTCTTGAACTCTCTCCAATGTCAGCACATCCTTTCTTAGCTAAGGGACAGAAAATTGCTCACAATACTCCCAGTGAGGCCTCAGCATTACATCTTTGTTTTATATTCTAGTCGTCTCAAGATGAACATGAACATTGCATTTGCCTCCCTCACCACTAATACAATCTGCAAGTTAACCTCTAGGGAATCCTGCACGAGGACTTCTAAGTCCCTTTGCACCTCGGATTTTTGAATTTTCTCACCGTTCAGAAAATAGTCTGTTCTTATTCCTTCCACTAAAGCTCATAGCCATGCACTTCCTGACACTTTTTTCCATCTCCCACTTCCTTGCCCATTTTCCTAATCTGTCCAAGTCCTTCTGCAGCCTCCCAGCTTCCTCAACACAACCTGCCCTTCCCTCTGTCAAATTGGCTTAACCCTTCTCCAACGTTTCTAGCAAATCCATAATTCTGCAGGGTGGCATTTTGGTGGAGTACAACATGAGCAGATGAGTGCGTATGGGCACCAGTACAGAGGTGTCTTTAATCTGGATGCATTGGGCAACACACACAAAATCCTGGAGAAACTCAGCAGGCCAGGCAGCATCTATGGAAAAGAGTAAACAGTCGACGTTTTAGGCCGAGACCCTTCATCAGTGTCCCGAAGGCAAAGGGTTGATAGGTTCTTGATCTCCCACTCCCATCCTCACCACATTCTACAGAGGTTGTATTGAGAACATCCTGACTGTTTACCTTTAGCCATAGATGCTGCCTGGCCTGCTGAGTTCTTCCAGCGTTTTGTGTGTGTTGCTTGGATTTCCAGCATCTGCAGATTTTCTCATCTGTGTGAAGCATTGAGCTTCAGGTTTATAAGGCATAAGACATTGGGGCAGGATTAGGCCATTCTGTTATGGCTGATTTATTATCCCTCTCAACCTCATTCTCCTGACTTTTCTCCATAAACTTTGACACCCTTACTAATCAAGAACCTATCAACATCTGTTTTAAATATTACCAATGACTTGGCCTCCACAACTGTCTATGACAATGAATTCCATAGATTCACTATCCTCTGGCTAAAGAAATTATTTAGGAATCTGTGTGAAGTCGGACACAAGAAACTGCAGATGATGGAATCTGGAGCAACACAAAAAGTTGGGAGGGACTTAGCGAGTCAGGCAGCGTCTATAAACAGCTGATATTTTGTGTCTACACCGTTCATCAACTGTCATTAAACATTTACGGGTAAATTCAGAGGATTGATAGGGAACTTTGTGTGAGTAAGTATACTAACTTTCAAACTTGGTGAAATACAGACGTTGACCATGAGGTTAGGACACTTCAAGCAGCAACAATCGACATACTTTTTCCAATTTTAGAGTGTGAGTTTATAATCCAAGTTACACCCCATCCGGATCTTGACATACAGTGCCATTTCTTCATTGCTTCTAGTTAAGAATCTTGTAGCATCGCAACTAACAGCATAGTGGGAGTACTCTCACGCTTGAGCTGAAGTAGTTCAAGCAGGTGGTCTCAAAAGCAATCAGGGACAGTTTATAGATGCTGTTCTTTCTAACAGCATCTACATCTCAGGAATAAATGAACCAGAAAACTTTCATCAGCTCTGAAATTCTCTCATGATTATAAAAATATAAATCGTAAAGGAAGGAGTGAATGGACTGATACATTTTCTTTTAAAATGTCGTATTTTTATGCTCATTGAGCTTGGAAATCAAACTACATCAAGAAGACTATTTTGTACTAATGTTGTATCAAAGATACATCTTACCAATTTAAGTTATCCAATAAGGCAATTGGATTTTTGATTCTATGAATGGATACCATAGCTTCAATTCTATGAAATCAAATTTCCAGGAGAAAACTAGATTAAATTGCTGAGGGCATCATTCCATATTATGAGTAATGCTCAACTATTCAATTTCCAGCACATTGTGATGTACCAACCAGAAGGGTGATAAGGATGATTAATTTTTAATTATATCATTAGTTTACATAGTTTGTGGGGTAATATTGATTCAGTGAGTAGGCAACTATGGACAGATTTTTTTTATATGTCCTAATAGCTGCTGTGTACCTCAGTAGAAGTGATATTCTTTTATTCAGCTACTAAGTTTTCTCACTTCCTCTTTTTCCAATGCTACTGACTGATTCCATTTTACAATTGTTAATACCTCTTTATAAAACACTGGTGAGGCCTTACTTGGAGTATTGTGAGCAGTTTTGGGCCCCTCATCTTAAAACAGATGTGCTGAAACTAGAGAAGGTTCAAGGGAGGTTTACGAAAATGATTCCAGGATTAAACGGCTTGTCATATCAAGACTGTTCGATGACTTTGGACCTATATTCACTGGAATTCAAAAGAGTAAGGGGTGACCTCATTGAAACCTATCGAATGGTGAAAGGCCTTGCTTGATAGAGTGGATATGAAGGGGATGTTTTCTATGGTGTGAAAGTCTTAGACCAGAGGACACAGCCTCAGAATAGAGGGGCATCCTTTTTAAAAGGAGATAAGGAGGAATCTCTTTAGCCAAAGAGTGGTGAATCTATGGAATTTGTTGCCACAGGCAGCTGTGGAGGTCAAGTCTATATATATATTTAAGGCAAAGGGTTGATAGATTCTTTCCACATCCTCACCACATTCTACAGAGGTTGTATTGAGAGCATCCTGAGCAGCTGCATCACTGTCTGGTTCGGAAATTGCACCATCTCGGATTGCAAGACCCTGCAGCTGATAGTGAGGTCAGCTGAGAAGATCATCGGGGTCTCTCTACCCACCATTAGAGACATTTACACCACACGCTGCATCCGTAAAGCAAACAGCATTATGAAGGACCCCAGGCACCCCTCATACGAACTCTTCTCCCTCCTGCCATCTGGCAAAAGGCACCGAAGTATTCAGGGCCTCACGACCAGACTATGTAACAGTTTCTACCCCCAAGTCATCAGACTCCTCAATACCCAGAGCCTGGACTGACACCAACCTACTGCCCTCTACTGTGCATATTGTCTTGTTTATTATTTATCGTAATGCCTGCACTGTTTTGTGCACTTTATGGAGTCCTGGGTAGGTCTGTAGTCTAGTGTAGTTTTGTGTTGTTTTTTACGTAGTTCAGTGTAGCTTTTGTATTGTTCATGTAGCACCATGGTTCTGAAAAACATTGTCTCGTTTTTACTGTGTACTGTACCAGCAGTTATGGTCGAAATTACAATAAAAAGTGACTTGATTTGGTTTGTTTAGTCGTAGCATGAAGGGATATGGGGAGAAGGTAGGAGACTGGGGCTGAGAGGAAAATTGGATCAGCCATGATGACATGGCAGAGCAGACTCAATGAGCCAAATGGCCCAATTCTGCTGCTATATCTTATGGTCTTATCTCTCTACCTCAACTGAGTGGTCATTGTTTATGGTTCGATGTAATCGGCTAGAGGGGTGTTTATTCATTAGGAGCAGCAATACAGTGGCTGGTCACGTTCACTTAAAATCCAGAACTGTGTAGTGTGCTGTAGTGGAGTACAACATGAGCAGGTGGGTGTGTATGGGCAACAGTACAAAGTGAGAACATTAGTTTCTTTACTCCTCACTTCACTCTGGGTACCTTGAAGTGAAGTGCAGTGTCTCTCTACTTTAAACCTGGTTGAAATGAGCATTATTAGCACATAGCAAGGTTTGAGCACAGCCCCTACTTAGTCTGTTATAGGTCAATGCACCGAGAATTTATCAGGGATCCAAGATAACACATTGCATTACTAATTTGCAAGAACCATATCTTAACCACCAACTGGAAAATAACTGAGCTTAATATTTGATAGATGCATTATCTTAAAAATACTCTGACCTTTCAGTGTTTGAACAGATTTGTAAGGAATGGTATAAATTAGACATGCAGTGATATGAGCTTTATGTCTCAAGATGATTTACTAATTGCATAATGTAATGTAGAAGATGCGTTAATAAAACCCAGCAGTGGAAATCAATAATCTAAAAGTAAATACAAATGGCTTCATGTGGTTGAAATATCAGGAGCTAATGCCACAACATCTCAATGGAATGGTTTGCTGGTAAAAGTCCCTATTTACTGGTGTTATTCCCCATTAGAATTTCTGCTATTTAACAGTAACTGCCTAGAATAAAGAGATTGAGCAAGTTTTATTGTTATTAATACCAGTGGCAACTTGGAGTAAGGGAACCAAGGCAATGTGACATAGATACCAGAAATCCAGCTGCCAGACCTGAAAATCTTGAGAAAGGATTAAATTAGAAATTAAAAACCAATCCTAGACTCAGGAACCCACTGGATTGCCATAAAATGTCAGCTAGTTACTAATGTCCTTAAGGGAAGAGATAACCTTGCAATGTTTGACACCAGTCTGCTCTTATAATGACCTTGCAAAGCCACTCACTTGTATCAAATCTGCTGCGGATACATTTGACCATGCGAGAGGACTCAGACACTGCTGAAGCATTTGCAACCTGTTGGTACTGAGAGGACGATAGAACATTGAACACTACAGCACAATACAGGTCCATCACCCCACGATGTTGTGCCAACCTTTTAACCTAATCTAAAATCAATCTAACCCTTCCCTCCTAGCTAGCCATCCACTTTTCTATCATCCATGTGCCTACCTAAGTTTCTTAAATGTCCCTAATGTATGTACTACCTCCACCATCCCTGGCAGGACATTCCACAAACCCATCACTCATTCACTAACCTTTGCTGCACTGAAAAAGGATCTAGTGCTTGATGAATAAACTCTTCTTGGGCTTCCAGACAGGTACAGGAATCGATTATAACCAACTTTTCGACGTCAAACTCTGCCACCTTCTTCCTGGCTGGAAGCTGGAGAAGGGTTTATTCGCCTTTGCTGCATTGTAATGAAATCAAATTGAATATCCTATTCTACTTGTGGTACCAAAGTCCCTTACAGCTGTACAGATTTCTTATCCTCGTATTCCACCTAATTTGCACCAGACTCAGCTGGTTCATTAGTGACCTTCCACCCAGATATCAGAAATTTGTTCAATCATCAGCGATCATGCCCGTGTGCAACACCTTCCACAGCTCCTCAGAAAGTGATAGCCATGCATGCTTTCAGGCAGCAAGACAGAGGCAATTTCTAGTCATGGGCAGATGAAAGGAAAAGAACATTTCTGCTCTGCAAGTGCCAGACCCATTTCCTAAGAGATTCTAACTACTGAGCCTTGATGTTCAATGTATTTTCAAAGATGAAGTCACCACAATCAACATCAGGTGGCTAAGGAGTTCCATTGACCAAGAACTTAGTTATGCCAGCCAGTGAAATCAGAGACATAAGAGATTCTGCAGATGCTAGAACTCGTGAGCAACATGCACACACAATGCTGGAGGAACTCAGCAGGCCAGACAGCATCTACGGAAGAAAATACATTGTTGATATTTTGGGCTGAGACCCTACAGGGTCAAATATCAAACGTCAAATGTTTATTTTCCTCCTCAGAGAAAATTTGCTTTCTTGATAGCCTGCTGCATCTGTAAACCAACCTTTTGAGATTCATGCACAAGCACTCCCAAGTCCCTCTGCACAGTAGCATGCTGCAATTTTTTTACCATTTAAATAATAATAATCTCTTCCACTTTTCCTTCCAAAGTGGATGACCTCACATTTACCAACATTGTACTCCATCTGCCAGACCCTTGCCCACTCACTTAACTTATCTATATCTCTCTGCAGACTGTCTGTATCCTCTACTTGGTTTGCTTTTCCACTCAATTTAGTGTCATCAGCAAACTTAGATACACTACACTCAGTCTCCTCTTCCAGATCATTAAGGTACATCATGAACAGTTGCAGGCCCAGCTCGCCACTGATTGCCAACCAGAGAAAGACCCATGTATCCCAACTCTCTGCTTTCTATTAGTTAACCAATTCTCTATCAATGCTAATGCATCACCCCCAACTCTATGCATCCTTATCTTATAGATAAGTCTTTTATGTGGCACCTTATCGAATGCCTTCTGGAAATCCAAGTAAGTAATGCCCATCTGTTCCCCTCTATCCACTGCGCTTGTTATATCCTCAAAGAACTCCAGTAAGTTTGTTAAACAGGTCCTGCCATTGCTGAATCCATGCTGTGTCTGCCTGATGGATCCATTTCTTTCCAGATGCCTCGCTATTTCTTCTTTAATGATATCTTGAAGCATTTTCCCAACTACAGGTGTGAAACTAACTGGCCTATAGTTACCTGCCTTTTGCCAACTTCCTTTTTTGAACAGTGGCATGACTTTTGCCTTCTTCCAATCTGCTGGGACCTGCCCAGAGTCCAGAGAATTTTGGTAAATCAGCACCAAAGCCTCTACTGTAACTTCTGCCATTTCTTTCAGTACCCTGGAATGCATTCCATCAGGACCAGAGGACTTATCTATCTTTAGGCCCACAAGTTTGCTCGGCAATACCGCTTTAGTGATAGTTATTGTATCGAGGTGCTCACTTCCCATTGAGTGTATAGCATATCTCTTTGGTATGTTAAGACAAAAACCATGAAAACCGATACAAAATAGTCACTCAAAGCCTTGGCCATTTCATCATTATCCAATATCAATTCCCTCTCGTTCTCCAAGGGACCTACATTTACTTTGGCCATCCTTTTCCGCTTTATATAATTATAAAAACTTTTACTATCCGTTTTAATATTTTGTGCTATTTATTTTCATAATCTACCTTCCCTATCTTTATTGCTCACTTAGTTGCTTTTAAAAGTTTACCCAGTCTTCCAGTTTCCCACTACTCTTGGTGACTTTGTATGCGCAAGCTTTTAGTTTGATGCCTTCCTTTATTTCCTTAGTTATCCATGGCTGGCTCTCCCTACCCTTACTGTCCTTGCTTTTAACTGGAAAATACTTTGGTTGAGCACTGTGAAAAATCTCTTTGAAAGTCTTCCACTGTTCCTCAACTGTCCCACCATATAGCCTGTGTTCCCAGTTTACCCTGTCCAATTCCTCCCTCATTCCCACTGCAGTTTCCTTTGTTTAGGCATAATACACTGGTTTTAGATTGAACTATTGCACCCTCCATTTGAATGACTATCTCTAACAATACCCAAATGGTTCAAAACCAACCTGAACAAGCAGCTTACTTGATTGGCCCTCTGTAATTTTAGAATAAATGGATATCTATTTAAAACAAGAATTAAAGAAGAATTTCCTCTTTAAAAGGGCCATGAACCTTTGGAATTCTCTATCCTAGTTTGCTAAGGAGGCTGGGTCATTGAATACATTCCAGTCTGAGGTAGACATATGTTTGTATTATTGGACACAGAGAGAATCAAGTGTAAAGGAGAACAGGCAGGAAAATGGAGTGAGAGGCCAAGTTCTAATTAGCCATTATCTTTTTGAATGACAAAGTAGGATCAAGGAGCCCTTTGAAGTACTCTTGTTCTTATTTCTTACATATTTATCCAGCATCGATGGCCCCTCATTGTGGCGCACAGAAATTATAAACAAAGTCATAGCACCTTCTAAATTCACAATCTCTGCTTCACCAAGAAAGGTGCATGGGAGCACCATCCTCCAGGGATAGTCTATCCGGACATGGAAATAAATCATTCTCCCTTTATTGTCGCTGAGTTAGAATGTTGGAACGCTTCACCACACAGCCATGTGGGAGTACCTTCAAAAGGATTGCAGCAGTTTAAAGTGGTGGTTCATTGCCATCTCCAGTGATGGATGCCTTGCATCTCATAAATGAATAAGATAAACCGAACAAGCATCCAACACAAAGATGCTTTGTGTTCTTGCAAATTTATGCAAGACTTCATCAATCAAACTGAATCTATAATTACTGGTTCTGCACATAGAAATTAAAGCCATTGGCTTTGTTTGTTCTCAAGCTGAGAATATTCGTTTCAGCATTGGCAATGGGCTGTATTCATAAAAAACAAATCCAGTCAAAAAATTTAACAAAACCAATTACTGAAGAAGTTGAATGGATGCAGTTTCAATAGATGATACTGTCATATTTGTTTATGTTTATTTTGCTTGTTTTAAGGAAACACAGGAAAATGAAGATCCTGTTCATTTCTTTTTGTTTGATTTGCCATTCAGCTAGATCCCCACTAATTCAACACACACAAAATGCTGGAGGAATGAAGCAGGTCAGGCATTATTGATGGATGGAAATGACTAATCGACATTTCAGGATGAGACCTTTCACTTGTCCTGATGAAGAGTCTCTGCCTCCACATTGGCTGATCATTTTCCTCTGTAGATGCAGTCTGATCCACCGGGTTCCTTAAGCATTTTGTGTGCTGCATGTTGCCCAAGATTTCTAGCTTCTGCAGAAACTCTTGTGCTAATGTCTACACGATTAGACCATAAGCCAACACACATGTAACAAAACTCCAACTGCACCAGTGTGCATGCATGCACTTCTTCTCAACAAAACTTTATCTTTGGCGAGGAAATAAGACAATTATAATTTTTCCTCGCCCTGATCCTCAGCTGCATAGTGTGAGTTGGCAGAAACAGAGTAAACGGACTACGATTTCTGAACAAACATTTATCAAGGAAGGTGATAGGTTTTCTGCACAATTATTGAGTAAATTACTACTTTAGTAGCTTTTATGTAAGCAGCCATCCTGCACAATGTCAAACCTGCACAGAGTACATCTGCCCTGACTTCTGCTTCTCCACTTTGAGGTTCAGGGAAGCCAAAGACTCAGTGGGATTGTTGTCCTTCTTCAAGGAGTCCTTGAGCAAATCATTGAAACTTTTTTCTCAGTCTCTGAAAGAAGTTGGAGTAGTTCTGTTTGAAAGGTCAGACGCTATGCACGTAAATGACGGGGTCTGTTCAAAAGCTACAGCTTTATTGCCGAGGGTGGGCTGGAGAGATGGTACAGATATTGGTTTGGTTCTCGTTCCAGCAAGCTTGAATTCTGCAGAGAAAGCAACAGTGGTTCTGGTGCTGCAGTACTACCAGTAGTCTTGTTCCATAAAGAGTACTACCGTCAAAAACTATACTTGTGTGCTGGGATGTTTAAGCTAATGCAACACAAAAGGGATTAGGAGAGATGCATAACTTCCAACATCACTTCTGTCACTGAGAAGGAATGTTATGTATTTTTCCACAGGGAAAAGTTTTTCCTCACTCTTTGGAGGCTGGGATAAAATATAATCAAGGAGATGGGCAAGCCCTTAGTTGGGCTCTTGCACAATGTACAGGGAGATCAGGGATGGAATTTTAGAAGGAAGTTAAACTGCACAAGAGGCAGTGAGATTGAAGGTCAAGCTGAGAACACAGGAACTAGATATTGTTATGCTCTTAATTCCATCAATCATAATGAATATTCAGATAAAAGTAATACTCAGTTACCATTATTAAAGTAATCATTGTTTGCCTTCTTCCTGTGTGGATACATAATTTTATGCATCTACACAGGCAGTGGAGTTATTACCCCAATGTCCCTAGCAAAGTAGGCAAGAAAGGTTTAGGTTTAGGTTTAAAGAATAAACTTAGTTTGATATCGACTGTATTGATCTACTGGTTCTATGAATATGTATTCAGCTACTAATCACCTCTCCTTTCTATTCCATTTTCCTGTGGAAGCTTTGTGAAGTGGATAGAAGATGGAGTTCCAAACGACCCATTCCTCAACCCAGAGCTAATGAAGAACAACCCATGGGTAGAGAAAGGCAAATGTGCTATACTCTGACATTTTCAAACTGCTTGTTGTGTAAAACAATTAACTGATTTGTAAAGAAAGAGATTCTCTAGGAGAATTTTGTTGGAAAAGTCTTTTAAAT
Source organism: Mobula hypostoma (assembly GCF_963921235.1). Classification (NCBI taxonomy): domain Eukaryota; kingdom Metazoa; phylum Chordata; class Chondrichthyes; order Myliobatiformes; family Myliobatidae; genus Mobula; species Mobula hypostoma. The sequence continues at coordinate 110,752,981 of NC_086105.1, read as the reverse complement.
TCTTAAACACATACATTACATTTTTTGTACATTTTATGGTAATTCCAAGCAAAGTCATTGTATGAGTGATAATCAACTTCTTTGTACAAATAGAAAGAAGCAATGTAAAAGAAAGATGACAAATAAAGCAATAATTAATGACAGCAAGACTTCACTAAGTGTCTGTCAAAGCTGGAATCCCACGTTTGCTGAAGCAAACACTACTTTATGTTCCAATCAGAGCTGAGATTGAAAGCTAACACTACTTTATGTTCCAATCAGAGCTGAGAAGGATTATCCAACCCAGCCAACTCAGTACTGTAGAGCTACAATTGGCTGCTGGCAGATGGCACTTGACATTAAACACTCATACCTGAGTACCAATAAGTAACATTCAGCAGAGTATTCCTTTTAGTAGAAAAATAGATTCGAAACCTACTGCTTGTCCAACCAAATTGGTCTCTTGAGCGTGCTCACACAACAGTACTGAAGTTGCTCAGATATTAGTGCCATTTGACTGGAACTCATCTTCCACGGGAAATGGCCAAGGAAAGCCAGGCTCACCTGCTTAGTCTTCAGACCTGTGGGAGCTCAAGCACAAGTGGGAGTTCTGCTCGGTGTAAGAATGTGCAACCTTCTTCCTCCTATTTAAATAACCGCTGCCCTTTATTCTCATAATCCTGGCACGTTCTCAGAGCAGATCTCTTATATAAATATTGCGCCTAACCGCATTGGACATCCCTTCGTTGAATCGGAACCAAACATCACTTTTTCCAACTGCTTTTCCAATTAATTTTTCAGCTGATTCCACCACAGGTTCAGCACCTCCAGTCACTGTGGGGGAGCGAGGGAAGAGAGACAAAAATCAATATATTGACAGAATTTTATGGAATGTGTACATTTAATCAGACAGCTATATTTGGCACTAAACTATAAAGTATGTTATAAATACAAAAATTGTATTGTAACAGTTCTCCCACACTGTACACGTTATCCCCAGCCGAAATTTTCTTCTTGGACTTTCACAATGGACAACCAGCAACTTAAAGAAAGAATGTACTTGGGAGCTTCCACGATCCCTGTATGCCCTGAGACAACTGGTAAATTGGTTTATTATTGTCACATTACCAGGGTACATTGAAAACCCGATCTCATATACCTTTTATATCAATTCATCGCACCACTGCATTGATGTAGTACCAGGTACAATAATGACAGAATGCAGTATAGTGTTATAGTTACAGAGGAAGTGTGGTGCAGGCAAACAATAAAGTGCAAGGTCATAAAGTAGACAGAGGTCAGGAGTCTAGCTCATCATGCTTGGGGTCCACTAACATTGAGTAGAAGCTGTCCTTGAGCCTGAATTGCTTTCAGGATTTCAGGCAATATTGGAAATCATACAAGTATATCTGGAATATGTGCACCTGGTTTTATTCCAAGTTTGGACATGGTCTAATATCTGTGTGATTTTGCCATCCTGACTATAACACAGAACAACCATCTTATCATCTCAGTCTGCAGGGTTACATAGCCACAATGCACTAAATAACTAGAAAACCACAAAATCTAAGGAACAAAGGATAGCAGAAGGGAAACTCGCAGACACACACGGTGCTGTGTATTGCCTCAATATGCAAAAGATCCAAGATCAAGACTTAAATGCTAATAGGCTGACTGTTGTCTTATTTTACTGACAATATAAGGTACGAAGTTAGTTTGAAGTGCCATAATCATAATCCTATTAGGCAGGATTCTTTTGCACAAAATCTATTTGCAAAATGACAGAGTTCTTTGTACACTTAACAAGGCTATTACAAGTGCAGACTTCTGAAGAAAAAAACCTCCAAAATACATTCTTTTTGTAAGAAAGAGGTGTTACCTCAGTCAAACAAAGTGGGAACAAGATATCCACAACTCAGCTGACTTTCAGTGATCAACGTCATTTATACATATCGACTGAAATGTAGAAATAAGCCCTGAGAAAGATGTTTGCAGAGATAATTCATGCAGCATGATGCTAAGTTGCTCCTCTGGAGATGCGGTAAATCAAACTGAAAAACTAAGTCCTTGTTTAATATGTAAGTCATCAACTGAACAATCAACCTCACAGAGTATTAGAGACTTTTTTTTGCTGGGGAAAAGAAAAGTCATGTCACCATGGAAACAACGAGATGGTGAAAGAAACGTACTGCTCTGAACAACTATTAGTGAATTATTTTTATATTCTGACCAAGCTGTACTGACAACAACAGTGATACTGGCCACCAGGACCTACTGCTGGGTTTCCAGTCAGTTGCCAATTCATCTCAGTGACAGATATGAGGACATGATGTTCTCTAAAAATGCTGGATTTAATAGAAATTAAATAGTTTGAAAGAATAATGAAGAAAAAATGTGCAGATGTAAGAAAATTAGTAAATGATCTTAACGTTTATTTTTGCACAGTGGGTTATGATTTGTGACTCTGCCGGAAAGGCTGGTGAAACCATATTCGATAATAATTTTCAAAAAAAAAAACTGGAAACGTGTGCAGAGGAAAAATGGCCAAGGCTAGCTAAAATGGGTAGGGGAATTGGAATAATTCGGACATGTCGGTCCATGGCCTCCGCTTGTGTCAAGATGACGCCACCTTCAGGGTGGAGGAGCAACACCTTATATGTATTCTGTTTGGGTAGCCTCCAACCTGATGGCATGAATATCAAGTTTTCCTTCTGGTAAGCAAACCCCCTGCCCTTCCTTTATTCCCCATTCTGACATTTTACCTCTTCTCACTTGCCTATTACTTCCCCCTGGATGCCCTCCTCCTTCCTTTTCTTCTATGGTCCATTCTCCTGTCAGATTCCTTCATCTCCAGCCCTTGACCTTTCTCACCCAACTGGCTTTACCTCTCACCTTCCAGCGAGCCTCCCCCCAACCCCTTTATTCCGGCACCTTCCCCCTTCCTTCTCAGTACTGAAGAAGGGTCTTGGTCCGAAATGTCGACTGTTTATTCATTTTCATGGATGCTGACTGACCTGCTGAATACCTTCAGCATTCTGTGCATGGTCCTTTGGATTTCCAGTGCCTGCAGAATTTCTCATGTTTATGAATTGGAGTAATTGGATAGGTTTCTTAATGAGCCAGCATAATCATGATTGGCTGAATGGCCTCTCTTGTAAATGATTCAGTGAACTAATACCACCTTACTAAACCTATTGTTTTAAAATGCATTTTTGTTCAGTCACTTCTTGCAATTATGTGACTGGGGTTCAGCAGAGCTGCAACAAGACATTGAATATTTTGCTCTCTGCAATACAGCCAGCTCAAACATTCAGTGCTAGAAAATTCATGCTTTGAATTCCTTGCATAATGAATGTAACATGGAAGGGGGGACATACAGTATAACCGATGATGGGCTATCAACTCTGGTTGAAAAAGTTGCATATAAGCTTCTACCCCTGGCCTCCATCTTTCCTCAAAGAGTCTTACTTAGTAATACATATTTTAATACACATCTCCCATATCCAATAAATCAATAGCATTCAAAGAAAAATGATGCAAGTAAATATCTTAATATCCTTATAACTTTTTTGCCTGGGTTTCTGTCAGCAGTATGAAACATCAACAATCAATTCCCAGATACTTCAAGGCAATTCAAGAAGTTAAGGAACCCAGTCAAAAGGCAGCGTTTCATTAAAAGGGCAGTGGTGGGGAGGGAGGTACTAGCAAAATGATAAGGAGAAGTGTGGCAGCTGTTCGTGAGGAAGTGGGTAACTATGCAAGTATACCTGAAGTCAGAACAATTTTATTTCTGTCCACCCGCCGTCCGAAGAAGTCTCGTTCAGTCTGAAAAATAATACAACGTGTTTTAAAACATTTGAGTAAATAAGCATATACAAATGTGAATAAGAGGCACAAATTAGTTTGCCAACACCTCTGCCGAAAGCTGATTGTTTTTACTGACAATTATGTCCTTGGCCTCAGCTGTATGATGAGTTCCCCTTCAGACATCTGATTGCACTTGTTACTTGAATGCTACACTCCATTGTCCTCCAAGGGTTACAAATGTCAACGGGGAGGGGAATACAACAGGTGCAGTGTTTCACTGTGGGCATACTGCACAGTAGCTTTGCTGAGATGGTACAGATTGAGAATCAAGTGAAGATATACAAGTAAGATAAATACTAGGAATGATGGAGTATAGCTAGGGGTGGGCAGTGACCTGTTTACACTGAAATCATCATTAGTTGAGGTACAGGAGATTATGCAGATGCTGGAAAACTGAAACACACACACACACACAAACACACACGCAAAATGTTAGAGTAACTCAGCAGGTCAGGCAGTATCTATGGAAGAAAATAAACAGTCGATGTTTTGTCAGCCCGAAACTTCGACTGTTTATTTTCTTCCATAGATGCTGCCTGACCTGCTGAGTTTATCTAGCATTTAGCACCTTTATTTTTCTCGGGTGCAAGCAATGCTCTGAGAGAAGTCCTGCCTTCCTTAGAAAACAATGCTATGCTCCTGCTCAATCAGCTGCCATGCACTCAGTTCATACAGGGTTACATTGTGCTCACGGCAGAAGGAAGCTTAGATAAATTGTTCAGATAGGATCTTCAACGATTCATCTTTGATGGCTATAGAGGATTTTTTGATAAAAAAATTCCTGTATTGACCAGAAGACAGTTTCTCCCAGCTTTATCCAGGAGTCAGGGATGAATGATGGACAGATGGTGTAACAAATCTAAAATGAGTTCAAAGTGGTATTTCCCCATTGTTGGCTCGTACCATAGCAGAACATAAACATAAAAAATATTATCTGACAGTTATGCAAGATCAAATGCAAATTTTACCATAAACAAGGAGGAAAGTATTACCACCGGTGTATTAATGCTCTTGCATCACTTAATGCTTGCATAAAGTATTTGCTCTGAGACACTTGCAAAAAGGAAGAAAATCTAAAGCAAGGGTTCCCAACCTGAGCTCCATGGACCCCTTGCTTGATGGTGTTGGTCCATGGCACTAAAAAGGTTGGGAACCCCTGATCTAAAGTATTCATTGAGATTCCCATGTCACATTATCATGAGTTCAAGAAGAATACTGTAAATGAAAAATCTTGTTTAAAACACATGCACCTTTACAATAACTTATATTTTATAACTGCTATAATATGGTAAAATGTTCCAAAACAAAAAAATCATAAAGTGAAGCCAGATTCTCAGTTTTGATGTAAATATGGTTAACCTAGGAGTCCAGGCACAGGGTCAGAGGAGGGTTAAGAAGGGAAGGATTGGAAGCAGCTTCCTTATCAAAGTCACCAAAGGCAGAGTATGAATATGGACAACAGACAGCTAACTCTTTTGTGGGATACCATTTAAAATATTAAATAAGTCTTTTTAAAATAACGGTTAGCATTGAAACAATGAGAATGAAACATAGTTTGCTATGATGAGACAGCAGAGTAACAGGGGAGGGGAGAGGAACTCCAGTGATCGAAGCATCCACTCCTTGCCCTTGACAAGTAGCACAACCTCCTGGGTAAAACTCACGGCCAGGTTGCTCTGCACCAACATGCTGAAATCCTGCTCAGCAAGTTGCAGCTTGCTTAAATTATTTGTTATTTTCCAGTCAGCACATCAGCTGGCTATGAAATATCCCAGAACAGGCTTTAATCACAGGAACTGCAGAGTTGTAGCAGAACATGGGGTAAATATTCTCAGCAGAGATGTGGAATTATGAGGCTGATCTTTTGACTTGTCTTCCCAGATGCGATTATCTATAAGATTATTTTTCCCCCATGTATCATCAAATATCCCTTGTTAAGACTATCATATGAGCTTTCTTCATCTTCTATCTTCAGAAGGATTTAAATATGTTCATAATATTATTAATAAAATCAAATTATTGTGAAGTTCAAGTGAAAGTTAAAAGAGTTAATTTTTTTTTAAGTGAAACTGTGGGTAAGCTCAGTTACTTATTCACTGGGTCTCAGCAGGCCAGGCAGCATCTATGGAAAAACAGTACAGTAGCCATTTCGGGCCGAGGCCCTTCAGTTCTGCTGATGGGTCTCGGCCTGAAGCGTCAACTGTACCCTTTTCCATAGATGCTGCCTGGCCTGCTTAGCTCCTCCAGCATTTTGTGTGTGTTGCTTGGATCTCCAGCATCTGTAGATTTTTTTTTGTTTATTTATTCCCAGGATCTCTTCCAATTTAACTTCAATTAATTTTGTTGAATTAATTTCAAAATAGTATAATCAACTGAAGTAAAATAATTCCATTCTAAATGAAACAATACGGTAGAACAGAGTGGAAGCTAATGATGATTAGTCAATCAACCCTACTCTCACTCCTGAAAAGAAGAGTCAAGTCAATGGATTAAGAGACAGACTTAACAGAATCTGAAAAACCTAGTAGTCAGGTACCTTGTATCCAAGTCTGTATGAAGTCAGGTCTAATAAAATTTAAAAGGCTCTTGGGCTGTTTCGATTTCAATAGACAGAATTTATAAAAAAGTGACAATAAAGCTGTAAAACTCACACAGCTCATTAATGCTCTTCAGGGAACAAAACTACTGTCCTTTGCAGGCTTGGCTGACTGCAATTGATTCTTAATGTCCTCTCAAGCTTAAAACATCAGTGTATTAACCCAGAATAAACAGGGACTGGGACACATCGAGGTCTAATGTCTTCTCAAGGCCAACAGGGATGATTAGGACACTGGTGAGACCAACATGCTGCAAAAGATTGAAAAAGACCTCCTCTTCCAGCACCAGATTGCAATTATTTTATAATTAACCCATCATCTTCATGATACAATTTAAACAGTAGACACTTTGGGTATGCCATTAATTTAAATAGGCAACTAGCACTGATTTACTGGGACACATCCAGCATATACACCAACCAATTCACAAAAAAAAAGTGAATAGGTCAAAACAGAACTGCAGTTTGTAAATATATGAGGCCATAGAAGTAATGAACACCCCAAAGACTGCGCTGTAGTAAGTGGCCTATTTACTGCTGTTCTACACTCAGCTTTAATCACATAGTAAACATTTTGCACCAAAATACTCCAACTCCAGTTGCCAAAAATAAGCTAGAGAAGCCCCTCTTAAAAGTGATGGAGGGAATGTGCATATAATTGAGAGCATCCCTGCTGCTCAGTAATGCTTTACATTTTCAGAGACATGATAAGACCATAACACACATGAGCAGAATTAGTCCACTTGGCTCAGAGTCTGCTCCACTATTCCCATTGTGGCTGATCTATTATCCCTCTCAGCTCCAATCTCCTGCCTTCTCCTGGTGACATTTGAAACTCTGACTAACCAAGAACTTATCAACCTCTGCTTAAACATACTCAATGACTTGGTCTCCACAGCCGTCTGTGGCAACGAATGCCACAGATTCACCACCATCTGGCTGAAGAAATTCCTTATCACCAAAATAGATGTCCCTCTAATCTGAGGCCGTGTCCTCTGGTCCTAGGCTCACTGACTATAGGAAAGTTCCTCTCCACATCCACTCTATCTAGGCCTTTCAATATTTGAAATGTTTCAATAAGATGCCCTCTGATTTGTCTGGACTCCAGCATGTCTGTGCAGGGCAGTTGGCCGTGGTCTTCACGGACATTTTTAATCTGTCCCTGGCCCAGGCAGTTGTCCCCACAAGCTTCAAGATCGCCACCATCGTGCCAGTGCTGAAGCATTCCACTGCCACGGGCCTGAATGACTTCCGCCCAGTTGCACTCACCCCCATCATTGCAAAGTGCTTTGAAAGACTGGTTCTATCACATCTGAAATCCTGTCTGCCCACTACCCTGGACCCCCATCAATTTGCCTATTGCACCAACAGGTCAACAGAGGACGCCATCTCCACGGCACTTCGCTCTGCCCTGACCCACCTGAACAGCCCCAACTCTTACATCAGAATGCTGTTCATTGACTTCAGTTCGGCATTCAATACTGTGATCCCCTCCAAGCTGATAGCCAAACTTCACCGGCTTGGTATCAGCACATCCCTCTGCAATTGGACCTTGGACTTTCTGACTAACAGACCCCAATCAGTTAAGTTAGACAACCTCTCCTCCTCCACTCTCACCCTGAACACCAACGTGCCTCAAGGCTGTGGGCTGAGCCCTCTTCTGTACTCCCTTTTCACCTGTGACTGCATTCCTGTACATGGTTCTAACTCCATAATCAAGTTCGCAGACGACACCATGGTGGCTGGCCTGATCAGAGGGGATGATGAGACGGCCTACAGGGACGAGGTCCAGCACCTGGCCGCGTGGTGTGCCAACAACAACCTGGCCCTTAACACCCAGAAGACCAAGAGATCATTGTGGACTTCAGGCATGCTAGGAGCCAAACTCATGTCCCCATCTACATCAACGGAGCTGTAGTGGAGCATGTACCAAGCTTCAAATTCCTTGGTGTCCATATTTCCGAGGATCTCACCAGGTCCCTGAACTCCTCCATCCTGGTCAAAAAGGCGCAATAGCGCCTTTATTTCCTGCGGAGCATCAAGAAAGCTCACCTCTGTCCCAGGATACTGACGGACTTTTACCGCTGTACCATTGAGAGCATACTCACCAACTGCATCTCAGTGTGGTATGGCAATTGTCCCATATCAGACCGCAAAGCACTCCAGAGTGTGGTGAAAACTGCCCAGCGGATTATCGGCACACAATTGCCCACCATTGAGAACATCTACCATAAACGCTGCCTGGGCAGGGTGAAAAGCATTATCAAGGATGCATCTCACCCTAACAATAGACTTTTTACTCTCCTCCCATCCAGTAGGCACTACAGGAGCCTCTGCTCCTGCACCAGCAGGCACAGGAAAAGCTTCTTCCCTGAGGCTGTGACTCTGCTGAACCTCACATCACAGCGCTAAGCAGTATTGCACCCATATTGTACTGTCTCAGTACTTTTATATTTGTGTGCTGTAGCACTTACCTTTTATTGCAGTTATTTTGTAAATAACACTATTCTTTGCATTTCTGGTCAGATGCTAACTGCATTTCATTGGCTTTGTATCTGTACTCAGCACAATGACAATAAAATTGAATCTAATCTAATCTAATGTAATCTAATGCACATCCCTACTCTTATACTCTAGTCCTCTCAAAATGAACGTTAACATTGCATTTGCCTTCCTTACCACTGACTCAACCTGCAAGTTAACCTTCAGGGAATCCTGCACGAAGACTCCCAAGTCCCCTTGCACCTCTGACTTTCAAATTTTTTTCCCCAGTTAGAAAACTGTTTATGCCTTTATTCCTTCTGTCAAAGTGCATGACCATACACTCCCCAACACTGTATTCCATCTGCTATTTCTTTGATCATTCTCCCAAGAAGTCCTTCTGCAGACTGTCTGCTCCCTCAACACTACCCAATTATACAGTCCTCTGGAACCATGCCAGAATCTAGTGATTCTTGAAAGATCATTATTAATGCCTCCACAATCTCTTCAGCTATGTCTTTCAGTAGCCTGGGTGTAGTTTTTGTGGTCCAGGTTACATATATAGCTTCACACTGTTTAGCTTCCTGAGCATCTTATCCTTAGTAATAGCAACTACACTGACTTCTGCTGCCTGACACGCTCGAATTTCTGGTGTACTGCTAGTGTCTTCCACAGTGAAAATACTTACCATCCACCATTTCTTTGTCTCCCCCAACAATTATGACTTCTTCAGCGTCATTTTCCAGTGGTCTAACGCCCACTCTCGCCTCTCTTTTGCTCTTTTGGTATCCTCTGATATTTTTTGGCTAGCTTACTTTCATACTTCACCTTTTCTGGTTTTTTTGGGTTGCCTTCTGTTGGTTTTTAAAAGTTTCCCAATCCTCTAACTTCCCTCTAATATTTGCCCTATTATATGACCCCTCTTATGTTTTTAATGCTGTCTTTGCATCTACCACTTACGCCTGTAACTTGTTCTACATTTTTACCACCTTCTGAGCGAAGAAGTTCCCCCTCTGGTTTCCCTGAAATATTTCAATTTCACCCTCAACCTATGACCTTTAGTTCTAGTCTCACCCAACCTCAGTGGAAAAAGCCTGCTTGTATCTACCCTATCTATATCCCTCAATTTTGTATACTTCAATCAATTCTTCTCCTCATTCTCCTACACTACCATTCAACCTTTCCCTATAACTCAGGTCCTCAAGTTCTGGAAATATCCTTGCAAATTTTCTCTATACTCTTTCAATCTCAACCACAGAGCTTATAACATACAGCATAGTACTGGCCCACGATGTTGTGCCAACCTTTTAACCTCCTCTAAGAGCAATTTACCCTTTCCCTCATACATAGACCTCCCATTTTTCTATCATCCATGTGCCAATCTCAGAGTTTCTTATATGTCCCTGATGTATCTGCCTCCACCACCAACCCGAGCAGGGAATTCCATGCACCCATTGCTCTGTGTAAAAACCCTTACCTCTGACACTCTTCTCCTATACTTCAATCTCCAATCACCTTAAAATTATGCACCCTCATATTAACCATTCCATCCTGGGAAAAAGTCTCTGGCTGTCCACTCGATCTATGCCTCTTATCATCTTGCACACCTCTATCAAGTTACCACTCATCCTTTGCTCTAAAGTGAAGAGCCCTAGCTCGCTCAACGTCTCCTCATAAGATATACTCTCTAATCCAGGCAGTACACTGGTAAATCTCCTCTGGTTCCTCTCTAAAGATTTCACATCCTTCCTATAATGAAGCAATGTCTTATTGATATCTTCCTTATAGACAAGTGATCAGAAATGCATACAATACTCCAAATTAAGCCTCACCAATATCTTATACAACTTCAACATAACATCCCAACTTCATAACTTGGATTTATGAAAGCCAATGTACCAAAAGCTCTCTTTATGACCACATTTACCTGTGAAATCACCTTCAAGGAATTAGGGAACTGTATTCCCAGATCAATCTGTTCTACCGCACTCCTTATTGCCCCGTCACGCATTCTGTAAATCCTACCTTGGTTGGTCCTCCCAAAGGCAACATCTCACTCTTGTCTGTGTTAAATTCCATCTGCCATTTCTCAGTCTATTTTTCCAGCTGGTCCAGATCCCACTGCAAGATTTGAAAACCATCCACTATGCCCCCAATCCTGGTGTCATCAGCAAATTTGCTAATCCAGTTTACCACATTATCATCTAGCTTGTTGATATAAATGACATACAATAACATCCAGCACTGACCCCTGAGGCACACCACTAGTCACAGGCCTCCAGTCAGAGAGCCAACTATTTACTATCACGTGGCTTCTCCCGTGAAGCCAACGCTGAAATCGGTTTACTGCCTCATCCTGAATAACAAGCAACTGAACCTTTATGACCAGCCTCCAAGGCAGGACTGTGCCATGGTACTGTTATACAGAGGCCAGATTGGGTAGGAAGCCAGGTTCTTCCTTAAAGATGATTAAACAAAATCTTAATCCACTTTTTTCATGGGTTGCTGATACCATCTTGTTTACTCCAGTTTCATCTTGTTGAATTTAAATTGCATAGCCATCATGGTGACTTTAGATTTAATCACTAGAATAAGCTTTGGATTAGCAGTTCAGTAACATATGCATTATGCTGGTATGACCCCAATAACTGCTGAAAAGAAGAAATACAGACAGAGGAGTCAAGCAATCATGATTTCAGTTCATGACTGAAAAGTTCACGGACATAAAATTAAACCATCATGAGGCTCAGGTGCAATGGCTCTTCATCAAACAGCTGGCACTCCAACATCTGTCGATGGCGATTAAGAATAAGCACATAAGTGATGTACAAGAGCTCGAGTCTGAATCGAATCTTATGGAGAGAAGGGAGAGTTTCACCCTTCAGGGGTCTGAGAAACATCAAAAAAATTAGATCTTTTGCATAAAATCTGTCATGTTCGTAACAGAGAAGGTAGAACAAATGTGGATGAGGAGGGAGGGGGGGTGGTAGGGTCTAAATGGGGAGGGTGTTGAGAGAGTTGAGGACATATGAGGGACGGGTGGCAATGCATGTCTTAAGGAGAATGGGAGAAGGGGAGTGGGGAACTAGAGATCAAAAGCGGACGGACAAAAGGATGAGGGCTAGGCAAGGGAAGTGATAGAGGAAATGAGGTTATGAAGTGGAAAGTTTATGATCGAGGGGGAAAACGGTATGAGGGGTAAGTTGAGGAGAGAAAGGGAAAATGGGAGGATTGTGAAGGGGTAAAGGAAGAGAAAGAGTGAATGAGTTGGATGAAGAATACATTATCCCCGTGAATGCACAGATTTCCTCTGGGTGCTCTGGTTTCCTCCCATGTGCCAAAGATATCTGAGTTAGGGATTGGAAGTTTTGGGCATGCTATGTAGGCACCAGAAGTGTGGCGATACTTTTGGATTGCTTAGCACAATCCTGACATGACTGGCGATCAACTAGAGCTCAAGAAAACCAGCTACAATCTGCACAAGGCTGAGAAACAACAATAAAGGGAGAAGATCAAGATTCACAACGAATAGCACACATGACTTATGGCAAGGGCTGCATACCATTGCAGACTTCAAAGCCAAATGTTGTGGTGCCGCCAACATCGTGGCCTCTTTCCCAGATGAGCTCAATCGCTTTTACGCTAGGTTCAATGTCGCTAACTCTGAGCCTCCGAGGAAAGCCACCGCTACAACCAGCAACCTGGTCATCTCTGAGGCGGAGGTATGCAGATATTTCCGACGAGTGAACAGCCGCAAGGCTGTGGGACCGGACGGCACCCCAGGGCAAGTACTCAGGATGTGCACAGCACAACTGGCATGTGTGTTTACAGACATTTTTAATCTCTCCCAGTGTAGAGTGCCTTGTGCAGCTGGATCCTGGACTTCCTGTCAGATCGCTAGCAGGTTGCAAGAGTGGGCTCCCTCACCTCTAACCCCCTGACTCTCAATACAGGAGCCCCTTAGGGCTGCGTACTGTGTCCCCTCCTTTACTCCCTGTATACCCATGACTGTGTTGACACCCACAGCTCCAATCTGCTAATTAAATTTGCCGACGACACTACATTGATTGGCCTAATCTCAAACAATAACGAGGTGGCCTACAGGAAAGAAATCATCTCTCTGACACAATGTCGCAAAAACAAAGGAGTTGGTTATGAATTACAGGAGGAATGGAGATGGGCTAACCCCTATTGACATCAATAGACCTGGGGATGAGAGGGTAAATAGCTTCAGGTTCCTCTGCATCCACATCACCGAGGAACTCATGTGGTCTGTGCACACCAGCTGTGTGGTGATAAAGGCACAGCAGCGCCTCTTTCACCTCAGACAGTTGAGGAAGTTTGGTATGAGCCCCCAAATCCTAAGAACTTTCTGCATCACTGCCTGGTATGGGAACTGTACCTCTCTTAATAGCACGACTCTGCAGAGAGTGGTACAGACAGCCCAGCACATCTGTAGTTGTGAACTTCCCATGATTCAGGACACTTACAAGGACAGGTGTGTAAAAAGGGCCCGTGTAAAATGGGGATCCAAGCCATCCCAACCACAATCTATTCTAGCTGCTACCATCCGGGAAGTGGTACTGCAGCATAAAAGCCAGGACCAGCAGGCTCCAGGACAGCTTCTTCCACCAGGCTATCAGACTGATGAACTCACGCTGATTTGAGTGTATTTCTATGTTACATTTAGTGACCTATTTATTATAAATTACTATGATTGCACATTGCACATTTAGATGGAGACGTAACGTAAAGATTTTTACTCATGTATGTGAAGGATGTAAGAAATAAATTCAATTCAATTCAATTGCTGATTTGATTTGACGCAAACAGTTTGATGTATATTTGGCAAATCAAGCTGATCCCAAGGGAATCTAGAATTAGGAGTTCCTGATCGAAAACAAGCGGTCATCCATTTAAAGTTGAGGTGAGACAAACTTCTTCTCTCAAATAACACACATCAAAGTTGCTGGTGAACGCAGCAGGCCAGGCAGCATCTCTAGGAAGAGGTACAGTTGACGTTTCAGGCCGAGACCCTTCGTGACCCAAACTCACTTTGATGTGAGTTGCTTGAATTTCCAGCATCTGCAGAATTCCTGTTGTTTGCGTCTTCTCTCAAATAGTTGGAATTCTCTTCCTCATAGGAGGTGGAAGCAGTCTTCCAACATTATTGAAGCAAAAGTAGATGTATATATGATAGGCAAGGGGATGAAAGGTTGTCCTGGGTCGATGGGAATGAGTCATTGAGTTTACAGTCAGATCAGCAACAATCGTATTAAATGGTAACGCAGATATGAGGGGCCAAGGGGCTGATACTTACTCCTAATTCATATACAGGAGAAATTCTACAGATGCTGGAAATCCAAAGCCACGCTCACTCACTCACAATGCTGGAAGAACTCAGCAGGTCAGGCAGCATCCATGAAAATGAAAATGATGTTGTGGCCCAAGGCTCTTCTTCAGGACTGGAAAGGAAGGGGAAAGATGCCAGAATAAAAAGGTGAGAGGAGGGGAATGAGGATAGCTGGAAGGTGATAGGTGAAGCCAGGTGGGGAGGAAAGATAAAGGGCTGGAGAGGAAGGAATCTGATAGGAGAGGAGAGTGGACCACAGGAGAAAAGGAGGGGGGAAGGTCACTAGGGTAGGCGAGAAAAGGTAAGAGACTAGAGTGGTGAATAGAAGAGGGGAGGGGAATGGATTTTTTTTAATATAAATATACTGGAAGGAGAAATCAATATTCATGCCATCAGGTCAGAGACTCCCCAGATGGTACTGCTCATCCACCCTCAGGTTGGCCTCATTGTGGCACAACAGGAGAGCACAGACCAACATGTCAGAATGGGCATTAAAATGTTTGGCCACTGCAAAGTTCCACTTTTGGCGGATGCAATGGAGCTGCTTGATGAACCAGTCCCCCAGTTTACGATGGGCTCACCAATGGAGAGGAGGCCACATCAGGAGCACCGGGCACAATAGACAAACCCAGCAGATTCGCAGCTGAAGCATTGCCTCACCTGAAGGACTGTTTGGGGCCCTGAATGGAGGTGAAGGAGGAGGTGAGCTGATCCAAACAGATGCATTTAAAGGGAAGCTACATAAACTTGAGGGAGAAACGATTATAAGGTCATACTGAGAGCACTAAAGCTGGGTGGATTTCTTCTTGTTTATAATTTTGAAGATATAGATGTCTCTGGCAAGGTCAGCGTTCATTGTCTATCATTATCATCATCCTTGAGATGACACTGAGCCACACTGCTGAATCACTGCATCCTTCTGGTGAAGATAGTATTATCTGTTGTTAGGGAAGGACTTCCAGGACTAAGCTCCAGTGAGAATGAAGGAGCAGTAGGTCAGGTTGATGTGACTTTTGGGAGGGGAACATACAGGTGGTGGTATTCTTCTCGCGCTCTTGTCCTTGGCGTTAGAAATCACAGGTGTGAGTGGTGCCATCTGGATAGGCTGGAGCCTGGGTGATTAGTGCAATGTAATTCATTGATGTTACACAGTGCAGCCACTAAGTACTCGTGATGAAGTGAGCCAATATTTAGGGACGCTGATAGGTACCAAACAGGTTTGATTGTAGCTGAATTCCTTGAACTTGTTGGAAGTGCATTCACCCAAACAAGTGGAAACCATGAGTACCTTTGGATGGGTGAAAGGCTTCGAGTTTTCAGGAGGTGAATCCATTGCCAAAGACTCTGTCTCTGAGCAGACTATCTACGTGGGTAATCCTGTTGAATTTCTGGTAAGTAGTTTCCAGGAAAAGGAAGCACACGACAAGAACATTCTTTCAACTTAGATTTCAGTAACACTTAAAGGTAGCAAAACATTCTGGGGTGATCTTCAGCAGCACAACAGAACACAACTTGACCTCATGCTACAATGATGATATTAAGACAGATAACAAAACCAAGAGAATTCCAGATGTTTAGACCTAGACAGTTGAAATCATAGCAACTAATAGTCTATGAATGAACATTAGTAAAGTGCAAGCAGTTGGAACTGGAAGACTGAGACATCTGTATTGTAAAGTTAAAGGAGGCAAGATTTAACATTCCAGTTACATTTTCCATTTCAGAATTATTATTGATGAACTTTACCTCTTCTTTCACAATGACGGACTTCAGAACATTTTCCAGTCTTTGTTCATGGTTTTTCACACAAGGCTTCAAACTTTTCTTGTTTTCTGTTAGCTTACTGTTGACTTCTGCAGTTTCCTGACAACGGGAAAATCAAACAAAAACGCCTCAGGACCAAGTAACATTTTCAAAATCCAATCCCCACAAAGGCTTCCCCAGTTCATTTCATTTATGTAGCAATACAATGCAGGGTAGGCCATTCTGGCCCCTTGAGTCACACCGCCCCAGCAACCTACAACAAACCCATTAACTCTAACCTAATGACAGGACAATTTACAATTACCAATTAACCTACCCGCACATCTTTGGACTGGGGGTGGGGGTGAGAGAACCGGAGGATCTGGAGAAAATCCACGCATTCTACGGGGAGCATGAAGAGAGGCTGCTCACAGAACAGAGCCAGAATTGAACTCCAAACTCTGGAACACACCAAGCTGTAACAGCGTTGTGCTAACCACTACGCTACCATAGCCCCATTGTTCGAGAGTGATCAAAAACTAACAAGCCTGAGGAAAATGACGAATGGCAGTAGACACACCAATATGGTCGGAACTTAGGAAAAACTTGGCAGAGTTTGATAAAGCAACAAGAAAAGCTGGACACTGAACTGAAGGAGATAAGACTGGTAATCAAAGGCTCAGTGAAACCAAAAGATTGTATGTCTAGAGGGAACTGGAGAGCTTCAGGTAGAGGTTCCACCTAATATCTCAAGGTTTAAATAGCACTTGTAAATGGGCTGAATACAAAAGGAATAGCTGAACACTGCTTGACAGGGTTGGAAGAGGTTATTGAGATAGAAAGACAAGTCTTTCAAGAATGAAGATTTTAAATCTAAAGCAACTGACTATGGGCTAGTTTGGATAAACAGGAGTTTGAACAGAATAGAGGGAGGAAGGTTGTTGTAAAGCCTACCAAATTACTGATTCCAAAGGTGTAATGGAAAGGATGCTAGGTCAGAATTCAACAAGATGTCACACTGAACAGTCAGGCTTAACCCAAGACAACGAGAGAAGGGGAAGGAGTCAATGATGATGGAACAGAGTTTGTCATGGTAACGTGAATATTTAAAGTTCTGATCTTGTCAATATTTAGTTGAAATTACGTAAGCACTTGAATTAGCCCGAGATGTGTGTGCATACTTTATTCATGTTGCAACGATGGCTAATTAATGTGATTTGTTTTTCCTATGTCACACAAACACATATTCTGCAGGGAAATATTTCACTGTTGAGCACTAAATCCACACTTTGTGGCTTCAGGTACCATTCTCTAAAGGCCTCATTAATCTGGCATAGTGTATCTTGAGAGAAAACTGCATGAGAATTACGTGCTGAACGGAAGGTTGACCCTTCAGCTGCCAAGTTATTGAAAGCTCTATGGCATCAGCACAACAGATGAAAGCTTAAATTTAAATCTTTTCAATTGCTCTCGGCTGTATTCAGAGGTTTTCATCTGCTTCAAATGGATATTATTTATACCGGTGCCCAAGAAGATCAGGGTGCACGGCCTCAACAGTCATCACTTAGTAGCACTCAGGTCTACTGTGATGAGTGCTTTGAGAGATTGGTCATGGCTGAGCAAAGTCCTGGCCCTGCTGCAATTTGCCTACTGCCACAATAGTCCTACAGCGGATGCAGTTTCACTGGGTCTCTACTGGCCTTTGGACCACCAGAACAGCAATTCCTACCTCAGGCAGCTGTTTATTGATTACCGGTCAGCACTCAACACCACCATTCATTCAGTACTAATTCACAAGCTTCAAAACCTGGGCCTCTGCACCTCCCTCTGTAAATGGATCCTTGACTTCCTCACTGGGAAACCACATGGATTGGAAATAACATCACCTCCTCGCTGACAATCCACACAGGCTCACCTCAAGGATGTACGCTTAGCCTGCAGCTTCACTCTCCCTACACGCAGGGCTGTGTAGCTAGGCACAGCTCAAAAGGCATCTATAAATTCGCTGATGAAACAACTGTTATTGGCAGAATACAGATGATGTCAAGGCGGCAAACAGTGAGTGTATCAAGCATGTATTTGAAGATTTCAGCACTCCAGTTATCTCTGCCAGTGTTAGACAGATGGCTTTTAACTTGGTCCACTAGAGTAACTTTTGCAGTTAATGTCAAATCTTTTTGTGGCATCTTGGCACGGGTTTGAAAATTTTTAAAGCCAAAATAAATAAAATTTATCACGGCTTTTTGAATTGGCATCTGTTGGCCCAAACATATAACATGATAAAAGCACACACAACTGCTACTATTTAAAAGCTGTTCACTCTAAGCATGGTGTAGTGTCTAACGGCGACACAAGTACATGCAACTGACACTAGTTAGAAACCGTTTGCCAACAGTCTCCTGTCCCAAATAAACGAAGGGAATCCTGGCTATTTTCTTGGTTAGCTTTTGTTCTTTAAGAGTTGTCCCAAATAAGTGTCTGTCCCAATTAATCGCAATTTACAGTAATTTATGGTCATTTTTATGTATTGCACTGTTCTGCTGCCACTGAACAATTTAATGACATATGTCAGTGATAGTAAACCTGATTTTGATTAATTGCACTGGTTAAAAAAAAAGTCAAGTTTAGGTAAGAACCTTGAACTCCAGGCCGGGTCTTTATGTGCTGCTATTGTGACTCCCGTCTCCCCTTCCCCCACCACCACTCTGCAACCCCGTCTCCCTCAGATCCCACCGTCGGCTCCTGGGCCCTCAGAGGCTCCATCTTCCTCTCACCCCAACCCTCCCCTCTCCACTGACACCCCCAGCCTACCCCCTCTCCCCCCTGATCCCAGCTCTCATCCGTGCCGGGTCTTTACCATCCCCTCCGACCTTCAACTGTCTGAGGCAGAACGCTCTGTTCTCAGTAAGGGCCTCACGTTTGTCCCCCTTCGCCCACACCTCAGCGAGTTCCGCGTTCGCCATGACGCTGAACGCTTCTTCTGCTGTCTCCATCTCCGAGCCTACTTCTTCGGCAAGGACTCTTCTACCCCCACCAATGATCCCTTCTCCCATCTTCAACCCTCGTCTTCTTCATGGACACCCCGCTCTGGTCTTCTGCCTGCTCTGGATCTCTTTATTGCCAACTGCCGACGGGACATCAACCGTCTCGACTTCACCGCACATTGTTCCCATCCCAAACTTACTCCTTCCGAACACTCTGCTCTCCACTCCCTCCGCACTAATTCTAACCTTATTATTAAACCCGCCGATAAGGGGGGTGCTGTTGTAGTCTGGCGCACTGACCTCTACCTTACCGAGGCACAGCGACAACTCGCGGATACCTCCTCTTATTTACCCCTCGATTGTGACCCCACTAAGGAGCACCAGGCCATTGTCTCCCACACCATCACCGACTTTATCCGCTCAGGGGATCTCCCATCCACTGCTACCAACCTTATAGTTCCCATACCTCGCATTTCCTGTTTCTACCTCCTACCCAAGATCCACAAACCTGCCTGTCCTGGCAGACCTATTGTCTCAGCTTGCTCCTGCCCCACCGAACTAGTTTCTGCATACCTTGACATGGTTTTATCCCTCCTTGTTCAATCCCTTCCTACCTATATTCGTGACACTTCTCACACTCTGAAACTTTTCGATGATTTTAAGTTCCCTGGCCCCCACCACTTTATTTTCACCATGGATGTCCAGTCCCTATATACTTTCATCCCCCATCAGGAAGGTCTCAAAGCTCTCCGCTTCTTTTTGGATTCCAGACCTAATCAGTTCCCCTCTACCACCACTCTGCTCCGTCTAGTGGAATTAGTCCTTACTTAATAATTTCTCCTTTGGCTCCTCCCACTTCCTCCAAACTAAAGGAGTGGCTAAGGGCACCCGCATGGGTCCCAGCTATGCCTGCCTTTTTGTTGGCTTTGTGGAACACCTATTCTGGTATCTGTCCCCCACTTTTCCTTCGCTACATCGACGACCGCATTGGCGCTGCTCCCTGCACGCATGCTGAGCTCGTTGACTTTATTAACTTTGCCTCCAACTTTCACCCTGCTCTCAAGTTTACCTGGTCCATTTCCAACACCTCCCTCCCCTTTCTAGTTCTTTCTGTCTCTATCTCTGGAGACAGATTATCTACTGATGTCTACTATAAGCCTACTGACTCTCACAGCTATCCGGACTATTCCTCTTCTCACTCTGTCTCTTGCAAAAATGCCGTCGCCTTCTCACAACTCCTCTGTCTCCGCCGCATCTGCTCTCAGGATGAGGCTTTTCATTCCAGGACGAGGGAGATGTCCTCCTTTTTTTAAAGAAAGGGGCTTCCCTTCCTCCACCATCAACTCTGCTCTCAAACACATCTCCCTCATTTCACGCACATCTGCTCTCACTCCATCCTCCTGCCACCCGACTAGGAATAGGGTTCCCCTGGTCCTCACCTACCACCCTACCAGCCTCCAGGTCCAACATATTATTCTCCGTAACTTCCGCCACCTCCAACGGGATCCCACCACTAAGCACATCTTTCCCTCCCCCTCTCTCTCTGCTTTCCGCAAGGATCGCTCCCTACGCGACTCCTTTGTCCATTCATCCCCCCCATCCCTCCCCACTGATCTCCCTCCTGGCACATATCCTTGTACCCTTACACTTCCTCCCTTACCACCATTCAGGGTCACAGACAGTCCTTCCAGGTGAGGCGACACTTCACCTGTGAGTCGGCTGGGGTGATATACTGCGTCCAGTGCTCCCGACGTGGCCTTCTATATATTGGCGAGACCCGACACAGACTGGGAGACCGTTTTTCCTGAACACCTATGCTCTGTCCACCAGAGAAAGCAGGATCTCCCAGTGGCCACACATTTTAATTCCAAATCCCATTTCCATTCTGACATGTCTATCCACAGCCTCCTCTACTGTAAAGATGAAGCCACACTCAGGTTGGAGGAACAACACCTTATATTCCGTCTGGGTAGCCTCCAACCTGATGGCATGAACATTGACTTCTCTAACTTCTGCTAATGCCCCACCTCCCCCTTGTACCCCATCCGTTATTTATATACACACACTCTTTCTCTCATTCTCCTTTTTCTCCCTCTGTCCCTCTGACTATACCCCTTGCCCATCCTCTGGGTTTTCCCCCCTCCCCCTTTTCCTTCTCCCCAGACCTCCTGTCCCATGATCCTCTCATACCCCCTTTGCCAATCACCTGTCCAGCTCTTGGCTCCATCCCTCCCCCTCCTGTCTTCTCCTATCATTTTAGATCTCCCCCTCCCCCTCCCACTTTCAAATCTCTTACTCGCTCTTCTTTCAGTTAGTCCTGACGAAGGGTCTCGGCCCGAAACGTTGACTGTACCTCTTCCTAGAGATGCTTCCTGGCCTGCTGCATTCACCAGCAACTTTGATGTGCGTTGCTAATACAAACTACAAGTTTCTTTTCACATTAAATAAATTTTCTTTCTGTTGCTGAACCGAACCTTCACCTAATTCCTGGTTTATCTCCTTTTTGTTCTGATTCTCTTAAAATCTTAACACCCACATTATTTCATCCATCAGTTAGGCAGAACAATGAAGGTCACAAAATCTTCCACAGCTGTTTCTCATCCACCTACATAACTCTACAGAATGCTCTTTGGGAAAAGGTGATGTGGTATCAGTAGACTATGATGCTAAAAATAAATGAAAATAGCTAGCATTTTCTTTTTTGGACCTACTTGGGGTATCATTAGAAGTTCAGTTCAATAAGCTGTCAGTTCAGTCCCTTTAACACATCTATCAACACAGAATGCCTCAGCAGTTGGCCCTCTTCAAGCTGGGCTGGCATTTCAGTTCACTTTTGGTATCAACTGGTTGGTTTGCCATTCCTCAAGTTTACAAACAAAGTTGCATGGCAGTTATAACATTAAGATGAAACTGAAGACATTTGGATCACCAATTTAGCCAATTTAGCCAACTTACTGTAGCCATGCAACAAACTGGAGGATCAGTGAGTGAGTCACTTGTGCACTTGTGGAGGGAAATGGAAAAAAACAACATATTGGGGTTGAGCTCCTTCATCTGGACCAAAAGATGGAGGGGAGAATATCCATATGAAAAGGTGAGGGGGTGGAGCAAAAGCCAGCAAGCAATTGGTTAGTCCTGACGAAGGATCTCGGCCTGAAACGTCGACTGCACCTCTTCCTACAGATGCTGCTTGGCCTGCTGCGTTCACCAGCAACTTTGACGTGTGTTGCTTGAATTTCCAGCATCTGCAGAATTCCTGTTGTTTGCGAAGCAATTGTAGAATCCAGGATGAGGAGGGGAGAGTGGGAAATGCAGCAGACGCTGGGAAGTGGTAGGTGGAGGGGTTGAAGGTCTGATGACAACAAAGTCTGATAGGAGAGGAATGGAATCAAGGCAGGGAGGTAGGAGGACTTATGGGAACAGTAGGGGAGAGGAACCACTGATAGAAGTGTGAGGGTGATGGGCAGATGGAGTGATTGTACTGATTACTGTATTGTCCCTCAGAGTATACGATTTCTCCACGAGCATTTAATGCTCCATTCTGTGAGAAAGCTAAACTTGAAATGTCAAATTGTGAATAGGTCATTCATCTCAGGAAAAAATGGAAGGAAGCAAAGTCAAACAGCCACTCAGGAGATGACACAATTCTCCTTGTTGCACCAAAGCAATACTGATCCTTTACCCTAGGCGAGTGGTAACTTTGTGGATTCTAGCAGTGGGTGGAGGTGAGTGACATTTGAGCAGGATCACTGCATGTGTAGCAAAATCACTGCATGAGCAACAAACCTTATGCTAGAGAAACTCAGCAGGTCAGGCAGCATCTATGGAGGGAAATGGACAATTAACATTTTGGATGGAAATCCTTTATCTGGATTGTGAAAAATATGTGGGTGCAAATGCATTCTCCCCCCTCCCTCCCAAATTAATGAATTGTTTGTGGGAACTATCAGAATCCACACTCCAGCAGAGGCATACAGGGAAAGAAAGACAACTTATCTGCTTGAGGAAAACAGCCAGCTTGTGCCATTGCACAGTTCTCATCAAAAGGGACAGCGCAGAAACAGGTCCTGCTAACTGCGACGCTCATATGTACCCCTCTACACTATTCCTGTCTAAACAACTGTCCAGATGCCTTTCAAACTTTGTAATCGTTGCTGCCTCCTCTACCGGCTTGTTCCTGTCACCACCCTCAGTCTGAAAGACTTAACTCTTCAGATTTCCCTCCTCACCTTAAATGTGCCCTCTAGTTCTGGACTGCTCTGCCATGGGAAAAGGATCCTGACTACCTAGCCTATCTATACCCCTCATAATGCTATAAACCTGCATAAGGCCAGCCCTTAGCCTCCACCAGTACAGAAAGAATAAACCCTACCCATCCATTTTCTCCTTATAAACACATACAGGCCTCCATCCCAGGCAACATCCTGGTATATCTCTGAGGACAATCAGACTGGATTCCCACCTGTACAGCTATCGTGAAGCATTTAATTTAATCAAAACTTCACTCAACAGATTCCTCTCAAAGAGTTGGTGGATGGCAGGTCAACCAGCCAGTATCTGGTGACATCAATTAGCCAGGATAAAACCATATCTTCTCTTGACCTTCTCTATCAAATCACTTCATAATTTTAGATCAAAGTATTTCAACTATTACACTAGACTGTAAAAATAGGGTCTGTGAGGATCAGATAATGGCTAATAGATCTAGGAGAAACTTCTTTTATTCAAATAGTGTGAAGATTTTGGAGCTCACCACCTCAGAGTGATTTAGTTGAATATAGAGACACATTTATAAAGAACCACATGGGGAAGGAGAAGAAAGATGAAGGGCTTGAAGGGTGGTGATTAAACAGGCTGGGAGGTGATTTGCCAGGATCAAACCATCAATATAGTGCAGCTGACAGAATGGACTGGTGCTCCATTGTAAATTTTGCATACTGTGATAAGGAGTACCTGCATTATGGGATGTCCTCCCTCATTCCCAGAATTCATAAAATTTGTACTCCTTGGGCAAGCTTTCAGTGCTCACTATTGGCTGTTACAAAAAAAGGTCACACTTGCATTATGTAGGTCTCTCAAAGCTGTGTTCAAGCTCAGTGACATTATCCCATTCTTCCATACACAGATCTCAGCACAGTGAGAGTGAAGGGAGAGGAGATGTGAAGGCTGGATGAGAACAAGTAGTGGAAAAAGAATTAGTAGGCTACACAGACTGTGTCACCTGCCTTAGGCAGCTGTTACTTCACAGAGTGGTTCCAACATACAAAAAGATTTAACTATTAAAAAATTGAAACTTATTGATGCCAGTAGGATCCATTTGGGGAGTGTTTACCTTTCTGTCCATGTTTCGTGTATTTAGCAAAGCTTCTACACGCCTCATCTTTTCCAGCTCAATCTCCCGAGCAATCAGCTGTTTAGCCTGGTAGGTCATTGGTCTCCGGGCAGGAAGATCAGGAAATCGGCACACATCTTCTACATTACTGTGAAACAAGGTTAGATAAGGTTGACAGCACAACCAACAAAAAGCAGTATACTGTGATTGCTAGTTAGAAAATGTACAATTTTATTGAGGCACAAATGTTTTCTCTATCATTGCTTAACTTGCACAACCCAGGTTTTAATTCACGACCATTTACAGCTATTCCGTCAGCTACCCCAGCCTGGATCACTGGAGTTCTTAATCTCAGTCTATGCTGCTGCCAAAAAGTTGTAATAAACTTTTTCCACTATCTGTGCTAATTTATATCACGGTTTTTGAATTTATGCCTGATAGTGCCTTGTTCTAGTTGATGGGCAGTGGGACATTATACAATATGAAACCATGAGAATAGATTCAGTACTTTTTAAAGTTTATTTTCAGGAACTGGAGGTTGTGGTAAGGTTGACATTTCTTGCCTGTCACTGCCTGTGACCTGCCGACTTAAATGGTTGCACAGTGCTTCTGAAGGCACTCCCACCATACTGCAGGGAAGGCTGCTCCAGGATTCAGACCTAGATTTGCAGGATTGGTAATATATTTCCAAGTCAGAATGGCATGCATTTGGGAGGGGAACTTGCAGATGCTAGTGTTCCTATGCACTTGCTGCCATTGGCCTTTCTGGATGTAGACTGCATGGTTTGGGGGGTGCGGTTAGATTAGACTGGAGAGAAATTCCAGTATTTGTAGATGGTACATACAGCAGTCACGGTGCATGCACCACTGGCGGAGGTAAGACAGAGGAGAATTAGGCCATTTGGCCCATCGACTCTCTCTGTACCTCTTCATGCCCAGACCAATCAAGAATCTAACAATCTCTGCCTGAAATATACATAAATACTTGCCCTCCACAGCTGCCTGTGGCAATGAATTCCATAGATTCACCAGTCTCTGGCTAAAGAATTCTTCATCCTCTCCGTTCTAAAAAGACGCACTTCTATTCTGAGGCTGTGTCTTCTGGTCTTTGACTCTCCCACCATTTGAAACATTCTCTCAACATCCACTTTATCAAGGCCTTTCACCACCCTTCATTCTTCTCAGTTCTAGTGAATACAGGACCAGAGCCATCTAACGTTCTTCATGTGACAAGCCATTAAATCCTGGAATCATTTTTGTGAACCTCCTTTGAACCCTCTCCAGTATCAGCACGTCCTTTCTAAGATAAGGGGCTCAAAACCTCACAATACTTCAAGTGAGGCCTCACAAGTGCTTTAAAAAGCCTCAACATTACACCCTTGCTTTTATATTCTACTCCTCTTGAAATGAATGCTAACATTGCATTTGCCTTCCTCACCACAGACTCAACTTGCAAATTAACCTTTAGGGATTCCTGCACAAGGACTCCCAAGTCACTTTGCACCTCAGATTTTTGTATTTTCTCTCCACTTAGAAAATAGTCAGCCCTTTTATTTCTTCTACGAAAGTGCATGACCATACACTTTCTGACACTGTATTCCCTCTACCATTTCTTTGCCCATTCTCCTAATGTCTCTAAGTCCTTCTGTCACTTCTCTATTTTCTCAAATCTACCTGCACCTCCACCTATCTTCATATTGTCTGCATACTTTGTAACAAAGCCATCAATTCCGTTATCCTAATCATGGACATATAACGTTAAAAAAAAATTGGCCTCAATAGACCCTGTAGAACACCATTAGTCATTGGCAGCCAACCAGAAAAGGCTCAATTTATTCCCACTTCTTGCTTCCTGCCAATCAGCTACTGTTTTATCCATTGCTAGAATCTTTCCTGTAATACCATAGGCTCGTGATCAGAATGCAATCCAAACAGGGTGATTAGATTATCATGAGTTAGTACCACTCGAGAGCACCATGAATGAAAGCTGCTATCACAGTGCTGATGACCGAGTATAGATTGACTGGGGTGTAATTAGTGGAATTGGATTTGTCTGCTTTTTGTGAACAGGACACGGTGGGGAAATTTTCTACATTGTCATATTGATGGCTGTGTTTTCATTTACTGGAACAACTTGGAAAGAAGAACAGTTAGTTCCGGAGTACAGGGAGTTAGGAGTACAGCTGGGATGCCATCTGATCTAGCAGCCTTTGCTGTATCTATTGTGTAAAGAACAAATTGGAAAACAAGTTTTTAATGACACTTGCAAGCTGTTTGCATGATCCTGGAAGTGAATTTGTGGGGCTGCCTAGGGATGTTTCAGACAATTTTTAAAGGCAGTTTTGCATGAATAGCCATAAATATCTTTCAATTTGTGCTTCTACACCACAGTACTATATTGAAAATGCTACTCATTTAAACCATCCATAATTAAACATCTCCATAGCATACATGGGTCCCTGCTACTTCTAACATATATCCAGATTGCTCAGACATGCATTAGTTCTTAGTGGTCCTTTTAAATCCTTTTCATAACTTTCCTACCAATCTTTGAGTCAAATTCTCGACATAACTCGGTTCCTCAAGTCCCAGGAACATCCACGAAAATCTCCTCTGCTCTCTTTCCACCTTAAATGTCATGTTGAAGTTGTATAAAATATTAGTTAGGCTGCACTTAAGAATTTTGTATGCCGTTCACTCTCCACACGACGGGAAGGATATGGCAGCCCTAGAGAGAGGACAGAAAAAATTCACCAGGAGAGTTGTAGATAAAAGGAGAGATTGCACAGGCTGGATTCCTTCTCACTGGCATGTGGGCGGCTGAAGGGTGACTTTACAGAGGCTTGTAAAATTATGAGAGGCAAAGAGAAGATAGATAGAATATTTTTTCTCAGGGCAGGGCAGTCTAGAATGAAATAGCACAGGTTTAAAGGTGAGAGAAATAAACTCTTAAAGGAGATTTGAGGGGGAAGTTATTCCACACAGAATGGTGATTATCTGGAATGAGGTACCAGAAGGGATAGTAGAGGCAGCTACAATTACAACAGTTAACGTGGTAGTGCAGCAGCTAGTGCAGTGCTTTATAACACCAGCTATCACTAATTGGGGTTCAATTCCCAGTGCCGCCTATAGGGAGTTTGTATGTTCTCCCTGTGACCGTGCGTGTTCTCTCCAGGTGCTCTGGTTTTCTCTCAAATCCAAAGATGTAGTTAGAGTTAGGACTAGGGTCAACAAATTGTGGGTATGCTATGTTGGAGGGGTACTCGTTATGGTCTTAATGCAGGCAAATGGGACTAGGAAAGGAAGATCTCATGGTTGGCT
The DNA here is from genome assembly GCF_963921235.1 of Mobula hypostoma. Taxonomy (NCBI): domain Eukaryota; kingdom Metazoa; phylum Chordata; class Chondrichthyes; order Myliobatiformes; family Myliobatidae; genus Mobula; species Mobula hypostoma. Next base: position 110,725,325 of record NC_086105.1, on the reverse strand, counting down.
AAAAGGACCTGCCTCTGTGCTGTACAATTCTGGAATTCAAACCCAAGTACAAGCTCCTCTCCTGTAATTCCCACTTCGGGGTATTTCTTGTTGAATCTGATTCTTTCAATCATCATTCTCTCAACTTTAGCAGCAATGCCTCTCCAAACAAGAGTTTGATCAGTATTCCTAATTGTTCACTCAATATTCAGTCTATTCTCTGAAGTTCCAAACTAGAGTTTATGACATTGAAACTATAATGCAAAAAAAGGTCCTTACTACTAATGCAAGGTTTTCTTCAGAAAACAGGGTTTGCTGTTAAAGTTAATTGGGGAACTAGAGTGATGTCAGTTCATGTGCGCACAAGAGCCACTGGAAAATAAGACTGAGAACCCATAATGTACATTCATAATGAAGTTAATGTTCTAAAGGTGTCATCTTTACAAAACACTTGAAAATAAATGATAAACACCATTGTCTCAGATGAAATAAAAAAAATATTATGAGCAAGTAACAAATGCCAGACCCAAAGCTCAAAGGACTTCTCCTTTCTCACTAATGTTACCTTCTGTTTCCAAGTTGGAAGTGGATCCCTAACTCTTTCCATGTACCAGAAATTGTTTTCAGCTATCCAGATATTTACTCAAGTTTACAGAGCACTAGCGATTAAATAAGTGACTTTATTTAAACCATTTCAGCTGATCGTTTGAAAATGCTTTCTTTTATTATCCATATTCCCATCAGAATTTGAAAATGACGATCCCTGATTCATGTGACCAGCTACCTCAGAAGTGGTCCCACATACTCACAGCATTGCTGCTGGCCTGGTCTGAAATATGTAGATGCATTGAGTTAACCAAGTGTAGCAAATGTAACTTCATCTTGCACACTTTTCTTCAGGTCTACACCCAAGGAATGTACTGCACAACCTGTGCAGCCCACAATCAAAACTGCAGCTCTATATGTACTAATGAATAGGCAGATAGCCACATCCATACTTCTGCCATTGCTGTCTGTCCACTAGAGACGGTATTACAAATTTGATGTAGGTTTGGTTTTTGTTTGATAATACATGCTATTTTGAGGTCACAAACAAATCTATTCCATCTTTCAAACACAGCAAATCTCTAAAGAGAAAAAAAAAAGAACAGGATTGACGGTTTTAGGCAGATTATAAAATGCCAATCAGAAATATGCGGATCAGTTTAATGCTTTGTACAGGATGACTAGAGAATACATTATATATCCACAAAGATCAGTGCTCAGAGTTCATATTTGCTGGATCAGAAAGTAGTTCAAGGAGTAAAATCCATTTTGGGTTGATATGAAGGGCTCACTGGTGTTTTCCGGAGTGGGGAAGGATATTTTCAAAGAAAACCTACTCTTTTCTAGATTTTTGTGCACCATAGAGAAAAAAAGAGCAAGATTGAACCTGTAAATCACTACTCCCATTTATTTTGCAGCAGGCCACCAACAGAGGGAGTTAATTGGACTAGAGAAATTTAATTAGGACAGAAACAGAGAAGCTTGAGTGCATTATAACTCATAAGCCTGTAAGACATAGAAGCAGAATTAGGCCATTTGGCCCATTAAACCTAGTCCACCCATCATGGCTGATTTACTATCCATCTCAATCCTATCCTGCTGCCTTCTTCCCACAATCTTTGATACCGTTACTAATCACGAACCTATCAATCTCTGCTTTAAATATACCCAGTGACTTGGAATCCACAATCATCTGTTTCAATGAACCCCACAGATTCATCACCCACTGACTAAAGAAATTCCTCATCTCTTTTCCACAGGGCTGTCCTTCTATTCTGAGGCTCTGCCCACTGGTCCTAGACTTCCCCAGTCTAGGAAGCATCCTCTCCACATCCACTCTGTGTAGGCCTTTCAATATTCAATAGGTTTCAATGAGACTCCACACCCCTTATTATTCTAAACTCCAGCAAGTACAGGCCAAGAGCCATCAAATGCTCCTCAAATGTTAACCCTCAGGATCATTCTCGCGAACCTCCTCTGCACTATCTCCAATGCCAGCACATTCTTTCTTTGATAAAGGGCCTAAAACTGCACACAATACCCCAAGTGCATTCTGACTCACAAAGACTCGCATTACATTCTCACTTTTATTTTCTAATCCTCTTGAAATGATTGCTAACATTCACCAACTCAGCCTGCAAGTTAACCTTTAGGGAGTACTGCACGAGTACTCCTAAAAAGTGCCTTTACACCTTGCATTTCGGAATTTGCTTCCCCTTTAGAAAACAGTACTAAAGGTCTAGACTTCTACCATAGTGCACGACCGTACACTCCCCTGCATTGCATTCCTTCTGCCACTTCTTTGCCCATACTCCTAATCTGTCCAAGATCTTCTGCAGACTTCCTCCTTCCTCAGCACTACTCGCACTCCATCTATCTTGCATCGTCCATAATCTTGGCTACAAAACCATCAATTCCATCAACTAGATCATTGACATATAACATGAAAGGACACGATCCCAACACCAACACCTGCAGAACACCACTAGTTGATGGCAGCCAACCAGAAAAGTCCCCCTTTACTCCCATGCTTTGTCACCTGCCAGTCAGCCAATCTTCTATCAACATGAGTATCTTTTCTGTAATAGCATGTGCTCGTGTTTAGCAGTCTCGAGTGTGGCACCTTGGCAATGGCCTTCTGAAGATCCGAGTAAGCAACATCTACTGACATTCCCTTGATTATCCTGCCTGTTATTTCCTCAAAGAATTCTAACAGATTTGTCAGGCAAGACTTCCCTTTAAAGAAACTATGCTGACTTTGGCCTTTTTTATCATGTGCCTCCAAGTACCCTGAAACCTCATCCTTAGTAATGGACTCCCAACATCTTACCAATCACTGAAGTCAGGCTGTATTAGTTCATTTATTTAAGAAGTAAGGGAAACAAAAGAGTGGAATAACATTTGCAATATTCCAGTCCTCCAGAACCATTCCACAATCTAGTGATTTTTAAAAGATCACTAATAATGCCTCCACAATCTCTTCAACTATGTCTTTCAGAACCCTGGGATGTAGTCCATCTGGTTTCAGCTTCCCAAGTACATTTTCCTTAGTAATAGCAACTACACTCACTTCTGTCCCCTGACACTCTCGATTTCTGGCAGGCTGCTGTTGTTTTCAACAGTGAAGACTGATGCAAAATACTTAAAAGTTTGACTATCATTTCTTTATCCCCTTTATTATCTCTCCAGTGGTCTGATATCCATTATTGGCTTGCTTACCTTTACATTTAATCTTTTCTCTCTTTATTGTTTTTTTAGTTGCTTTCTATTGGTTTTTAGAAGCTTCCCAATCCTCTAGCTTCACATTCATTTTCCATCTCATGTCTTCAAAACAGATACCGTATGTGGAACTTGAGAAGAGGAAATGCAATATGCCTATATTCACATGAATGCCATGGCATTATAAATTTATAAATTATCTGCAATCTATGCTGTGTTGCAATGCGAAGGGCATCTTCACACCAAAATGCTGGAGGATTACACATTAGTTACTGCAAGCTCAATTAAAATCACCACCTTCCTAATAAATTTTAGTCCAATTTTTTTTTTTGTTTAATTTCTTCCATTTACTTGCCAAATGGGTTTGTGAAGATAGCTGATGCTGAAGGGTTATTGAGTAAAGAAGCTCTAAGATTGCTGATAGGCAATAGATTCTGAAATACTGGCTACATTCATAGACATAGAACAGCACCAACATAGCCCAAAATGTACTAACAGCTACAGTACATAGCTCCACTTGTTCCCCTAGTATACACACTTTACATTCAACACTTGCAATTTTCAAGCCCTTAAAACATACAGGCTTTGAAAAACCTAGCATTTAAAAGCATGATATTATTGGGTGGGAAGAAAATCTGACAGTAATAGTAATGGGCTCCTCGCTATAAATAGGAATATTGAGCACCCCCCCCCGCCCCCGAGTCGCAGGGTAGCGTAGTGGTTAGTGTAAATGATATTACAGTGCCAGCGACCCAGGTTCAATTCCCTCTGCCATCAGTAAACCCAGGTTCAGTTCCCTCTGCCGTCAGTAAACCTAGGCTCAGTTCCCTCTGCCATCAGTAAACCCAGGCTCAGTTCCCTCTGCCATCAGTAAACCCAGGCTCAGTTCCCTTTGCCCTCTGTAAATCCAGGTTCCATTCCCTCTGCCATCAGTAAACCCAGGTTCAGTTCCCTCTGCCATCAGTAAACCCAGGTTCCGTTCCCTCTGCCATCAGTAAACTCAGGTTCAGTTCCCTCTGCCGTCAGTAAACCCAGGTTCAGTTCCCTCTGCCCTCTGTAAACCCAGGTTCCGTTCCCTCTGCCATCAGTAAACCCAGGTTCAGTTCCCTCTGCCATCAGTAAACCCAGGTTCAGTTCCCTCTGCCATCAGTAAACCCAGGTTCCGTTCCCTCTGCCATCAGTAAACCCAGGTTCCGTTCCCTCTGCCATCAGTAAACCCAGGTTCCGTTCCCTCTGCCCTCTGTAAACCCAGGTTCCGTTCCCTCTGCCATCAGCAAAGAGTTTGTTTATCCTCCCTGTGACCGTGTGGGTTTCCTCTGGGTGCTCCGGTTTCCTCCCACATCCCAAAGACGTACGGGTTAGTAGGTTATTATGTCACATAAGTGTAATCAGGCAGCACAGGATCGCTGTACTAGACAGGCCTGTACTGAGCTGTATCTCTAAGCAAAATAAAACTCAAAACACTATAATACTCAGAAATCTACATCTAAAAGAGCATTTTAAACCACTATTTGGTTAAGTGAAAATTCCAGTAAGTTATTTTGAACACTTAAGAGAATCTCTAAAGTTGTTGTATTTTGAAAACATTAGCTTGAATGCCTGGATACATGACCGTATTCCTACATAGGTAAAATGTAGGAACTTTTATTCCAAAATCAACAAATTAGCAAACAAGACTCAATGCAGCTTTGCTAAACACCCAGTCCTGGGGCTTTGTGTACATTAGAAAGCACAATCATTATTAGTTATTCAGCATCCTACCAAATTTCCTCCCTACAGACTAGAAATGATGAGCATTTTTACAGAAGTCCATATAACGGTCGAGGAAATTCTGCTTACACGCAAGATATTTTTTGGTGAATGTCACCTTGCAATCAGTGAAGCATGGGTGATTCCACAGTGATTCAAAGCAGCCATCAAGAACGTTTGCTTTAGCCATAGTATCCAACACCAAAGGCAAAACTATTCTTGCCCTCTACTATGTCAGAAAATAATGAACTCGCCTTTTGTATGGCAACAAATTGCCTGCAGAACTTTCCAAACTAAGAGCCCTTTAAGAGCTTTCATTTAACAACCAATTACTAGAGGAAACAAAAGCTGAATAAAACTATCAGTATAGCTTCCTCTTCCCCTTTTACTGGGGTCTTCAACAACTTCAATAGGCAGAAGCTTCACCTGAAAGCAAGAACACTGAAGTGCAATAGTCCCGTCAATACTGCATGGAGTATCATGTAACATTCTAGCTGAAATCCAAGGTGTTTTGATAAAAAGGAGGATTAAGTCAAGGAGATACTCATACTAACTCCGTGATTAACACATCTACAGAATGGCAACAGAATAAATTGCGGGATCACCTAATAAAACAATAGCTCTCATTTTAAGTTTAAATTGTTACAAATCATTCCACAACAGTCTTTGTACTTGAGCCAACTTATAGAATGGCAGCTGCACCCCACGTGGCAAGAAGTCAGTAGGTTTTCTGAGAATCAGGTTTTGATTCCCTGGTGGTGTACACAGCATATCAAATTCAGTCTGTTCATTTTATTCCCTCTGTCCTTCCTGCTTGGTCCAGTTCGAGAATGCTCTGTGGGGCAATGTCAGGAAAACTTCCAAAAAGGAAATGACATTACTAAAGAAAATGGATAACTGTTACTATATTACAAGGTAGTTCCAGTTCATGCAGAATTAAAGTGAAAACTCTTGAGAATTCCATTAGCTTTTAAAAACATAATCCACTCAGTACATGCTTCTTGTTCCTTCTCTCGGCTGTGGCACAGGGGTCAGCCTTCAATTCCATCTTCTGTTGAAATCAAACCTACAGATTAGTAATCTAGAAGGCTGGGCCAAGTTCATAATTTCCAAACACTGTTTTTACCTTGAGAAGTTTGCCACTCTCATCTCTCCTTCCCCAAAAGGCAGTAATAAATCTGTAGTAAATTAATGAGCATCCAAGTAAAAGCGTCTTTGCATGACTGAACTGGTCAGCGTGATTCCCAAACATCCCTCCCACCCACCTCTCCCTTGCTTCTGTCAGAATTTAAGCTTCTAATTTGAGTTGAGGCGACCAGCGTGTTTGTACTCAAAATCTTGTGAGAGGTTTCTCATTGCGTTCTCCACCATTGACCGATGCATTATAGCTGGCAGGTAGATGAATGCGTAGATGAGCCAAAGCAGGAAGAGAGCCACAGCCAGGGGCAACACCCAGTTAGTTATCAGGATTGTCTCATCGCACCGCGCTTGAATTGTAAGGTGGTGGATCGGAACCGATGGCTGGTTAGTCTCAGATTGTGCTGTAGAAGAACACATCCTCTCTCACACCGACTGCTTCCTCTGTGTAAACTGCAGTGAACTGTGCCCCAAGACAGAATCAAGGAGAGTTGATGGTGATCCGTCTGTGGAACTGATTAAATGAGTGTTTATTTCTGTCTTCCAGATGCCAGCATATCATCATCATTTAGCTGTGTGTTGATCACGAGTAGCTCCCCCTGTGTTGGTTTTAGACTCTTGTCAGGGGATTTTCTCTTCAGTTCTTGGAGAATTGGAGATTTGTGAATGTAAAGGAAACGAGACAGAAATGCAACATTCACTAAGCCATGAGCTGAAGAGAGGGATTTTCAGATATAAGCAGATGAATTTGACCTTTGAAGTAACTGATCGCCAGATTGTATGTATTGAAATCACATGAATGTTACTATAAAAACCTACACCACAGAAATTGCAAAATTAAAATTAAGGCAGACTGTTGTCGATTTTACTGTGTTATAATATTCACTGGGTTGAATAGCTCAAGGCCTTAATGTCAGACAGTGAGTTAGTTTAGTCCATTCCTCTGTTGGTAGAACTGCACCTCTGATTTACAGGCTTGTAGATCTAATCCACTATAGAGATCGCTCATGGGCACTTAGATTCCAAGAGTAATAAAGCATGGTAACAGGCCCTTCAGCCCAACTTGTCCATGCTGACCAAGATGCCTAAATAAGCTAGTCCCATTTGACTTCTAAACTGAGATTTTTTTTAATGACCAATTAAGGGACTACAGATACAAGATAGAAAATGGTGCTGAAAATAGAAGATCGGCCATTATCTTGTGCAATGGCAGTGCATATTCAAGGAACAGAAGAAGCCATTCCCCAATTTATTTCTTATTTTCTATGCTCTTAAAACATGGACCTCAACAACAAAAAAAAATCAGTAATTAATTCTTCAAAGCTTAAGGGGGAGCTTTGTCTCAGCAGGTTAAGTTTCAACTGTGCTTAGCTGATAGCACTCATCTCAGAGAGTATGTTGTGGATTCAAATGCCATTCTATAGATTAGAGCACAGAATGCAAGCTCAGTCTCTCATGCAATGCAAGTCGATATTAATCCAATGTCTTGCCTGTCTCATTAGCTGATCCGAAGGATCCAAGCTCCCACAGCTTTTGAGGACCCATGGTTGCTGGAGCTGAGTTGCAGCTCTATACTAGCTCAGTATTACAGTGATGCACGATCAAGGCTGATGTTGAGCGATAGTACAGAGATGGAAAAGGCGATAGCTTTTAGGACACAAGGTTCAAAACTGCACTCCATTTCAAGATACAAAGATGACCAATGATTATTTTTCATTCATCCAGTTACCAGGGAATGGAAAATGTCTGGGAAACAAAGAGTTTTTATAGACACAAAAATGATGGGTGGTTTTTTGAACATTTACCTACAGGAATGATATGTTCACCCTGTAATGGATGTTGGACAATTTGGGTGCGAGTTTGTTGTTGCAACACCCTTTACGAGTTCAGGCAATGTCAACAAGCCCAAGAACAGATCTCAGACTTCAGGAAGGGGAAGTCAGAGAACACACACTAGCCCTCACTGAGGGGTCAGCGGTGGAAAGGGTAAGCAGCTTTAACTTCTAAATGGTCCATAAACCCATGAACACTGCCTCATTATTTTCTTTTGCACTAGTTATTTACTTTGTAATTTAGAGTAATTTTATATCTTTGGACTGCCACAAAACAACAGATTTCACATTGTATTCGACAGTGATACCCGATTCTCATTCAGAGTGGAGGGGCCAACACAAGTGACGGTGAAGAGAGCGTCGTTAGTAGACAAATGATAGATACTGCAAGTTTCTGGAGAAGGCATTATTTAAATGAGAAACCAATGTCGACTTGGACTTGGGAAGAGAAGCCGTGTCCATGCTCAGGATGAACAATGGAATGGGATGAGTGCAGCTGATGGAGTGGTATTGAAGAAGGATAACTTTGATTTCTATTTTAGCTCTGTGGCAGGTTTGGCAATTCAGATTGGATGTATTCAAACAAGGAAGTTAGAGCTGAGGGTGCTTATTTTGTAAGAAGAGGAATAATCCTTCCAGATTTGGTAAGAGAGAAATTCCTAACTTCAGTAGAAGGCTATACCTATGAATTTCAGTTACCAAGATATTGCAGGTGATAAGAGTTTGGAACAAAATAAAACAAGCTGCTGGAGGAACTCGGCAGATCAAGTAGGATCTGTGGAAGCAAAGGGAGAGTCAGCGATTTGGGTCAAGAACCTGCATGGAGACTGTGTCTACAGGGGAAATAGTCATTGTAAAAAGGTGAGTTAGAAGGGCGAGGCAAGGGCTGTCTGGTGACAGGTGGAACCAGGTGAAGAGGAAGATGATACATAGAAAGGACCAGACCAGATGGAGGGGGTGGGCAGCGTTCAAACAAGAATCCAGTGACTGGAAGGTGATAGGTAAGAAAACAGAAGGAAAAAGACGTAGATGGAACCATGAAAGGAAAGGGAGGGTGGAGGCAGAAATAGGAGTTAGAAGGTAATGTGGAAGCAAGAGACCGCAGGCAGTGAAATCTTATAAATAAGGAAGGTGAGAAGTGGAATCGGAAAGGGGAGGAAGAGGACCGGGAAGGAAGTTATCACCCTGAACTTCCAACAGTTAGCTACTTCATTATCGGTAGTGCCATGCATAATGGTATCATGTCTGGCTAATGCATGCAATTACTCAGCCTCCACCAGAGATTGCTCCATTCTATTCTACCACTTGCAGGCAGACAACTTAACCCTAAAGTAATGACGCTTTGATCCTTCCAAACAAAACTGTTGACTATTGAACAACGGAAAGCAAAGGATTAAGTACTCAGTTGGAGCCAACAGGAAGTACACTCAAATGACTTTGCAAGCTGTCCACTTCTGTATAAATGTCATGCAAGTGATTTGTCATCTTTCTCGTTTCCAGTTGCAAAGTAGCTCGTGTATATTACAATACTGGAAACTCAGCAGCTTGTCAGTAATTGGTGTAATTACTTGACTCAAGTAGAGCACCAACACAGAGGCTGTGTACAAGAAGGGCCTGAGTCTACTTCCTGAGGAGACTGAGGTCCTTTGGAGTATGCAAGACTTTCCTTCACATGTTCTACCAGCCTGTTGTCACCAGAACAATCTTCTATGTGGTGGTGTGCTGGGGCAATGGCATCAACACGGGTGATGCCAATAGGCTCAATAAACTGTTTAGAAAGACTGGCTCTGTTATAGGAGTCAAACTGGACATATTGGAAGCTGTGGTAGAACAAAGGACCCTACAGAAAATCTGGATAATTCTGGACAATGTTTCTCACCTTCTGCATGCCACCTTGGCTAAACAGAGGAGCACTTTAAGAAATAGGCTAAGACAACTGCGTTGCTCCAAAGAGCGCTATAGGAGGTCATTCTTACCCTCGGCCATTAGGCTCTATAATGAGTCAACCTATAGCCAGGGAAGTGATGACAACCCACTCCCCCCCACCACCGTAAGACTGTTTGAGGTAACTTAGTTTTTTATTCTTTCTTACTTCTTCTAATATTTGTATATTTTGTATATCTGTGCACTTCTAATGACACCGCAACACTAATTTCCTTTGGGATCAATAAATTATCTATCTATCTCTCTAATAGAGAAGTACACTTCAAAATAATATATCAGTATGATTACACTGAAAATACTTTGGCAGATTAACCACAAGATTATGAGGAGTGACAGCTGTTTGTTGTATAGGCCCAAGGGCAGTTGTACTTTGTAATAATATGGTGCAGCAGCTTTTCAGTTTGATCGCAGACTAATTATACAATGGCTACAGTAAATAACAAGAGGATCCGACTTGAAATAAATTAGAACAGTTAAAGTTACTGTCAGGAGCAAAACAAGATTTGTTAGCGCCTGCCAGCATCCCCCGGAAGATACAGTAAGAAAAGTGATTAACACCCTTACTAAATTTGAATAAATTTAACAAATTTGTAGATGTGTTGTTTTAACAGCATTGAACTCAGGAGATACCAGGACAGGATGGAAGTGCATCTCATTTCATATCATAATATTATCAGGAGTGGTTTTATTGCAGCATCTTCTTCAAATCAGTTTCTACGAGCTGGGAATATTCAGTAAACACACATTACTTGCATTTAGATCAGGCAGTCTATTCTACTTAATTATTATTGTGGGATTTGTTTATTCTTTAATATCAGTTGAAGAACATGATGAAACCAATTATGTGTAATGGTGGATCTCTCCCTTATCATTCAACTGGCTTACAAACCTGGAGCTGTTTGGATTGGCTGTCAAATGTACTATGTTAAGCATTTGAAAGCACCATGAGGCATCTGAAGGATGTTGTAAATACTTTAGTCAACAAATGAGGGAAAGGAACAGTCCATCTGTAGATGAGATTATACAATAGTTATTATTCACCGGGTTGTGACTTTTCCACTTTTGCATTATTTCCCAGATACTATGCCAATTCTTTCTCAATAATGCATCCTGTTGACTTGTGTAGTATTCAGGCATTTTGCTCCATTTTTTTTGATGACTTTGAAATACATTAGTTAGATGCAGAGAGAACTCTGTCATGTTGATGCATTAGTGGTGGCATCTGTTAGTCTCGCGAGACCATGGATCTGCGCCTGGAAAGTCTTGCTTCAGTCTGTGTTAGAGCAGCATCTGTTGCCATACACTAACATAGGGCATCCTGCCACAGGGGCTTTATTAACATAGTTGTTGGAACAGCAACCATAGAGTACCAAGTATGTTTCTATGTTTCTAAAAATAGCTCACAAACCAAATTTGGCCATTTGACGCAAAAGTCAGATAACCTAATGATAGATTTAAATGCAATCTGCTCAATCTACTCAAGATCTACCAATTTCCAAGACTATAACACATCTTGAACTCCCAAGTCCTGATGGCCATAACACTACTGGAAGCTGTGCCCTCAGGAGCTAAACTGTCAGGATGAAATGTCTCCTTCAGTGCCTCTGCTGTTCTCTCCTCCTTTATGATGTTCTTTAAAACCTCTCTTCGACCAATATATCATCTCAGCTTTTGGTTTACTGTCATGTGGCCTTATGACACTCCGGTGATACACTCTGGGATATTTTTGATGACACTGAGAGTACAATGCAAATATAAACTGCTGCAGCTAACTAGAACGGACTCAGGTTACTGTTCTTCTGGTTCCTCTCTCTGAACCCAATCTTTCAACTTGCTGTTGAACGAAAACCCAAAACAATTCCAATCAAAAAATATACTTTTATACTTTGATAAAGCTAAACTTGATCCCAGAATGCTGACAGCATGCCGGTGATTCCACTCAGTGAATCCCTTTCACTAATTCATCTAGCAGACCAATTGTTCTCTGTGCTTTTTAGGAGTCTTTATGTAGAACTTACAGCACAGGAGCCACATTTTACAACACAAACCCCTCGTCAGTCCAACCTAGTAATTGTACTCTGTACTTTCCTACTCCATCTTCCCTTCTCCATTTCCTGTTATTCCTTTCCATTTCACCTACTTAGTTGGTTCTCCCATTGCTAACTGCCTCAACTGCTTTTAGTAGCAAGTTCCATATTCTAGGCAAGTGGTGCAACTAGTAGAAACAGTGTGTCACAGATCCAGAGAACCACACCCAACCCTGACTTCAGCTCCTGTCTGTGTGGACTTTGCACGTTCTCCCTTTAATTGCTGGGTTTCCTCCGGGTGCCCTGGTTTCTTTCCATATTACAAACACGTACAAGGTTGGGTAGCCCAACTGGTTACTGTAAATTGTGCCTAGTGTGTAGGTTTGTGGTAGAATCTGACAGAGTTATGAGTATGTGGGGGAAGAGCAAAAAGTGAGATTGATAACTGGATGAGCGTAATTGGAGGGTAGTGGGGAAGCTGATGGTCAGCACGAACTTGCTGGGCTGAAGGGTCTGTTTCTGTACTGTATGACTCCACGAATTCAAGCAGGTTTCTCCTTAATTACTTATTTGATCTGTCAGTTATGTTACATTACCACACACACACACACAGTTCAAGCAGCATCTATGAAGGGAGTAAACAGTCAACGTTTCTGGGGGCAGAAGCCAGAATAAGGTTTGGAGAAGCAGAAACAGTACAAATCTGGAACATGATAGGTGAGACCAGGTGAGGAAGAAAGCAGGTCGGTGGCGGACAGGGACGAGGCAAGAAGCTGGGAGTAGATAGGTAGAAGATGTGAAGACCTAATAGGAAAGAACAGTGGACCATGGAAGAAAAGGAGAGGAGGGAAGCTGAAACTGTTACATTATCAGCTTCAACTTAGAACAGCTTCCACGTAGAAGTTTCAAGTTCGAATCCAGCCAGCTCCCTTGCACGTTTTTTATCCATGCAGGGTTGAGCGTCGAGCTAGCAAGTCGGCCTCATAGAAATAAGAAAGCCTGCTAAAAAAACGCTGTCATGACAGCGTCCCGATGACTCCACTCGGAGTTAAGGGCTTTCTTCTTCTTCTTAAGGGTCTGTATTAGTCCCAAATCCAGGGCTTGTCAAGGACTGAATTTTCAATATCTGAACCATTCCAATGTGGACAAATCCCTCTGGCCTCGGTATAACTTACTTTATTACATTTTAAAGAAAGCATTACATAACTGCTATCAACTTACCCAATATAGTTGTTAGGCTCAGGCCACTCCTAGAAGCATCTAAACCCGTCTTCAAGTAATTTTTCTAGTTTATACATTCAGCTTTGCCAGGATACGTAGGAATATTTAAACAGATTGTGATTTTTACCTAAAACGATGAACAGAAATTTGAGAAAATAGAGAGGATGCTTACGGGTCTAATAAGTAGATGTACTGTCCCTCAGGCGTCCGTTCCTGGTGATACGTAAGGTTGTAAGACAGCATGGCTCCTATTAGGTCAGCTAGCTGCTGCTTCTCCCTGGTGCTATATAGCTGGGTATTTACCTGCAACAAAGGTTTTGCAGTATGTTACCATAAGCCTCCAAGCAGAACAAAAAATTGTCCCCTTTTAAACATCTATGTTGGCTCCTTCTTTTTGGTCTAATTGTGTTTTTTTTTACTGTAAAAATGCATTTAATGGGTGTTTTTTTCCTGTGAATGCTGCTTTTATGATGCCTGTGATGCTACCACGAAAAAGTTTTTTCATCGCACCTGTGCATACACATATTTGTGCATATGACAATAAACTTCACCTTGACCTTGAAAGTTGCCCTTCGATCGAAGGTAGCTGCTCACAATACACACTTGTGGAACATGAGAGTAGTTCTCTGGATGACAAATCTCAATCAGGATTTTGTATTTGAATGGAACAAATGCTGTTCAGCAACATGGACAGTCGAAAATCCACTTAATATTCCTTTCAACCTCTATGTATTTTAAGGAGACACAAGAGACTGCAAACTAATGACAAAAGCAAAATATAGTGGATTGTAGTGATGGTGCTTTATTACCATTTTTAAGTTTCCCTCTTGCGTCCAGTTTTTAAGGTTCTAATTGGCAAAGGTACAGCCCTCTCTTTGCCTTAGTCCAAGATTCTTCAAATTAACCATCCTTCCTGCTAAACAACTATTAGCATATATCAAACAACAGGAATACTGCAGATGCTGGAAATTCAAGCAACACACATCAAAGTTGCTGCTGAACGCAGCAGGCCAGGCAGCATCTCTAGGAAGAGGTACGGTCGACGTTTCAGGCTGAGACCCTTCGTCAGACGAAGGGTCTCGGCCTGAAACGTCGACCGTACCTCTTCCTAGAGATGCTGCCTGGCCTGCTGCGTTCACCAGCAATTTTGATGTGTGTTGCTATTAGCATATATCCTTATCCTTAGCAAACACCAGCAAAGTTATTATTTTTACATAATCCTAAACATTGTGTCCCAATGTCTGCGGCGTTGTAGAGGAATCAAAAAATTCTGTTCATCAGCAGTTGCATTTTTACAAAAACTCCTGCAGGACATGCAAAACTCTTCCATTTTAATGACTTCTTTATATTATTAAAATAACACAATGAGTACATTTATCAATTTGCTCCATTTCCATATTAATTCTGCAAGACAATGTTAGTTGAACCTTTAGTCTTTGCAAATCCCTGAGCAAGCAGAACTGACTAGCAGGGAGCCAAAAAAAATTGGCTCTCCAGGGTCAAGGACAATTTGTGCATCAACACATACAACACCATGAAGGCAAAGAGCATCAGGATAGCTTGTGTTTTCCCATGCATATAAAATAGACCCACTACAAAATCTTAGGTAGATCTTGGCAACACTCTGCTCCGAAGGATACCTTCAGTCTTCAAATTCAAATCCATCTTTTAACATAAATGGCACAGCTGTTGTAAATTACATACAGAGCAGCATCTCTGTATGTCAGTACAGGCTCTGAAACTTGTGGTATCTTCCACTCATTCCTCAATGTCAAATGGTTTTTCAACTACAAGGTAAAAATGTGTGTTTACTGGCTTGTGCAAAACACACTAAGCACAGGATTTATGCATGTCAAGTACAAGTTTAATCATGAATACAGCCAAATGAAACAGCATTACTCTGGGGCTAAGATGCAAAACATAGTACTAACAGTCATACACAGCACAAGGAACATTTAGCACAGATAAGACAGAAAGCACATACAAGATATCAGTAAAATGCAGTCACATAAATAATATAATCCAAGACCCTGAGTCCTATGAATGTTGCAGCAGTCTGCAGATCTACACAATATATCTTGTCTTCTGCTGCGTGAACACCAACTCCAGTACGGATGCCGTGCCACACCTCCTCTGGCACTTCGGTGGAGTGTCCACCGACACCTAACCCTGGGTGACTGCAAACAGGTGACACTGCGGCTTGAGGCCTAGTGCTCGCTAGGACTGAGGCCACACAACTCCCCCTCCGTCCACCAATAAACCAATGAACTGGACTTGCAGCATTCCACATTAATAATGTCCAATAGGGTCTTGCAATCACAAGAAATGTAAACCCTTTCTAAAAGTGAAATGGAACCAAACTTTTAAACAGTCAAATACAACACAAAGCTGTTATTGTATGTTCAGCTGACCTGCCAAAGACACATCTACTTACCTTTTAAAAACTTCTAACTTCTTGTCCTTCATCTTTTTAGGGGTGAATTTTTCCCACCCCCATGGGGAACATCTTTAACTTGAGAGTCCTAGTAAAGTCCAGTACTTAATCCTCTCCCAGTCATTTTTGCTGACATCACTGTAATAAAGGCTGGCTGGTGGCACAGTGGCACCAGCGCCGGACTCTGGAGCGAAGGCTCCCGAGTTCGAATCCAGCTGGCTCCCTTACACACTTTCCATCTGTACTGGGTTGAGCGTTGAGCTAGCAACTCGGCCTCATAAAAATAAGAAAGCCTGCTAAAAAAGTGCTGTTAAATGACGGCATCCCGATGACTCCACTCGGAGTTAAGGGCTTTCTTCTTCACTGTAATAAAACGCCCTTTCACGTTCCACTTAATCATTGAAATCATCATACGGCAGGCAAAATGCTCACAATCAAAGAACACAATTGCACAGATCAGCCAAAATGTGACAACAAATAGCGATTATGTGACTATCAATTTGGACCATAATTCACTAGAGCAGAATTAGGCTATACGGCCATTGAGTCTGCTCCACCATTTGATCACGGACGATTTATTTTCCCTCTCAACCCCACTCACCTGCATTCGCCCCACAACCTTAGACACCTTAACTCAGCGGCCCCCAACCACCGGGCTGCGGACCAGTACTGGTCCGCAAGGCATGCGCTACCAGGTCGCGAGGAAACAATATGATTTGGCGATATGAGTCAGCTGCACCTTTCCTCATTCCCTGTCACGCCCACTGTTGAGCCATTACGCATGCGAGGTCATTACCCGCGCGTCATCCATGTCAGCGCGGGAAGGAGATCAACTCCTCGAGCTTGCAAATGACGACGGGCTGAGAAGTATGTTTGACATAACATCTCTGCCGGCGTTCTGGATCAAAGTCAAGGCTAAATATCCTGAGATAGCCGGGAAAGCACTGAAAACGTTGCGTCCATTTCCAACATATCTCTGCAATGAATGCAACGAAAACCAAATTGCGGAATAGACCGGACATAAGGAACCTCCTTCAAGTATCGCTGTCTCCCGTCACCCTTCGATAGGACCGTCTTGTTGCAGGGAAACAAGCCCAGGGCTCCCACTGATTCAGCGATATTGGTGTGTTGCAATGATTTTATATGTTCATACGGGGAAAATATGTCCTGTGTGTTTAATATCCAAACGATACTTAAAATGTTACGATGCTATTGACTTACTTATAATATAATATAATAATTATATAATAATTACAGCATGGAAACAGGCCATCTCTGCCCATCTAGTCCGTGCCGAACGCTACTCTCACCTAGTCCCACCGACCTGCACTCAGCCCATAACACTCCATTCCTTTCCGGTCCATATACCTATCCAATTTTTCTTTAAATGATAATGTCGAACCTGCCTCTGCCACTTCTACTGGAAGTTTGTTCAACACTTTGTTCAGCTCCCCTGATAATTGACTTATCACTATATTCATGCGAGGAAAATATGCGCTGTGTGTTTAATATTAAATTCGTTAGATAAACCCTCTTAGAAACGAAATTGAGTATATTAGCCACTTATCACCGATATTCCGGTCGTGATTAACACCACCCCCCGCCCTCCCCCGAACAGAATCACCGAAAACGATTTATAGAAAAAATGGGTACCTACATGCATGCGCAAATCACGCATGCGCACTTGTACCCACGCAAGACTTCATGGTCATTGTAGTCTCGTGGTAAACAACGTATTTGACTGCTACTTTTGTCCGTTGGCAACCCTACCCGCCCCCCCCCCCCCGGGTCAGCCGGTCCGCAAGAATATTGTCAATATGAAACCGGTCTGCAGTGCAAAAAAGGTTGGAGACCCCTGCCTTAACTAATGAAAAACCTATCAAGTTCCAATTTAAATAGACCCAAAGACTTGGCCTCCACAGGTGTCTGTGGCAATGAATTCTAGATTCACCACCCTCTGGCTGAAGAATTTTCTCCTCATCGTTGTTCTAAAGGTACATCCTTTGATTCTGAGGTGGTGTCCTCTGGCCTTAGACTCTTCCACTAACGGAAACATCATTTCGACATCCACTCTATCTAGACCTTTGCACATTTGGCAGATTTCAGTGATCCCACCCACCCCATTGTTCTAAACTCTAGTGCATACAGACCCAGAGCCACCAAAAGCATCCCAATATGTTAACTCTTTCATTCCTGGGATTATTATCGTAAACCACCTCTGGACCCTCTCCAGCGCCACCACATCCTTTCTTAGATAAGGAGCCCAAAACTGATTACAATACTCCAAAAGAAATCTGACCAATGTCCTAAAACCCTCTTGAAATGAATGCCAACATTGCGTTTGCCTTCCTTACTAATGACTCAACCAGCAAGTTACCCTTTAGGGATCCTGCACCTGCAGTTTCTGAACGTGACTTTCTTTGGCTAGTGTTGCAAGAAGGTTTGACAACAGAAGATTTCTGAAGGAAGCTTCTTAAAAGAAAACAACTCCAAACGTATTTTCTGTCTGTGTGAATAAAGTTTGCTAATTATTCAAAGTATCGATCTGCATATTTTGTTTTTGAAGTGAACAAAGCAATACTGAAACACCGTTTTGGAGAAAGAACTGGGTGGAAACGCATTTACCAGCCAACATTTACCCAATCAACCAATATCCTTTGGAAAGTGAAGCCAGTAAGAGGGACTTAATTTCTTTTTTATTACCCTCATTCTTATAAATACATTAACATAAAGAGTACAATGCAAATAATCCATATTGATCAATTTTGTGAAAGATACCTGCAAAATATGAGCATTTAATATTTGTTAAAAAAAGGAATTATGTGTATATTTAACTGATTCCAAACAGCAGAACACAAAATAATTTTAGGTTTGATTAAAAATGATCTCTGATTCTGACAGAAAAATCTGGGTTTCTCTTTAGAGACTGCAGTCTTAATAAAGTCACAATAAAAAAAATCTAATCCCAATTTAGAACAAAGGTCCAGAGCGTGCTTGGCATTGGCCATTTATCAAATTCCTACTGTTCCAACAAAAATGAACAATATTGAAGATATCAGAATAAGGACGAACACATTATTTTAAAGTATGACAAAAAGAGGAAGGGAGGACAATGAAAGAGAACAATAGGAACCAGGTAGAATTTTATGCATAGAATAGGTTATTAAAAAATGGGATTAAGTTTAAAAAAAACTAACAATGCCATAGATTAGGAGACAAAAGAAAGATGTAAACACAGACATACAACATAAGATGAAATATACAGTGAGAAACATGCATTTCAGTGTTTTACTTCAATAAATGTGTCAATATGAATCAATAGAGGATGATCGAAGTCATAAATTCAGTTCTGTGGGAATTTCACAGCTCTATCCATGTTAGATATATTTTCGATGAGTTCATTTCCTGAATACAATCGTTTTTTGACCATTTTATATCACTGAAAAAAATCACTGTTGTGACCCACTTTAGATATGTTTTCATGATTCTTTCAGAAGACTTAAACACTTTCTGAGCAATATTAAAGAGTCTCCTTTCCCCTCCTCAGTCTCTAGTTACATTTCATCCAACGAGGCCCCTCAAAAGTTTGTGCTATGGATTTCACTTAAATAATAAAACACTGAGGGAGACAATTATACCATAAGACATAGGAGAAGAATTAGACTATTCGGCCCATCGAGTCTTCTCCGTCATTCCATCACGGCTGATTTATTATCACTCTCAAGCCCATTCACCAGCCTCCTCTCCATATCCTTTGATGCTCGACCAGTCCAGAACCTATCATCCTCTACTTTAAACATACTCAATGACTTGGTTTCTGTCGCCATCTGTGGCAATGAATTCCACAGATTCACTACCCACTGGCTCAGGAAATTCCTCCTCATCTCTATTCTAAATGGACATACCTCTATTCCGAGGCTGTGCTCTCTTGTCCTAGACTCACCCACTATAGAAAACATCCTCTCCACATCCACTCTATCTAGGTCTTTCAAAATTCAAACACAAAATACTCTGCAGATGCTGGGGTTGAAGCAACACTCACAACATGCTGGAGGAACTCAGCAGGTCGGGCAGCATCCGTGGAAACGATCAGTCAACATTTCGGGCCAGAACCCTTCATCAGGACTGAAGAGGGAAGGGGCAGAGGCCCTATAAAGAAGGTGGGGGGAGGGTGGGAAGGAGAAGGCTGGTAGGTATCAGGTGAAAAACTAGTAAGGGGAAAGATAAAGGGGTGGGGGAGGGGATAGGCAGGAAAGGTGAAGAAGGAATGGGGAAAGCACAATGGGTAGTAGAAGGAGGCGGAACCATGAGGGAGGTAGTAGGCAGCTGGGGGAGGGGGCAGAGTGAAACTGGGATAGGGGAAGGGAGGGGGAGGGGATTACCGAAGTTGGAGAATTCAATGTTCATACCAAAGGGCTGGAGACTACCTAGTTGGTATATGAGGTGTTGCTCCTCCAACCTGAGTTCAGCCTCAACATGGCAGTAAAGGAGGCCATGTATGGACATATCTGAATGGGAATGTGACACAGAGTTGAAGTGGGTGGCAACTGGAAGATCCTGTCTGTTGTGGCGGATGGAGCGGAGGTGCTCGACGAAGCGGTCCCCCAATCTGCGTCGGGTTTCACCGATATAGAGGAGGCTGCACTAGGAGCAAAATTCAATAGGTTTCAATGAGATACTCCCTCATTCTTCTAAAGTGCAGTGAGTACAGGCCCAGAACCATCAAGTGCGCCGTATTCATTAACCCTTTCATTCCCAGAATAATTCTTGTGTATCTTCTCTGGACACTCTCCAATTTGCCAGCATAGCATTTCTTGGACAAGGGGCCCAAAACTGCTCACAATACTCCAAATACAGTCTGACAAATCCCTTATAAATTAACAGCATTACACCCATGCTTTTATATTCTCGTCATCTCAAAACGAATGCTAACATTGCATTTGTCCTCCTTTCTGCTAACTCAACTTACAAGTTAAACTTTAGGGAATCCTACTTGAGGATTCCCAAGTCCCCTTGTACCTCTGTTTTCTCAATTTGTCCCTGTTTAGCAAATGGTCTTTGCCTTTACTTTTTCAACCAAAGTGCATGACCATATACTTCCCTACACTATATTCCATCTGCCACTTCTTGCCCATTATCCTAATCTAATTCCTTCCGAAGGCTCCCAGCTTCCTCAATACTACCTGCCCCCTCCATCTATCTTTGTAAAGTCTGCAAACTTGGTCACAAATTGACCATAAATATAGGAGCAGAGTCAGGTCACTTGGCCCATCGATTCTGCTCCGCCATTTCATCACGGCTGATCCAATTTTCCCTCTCAGCCCCAGTTTCCTGTCTTCTCCCCGTATCCCTTCATGCCTTGACCAATCCAGAGTCTATCAACCTCTGCCTTAAATTATACATAAAGACTTGGCCTCCACAGCTGCCTGTGGCAAAGAATTCCACAGATTTACCACTCTCTGGCTAAAGACATTCCTCTTCATCTTTGTTCTAAAAGGACAGCCCTCTACTCTGAGGCTGAGTCCTCCGGTCTTAGACTGTCCCGCTATAGCATACATCCTCTCCATATCCACTCTATCAAGGCCTTTCACCATTCCATAGGTTTCAATGAGGTCAACCCTCATTCTTCTGGATTCTAGTGAATATAAGCCCAGAGCCACCAAATTCACTTTATATGACAAATCCATCAATTCAATCATCCAAATCATTGACATATGAAGTAAAAACAAAAGGTCTCAACATTGGCCCCTGTGGAACACCACTAGTCACCAGCAGCCAACCAAAAAAGTCCCTCTTTATTCCTACTCTTTGCCTCCTGCCAGCCAGCCAATCTTCTACCCATACAAGTATCTTTCCAGTAATATCCTAGGATTTTATATTGGTAAACAGCCTCATATGTAGCACCTTGTCATCAAAGGCCTTTTGAAAATCCAAGTAAACAACATCCACTGACTCTACTTTGTTGGAGTTTTTTGAGGCAATAATAAGCTAGATAGACAGAATTGTCAGGCAAGATTTCCCCTTAAGGAAACCATACTGACTTTGACCAATTTTATCATGTGTCTGAAACCTCATTCTCAATAATGGCCTCCAACATTTTGCCAACCACCGAAGTCAGGCTAAATGGTGTACAACTTCCTTTTCACAGCCTCCCTCCTTTCTTAAGCAGTAGAGTGACATTTACAATTTTCAAGTCCTGCGGAACCATCCCAAAATCTAGCAATTCTTGAAAGATCACTACTAATGCCTCCACAATTTCTTCAGCTACCTGGGGTGTAGTCCATCTGGTCCAGTTGACACATCTACCTCCAGACCTTTCAGCTTCCCAAGCACCTTCTCCTTAGTAATAACAATTACACTCACTTCTGCCACCCGCACACCCCGCCCATCCTCCAACACTGTTGAACTTCCGGAATATTGCTAGTGTCTTCCACAGTGAAGACTGATGCAAAATACTTATTTAGTTCATCTGTCATTTCTTTATCCTCCATTACTACACCTCCAGCATCATTTTCCAATGGTCCGATATCTTACTCTTGCCTCTCTTTTATTCTTTATACATCTGAAAAACATTTTGTGTCTTCTTTTATATTGTCTAGCACATCTTTATATTTCATCATTTTCTCCTTAAGGTTTTTTTTAAAGTTGCCTCTGTTGGCTTTTAAAAGCTTCCCAATCTTATAACTTCCCACTAATTTTTGCTCTATTATATGTTTTTGTCTTCCCTTGTTAACAACGTTTGTGTCATCCTCGCTTTAGAATACTTTGTCTTCTTTGGGATCTATCCTGTGCCTTCTGAATTGCTCCCAAAAACTCCAACCATTGCTGCTTTGCTGTCATCCCTGCTGCTGTTCCCTTCCAATCAATTTTGGCCAGTTCCTCTCTCCTGTCTCTGTAATCCACTTTACTCTATTGTAATACTGTTACATCTGACTTTTTCTTCTCCCTCTCAAACTGCAGGGTGAATCCTATCATATTATGATCACTGCCTCCTGAGGGTTCCTTTACCTCAAGCTTCCTAATCAAAACTGGTTCAATACACAACACCCAATCCAGAATTGCCTTTCCCCTAGTGAACTCAACCAAAAACTGCTTTAAAAAGCCCTCTCATAGGCATTTTACAAATCTCCTCTTGAGATCTAGCACCAACCTGATTTTCCCCAATCTACCTACAGACTGAAATCTCCCATGACTATTGTAACATTGCCCTTTTTTACATGGTTTTTCTACCTCCTGTTTTAATTTGTACTCCGCATCCTGGCTACTGTTTGGAGGCTTATACATAGCTCCCATTAGGGACTTTTTACCACAGCTGTTTCTTAACTCTACTCACAAGGACTCTATGTCTTCTGATCCTATGTCACTGCTTTCCAAGGATTTGATTTTATTCTTTTACCAACAGAGCCATCTAACCTCTGCCTACCTGCCTGTCCTATAAAAACAATGCGTATCTTTGGATGTTAAGCTCCCAGCTATGATCTTCTTTCAGCCATTATTCAATGATGGCCACACATTGAGGCCCCTGCCCATCCCCCACATGAGCCATCTGTTGTCGGCCCCCAACCAACACATATTCCACTCTCCCCTCCTACCCCTCCTCACAGTCCCCCACCCTGCTCTCATGACTATACCCCTTCCCCACACGAAACCACCATGGTGGGCTTCACAGCTGAACAGGTGAGAAGACAGCTGAAACGTCTCAACCCCAGCAAGGTTGCAGGACCAGATGGTGTCAGTACCAGGGTGCTCAAAGTCTGTGCCCCTCAGCTATGTGGAGTACTTCGCCATGTATTCAACCTGAGCCTGAGGCTCCGGAGGGTTCCTGTACTGTGGAAAACGTCCGCGCCCCGGCGGTCTCAATGACTACAGACTGGTGGCATTGACCTCCCACATCATGAAGACCCTGGACAGACTTGTTCTGGAGCTGCTCCGGCCTATGGTCAGGCCACACTTAGATCCCCTCCAGTTTGCCTACCAGCCCCGATTAGGAATTGAGAATGCCATCGTCTACCTGCTGAACCGTGTCTACGCCCACCTGGACAAGCCAGCGAGCACTGTGAGGGTCATGTTTTTTGACTTCCCCAGTGTGTTCAACACCACCCGCCCTGCTCTGCTGGGGGAGAAGCTGACAGCGATGCAGGTGGATGCTTCCCTGGTATCATGGATTCTTGATTACCTGACTGGCAGACCACAGTACGTGTGCTTGCAACACTGTGTGTCCAACAGAGTGATCAACAGCACTGGGGCTCCACAGGGGACTGTCTTGTCTCCCTTTCTCTTCACCATTTACACCTCAGACTTCAACTACTGCACGGAGTCTTGTCATCTTCAGAAGTTTTCGGATGACTCTGCCATAGTTGGATGCATCAGCAAGGGATATGAGGCTGAGTACAGGTCTACGGTAGGAAACTTTGTCACATGGTGTGAGCAGAATTATCTGCAGCTTAATGTGAAAAAGACTAAGGAGCTGGCGGTAGACCTGAGGTGAGCTAAGGTACCAGTGACCCCTGTTTCCATCCAGGGGGTCAGTGTGGACATAGTGGAGGATTACAAATACCTGGGGATACGAATTGACAATAAACTGGACTGGCCAAAGAACACTGAGGCTGGCTGCAAGAAGGGTCAGAGCCGTCTCTATTTCCTGAGGAGACTGAGGTCCTTTAACATCTGCCGGACGAAGCTGAGGATGTTCTACGAGTCTGTGGTGGCCAGTGCTATCATGTTTGCTGTTGTGTGCTGGGGCAGCAGGCTGAGGGTAACAGACACCAACAGAATCAACAAACTCATCCATAAGGCCAGTGATGTTGTGGGGATGGAACTGGACTCTCTCACGGTGGTGTCTGAAAAGAGGACGCTGTCTAAGTTGCACGCCATCTTGGTCAATGTTTCCCATCCACTACATAATGTACTGGGTGGACACAGGAGTACATTCAGCCAGAGACTCATCCCACCGAGATGCAGTACAGAGCGTCATAGGAAATCATTCTTGCCTGTGGCCATCAAACTTTACAACTCCTCCCTTGGAGGGTCAGACACCCTGAACCAATAGGCTGGTCCTGGACTTTTTTCATAATTTACTGGCATAACTTACATATTACTATTTAACTATTATGGTTCTATTACTATTTATTATTTATGATGCAAGTGTAACGAAAACCAATTTCCCCCGGGATCAATAAAGTATGACTATGACTATGACTAAATGTCACACCTGCCAATCTCTAACTGCGCTACAAGATCATCTACATTATCATTACTGCATGCATTCAAATGTAACACCTTCAGTCCTATATTCATCACCCTTTTCAATTTTGCCCTCATATTACACTTCAATTCATCCTACTGACTGCAATTTTGCCCCATTATCTGCCTTGTCCCTCCTTACAGATTCACTTCACTACACATTGCATCAACTACGCCAGCCTCAGCCCTATCACACCAGTTCCCATCCCCTGTTATTTTAGTTAAAATCCTCCCCAACTGCTTTTGCAGCCTACCCGCAAGGATATTGGTGCCCTGAGCTCAGCTATAACCTGTCCTTTTTGTACTGGTCATACCTTCCCCAGAAGACATCCCAATGATCTAGAAACCCAAAACCCTGCCCCCCTGCACCAATTCCTCAGCCACCCATTTATCTGCCAAATCATCCTAGTCTTGCCCTCACTGGGGCATGGCACAGACGGCAATCCAAAGATTACAACCCTTGATGAGCTGCTTTTCAGCTTTCTACCCAACTCCCTATATTCTCTCTTTAGGACCACATCCCTTTTCCTCCCGATGTCATTGGCACCAATATGTACCACAACTTCTGGCTGCTCACCTTTTCCTTTTAAAACATTGGACACCCGATCTGAGATATCTTTGACCCTGCCACATGGGTGGCAACATTTTATCTAGCTGTCTCCTGTCTGCTCCTCTAAGTATGGAATGCTGTATCACCACAGCACTCCTCTTCTTCCCCCGCTTCCCTTCCAAGCCACAGACCCAGACTCAGTGCCAGAGACCCGGTCGCTGCGGCATCCCCTTGGTATGTTGTTTCATCACTAACCCCCCCTACCCCCAAAACAGTATTCAAAGTGGTATACTTGTTATTCAGGAGAATGGACACAGAGGTCCTCTGCATGGTCTGCTTATTCCCTTTCCTTCTCCTAACAGTTACCCAGCTACCTGCCTCCTTCAACTTAGGGTGACCACCTCTCTGTAACTCCTATCACCTCCTCATTTTCCCATATGAGCCAAAGGTTATCCACCTGCAGCCCCAGTTCCTTAACATGATCTCCAAGGATGTAATTATTAAGGAAATTGGAAGTCTCCACACTCCCATCTCCCAGCGTTCCAACACCTCACATGAAGAACATACCACTAACCCTGAATCCAATCTCAATGCATAGCTATGTACTAAATGGCAAAGAAAAAGAAAATAATTTTAATAGAAAAATATTTACAGCCTCTGCCTGTTCTAGCTAAAGTCTGTTGAGTCAAAACCTGCTCCGCCAGTAAGACCCGACAGGCACAGCTCACTTTTAAAAACTGGAGTGTAAACTCCACAATGAACCGTCTCCAACTCTCTCTGCGATCTTCCACTCTGCAGACAAGTTCCAATGGGTTCCACCCGCTTTTTAAAACTGGAGTGTAAATTCCACAATGAACCATCTCCAACTCTCTCTGCAGACAAGTTCCGATGGGTCCTGCTGGCTTCTTTTATTGCCTGAACTACTTCCAGCCAACGACCCAGATCAAGGATCGAAGAAAACACACAATGCAATATAAATCAACAGAGCAAAAAACAATTAAATGTTTGTGGGCACAAAATTCAGTAAACAAAGATTTTTTTCTTTGAGTAAGATGAGTTCTAGGGTCAGAAAGGTACATGGCACCATGAAGAGCAAGGGAGTTTTCCACAGAAAACACTAGTAAACAGAAAGAATTTTTAACTGATAATGCAAATACACTGATCTCAAAGTCTGTGAGCTGAAATCTTCAAGCTTCCTTTGTCAGACCCACCTCCTGACATCTAATTATTTAAGAAAGCCAGGCCAGAAGATCACAAATAATTAATGACTAATTTTAAAAGCTTCTTGAGGTTGTTATAGCTGGGGCGGCAATGGGGACAAGCTCCTGCTATCTATTAAATGCTCCCAATAGTGTACAACTCAAAGAGCTTCTGGCAACCAAGCCTAGCTCATGACCTTCATGTGTGGCTTAGCTACTAAGCCCGGTAGAATCATTCCTACTGATGGAAGAAGGGGCAAAGGTGGGTTACTGGACCCTTAAAACCAGTCAATTCAAGTAAATGGGGCTTGTCAGCCGTGGTTGGCAGCTCTTCTAGGAGAAGGAAAACTGATCTCAAACCTCTGCTGCCTTGCAGCTATACCCACTCATGGAGAAGGCTTCAGAAGCACACAGCAAGGGAAAAATCTGGAGCTGGAGTCCCTAAAGGCCGTCCTACGTTGAGTTCAACACTGACTGGTGACTCCTGTGATGCTGCTGTTGCCAAACAGTATTGTTTTCTACTGTTCCTTTGAGTTCATCAGATGTGCACAGAGTGGGAGCTTGCTACATGGCAATAACTCGCTCTCCATATTGTACCACCCTGACTCGTGTATCCACAGTTGGGACACATGGTTGACCCTGACCAACGGAGGCCTCGTGATCTGTTGTAAAAGATTCTTTCAAAATCACCGTTCCTGTTAAGCACACTAGCCACTAATTCATAAACAATTTTTTTTTCATTCATAACATTATAAAATAAAAATTCATTCCCAGGATGTTAGTGCAACATCCACAAAATGCTGGAGGAGCTCAGCAGGCCAGGCAGCATTTGGGTAAAGAGTACAGTCGACGTTTCGGGCTAAAACCCTTTGGCAGGACTGTACTCTTTTCCTAGGTGCTGCCTGGCCTGCTGAGTTCCTCCAGCATTTTGTGCGTGTTGCTCGGATTTCCAGCATTCGCAGATTTTCTCTTATTTGACCAGGATGCAAGTGCTAAAGGCAAAGCTGTTGAGTTTTGATTGAACTTGGCTGCCCCAAGAAGATGATGATGCAAATGAACATGTCTGAGGAGAGTTATTCCCACCATTTTACCAGCAAAATAAAACAGTTTTGAGAGGAATCAAAATACAAGTGATTTTATTAAAAAGTCATCTTCCACTTATTGCTACTACACAGCTTCATTAGATTTACTCAGCTTCCTGTAAGTACGACAGGCTTCCATTGCTGAATTATGAATTAGTTGAATTTTAAAAGCGATGTTATTAGAAGCAGCCCTTGATTTCCTTGCATTTTTAAAACCAAATTTTCACAATGGGATTTATACTCCTGCTTCCTGCTTTATTAGCCTAGGATTAATGATACTGTAATAAAGCCTTTTATTTCTTCTGTATAAAGATAACAATTACAGGTCACCCAGGTGAAATACAAATCTTGTTGAAGCTTATCTTATAGTCTTAATAACCAAGTACAACCAGTGCCCTTTATAGAACATTAGAACCTCCTTTAAAATCCTTTCTCCCTGTGTTTATCTGGCTTTGCTCATAATACAACTATACAAGGTACCTCATTCAGTCCATGTGGGAAATCACATTGTGGCTACCCTGGAAGAAGTTTCTCCTGAATGTCTACTGGATTTATTGGTGACCATCTATCATGTTTATTAGCCTTGGACATAACAATCATCTCTCTGTTTATTCAATCAAACAATAGAATTGTATTGACTTTGTGCAAGTCATCTCTCAGCCTTCTCATTCCTAGTTAAATTGGCAAAAGGCATTCACTCTTATACAATCAGATGTTATTGATCCCACACTCAAAAACCATGTCTATGTTCTTTTGTTTCAATACAGCATCTTGGTAAAAAAAAAAGATATATTTGTCCTATTTTTATATCATACCCATTTCATATCAGCAGGGGAACGGTTGATAAGTCATCTTGTCTTTGTTGCCCCAAATCTATCATGCTTTAGAAAATTCGAGACAGAATGACCATTCATATCCAAAGTGGCTTTCATTACATGAGACCTTGAAAAGCTGATGGATTAAGCCACTGATCTTTTAAGGCCTCATTGTTAATGGGAACTGGCAGCAAATTGCAACTGAAACTATTTAGACGAGTGAATGAGTGGCTTTGCAATGTTGCTGTCAAAGGGAGTCAGAAAGCGAGTAAAGTTTAGAGCTCAGTTCTTGCCCCAGTAATTCACTTTGAATGAGAAGTCATGCAACAACTCTGCCAATTTGTCCAGTGCTATTAATGAATAACTCACATCTTACTCCACATTATCACCATTCAAGTGGACAATTTGAAAATGAGTGAAAAGTCAGTTCAACAAGAGGGGCTGTCAAAATGTGTCATCACCAGTTTCAAAGGATTAGAACACAGAGCTACATCTCATGACTCACCGGTCGCAATTTTGGTGACAGAATATCGAGTAGGAGGCAGAGGATCTCCGACACCAGTGCAGTCAGTGTGATGCGGCTGCGGATGGCTGGGCTGATTTCTCCAACCATGGACGTCAGCAGGTTTTGCATCTGACCATACTTGGTTTGTGCCTGTCCAAGCAGAAAGAAAGTGGCGCTTGAGTAAAGTCAACTAAAATCTTGAACTTCCCAGTAAACTGTAATTGAACAGACACCGGTGCTATTTCTACACTACAACACAAGGCACTTAATAGAGGGTGGGACACATTCCGCACTGCATGGCACAAGTAGAGCGCTGTCTTACAGTGTCACAGACATGAACTCAATGCTGACATTGGGTGCCATCTGTGTGGAGTTTGTCCATTTCCTCTATAAATGCACAAGCTCCCTCCACAGCTTGGCAGTTCAAGTGGGTAAATTAACTAGCCCTAGTCTGTAAGCGAGTGATAGAATCAAAGGAGATTGAAACAATGCTGTCACATAGGATTAGTATAAATGGATGGTCGATGGCCGGTGTGGGCTCACTGGGTCGCAGGAGCTGTTTCAGTGCTGTACCCCTTTGACTCAACAATGATAGGTACCCAGTCCATTAGTTAAAGCTTTATTGAGGAGGATAATTCATAAAGGTTCACCTTTTTAGTGATACATTTCACAGATAAAAAAGACATTTTAGGAAACAGATTCCCTGTGAGTGAAGAAACAGGAGTGAGGTAATGCTTTCAAGCTCATTAACTTCTTCCTATAAAGGTTTAACATGCAACATTTCATGCCACGAGCTACCATTGTCCCCGAATGAGGAAATGAAATAACAACCGATGAGCTTACTTCTTAATGAGGTAACTAGAGAGAGAAAATAGGGCATCTCAAATACCAAAGGGGACATCTTTATGTGGACCCATAAGACCCATAATAGATATTTCCTTTCTGATTTTACTGTGGAGAAAGACTTTAGAAATAGGAAAGGTAAATGGGGAAGTCTTGGAGATGGTCCACATTACAGTAGAGGTTGAGAGGGATTAATGGAGAGATTCATGCTGTTGAAAGGGATAATAAACCAACCATGATGGAATGGTGGATTAGACTCAATGGGCCGAATGGCCTATGTCTAACGGTCTGGAGGAGGTGCTAGATGTCTTAAAAGGTACGAAGGTAGATAAATCTCCAGGTCTAGCAGGTTTATCCAAGAACACAGTGGAAGGCTAGAAAAGTTACTGCTGCTGGCTGAATTCTGCATCATCCTTAGACCCAAATGTGGTGCTGGTAGACTGGCGGGTAGTGAATATTGTTTCTTTATTTAAGGAGGGCTGCAAAGAAAACCTGGGAACTATAGACCAATAGGTCTAAAGTCTGTGGTAGGTAAACTGCTGGAGAGGAGTCTGAGGGATAAGACATTTGGAAAGATAGTGACTGATATGGGTAGTCAGCATGGCTTTGTGTGTGGGAGATTATGTTTTACAAACTAAAATTTTTTGATGGGAGTCCAAAAAAGTTGAGGAGGGCTTAATGGAGATGGTAAGCTGCTATGGAAGGTTAGATTCCATGGAATCCAGGGTGAGCTGGCTAACCGGCTTGACGGTAGAAATCAGAGTAATGGCAAAAAGTTGTTTATCGGACTAGAGGCCTGCAACTAGTGGTGTGCCACAGGCATTGGTGTTGGGCCCATTTTTGTTGTTATCTTAATCAATCATATGAATAAGAATGGATAGGGCATGGTTTGTAAGTTTACAGATGGCAATATAATAGGTGGTACAGTGAATAATGAAGAGAGTTATAAATTAGAAAGGAGGGATCTTGATTTGCTGAATAAGTGGGCCAAGGAACAGCAAATGGAGTTTAATTTGGATAAGTGCAAGGTGTTGCATTTTGGAAATACTAATCTAGTTTGGACTTCCCACGGAGAACGGCAGGACCCTGGGGAGTGTTGCAGAACAGAGGGACTTTGGCGTACAAGTACACTGAATGTGAAGTTACAGGTAGACAGACGGTGATGACAGCTTTTGGGACACTGGCCTTCAAGAGTCAGGACTTGGTGAGGCTGCATTTGGGAGCATTGTGCTCAGCTTTGGTCGCCCTGCCACGGGAACGATGTTCTTAAACTGAAAGGAGTGCAGAAAAAATTTAAAATAATGTTGTCAGGACTTGAAGGATTGAATCATAGGGAGTGATTGGAGAGGTTAGAACTTTATTCCTTAGACCATAAGAGATCAAGAGGTGATCTTATAGAGGTGTATAAAATCATGAGGGCCAAAGACAGGGTGAATGCACCCAGTCTTTTTCTGAGGGGTGGGGAATCTAGAACTAGTGGGTATAGGTTTAAGATGAAAGGAGAAATATTTAATTGGAATTTAAGCAGCAAAATTTTATTAAGTATAAAGGATGGTATCTATGTGGAATGAGCTGCTAGAGAAAGTATTCGTGGCAGGTACAACAACAACTTTAAAAAGATAGTTTTACAGTGACAGATTAGAAAGATTTAGAAGCTTGTGTGCTACTGACATTTGGGACCAGCCTGGATGGGGCACCTTGGTCTGCACGGACCAGCTGGGTCAAAGGACCTCCTTCCCTTCCATATAACTCTTATTGCTTTACTGCAAGAGAAACTATCTTCTTCTTCTCCTTTGCTAAGAGTCCAAATAAATGTAAGAAATATGATCCAAACCATGATAGTAAGGACGCACGGGCAAGTGAGCCAGCAATATTTTCCTTGGTGGCTCAGTTTGGCCTGTTTTCCTATTGACTCTCACCTCCTCTCTGTGAATGCCTTTATATGGACAAGAGAACTCAGATCTCAGTCAAGCATTAATGTATAGTACATGGACTCCAATTCACTATGTTTAATTGTTTCTTTCCTGTGAGATTGATGCTACAGTGCTCAACTGCTTGAGTGTTGGCCAGACACGAGATACCATAAATAAGCCAATTCATATTCCCACTTGAATCGCTAATGCCTTTTCCCTTAGCCAATCCCTCAGGATTGGGGATGACTTGTTCCCACTCTAGATATGTGGCTCCTGAGATGGTAGTGAGGCCATTACAGTTTCGTTCACAGATGGGACAGGAGATGGTTGATGGAGGAGGAGGGTGGATAGTTTGAGAGATGTGCACTTCTTGCACAGGGCTTCAGTGTAATTCAAATGCATGATTTTCCACACCAAACTGAATGCTCCTTTGCTACTTTCAGGAATCATGGGCCAGAGGCTCTGAGCAGCTGGTGGGGATGTTGGACATTTTCTAAGGAAGGTTTGAGCACATCCTTGAATTTTGTCGCAAATCCGTTGAAAGAAAAAAAAAACATTCCACCACCTTTTCAACAGATTTCATCGTTTTCTGCCCTACTGTTCATTATTTTCCAGCAGGAAAGCTAGGAGTCACTTTTCCACAAGTGCAGCAGAATTTGGAACTAGTTCTACCTCAATTCATGCTAGTCGTTCGTTAAATTGAGATCAGAGACTGATTCTTGGCAGAGGCGCAAGGGGAGATGAGGTAGAAGTGGAGTAGGCCTCAACCCATCGATTGATCAATGGCTGACTCCTGTCCCCAAGATCCAAAATGGGGTCCAGCTAGCCAAGTAGCACTAATCAAGAATTAAATATCCCCATCTCCCTATTCAGCAGCATCATTTTGCAGTTAAAAATACACTTATCAATTCAAACCATTGGGAAAGATACAAACTGGATTCAGCAATGTTCAAAAATAGATAGTTCTAATTAAGTTTGGGATCAATAGGATGTACCACCATTACCCTACATTCACCAAGTGGATTTCTTAACCTAGGTTTGTTTAGAAGGAATCTGTCCATCATTGAATTACTGTACACAAAGGTTCCTCTCACCTCATAGTGGCTGCTCGGATAGGAAATCCTAGGAACATTGGATGCTGCGAAGAGCATATGGAAGGCGACAGGAAGGAAGGGCAGATATCGCATCAGCTGGAAGTTCTGCACGCTCATCAGTTTCTCATTCAGAATGTCTGTAAACCCCAGCCACTCCAACGCTAGACAGACTCCACTGAAAGAGGGATCCTTAAACCTCATGTGCAGAAAATTGTCATACAGGCCCTGCAACATAGGGAAAGAGGCTCATTGCTGAACTTCAACCAATTCTAACGCAAACAAGAACAGATCAGGATTTTCAGAATGTACTACCACCACAGCAAAATAATATATTTTGCCAATTGGTGGAACAGTTGCTTACCTGGGTGATCTTTTCATGTTCTCCTGTAGAAGTGGAAAGATGAAGAATATGATTAAATCTTTGTGTTACTGCATTGATTGTGGTCCTTGCTACAGAATTCCAGGACTCCTGATCATCACCAGTCCACGCTTCACTTTGTAAGTTGCTGTCCTGGCCAATCCGCTTTCTGAGAGCAGAAAAATCAAGCATAAGTTCACTCCTGTTCACGAACCTCTTAGGCACAGTTGGCCTGATGTCACAATCACAAGACAAATGATGTTATTAGCCAGATATTCTGTTACCTTTGAGGTTTCGGGAGTTGAAAGATTTCTTGCCAGATAGAGAATAGACTTTTGTTCTGGTCTTTGAGGCCTATCTTAGCCGTCTGAATCATCTTCATACTAAGTTCTTTTGTTCCTCTTCCATGAAGGAACTAAAATGAAAAAGCAATACAAGTAGTGACAACTTTCAGCATGAACAGTTATTTTGTTCTTTTAAAAAAAACACAACATATGGATCCAAAGCGTTAAGGATCTGAAAATAAATTATTGATCATGCATCATGGAATCTGAAACTCTCACAGACACACTTGAAAGGACATCTGCATTTCTGCAGCAACTTTCACTACCTCAGAATTCTTAAGTTACTTTACATTTAGCATTCAGGCAGACACTTAACTAAGCACGGCCGGGAATGACATGGCCCTAATGTAGGCAAATGAGACAAGTGTAGACGCACACAGACATCAACATTGAAGGGCCTGTTTCTTTGCTCTATGGCTCTCTAACATGTCTGGAAAAAACACACCAGAAATTGCTGGAGGTCAGATAGCAACTGTGGAGAGAGAAACGGAGTTTCAGACCCATGACCTTTCATCAGACTCTGTTCATGAAATTTTCAACATCCATGTTGTTCGTGTTTCATTCCCTTACAAAGGCAGGTTGCTTCCACCAATACCAACAATCTAACAACTTGACAGGCACATCTAGTATTCCAAAGAAAATTAATGTAAACCAATTAAGGGAACTGGGAATTTATGATCAGAGTCCCAGAGCCCTATCCACAACTGAAGTTCAGCAAAATTGTCTGCCTTCTGCCTTCCATTTGATTACCCATTTACGGAATCAGAGACAAATCTTTCCCAATGCGTCTAATATCAGCCTCTGGGTACTCAATCATACGATTTGTGGTCAGCACTTAACATTTGGTTTTTGAAATATTAATTTGATGCACAGATCAATGAAGATTGCTTCCTCTGCCAGCTCCAGGGCTTCTGATACTGCAGTGTTTGGCACAACCGTCACTGAAGTCAAACAGAGAATGAAAACCCAGACTTTCTTAATGTACAACAGCACCACTTAATAACCAGGAAATGAGAAAAGACACCCCAAAACGAAGAGAAAAGAGTGGGTGTATTAAAGGTGAACAGGCTAAGAACAGACTGTTTAAAAAAAAAACAATGATATTAATCAGAAGACTCAAGGAAACTGGAACTCTGGAAAAATAAAAAAAATATAAAGGTTGAATTACCTTCTTTGTCTAAATTTCCCTTATATGAAAAGGATCCTAAGAGCATTAAGAACGGGAAACCATCCTGCCAAGACTAATCAGCTTGTTTTGCGATATATATACACATACAAGACTAAGTCCAACATAAGTTGGAGAAAAATCATTGTTTTCTGCACTGGAAATCTCCAGATCAGAGAAAGAAGGGTCCACAGTCTAGGCAAAGATTCTGATTTAAAGAAATTGGCACAGACATCGAGGCAGAAAGTTCGACATGCCAGCAGGCTGGGAGCTTTTCAAGATGGGAATGAAACAGAGTTTGGACTGATTGGAGTCATAAAGGGGAACACCAGAAGGGAAGGGAAGGTGACCATACAGTAAGGGTGAAACGTGTGTGTGAGAGAGAGTGTGAGTGGGGGAGGTCCCAATCAGGAACAGTATTACAATCCAGGAGATAATCAAAATTTACAATCTCCGACATGAAAAAAGGAAAGAGAAAACGCTGCTTATTTTGGCATTGAATGCAGTGCAGTATGAAGTAGAACTGAGGACCAAGACAGCCTTGAGACAGAGCTAGGCTGTGTTGTTGCAGACGGAGGTCATAAGCATGCATACACCATTACATGAAATTTAAAGTCTGCTTCAGTTAGGCCGGTGGAGTCTGGTAATCTGGACATGTCCCAGAACACCAGAATCACATTAGCAGCAAAATATACAGCTATAGCTGCTTAATCTAATCCAATCCACCACTTAACTTCACTCTAATCAGAAAAAAGTTCACTGCACCTTTTATCTTGCTTCTATCTTTGTCAAGTTTGGTGAACAGTACCTCACCCGAAATATTAACTGTTTCTCTTTCCATTAATGCAGTTCAACCTGCATAAATTTTCCAGCATCTTGTGTCTTTATACCATATTGGCACTGTTTTTCTTAACCTACTCGTGTAGGTCTGGCGTGATGGACCAACTTTACCGTTAACAAGACAAAATACAGACCAAGCTTAGCATGCCATTGAGCCATTCCAGACCACCCCACCACAGACGTTCCTTTAGTTCCATACATCTATCCCTACTTTCTGCTCTGCTGAAGACGAACTTTGCATGACACCCTTACCCAGTCCTCACAATACCTACCTACACTGCATGATCAGCAGAGTTCTTCCACACGCACCAATGTATTTGCTCACTAACAACATTGACGACTGTAAGGAATAGCAATAACTGCAGCTGAGTTCTAGGGCATAGGCAGCATTTGAATACAGACATGGAGAAATGGAATTCATGAGAAGAGTGATGTTTTTAAACTAATATTATTGAACAGAAGCAAGCATACTACTGAGTTAGATGACATTGCTTCAGTAATACCTTAGGAGGTAATGGCTAACTCGGGCCCAACCTAATAGTGTCCATGGAGGCTACATTTGACTAGAACACAATTATTCAAGCAGACAGCTCAATAATTCAGTGTGTGACTCCTCCTGTGAAACAACTTCAATTACAATGTTTGTAACACAGTCAGTTCGGCACCATACCTGTAAAGTGTTCACACATGAACGTATATCATTTTCAGCTTTGTCACACAGACTCATGAGAATTCCCAGGTCTGCCTTCATTCCATTTTTAATAGCAATCTATCAGGGAGTTTAAAAAAAAGTGCAATTATCCTTAAGGTAAATCCAAATTTCAAACATAAAATATATTTCTTCAATCTCTCAATCATCAGAAATTTTATGAAAATAAAAATAATTATTCTATCTCGTAGTACCTGTTGCTACCCATGTGTGAATGGGTAGTGATTAGTAGTGCAATTTCCACCTCCCCCCCTCCTCCCCACCTTTTACCTCTGTCTCTTTTTCAAAAACATTGAAACCCTTGGACATTAAGCACCCATTTCTCTCTCGCTCTCTCTCAACCAAGTCTCTGTAATGCCACAACATTATAGCTCCATTACTAAAAATTCTTGACCACCTCTCCATTTAAAAACTCTGTTTACCACCTATAGCCTTAATACTACATGGATAAAGATCACAAGACCATGAGACATAGGAGCAGAATTAGGACATCCGGCCCATCAAGTCTGCTCCGCAATTCAATCATGGATGATCTGTTTTCCTTTCCTCCTCCTCAACCCCAGTTCCTGGTCTTCTCCCCGTAACCTTTGATGCCATGTCCAATTAAGAACCTACCAATCTCTGCCTTAAATACACCCCAAAACCTGGCCTCCACAGCTGCACGTGGGAACAAATTCCACAAATTCACCACCTTTTGGCGAAAGGAATTTTTCCGCATCTCTAAAGGGTGCCCCTCTATCCTGAGGCTGTGCCCACTTGTCCAAGACTCTCCCACTATGGGAAACATCCTTTCCACATCTACTCTGTATAAGCCTTTAAACATTCAAAAGGTTTCACTGAGATCCCCCAGTGAATGCAGACCCAAAGCCATCAAACAATCCTCGTTATGATAACCCTTTCATTCCTGGAATCATTTTTGTGAACCTCCTCTGGACTCTCTCCAATGCCAGCACATCTTTTCTTAGATAAGGAGCCCAAAACTGTTCACAATACTCAAGGTGAGGCCTCACCAATGCCTTATAAAGCCTCAGCATCACATCTCTGCTCTTGTTTTCTAGACCTCTTGAAATGAATGCTAATATTGCTTTTGCCTTCCTCACTACCAACTCTATCTGCAAGTTAACCTAAAGAGTGTTCTGCACAAGGACTCCCAAGTCCCTTTGCATCTCAGATTTTCTCCCCGTTTAGAAAATAGTCTGCACATCATCTCTACTACCAAAGTGCATGACCATGCATTTTCCAACATTGAATTTCATTTGCCACTTTCTTGCTCATTCCCCTAATCCGTCTGTCCTTCTGTAGCCTACCTGTTTCCTCAACACTCACTGCCCCTCCACCAATCTTCATATCATCTGCAAACTTGGCAACAAAGCCATCTATTCCATCATCTAAATCATTTATATACAGCATAAAAAAGTGGTCCCAACACCGACCCCTGCGCAACACCACTAGTCACTGGCAGCCAACCAGAAAAGGATCCTGTTACTCCCAACTCGCTGCCTCCTACCAATCAGCCAATGCTCTAACTATGTCAGTAAACTTCCTGTAATTCCATGGGCTCTTAACTTGGTAAACAGCCACGTGTGTGGCACCTTCTCAAAGGCCTTCTGAAAGTGAAAATATACATCCACTGCATCAATTTCCTCAAAGAATTCCACAGGTTCGTCAGGCAGGATCTTCCCTGAAGGAAACCATGCTGACTTTGTACTATCTTGTCCTGTGTCACCAAGTACTCCATCACTTCATCCTTATCAATTGACTCTAACATCTTCCCAACTACTGAAGTCAGGCTAACTGGTCTATAGTTTCCATTCTGTTGCCTTCCTGCTTTCTTAAAGAGTGGGGTGACATTTGCAAATTTCCAGTCCTCTGGCACCATGCCAGAGTCCAATGATTTTTGAAAGATCATTTCTAATGCCACCACAATCTCTAATACTACCTTTTTCAGAACCCTATGGTGTAGTTCATCTGATCCGGGTGACTTATGTACCTTCAGGTCTTTCAGCTTTTTGAGCACCTTCTCTCTTGTAACAGTAACTGCACCCACTTCTCTTCCTTCACACATTACAACATCAGGCATATTGCTAGTGTCTTCCATAGTGAAGACTGATGAAAAATAGTCATTTAATTCATCAGCCATCTCCTTGTCCCGTTATTATTTCTCCTGCCTCATTTTCTAGTGGTCCTATATCCACTCTCATTTCTTTTTTATTTTTAACATACCTTAAAAAACTTTTACTATCCCCTTTGATATTATTTGCTAGCTTGCTTTCATATTTCCTCTTTTCCCTTCTAATGATTTTTAGTTGCTCTCTGCAGGTTTTTAAAAACTTCCCAATCCTCTATCTTCCCACTAATTTTTGCTTTGTTGCTGCCCTTTCTTTGCTTTTACAATAGCTTTGACTTCCCTTGTCAGCCATAGTTGTACTATTTTACCATTTGAATACTTCTTGCTTTTTGATTTTTTTTTTGTACTTTTTGTTTTTCTTTTACCTCATGCAGCCTTTGAACCAGCCTGGAGGGAAGAGTTGGAGGAAAGACTAATGTGAAAGCTTGCTGCCTCAGCTGTCTCAGAGATGGCACATACCTGTCAGTAAAGCAAGTCAGGTCAGACTGATTAACGTAATTGTCCATGTGAGTGCAAGAAGGCATTATATAAGAGAAAAAAAACGCGATAATAAACCATGCTGCTTTCTTCTACACAAAACAGGAAACACTTGCATTTGCTCTTTATAACAGTAGGAAGTCCCAGACCACATTACAGACGAAGGAATAGTCTCTGCTGATACAAAGGAAAAGCAGCAGAATTGGCATTAAATAAATTCCCACAACAACATAACCAGACAATATGCATTGTTGCTTTGATCTGATGAATGACTACTGGACTGGAAAGAGCACCACATTTTCCTTCAATCAGTACCATTGAATCTTTTATATCTTTCAAGAGGTATTCAGAATATCCCTTCAACATCTGAAAAACAGGCTTGCACCAGCAATGGGGTGGCTCTCAATACTCAGTGAAGCATTGGCCTAGAAGGCTGTGGAGGCCAAGTCTCTGGATGCTTTCAAAAAAGAGATGGATAGAGCTCTTAAAGATAGTTGAATCAAAGGTTATGGGGATAAGGCAGGAACTGGATACTGATAGTGGGTGATCAGCCATGATAACAGTGAATGGTGGTGCTGGCTTGAAGGGCCGAATGGCCTACTCCTGCACCTATTGTCTATTTGCTGTTCAAGTCCCAGGAGTGAGACTTGCTTGCAAAATCTTCTGTCTCATGTGAAAAAGGCATCCATTAGTCTTGCGAGACCATGGATCTGCGCCTGGAAAGTCTTCACTCTCCAAGGCACAGGCCTGGGCAAGGTTGTATGGAAGACCAGCAGTTGCCCATGCTGCAAGTCTCCCCTCTCCACAACACCAATGTTGTGTGTCCAAGGGAAGGGCATTAGGACCCATAGAGCTTGGCACCAGTGTTGTCGCAGAGCAATGTGTGATTAAGTGTCTTACTCAAGGACACAACACGTTCCCTCGGCTGGGGCTCGAACTCACGACCTTCAGGTAGCTAGTCCAATGCCTTAACCACTTGGCCACGTGCCCACCGTCTCATGTGAAAGCTGTCTTAAATCACAGCTCAATCTGTGGTATTCTGGGTCAAGTAACTCCACTGAAGGTGGTGACTTCTGTGCCGATGTTCAGGGGCATGTTTAACAGGCATCTGTGTCACTCTTATTATGACCAGTGAGGGCAAGCAGAATTTGCAGAAAAGGTTACCATTCAAAATGGTTTGAAGTGCAAACTTTGCACGTTGTAGCATCGGAAAGCAACTTGCAGGAGTCTTGTCACAAACAAATATACTAACTGGTCATTGCAGATACAGATGATTGGTCTTCGTAAAATTTCTCCCTCCTTTTTCTTCTTCTTTCCAGCAGTTCCTGGTGTTTCAGCTTCCTTCCCATCCTTACGGTTAACAAGATTCAGGAGTGTGTTTATTGCAGCCTGTTAGAGAAAGAAAAACAAAGAATCAACGTGAAATCAGTTCCAAACTTTCCAACCAGGAGACCTGGAACAACACTTGGAGATTGCATGTTGTTCAGTTCAACAGTGATCAGGGGCAGCAACAGGATAAGTGGTGATACAGTTACTTCAAACGTCTCTCAATCCAACAAAAGCATTGAAAAAGACATTTACATGCATAAATTCACAGGAAATGAATGTTGCTAGCGGTGCTGCTAATTTAATGTACCGAGGAAGCAATTAGACCCAACAGTGTTGGTGGGTTAGTAACACACAGAGAATCTCCCCAAGTTACAGCAGAGTTCTGTTCCTGTGAACTATTTGCAACCTGAACAGCTTACAAGTCAGAATTGCAGCTACAAATGGAGTTTTAAGGCTGCAGAAAATACCTGGAACAACACAACAGCTGGCAAATCTATGTTGCCAACCTTCCAAGTATCTGTTCATATGTATGGCCTGTATATTAGGGCACCACAGTACTGTCGAGGTTAGCAGGACACTATTACAGCTCTGGGCTTTTTGGAGTTCACTTCTGGCACGATCTGTACTGAGTCTGTTCAAAAAAGGTAGTAGGGATAGTCCGGGTAATTATAGACCAGTGAGTCTTACGTTTGTGGTGGGAAAGCTGTTGGAAAAGATTCTTAGAGATAGGATCTATGGGCATTTAGAGAATCATGGTCTGATCAGGGACAGTCAGCATGGCTTTGTGAAGGGCAGATCGTGTCTAACAAGCCTGATAGAGTTCTTTGAGGAGGTGACCAGGCATATAGATGAGGGTAGTGTAGTGGATGTGATCTATATGGATTTTAGTAAGGCATTTGACAAGGTTCCACACGGTAAGCTTATTCAGAAAGTCAGAAGGCATGGGATCCAGGGAAGTTTGGCCAGGTGGATTCAGAATTGGCTTGCCTGCAGAAGGCAGAAGGTCGTGGTGGAGGGAGTACATTCAGATTGGAGGATTGTGACTAGTGGTGTCCCACAAGGATCTGTTCTGGGACCTCTACTTTTCGTGATTTTTATTAATGACTTGGATGTGGGGGTAGAAGGGTGGGTTGGCAAGTTTGCAGATGACACAAAGGTTGGTGGTGTTGTAGAAAGTGTAGAGGATCGTCAAAGATTGCAGAGAGACATTGATAGGATGCAGAAGTGGGCTGAGAAGTGGCAGATGGAGTTGAATCCGGAGAAGTGTGAGGTGGTACACTTTGGAAGGACAAACTCCAAGGCAG
This sequence comes from Mobula hypostoma, assembly GCF_963921235.1. NCBI lineage: Eukaryota > Metazoa > Chordata > Chondrichthyes > Myliobatiformes > Myliobatidae > Mobula > Mobula hypostoma. Next base: position 110,683,840 of record NC_086105.1, on the reverse strand, counting down.
AGTACAAAGTAAATGGCAGGATACTTGGTAGTGTGGAGGAGCAGAGGGATCTCGGGGTACATGTCCACAGATCCCTGAAAGTTGCCTCACAGGTGGATAGGGTAGTTAAGAAAGCTTATGGGGTGTTAGCTTTCATAAGTCGAGGGATAGAGTTTAAGGGTCGCGATGTAATGATGCAGCTCTATAAAACTCTGGTTAGGCCTCACTTGGAGTACTGTGTCCAGTTCTGGTCGCCTCACTATAGGAAGGATGTGGAAGCATTGGAAAGGGTACAGAGGAGATTTACCAGGATGCTGCCTGGTTTAGAGAGTATGCATTATGATCAGAGATTAAGGGAGCTAGGGCTTTACTCTTTGGAGAGAAGGAGGATGAGAGGAGACATGATAGAGGTGTACAAGATAATAAGAGGAATAGATAGAGTGGATAGCCAGCGCCTCTTCCCCAGGGCACCACTGCTCAATACAAGAGGACATGGCTTTAAGGTAATGGGTGGGAAGTTCAAGGGGGATATTAGAGGAAGGTTTTTTACTCATAGAGTGGGTGGTGTGTGGAATGCACTGCCTGAGTCAGTGGTGGAGGCAGATACATAGTGAAGTTTAAGAGACTACTAGACAGTTATATGGAGGAATTTAAGGTGGGGGCTTATATGGGATGCAGGGTTTGAGGGTTGGCACAACATTGTGGGCCAAAGGGCCTGTACTGTGCTGTACTATTCTATGTTCTATGTTCTATGGTCTCCCATGAGCAGGTGGGTTTCTTCCTTGTTTCTGGTTTCCTCCCACAGTCCAAAGACATGCCAGTTAGCAGGTTAATTGGTCATTGTACAATGTGTTTGTAAGTTGTTCTGTGATTGGGCTAAGGTTAAGTACATGGGCTGTTGGGTAGTGCAGCTCGTTGGGTTGAAAGTGCCTGTTCCATGTTGCTCAGTATCTCTAAGTAAACCACAAGTAGGCATTCATAAGCTGGAGAGGGAACTGTACAGGCCAGTCTGGGTGAGGATGAGGTTTCTTTCCATAACGCATTAAACTCTGGTTAGATCATATCTAGAGTATTGTATTTAATTCCGGCCACCCCATTATAGAGAGGATGCAGAAGAAGTTGACCATGATGCTGCCTGGATTAGAGGGCTTGTGCTTTAAGTAGAGGTTGCACAAATTGGGGTTGTTTAATCTGGACTTGTGGAGGCTGAGGAGAGATCTGACAGAAGTTTATTAAATTATGAGGGGCATAGATAAGAGTGGATAGCCAGCATCTTTTTCCCAAGGTTGAAATGTCTAATACCAGAGGTCAGTCCTTTATGATAAATCGCGGAAAGTTCAAGGGAGGTGTGTGGGGCAAGTTTTAATTTTACAGTGAATGGTGGGTGCCTGGAATATACTGTCAGGGACAATGGAGGCAGAATCAAGAGAGGTATTTAACAGGCTCTTAGGCTGGCACATGAATAGTTTATAAACTATGTGCAAGCAGAAGGGATTACTTTAATTAGGCAGCATTAAGCACACAGGATAAATGTACATAAAGAGATGAGAAACTGCTGCATTCTGGTTTTCACCGAAATGTGGCTAAACAACATAGCAACTCAGCATTTCAACTTGATGGGATGACTGCTCTGCACAGACAGAAACTCCTGGTCAGGGAAATTCAAAGGAGGTGGAATCAGTGTGTACATTGACAAAGGTTGGTGCACAAACTCATCTGCGGTTAGTAGGCACTGTTCTGTGGCAACTGAACATCTTACAATTAAATGCCAGCCACATTACCTGCTCAGGGAGTTTACTGTTCTGTTCATCACTGCTGTCTACATCCCCCACCCCCCAACCCCCATGTGCGAACACCGATGTAGCCGGAGACAGATGAGGCATATTCCTGGAGGTCTCTTTCTTCTCCATTTGTGGTGGCTGCTTTGATCATTTGCTAGTTGGTCTGTTCAAAACAGTTCCGGAGCATAGTGATTGCTTCATTAAGCCATACAGCAATGGTCTTCTTGACTGGTTTCTCCATTTTAGGCAGCAGTCAGTATGCTGGGATTAATATGATGGAGATGTGGTCAGAGTGACCGAGATGAGGGCATGGTCGAGTCTGTTTGTTCCCCTAATGGCCATGGTGACACATTGGTGGAAATTTGGTAAAGTGTCCTGCAGGTTAACATGATTGATGTCTCCTGCAACTATGCGGAGGTAATCCAGATGCTTGTGTTGTAGAGAGCTGAAGATACCATAAAACTCTCCTAGTATGACTTCAGTGTTCGCACACCAGGCGGTGGGGGGGGGGGGGAATGTAGACAGCGGTACCTCGAGAACAGTCATCTCACAGCCCAACCAGAAGCTTGGCTGAATGCTGAGGTACGCAGCCTACTAAAAGCCTGGGACGCTGCCTTCAAGACTGGTGAAAGAACAGTTCTCAGAGCAGCCAAGAGAAACCTAATCCTAAGTATCAAGACGGCTTCAACCACCTATGTTCAGAAAATTCAGAAACACCTGTATGATAATGATCCCCAGCATGTGTGCTGGGCATCAAGGGCATTACTGACTAGGCAAGGAAGAACAGTGTTGATTCTACTAATGATGCCTCCCTCTCTGATGCTCTAATGCATGCTTTGCAGCATGCAACACAACGCCAGCCTGAAAGCTATCCCTCTCTCAGATGAGCAGCCACTGTCTGTAACAGCATATGTCACACAACCCCTCATGGTCCTAGAATGCATTATACACTATCTGAAAAGCTCACCAGTGCCTCTACTTTCTAGGGAGGCTGAAGAGATCAGGACCATGCACATCCATACTCAACTCATTCTATAGAAGAGAGTACCCTAACAAGCCGCATAATTGCTTGGCACGGAAAATGCATTGCGGCAGAGAGAAAGACTCTACTACAGTTAGTCAGAACAGCCCAACACATCAGTGGCACCAGCCTACTTGCCATCAAGAACATACATAGATAAAGGTGCTAGAAAAGGCTCAGTGACATAATGAAGGATCCCACCCACCCTACACATCAACTGTTTGTCGCACTCCCATCAGGGAGGAGGCTATGTAGCCTCCACGCCAGGAACACCAGACTCAACAGTTATTTTCTCCAAGCAGCAAGGCTGATCAACACCTCCACCCACTAACCCACCCCTCTACAACCCCAACCACCAGTACTTTATCATTTCCTGTCAGTCACCTTATGTACAGACACTCCTGTGCCTAGTGTCACTTTATGAATATACAATCTATGCATATAAGCTAACTTACATATTTATTTGTATTTATTGTGTGTGTGTTTTTTATGATTGTGTTCCTTATTTTACTGTGTTTTTTTTTATGCAGCATCAGATCCGGAGTAACGATTATTTTATTGTCTGTCGCATTTATGTACTGGAAATGACATGAAACAATCTTGAATTCGTACTTTCAAAACCATTGCGTTGGAACATTAGCATAAATGGCATAATTCCAATCCATTAGCTCCTTTGTCAATAATTAGGAATTCACAAGGGTAGGAGATTACAAAATGTCCACAACGAAGTCCAAGCTGGAGATTCTTGCACATGACTTTCAGTCCCGATACCTTGCTATGCTTTGTTCTTGCTTTGATAGAAAGGTGTCTTCCCCTATTTATCTTCAGCCGAATATTGCTACTGTCCAAGAATATAATGGGCCATCTATATGATAGCAAGAGGTGGTGTGGAACTGGGAATAGGCAAAATAAAAGCTAACAGATGGGCTGTGGTCATCCAGAAGTCCCAACACAGCTTTCTTTACAACAATGAAGGACAGGATCATCAGCTCACCGTCTCTCCCTAAAGGCAACTGCAGTTCCCCCCACTCCCCCCTCTGTTGTCCAGCACAAATCAGAGAAGTACCAAGGATACTTTTGTCCTTACAGAATTTCTGGAATTTTCTTGCGATTTTTGTCATTCTTTTTCTTCAACGGATCTTCCCCTCTTGTAAATTTACAGAGCTTAATGATGCACTGAAGGATCGCTTAGTTTGTGGAACCTTACAAGAAACCATTCAAAAATGGCACCTTACATTTTAAGAGCAGTTGAGATACCTGTATCTATGGAAACAGCAGACAGAGACACAATTTTGTTGCAGCTGTGAGCAAAATTGCAACATTTGAACAGAAACCAACTGACCAAATAAATTGTATTACCACTGTGGCAGGGGCTCACATTCATCAGACCAATGCGGATTTAAAGGTGAAATTTGCAGAAAATGCAACAAAGTAGGACATATACAAAGGGCATGTTGTGACAGACAAAAAACAAATGGACTGTGCAGGGTAGGGAAAAAGATAAAAAGTCAAGATTTAGCTTAAAAAAAGCACTAATCTGTATGCTGTTGATGATAAGAGTGATAGAGGACTGCATAGCTTTGAGATTTACAAAGTGAAAACTAACAACAGACAAGCAATATAGCTCACACTAGATGCAAACGGCAAATTAATTAAAATGGAATTGGCTACTGGCTCGGTTATTTCAGTTATTCCACAAAATGAGTTTGAAGGCCATTTCAAAGATACTGAACTGAAACCAGCTACAAAATTATACTGGACAAAAGCTAACTCCTGTGGGAATAACATTGTAACAGTGAAATACAACAAACAGCAAACCACATTGGGGCTTGTATGTGGTAAAAACACGAGGGCCAGCATTGTGGGGCCGTGATTGGCTGAGACAACTACAACTTAGAGATCCATCCATCAATTGCATGCCATTCTCCCCTGCAATATAGTCAAGTGAAAGCAAATTAAGAAAGGTACTGGATTATGCCGAACACCATGAACCGTTGCCCAATAGAGGGCAAACTGATGTTGGTCCAACCTCTCTGCCTCCGGTTGGAAAGCATATTGGACGAAGGAAGGAGCATGCTGCTCAGCGGGATTGTGAAAGTAACAAAAGCAGTGGTCTGACAACAACTGTTTTTGTAGGCAATGTATCTGAGAAAACTCCTTATATGATAACCAGCCAGTTACTTGTGAAATGTGGCTTGGTCTTAAGCTGGAAGAGAGTTCAGGAGCTTATGGAAAGTTGCAAGAATTTGACTTTTGTGAGTATAAAGATCCAGAATCTACTCTTCATGCATTGAGGTTATTGCATGAGCTTTGTGGGAGAAAAACAGCTGCCTGTAAAAATAGATACAAAGACCAAAGCTCAGCTGGGATGAATGGAAGGCCAAACAGAAATGAGTTAATGGAGATACAAAAACAGAGGATTCGTCAGATGATGTTGTGGATGAGGAAACCAAGAGGAGAGATCAGATTGTAAAGGGAGCAATAGAAGGATTAATAAAAGAATACTCCAGTGAACTAAATGCAGCTTCCCAAGATCAAAATGCACATCCTAGGAAGAAGAAAAAGGAAAAGAAGAAAATGGCACAAGAGCTATAGAATCCCTGGAATTTACTCCTCTGGCGAGTCCTGGGGCATTTAGAGATGAAGTAGGTGCATTTCTTTCTAAAATCCGAAAACGAGTGTTTAGGGAACTAGCAGATGAGGCCTGGAGCTGATCAGCAATAATCATATTGAACGGTGGAGCAGGCCTTTGGGGTCAAAGTAGACCTATACTACTCCTATATTATGTCCTTCCGATAACGCTGCTGAACATCAAGGGTCAGCAAGATTCCCCCTCTTTTGAGACAGTTATTATTTGGCATAAATATTACTTGCCACTTAGCAGCGCAAAAACAAATTATTACATTGGTTTTGCTGCACTGGGACATGGACTGCTTGATTTCAGAGCAGTTGTGAATGGAACTGAACATTTGGGAAGCGTGTGAACATTTCTACTTCTGAGCTCATGACAGGAGAAATTGCCTTTATCTGAATACTTCAAACACAAAGTTAAAAAATGCAGATGCAGGAAATCTAAAATAATAAACAGAAAATGCTGGAAAAGTCCCAGAGTAGGTCGTATTTTTGGAAAAGAGTTAATATTTCAGGTTAAAGCCCTTTCATTAGGTTTTCAATCTGAAACATTAACTGTTACTATAAGGTAGGACTTCAGCTCAGGTGCCTTCCTTTTAATACTAAGTACCTACAGTGTTAGCAGGGCTCTAGGACTCAAACAATTTCATTACCTTGATGTGAAGAATAAACACTCTCACCTCACATTTGGAATTCAGGGCTTTGGTCCAGGGCCTGGAGCCAAAGGGAGAAATTCAATTTGGGAATCATTGAGCAAATTACAAGTGAATATGCTATTTAATAGATCAGACAATGATGGCTCGCTCCTATTACTACATATGCTGAATAAACTGATTAAGCATTGACAATTTGGATTGGATTGCTTTTTATTTTGTGAACAGGAAGGTGCCAGTGATGTAATAGTCAGAGAAGAGGCCATTTCTGAACTGCAAGTTTTCAGTGCTATCATTTTTGATCTGATTTTTGCATTTTCACTTGCAATCGCTCTTCCTATTTTCACACCAACCTGCTCTTCCTCAGCCTTCTCCACTGCCAAGTAAATGCTCCAAACAAACTGGAGGAACAACACCTCATATTCTGCTGGGGTATTGTGTACAACCCAATAGTATGAATGCTGAGATTTTCAAATTTAGGTAACCCAGTGAGTTTGGCACCTTCCTCCACCCCCCTCTCTTTCTTCTTTCCATCCTCTTCCAGTAGTCCCATTGTGTCCAGTTTCCTACTTCCACACCACCAGCCACCATCATCCAGCTTGATCCTCCTCTCCTCCTGGTACAATCCACCCACTATACACACGGTTCACCCACAGGCTTCCCCCTTTCCCCATCTGGCTATAGTTCCATTTGCCATTCACCTCTCCCACAATGGTGTGTGTTATCATCCCTCATCATATTCTAGCACTCGTATCCTGTCTCTCCCTTTCATGCCTTCTTACTCCATCCATCAGCTCTCTCTCAATATTACCCTTCCTCTCCCTTGCTTGTTCTGCGTGTGCCATCCTTCAACTCTCCTCAGTCCATCAATCACCTCTAGCCCAGCTCACCATACCACCTGCCATCTTTACATTGTCTGTCTTACCTCTCCACTTTCCATCATAGTGCAGGGTTTGAAACATCCATAGTTCCTAATCACCCCCCCCCACCCACCCTTGACAGATGCAGTTCAACTGTTCCGTGATTTTTACAGCCAGATGTTATTTGATTCCCACAGTCTACATGGGAGGTTAGGGGGTTCTACCTTGAATTTAATTTTCAAATTAAGGTCAAATCAATTTAAGTTAGCAAGCATAAAGTAATTATGGAAGGGATGGAGTCATCTACTTAACTTTTAAAATATGCATAACTATTTTGAAACAGAAATAATTTGACACAGAGCAACTTTTGCTTCAAATTTTACGCCTTTCTCTTCAAATCAGCATCATTCCTGATTTGGTTTGCCTTTAGTAGCTCTGTTTTTCAGAAGTAACTGCTGGAACTATCAAGTTATTTATACATCCATGTAAATTGGCTTTCTGTTCCTCATTTGTAGCTTTGAAGTGAAAAAGAACAGAATTTGACGTGATAAAGAACAAGCAGGATTTTTGGAAGAGTTGTAGTTCATCATTTACATTTGAAAGAATTTATTAAAAACCTTTGCCTGCCTCTGGCACTGTCTCAGTACGAGCAGTTTGTGAGGCTTTCAATCTCTGACTGGGACACCTGTTCTTTTTCTTTTTATTTCTTTATTGCTGATTTGACTAATATACTCATTAATCACCCATTGTTAATCAAAAGTTAGCTGCTTCTTTGCATATTCCAAATTCTTTAGATTTTGAGCATTTTTTCTTAAGTAACTGGATTAGAAGATACAATAAGAAAATTCCATTTCAAAACAGGACTATTGGCAGCCTTCTGCACTCTTATTAGACCAGTAAATTCTTTTCATGAAGTACACAAATAGAAATGAATAATGCAGCAAAGCTCAACTATTTTGGGTGACAGTCCTTGCAGGTACAGTCTGTCAAGCTGAGAGTCAACAATGATCGTGCGCTCACATGTTGAAACAGTCCTGGTTAAAAAAATACTAGTCCACGCTTACCAAGACAAATTGTTTAGGGATCAATAGAAAGTACTCTAATCATCTTTGCTGGGACTATCAATGGAGATTTTAAGTACAATATATTGTTTTCATGTGGCATTCGATGCAGATAGTTCAAAACTGATCCAACTACACTTAACCATCCTAGAACATTGACTCACAGTGGGAGCACCATCGATTTCATCAATGATCAGACAGTTTGGCTTCTCGTTGGCTCCAAGCACAGATTTCATTTGGGTGGCAGCTTCGATCCTGGTTTTCAATATCTCTGGACTACGGTCGTCACTGTATAAGAGTTAAACAGTATTATTCTATGACAAAACGTAAATAACTGTTGATATGGCACTCTGCTTACCAGTTTATAATACACGCCCTGTTCTCCTCCCCTCCCCTGGGCACAAGGTCCCTGACACTGCTGTCCTCCACTTAATTTTTGCTGCTCACCCTCCCATAATCCCACAGGATCCTTTATATCAATCCAAGATGAACACAGGAAGTCTTAATTTAAGAATGAATCTTAAAGACGGTGCTCCTGGAAGGGAAGCTTTAGTACTGCATTGACATTGCAATCCAAATAACGGGCAGTCTTGATTTGGCCTTGAACTCATGACCATTTGATTCAGGAGCCAACAGGTGCACACACTAAGCCACTGCAGTTAGCTGGCAGGAAGCAAACGTGTTTCTTTGCTATTACACAAAAGCAGGTCTTGGTGAGGAGTTTGTTTGCAGTGTATAGGGAAGGAACTAACTATACATCATGACTGTGTCAAGCAGATTGGCATAACGAGTGTCTGGGGAAATCACTAGCCCTATTTGCAAACAGAACTTCAACAGATACTGTAATCACAGTTTTACTGGAGCTTTATAGTGATTTTAGCTTTATGGAATAGTGTTATATTCCTCACTCACCTTGCATTTATCTCCACTGCATTGTATCCAGCATGGCTTGCAATGACATGAGCCAATGTTGTTTTCCCAAGACCTGGAGGGCCACTCAACAGTGCCACCTAAAGTCAGAGAAACGAAAGGAGAAGAAAGTTTACTTTTCTGACTTTTGTTTAAAAGATTGAACATAAAGTACTGGTGGATACATTGGGGAAAAAAATTGCCCTTCTGTGAATAGTACTGAAAGGGCAGTCATGGTAGTTTAACATCTCGTCTAAATGTCTGTGCTCCAAGCTGCACTTGCTCAATTAAAGTATGCATGGAAAGAAAAGGAAGGATTTATACTTAAGCACCTTTCACAAATTGAGGCCATCACAAGTGAAGCTACTCCTCCCTATTTATTGTTTTTAAGGTTACAGACTAACCCAACGGAATGCACAAATCTCTTTAAATGTTCACATTTATTTTACAAGAATGTCAAGACACATCCTGATAAAGAAAAATGGTTTGGTACTCAGTGTCTGGTTACCTTGTACTTTGGTCTGTTATGTGCATCTAGTTCAGCATCCAGAATCTCCTCAGTAATCTGTGCCTTGCTCTTCCATTTATTCTGTTGCTGTTGCTGCTGGTGTGACTGTTTCAAAGAAGAATGCTTTCCTACCACCTGTTTGCTTTTCTTCACAGTCTTTTCTCGACCAAAGACTATAGTGTCCCACAGTTTCAACCACTTCAGGAGGCAGCGATTGGTGTACTGCAAAAACAAAAGGCCCTTAAAAGCTGGAGAAAAGTTGGAGCTAGATTAAAACTTAGCAAGCAGTGTAGTGGCATCCACTCCAGACTTCAAGGTGAGTGGTACAGGGGTTGAATTTGGCTGGCTCCTTGCACGCTTTCAATCCATGCTGGGTTGATCATCAAGCTAGCAACTCAGCCTTGTGAAAAACAGACAATTGCTAAAGAAAAGGCAAGGTTGCCACCCAATGCGCCACAAGGCGTGGAAAGGAACAACAACAACAAGACTTAAGCTGAAGTAGCAAGTACTGGTAAATAGTCAACTAAAGTTTTGCAAATGGCACTCTTACTCTTAAAGGGTATGAATTCTGGGATTCTCAAGACCTGAAACTGTAATCTAGAATGACAGCTCTGCACAGTATTAAGGTGCAGAGTGTCACAGCTAATTCACTCGAAATAGGTGGAAAACATCCATCTGCATTAATATAAATGGAAAACCTCCTCCTGGCATCCGAGTTTTACAGAATGATACCAACACTTAGCGGCTTTTCAGCCAATCAGGCCTGTACCATAACTCAACGGAGGTAGTCACAGGCAACAAATTCCACCTATCTCAGCTCAAACTGCCCCACCTTCCAGAGAGCCTACTAAAGTTTCCACATTGATTTCAAATCCACTTCTCCCCTTTCTCCCACTATCTTTACATTCTCTTAAAAAGGCACAGAGTACAATCAGTGCACAATTATCATCATTTTACAGCACAGCAAGATCTGCTAACACAATGCAGCAACAGTACTCACATCATCACTGAGCAGTTCCATGTATTGTTTAGGAGTGAATTTATCTACCCACAGGGTGCTGGAATTGTATTCATCAACTGCTTCACCTTCATCTATTGCCGTTTCTTCCTCTTCATCAGCTAACTCCTGGTCAATCTGGCTTTTAGAATAAAACAAAACATCCAAAGAACAGTGGGGAGAGGGTGTAGGAGAGGAGGGGGAGAGGGTGCAGGAGAGGGAAAACAAACCATTTAATGTGCAATCTTACACAGGGTTTGGGTCTGAAACAGGTTTGATTTTAATCTGTTTTATGGATATTCATTTGACCTATTGTACATTTGACCTACAGGCCAAAAATCAGTTAAGTTTTATTGGCCAGTCAAGCAGTCTCTCTTTGAAAGATGAGCAAATGTACAGATCTATGTTGTTTATCACCCACTTCCACTTTAGCAATGGATTCTAGCACACCCATCATCACTACTGGGTTCTAGTCCCCTAATTTTCTCCAATTTGCATGCTTACAGTATATACACATATGAACAGTACATTAAAAACAATACTCAAAGTAAATTAGGTGAGGGAGAAAACACACAAACAGGTGAATGTTATATTTTATTAAAATAGTCACATGAAATTCTGCAATTACTTGTTAAAGATTTAACATAGAAAGGGATTTGAATTATGGACCACTTTAACTCAAAGGAAGTAGAACAGAATGAAACAGCTTGAGTAATCTTTCTTAACAAGTTCTATGATTGCCCCAAAGTTGCTCAAATGTCATCAACAAGACAGTCAATGAGAAAAGAATGAAGCATTGTTGCATTTTGGATAAAGTGTTTTCAGAGAGGTTGGTTATGGTCAGAATTAACTCCTGCCTAAGCAAGGAACTGGGTCCACAGCAAATTTCCTACTGCCTTAATAAATCTACAGCAGATACAGTCTCACAGGTTTTCCAATTGACCTTGAACCACCTGGACTACACCTATGTCAGGCTGCTGTTTATTGATTACAACGTCACATCCAGCGCCATCATCCCCTCAGTACCATTTGACTAGATTCAAAACTGGGGCCTCTATACTTCCTTCTGCAACTGGATCCTTTGACATCTTCACCAGGAGACCACAATTAGTGAGAACTGGAAAAGACATCTCCTCGTTGATGATTGACACTGGTGTACCTCAGTAATGTGTGCATAGCCCTCTGCTCTGCTCTCTCATGACCCATGACTGTGTAGCTAGACACAGCTCAAACACCATCTATAAATTTGCTGAACACATTCGTTGGCAGAATCTCAGATGGTGATGAAGCATACAGGATCAGCATATACAGTACATAGGAAGGAGATTGAAAATCTGGGTGAATACTGCTGCAACAACTTCTCACTCAATATCAGCAAAAACCAAGGAGATTATTATTGACTACGGGAGGAAACCCAAGTTCCATGAGCCAGTCCTCATTGGGGATCAGAGGTGGACAGGGTTAGCAACTTTAAGTTCCTTGGCATTATGATTTCAGAGGATGAGTCTTGGGTCTGGCACGTAAGTGCCATTATAAAGAAGGCATGGAAGCACCTCTACTTTCATAGAAGTTTCCAAAGATTTGGCAGGTCATCTAGAACTCTGACAAACTTCTATAGATGTGCAGTGGAGAATATACTGACAGTTTGCATCATGGGCTGGTATGGAAACACCAATGCCCTTGAACAGAAAAGCCTATAAAGCGTAGTGGATATAACCCAGTTCATAATGGGTGAAGCCTTCCACACTATTGAGCACATCTACGAGGAGCGTTGTCGCAGGAAAGCAGCATCCATCATCAAGGATCACCACCAACCAGGACATGCTCTCTTCTCACAGCTGCCATCAAGAAGGAAGTACAAGAACTTCTGGACCAGCACCACCAAGTTCAGGAACAGTTATTACCTCACAATAATCACGCTCTTGAACCAGAGGCAATAATTAAACACACCCAAAATTGTTCCAACAATAAACTTTTCCCACAACTTATAGACTCACTTTCAAAGACTCTTCATCTCATATTGTCAATATTTACTGCTCAGTTAACTATTATGTTTTTGATTTTGCACATTAGTTGTTTGTCCTTCTTGTTGTGTGCGTATTTACACTGATTCTGTTAAATTTCTTTGTATTTCCTGTGAATGCCCTCAAGAAAATGAATTTCAGTGTGGTATATATAGTCACACATACATACTCTGATAATAAATCTACTTTGAACTTTGAGATGAATTGGCTGGTTGAGTGCTGACACCACAACAACTTTGCACTCAACATCAGTAAGACCAAGGAACTGATTATGGACTTTCGGAAAGGGAAGTCAGAGGACCTCACATTGAGGAATCAGCAATGGAAAAGGTGGACAATTTCAAGTTCCTGAGCGTCAACATCTCTGAAGATCTGTCCTGGGCCCAACATATTGATGCAAATGCAAAGAAGGCACGTCAGCAGCTATATTTCATAAGGAGATTTCATATGTCATCAAAGACACTAACAAATTTCTATAGATGTACTGTGGAGAGCATCTTAACTGGTTAAATCACCATCTGATATGGAGAGGCACAAGATCAGAAAAAGCTGCAGAGAATTGCAGACTTAGCCATCTCTCACAAGGGCACTAGCCTCCCAAGTATAGAGGACGTCTTCAAAAGGCAATGCCTCAAAAAGGCGGCATCCATCATTATAGATTCCCATTACCTAGGACATGCTCTTTTCTCATTAGTACCATCAGAGAGGAAGTACAAGAGCCTGAAAACACACACTCAACTTTTCAGGAACAGCTTCTTCACATCTGCCATCAGATTTCTGAATGGACAATGAACCAATCCATGAACACTACCTCATTAATTTTGCTCTCTTTTGGAATCACTTATTTAATGTAATTTTCAATATATTTCTTACTGTAATTTATAGCATTTTTATGTATTGTACTGTATTGCTGCCTCAAAACAACAAATTTCACAATATATGTCAGTGATATTAAACCTGATTCTGATTTCCTCCAATCTTCCTGCTCTCTTCAGTCAAGTTCAGACATAAATCTCAATACAGAATGCTGCACAATTCAACAAGATTCCCACCAAATCTTGAAGTACCAGCCCTTAGTGCAAGAATGCAAAGACAAGGGATGGCAAGCATGGTTGTTCCCGGTGGAGATCGGCTGCATAGGTTTCCCAGCCAAATCAGCATGGTGGTTGTTGTCAGCTCTGGGCCTGGACGAAAGGAGCAAAAAACAAGCAGCTCGTAGGTTGGGGGAAGAGGCAGAACGAGCTTCTTGTTGGATTTGGAGTAGGCGAGAGGAGGGAAGCTAGAAGCCAGGAGCAGATGGGCAGTGATTTGGCCACCACTGCCAGCCCGCCAGCTGAAGAGTGTCATGGTTAAGGGTCGAAACACTCGGTAAAGGTTGGGAACCACCTGATGACATCTGCTCCTGGCTGAAGGCTACGGTTACCTTATAATGTATCTGGAGAATGCACCCTAACAGGTGTATGTAACAAGCAAACAAGTATTGCTGCCTCAAAACAACAAATTTCACAATATATGTCAGCGATATTAAACCTGATTCTGATTTCCTCCAATCTTCCTGCTCTCTCCAGTCAAGTTCAGATGCAAATCTCAATATAGAATGCTGCACAATTCAACAAGATTCCCACCAAATCTTGTCTTTTCCACTAAATTGTGAATTTACAATTGTTCAGATCGTTTTCCAGGCACTGCAGCTTTTATAATTGAAAATTCTTTTTAAATTGATCCAGTGAAAGATTGGAGTGGAAAATCAGAGCCCTAGCTCATGACATCAAGGCTTCCCACATTCAACAAGCATTAAAACAATAGTTTTGAATTGTCTAATATTTTTGTTATGGTACCCAGACTTACCTATTGAGCATCTCACTCAATCTCTGAGATTCCTCTATCACCTGCCGACGACGCTAGATAAACACAATGATTAAAAAGTTCAGAAATGGCAACTCATGCATCGACAGATATTTGTTTAGGACAAATATCAACAAATATGTTTAGCTTGCTCAGCCCCAAATTTCAATTAAACAGAAATAGCATTGTGCAGGCAAGCTGAATTAAACCCGAAAACCTTTGTCCGAACCATTGGTAATTCAGGAAACATACAGCTCTGAATTGTCTTCAGATATGGGGGATGTTGATGAGGGGAAGGGTGAGAGAAGAAGAGACATAGGTGAAGTTCAGGGAAAAATAAGAAACTTTGAAAGATAAGTGAAAGAAATATGTCAGAGGGAGGGAAGAGCAGCTTAGACAGGGAGGCATGGAAAACAAGAAAAGAAAGCATTTAAGCGAGAGGTTGGAGAGGGGGTTGAAAGGCACGCTTGTCAGGGCAAAAATAAATAAGGCTGGAAGGGGCAAGAACAGGAACAAGGTAGGAAACTTCTGTTCACTAGTGATGACAAGCATACAGAAAGACATACCTGTATGGGGAAAAAGTCACTCAAATTTTGAGTGGAATATGGATGGTTGCAGAATAACTGGAAGAAATAACAACCTGCTTCCTAAATATATGAATGTAGTCACTTTTTCTTACACTAGATTTGAGAGAAAATGGGGTCACCTACAATCAGTTGCATAGAAGGGCTGTAAACCATCCAGTGCTTTATTGTGGAGATATCAGGTTGTGGACTCTAGTAAAATGACTTAACAATGACACATGTACGAAAGACACGTGCAGACAAGGGCTTCGGAACAGATTTTGCTGAAGAGCAACTGATAGAGGGATTTCCTGCATTTAGTAACCTTTAATAGCATACACCATAAATTCATTACAACTTTGCCTTTTAAAATGTTTTAATGGTATTACTGCAGGACATTTGCTAACCACAAGCGGCCCTGTTTAGTTGATCACCACACTGTAGTTATGGCCTTCAACAACTGGTAGTACACAAATAATGTCAGCTAGCGATGGAGGTGCATAGTGGGGGAAGAGATGGGATTGTTAAGGGCTAATGTAAATCGGTGAGTAGGGTCACCAAGGTATAAAAGTACAAAGCTGAGAACTTTAAATGATCCATTGGTAGCGTGTAATCTAATGAATGTAGCAAAAAGCATTGAGTGAGTAAAAGGGGCAAAATAGGACACAGCTGCAGAATCCGGAAGGGCAATTTGCTGGAGTTGGAAAGCATTGATTCAGTGCTTTGTGGAACTGATAAAAGCATATTACTAAGATACAAGTACAGTGACACTGGTGATAAGGCTACAACCTCAGATTAATATCAAACTTACTGCCACAGCACACTTCTCACCCATTAAAATGATTTTCGACTAGTGCATCCCTCATTACCGTGCAATAACATCGCCTGGCAGAAAACTTTATTGCACTACATACTAGCACCAACAAACTTCAGCGGAAGTGTTACAAGATCAATGATAGCGATCTGTGTCAGTACAGTCACCTGCCCAGTTCAAGCCATTTCCCATTAGAATTGCTGAAAAATGAGTAAGGAATGTGCTTAGACATAGTCAAAAAGTGACCATTGGCTCCATTTTTAATGCAGAACATGGGAGCCAAAAGTAGTGAAGGAAGAAATTTAAAGGATTTGTTACAGGTTGTCATGTCATATAGATCACCGTCTCTGCCTACGAGGACTGCTCTTAAGTGGTTCAAACCATGAGTCATCTATTCATTACTTCATTCTACACTAGTCACTGAGATTTGCTACACTAACAAAGTATTAATTACCTCTTCAGCAACTTGTTCCTTCAGATAGGAGAAAGGTACTCCCAGCAGGTGCAGCTGCCTTTGTCCATTCCAATGAGCATTGATCAACTAGGATAAAACATTGTGTTGTTAGTACAGTAGTCTTCAAGTCAAAACAGAAGCGCTACTTATTCCCCCAAATGTATCAATATTTAAAGTTGAAGACAGCTCTTAAATGAATGGATAATGATTGGGAAAAGGAGACTTTTTAAAACTATGTAGTATGTACATTTTTCTCCAGTGGTAAATGTATGAATAACCATTTTAAGTAATCATCACACTCTTTGCATAAATTGGCAACTGTTTTCAAGTCTTGTTGCCCCCGTCATAATCTGACCAGCATTCCGATCATCAAGTTCAAGTTTAATTGTCATCCAACCGTACACATTTATAGATCTAAACAAACCAGCACCAAGAGCTAAACACAGTACCTACAGTCACACACAGTACAAAGAGTTACTAAGAATAATATAAACAAATCCTTGAGTGGTATGGCCTAAAGGTTGATGGTGCATGGTGATGGGACATCATTCAATGGCAGTGTTCAACTTAAGATATTTCCACATTTCAGGGAGTAAACAGCTGACATAAATAGTGCCTACACTTCAAAGATTACTCTGTGATTACGAAGACTTAACAAATCACAAGGCATTAGCAGAATTCCAACTTTTACTTGTCCAATAGTTCCAAAAATTTGCTGCAAATTTCTATGACTGTGATCTTACCCACCTGAGGAAACCGTTTGTTGCAGCAACCCAACAAAATTTTGAATAACTTAGTTTGATTTTCCCTTTAACCCAAAATGAACAATCCAGAGTTCTCAATCTTCTCCTATTAATATTGCTAGATAGCCTAATTAAGGACAAAAGACCTACATGCACATATTAAATTACTAACATGAGAAAGAAATGTGACTGCCCCAACAGCACATTTTAAATGTTTACAAAGAATCAGAAGGGAGTACAGCCTGAAAAGTTCCAAATAAAAAGATGGAAAGGCTGAGTAGACTTGATGGGTTGAATGGCCTAATTTTGCTCCTATATCTTATGGGCCTTATGGAACTCTGTTCATGTTAGCTGCATTAACTTTCAAACTGGAAGTCAGACAGACAACCTTAAGTTTTACATCAGGGATTGGGGATCCAGAGCATACCTTGAATCCTAAATTTGTTTCCAATGTATACTCTCATCTCTGTCTGTAAGAAAATTGTGTCAAACAGTTTCTGTTTCCTTTCCACAGTAAAAGGAACTAAAACATTTTGATCACTCTCTCCATAATTCCCACAGAAAAGATGCTTACATCAGGATGCTCTTTATCGACTACAGCTCAGCACTCAATACCATCATCCTCTCAAAACTAATCAATAAGTTCCAAGACCTGGCCTCAATACCTCCTGTGCAGTTGGAACCTCAACTTCCTCACTTGCAGACCCCCCCCCCCCAGGAAGTTTGGATTGGAAACATCTCCTCCACGATCTCCATCAGCACAGGTACACCACAAGGCAGTGTACTTAGCCCCCTGCTTTATTCACTTTAAACTTATGGCTAAGCACAGCCCCAATGTTATTCAAGTTTGCTAATGACACCACTGTTATAGGCTGAATTAAAGGCAGTGATGAATCAGCATATAGGAGGATTCTGAAAATCTGGCTGAGTGGGGTGCCTCGACAACTACCTCTCACTCAATGTCAGCAAGAACAAGGAGTTGATTATTAACTTCAGGAGGAAACCAGAGGTCCATGAGCCAGTCTTCATTGGAGGATTAGAGATGGCAGCTACTTTAAATTCCTGGGCCCAGATTGCAA
The DNA here is from genome assembly GCF_963921235.1 of Mobula hypostoma. Classification (NCBI taxonomy): domain Eukaryota; kingdom Metazoa; phylum Chordata; class Chondrichthyes; order Myliobatiformes; family Myliobatidae; genus Mobula; species Mobula hypostoma. The sequence goes on along the minus strand of NC_086105.1, from coordinate 110,665,918 downwards.
GTGCAATTAAAAAGAAAGCACAGTAGCATTTCTACTTCCTTAGGAGTCTGCGAAGATCCTGCATAACATCTAGAACTTTGACAAATTTATATAGATCTGCAGTGGCGAGTATATTGCCTGGCTGCATCACATCCTGGTATGGACCCTTGAATGGAAAATCCTACAAAATGTAGTGGATACAGCCCAGTCCATCACAGATAAATTCCTCCCCACCATCACACGAAACATTGCTGCAGGAACGCAATATCCATCATCAGGGATCCCACTACCCAGGACATGCTCCCTTCTCCCTGCTGCCATCAGGAAGACGGTACAGAAGGTTCAGGACTCACACCATGGGGTTCAGGAACTGTTATCACCCCTCAACCATCAGGCTCTTGAACCAAAGGGGTAACAGCAGTCAACTTCACTTGCCCCACAACATATGGACTCACTTTCAAGGACCCTTCATCTCATGTTCTCGATAGTTATTGCTTATTTATTATTTATCATTTCTTTCTTTTTGTATTTGCACAGTTTGTTGCCTTTTGTACACTGGTTGAACGCCCGAGTTGGTGCGGTTCTTCATTAGTTCAATTATGGCTGTTTTTCTATTTTGGATTTATTGAGTATTGAGAAAATGAATCTCAGGGTTGTATAGGGTGATATATGTGCTTTGATAATAAATTTACTTTGAGCTTTAAAAGAATTGCAACATAAATCAATCATCAGAAAAAAGCAATTACAGTATTTTGTTTAAATAAGAGGAAGTAAGGGAAAGAGTGCACTATTTTGTAAAGTGTGACGTGCTAACCCTGGCAAGGCTCAGTCAAAACCTAAATGGATAACTAATCCCAAGATGGGACAGGAAAAGTGCAAAAATTTTTAATGAAGTTGGGACAAATTAAGATTGTGGAAGTCCTATATGAGGTTACATTTATACAGTTTAAAGAAATAATGGAACAGATTTCAATTACACAAACTGTAATTGCACAGAGTAATCATTGAAAAAGCACTTATTTTGAATAGTACAATTGGCCATTCCTTCAAAGCTTTCACCTTCTGCTCTGGCCTTGTATCTTCATCTTGCAGGACCATGTAAACCCTTGTTCCATCCGTCGATGTCACTTTGATGTAATCTTCCATAACAGGCGGGCGTTTCAGAACTCGTTTCTGTACCTTGATGGCAGATTCTTCAATGGGAGCCACATCACTCAGCCCAAGGATGTCCTGAATAGATGTTTTTGGACTTCTAAAAAAAAAGGTCAGCATAAACTGGACAACTTATAATACACCATTTTCATTTGGATAGCATCTTGTGTCAAAGTAGTCCGAAGTAATTCACACAACAAATTCACTTACTGTTGACTTGGCAACGGTGGCAGGCTGTGTGAACTATATGAGATATAAAGTTAATTTTGGAAGTCCAAGATGGAAAGGGGGTGCTTTAGAATATCAGAATCTGCATGTTCTGACCAGTTAGGATTATTTGAGCCACTGAAGCATGCAGTTTATTATCTCTTACAAAGGATAAATCCTTTCACCAAAACAACACCTAGTACTACACTGGAGTGTCAGCTTAAATTATCTACTTACTGAGAGATCTTCTAGTCAATGTACAGTTCAATGGTGCGGATGTCATGTTTCAGTTGTACAAGATTTGGGGACTGGACTTGGAGGCTACACTTTGAGCATCAAGATGTCATTACGCAAGATGGTGCAGAAAAAAAAAATCAATGATGTTGCGGGGACTGAGGGCTTGAGTCGTGAAGAGAAACTGGATTTTGACAAGTTCATGGCTAGGTAAGGTTTAGAGTAGCGGTTCCCAATCTTTTTTGTGCCGTAGAGCCTTACCATTAACTAAGGGGTCCAAGCACCACAGTCACAATGTAAAAGAAAATGTATCACAATAATTTAATACTTGGCAAAGAGTTTAAGAGTCACAGAAGAAGCATGCCACCATTTCAGGCAGAACCACTCAGAAGCTAATATAATACAAAGCTATAAAATCCCAACAATCCTAAAATAGAGACAAATCATTTGACATCAGTATACCCTGCCTGATGTGAGAAAGTAATCATGAAGAAGGATCAATAAGTTTCTGATGGCTTCAGAGAAAGGAAGCATGAAAAACAGGATTATAAGAGTTAGATGACTCAGTCATGAGCACATTATTGACAAAACACAGGCAAATTTTAAGGGACCGTTACTTATTAGAAAGCGAGATGTAGAGAACATAGCTAATAGCTCTAATGAACTGGGTTGGATAATCCAATCTGAATGCAGGGGCAAAATATTGATTGTTGTGGTTCCAGTCTCAAGAAGAGATAGAATAAACAGAAGCAACAATACATTGTAAAGAAATTATTGCATAAATTGCAACCTACCTGGGGTATTGGATCCGGGCAAAGTCGTCTGGTGACGAGGGTGGAGTAATCTCATTATCTGGTGGGGGAGGTTCGGATAAGCTCTCCTGTGACTTAAACTCCAGTCTCTTCACAGCATCTAGCCTGGGCCTCTTGTGCTTGGGAGCTGCAGTAATTAAATGAAATAAGTCAAGGCAGATTAATGGTCCATTAACCCTGCCATACCCGAGATGGAGAGGATATACAAAGTAAAGTTTGATGTTCAAATTAAATTTTATTACATATATGTCACCACATACAACTCTGAGATTCATTTTTCTGTGGGCATACTCAGCAAATCTACAGAATAGTAATTATAACAGGATCAATGAAAGATCAACCAGAGTGCAGAAGGCAATAAACTGTGCAATTGCCAAAATAAATAAATAGCAATAAATAATAAAACATGAAATAACAAGATAGAGTCCTTAAAGTGAGATCATTGGTTCTGGGAACATCTCACTGGATCTGAGTGCAGTTATCCCCTTTTGTTCAAGAGCCTGATGGTTGAGGGGTAGTAAATTCCTGGGTGTTACAATGTCCTGGACGCAGCATGTAAATGCAATTGCAAAGCACAGCAGCACCTCTACTTCCTTAGAAGTGTGTGGAGGTTCAGCATGACACTAAAAACTTTGACCAACTTCCACAGATGTGTCATGGAGAGTGTATTGACTGGCTGCATCACGGCCTGGAATGCTTTTGAACGGAAAATCCCACAAAAGGTAATGGATTTGGCCCAGTACTTCCCTCCCAACCATTGAGCACATCTACGTGAAACGCTGTCGTAGGAAAGCAGCATCCATCATCAGACATCACCAGCACCCAGGTCATGCTCTTTTCTCATGCTCAGGTAGAAGGTATAAAAATCTCAGTACTCACACCACCAGGTTCTAGAACAAAGTACAGAGGTCTAATAATTTTCTTCCTTAAATATTCACAAGCTGCCTGATCATTTCGTACTGTAAAACAGTTATTAAATTCAGAGTTATTTGCTAACACATTGAAATGACTAGCAGCAGAGATACCTACTAGTAAAGCAATGAAAGGTGGCCTCGGACACCAACTCTGAGAACAATTTTCGTAGTGACCCATTAACACTGGAAAAGTGTTTTCCAACTCTGAAAAATGATGTCACCATCTCTCTTATATCGTTCTAAAAGAATGGATATTTAGGGCTGATGTTCGGAATGGCCAAACACACTGGGAGTTCAGGCACAGGTCAATGCAAAAGAAAAACTAAATCTTCTGAGGCCCATTGCCTCCTGCCCCAAACTCCTATAGTGCATTTTTGACATGCAAAATTCAATATTGCCAAATATTTAGGAAAGGTTTCCTGTTCATCTCAGCACTTAAAAAATGGATATCATTAAGTTCGACAAATGAACATTTCTGAATTGATATCAACAGAAAATTAAAGTTGCGTATGAAATTGGAAGCCTGTTGCAATATCACCATCAACACACTAAATGGTGGAAGAACTCAGCAAGTTCCTCCAGCAATTTTTGTGTGCTGCTCAAGACTTCCAGCATCGGCAGAATCTTGTGTCATAATATCACGTTCATCGAGTGTTTACATACTCATTACTTGCTCTTGGTCCTCAGGCAGATGGTAAAGGAACTCTTCTTCCCCTGGGACATCAAGATTCCGTTTCTGAGGAACAGGGTCTCCCACGTTGTCCTGTTGCTCCTTGTGCTCCTGGACCTGAATCCTACCAGTTGGCTCCTTCCTGATGAAGACATCACTTGATGTAATGGCTTCTTCAAAGGTCTGTTGGCTCTGTCGAAACTTGGACTCTTTAATTGCTCTTGTGGGTTTGTTATCTGCGAAGAAAATTCAAAACAGCATTTAAAAAAGTTCCTAACCCTCAAGACATCAGGCAAGTTCAACGTCATGAGTTCAAATTCAAGTTCAAGTTTAATTATCATTGACTACACATGAATATAGGCTAATGAAACATGGACCAAAGTGCAAAACACATCACCAAGAGCACACTGCACATCATACAAATAGCACTTATGGTTACGATTTCAGAAAAGCATACAGTCACAAAGAAAAAAAATAATATAGCCCAAATCCCAGAATGGCATAACTGTAGATTGATGGTAAGTTGTCCTGGTCCAGCTTGTTCTTCCACCAAGCAAACACTGGAGGGCAGCACCAATGGGAGGGCCAGCCCCCAACCAAGTATGGATTTCAGCACATTCAGAGGTCATGATTTTCTCCCACACCACCTTTGGCATCTCAACCCCTGGCAACCCCATGGCGAGGGCCTGCTCCTCGCCACAACCAAGACAACACAGCTCCCCCACCACCAGTCTCACCAATGAACTGGACATGCAGTATTCTACATTACCAATGCCCCACTGGATCTTGCAATCACAATAAAAATGTCTCATACTATGCACCAACTCAGCACATTGACATGGAACAGGACCAGGCAACAACATAACGCTATGCAATAGTAGAGCTCCATCACTATCAAATAACTTGTTGAAGGGATAGTGCTGCAGTACATGATGTTTTTAGTATCCAGTAGTGACTTGCAATCATAAAAAAGATATACAAGACGAACAAATACACCTTTGACTGGACTTAGAGTGGCTGCCACCATTTTACCAGAATCAAACAGGTGGGAATAATCTAAAATATTAGATCAATGTTGAGGTGGCAGGGTGAATACCATATTGTATTAAAGATTTGGAAGGGAGCAAGCTTCCGTTAAATTGGATGAACGTGGAACCTGCCATGGAACTGAAATGAAGGATTTTGTTGGTTTACTTGTGGGCATACAATTGTCAAGACCTTTGTTGCTTTGGAAGGACAATTGCCTTTGAAAGACATAACAGGTTGATGAAACTTGGAGACAAAGGTGTGCTAGTTTGAGGAGGTTACAGACCAAGATGCAAGTTATAATAACCCATCTGTAACAACCTGATTTATTATTGGATAGAGGCACAGGGGAATAGTCATAGCCATACTTTATTGATCCCGGGGTAAATTGGTTTTCGTTACAGTTGCTCCATAAATAATAAATAGTAATAGAACCATAATTAGTTAAATAGTAATATGTAAATTATGCCAGTAAATTATGAAATAAGTCCAGGACCAGCCTATCGGTTCAGGGTGTCTGACCCTCCAAGGGAGGAGTTGTAAAGTTTGATGGCCATAGGCAGGAACGACTTTCTATGACACTCTGTGCTGCATCTCGGAGGAATGAGTCTCTGGCTGAATGTACTCCTGTGCCCACTCAGTACATTATGTAGTGGATGGGAGACATTGACCAAGATGGCATGCAACTTAGACAGCATCCTCTTTTCAGACACCACCCTGAGGGAGTCCAGTTCCATCCTTACAACATCACTGGCCTTACGAATGAGTTTGTTGATTCTGTTGGTGTCTGCTACCCTCAGCCTGCTGCCCCAGCACACAATAGCAAACATGATAGCACTGGCCACCACAGACTTGTAGAACATCCTCAGCATCGTCCGGCAGATGTTAAAGGACCTCAGTCTCCTCAGGAAATAGAGACGGCTCTGACCCTTCTTGTAGGCAGCCTCAGTGTTCTTAGACCAGTCCAGTTTATTGTCAATTCGTATCCCCAGGTATTTGTAATCCTCCACTATGTCCACACCGACCCCCTGGATGGAAACAGGGGTCACTGGTACCTTAGCTCTCCTCAGGTCTACCACCAGCTCCTTAGTCTTTTTCACATTAAGCTGCAGATAATTCTGCTCACACCATGTGACAAAGTTTCCTACCGTAGACCTGTACTCAACCTCATCTCCCTTGCTGATGCATCCAACTATGGCAGAGTAGTTTTCCTCCATAGGAAGAGATAATAAAGAAACTTAAATACATTTTCAATCTGATGACTCTCACATCCTTCACCTGGAAACAACAAGCCTACAGGCTTGATTTTCATTTTATATAAATCAGAACCTGATCCTGTACAAACTGAGTACTGACGCCTGAATTTATTTCGCAGCCTCTAAGCAATGTGACAAGGATTTACATAAATCTGCAGGAGTATGCCACAGTTTTAGCCAAGGATTTCCAGCAGAACCTTGCATAAATGGCCACTGGGTGCCGCTTGGTTAAGCCAAACAAAGTTGACAACTTTTTAACCAGAAGGGATGGCAAAGCTCATGGACAAACTTCACTTCAACCAACATAAACCAACACATACACTTCAAGCAGAAGTTTCAGAACAGTATTTGTGAACAGTATCATGGATTTTTTTTCTTTTCAAAGACCAGGACAATTTAAGCCCAATTTGAATTTAGTACAATTAAGGGATCTGGGCTCAACTGTACTTTTCTTAAAGGTTGAACCCATTTATAAACAATCATTTTAAAATCAACTTTCCTTTTCAAACCGCTACTTTTCTAAGGATATTGCTTTCTTCACAACAAAAGCATTAATCAAAAAGATCCAGTAGTAATCAAACCATCAAGAAATTTAGTTGTCAAATCACGAACAAGAGAAAATCTGCAGATGCTGGAAATCCAAGCAACACACACAAAATGCTGGAGGAACTCAGCAGGCCAGGCAGCATCTATGAAAAAAGAGTACAGTCAATGTTTTGGGCCGAGACCCTTTGGCAGGACTGAAGAAAAGATGAGTAGATGTAAAAGGTGAGGGGGGGGGGAAGAGAAATACAAGGTGATATGTGAAACGGGGAGGGGGAAGAATGAAGTAAAGAGCTGGGAAGTTGATTGGTGAAAGAGATACAGGGCTAGAGAAGGGGGAGTCTGATAGGAGAGAACTGAAAGCCATGGAAGAAAGAAAAGTGGGGAGGAGCAGCAGGAGGCCACGGCCAGGCAAGGAGATCAGTTGAGAGAGGGAAAAGGAAATGGAGAATGGTAAAGCAGCAGGGGTGGCGGGGGGGGGCCATTACTGGAAGTTCGCAAAATCTATGTTCATGCCATCAGGTTGGAGGCTACCCAGACAGGATATAAGGTGTTGCTCCTCCAACCTGAGTGCGGCCTCATTGCGACATTAGAGGAGGCCATGCATTAACATGTTGGAATGGGAATGGGAAGTGGAATTAAAATGGGTGGCCACTGGGAGATCCCACTTCTTCTGGTGACCCATTTTAATTCCACTTCCCATTCCAATATGTCAATCCATGGCCTCTTCCACCGTCACGACGAGGTGACACTCGGGTTGGAGGAACAACACTTTATATTCCAACTGGGCAAAGTTCTTAAATAAATAAATTTTAACAATAAAATAATTATATAATAATATTTTAAAAAACAATAAAATAAATGAATACTGTGCCTAAGACCTTTGCACAGTACCGAATTTGTTGACCTGGAGCAGAGAGCCAGTTTGTAAATCTGGCGGGAGCAAAGGATGTTGGGAAAGGTGAGGGTGGAGCACCGTGGGTGCAGTGTGGGACAAGTGGCAGAGAAGGAGTGCCTGGGCAGGGTGTGGTGCGGGTGCCGACACTCTCAGTCCTCACACACCAGGCGAGGTAATTTCAGTCCAAACAATTGGTTTATTGATCATTATAAAATGTCTCTCCACACCCTCCCCTCCTCCCTTCCCTTTTCCCCCCAACCATGATTTCCCACTACCAGTCCACAATAGAGACCCATATCAGAATCAGGTTTATCATCACTCACGTACGTCATGAACCAAGTAGCCCTTTTAGTAACAGAATAACACGACCGCACTGCTCCAAAGAGCACTATATGAGGTCATTCTTACCCTCGGCCATTAGGCTCTATAATGAGTCAACCTAGAGCTGGGGAAGTGATGACCCCCCCCCCGACCATTAGATTATTTGAGGTAACGTCTTTCTTACTTCTCCTCTAATATTTGTATATCTGTGCACTTGAAATTTCCTTTGGGATCAATAAAGTATCTATCTAAGAGTTTTGCACAGTACTGTACATGCAAGAGGGTTGTCATTGCTACCATGTGATCTATATAACTAATCTTCATATACAAGTGTGAACATTTAAAAACATTACCTTCAAACACTATTCTAATTATCTGAATTAATCCTGTACAAAAGATGGGTCAGTTTGCTGGAGGCAAATCTAGAAGCTGTCACTTTACACAAAATTGTTCATTAAAGCCGGCGGGAGGAGAGAGAAGCAGCCCTCCGGTGAAAAATGATATTGTATCTGTTAAGTAGGGGCCGTGGACAATTCTGATTTGATGGAGATGGACATGAAAGCACAGAGGAACATCTGGAAAAATTTCTGAAACGCTCGTTTGCTGCTGTCATTACTGCGTGGTTGGGAATCTTTCGGAGGGAAGGCCTCAAAATCCCCGGTTTTGCCTGCTGTTGGCGACCGAGATGGAGGTCGAATCGTTCGGATAGAGATGGCGCTCAGTACTCGGTGTCGGAGAGCTGATCAGAGCTCGAGGTTTTCGGATGACTCAGAGTCAGATCATGGTCGGGTATGGCAGGGAGAGTTCTTCCTTCCCTCCGTCTGCGTGAGATGTGGGACATTTGAGAGACTTTGAACTTTTACCGTGCTCATGGACTTCTTCATGAAGTTATGGTATTGTTGCACTGTTGTAACTGTATGTTATAATTATGTGGTTTTGTTAGTTTTTTCCAGCCTTGGTCTGTCTTGTGTTTTGTGATATCACACCAGAGGAAATATTGTATCATTTCTTAATGCATGCATTACTAAATGACAATAAAAGAGGACTGAGTGTCTTCATAATCTAAAAATGGAGTGGAGACAGGACAGCAGGAAGCAAGGAAAGAGGAAAAACTTTAAGATCAAAGAGCAAGTATCAAGTGTGGGGCAGAAAATAGAAAATCCTGTAGACACAAGAGACTGCAGATGGTAGAACCTGGAGCAAAAAATTACTGGAAGAATTCAGTGGGTCAAGTAGCATCGGTGGGAAGAAAGGGATTGCCAATGTTTCATTCGAAACCCTGAATCAGATGAGAAAATCCTGGTTACGCAGCAAAGCAGCAGGGATTCATGGTCAATACAATTAAGTTAATGTTTCAGATGTACAGGATCAGTAATCATTCCCCAAGAGATAATAGGGGTCAGAAAGCACTTGAAGTAGTGGTCTACAGGCTTCTAATGTGATAGACTACCAACTGAGACATAATGGGGTTTTGTAACAAAGGACATGATTTAATCATTGGTGTCTAACATCTTGAAATACAATTACACAAATCAAATTGATAAAGATCATGTTGGGGAAGAGCTCTTGGAATGCCCTTAAGATAGCTTTCTATAATAATATGTTCACAATGAGCTGGAGGAACTCAGCAGGTCAGTCAGCATCAGTTGAAAAGATTAGTCAATGTTTCGGGCCGAAACCCTTCGTCAGGGCTGAAGGAAGAACTTTGGGGAGGGTTTGAAGAATGCTGGTAGTTAAAAAAACAGTAATTTAAAAGACAAAGGGGTGGGGGAGGGGAAGCAGGGAGGTGATTATCAGGAGAACAATGCGCAGTAGTAGAAGGAGGTGGAACTATGAGGGAGGTGATGTGAAATAGGGATAGAGGAAGGGAATTACCGGAAGTTGGAGAATTCTATGTTCGTACCAAGGGGCTGGAGACTACCTAGACGGTATATGAGGTGTTTCAATTTTCTGAATTCTCAAATTTCCGGTAATTCCCTCCCCCTCCCTTCCTCTATCCCTATTTCACATCACCTCCTTCATAGTTCCGCCTCCTTCTACTACTGCGCATTGTTCTCCTGCCAATCACCTCCCTGCTTCCCCTCCCCCACCCCTTTGTCTTTCAAATTACGTTTTTTTCAACTACCAGCATTCTTCAAACCCTCCCCAAAGTTCTTCCTTCAGTCCTAATGAAGGGTTTCGGCCCAAAACGTCGACTAATCTTTTCAACTGATGCTGACTGACCTGCTGAGTTCCTCCAGTGCATTGTGAGCGTTCCTTTGACAACAGCATCTGCAGATTATTTTGTGTTTAGAATAATATGTTGTGACCCAAAAGGCTCTTTCAGATGTTGTCATATGCAAAGAGACAGGCTTAATTAATCTCATATGAAAACATCCTCTGTGGAAGAGTGATCAAATATTACAAATTTCCCATTCAGTGTCACTGCGCCTAACTTGTCCAAGGGTGAAGACTCGAAATGAAGATAGCTACTGAGGCATGAATAGCACTTAAGATAGAAGATGTCAAAACAAGATGAAAAGCATGACAGGAGATAAGCAGTGGTAAACAATTAAAGAAATATCAATTCTAAACAAACAAAAAAAAATCTGCAGATGCTGGAAATCCGAGCCTGAAACGTTGCAACACACATCAAAGTTGCTGGTGAACGCAGCAGGCCAGGCAGCATCTCTAGGAAGAGGTACGGTCGATGTTTCAGGCCGAGACCTGAAGGGTCCTGATGAAGGGTCTCGGCCTGAAACGTCGACTGTACCTCTTCCTAGAGATGCTGCCTGGCCTGCTGTGTTCACCAGCAACTTTGATGTGTGTTGCTTGAATTTCCATCATCTGCAGAATTCCTCGTGTTTGCCTGAAACGTTGACTACTTTTTTTCCACAGATGCTGCCTGGCCTGCTGAGTTCCTCCAGCATCTTGTCTGTATGTTGATCAATTCTAAACGAATATTTGCTTCTTCCAAAAAACAGAGCAGACAACCTCCGGACAGCCCAAGGGAGCTAGGGACCAGAACTCTCCTTCCCCAAGATAAGGGGATCGGGGTCAGACCCTCTCTGCTCGCGAAGGTCAGGGGTTCGGGCTCACATCCCTCTGCTCGCCCAGAGCTAGGCCGGGAGAAAGCGACAATAGAAAGATTTTTGCAGCTAGTGTTGAGAGAGACACAACCCAAGTTGTGACCTGGCCTTTCAACATGACAGCTTGCTATACTGCAGCAAAACACTGCTTTACCGTAGGTCGGCTCTTCCATTTCCGCCAGAACCTCCAACTCGTCGGCAAACTGGCTTTCGAACTCATCTTCCACGCCATATAGGTCCCAGTCCTCCTCCATGTCCCGCAGCTCGATTCGCCCTTCTCAACCTGACAACACAAAATTCCCGCCACACCGGCACCCTCCTTCCGGTCCGTGCTGTCGATGACATAATCACCGGCGAAACGCCCCATCTGCGAGCCCGTAACTCCTATTGGTACCAGAACTGTCAATCACACTGCATGCGTCTTACCGCCCACCCATTGGCTGCTCCTAATGCTGCACACACAAAATGCTGGAGGAACTCAGCAAATCAGGCAGAATCTATAGAAAGGAATAAACAGACGCAGCTCGGAATGGCGACTATTTATTGTCCTCCACCCCATGCTGCATGACTTGCTGAGTTCCTCTAGCATTTTGTGTGTGTTGCTTTAAGATTTCCAGCCGCTGCCGGACCTCTTCTGTCTGTGATTGGTTGGTCCTGATGTCAGTCATTAGATTGAGGCGTTGCTTCCTGTTAATTGAAAGGCTTGCGTCCGGAAGTTCAGTTTCATTGACGGGAGAAATTTAAGGATATTTCTCGAAGGGCTGTTGGACTAACATTGGTTTCTACAGAAAAAAAGGATATATCAAACCTTTGGGTGAAGAGGTAGGTTTTAAAGAGAGAAAGGAAGGAGAACAAAATAATTGTAAATCCAGATCCAATGTAGCATAAAAGATATAAAGAAAAAGAACAATAATTAAAACTACGCATTACATATAAATCTATAAGATGGCTTAGATGCATAGATTGAGTGCACGTCCATGAAGTGACACTGGGCTTTTCATAAGGTGAGTGATAGGAAATAATAAAATAACGGTGCAGACAACAGGAATTCTGCAGATGCTGGAAATTCAAGCAACACACATAAAAGTTGCTGGTGAACGCAGCAGGCCAGGCAGCATCTCTAGGAAGAGGTACAGTCGACGTTTCAGGCCGAGACCCTTCGTCAGGACTAACTGAAGGAAGAGTTAGTAAGTTTTCAAATCTCTTACTAACTCTTCCTTCAGTTAGTCCTGACGAAGGGTCTCGGCCTGAAACGTCGACTGCACCTCTTCCTAGAGATGCTGCCTGGCCTGCTGCGTTCACCAGCAAGTTTTAAGTAACGATGGAGGTATTGATCAGCCTTACTGCTTGGGGAAAGTAACTTTTGAATCTGATGGTCCTGGTTTTAATGCTATATAGCCTCCTCCCTGATGGGAGTGGGACTAACAGTCCATGAGTAGGGTGGGTAGGGTCCTTCATGATACTGACCCTTTTTTGGAACTTTTTGTATATGTATCTTTGATGATTGGTATAATTGATGCGTTGGGTACTTTTGACTACCAGTTGAGCTTTTATGTCCACTGCAGTGTAGTTTTTATACTAAGTGGTGATGCAACTTGTCGGGATGCTCTCTAACTGTGCTTCTGTAGAATGATGTGAGTAGGGATGTGCAAATTCCAGCTTTCTTCAACCTCGTTGGAAAGTAGAGGCATTGGTGAGATTTATTGACTGAACAGGATGTGTTATGGGCCAAGAGAGTTTGTGTATGATGTCCACTGTCAGAAGTTTGAAACTCTTGTAGTTTCCTCCAATGTAAAGTGGGGGAGGGGTGGTGAGGAGCGCAAGTTTGCTTGAAGTCGCTAACCATCTTCTTTGTCTTGTTGACATTAAAGGAATAGAAGGCCTCAAACTCTTCTAACAGCTCTCAGCAGGCTGTCTCATTGTTTTTGGTGATGAGCCCCGCTACAGTTGTGTCGCTGGCAAATTTCACACTGTGGTTTGCTTAGGTGTTTGTGCAGCCGTGTGAGTACAATGTACAGCAAAGGGCTCAACACACAGCCCAGGGGGGCATCCGTGTTTAGGATGACGGGGGGGGGGCGGGGAGGAGTGGTTGTGCATCCTGACTATCTGAGGTCTGTTGGTTAGGAAGTCCAACACCCAGATGTTGCACAGTGGTGTGTTTAGACTGAGGAGCAGGAGTTTGTTCGCCAGTCTGTTGGACAATAGTGTTGAATGCCGAACTGAAATCCAGAAACAGCATCCTGACATGTGTCCTTGTTTTCTCGGTCTGTCAGGGCCAGGTGAATGACAGATGCTATGGTATCAGTCATAGAGCAGATCTGTCATAATCATATTGGTGAGTGTCCAAACTACAAACTTGTGGGTGAATAGGATGGGCAGCTCGGGCTCATGGAAAATGGATTGATCAAGGATCTGTTGGATTGGTGGAACTTAATTATTTCAAATTGAAACTTGCTGTCATATTGTCATATGATGGACGCAATAAAAATCTTTCAGCAGTATCATAGACCCAGCATTATATTAGCAGGATCACTAGAAAAGCAAATTAGTTTTTTTTTAAACAAGAAAACATAAACAAAAAAAGACCATTTTAGTGCAAAGTGTTGCTAAACTGTAGTGATTAAGATTTTACTGTTTCAGGTTCAGGTATATAACATGTACATTACAACAGACAGTGAAATGCATTGTTTGTGTTGACAGCCTCCAGATGTGCTGGAGCAGCCCACAAGTTGGCGCAAGAACCGAGTTTTCGAAGGGAAGTATCTATTCTTGAGGTAAGCGATGTGGATAAGGGATCCAGCTACTGGTGAACTAAACTAATATTGTTATTGTGTGACGTTTCTTTATTGGAAGTAGATATTTTAGCTACTGAAGATCTCAGGGGTTGCTATGATTGATAATAGTGGTTGATTCTGGTGATACTGAGGGCTAGAGAATTAAGTTCATACCTAGGTGCATTATTGTCAGTGTTTAATTAGAGAGGGGCTGGGTTCACAGTATTAGGGATTGGCTAAGTCAGGAGTCCCCAACCTTTTTTGCACCGCGGACCGGTTTAATATTGACAGTATTCTTGCAGACCAGCCGACAGGATGGGGATGGTGGTGGTGTTCAAGTAGGGGTAAACTCACCACAGCATGTCTTTTACAGTGACTGTTGCCAACTTTCTCACTTCCAAATAAGAGACAAAAGTCGCAGTCAAATATGGGACACTTTACCCCAAGAAAGACTACCATGATCATGAAGCCTTGCGTGGGCACCTGTGTGCACATGCGTGTACGTACCGATTTTTTTTTTCCACAAACTGGTTTTGCCATTATCTTCCCGACTGCATTGTACATACATTATTTCTACTTTATATAGGCTGTGTATTTATCATATCATTCCTGCTTTTACTATATGTTAGTGTTATTTTCGGTTTTATGTTTTGGGTCTGGGAATGCTCAAAAACTTTTCCCATATAAATTAATGGTAATTGCTTCTTCGCTTCACACCATTTCGGCATGAAAGGTTTCATAGGAACGCTCTACCTTAGCGGGGGAAATATGGGAAAAGGGCGGTCCCGTATTGAACAAACCAATTTAGCCCAATATACAGGATGTCCCGGCAAATACGGGACAGTTGGCAACCCTATGTTCAAGTTCAACAGTGCGTGACAGGGAATGAGGAAAGGTGCAGCTGACTCGTATCGTTTCTGCGACCCGGTGGTTGGGGACCGCTGAGCTAAGTAAGGGTCTGAGAGTGTTTGGTGTGGTAGAATGTGAAGTAGTTGGTGAAATGTGGAAGTTTGTGTCGGATTTCCAGTGATGGTGCCAAGAGGATCTAGATGAAAAATTAGAACAATCTCGGGATAAATCATTTGCTGGTTGAGATGGGTACCACTTTCCAAAGGTAATGGTGCAGGATTGGATAGAAAATTTACTGGAAATTTGATTGCTACAAAAGTGGGAATTTGGAGGAATTGAAACTGGATGGATCATATTTAAAAGTCAAGAAGGATGGGGAGAGATATATATATTGCCACATTTATTGTCCTTGAGAATACCTTTTGTGATTTTTGATCAGTTATGTTGGTATGTGGCCTGTGAACATTTATGGAATTGAAAGGTGAACTGGAAGTGCAGTATAATGATCTGGAAATGAGTTAATGACGAGAACTCACTTCAGAACAAAATAGTTTATTTCCTCTAATTGAAACAGATTCTTATTGTAATTGCTCATGAATCATTCAGACTGTCAATTGATTTAGAAATCTGCAGTGTTGTAAGTTGATCTTTTCAATAAATTTACACTAGTATGATATGCCCAAATGTTCTTTGCAAAATACTTTTCAGTTGATCTGTAGAAATGTGACGAGTGATACTTTAATCAATAATAAAAAAAACAGCAAATTGCAATAAGGACTCAGTTGCATGATATCTGATAAGTTCAATATGCCATTCAGTTTCTTTAGTGAGGGTCCTCGGAGATGTGTGTGTACACCTCAATGAGATGTCAACGTATTTGGGTATATCTTCTGTTTGAAGTTTAGTACCTGGAGGCAAAGATCAGAAAAACAAATTGCAAATCTAAAAGCAACACACATCAAAGTTGCTGGTGAACGCAGCAGGCCAGGCAGCATCTCTAGGGAGAGGTACAGTCGCCGTTTCGGGCCGAGACCCTGCGTCAGGACCCTCTGTCCTGAAACGTCGACTGTACCTCTTCCTAGAGATGCTGCCTGGCCTGCTGTGTTCACCAGCAACTTTGATGTGTGTTGCTTGAAATTCCAGCATCTGCAGAATTCTTCGTGCTTGCATTTGCAAATCTAAAATTTAGATTGCCAATATTCGGGCATATCATGCTAGTGTAAATTTATTGCAAGTATCAACTTCCAATACTGCAGCTTTCTAAATCAATTGTCAGGCGAACGATTAATCCAACGTTCAAAGCTCAAATTAAATTTATTATCAAAGACCATATGTCACCAAATACCAACCTGAGATTCATTTATTTGCAGGCTTTCATAGTAGAACAAAGCGGTCCAATAGAACCAACGGAAACTATTAGTGGTTTATTGTTGTCTTAGGTTTTTTATATAATAAAACCAAATGATGACTAATCAATTGAGTTGGGACTTGTGAATTCGATTGGTGGTCGATGGAGTCACTGGAAAACTAAACAAAGAGCAAATTGGAAACAAAACATTTCAAACCTCACTCTCAAACCTTGTATTTCAAATATAAAAGAACCAAGGGTTGGTTACCCTCTTTATCTCCTAGCACCAGGATAGCACTGTTTTTAAAGTGTCTGAAATTGATCAAATCTTTTATGTTTCATTGTTCCATTGCACTTAATGCAGAAATGTAGAACAGAAATAGGCCATTCTACATCTCAGATGTTCTCCAGATCAATATGATCATGGCTAGACCTCTATCATATTCCTGCTCTCTTCCTATTCCCCTTACTACTTTTTGTTTCAATAGTCTTATATAAATATGCTCAATGAATTAGCTGTCATAGCCTTCTGTTCTGGTGAGTTCCACAGGTTTGCTACCTTCCAAGAGAATGAATTTCTCCTCATTCAGTCCTAGATGCTTAAAAGTAGCAGAGCTAAATAAACTAATTTTCAATTCTTCATTTTCACTTAGGACTGCTGTTAGGTGGCTTGGTGATATGGAACCTGCTAGTATTGGGAACCTATGTATTTTGTACCAGAGCACAGATTTCCTGGTGGTGAATAAGCATTGGGATATCCGCATTGACAGTAAGATGTGGTTTGAGAATCTCACAGTCCAGTCTCAGCTGAAGCACCGATTTCCTGAGCTTGCAGACCCAGATACCTACTATGGGTTTAGGTAATTGTTTATTATTTGTTTCACATTATGTTTCAAAAATGTGTTTTCTGAATTTTCACCATTTGTTGAAATTTAAGGAAGATGTATAATATTCACTGATACCAAATCTACTGCAATGTCAGAATCTGTCACTCCATTTTGCAACAGATAAAATGCTGGAGAAACTCGGTAGGTTGGGCAGTATCAATGGAGGGGAATTAACAGTCAACGCTTTGGGCCAAGGCTAGAAAGTCAGGTGGGCAGAAGGTGTAGTAGGGGAAGAAGTGCAAGCTAGCAGGTGATATGTGAGACCAGGTGAGGAGGAATGTGGGTGGGTGGAAGGGGGATGAAGTAAGAAACTAGGAGGTAATAAGTGGAAGAGGTGAAGGGCTGAAGAAGAAGGAGTCTGAAAGAGAACAGTGAACCATGGAAGAAAAGAAAGAAGGAGGGGAACAGAGAGGTGAAGGGGAAAAATGGGGTGAGAGAGTAACCACAATGGGGAATGGGGGCAGGGGGAGAGAATGAGGGAGAATTACTGAAGAAATCGATGCTCAGGCTTTCAGGTTGGAGGCTACCCAGACGGAAATTGAAATGTTACTCTTCCAACCTGAGTTTGGCTTCGACGTGGCAGTAGAGGAGAGGCCATGGGCAGACAGGTCAAAATGAGAATGGAAGGGATGAATGGAGAAGGGAATCATGGAGGGACCAATCCCTGCAGAAAATGGAGAATGGGGGGGGGGAGGTAAAGGTGTGTTTGATGGTAGAATCCTTTTGAAGATGGTGGACATTGCAGAGAATAATATGCTGGATGTGAAGGTTCATGAGGTGGTAGGTAAGGATGAGGAACTCTATATCTGTTAGGATGGCGGGAAGATAGGATGAGAGTGGAAGTCCAGGAAATGGAGGAGATGCAGGTGTGGGCAGCATCAATGGTAAAAGAAGGGAAACCCAGATCTTTGAAGAAGAACACTTCTTATGTCCTGGGAACGGATGTGGCAGAGATAAAGGAGCTTAGAAAATGGAATGGCATTTTTAAAAGTTACAGGTTGGAAAGAAGTTTAGTCAAGATAGCTGTGAGGGATGGTAGGCTTATAAAAGATATCAAAGATAGCTTGCTCCCAGAGACAGCAAGACTGAGAAAGGGGAGACAGGTGCCAGAAATGGACCGAGGGGATTTAAGGGCAGGGTGGAAGTTTGAGGCAAAGTTGATTAAATTAACGAGCTCAGCATCGGTGCGTGAAACAGCACCAATGTAGTCATCAATGTAGCGCAGAAAGAGTTGGGTTGTGCTGCTGGAGAAGACTTGGAACATGGGGGTGCCCATGGCTGCACCATGGGTTTGGAGAAAGTGGGAGGAGCTGAAGGAGAAATTGTTGAGTATGAGGACCGGTTCTGACAAATGGAGGAGGGTGGTGGTGGAGGGAAACTGCTCTGGCCTGTTGTTGAGAAAGAAGTGGAGAGCTTTAAGGCCTTCCTGATGCAGTATAGAAGTGTATAGGGTCTGGACATCCGTGGTGAATGAGGTGAGTGGGGCCAAGAAATTGAAGGTTGTTGAAGAGATCCTTTATGGTTGAAGAGCATCTTCTCTGCTCCGTTCACCTGTCATCTGTATTTCAAATTCTGGGTTGTCTGCTGGAACTCTGCCTTCGTACACCTGTAGAACTGTTTATTCCCCCTTGAGGAAAGGTGGAACTACCAATCTGCTTAATTAGCTGTTCAATCTCATTAAACCATTACTGGTGAATTTTGTCAGAGAAGTCATGAGTCACTTCACAGATGTTAATCTTGATGAATTTCAAGGCAACCCACATGCAGTTGACACTAAAGTGACTTATGACTTCTTAAGCCAACAAGTCTGGTTTGATATCAAAGAGGTAATAGAGGATATTTTATTTGGAAATAGAGTTAATTAGATGATCAGTCCAGCAGTCATCATCATCTGTTGTGACAGGGAATTGAGGATGTCTTTGGAGTCCCTCACTCAGGTGATGATATAATGTAGCTGCATGTATAAAAGAAAATTAATGATCCTGATACTGACCCTTGGAGTTGTTGATTTAGAGTGGTAAAAACAAGATTACTGCTAAAGGCAGAAATTAAGCAAAAACAAAAGTGCAAGAAGTCCCCAACAGGTCAGTCTATATTGGTGGACTGAGAAATGATTAATCCTTCAGGTCATTTTAATGCACCGTTTTTAGGTGCTGCTCAACTTCAAATTGAGCAAAAACAACTGATTGAAAGGTTCAGTATAGCAGTGAACAAAGCTGTGTGCTTAGTAATAATTTTTGCCTGTTGAGAAGTCAATGTTCCTGTCATTATCACTCTGAGGAAATGCGAGGTGAAAGAAATAATTGGAATTGTGATAGTGTGAAGCACTGTGACACATTTCAGGGAAACTGCCATGATAGTGGCTTCCTTAGTTCATGTGGAAAACTTCCAAGTACAAATATATAGATTTTTTTTAAAAGTCAGCAGTGGTGCCAGTTTGCCTTGAGTATCATCCCATGTCATTTAATGGTGTGGTTCTCATCACTTTCTTTTGTGTTTCTGGACAGATTTTGTCATCAGCTGGATTTCTCCACCAGTGGGGCGCTGTGTATTGCTCTCAATAAGATGGCAGCTGCCAAGGCCTATCGGTGTTTCCGAGATCGTCTGGTAACCAAGATTTACCTAGCTCTGGTATGCTTCTGACTCAGTTAGTATGTTGCATATGCCTTTACTGTGATGGTCTGGAACACAATCACATCCATATCTTCTTGTAATTATATAAACATGAGTGTTCACGTTAACATTTTCATAATAAATAATGTTGTTCCATTCCTTGACATGAGCATAAGTCTGCTGCCCTCGCCGTGCATTGTGTACAAAGCTTGTCAGGAAGTTAAACACCTTTTCAGAAATCAGCTGAGTTGGAAGCATTCTTCAGGTTACTTAGTTATTGATTGATTGAGATACAGTGTGGAATAGACCCTTCTGGCCCGTCAAGTCACAATGCCAAGCAATCCCCCAATTTAACCCTAGCTTAATCATGGGACAATTTACAATGACCTATTAACCTACTAGCCAGTATGTTTTTGGGCTGTGGGAGGAAACCAGAGCACTGGGAGAAAACCCAAGCGGTCACGGGGAGAACGTACAAACCCTTTACAGGCAGCGGCGGGAATTGAATGAGAAAACTTTGCGAAACTACAGGACATTAAGTAAAGGGAGGGGAACGTTGACTCAGACCATGAGAGGCCTGCCTTGGGCATTTTCATGCCTAACATGGCGCAGATTGGAAATCTGTGGGGCGCCACTCCTCGCACAGACTAGAGCAATGTGTGATTAAGTGCCTTGCTCAAGGACACAAACGTTAAGTAAAACATGTATTAAATTTAGTACAGGATTCTTGCACGCTTGAGCATGCTAATATTATCAATTATTCTCATGATCAGCATTAAACAAGATAATACACACTCAACCTTCTATAGCTATGCAATGAAGTACAGTGAACACATAGCACGATGATAGCTTATCAGCGGTGAACGATAAGCTTAATACCAAAGACTCAAAGATACTGCTGTCTCAAGGGCTAATAAAGAGTGGATGGAGGTAGATGTCTTTCTCTATTGTTTGCTCTAATTCGAATTCTGAATTAACCCACGCAGTAAATGATTTTTTTAAAAAAAGCGAATGAACAGGAAGTGATGTACAAAACAAACTGCGTACAAAACAAACTGCATACAAAATGAACAGCACCTTTAAAGGCAGAATACTCATCACCTGACGTCCACGATGTCAAAGTTAACTACGGAAACGAAAAGTCAAAATGATCATTTTGTTACATCTTTGGCAAAAGAAGGGTCTCGGCCTGAAATGTCGACTGTACCTCTTCCTAGAGATGCTGCCTGGGCTGCTGCGTTCACCAGCAACTTTGATGTGTGTTCCTTGGTGACATGCTTGCTTGAGGTAATATCTGATGAGCAGGTCGGTGGCATGGTGCTCACCCAGAATGATGATTGGGTGAGGTACTTGTGAAGTGAGTTGTGCTCTCCTAATACGTCCTACAACTCACTGTAGCCTCTCAGAGTCAGGAAAGGGACAGAGTTCGCTAAGGTAACTTTGGATTGGATGAGGTTCCTGCTTTGTGATGCACTATACTTCCTCTGCACACTCTGTCTTTGAACAACAGAAAGGATTCTAACCTTTGCCCGATTTGTTTGCTCAGAGAAATGTGCCAACCACTGCAAAGGCAAAATCTTCCATCCTTGGACTCACTTTACACCGCACGCTGTCGGATCAGTGCTGCTAGGATAATCAAGGACACGACCCACCCAGCCCACAGACCTTTCGTCCTTCTTCCCTCCGGGAGAAGGTTCAGGAGCTTGAAGACTCGTACGGCCAGATTTGGGAACAGCTTCTTTCCAACTGTGATAAGACTTCTGAACAGATCCTGACCCAGATCTGGGCCGTACCCTCCAAATATCCAGACCTGCCTCTCAGTTTTTTTGCACTACCTTACTTCCCATTTTTCTATTTTCTATTTATGATTTATAATTTAAGTTTTTAATATTTACTAATTTTAACTATTTTTAATATCTTTAATATTTAATATTTGTAATCCAGGGAGTGTGAAGTGCAGAATCAAATATCACTGTGATGATTGTACATTCTAGTACCAATTGTTTGGTGACAATAAAGTATAAAGTAAAGTAAAGGCTGTCTTTGGCTACTCCTAAAATCTTCACTTTCATATAGATCAGCCTTGCTCAACTTTTTTGCCCTGGAGGAACCTTTGAGATAATTTTCAGGTCTCAGGGAACCCCTGCGTAAAAATTATTGTATCTGCAGCTCATGGTAAGTTAGTGTGATCAGTAACTTGTACATTTAACAATCCAAAAATAACTGTCAATGCTCTTTTGAGTAGAGAATGTATTTTTAGCTAAGCTTTCTTGGGGTGGGGTGGGGAGAGGTAGTTAAGCTTGGTTTACCTTTTTTTTAATTTTATTTTTATTTGGATAAGGAGTTCACAATTATTATGTACTTTTTTCACACATATAACCTTTTCCATTTTTTTATATGTATAAAACTACAATTATTTATACATTCTTAAGTACACATTGAGATGATATAAAAGCAAAATAAACATTTAAATAGATAATTATGTACTGTGGTAAATCTAACCTATAAGGCTAAGTAATGAAATTAGTTGTTAAGAAAAATGGTAATAATAGTTTCCATACAATTCTTCTGGACCATTTCCACTGGTCCAAAATGTTGCATACAAGCCTATATACCAACCATTGTAGGTGTTTATATCCCAATTTGTTCATGCTTGTTCCTGCCCGCAGACATAATTATCCAATCCCTATGTACTTATTTACTTAATTTTTTCATTTTTTTTTATCCCTTTCCCAAATCTTTCCCTTTACTTGTGTTAATTCTCTATTTTCCAAAAAAAACAACAAACATTTAGACTAGGGGTGCTTACGTTAGCAATATTACTGTGTTGATGAGAAGAGCAATATAAATCATTAGGAGAGTCATCTAAAGTCTGCTCGCATTGGGGTTATATATTCAATCCATTTCTTCCAGATTTGATAAAATGTTTCTTTTTGAGTTCTCAGGGAGTAGGTCAACTTTTCCATTTTAAATATTTCCAAGATAATTTCGTACCAATCTTCTAATGTAGGTGGTATTGGATTTAGCCATTTTCTAGTGATTGATTTCTTACTTGCCGCTAAGAGGGCCTGCAGCAACTTTATATCTTCCTTCTGTTCAAGGAACAATACATGCCCCAAATAGAGCGTCTCAAAGTTCAGAGGTATCTGGGACCTAAGTACCTTAACTAATGTTCTATGAATACCTTCCCAAAACAGACTTAATTTAGGGCAATCCCAGAAAATATGAAAATGATTTGCCTCCTTGGAGCCGCACCTTCTCCAACACATCACATTTGTATCTTTATATTTTTCCTGATATGGGGTCTTGAAGTATCTTGTAATGTTTTTCCAACAATGTTCTCTCCATGTCAAAGAATTAGTCGAGGACCATTGAAAGCTGCAGATTTTCCCCCAAGCCTCCTCTGAAAGTACCAACCCCGCTTCTTTCTCCCACTTCTCTTTAATATACAGTGTATTTACATTTTTAGCATGGGAGAGTGCATTACATAGGCGAGAAACTGATTTACTAGGTATTGAACTGCAAGCCGAATTCAGAATCTTGAAAAATTCTAATTCTACTGTTGATAGGTCTGTATATCTACAACTCTGGTTAACATAGTTTCGTATTTGAAGGTACCTAAAAAAGTCATTATGTTCTAGGCCATGTTTGTCCTGCAGGATTTGGAAACTTTGTAATACTCTTTTATCTATAAATGAGAGGTAGGTTGTAAGACCTTCCTTTATCCATAGCTCAAATCTTTTATCTCCTCTGTTGGGAAGGAATTCGGTATCATATGCACACCATCTAAAGAGTTTTAGCATGTTATTAATTCCACATGAATTAACCACCTTCTGCCATACTTTTAGTGTAAGATTTATCCAAGCATTATTAAATTTTTCCAACTGGGCCATCAATCCTTTGTCAGCTATTGAGGCCTGAAGAGGAAAACTGTCAACTAATCCAAATTCTATTTCCTTCCATCTAGCCTTATATTCCCTATTACACCAATATAACAGAGGGGTTATCTGTGAGGCATAAAAATAATTTCTCAGGCAAGGAAGAACCATACCTCCTCTTTCCTTCCCTAACTGTAAGGTGTTATATCGAATTCTAGGTTTCCTTCCTTGCCAAATGAAGCGGGAAATCCATTTGTCCCATTCCCTGAATTGATTATCATCCACCTCCACTGGTAAAGTACGGAAAAGATATAATAACCGAGGAAGAATATTCATTTTTATAGTATTTATCCTTGAATTTAAACTTAAAAAGGGGATAAGATTCCATCTATGCATATCTGCTTTTATCTCTGAGATTAATGGCCCATAATTTACCTGTGACAGTGTTGAAAGATCCTTCGGCAGGGTTATTCCTAAATATTTTAATGATTTAGCTTCCCACTTAAGATCGTATGTATCCTGCAATTTTTTGGATGGTGTATAATTTAGGGACATAACCTGCGTTTTCTTTACATTTATTTTATAACCTGATATTTTCCCAAAGTCATCCAACAGTGTAAACAATCCTATAAATGATTTTTCTGGTTCACTCAGATAGACCAAAACATCATCTGCGAATAACGCCACTTTCTGTTCAATCCCTGCCACCTTGATACCTTTTACGATTTCGCTCTGTCTTATTAGTTGGGCAAGTGGTTCAATATATAGCGCAAAAAGGAGAGGAGAAATTGGGCATCCCTGTCTAGTGCCTCTCTCTAAAATGAAGGAGTCAGAGAGGTCCCCATTTATCTTAATTCGGGCTGTTGGGCTGTCATACCGAGTCTGAATTACTTTAATAAACCTTTCTTGAAAGCCGAATCTTCCTAACACTCTGTATAGGAATGCCCAACTAACCAAATCAAAAGCTTTCTCAGCGTCCAATCCTACTACCATTGTCTCTGTCTCGTTCTTATTAACCTGTTCTAATATGTGCAGAGTTCTCCTTATGTTGTCCTGTGTTTGTCTTTGTTGAATAAATCCAGTCTGGTCTAAATGGATTAGACCAGGTAAAAGCTTTTCCAATCTGCGCGCTAATATAGATGTAAATAGTTTGTAATCTAAATTAAGAACACTAATTGGCCGATAATTGCCACATTCTAGTTTATCTTTACCCTCTTTAGGAATAACTGAAATAATCGCTTCTCTCCAGGAAGGTGGAGTTTCTCCTCTCTGCAAGATCCAATTAAAGGTGTTAAGTAGTAATGGGGCTAACTGTGTCTTCAGGGACTTGTACCACTCTGAGGTAAACCCATCAGAACCCGGGGACTATCCAGCCTTTAACCTAGAGATGGCCACGTTCAGTTCTTTGACAGTTACTGGTTCTAATAAACTTTCATTTTGTAAATCTGTAAGTTTAGGTAGATCTAAAAAATTCAATACACTGTCTATATAGGGCTCATTGGGGGCCCGGGGTTGGGAGTACAGCTCTCGATAATACGTTTCAAAACTCTCTTGAATTTTCCCTATTGTACTCTCCACAAGCTTTGTCTTTGGATTCTTTATTTTATGAATTGTATTGTCTGCTTGTTGTTTTCGTAATTTATATGCTAATAATCTAGCTGAATTACCTCCTACTTCATAATTGTCTCAGGTAAAGAAAATTTCTTTGAGTTTCCAACATATAAATATCATCAATTTCACTTTGCAATTTCCTAATTTCCTGTTTTCGATTTGAATTACTTTTGTTGCTATCTCCAACTTGAAGTTGTTTTAATTTTCCTTGAAGGTCTGCTAATTTTTGTGCATTGATTTTTTTCATGTGAGTAGTAATGGAAATAATTTTCCCTCTCAGTACAGCTTTCAATGTATCCCATAAAATCACTGGTGATGTTTCTCCCGTGTCATTAAGGTCTAGATATTCTTTGATTTCTCCCCTTAATCTCTCCATTACTTTTGGGTTATTAAGTATATGTGAGTTTAGCCTCCATAGTGTTTTCCTCATTTTCCTTTCCAGGATTAGAGACATAGAGACTGGGCTATGATCCGACAGATCAATTGTTGCAATATTACAGTTTTTTATCCTGAGTCTATCTGTATTAAAGATAAAGAAATAGTCTATCCTTGAATAGGCTGAATGAGGGAAAGAGTAATATGTATAATCTTTACTAGTAGGGTGTAATTCCCTCCAGACATCTATAATTCCCAACTCCTCCATCAATGAATTCACTTTCCGAGTCAGAGGTTTATTCTGAGTAACTATTCTTGAAGAATCTAATATAGGATTTAATCTAATATTAAAATCCCCTCCACAAATTACTACCCCTCGAGAACTGACCATTAGGTCAAAAATGTGTCTATAAAATGACCATTCACTACCTGGAGGAGCATAAACATTCAGCAATGTTATTTCTGTACCTTCTATTCTTCCTGTGATTTTTACAAACCGTCCTTCTTTGTCTCTAGTCTCTGAAATATGTTCATAATTAAGAGTACTTGATATTAAAGTAGCTACCCCTCTTTTGTGACTCAATTTATATGATGAATAAAATACATGCTTAAAGCCCATTCTTTTTAATTTTCCATGTTCAGATTGGCTCATATGTGTTTCCTGGAGGAAAGCTATTTGTGCCCTCTCTTTTTTCAATTTAGACATAATCTTATTTCTTTTAATTGGATTCAAAACCCCATTAACATTATAGGAAATTATTTTTACCAATTCAGTTTGCATTTTTCTCTAGTAGAAAAAAAGCACTCTCCTTTTCTAACCAAACAGTAAGCAATCCCTTCTCAACAGTAAACCAAGACATATAACCACACCCTAGACATTTCTGAACGTATAACATTTGAAAATTTTCCCCGACTTCCCACAGTGAGGCCTGAGCCGGTACCGACCCGCCTCAGTTCAGAGGGATAACCTCTATCTTCACCCTGTGTTAGAGGGCCCTCAGCAGTTTGAATAATCATAGAGAATTTTCTCCTATTTATGTCTCGACCATATTGCTATCATTCAAGTTATTCCGCCTAGATTATTTTCAGTTACCAGTTTTCATTTTACTTTTAAGTCCGATTTACTCTTTTCAGTCATTTCTCTTAATTAATCTGTATTCTCTGTACATTCGCGTCTGAATATTGGCAGCTTTTCCTTGTAGTTTGACACTCTGGTTCGAGTGGAGCGTCCTCGCCCCACTAACTGCCACGACTTCTGCCGAATCCTCTCCGGTAGCGACTCCGGTTGGGTGATAACTTTAATAGGTAGTCCCCGGTCCGCCAGGTCCGACGTTGCCTCCTCCACCGTAGCGTAAGTTTTTGTCCCTTCGTCGTAAAAGACTCTCAGCCGAGCTGGATACGGGGTCTGGAATTTGATGTTGTTTTCCTTCAGGACTCTCCGTGTTTCCGTATATTCCTTCCGTCTGGCAAGAATCCCCGGTGCGTAGTCGTGGTCTAAACTGATTTTACAGTTGTTCCACATGAAACCTTTCTTTTGCCATGCTCTTTTAAGCACCTCTTCCTTCGTTCTGTAACTGAGAAATCTGATCAGAATCGATCTGGGCTGGGTGCCTGCCGGAGGCTGTGGTGCCAATGCGCGGTGAGCCCTTTCTATCTGTAGGTCTTTTGCGGCCGGTATATCAAGGTTCTCTCTAAGCAGCTTCTCCACGAAGGGAATCATCAATCCGGGTTTACCTTCGGTTCCTTCGGGAACTCCGTAGATCCTCACATTTTCCCTTCTCGAGCGGCCTTCTTGATCTATTAGTTTCCACTGGAGTTGGTCTTGTAGCTTCAGCATTTCTGCTATCACCTCCTCTGCATTTTGTAGCTTCTCTTCAATTCCAACAATCCTCGCTTCGGCTTCATCTATCCGCGAGTTAGTTTTTACTATTTCTCCTTTAATATCTTCCAGCTGTTTGCTGTTATCTTGTCGGAACTCGCGAATCTCTCCGAGAATCAAAGACAAAGTCACCGATTCCCCCTCATTATCCCCGTCCTGGCTTGCCGTGGGGGAGCTAGGCCCTTCGCCTTGCTGCATCTCTTTATGTTTATCAGCCTTCAGAGCGGACTTTTTATTCTTGTTCTTAGACATCATCCTTGCCCCTTTTATTAATATAGTTATGCAATATTAAGTATTTGTCTAAATTCGATTTTGGGGCAGTTTACCTTCTTTTTTGTCGAGAGACCTTTTCCTTACGCCGCCATTCCCTTGATGACCCGGAAGTCCGGCGGTTTACCTTTCTTGAAATAAATCCCTTTCATAAATTTTAAAAATTCATAAGGCAAACAAAATAAATTTTTGTTTACAATAAGACCCCAAGACTTTCTGATATCATTCCGCACTCTGAAGCCCAAGCAGAGTGGAAACATTTCAAGATTTCCTTTTGCAGCATGATTTCCTTTTAAATCCAAGAATTTTGTCACTTGAAGTAAAAACATTTTCTCCAGGGCCTTGTAGAGATTTGTTCAACTGGTTCATATGATGAAAAATATCTGTTAAGTAGGCTAGTTTCTGCGCCATTCTTCATCTTCAAAGTACACAGCAAAATCTGGCCTACTATTTTCTTGAAAATACTCCTGCAATTCACCTTTCAGCTCAAACACCCTGTTGAGAACTCTTCATCTGCTAAGCCACTGGATTTCTGTATGTAGCAGGAGATTGGTCTGTTCTTTGTCCAGGTTTTCAGTTTTTTTTTGAACATTCTTGAGTGAACTTGTCTTTGTTCAATAGAGTTAACCATTTTTTTTGTAGCATCATCCGGAGCTTTTTTCATTTAATCTCCAAGAGTTTTTGACATCAGCACCTCTCTGTGAAGAAAGCAGTGTGTTGTGTCAATGTCAGGATTTTCTCTTTTGTTTTTACAGGAGAAACAAAACCTGTCATTGATGGGGCTCCATCAGTACAGATGCCAACACAGTTCCTCTAAGACAGACCTTTTGTTTCCAGACATGAAGACAAAACATTAAATATATCTTGGTCTTTGCTTTTTTTTGGGCAGTTCACAGTACAATTCACTTCTAACCTACACAATTTGCCTTTTGCAACGTTTACAGCAACAGCAAAGTGGCAGGCCAGCAGCTGAGTTGTGGCGTGTAAAAATTCTTTCTTTAGGATAAAAAGTTCCCTCCAATTTTCTACTACACCAGTAGAGTTTGTTTGCTCCCATAAGTCAGTTGGTGGCATGCAAGGGGAAGTTGGGGGAGGTAGTTCAGGAGGGAGAGGCTGACGTCAGAACCCAAGTTGGGTGAGTCCATTCAATGCTCGGAAACTGCACTTCACGCTCATCAGCCGACCGTCCTCCCCTCCGTGCTATACAGTGCTCACCAATTATCGGCCTGCCATCCTCCTCTCCATTCAATACAGCGCTCACCAGTTACCAATGGCCTCCCCTATCTCACATGGAAAAACTGGAGAATGGACTCAATCAAATAAACATGGTCCTACTGTGCACTGCCGTACTGGGCTGAGAGACCTCTAATGAGATTGCTAACAGGGCTGCTCGGTCACTGCACATTACTGCGAGCGCTAGCATCGTGCATTGCGCGAAGTTCAAAAACTGTTGTTTTATTAAATCATGATCTCTTACGGAACCCCTAGCAACCTCTTGTTGAACCCCAGTTGAGAAACCCTGATATAGATGCTGCTCTCACAGGGTCTGAAATGACTTGAGCGCCTATTCTCATGTATGGCAGTGGGCTGGCAAGCACCATTGAGGCAGACTTCACCCACTATGACTCAACATAGCTCCAGTCATTAGATATAAGGAGATCATGCTGAACGTTATGCTGTTCATGTACATTATGTGCACAGATGGTGTGTCTACCAAGCAACAGGAGGATCTGAACAGAAGAGTTGAGTGAGGGAGGGGGGAGACCTTGTCAGCTATGTCTTTAAGATGTGAAAGACTCTGCAGCTTCAGGAGTTGCGACTTCATCCCTGGGAGTAAGGTCACAGTCAGTGAGAGTTGGCAGATGTAAGCAGATCTCCCCCATGACAAATCCATCAGCTCTGCTTCTGGTAACTTCTGATGTTCTAGAAGATGTCCTTAGGATATATGGGGAAGGTCTAATTCATCTAATGGATGCTCAGCTAGCTCCCTGTGCTCTAATGAGCTCAAGGTGCTCCTCCTGAGTTTACAACTGTATTTGGGTTCAATGGTTCTCAAGTGTCAGTAGGTTTTTGGCTCAGTTTCCTGGAGACCACTAGTGCTGGCTGCACTTATTGTCCATCCCTATTCTGCAATATATAATGTTACTGCTTCTCCAGTTCTTGCTCCTCTCCTCAGATTTTCCACCACTCTCTGGATGACTGTTGTCCATGTTCAGACTGATTCTGCCTGACTTGCTACTCTCAGATTTTCCACCACTCTCTGGATGACTGTCTTGTCCACGTTTGGACTGACTCTGCCTCAGGGCTTCTCTAGCCAGTCTCAGTATCTCACTCAAGCTATTGTCCATTGGTGATTTATCACCACAGCCTGGTGCAGCGAGTGACGCCTGTGCAGTTGATTCTGCAGTAGCTTCTTTTGAAAGGTGAGCCACTGATGCACTTAGTGCACTGTTCAGCCCTTGTGAGCTCTTATTAAGTGGTGAACAACCATGTATTTCCAAGTTGGGTGACCTTGGGCACTTTTCAATTTCTACCTTAAATGCATTTCTTAATTTCTTTCTTAATGCATGCATTACTAAATGACAGTAAAAGAGGACTGTGTGTCCTCATAATCTAAATCTAAATGAGGGCTGATCTTCCTTTGAGTTTGAATCTGAAGCAGAGGATGCACGTTGAGGAGGAGGACTGGGGTGAAGTGCGAACAGGAAGCTGATTCCTATCTTGCAACTTTGCCTCTGCTAAGGCAGCCTCTGCTTCACTCCCCTCCTTGAGTTCACTCAATGTAATTTCTACATGAGCTTTCTCCATGTCGAAACTAGCTTTTTCCATTAGCATTTCAATTTTGTGCTTAGCATACGCTGCTCTCGTTCTTACCACTTCAGCTCTGGCGCAGGCTCGTGCTGCAGCTGTGCTAAACATCGTTTTGCTCCAGCGTTGCGAAGACGTGATTGATGCACTACATTCTGACCTGATTCCAGGGCTCGGCGATCAGCATTGCTGGGGTCGGAAGCTGACATTGTAGTACACAGCGTTCAGACACGTCTCCAGCCCACAGGCAATGCCTTTGAAGATGAATTATCTTTTCACTCTTCTGCCCTCTCAGTGCATTGCGTACAAAGCTAGGCAGGGAGTATCACCAGAGCCGGAAGCTTTCTTCGGGGTTTTTAATGGAAAACTTTGTGAAACTGAAGAAAGTTCAGTAAAACATATTCAATTCAATATAGATTCGTCATGCACCTGAATATTATAATATCGGTTATTCTCACAATCAGCATTAAACAAAGTAACACACACATGCGACATTCTGTACCCATGCTGTGAGCTAGAGTGAACTCATGGCACAACCATAACTTAATAGCGATGAACGATAAACTTAATATCAAAGATTGACAGATATTCAATGGCAAATAAAGAGTGGATAGAAGATGGATGTTTTTCTATAGTTAAAATCCGAATTAACCCACATGGGAAATAATGTAAAAAAAAGCTTATGAACAGAAAGTGATGTTTGTACAAAATGACCTGCATACAAAACAAATAGTGCCTCTAGAGGCAGAACAATAAGATCAGTTATCATTCAATTCCAAATTTAAAGTATGCGTTTTAACACAAATTTCAACTAGTTGAGAAATGGCAGAAATACTTTAAACTTTGGCTCCTACCTTTGCAGTACTTTATTTATTTAATTGCAATGCTCACAATTATGTTAGATTAATGGGTGATTATTGTTGTCTTGGGGAGAGCAGCAATCTCTGGGTTTAAACAAATGGTAGTTGGAAAGGGTGAGAGGAGAGTTATCAATTGTAATTGAGAGAAAAGGAAATGGAAAGAAAAGGCACTTGAATTTGGATGATCAACTGTGTTGTACTGACTGATGGTGCTGGCTTTAAGGATGTAATGACACACTCTTGTTCCTGTTATCAGTATTCATACCTCCTTTGATCTTGTTTTGTTGGTATCTCAGTGGAATGATTTCCATCAATGCTGGAAATATTGCAGTAAGCATTTGCTGCCACTTGGTGGCTTTATTGTCAGAGCAGAGAATAATTACCGTACTCATCACTGTCATTTATTGTAACCACAACAGATTCTGCAAATAAACAACAGGAATTCTGCAGATGCTGGAAATTCAAGCAACACACATCAAAGTTGCTGGTGAATGCAGCAGGCCAGGCAGCATCTCTAGGAAGAAGTACAGTTGACGTTTCAGGCCGAGACCTACGTCAGGACTTCCTGACGAAGGGTCTCAGCCTGAAACGTCGACTGTACCTCTTCCTAGAGATTCTGCGGATGCTGAAAACCTTGACACTGACCAGTCCTGATAAAGTGTCTTGGCCTGAAACATAGACTGTTTATTCTGCTCTATAGATGCTGCCTCTAGCATTCTGTGTGTGGTGTCATTTATAGTATCTGTTGCACCCGGTGCAGTCTGCTCTACATCAGGGGAGAAAACTTGCAAATTAAACAAATTTTAGTAGTGTAAAGCCCTGACTGTTACTCTGTCGTTTAACTGCATCTTGACAGGGTAATCATTCAAAACACATATACAGTGCTGGAGGAATTCAGCAGGTCAAGCAACATTTCTGATCTGACTCAGATTGGGGATTGCTTCCACAAGCACCTTCACTCCATCTTCTGTGACTGCCTGGATCTCCTAGTGGCCAGCTATTTTAAATGCACTTACCATTCCCACACTGACAAATCTGTCCACAGCCTCCAGTACTGTCACTTCGAGGCCAAAAGCAAATTGGAAGAGCAACACCTCATCCCATCTTGGTACTCTCTACCTGATAGCTTCAAATCAATTTCTGTAACATCTGGTAATCACTCCTCTCTGTTTCCCCTCCCCCTCTGTTTTCCCTTATCCCTCTGGTCTCTTCACCCCTTTATTTTTTGCCTCCCCTGCCCTCATATCCTGCCCATCTCCTTCACCTTTCTCCATCTGGTTTCCAACCTCCTTCCTTTTGTTCCATGGTCCACTGTCCTTTGCTATGAGATTTCTTCCTCAGTCTTTGCTTCTTCCACCTATCACCTCCCTCCTTCTCACATTACTGACCCTCCCTCACCTTCCTACCTCACCAACCCCTCGCTGGGTTGACCTCATGCTCTGTTCCTCTCCACTGCCCTTCTATTCTGACTTCTTTCTTTTCAGTCCTGATGAAGGGTCTCAGCTTGAAATGTCAACTCTATAGACGTTGCCTGACCTGCTGAATTCCTCCAGTATTTTCTTTGTTATTAAATAATTAACCTGTACAGCAACAGTAAAAGAACAGAGCAACTGTAAGGGCTTCGCACTCCTAAATAATTTGTCGAATTTGCAAGTTTCCAGATATTTTTCCCTTGACCAAGGAGAAGATCACGTTTGGTGCCTAATTTTATGAAATTTACAATGATGATTTACCAGATAAAGAATGTGTAACTTCTGCATGGGCAAGCCTGCTAATAAAAAGCTGGGGGGACGGTGGGAACTTCATATCAGTCAAGCATGAATATATGGATATTTACAGACATTTGATTTTGGCAATCCAATCCAGAGTTGAGTCACAGAATAACTGTCAGTTGCAGCAGGACCTCTGTGTTATAACAGGCTATGAAAGTCCAGGCAGCATCGATGATAACAGCACGAACCTTCCAGTTAAGCAGATGATCCTAATGCATTCAATGCAGGTTTTGAACTGAAGGGGATTGGTACGTCACCACCCACCCTGACAATCTCCTGTGCCCTTGGACCCACAGTCACTTTGCAGGCATGAGATCAATTTTCTGGAGAGTAGTGCTGAGGTTGAGAGGGTTGACAGCTTCCAGTTCCTAGGAGTGAACATCACAGATGGCTTGTTTTGGTCCTACTATGCAGATGCTATGATCAAGAAAGCTCACCAATGCCTTAATTTCCCCAGGAAGCTACTGAAATTTGGCATGTGTCCTGTTGATCTTCACTGATCTTTTCTGATGTACCATAGAAAGCCTTCTGCCTGGGTACATAATGTCCTGTTGTGGCCACTGCTCTGCCTATGACTGCAAGAAGCTGCAGAGAGTTGTGGACACCACTCAGCACATTGCAAAAAACTGCCTCCCCTGCATGGACTCTGTCTATACTTCCAGCTACCTCCAGAAGGCAGCTTCCATTATCAAAGAATCCACCCCAGACATTGTCTCTTCTCCTCTCCTCAACTGGGCAGAAAATATAGAAGCCTGAAAGTGCATTGCATTAAGCTTAAGAGCAGCTCTTTCCTGACTATTCAATAAGACTGCTGAATGGTTCCCTAGGACGATAAGATGAACTCTTGATCTTACAGTCTAGCTCGTTATGATCTTGCACTTTATTGTTTACCTGTCTGCTCTGTCTCTGTAGCTAGTATGCTTTACTGTGCCACTGTTATTGTTCTATCCTATATTACCTAGATGCCTCAGTAATGAATAACTACAGGCCTATATCAAACAACAGGAATTCTGCAGATGCTGGAAATTCAAGCAACATACATCAAAGTTGCTGGTGAACGCAGCAGGCCAAGCAGCATCTATAGGAAGAGGCGCAGTCGACGTTTCAGGCCGAGACCCTTCGTCAGGACTAACTGAAGGAAGAGTGAGTAAGGGATTTGAAAGCTGGAGGGGGAGGGATAGAGCCAAGAGCTGGACAGGTGATAGGCAAAAGGGGATACGAGAGGATCATGGGACAGGAGGTCCGGGAAGAAAGACAAGGGGGGGGGTGACCCAGAGGATGGGCAAGAGGTATATTCAGAGGGACAGAGGGAGAAAAAGGAGAGTGAGAGAAAGAATGTGTGCATAAAAATGAGTAGCAGATGGGGTACGAGGGGGAGGTGGGGCCTTAGCAGAAGTTGGAGAAGTCGATGTTCATGCCATCAGGTTGGAGGCTACCCAGACGGAATATAAGGTGTTGTTCCTCCAACCTGAGTGCGGCTTCATCTTTACAGTAGAGGAGGCCGTGGATAGACATGTCAGAATGGGAATGGGATGTGGAATTAAAATGTGTGGCCACTGGGAGATCCTGCTTTCTCTGGCGGACAGAGCGTAGATGTTCAGCAAAGCGGTCTCCCAG
The DNA here is from genome assembly GCF_963921235.1 of Mobula hypostoma. Taxonomy (NCBI): domain Eukaryota; kingdom Metazoa; phylum Chordata; class Chondrichthyes; order Myliobatiformes; family Myliobatidae; genus Mobula; species Mobula hypostoma. The sequence continues at coordinate 110,631,297 of NC_086105.1, read as the reverse complement.
TCTGCGTCGGGTCTCACCAATATATAATAGGCCACATCGGGAGCACCGGACGCAGTATATCACCCCAGTCGACTCACAGGTGAAGTGATGCCTCACCTGGAAGGACTGTTTGGGGCCCTGAATGGTGGTAAGGGAGGAAGTGTAAGGGCATGTGTAGCACTTGTTCCGCTTCACATAAGCATGCTACACATGCCCTTACACTTCCTCCCTTACCACCATTCAGGGCCCCAAACAGTCCTTCCAGGTGAGGCATCACTTCACCTGTGAGTCGACTGGGGTGATATACTGCGTCCGGTGCTCCCGATGTGGCCTTTTATATATTGGTGAGACCCGACGCAGACTGGGAGACCGCTTTGCTGAACATCTACGCTCTGTCCGCCAGAGAAAGCAGGATCTCCCAGTGGCCACACATTTTAATTCCACATCCCATTCCCATTCTGACATGTCTATCCACGGCCTCCTCTACTGTAAAGATGAAGCCGCACTCAGGTTGGAGGAACAACACCTTATATTCCGTCTGGGTAGCCTCCAACCTGATGGCATGAACATCGACTTCTCCAACTTCCGCTAAGGCCCCACCTCCCCCTCGTACCCCATCTGTTACTCATTTTTATGCACACATTCTTTCTCTCACTCTCCTTTTTCTCCCTCTGTCCCTCTGAATATACCTCTTGCCCATCCTCTGGGTCACCCCCCCTCCTTGTCTTTCTTCCCGGACCTCCTGTCCCATGATCCTCTCGTATCCCCTTTTGCCTATCACCTGTCCAGCTCTTGGCTCCATCCCTCCCCCTCCTGTCTTCTCCTATCATTTTGCATCTCCCCCTCCCCCTCCAGCTTTCAAATCCCTTACTCACTCTTCCTTCAGTTAGTCCTGACGAAGGGTCTCGGCCTGAAACGTCGACTGCGCCTCTTCCTATAGATGCTGCTTGGCCTGCTGCGTTCACCAGCAACTTTGATGTATGAGACCTATATCAAACTTGCCATGATTAAGTAAAATCATTGAAAAAGTTGCTTATCAACAACTTAATAGCTTTTTGACACTAAGCAACTGTATGGATGTTTTCCAGTCTGGATTTCGACAACACCATAACACTGAGACTGTTCTGGTCAAGGTTATAAATGACATCTGCTTAAACCATGATGATGATAAAATTCCAGTTTTGGTTTTACTGTATCTTAGTGCTGCTTTTGACACCGTTGAACATGGCATATTACTGGACAGACTGGAAAGCTGGGTTGGACTTTCTGCTACAGTCCTAAAATGGTTTAAATTGTTTTTACAGGACAGGAACTATTTTGTATAGCTTGGTAGCTGTGTATCTGACCAAATAAAAATGACATGTGGAGTGCCTCAAGATTCCATACTCGGGCCTTTTCTGTTAACACATACATGCTCCCTCTAGCTCAGATCATGATAAGCAACAAGGTATCTTACCTTAATTATGTGGATGACACTCAGATTTATATAACAGTGTCATCAAGTGACTATGGTCCCTAAAAAAAACAGTCACTAAAAAAAACTGTATTGAACAAATCATCGATTGGATGAGTCAAAATTTCCTCCAGTTAAACAAAGAGAAAACTGAAACGATTGTTCTTGGTGCCAAAAAAAGAATGATTAAAAGTCAGTGCTCATGTAGAATCCTTGTCGTTACCACAAACCAAGCCAGAAACCTTGGTGTTGTGATGGACTCCGACTTAAATTTTAACTACCTCATTAAGACATTTACAAAGTCAGCCTACTTCCAAGTTAAAACTATAGTGAGAGTTAAAAGGCTTATGTCTCAGTAAGATCTAGTAAAACTCATCCGTGCATTTATTTTTGGTAGGCTTGACTACTGTAATGGTGTTTTCACAGGTCTCTGTTAAAACAGAAATAAATAAATAAATCAATCAATCAATCAATCAATCAGTCAGTCCATCCTCAGACAGCTACAGCTTATTCAGAACGGTGCACCAAGAAAGTAGAACATATCACTCCAATTCTCAGATCGCTACATTGGCTTCCTGTGCATCAGAGGATTGACTTTAAAATATTACAACTGGTTTATAAAGCACTGAATGGTCTCGGGCCAAAATACGTCTCCGATTTCCTGCTGCATTATGAACCTTCCTGAGCTCTCAGGTCAGCTGGGGCGGGTCTGCTTACTGTCCCCTGGGTCAAAACTAAACATGGTGAAGCAGCTTTTAGTTATTGTGCTCCACATATCTGGAATAACCTTCCAGAGGATCTGAAGTCTGCCCAGCTTTTAAGTTCTTTTAAATCGAGGCTTGAAACTTTTCTTTTCGCTTTTAATTAGAATCTCTTGCACAGTAACTTCTATTTATAATATCTGTTTCTTGTGTAGTTTTATTTTCTTACATATTGTCTGAAATTTGATGTTTAATTTTTATATTTTGTTCTATGTAAAGCACTGAATTGCCTTGTGTTTGAGAAGTGCTATACAAATAAGCTTGCTTGCTTGCTGACTTCAATACAACGTGTAGTGAATTGATCTGTACGAACATTAAGCAAGACAAGCTTTTCAAAGTTCAAGGGAAATTTATTATCAGTACATGTATACTACCATATACAACCCTGAAGTTTGTGTTTTTTGTGAGTATTAACAGTAAATCCAAGAAACACAGTTGAATCAATGAAAGACTGCACCCAACAGGACAGATAACAAGCAATGTGCAAAAGACACCAAGCTGTGAAAATGTAAAAGAATAAATAAATAAGCAAGCAATAAATATTGAGAACATGAGACGAAGAGTTCTTGAAAGTGAATCCATAGGTTGCGGGGCAGTTCAGTGATGGTGTGAGTGAATTTCTCCTCTCCGGTTCAAGAGCCTGATGGTTGAGGGGTAATAGCTGTTCCTGATCATGGTAGTGTGGTCATGAGCAATGTTCCCTCTAATTTTTAGTAGTCAGTGTGCGCAGAAATCTCATGTTGTGCAAATTTTTTTCCTGTGACAAAAGTATGTGAGCACTGAATGCACACGTGGGACAGTTTATGTACAAACGTTTGTAGGTTTACAAAATATTTGACATAAAACTGCACAGAATAACAACAAAATAACATACATATTTAAGTCGCTCAGTTATTTTTTCTCTCTCCTGTCTTTGGCATTTACCCATTCTTTGTAAACTCTATCTAGACTAATAGAACTTCCGTCCAATTGATAGCTTTTGATTCTCATTAACATATCCAAATGACATCCACCTAAACGGTTTCTGAACTTGTTTTTGAGTTGATTCATTATGCTAAAACCTTGCTCACAGTCCGCACTAGACGCAAGAAAGGTTCCCCCAACGTCCATCAACTGTGCAAGGTCGCAAAACTGTTCATTTTGAAGTACAAATGCCACCATTTGAGCAAAGTTTGAAATCAGTTTGGATTTACTTTTTTCTTGCACGGAAAATTTGAAATCATTAAACTGTCTAACTATTACAGTATTTTCAGCTAGAAAATCATGATATTTTAGACATAAGGCATAACGTTTTCATCGCCAAATGTGAAGTCACAATCTGCAATTGCAGAGAAATTAAAAGCTGCCCATTCTTGTACCTCATCTTCAGGAAACCTTTCTTCTAAATGAACACAAAGCCTATTTATAAAAGTCAACAGCGAACTTGTATTTACTGTGATGTTTTCTTCACGTTGTTGGCTTAGCAAAGCTTTAACTTTGTCACTCCACGAAACATTGTCTTCCAGATCCCAAGAAAGGTGAGGTGACGTAAATTAGTGATGTGCATTGTGGTATTTGAAAAACTGACTAACTAGTTAACAGAAACATTTAGCTAAAAGATTATTTTCAATAAGTATAATTGTTAATTACTGTATTATTTTAGGTAACCTTTTGTGTGCACATTAATTTCCTTTGTGCGCTGGTTGAAGGATGTGTGTGCGCACACACATGTGCACAGCTTAGAGGGAATATATGTCATGAGGCTCTTGTATCATCTTCCTGATGGCAACAGCGAGAAGAGAGCATAGCCTGGATGGTGGGGGTCCTTGATGATGGATGCTCCTTTTCTCCAACTGTGCTCTGTGTGAATGTGATCAATGGTGAGGAAGGCTTTACCTATGATGGACTGGGCTATATCCACTGGTTGTTGCAGCCTTTTCCTTTTTCTTTTCTTTTTTTTAAAATTTTATTTTTATTTGGATAAGAAATTCGCAAGTATCATGTACTTTTTTCACATGTATAACCTTTTCCATTTTTTTATATGTATAGAACTATAATTATTTATACATTCTTAAGTATACATTGAGATGATATAAAAAGAAATTAGACACTTAAATAGATAATTATGTACAGTGGAAATTCTAATCTATTAGGCTAAGTAATGGTATTAATTGTTAAGAAAAGTAGTAATAATAGTGGATTAGTAATAGTTTCCATACATCTCTTCTGGATCACTTCTTCTGGTCCAAAATGTTGTATGTAAGCCTATGTAACAACCATTGTAGGTGTTTATATCCTAACTTGTTCATGCTTGCTCCTGCCCCCAAACATAATTATCCGATCCCTACGTACTTATTTACCTAATTTTATCATTTTTTATCCCTTACCCAAATCTTTTCCTTTACTTGTATTAATTCTCTATTTTCCAAACAAAAAAAAACAAAAACAGTAAACATTTAGACTAGGGGTGCTTACATTAGCAATATTACTGTGTTGATGAGAAGAGCAGTATAAATCATTAGGAGATTCATCTAAAGTCTGCTCGCATTGGGGTTATATATTCAATCCATTTATTCCAGATTTGATAAAAATTTTTCTTTTTGAATTCTCAGGGAGTAAGTCAACTTTTCCATTTTAAATATTTCCAAGATAATTTCATGCCAATCTTCTAATGTAGGTGGTATTGGATTTAGCCACTTTCTGGTGATTGATTTCTTACTTGCCGCTAAAAGGGCCTGCAGCAACTTTATGTCTTCCTTCTGTTCAAGAAACAATACATGCCCCAAATAGAGCGTCTCAAAGTTCAGAGGTATCTGGGTCCTAAGTACCTTAACTGATGTTCTATGAATACCTTCCCAATATAGACTTAATTTAGGACAATCCCAGAAAATATGGAAATGATTTGCCTCCTTGGAGCTGCACCTTCTCCAACATGTCACGTTTGTATCTTTATATTTTTCCTGATATGGGGTCTTGAAGTATCTTATAATATTTTTCCAACAATGTTCTCTCCAAGTCAAGGAATTAGTTGAAGACCACTGAAAGCTGCATATTTTCCCCCAAGCCTCCTCTGAAAGTACCAACCCTGCTTCTTTCTCCCACTTCTCTTTAATATACAATGTGTTTACATTTTAGCATGGGAGAGTGCATTATATAATCGAGAAACTGATTTACTAGGTATTGAACCGCAAGCCAAATTAAGAATCTTGAAAAATTCTAATTCTACTCTTGATAGGTCTGTATATCTACAACTCTGGTTAACATACTTTAGTACTTGAAGGTACCTAAAAAAGTCATTGTGTTCTCGGCCATGTTTGTCCTGCAGGATTTGGAAACTTTGTAATACTCTTATGTATAAATGAGAGGTAGGTTGTAAGACCTTTCTTTATCCATAATTCAAATCTTTTATCTCCTCTGTTGGGAAGGAATTCGGTATCATATGCACACCATCTGAAGAGTTTTAGCATGTTATTAATTCCACATGAATTAACCACCTTCTGCCATACTTTTAATGTAAGATTTATCCAATTGTTTTTAAATTTTTCCAATTGGGCCATCAATCCTTTGTCAGCTATTGAGGCCTGTAGAGGAAAACTGTCAACCAATCCAAATTCTATTTCCTTCCATCTAGCCTTATATTGTTGCAGCCTTTTTCATTCAAGGACATGGGTGTTTCCATACCAGGCTGTGATGCAGTCAGTCAACTACACATCTGTAGAAGTTTGTCAAAGCTTTAGATGTCATACTGAATCTTTGCAAGCTTCTAAGGAAGTAGAGGTGTGGCTGTGCTTTCTTTGTAATTATTCTGGTGCCTGAGAAGAACGTGGTGGGCCCAGGACAGATTCTCTGAAATAGGATCTTAAAGTGGCTGACCCGCTCCACCTCTGATCCTCCCGATGAGAACTGGCTCATGGACCACTGATATCGTCCTTCTGAAGCTTCTTGATCTTGCTAACATTGAGTAAGATGTTGTTGTTATGGCAGGACTCAGCCAGATTTTCATTCTCCCTCCTCTGTGCTGATTTGTCACCACCTTTGATTTGGCCTATGATAGTGGTGGTGTCAGCAAATTTGAATGTGACATTGGAGCTGGGTTTAGACATATTCATAAGTGTAAAGCAAGTAGGGCAGGGGGCCAGGACACAGACTGTGCTGGTGGAGATCATGGAGGAGATGTTGTTGCCATTCCAAACTGACTAGTGTCTGCAAGTGAGGAAATCAAGGATTCAATTGCACAGGATATATTGACGCCAAGGTCCTGAAGATTATTGATTAGTTTTGAGAGAATGATGGTATTGAATGCTGAGCTGTAGTTGATAAAGAGCGTCCTGATGTATGCGCTTTGCTGTCCAGATGTTCCTGGGTTGAATGAAAAGTCAACGAGATGGCATCTGCTTTATCCTGTTTCTCTGGTAGGCAAATTGGAGTGAATCTAACTCTCTTCTCAGGCAGGAATTGGTATGTTTCATCACTAACCTGTCAAAACACCATCACTGTGGATGTAAGTGCCACTGGGTGATAGTCGTTGAGGAGGTTCTTCTTGGGTACCAGTATAATTGAAGCCTGCTTGAAGCAGGTGGGTACCTCAGACTGCCGAAGCGAGAGGTTAAAAATCTCGGTGAACACTCCAGCCAGGTCTTTGGTACTAGGTCAAGTATGCTTTTCGTGGGTTCTTGCTTGCACATCATCCTCAGAGACCAAAATCACAGGATCATCAAAAGCCGTGGAAGTTCTTTATGTTTCCTAAAATTTTATATAAGAAAAAGAAGGAAAAAGGAGAACCTCAACTAACTAAAACAAACCCCACTAACTACAAAAAAAAAAATTAGGAACCAACTCCGGGAGCAATACGTCTTACAATCATCTATATATATATAAAAGAGAAAAAAAACAACAACCACCACCAAATCACATTTATATAACATTAAATTGGAAGGAAACCATATAAATTAATTCAAATTAAATGATAATATTTGGTAAAAGAGCCCCACCTTCTCTCAAAATCGAATTAAGGATCAAAAGTTCTGCTTATAGTTTTTTCCAGACTAAGACATAACATTACTTGGGAAAACAGTTCAATTAGTGTAGGAGCAGAGGTATCTTTCCACTTCAATAAAATAGCCCTTCTTGCCAACAATGTAGCAAATGCAATTATATGTTGGTTTGAAAATGAAATACCTTGGATATGATGTGGAACTATTCCAAATAGAACAGTCAATGTATTAGGTTGTAAATTAATTTTCAAAGCTTTAGAAATTGTAGAAAATAAAGATTTCCAAAAAGATTTCAATGAGTGACATGACCAGAACACATGTGACAAAGTAGCTACTTCATTTTTACACCTATCACAATAATTGTCTATTTTAGGAAATATTTTGGATAGCCTCTCCTTTGTTAAATGATAACGGTGAACAATTTTAAATTGAATTAAACAATGATTGGCACATTTCGAGAAGAATTAGCCATCTTCAGAACTCGCAACCAATCTTCGTTAACAAAAGTCATATTAAGTTCTCTCTCCCAATCTTGTTTGATCTTTAGTGAGAGATTGTCTTTTTGTAGTAAAAATAAATTATAAATTCTACAATGGAACCTCTATTTAAAGGATTCATATTCAAAATAGTATCCAACAAATCAGATTCTTGCATATATGGAAATGTAGAAACATATTTTAGTAAAAAATGTCTATCCTGAAAATATTGCAAGAAATGTGTATGAGAGAGAGAATATTTGCTAACTAACTCTTCAAAAGTTATCAATCGACCATCACTAAATAAATCTGCAAAAGAACAGATCCCCTTATTTTTCCATAAAAGAAAAATGGGATCAGTAATTGAAGGTTTAAATAACAAATTTCAAAACACAGGGCTAGACAATTTAAATTGTTTAAAATTAAAAGAGTTGCGAAACTGAAACCAAATCCGTAAGGACTGTTTAATAACAGGGTAGAGATTTAAATTGGGAATTTTAGCAAGTTGTAAAGGTAATGCAGCTCCTAATAATGAAGTTAAATGAAATTGTTTCATAGCTTTTCATTCCAAATTAATCCAAGCTAGTTTTTGGCTCTTATCGAGCCAATATACCCAAAAACGTAGTTGTCGAATATTAACAGCCCAATAATACAAACGTTTGTACAGTCTTAAATTAGGTAGCGCAAGGCCAAGGCTACCATTTTTTTTTGGATTTTTGTAGATGAATCTTATTAACTCTTAGTTTTTTATTATTCCAAATAAAGGATGAAATAGTAGAATCAATCTGATCAAAAAAATTTTTAGTTAGAAAAATAGGTATATTTTGAAAAGTATATAAAAATCTAGGTAAAGTCATCATTTTCACGACATGAATATGACCTATGAAAGAAAGTGTAAGAGGATTCCATCCAGAAGATAATTGTTTCATAGAGTCCAATAAAGGAACTACATTAGCTTTATAAAGATCTTTATTTTTTTTGTAATGGTAATACCCAGATATTTAAAAGAATTCACAATTCTAAATGGAATATCATTATATATAAAAACAGGAACAGTCAAAGGGAACAATTCACTTTTGTTTAAGTTTATTTCTTGAAAATTTTCCAAAATCATTTAATATTTCCAAAAGATTAGGAATAGATTCTTCAGGATTCAAAATATAAAACAAAAGATTATCTGCATAAAGAGAGATCTTGTGTATGGTCCCATTTATAGAAATACCATGAATGTGCTTAGCTTCACGAATTGTTATAGCCAAAGGCTCCAGTACAAGATTAAATAATAAAGGACTTAATGGACACCCTTGTTGAGTTTCTTGTGAAAGTGAAAAAAAGGGAGACCTAAGATTATTAGTAATAACGGTAGAAATAGAGTTCTTATAGATCATTTGAATCCACTTATTAAAATTATTACCAAAGCCAAATTTCTCTAATACATTAAACAAATAAGTCCATTCAACTCTATCAAATGCCTTTTCTGCATCCAGAGAAATAACACATTAGGCTGTTTTGGATAATGGTGAATATATAATGTTCATCAATCTCCGAACAGTAGAAAAAGAATAACAGGCCTCTAATAAAGCCTGTTTGATCCATAGAGATAATTTTAGATAAAATGTTTTCCAAACGGTTAGCCATTATCTTAGAAAGAATTTTAGCATCCACATTTAATAACAAAATAGGTCTATAAGATGAGCATTCAGTAGGATCTTTATCTTTCTTAAGGATTAAAGAAACAGAAGTTTCATAAAAAGGAGGTAAATTACCTTTCTCAAAAGATTCATGAAATATTTCCAAAAGGTATGGAGAAAGTAATTTTTCAGATTTTTTGTAAAATCCTACCGAATAACCATCGAGTCCAGGAGCTTTACCTAATTAAATTGACCATATAGCTTTCTGAATTTCATACTCAACGATTAGAGCGTCAAGGGTCTATTGATCTTCAGCAGTAATTTGAAGAAATTTATTCTTATATAAAAAAGCCTTCATGTTGGAGGGATCTGCAGGAAATTGAGATTTATAAAGATCGGAATAGAAATCCTGAAAAATATTATTAATATCTTCATAATTACTTACTATATCTCCATTATCATTACGAATCTTTAAAACTTGTCTTTTAGCTCTAGCAGCCCTTAATTGGGAAGCTAAGAGCCTATTATTTTTATCCCCAAAAATATAAAACTGACTTTTTAATTTAAGTAAATATCCTTCAATAGGATAAGTTAATAATAAACTATATTGTGATTGTAATTCCACTCTTTTAAACAAATCAACATTTGGAAAGATTGCATTGCTATTATCTAAATCTTTAATTTGTTTAGCAATTTTATCTAATTCCATTCTTGTCTGTTTCTTCAACTTAGCTAAATAAGAAATAATCCGACCACGTAAACAAGCTTTTAATGTATCCCAAATTACTAACTTTGAGACATTTCCTGTGTTATTAAAGAGAAAAAACTCTTTTATCTGAGTTTCAATAAACTGAACAAAATCTGAACTTTCTAACAAATGTTCTGGAAAATGCCAAGGTGGTCTTGTAGAAACAACATCTTTCAAATCAAATATTAAATTTAAGGGAGCATGATCAGAGGTAACAATTGCATCATATTCACATTTCTGAACATTTAATAAAAGTTGAGGGTCGGCTATAAAATAGTCGATTCTCAAATACTTATTATGAACATGTGAAAAAAAGGAATATTCTCTATTGCTAGGATGCATATGTCTCCAGACTTCAGTTAAACCATAATCAATTAAAAAGGAATTAATAAGTGATGCAGAGCGATTAGGGAGTTGATGTCTAGATGATGATGATTTATCTAATAAAGGATTTAAGCAAGTATTAAAATCTCCACCCATTAATAACATATATTCATTTAAATCAGGTAATACAGTGAAAAATCTTTAAAAAATGAAGGATCATCAGCATTTGGTCCATATATATTAACCAGAACCATTTTCTTATTGTAAATTGTTCCTTTAACAATCAAAAATCTACCATTAATATCAGATATAATATCCTCCTGATTAAAGGGAATATTGGAATCAATAAAGATGGAAACACCCCTAATTTTACTTTGAGAGTTTGCGTGAATCTGAGGGTCCTTCCAAAATTTTAAAAATCGATTTTTATCACATAACCTGACATGCGTCTCTTGTGCAAAAATTATATCAGGTTGGAATTGATTAATAATTTTATATGTTTTCTTACGCTTAATAGGATGATTCCAACCACGGACATTCCAACTTAAAACATTTAACTGTTTAAGTAACATCATGAAACTTTATATCTAAAGAAAACAATTAGATGCATGTCAGGATAAAGTAGTCGTAAATGGCGGTGATAAGCAACAATAATAACAATTTGTGTACGCTCTGGAATTCCATAATGGGAATAAAGAATAGAAATAAAAAAAGGAATAAACCCGCCCAACCTACAAAGCCCAGAAATAAGTCGATATCTATCGACGCAAGCCCCAAAGTATGCAAAAGAAACAATTCAGAACTCCACCTGCCTAAATAAAAGATACAGATGAAAAAAGGTCATCTGTCTCCCTCTCCCGAGTATACAACTCATTACAGTTGACATACAACCCATTACAATTAAATTAGAAAAACAGTTAACAGAAATGACCTTCAGTTTAGAAAGTAACCTTCATAACGTTAGATAAGTCCAAAACAAATTCTTAAAATATTTGCTCAGAAGAGAAAACAGTCGCCATCTTTAACTTATTACATCTATCTATAAAATGTGAAAAAAAAAACAAATAGTAAGTTAAAAGTTCTTAACAAAAACATAGAAAGCAAAAAAAACAATTAGTTCATAAATGTAGCAAACAGAAAGAAATGCTAAATGATTTAAAGTTTCTACAGTCTTCCAACAGATCCCATATGATATCCTAAAATTAAAACCGTCCAAACCAGTCTATTTCAAAGATAAAGGTACATTTTAATACCAAGACTTTCTATAGTCCTCAATTCCTCCAATCTCATCATTTCTTATATCACGAAACGATCAAACAATTGTAAGTCCTTTAAACATCAGGCTTTAGACTCATCAGGGAGAGAATTAATAAAATGCAATGCATCAGCTGGATCCTCAAAAGTACGAACCCCAGAGTCTTTAGCGAAAAGCCTTAATTTAGTTGGATATTTAAGAAAAGGATGCATCTGTTTTTGAAAAGCCATATGCATTACGGCCGCAAATTCAGAGCGTTTCTGAACAATTTCACGCAGAAAATCTTGAAAGAAACGAATCTCAGAGCCTTGAAATTTAAACAGTCTTTGTTTTCTTGCCAGTTTAATAATACAGTCTTTGTCTTGAAAACGAAGAAAATGCACAATAACATGTCTATTTTTGCTTTGTCCTGAAGTTCCAACTCTATCAGCTATTCCAATGTCGGGCAATTGTGGAAAAGCCTCGGGAAATAGAGATTGAAACATTTCAGCAAAATAGTCCAGTGTGTCGGCTGATTCTGATTTCTCTTTCAATCCAACAATTCGAATATTGTTCTGACGGGAACGAGCTTCCAAATCAACAATTTGTTGTTGAGCCTTTTCCAGATGAGAGGAAATATCAGCCGCATTACGAGTTATTTCTTTAAGATCCAAGCTCAAGGAATCAATTTTTTCTTCCAAAGCAAAGATCAGACAGGGCTCTTGAGAGTTACAAGGTAGCCAAGAAAGATCTTGAGCATGGGGGACATGAGTAAAGATTGGTGACTCGGAGTAAGAAAAACCCAAAAGCATTCCATATGTACGTGAAGAACAGGATGATGACTAGAGTGATTGTGGGACAAATCAGGGATAAAAGAGGAAACGTGCTTGGAGTTAGGGGAGGTCTTTAATGAATACTTCAGTATTCACCAGTGAGAGAGACCTTGACGAAGGTGAGGTCAATGTAGAAACAGGCTGATATACAAGAGCATGTTGATGTTAAAAAAGAGAATGTGCTGGAGCTTTTGAAAAATATTAGAATAGATAAGTTCTTGAGGCAGACGGGATATACTCCAGGTTCCTACAGATAGCGAGGAAAGAGATTGCTGCACCTTTGGTGATATTGTTTGCGTTCTCACGGGCTATAGGAGTAGTGCTAGAGCATTGGAGGGTGGCAAATCTTATACAGTGGCATTCAAAAGTTTGGGCACCCCGGTCAAAATTTCTGTTACTGTGAATAGCTAAGCGAGTAAGGTTTTGCCATGGCCCTCACAGTCCCCCGACCTAAACATCATCGGAAATCTGTGGATAGACCTCAAAAGAGCAGTGCATGCAAGACGGCCCAAGAATCTCACAGAACTAGAAGCCTTTTGCAAGGAAGAATGGGCGAAAATCCCCCAAACAACTCTTAGCTGGCTACAGAAAGCGCTTGCAAGCTGTGATACTTGCCAAAGGGGGTGTTGCTAAGTACTGACCATGCAGGGTACCCAAACTTTTGCTTCGGGCCCTTTTCCTTTTTTGTTATTTTGAAACTGTAAAAGATGGAAATAAAAAAAGTAATCTTGCTTAAAATATTAAAGAAATGTGCCATCTTTAATTTTATGTCTTTTGGAAATCAGGTCATTTTTTACTCGCTTAGCTATTCACAGTAACAGAAATTTTGACCAGGGGTACCTAAACTTTTGCATGCCACTGTAGCTTGGTTCAAGAAATAGTGTAGGGAATTATTTATTATTGAGTCATGCATCAGTGATGGGCAAACAAAAGAAGGGGATTCTTAGACACAGGATTTATGAACATTTGTAGAAGCAAAGGCTAATTGGGGAAGTTCAACATGGCTCAGTAAGGGGCAGGTTGGACTTCATGAGCCTGATTGAATTCTTTGAGCAAGTGAAAAAAATAAATAGATTTAATCAGAACAGTGGATGTCGTGTATATAGATTTTAGTAAGCCATTTGACAAGGTTCCCCGTGGTAGGCACATTCAGAAAGTCCAGAGGCATGGGATCCAGGGAAACTTAGATTCAAAATTGTCTTGCCCACTGATGGCAGAGGGTGGTTGTAGATGGAGCCTGCTCCGCCTAGAATTGAGTGACGAGTGGTGTTCGGAAGGGACCCTTGCTGTTTGTGATTTTTATAAATGATTTGGATGAAGAATTTGAAGGGTGGGTTAGTAAGTTTCCAGATGATGGTATTGTGGATAGTGTGGAAGGTTGTTACAGGTTGCAATGGGACATTGATGGGATGCAGAGCTGAGCTGAGAAGTGGAATTCAGTATGGAAAAGTGTTAACTGATTCACTTTGGAAAGTTGAACTTGAAGGCAGAATACAGAGTTAATGGCAGGATTCTTAACAGTGTGGAGGAACAGAGGCATCTTGAGGTCCGTGTCCAAAGATCCATCAAAGTTGCCGCATAAATTGATAGTGTGTTTAAGAGGTGTATGGTATGTCAGGTGATTTGAGTTCACGACCTGTGAGATAATGTTGCAGCTCTATAAAACTGATTAGGCCTCATTTGAAATACTGTGTTCAGTTCTGGTCACCTCATTATAGAAAGTTTATGGAAGCTTTAGAGAGGGTGCAGAGGAAATTTATCAGCATTATGCCTGGATTAGAAAGTGTGTCTTCTGAGGATAGGTTGAGTGAGCTAGGAATTTTCTTTTTGAAGAGAAGGAAGATGAGGGGTGATTTGATATAAGTGTTCATGATAAGAGGTATAGATTGAGTGGACAGTCAGAGACTTTTGTCCAGACCAGAAATGGCTAATATGGGGGGAGGGTGCATAACTCTCATGCAGGGGTCCCCAACCTTTTCTGCGCTGCGGACCGGTTCAATATTCTTGCGGACCGGCCCACCGGGGGTGGGTAGGGTTGCCAATGGCCAAGAGTTGCAGTCAAATACGTTGTGTTCACCCAGAGAAAGACTACAATGACCATGAAGCCTTGCGTGGGCACCATTGCGCATGCGTGACCTGCGCATGTATGTAGCGGCTGATATTTTTTCTGCAAATCGCTTTTGGCGATTCTGGTTGGGGTGGGGGGGGGGGGTGTTAATCACGACCGGAATATCGGAGATAAGTGGCTAATACACTCAATTTCGTTTCTAAAAGAGTTTATCTAACGAATTTAATAGTAAACACACAGCGCATATTTTCCTCGCATGAATATAGTGATAAGTCAATTATCAGGGGAGCTTGAAGTGTTGAACAAACTTCCAGTAGAAGTGGCAGAAGCAGATTTGATATTACCATTTAAAGAAAAATTGGATAGGTATATGGACAGGAAAGGAATGGAGGGTTATGGGCTGAGTGCAGGTCGGTGGGACGAGGTGAGAGTAGCGTTCGGCACGGACTAGAAGGGCAGAGATGGCCTGTTTCTGTGCTGTAATTGTTATATGGTTATATAAGTTAATAGCATCATAACATTTTAAGTAACGTTTGGATATTAAACACACAGCACATATTTTCCCCATATGAACATATAAAATCATTGCAACACACCAATATCGCTGAATTAGTGGGAGACCTGGGCTTGTTTTCCTGAAACAAGACGGTCCTATCGAGGGGTGATGGGAGACAGCGATACTCGAAGGGGGTTCCTTATGTCCAGTCTATTCCGCAATTCAGTTTTCGTTGCATTCATTGCAGAAAATCCAGTTTCGCAGAGATAGGATGTTGGAAATGGGAGCAACGTTTTCAGTGCCTTCGTGGCTATCTCAGGATATTTAGCCTTGACTTTGATCCAGAATGCCGGCAGAGATGTTATGTCAAATATACCTTTCAGCCCGCCGTCATTTGCAAGCTTAAGGAGTTGATCTCCTTCCCGTGCTGACACAGATGATGTGCGGGTAATGACCTCGCATGCGTAATGGCTCAACAGAGTGTGACAGGGAATGAGAAAAGGTGCAGCTGACTCATATCACCAAATCATATCGTTCCCTCGCGGCCCGGTAGCACATACTTTGCGGCCCAGTACCGGTCCACGGCCTGGTGGTTGGGGACCACTGCTCTAATGCGTTGTTTGGAAAGTATGGGGTATGTCAGAGGCAGGTCTCTTACCCAGAGAGTGGTGGGTGCATGGAACACGCAGTCAGAGGTAGTGGTAGAGGCAGATACATTAGGGACATTGAAGAGACCCTTAGATAGACACATGGATGAAAGGAAAATGGAGGACTCTGTGAGAGGGAAGGGCTAAATTGATCTTGGAATAGTTAAAAGTTCAGCCCAACATCATAGGCTAATTTTCTGTGTTGTGCTGTAATGATCTGTGTTCCCTCAGATGTAACCTGACCTTGCTGAAGAGATAACGGATGCATTGGTTGTGGTCTTTCAAGAATCACTTGATTCCGGCATGGTCCCGGAGGAGAGTGGAAGATTGCAAATGTTGCTTCACTCTTTAAGAAGGGAGGAAGACAAAAGAAAGGAAACTATAGGCCAGTTAGCCTAACCTCAGTGGTTGGGAAAGTGTTAGAGTCTGTTATTAAGGATAAGGTTTCAAGGTACTTGGAGACTAATGATAAAGTAAGTCAAAGTCAGCATGGTTTCTGTAAAGGGAAATTTGCTTGACAAATCTGTTAAGAGTTCTTTGAGGAAGTAACAAGCAGGGTGGACAAAGGAGAGGCAGTGGATGACATTTTCTCGGATTTTCAGAAGATGTTTGACAAGGTGCCACACATGAGGCTGCTTAACAAGATAAAATTCTATGGCGTTACAGGAAAGATACTGGCATGGAAAGTGGAATGGCTGACAGGCAGGAGGCAGTGAATGGGAATAAAAGGGGCCTTTTCTGCTCGGCTGACAGTGACTAGTGGTGTTCCTCAGGGGTCAGTATTGGAACCGCTACTTTTCACACTGTTTGTCAATAATTTGGATAATGGAAGTGATGGCTTTGCAGCAAAGTTTGCAGATGTTGCAAAGATAGATGGAGGGGTAGGTAGTGCTGAGGACCAATGTGGTCGGACTTAGACAGATTGGAAGAAAGAGCAAAAAAAGTGGCAGATGGAATACAGTGTTTGGAAATGTATGATAATGTATTTTGGTAAAGGGGGCAACAGTACAGACTATTATCTTAATGGGGAGAAGGTTCAAACATCAGAGGTGCAGAGGGACTTAGGAATCCTCATGCAAGACTCCCAAAAGGTTAATTTACAGATTGAGTCTGTGGTAAAGAAGGCAAATGCAATGTTGGTATTTATTTTAAGGGGAATAGAATATAAAAGCAAGGAGAAAAATGCTGAGCCTTTATAAGACACTAATCAGGCCGCACTTGAGTATTGTCAACAGTTTTAGGCCCTGTATCTACAAAAGGATGTGTTGTCATTGGAGAGAGTCCAGAGGAGGTTCACAAGGATGATTCCAGGAATGAAGGGGTTAACATAAGAGCGTTTGGCAGCTTTGGGCCTGTACTCACTGGAATTTAGAAGAATGTGTGGGGAACTCGTTGAAAGGAGTAGATAGTGTGGATGTGGAGAGTATATTTCTATGGTGAGGGTATCCAGAACTAGAGGGCACAGCCTAAAAATTAATTGGTAGCTTCTTAGAACAGAGATAAAGAGGAATTTTTTAGCCAGAGAGTAATGAATCTGTGGAATGCTCTGCCACAGGCTGCAGTGGAGGCCAAGTCTGTGGGTATATTTAAGGTGGAAGTTGATTATTTCCTGATCAGTCGGGGCATCAAAGGATATGGCAGGAAGGCAGGTGTATGAGGTTGAGTGGGATCCTGGAACAGCCATGATGGAATGGCAGAGCAGACTCGATGGGCTGAATGGCCTAATTCTGCTCCCGTGTCTCATGATCTTATGGGCGTGCTGAGCATTCCTGGCATTTTCTTTTTCTGTTTTAGAGTTGGTTCGACTTATTTTGTTGAATGTTGCCATTGTGTGTCATTTCCATTGCATGTCAGTTGCCAATTATCAGCTTGACCCTCAGTGTTGTCTTTGGGCATGTGGAACACTTCAAAAACTGAGTAGTTTTGA
Organism: Mobula hypostoma; assembly: GCF_963921235.1. Classification (NCBI taxonomy): domain Eukaryota; kingdom Metazoa; phylum Chordata; class Chondrichthyes; order Myliobatiformes; family Myliobatidae; genus Mobula; species Mobula hypostoma. Next base: position 110,613,747 of record NC_086105.1, on the reverse strand, counting down.
ATGGGCTATCCTCAATAAACTCAATAACCATGTACAGTATGGACCTGGCCTGCTGTGTTCACCAGCAACTTTTATGTGTGTTGCTTGAAATGATTCGCATTGTTTTTTTTCCTGAGTTTTTGAATGCTACATTTGATCAAATATTTTAACATCAAGGACTATCTCCATAAGATAATCCTGCTGGTTATATTCAGCCAAGAATCTAAAAAAATTGTTATTCATGATGTATTTTTCAAGATTTTTTCCGAGAGATTCAACACAGCACAGGCCCTTCTGGCCCAATGAACCAAACCACCCACCCCCCACCTAATAAATCCGAGAACCGTAAGTCTACCTAATTGTCATGTTATGATATCCTAAGTGCTCTTTTATAACTTTCCTAATGGATTCCAGGGAGTTTTGATAACTGTTAGAAAATTTGTTTGTTCTTTCTTGAATGGAGATGTTATCTTGGCCATTTTCTAATCTGTGGAACCTTTCCAGAACCTGAGGGGTTTTGGAATATGATAGCTACTCCGTGAAACCTTCCATTGAACCACAGGATGCAAAGTCATCAGATTCAAGGGATTTGTCAGCTTTGATCCTGTCTGATTTTTTTTTGGAACACCATTTCCAATGGTGGCATTATTTTAAATGTCTTTATCTTTGGCCCTTGGTAACTTTCTGGTTTTGGAATGCTTTTAGTAATTCCACTACAAAGACTTTTGCAAAATATGTGAAAGCAACATGCTGGAAATAAATGTTTTTTAAATTGTTGTAAGTATTCAGCATGTTAGCCAGTATCTGAAGACAGAGAAGTAGTAAAAGTTTCTGTCAGTGATCTTTTATCAAAGCCGAGAAGATGTCTAAATAAGTCTTGCTGGGCTAAGTGGGTAGTGATGGAAAGAACAAAAGGGAAGGCTTGCTGGGCATTTCTGACATTCGCCTTGCATTTATATCTCAGCAACAGCTCCAAGTTGCATTTCTTAACTTTTATGTGTCATTTTCTTGTTTTGTTTCCTCACCTCTGTCTGACTTTCGCAATTAATCAATCAGATAACTTTATAGACATGAGAAACTCTTAAGCAACCCTGGCCTCGCCCAATCTGAGGTATTTCTTTTATACTTTCTACTCCTCCCTTCCCACCCTCTCTGCAAATGAAAACTAACTTGTTTACTTACTTTTATAGAACTTATTTTTTTCCATATGTAATCCTCAGGCCCGCCCAGCTCACGTTCGTCTAGGGGAATCAGCCTTCGGCCCCGCTAAACTGGGTAATCACATTTGTGTGGATGCTGTGTAATGTTCCCCCAGTTACAAGCCCACACGCAACGCAAAATACCGGACAGTACACCATATGTAATTAAATGATAGAACTTTATGACTATTAATCTGAATATAGGGTTAGTAATGAAAATAAACAAACAAAAAAAAGGGCCCAAGTCAAGTCAAAGTCACGTTGGAGCTCACTCAGTACTCATTCTTCCACCATTGGTCTCCTCCGAGTGTCACCGACCTTCGGACCCTCAGATCCCCGTCCACTCTGTCTGGTGGTCTACCAGCTCTCTCTCTGCACACATCTTCCCTCTTCATCTCTCCTCAACAACAGACTGTAAAAAACAACATCCTTCTAGATACACAAGACAAAACAACAATCTCTGATTGGCTAACAGGCATATGAAAGTCCAGTTATCTCCAGCCATAACCGCCATAACCCAAACATTGCTGCTACAGAGAAACCATTACCTCAGCAATGAACATTACAGAGAAGCCATTACATTGCAGTGAAACCTTACAGCGCGTTGCACATACATGATGCCTGGCCTAATGAGTATTTCCAGCGTTTTGTTTTTTTTATAATTATCTTTAGGTTTTGCTTTTTAATTTGGACTCTCGCTACTTACATTCTGATTGTCGACACTCCAACCTAAAACTGAGCATTGCTCAGAGTTTGGATGTTTGCTGTCTGAAGTTAAGATTTCTTATGACTATTGAATATACAAAGCATGATCTCTTTTGTCTCTTCGATAATTTTCTATGCACACAAAATTCCAAACTTTGAACTCCTTTTAACTGCTTTCATTGCTATTGTTTCCTTAGGTTCTTCAAAGAGTGTGAGCATAATTAAAGTACATTTGTAAAGTCTATAAAATTGTTCAAGATTTGCAGCTGGGTCTTGGAATAAGGGTCGTATGCATAATCTAATACTGTGATCTTTACTGCAGGTCAGAGGTCACATTTCTTTGGACAGAATGACCATAAATCATGCAATTGGTAAAAATACAACAAGAGGAATGACACACATGATGTGTACTGAAGGAATGCCCGGTAAAGTATGCAAGTACAACAGCTACAGAATTAACTGGAAACTGATAAAATCTTAGCATGCTAAATGATCAGGACTGCTTATCATTAGAAAAGCAAAGTGTAGAGTCAGAGGCAGAGGGTACTACAGCATAGAAGCAGGCCCTTCGGCCTATCTAGTCTGTGCTGAACATTTATTTTGCGCAGTCCCATCAACCTGCACCTGAACCATTGGCCCTCCCATCCGTGTACTTTTCCAAATTTCTCTTAAATGCTGAAATCGAACCTGCATCCACAACTTCTGCTGGCAGTTCGCTCACCTTCTGAGTGAAGAAGTTTCCCCTCATGTTCCCCTTAAATAGTTAAACTTTTGCCCTTAACCTATGACCTCTGGTTCTAGTCTCACCCAACCTCAATGGAAAAAGCCTGTTTATCTACCACTCATAATTTTATGTACCCCTATAAAATCCCCGCTCCCCCTCCCCATTCTCCTATGCCCCTGAGAATAAAGTCCTATCCTGTTCAACCTTTCTGTATAACTCAGGAACCAGCAATATCCTTGTAAATTTCCTCTGTACTCTATCAATCTTTCTTTCTGACCCTATCTACTTGTGATGCCACTTTCAAGAAATTATGGATCTGTGTTCCCAGATCCCTCTGTTTTACTGCATTCCTCAGTGCCCACCATTCATTGTGTAAATCCTACCCTAGATTGTCTTTCCAAGGTGCAAAACCTCACACTTGTCTGCACTAAATTCCATCTGCCATTTTTAAGCCCATTTTTCCAGCTGGCTCAGATCCTGTTGCAATCTTTGATAACTATCCAGTATGCCCCCAATCTTGGTGTCATCCACAAATCTGTTGATCCAGTTTACCACACTATCATCCAGATTGATGATATAGATGACAAAAAGCAGACCCAACAGTAATCTCTGCAGCACATCACTAGTCACAGGCCTTTAGTCAGAAAGACAACCACCTACTACCACTCCCTGGCTTCTCCTGTGAAGCCAATGTTGAATCCAATTTACTTCCTCATCCTGAATATTAAACACTGAACCTTCTTGATCAACCTCCCATGTAGACCACATTCAATACTTTCCTTTATCCAACTTTCCTGGCAATCTCCTCTCAAAACTTTATAAGATTGGTTAGACAGGACCTAATGCACAAAGGCATGTTGACAATATCTTACCAGGTCCTGTTTATCCAAATACTTATATATCCTGTTCCTTTTAATACCTCCCATAAATGTACCCACTATTAATGTCAAGCTCATGGGCCTATAATCTCCCAGCTTTTTATTACAGCCTATTTAAAACAATGGAACAATATTAGCTATCCTCCAATCCTCCAGCACCACACCCTTTGGTAAGGATTTTTTAAAGTATCTCTGCTAGAGTCCTTCAATTTCTGCACTAGCCTCTCACTTGACCTGAGGGAACACCTTGTCAGGTCTTAGGGAATTTATTCATCCTAATTTGCCTCAAGGCTGCAAGCACCTTCTTGTCTGTAATCGTATACAGTCTATGGCCTCACTGCTATTTTGCCTTAGTTCGATAGACTCTGTAAATACAGATGCAAAAGATTCACTTAAGATCCCCCCCATCTCTTTGAGAAGTAATAATCAAATGTTTGCTCTATTATAAATTTCTTTCCTTTCTCCTATTGAAGTTTTCCTGCACCTGGCACTTAATATGCATCTAGAGTAAGATGCTAACAGCTTGCAAGAGTAGGTGAGCAAAGCAAAGACTTGGCAACCTTATCTTTGGGTGTTAAAATCCCCAGGGAAGAAAGAGAGGGAGACAGGACAGGAATTGCTGAAGGTGCATTGTCTCAAATTTAGTTTGGATAAAATGAAGAAGTCTAGATTATGTGGTTCAAGGAAAAAAATAATCTGTTAATAGATTTACTGAATCAGAACAGTGAATCTTCAGAATATGAATAATTGGGAAAATTAGAATTCTGCTTTTAACTATTGTGTTGGGACGAGGGGTTTTAATTTTATGGATTAAATATAAATGCATCTGCTGTGAGACTTTATGTGAAAGAAACTGGTCTTTAAATTAGTTATTTCTGTGTAATTGTATAAAGGTTGTCAAAATCCCAAGTCTTGTCAGACTGAGCTGACTGTTTTGGAAAGAGGTCTCTACAGTGGAGATCCAGTTACAAAAGTACTCCTCCAACCGTTAACAGGTTAGTAATGCTGCCTAAAACTTTAGCTCATATATAAAAGGCAAGGCCAAGTCCTGTGAAAGCAATATGTAAGTTTTGGTCAGAAAAGTTTATGTTCAAGAATCACAGAGTTAATCAGATTGTGCTAAAATCTCATTTATGTCTTAGTGAAGGAAAACTGGTCTTATCTGACTTCTGACTGTTCTCACATATCAAAACATTGCAATAAAAAGTTACAATAAGAATGAAACCAAATGGACAAGCTGGAGTAACCAAGGTATTGGATTTGGATACAACAGATAGATACTCATCTGTCAAAATCCTCCTTGTAAATATCCAAGGACATATCCAATTTGGGAGAACTGTCTTGCAGACTAACCTTGCAATAACCTGCCATTGTCAAGCTCATAAGTCGTCCTTTCGATCAACATGGCTACAGAAAGAAAATGAGACAGCATGTCTGCAAAGCAGTTTGCAGGAGTGTAAAGTCATAGATTTCTTAAATCGGTTTAACAATGGCATGAGATTAGATTCTTGGACAAAGAACACTATCCTGAAGAAATCCTGCTGTTCTAATGAATGGCCTTCAACAATCCCACTGATGTGGTTTGTGATTGGAATAAGCCTAACCAATGGAGTTTAATTTGATCCCTATTAACTTCAATTTTAGCAGGAATCCTTGGTATGGTATTTATTCAGATGATATGATGACAAAGACAGTTACTTTAACTTACTTTTATTTTGGGACCTTTATTCATGGAGATCTAGAGCCAACGGAATTCTCAAATCACTTCTAATCCTTTTACCATTTACTTTAAATGGATGTCCCCTGGACATACTGTAGATCTCAAGATGCAACCACCATAGTGGAAATAGAAATCGTGGAAATTATTGCCATAGGTTCAGGCATTTAGCCACATGGTGTCCAGGGTAGCCAGTTAATTCCACTTCCCAGTTACAGGTCCATGGTTCTTCAAGTGCCCCACAGAGGACTTGTTTGACAATTTCTACTTCAGGCAGTGGGTTTTGGACTCCACATTTCGTTCAATATTTTTACTCACCTCTCTTCCAACCTTTCTACTTAATCACTTAAATCTTGCTGCTGATCTGCAAAGGGAAATGGATCTTTACCGTTTGCCTACACTTTACTGGGGTGGTGGAGACAAGCACAGCGGAGGATTTGAGAGATTCTTAAATCTTCTATTGACGAAGATGAACATTGTGTAGGTAGAGGGGATTCGTTTAGGCATTTAGTTACTAGTTTAATTAGCTATTGTATTTCTTGATTTTCCTGTAAATGCCTGCAGGAAACTGAAGCTCAGGATAGCATATGTTAACATCCTGTATACGAACTTTGATAATTAATTTACTTTGACTTGATCATGGGCCTGTTACTATGCTGTACTATTCTATGTTCTCCCTTGATCCAAAGAAAATGCTACACATGCATAACGGTTTAGCGTAATGCTATTACAGCTTGGGCGTTAGAGTTTGGAGTTCAATCCTAGTGTGCCCTACAAGGAGTTTGTATGTTCTTCCCATGACTGTGTGGGTTTCTTCCTGGGTGTCCAGTTTCCTTTCTCAGTTGACAGAAGTACCAGTTTGGTAGGTTAATTGGTCATTGTAAATTGTCCTGTGATTAAGCTAGTGTTAAGTAGCTGGGTTGCACAGCCCGTGGGGCTGCAAGGGCCTGTTCCATGCTGCATCTCTAAATAAATAAACAGCCCCAAAATGTCGAGTCTTTCCAATAAATATAATTCTCCATCCATGGCCACGCCTAAAGGATCTCCCCTTTCTCGTATTCATTCTTTTATTCTGATAACCAAACCTGCACTCAGTATTCTTGCTGTGGCCTAACTAATGTTTTATACTGCATATTTCCAGCACTATCTTGTTCCTCTTTTATTTTATGATTCTGCCAGTATCCTGTTTGTTTTTATTAACTACTTCATCTGCAAATCTGATACCTCTAGGGGTTAGTAGACATGGATTCTTAAGATCCCATTAAATCTCCATACCTCTTGGTGTTCTTCCATTTAACATGTATTCTTTGTCCTTCTCCAAATTCATTTTCATGGAATGTACACATGTACACATGAATGTACACATTCTTGGAGGCATCAGAAATGCAGATAAGGTAATTAAAAACACACTCACAGGATACTGGCAGAGACACAAAATAAAAGATCATCTGGAAATGTATAAGACATTAGTTGGGGCTACAGACTACAATCAGTCTGACCAGGGAACATTAGGCTTTTTCTATTAGGTACATGGATGGAGGGGTAGTGGGGGCTATGGTTCAGGTGTAGATTGATAGGACTAGGCAGATTAATAGTTTAGCACAGGCTGTATGGGCTGAAGGGCCTGTTTCTGTGTTGTAGTGTTCTATGACTCTAATCCTGGTCATCTTACCTTTTTCTGGATACAGTTCTTTTACTATTGCTCCCTTTCCTCCTCACGCCTTAGCACTGTGGCTTACTGTTTGTCTTCACGGTTCTCAGCTGGTTCTCTCTCTGACTGGGTTAGATATAAAGTTTGTTGATTGTGACAATGTTTAGCTCAAACCAAGGTTTTTGGGTAAAAGGGAAAACACCTTTGCAAACAATGGGCAATATTCTGGCATGGGCTGCTATGTAGCAAGTAACTGTCTCATCTTAAATACCTGGTAATCAAATGTCCTATGTGACTGAGAGAGTCCAGTCAGCTATATATTGGCATGATCAATCTCATGACCATGATTGAATATCCTTCTACCAATATCTGGAGGGTATACCAAACACCAGACGCTTAATTAGAAGTGCCACATAAAACAATGGCTCCCAGCAGATATTCTGCAGTAAACTATTAAACTCCTTGATTCCCAAAACCATTAGTTAAGTGAGATAGCAGGATATGAATACTTTCCATAATAACTGCTTCCCCACCAATTATCAAAAAGCTTCACATATCAAAGACAATGCAGCCTTCTTAATTGGTCCTCTGAACATCTACAAAGACAGCCACTCCCTCTACCATCATTACACTGTGACTGATGCATTAACGCACCTTGCTGTGGCTTCTCGAATTTTGCAGACTCGCCATCTCCATCATCTCGAAGATCACCTGTAACTTTGTTTCTGCAAGTTTCATACCATCCTGATTTTTTTTTGTAGTATATCACCATTTAATTATCACTGCTGGGTCAAGATTTGGAGTGTGGCGAAGTGGTTAAGGCGTCGGTCTAGTGATCTGAAGATTGCTAGTTTGAGCCTCAGCTGAGGCAGCGTATTGTGTCCTTGAGCAAGGTGCTTAACCACACATTGCTCTGCGACGACACTGGTGCCAAGCTGTATTGGCCCTAGTGCCCTTCCCTTGGACAACATCGGTGGCGTGGAGAGGGGAGACTTGCAGCATGGGCAACTGCCGGTCTTCCATACAACCTTGCCCAGGCCTGCGCCCTGGAAACCTTCCAAGGCGCAAATCCATGGTCTCACAGGACTAACGGATGTCTATTAAAAAAAGGTCAAGTTTTGTAACTTGTTACATAACATCACAGAATATCTTCACTCCAAGAAATGTAGACTCAAAAGTACTGATCTTCTTAAACCATTAAATGTTGGCCTTTGCTGATGAAACCTATTTCTTAGAAATTAGTAAATACATTTTTCTATATTTTGCAAAGGACATGTACCCTTTGACATAGTGGCACCATATTTTGGAGATGCAAGAATAAGTGACTCAGTGGGTAGAGCCAGTGCCTCACAGTTCATGTGACTGGGGATCAATCCTGACTTCTAGTGGTGTTTATCTAGATTTTGCCTATTCCATCCCAACACCCAACCCCTGCTTAAGTTTCATATCCCATTTCATCTCACGTTCCGTTTATCCATTTGGAGGTGGCTTGCAGAAGAATTGTGTGGAGTTGAGTGCCATATGTGAGAAAAACATTTATAAGGAAATAAATGAGAGAGCAGGATTAAAGAGATTACAAAGAGAGCCAGGATATACTTGATGGGAATGGCTGCCTGTGTGGTAAGGAAATGTAAGAAAAGAGATTTAAAGATACAAATTGATTAAAGATGTGGACATTATCCTCACAGGGGCTTCCCTGTTTAGGAATAACCTGACTTAAGGAAATCCTACTTTATGCAAATTCTCCCATACGTGTTTAAAACATTTTTCAAGTTTATAAAAATAAAATGTTTCATATTGTTCGTTAATGGCTGGATAGAATATATATTTCATTATAGGTAATGTTAGGATGATTATTAAATGAACTAGAAATATTATAACAGATGTATGTATATGATATGGGTAACCATAGAAAGTAGGCATTTCTGATTTGGGGAGAATTCACCTAGTGGACATTTCTTTGGAACACAACCCTTGTATAATCGAAAGTTTGCCTGTGTTTTCTTTTTAGAAGTCTGCAGATTTGACTTATTTCAATGTGCTTCACTTTCCTTTGTTTAGGTCGGACGCATCAGCTGAGGGTTCATTGCAGTTCTGTGGGGCATCCCATAGTGGGTGACTTCACCTACAGTTTCAAGACAGATAGCAAGCCTTACCGTATGATGCTTCATGCCTATTACCTGCGGATTCCAGTGGAAGGAGAGTTAGTAGAGGTGACCACGCCTGACCCCTTCACACCCGTGATGGACAGTAATTGGGAAATGGAATTGTATGTCAATAATCTACATAATATAATCAGGGAACTAAAATTGAAATGTATGACAGATCTGTGTGATAGGAATTCTATTCTTGGAGTTCAGGCTGAAAAATTACAAGTAAAAAAGTATAGTGAAGAGACAAAGGAAGAAAGAGAAAAGTGTCTGGAGTGGTTAAATGAGTGGGCAGTAAGTTAATATTTATGACATTTTTGTAATGAAAAGGGTTTTGCCTTGAAGTTGCATATTAGAGACTTACATGGTGGTTTCCTGACTGGATGGATGGAACTCCATTGTTGACCAAGTATATAGGGGCAATCAGATTTGCTGTGTGCCTATATTGTTTTATTAGTACTGACCAGTCTCACCCCCATGTGTCTCATGTTTATAGGATTAACATCTCTGTTGACATCCTCATCTTCAGATTTATTTTTGAATCTTTTGGTGAATGTCTTTGAAAGCTGTTCTTCTTCTTCGGCTAACATGAGCCTTGATGTACTGATGACCACACAACTACAGAAATATGCTATTGACATGATTTTAGTTAACTATGTTTTTTAAAATAGGCTTTTAAAATAACAAAATTTCCCAGTATAAGAGGAAATCTAATTTCTTTTAAAGTTAAGATTTTTTTTAAAGATAATATAATATTTATGTTGAGAATTTGGGGGAGGGGAGTTAGCAGCTGTAGTAGATCCTGGCTCCAAACTATATGTCACCTCTTTTACTTTACTTTATTGTCACCAAACAATTGATACTAGAACATACAATCATCACAGTGATATTTGATTCTGCGCTTTCCGCTCCCTGGATTACAGATATTAAATATTTAAAATAGTAAAAATTAGTAAATATTAAAAAATTAAATTATAAATCATAAATAGAAAATAGAAAAATGAAAAGTAAGGTAGTGCAAAAAAAAACAGAGAGGCAAGTCCGGATATTTGGAGGGTACGGCTCAGATCTGGGTCAGGATCCATTCAGCAGTCTTTTCACAGTTGGAAAGAAGCTGTTCCCAAAATGGCCGTACGAGTCTTCAAGCTCCTGAGCCTTCTCCTGGTGGGAAGAGGGACGAAAAGTGTGTTGGCTGGGTGGGTCATGTCCTCGATTATCCTGGCAGCACTGCTCCGACAGCGTGCGGTGTAAAGTGAGTCCAAGGACGGAAGATTGGTTTGTGTGATGTGCTGCACCGTGTTCACGATCTTCCTTCAGTCTTGGACAGGACAACTTCCATACCAGGTTGTGATGCACCCTAGAAGAATGCTTTCTATTTTATTGGCTTTCACTGAGTACTGAGCTGCACACTTGTCTAGAGAGTCGTCTTTTACTCCCGATTCATTTATGATCATCACCTCCTTTGGGGTTTTACCGCAGCATATAGTACATCGACGATCCCCATATCAACATTCTCTGCGATTCTTTGGTTCACTCTCCCATCTCCACAAAATGCTTCCTTTCTTGCCACTTCCCCATGGAAACAGCTGCCCTTTTAACTCTACCTTTTCTACTCTACAGGGGCCCAAACTAGGACGTGAAGCATCAATTCACCTGCTCTTCCTCAAATTTACTGCATTGAATTGAGTACTCAAGTTCTGGTCTCCTGTAGATATTGCAGATTGGTGACCTCTCTTTATTATGCAATGCTGATCCTGATTCCATTCTCCTGTCATTTAAATTTTCTGCTTCTACTGTGTTTTATCAGCCTTCTGCATTGCTTCAGTGGTGTTTAAAGTGACCTTGAGGAAGAGCACCTTCTATATGAGTACATCTAAGCCATTGCAACATAATATTGATACAACAATATCAGGAACCACTTTTTTTTATTAATCTTCACTGATGTTGAACTTTTTCTGTTTCAATTAATTTCCTCCTTTCATCTGCAACTGCTGATTTTTTAAAGTAATTATTACCTTGATAATTACTTCACCCCGTGCTCTCCTTGGAAATGAGCATGCTTGTTTCCTCACCATTCCAGTTCTATCAAAAGAACCCTAAGCATGTACAGTAATGTGTTTCTTTCTCCATTGACGCTACCTGACATACTGAGTGTTTCCAGCATTCTCTGTCTTTGTTACAGATTTCAGCATCTGCAATTCTTTTTTTTTTGCTTCAACTCTTGAGTATTAGTTTTTTAATGTAATTTTAGTTCAGGGGCAAGTTTAATTTTGGTGCAAATGATCTTGCCATAATATTCAAAAAAGTTCCTATAATATCAATGTAAATCAGAAAGAACTAATCAAATTTAGTGGGACTGAAGCTTTAAAACCAGAATCAATCCACAAGTTGGGCATTGCCACTAAAGAAATGTGTTTATGTTTTGGGGACAACTGTTCTGGTGTCAAAGTTAAACTTTGTTGATACCATAGAGAGTGTGCCTTTCATAGTTTGCTAAACAGTTGATAAGGGAGGAGGAGCATGTACTGCCATTAAAGACACGACACAGAAAGAAGAAATAGTAACAATGCTGTATATGCTAACCAGGTGGTCCAGCACCAAAAGGAAGAATCTCATTGGCTTCATGCCTCCTCCCTGTTTCTCTGTTGACATCAACATGGTCTCTCAAGTACCCATCAATGGTCCACCATTGATTTCCTTAGAGTAATTAGCCAAATATTATTGGTTGTTTACATTCTCAAAATATTTGAGTGCAATCATCTTTTAATGTTTCAAATAAACTATACAAACACCTTTTTTATATACCTGTCTAAATTATTTTTAAGCAGGTTTCACTATTCTACTGCATTATAAAAATACTTGGTTCAGAACCTAATGAACTGTATTCTCTAATAAACACTGTTTTTCAGAGTAACCAGAAAAGCAAAAGCTTGCTGCTTACAAGGACAAGTCAAGTTTATGGTTTTCTGCCAATTCCCCGTATCGTAGTTTAACTCAAAACACAGGGTGTGTTCCTAGTGTTGTGAGATGTAGCATGCTCATTTACCTCCAATGGAGTGCACAGACATTCCTCAGTTACTGCTATTGCATCTGTTCCAAACAAGATTACCTTCTGTTTAGGAAGAGTTACTATGAACTGGGATTTACTGAACAAATAATGATGGATTTCAGATCAAGGATGGGCAATACATGCTGGCCTTGTTAATACACTGTGTTTTGCCATGTGAGTATATTGCCCAACTACCCTGATGAGCACCCTTCTTGAACAGCTGCAGCCTATTGGATGAGGATGTGTCATACAGTAGAGAAAGAAGCCCTTTGTCCCTTTTCACCCATACCTATCTTGTACCTATCTATACTAATCAAATTTACTGACATTAGATCCATAATCTCTGTTTAGGCAATTTGGGCGCTTGGCTGGATGCTTCCCAAGCACTGAGGCTATCTGTTTCCACTACCTCTTAAAGGTAGTGTGTTCCTGTTTCCAACCATACTCATGTACAGAAACCCAGAGCTGGAAGTTTCAGAGTGCTGTTGGCTATGTTTCCTAAATTATCCCTATAGAATTTGAATGTATTCCCAGATAATCATTGAGAGCTGCTTGGGAGTCAGGTTACTGATAATGCTAGCATTTGCAGTTCCTTCATTATCTTTCTCTATCAAAATGTGAAACAATACTTGTACCCAACCTGTGGAGTGCTTTCCAAAGAAGACTAAATAGGGAATGACTTGTCCTGTTTCTGACTAGCTCATTAGGGTAACTTGGTTGGCATGGACAAGTTGGGTGGAGGGTGCCTGTTCTCCAGGCTATACACCTGTGACTGTAATAGAGGTTGGACAATCAGTGCTGGTTTTACGAGAATTGCCTGTATCTTGCAAGTCACTGCAATAGGATAGGAAAAGAAATTGTGATCTTTAATTTCAAACTATTACACAATATTTAAAACAAACTGATTTTATACAAGTCATGGGTGATAATTTACTGGAGGGCCAATGAGTATATACACACACAAAATGCTGGAGGAACTCAGCAGACCAGGCAGCATCTGTGGAAAAGTGTACAGTTGACTTTCAGAATCAGGTTTATTATCACTGGCATGTGTCGTGAAATTTCTTAACATAGCAGCTGCCGAAAGTAACCCTTTAACTGAATACTTTACATTACCACAGGAAGTTCATAAAGCATCAGTGTTTTATAAAATGTTCAAGCATTCTGTGGGTGAATGGTGTAACAATCTCAAAGCAGTATGGCAGAAGGATCTTGGAAGCGATGTTGAAGATAATGAGTGGTCAAATATTTTATCAAATGTGGGTAGACATATTAGGGAAGTGAGAGGGAAATTTATTCAATATAAGATAGTACGCAGATATTATTGGACACCAACTAGACTCTACAAAATGGGGATTGTTGATAATAATTTATGCTGAAAATGTAAAAATGAAGTGTCACATATTTTCACATGATTTGGGAGCGTTCCATGGTTCGTACATTTTGGTGTAAAGTTCTTGATCTGTTGGGGAATTGGTGGGGTTCCGCACTGCCCTTGTGCCCACAACTTTGTCTCCTAGGTGATAGGACAATGATACCTAATGTAAACAATGACAAGTTCACTATTTTAAAGGTGGGTCTCATCACAGCTGCAAGAACTATATTGCAAAACTGGAAAAAACCCGTATGTCCCACTGTGAAGGAATGGACTGAGGAAATGATTAAGATTTCATCATATGAACACATGCTGGGAAGAATTAACAGTGAGGGAAAAGTGCAAGACGCGTGGGATCAATTTTGGTTGTATGTTAATTTAAACTTAAATTAGAACTTCCTCCTAAGTTTTACTTGTTTTCCTGTCATGGGATGGCTGTGTAAATATGCTGTACTCTATCTGCTCCATGACATGCTGTGCTGCTTTGTAAGATACGAATAAATAATAATAAAAATTTGAATTACAAAAAAGAACATAGCAGCAGCTGTTTAATGCAATACAAAACATAGAAGAAAAAATATAAATAAGTAAATCAATTACAATATATGTATATTGAATAGATTAAAAATTGTGTGAAAACAGAAATGATACATGTTAAAAAAGTGAGTTAGTGTTCATGGGTTCAGTGTCCATTTAGGAATCGAATGGCAAAGGGGAAGAAGCTGTTCCTGAATCGCTGAGTGTGTGCCTTCAGTCTTCTGTACCTCCTACCTGATGGTAACAGTGAGGAAAGGGCATGTCCTGGGTGCTAGAGGTCCTTAATAATGGACGCTGCCTTTCTGAGGCACCACTCCTGGGTACTTTGTAGGTTAGTACCCAAGATGGAGCTGACTAAATTTATGACCCTCTGCGGCTTCTTTCAGTCCTGTGCAGTAGCCCCCCATAGCAGACAGTGATGCAGCCTGTCAATGCTCTCCCTGGTACATCTATAGAAATTTTTGAGTGTTTTTGTTGACATACTAAATCTGTTTAAACTCCTAATAAAGTATAGTCACTGTCTTGCCTTCTTTATAGCTGCATCGATATGTTGGGACCAGGTTAGGTCCTCAGAGATCTTGACACCCAAGAGCTTGAAACTGCTCACTCTCTCCACTTCAGATCCCTCTATGAGAATTGACATGTGTTTTGTCTTGCTGCCATTGGGTGCAAGGTTGTTACTGTGACACCACTCCACTAGTTGGTATATCTTCCCCCTCTATGCCCTCTCATCTCCATCTGAGCTTCTACCAACAATGGTTGTATCATCAGCAAATTTATAGATGGTATTTGAGCTATGCCTAACCACACAGACATGGGTATCGAGAGATCAGAACAGTGGGCTAAGCACTATACTTTTTCCATAGATGCTGACTGGCCTGCTGAGTTCCTCCAGCATTTTGTGCGTGTTGCTTGGATTTCCAGCATCTGCAGATTTTCTCTTGTTTGGCCAATGAGTATACTTTTATATTGGGAAAACTTTGTGATTGTTGAAATTTGAATGAGATGCAGCATCAGTTCAAATTTCAAAGTAAATTCATTATCAAAATGCATATATGTCACCATATACAACCTTGAGATTTATTTTTTCAAGGCATACTCAATAAATCCATAATATAATCAATGAAAGACTGCACCAACTCTGGTGTTCGATCAATACTCAAAAGGCAACAAGGTGTGCAAATGCAAAATGAAAGAAATAGTGAAAATAATTAAACAATAAATATCAAGAACATTAGATGAAGAGTCCTTGAAAGTGAGTCCATAGGTTGTGTGAACATTTCAATGATGAGACAAGTGAAGTTACCCACTTTGGTTCAAAGCTTGATGGTTGAGGGGAGTAACTATTCCAGAACATGGTGGTAAGTCCTGAGGCTCCTCTACCTTCCTGGAGTAGCGACAAGTGAACATGACTTAGGTGGTGGTGGTCCCTGATGATCGATGCTGCTTTCCTGCAACAATGCTTTGAGTAGATGTGCTCAATGATGGGGAGGGCTTTACCCATGATGGTTAGGACCATATCCTTTTTTGTAGGATTTACTGTTCAAGGGCATTGGTGTTTCCATACCAGACTGTGATGCAGCCAGTCAATATACTCTCCACCACACATCTGTAGAAGTTTGTCAAAGTTTTAGATGTCATGCCAAATCTTTGCAAAGAAGTAGAGGTGCTGTGGTGCTTTCTTTGCAATTGCATTTGCATGCTGGGCCCAGGGCAGGTCCTCTAAAATGATAACACCAAGGAATTTAAAGTTGCTGACCCTGTCCATCTCTAATCCTCTGAGAACTGGCTCATGGACCTCTGGTTTCCTCCTACTGAATTCAATAAGCAGCTTTTTGGTCTTGCAGACAGATCTTCAATCTCCCTCCTCTATGCTGATTCATCATCACCTTTGATTTGGCCGATGACAGTGGTGTCATCAGCAAACGAATATGGCACTGGAACTGTGCTTAGCCACATAGTCATAAGTGTAAAGTGACTATAGCAGGGGGCTAAGCACAGAATCTTGTGGTCTACCTGTGTTGACGGAGATTGTGGAGGAGGTGGTGTTGCCAATTCAAACTGACTGAGGCCAGCAAGTGAGGAAATCGTGGATCCAATTGCACAAGGATGTATTGAAGCCAACATGTGGAAGATTTAATTATGTCAAATTTCTATTATTTGAGAAAATAATAGAAATGTTATTTGAAGAAGAGGAAGTGATTCCCTTGGGGGCTTCCCTTCTGCCAAAATAAGACCATAATATATAGGAGCAGAATCAGGCCATTTGGCCCATCGAGTTTGCTCCACCATTCCATCCTGGCTGATCCAATTTTCCTCAGCTCCAATCTCCTGCCTTCTCCCCGTATCCCTTCATGCCTTGACCAATCAAGAATCTATCAACCTCCGCCTTAAATATATATATATATATATATATAAAAACTTGGCCTCCACAGCTGCCTGTGGCAATGAATTGCACAGATTCACCACTCTCTGGGTAAAGAAGTTCCTCCTCATCTCCATTCTGAAAGGACATCTCACTATTTTGAGGCTGTGTCCCCTAGACCTTGATTCTTCCACCATAGGAAACATCCTCTACACATCCACTCTATCAAGGCCTTTCACCATTCGATAAGCTTGAATGAGGTCACCCCTCATTTTTCTGAATTCTAGTGAATACAGACTCAGTGCCATCAAATGCTCTGCATGTGACAAGCCGTCCTATCCTGGAATCATTTTCATGAAGCTTCCTTTGAACCTTCTCCAGTGTGAGCACATTCTTTCTAAAATAGGGCCCAAAACTGCCCACAATACTCCAAGTGAGGCCTCAACAGTGCTTGATAATGCCTCAACATTACATCCTTGCTTTGATATTCTAGTCCTCTTGAAATGAATGCTAATATCACATTTGCCTTCCATACCACAGACTCAACTTGCAAATTAGCCTTTAGGGAATCCTGCACAAGGGCTCCCGAGTCCCTTTGCACCTCATATTTTTGAAATTTCTCTACCCTTTTGTTTCTTCTACCGAAGTGCATGACCGGACACTTCATGAAACTATTCTATCTGCCACTTATTTGCCCATTTTCCTAATATGTCTAAGTCCTGCTGTAGCCTCTCTACTACCTCAAAACTACCTGCCCCTCCGCTTACCTTCATATCATCTGCAAACTTTGCAGCAAAGCCATCAATTCCATCATCCAGATCATTGACATATAATGTAAAAGGAATCTGTCGCAACACCGACCCCTGTGGAACACCGCTAGTCAGTGGCAGCCAACCAGAAAAAGCTCCCTTTATTCTTATTCTTTGCCACCTGCCAATCAGCTACTGCTAGAATCATGTGAGAATCTTTCCTAGGGCTCATAGCTTGTTGAGCAGCCTCATGGATAGTACCTTGTCAAAGGCCTTCTGAAAATCCAAGTACACAAAATTTGTCTGTCCTGCTTTTTATTGCTTCAAAGAATTCCAACAGATTTGAGGAAAATATGCTGACTATGGCCTATTTTATCATGTGCCTCCAAATACCCCAAAACCACATCCTTTTTTTGAAATATAATTTTTATTGAGTTTTCGAAGTGATTACATGGAATGATAGTATCTACCCTCCCCCCTCCCCTTAACCCTTCCCCCTGATATATACCCCTACCTAAAATAAAAGAAAAAAAAGAACTGCCTGGATATTGGAAGGTTTCCACATGCTCCATGGGATTCAAAATAAATTTAGTATATTTATTTATTACTTTCTCCAAGGGACCAGCATCTTTATCATCGGAGCAACTAAATATGCCATCCTATCTTTTGTAAACATGGGCACCAAATATTCAAAAATGTATCATATTTATCACTTAAATTATAAGTAATTTTTTTGAGTGGAATATGGTTAGAAATTTCATTATTCCAACGATCCATACTTAAATACGAATCCAATTTCCAAGTAACTGCTATAGTCTTCTTGACTACTGCCAATGCAATTTTTATAAATTCTTTCTGATATTTATTCAGTTTAAGTTTCGGTTTTATCCCTTCAATATCACCTAATAGAAATAATATAGGGTTATGTGGAAGTTGAGTTCCAGTAATTTGTTCCAATGAAACTCTTAAATTTATCCAAAAAGTTTGAATTTTGGAACAAGACCAAATAGAATGTAAGAAAGTACCAATTTCTTGATTACACCGAAAGCATTGATCAGATCAAAACCACATCCTTAACAATCAACTCGAATATCTTCCTAACCACTGAGGTCAGACTAACTGGTCTATAATTTCCTTTCTTCTGCCTCTCTCCCTTCTTGAAGAGTGGAGTTACATTTGCAATTTTCCAGTCTTCCAGAACCATTCCAAAATCTAGTGATTTTGGCTCTCTAATCTCTTCAGCCACCTCTTTCAGATTCCTGGGGTGTACACCATCTAGTCCAGGTGATTTACCTAACTTCAGACCTTTCAGCTTCCCAGGAACCTTTTCCCTAGTAATGATAACTTCACACGCTACTGACCCCCAAAATCCAAATTGTTTCCAGAAATTCCATTGCTGCTCTGCTGTCATCCTTGCCAGTGTTCTTTTCCAATCAATTTTGGCCAACTCCTCTCTAATGCATCTCTAATATTGATATATCTCGACTCTAGCTTCTCCTTCTCAAATTCCAGAGTGAATTTGATCATATTATAATCACTTGCCCCAGAGGGTTCTTTTCCCTTAAGCTCCCTCTGATCAATTTTCATTCATTGCACAACACCCCATTCCAGAATAGCTGATACCCTATTGGGGTCAACCATGAGCTTCTCTAAAGCTCCATCTCTTAGGCATCCTAGGACTCTCCCTCTTGGGATCCTTCACCAACCTGATTTTCCCAATCTACCTGCGTTTTGAAAGCCCCCATGACTTTTGTAACATTGCCTTTTTGGCATGTGTTTTCTATCTCTCATTGTAATTTGTAGACCACATCCTTATTACTGTTTGGGGGCCTATATACAACTCCCATCGGGGTCTTTTTACCCTTGCAGTTCCTTGGCTCTACCCACAATGATTCTGACCCTATGTCATCTCTTTCTCATGATTTTATTTCATTTTTTACCAACAGAACCAAGCTATCTTCTCCATCTACCTGCCTGTCCTTGTGATACACTGGGTATCCTTGCGCATTAAACTCCCAGCTATAATCTTCTTTTAGCCATGATTAGTGATGCCCTCAGCATCATACCTGCCTATCTGTAACTGTGCTACATTTTCATCTGCCTTAATAACCCCTGAAATTAGATTAAAAGCACTCTTTGCTTTGGTTTTCAATTTCAGAAAGCCTCTGTGATGACTCCTGGCTCTTACATTGCTAAATGTCGGGCAGGACTATCAGCGGCAGATTTGAAGAACCAATTTTATGGAGACCTTCAAGTTGGATGGCAGAAAGAAGTTGTCAAGTTTAGCATGTTTAATTCTGGTTCTGAGTCCAACATTGCAATATGAGGAATTTGATCTACTAGGATTGCCCAAATACAAATGTTCCAGTGAGAATTCTGCAATGTTTCATCCTTCTGCCTTCCTCCTGTGCTCCCACGTCTCAATGCACTGAGCTCCATCTTTGAACACTCTTTGATATCTTTCTTCTCAGCCCCATTCCTTGGTGAGAATCCTCTTCTCATCCAATCACTCCCTTGACACCATGCTAATCTTCCTATTGTTTGGGTTCGGCCACAGTCTAGGGCAGGATATCATTTAAAAAATGCAGCTGGAAGATAACCTCAATACCTATGAATTACACTTATCTGAGTGCCCTAGAATTTCTGGACCATTGCTTTTTAATGAGGATTTTAAAGGAAGAAAGGCAGGGAGATTTTGGATGGCAATCCTGAAAATTTGGATATAAACAACTATTGCCACAGGAAACAGTTGAGGCCAGTTCATTGGCTACATTTAAGAGGGAGTTAGATATGGCCCTTGTGGCTAAAGGGATCAGGGGGTATGGAGAGAAGGCAGGTACAGGGTTCTGAGTTGGATGATCAGCCATGATCATACTGAATGGCGGTGCAGGCTCGAAGGGCCAAATGGCCTACTCCTGCTCCTATTTTCTATGTTTTTATGTTTCTATTCACCAGCTTACTTTTATCACTGATTGTCATATGCTTTTGGTCATGACAAGCCATGACCAAGTATGTATTTAGAATCAAATTTATAAATTAACACCTAAATTAATCATATAAAATAGCTAATTATCTGATACTATTCCTTTGTATTCATCTCCTATGTGCCTGTGACATCAATATATATCTTATGAAATATACATTGCATATCTCATTGCTTCTTTGGTAGTAGAGCTGGCGGAAGGCTGCTGGTTTTTGATGAGGGGATTGGTAGTGGATGAATTCATGGAGCCATGGACCAAGGAGGTCAGCAGAGGAATGGACCTTTTTGTACTGGATGAGCATGGTCCAAGCTGATTAAAGTGGCAGTGAGGGGAGGTCACCGGCATAATGTTCTCCTAATCCGAACAATCTGTTGTGAGAGCGTCACCAAATGATCCTCATAAGGCTGCTCATCGAAGTTTTGATCTGATCCTGTGTACCAGTGTTTAACCTTGCTTCTGGTGAATTTGCAGGTATTTTTTTCATCCCCCGCCCTAACAGCAAATTTCTTATTGGCTTTCATGCTCTCATCTGAATTACACGGTGCAGTCATTGTATTTATTTTTCATTTAACTCTGTATCTAATTGGCAATTTTCTGCTTTTGCTTTCTTGATGTTTCTGAGGTAGTTGACCAGAACATGAAATTCCGAGCGATTGAACTGAATTGGTGTGCTGTCGCCTGATTACACTCTTAACCTGTTTGGACACAACAACAATGACGTTTCTTCACATTGCTATACTAATCTCTGTGGGATCTCACAGGAATGTACCTGATCTATTCGAGAGTTCCAATTTCAGATTCAGATTTAGATTGATTTATCACCTGTACAAGAATTCGAAATATACAGCGAAAGGTGTAATTTACATTAAACCAACACACCCAAGGGTGTGCTGGGGCAGCCCACAAGTGTTGTCACACATTCTGGCGATGACATAGCGTATCAGAATGTCTAGCAAGACAACACAGAACACAACAAAACAGATCATATAACAACAGCAAAACAAGCTCTGTTCCTCCCTCCTACCCACACATGCATATATCCGGAATGGCTGTCATCTGTCTCCAGGACTCATGGTTTCAAACATAGTGGGTCCTTGTTTCCCCAATGGACGTGCAGAGATTCACAGCTTCAGCCATCGAGTCTTGACTTCCAGACTTTCGATTGACCTTCAGGCTTTGATCTTCGGTATCGACCCAGAGCTTGCCGATGAGGACGTGAACTCCAGGCCTCAAACTCCGGACACACTGATGATGGGCCCTGAATATTCGGCCTCGATCTCTGGTCCCACTGATTCACTTACCTAGGAGGCCACTGTCACATCCAACCATGTCCATGTCGCTGGACTTCAAACTCAGAGCAAAGGTTTAGACTCTGTTTTGTCCTCTAATTTCCCCACAACCATGTAACTAAACCCTAACCTTACCCCCAACTTCCCTCTCTGTCCCCAAAACCATCCTCACAAACCTACAAAAGCCTCGAAAATCAACCAAGTCTGATCCGTGACCTCAACGGATGTACAAACGTGTGCTTGTCCTTAATATCCCCTTGATGTAGTCCACTTTAATTGTCAATAAATGGTTAAAGATATATTTTCAAAAACCTAATTTTATCTATTACGTGATTGATGAAATTACCTTTGCAATGTAACAGGGGCTAGGGTGCGAGAGAATTTGTTTATATTGGGTAAGGGCATCAAGCCATTGAGCAGAAAGGCTACGGTGGACATGTCAAAGAGAACAGAAAGCTGATAGGTTAAATTTCACAAGCTGAGAGGGAACAAATAGAGTAACAAAATGAGTATCATTCAGATGTACCATTCTCCACTTGTACTGAGGAGAGTACGTCTGCTTTGGCGGGGGTGGTGGGGGGGGTGCTCCCGTACAGGATCGAAATAATCTGCAGAGAGTTGTAAACTTAGTCAGCTCCATCAGGGGCCACTAGCCTCCGTAGTGTCCAGGACATCTCCAAGGAGCGATATCTCTAAAAGGTGGTGTCCGCCATTAAGGACCCTAATCACCCAGGTCATGCCTTGTTCTCATTGCTGCCGCCAGGAAGGAGGTACAGGAGCCTGAAGGCACAGACTCAGTGATTCAGGGACAGCTTCTTCCCCTCTGCCATCCGATTTCTGAATGGACATTGAACCCATGAACACTACCTCACTATTTTTTTATTTCTATTTTTGTACTATTTATTTAATTTAACTATTATATATGTATATTCTCACAGTAATTCTGTTTTTTCTATATTACGTATTGCATTATAGTGCTGCTGGAAAGACGACAAATTTCATGACCTATGCCTGTGATATTAAACCTGATTCCGATTCTGCTCCAGTCCCTTTTGTAGTGTGGTTGTTGAAGATTCAGCGCTGCTTGTCATAATACACCCCAGCCTTTATCCACCCAATAATAAGCTGCATGTTCAAGAATGGTACCTTTTCATTGGTAGAGAAAGGTGTAGATAAAGTATTAAAAATATAAGTGGAATGTCATTGAAAGAAAGGAGTATTAAAATGTTATTTTAAAATGATATGAAATGAGGAAAAGGCAATGATCGGCTTGCTGTCAACATTTTTTGGGTCTCATAGTAATATTATAAAATGGACAATTTGAGTCAGCTGCCGATTATACAGTATACTCAATTTACTTTTCCATTGCAATGACAATAGATAACCTATTGGGGATTGTATAGTTCACATGAGGATCCAAAGTGAAAATGTTCCCCCACTCTCTTTGTTTCTCTGTCTTTTGTGTTTGGAACAGTGGGAATTAACAGCTCTCTTTAAAGCAAAGTTACATTCGGAAGCCAAGAAGGGCATTATAGTTGAGAGAAACTGAATACGCACTGAGCCTGTTCTTAGTAGGTTTTATAAATGATTCTTCACTCTATGAGAGGAAAGCAATTTGTCTGATATTACCACATACAGGGTGTGGAAATGCCTACTTGAATAATGGAACAGAGTAGAGAGTTTTTATAGTAACGACTAGATATTGATTTGTGGGATATTATGATTTTGGCAGTAAGCAGGACTAAAATGATGAGAGATGTAAAGTGGCTGCGTCTTTCTATCGTTTTCCTTATGCAATTGTACCATTGTACACAAAGAAATGAGAGCAAAAGTAAGGTCAGAATAGCAAAGCTATTGAGCACATCAAATAGAAGGCAACTATTTGACCTTTTAAAAGAATTGCAAATATTGCACAATATTTCAAGAACAATGGGCCATTTTATTTACAAATGGAAAATTCAAGGAGCTCTACCAAGTGTACTTTCATTTACAACATCTCTTGAGGGTTTGAGTAAGATATATTTTTGCATTTAGATTAGATTAGATTATGAGGACACTCAGTCCTCGTTTATTGTCATTTAGAAAAGCATGCATTAAAAAATGATACAACGTTCCTCCAGAATGATATCACAAGAAAAACACGGGACAAACCAAGATTAAAACTGAGAAAACCACATAATTATAACATATAGTTACAACAGTGCAAACAATACCATAATTTGATAAAGAGCAGATCATGGGCATGGTAAAAAAAAGTCTCAAAGTCCTGATAGACTCATCATCTCATGCAGCTGTCAGAAGGGAGGAACTGTCCCTGCCATGAACCTCCAAGCCCCGCCAACTTGCTGATGCAGCACCATTGGAAGCACCCGACCGAAGCGGACTCTGAGTCCATTCTGAAAACTTCAAGCCTCCAACCAGCCCCTCCGACACAGCCTCTCTGAGCACCATTCTCTGCTGAGCGCTTCGACCCCGCCCCAGCCTCCGAGCAACAAGCAAAGCCAAGGACTCAGGGCCTTCTCCTCCGGAGATTCTGGACCACACAGAAGCAGCAGCAGCGAAGCAGGTATTTCAGAAGTTTCACCAGATGTTCCCCCATGTTCTCACATCCGTCTCCATCAAATCAGGATTGTGCACGGCACCCTACTTGACAAACAACAGACATCACCACCAGAGTGGCCGCTGCAAGCTGCATCGCGCCGCCATCTTCTCCTCCCTCCTTTACTGGAAATCTTTGAGATTTAATTGAAAATTCACATAAGTGATTATATGCTAGGATCTGTAACAATTTTAAGGAAACATTTTTTTAAATGTTGATATTTCTGTGATATGAAAGAAATTTAAGGTTCAGTCAATGATTTTGTTCTTTGTAAAACTATCAGGCAGCTCCTTACATGCAAGACTTCGCACCTTGAAGGAAAAACAGATTGTTGTTAGTAAAAACATAAATGAAAATAGTCCTTTCCTTGTCCTGTCAGCTTGATCATATTAGCAAGAGCTCCAAATATGACACTTTTCACCAATTCCTTATTCTCCTTGAGTGCTCGTAAAAGCAAAGTCCCAATAAAGATGGGAAACTTCTTTTGAAGGAAGTACTCTCTAACAGAAAATGTCAATGTGGAAAATTTCAAAGAGCCTTCATTAGCTTGGGATAAACCCAGCAAAATTGCATGAAAAATAAGACTTTACTTTTTTTAAAACAGATATTACAGCGCATGGTAATTGAAAATGAAATTGACTTTTATTGGTCGTGTGGAATGTTATGCGGCATGTAACATCCTGCACTTAATAACATAATGTTATTTGTATAGTGGAACATTCTAAACTTTCACAGATAGAGTTGGCAGCCTTTACTGTCAGCAGCTGTGTGTTTGATTCCACAAAATGTGCCAAGCAGGGAAATCTCAGCACTATTTCAGCTTGCACCTGATGATGTAAGATGGCTTCATCATTAAACTGAGGCTTAGTCCTCTGTTACCAAGAACAATGCCACAGGATTTTTGCACAATTGCCTATCTATATTACCTACTTGTAATGGAATTCTGGTTAGTGTTACATTGCCTCATACAAATTGGCTGTTGCATTACCCGTATTGCAGTACTGACCCCTTTTTAAAAAGAAACATATTCCGTGTTGATGATCAACAAATGGGAAATATAATGTTGGTATCAACATAGCCAGGAGTATCTAGAGCAAGGATTTTATTGGAACAACACCTCTGCAAAAAATAATATCTTTGGTAACAGGGAGAAAAATCCATTGGTCGTGTTAAGCATGAAAACATTCACAGTGATTCTAAATAGTGTGATATGTATGTTTTGTGCTATTTATTAAAGGCAATCCACTGCAGTCCAGAGGGCTGTACCGTGACTGTTGTTTCAGTGTCTCTTAAAGGGGCTCTGACTTTACAGGGCCCGCTGATGGATAATCTGAGGTATAGATCATCCTACAGGTGAATCTTCCTTTTATGTGCTTTTCTTAGTGTTTGTTCCCAACCCCACTCACTCACTACCAATGTCTCCCCGAGCGCCCTGTCTATTGATTGCAACCGAATTGTTTCCTTAACCTTGTACTCCAATAGTTTTAACCTGCGGTCTCCACCCATGGTCCCCAACAACAGAACCCAACTGTCTTCCTCCATTGATCATAAGAGCTAGTTTGGGCATGGAGTATTGAAGATCAGGTCAGTCATGTGTGAAGCTTTAAACTGTACCTTGTGCATAATAGACTCTTTGTCCTTGGAGAAGCCCGCATTTCCCCTGAAGTGAGCTCACCTGCTCTCTGGGGAGAAAAAAAGAGTAAAATATACATGTATCTCTTTGCATGACACCATGGTTTCCCTCAGGCAATTGTCAGAAAAGAATGTGACACTGCAAGTCTTTCCTGTTCCAGTAATAGGAGCCTAACATCAAATGGTTCATGGTTCGAATCAGCCTGTCAACCGCTGGCTTAGTGACCTTGCCTTCTAGTGATGTGTTGCAGCAGCGAGGCAGGCAGGCATCAGATTTCAGCGTGGGTGTCCTTACTGAGGTGCAGCTGCTTCATACATTGTTCCTCCCTGAGGTTTGGGCTGTAAAATGCGAACTGAACATTCTAGAATAAAACAACGGCCATTGTGAGCACCTTGAGCAAACTTCCAGCAGTTTGATCCATCTGCCCTCTGACCATTCTCCCAGCTAACGAGCAGAATGCCCATCAAGGCATCCATCTGATGAAAGCATCATATGCCTTGAAGTCACCAAAAGCTCCCTTAGCACTTGGCATACCATTGCTCCTACACTTTAAAAATACTATAGAAAAGAACACTTGTTCAATCATAGCAATCGACATTCAAATTAAATCATTAGCTCACTTTAAATTAGGCAGTGATCCCTTTAGAAAGTGCTGCTGAGGGTCTTTGATGCTGAATACATGTTTATACGACATTAAGCTGTCCAGCAGAAATACAGACAGTAAATCAGCTTTGCACTATGTTGAGATTACCATCTGTCCATGTTTTGTAGACATAGGTTGTGCACAAACTATTTCTTGTATGTTGCTTTAGACACCCAACAATTTCCATTTTGAAAGTGGCCACAAAGTATTGTACTCATGCCATATTTTATGGTCGGCTATTTACAAAAGAAATAAAGTGAATACTCTTCATCTCGAGCCTTGTGAATTCATCTCAGAAGGCTATGGCTGTTGAATTGATGTGTATTTTTAAGACTGAGATCAATGTCTTTTTGAGCACTGAAGAACTCAAGGGCATTAAGATTGGAAAGTAGTGTTGATCTAGGGATTCTGCCAAAACCGTAATTAATGGCAGAGCAGACTTGTGCTTGATGCTGTTTCTCATGTTCTTGTTATAATGGTGTTGTTGGACAGCAGGATCCAAAAGTAACATACAAAATACGGGAAGAGATCCAAAAGTAGCTGGTGTTGGAACTTTCAGATCAGGATCAGGTCCAACGTCACTGGCACATGTGGTGAAATTTGTTGTCTTTGCAGCAGTATTACAATGCAACGCATAATAACCATATAACCATATCACAATTAAAGCACGGAAACAGGCCATCTCGGCCCTTCTAGTCCATGCCGAACTCCTACTCTCACCTAGTCCCACCGACCTGCACTCAGCCCATAACCCTCCATTCCTTTCCTGTCCATATAGCTATCCAATTTAACTTTAAACGACAACCTCGAACCTGCCTCAACCACTTCTGCTGGAAGCTCATTCCACACAGCTACCACTCTCTAAGTAAAGAAGTTTCCCCTCATGTTACCCCTCAACTTTTGCCCTTTAACTTTCAACTCATGTCCTCTTGTTTAAATCTCCCCCACTCTCAATGGAAAAAGCCTATTCACATCAACTCTATCTATCTCCCTCATAATTTTAAATACCTCTATCAAGTCCCCCCTCAACCTTTTACACTCCAAAGAATAAAGACCTAACTTGTTCAACCTTTCTCTGTAACTTAGGAGATGAAACCCAGGTAACATTCTAGTAAATCTTCGCTGTACTCTCTCAAATTTGCTGGCATCTTTCCTATAATTCGGTGACCAGAACTGTACACAATACTCCAAATTTGGCCTTACCAATGACTTGTACAATTTCAACTTTACATCCCAACTCCTATACTCAATGCTCTGGTTTATAAAGGCCGGCATACCAAAGGCTTTCTTCACCACCCTATCCACATGAGATTCCACCTCCAGGGAACTATGCACCATTATTCCTAGATCCCTCTGTTCTACTGCATTCTTCAATGCCATACCACTTACCATGTATGTCCTATTTTGATTAGTCCTACCAAAATGTAGCACCTCACATTTATCAGCATTAAACTCCATCTGCCATCTTTCAGCCCACTCTTCTAACTGGCCTAAATCTCTCTGCAAGCTTTGAAAACCTACTTCATTATCCACAACTCCACCTATCTTAGTATCATCTGCATACTTACTAATCCAATTTACCACCCCATCATCCAGATCATTAATATATATGACAAACAATATTGGACCCAGTATAGATCCCTGAGGCACACCACTAGACACCGGCCTCCAATCTGACAAACAGTTATCCACCACTACTCCCTGGTGTCTCCCATCCAGCCACTGCTGAATCCATTTTACTACTTTGATATTAATACCTAACGATTTAACCCTCCTAACTAATCTTCCATGTGGAACCTTGTCAAAGGCCTTACTGAAGTACATATAGACAACATCCATTGCTTTACCCTCATCAACTTTCCTAGTAACCTCTTCAAAAAATTCAGTAAGATTTGTCAAACATGACCTTCCACACACAAATCCATGTTAACTGTTCCTAATCAGACCCTGTCAATCCAGATAATTATATATATCATCTCTAAGAATACTTTCCATCAAATTACCCACCACTGACGTCAAACTCATAGGCCAGTGATTGCTAGGTTTACTCTTAGAACCCTTTTTAAACAATGGAACAACATGAGCAATACGCCAATCCTCCTGCACCATCCCCGTTTCTAATGACATTTGAAATATTTCTGTCAGGGTCCCTGCTATTTCCACACTAACTTTCCTCAAGGTCCTAGGGAATATCCTGTCAGGACCCAGAGGCTTATCCACTTTTATATTCCTTGAAAGCACCAGTACTTCCTCTTCTTTAATCATCATAGTTTTCATAACTACCCTACTTGTTTCCCTTATCTTACACAATTCAATATCCTTCTCCTTAGTGAATACCGAAGAAAAGAAATTGTTCAAAATCTCCCCCATCTCCGCACATAGCTGTCCACTCTGATTCTCTAAGGGACCAATTTTATCCCTCACTATCCTTTTGCTATTAATATAATTGTAGAAACCCTTTGGATTTATTTTCACATTACTTGCCAAAGCAACCTCATATCTTCTTTTAGCTTTTCTAATTTCTTTCTTAAGATTCTTTTGACGTTCTTTGTATTCCTCGAGCACCTCATTTACTCCAAGCTGCCTATATTTATTGTAGACCTCTCTCTTTTTCCAAACCAAGTTTCCAATATCCCTTGAAAACCATGGCTCTCTCAAACTTGTAACCTTTCCTTTCAACCTAACAGGAACATAAAGATTCTGTACCCTCAAAATTTCACCTTTAAATGACCTCCATTTCTCTATTACATCCTTCTTATAAAACAAATTGTCCCAATCCACTCCTTCTAAATCCTTTCGCATCTCCTCAAACTTAGTCTTTCTCCAATCAAAAATCTCAACCCAGGGTCCAGTCCTATCCTTCTCCATAATTAAATTGAAACTAATGGCATTGTGATCACTGGACCCGAAGTGCTCCCCAACACATACCTCCGTCACCTGACCTATCTCATTCCCTAATAGGAGATCCAACACTGCCCCTTCTCTAGTTGGTACCTCTATGTATTGCTGCAAAAAACTATCTTGCATACATTTTACAAACTCCAAACCATCCAGCCCTTTTACAGAATGGGTTTCCCAGTCTATGCGTGGAAAATTAAAATCTCCCATAATCACAACCTTGTGCTTACTACAAATATCTGCTATCTCCTTACAAATCTGCTCCTCCAATTCTTGCTCCCCATTAGGTGGTCTATAATACACCCCTATAAGCTTTACTACACCTTTCCCATTCCTCAATTCCATCCAAATAGCCTCCCTAGACGAGTCCTCTAATCTATCCTGCCAAAGCACTGCTGTAATATTTTCTCTGACAAGCAATGCAACACCTCCCCCTCTTGCCCCTCCTATTTTCTATCACACCTGAAGCAACAAAATCCAGGAATACTTAGTTGCCAATCACATCCCTCCTGCAACCATGTTTCACTAATAGCTACAACATCATATTTCCAGCTATCAATCCATGCTCCATGCTCATCCATCTTTCTTACACTGCTCCTTGCATTAAAATAGATGCATTTAAGAAACTCTCCACCTCTTACTCTCTGTTTATCCCTGATGGTACAAACAACTTTTTTGTCTTGTTCTTCCTTCTCCCCTACATCTTTGGCCTGAGGGCTCCCATTCTCTGTCCCCTGCCTATCCTCCCTCACACACTGTCTACTAGCTTTCTCTATTTGTGAACTAACCTCCTCTCTCCTAGTCTCTTTAATTTGATTCCCACCCCCCAACCATTCTAGTTTAAAGTCTATAATACTTTATAATATTCTCTATAATAATAGAGAAAACCCCCTGAATTACAGTAATATATATACATACATATGGTCTCTAACTGCCAGAAGGACTGATTCAGAGTTATTTCTCTTCAATAAATAAACATTTGCATTTGACCAAGTGTAATATCAAGTATTCTTGTCAAAACTGTTGCTAACGGAAAAATTGTCCAATGGTTGGAGTTGCACCTTGCTGAAAAGGTGGGTGTGGTCACTGAAAGGCAATAATTCCAGCCCTAACACGATGCATCTGGATTTTCTCAAGGTTGTCTCTAAGCCTTCACCCTCTTCAACTGCTTTGAGAATGGCCTACCATCTGACATTGGATCAAAAGTGTGGATGTTTGCTGATGATGGTACAGCGATCTGTTCCATTCACAGCTCCTCAGAAAATGAAAGGTGAAGCTAACATGTATTCAAGGAGCATTCAATAAGTACCAAGTAATGTTCATGCAATATGCCAGGGAATGACGACTGAATCTCTACTGTCCATATTCACTGGCATCACTATGACTCCAACATCCATGAATTCACCATCTTCAACAAGCTCAACTGGGCCACTGGTAAATAATGTGGTTACAAGAGGAGTCAGAGTCTGTAATCTTGCGGCAAATGACTTGCCTCCCGACAGCCACAAGTTTTCCATCATATACAAGGCACAATTCCGGATTATGAAGGAATTCTTTCCATTTGTCTGGCTGAGTGAAGCTATAGTTGTACTCAAGAAGTGGACGTCTTTCAAAACAATGAGTCTAATTGGCACCTCATCCACCACCCACAGCCGTGTGCTGTCTTGAGTGGGTTTCCCGACTGTATCCACAGAAAAGCCTGCTAGGAGCTGCAGTTGCTCTTCCAATGTCTCCTAGTGTTGGAAGGCCATGGTTCTCATTTCACTGTGAACAGAGAATGGTTACAGAGAAGATCCATACGTACAAACCCAAGGCAATGCCTAGTCAGTTGAGAGGTGCCTGTGGGCTACTCTCCCTTGAGTCTGTGAACAATGAAAAGATATTAGCTACCTTCTTTGGGTCACTGACAAAGGCTGGCTTAAGCAACATGAAGAGTTATAGTCATAGCTTTTTTTCCCAACCCTGAACAGGTTTTACAGCAAAGGAAGAATTTGAGAAATATTGTCTCTCATATAATTCAGCCGGCATCCACAACTTGCACAAAACAAGTTCTCTCATTGAAATATAATACCAGAAAATATTATGGTCACTCTACTTGGCAGGCGAGACTTGTGGCTGTGAAACAATCATAGGTCTGGAGCCTCTTTTGTGGTGGCTGTAGGAATTGGCTCTGGGACTGTAGGAGATCTGGACACTTCATCTGGATGTGTCGGCATCTTGAACAGTACATGGCAAGCTGCTCGATCTGCTGATCTCCCCCAGGCCGCCAGAATACGCTTTGAGCCAACACTGTCATTTTGACCAAGCCTAGACGATTGTCACGCAGCTTCTCCGACATTATCACTCGGTTTGGACGGTTCAACAACTCGCAAGACAACAGAAGGCAACTCCTGTCAATAGCAAGTTCATCCCAGCACCGGTTAAAAAAAAAGGGGGAACTACAATTTCTGCTGCACATTCCAGGTTGCCAAGTAGACCTGAGGTAGAGTGGGATCTTCTCTGGTTTTCCTTTGCAACACCTGTGCTGTAATAGGAAGACATTCGATTTGCATTAGGAGAGAATACATCAAATGGAGTGTCCTCTTCTAAATTTTTCAAGTATTTCCTTTTCCAAGGGTAAAAAGGACAATCCATCAGCATTTCTATGATTAGTTGTTCTCTTGAATTCGATCTTGTAATTGTGCCCTCTAAGAAACAGAGCCCATCTCTTCATTCATGCTGCTGCAGTTAGTGGAACACTCTTCTGTAGATTAAAAATGGACAGCAGTGGTTGATTATCAGTAATGAGGGTAAACTCTCTCCCATATAAGCACTAGTTGAAATGTTTTACACCCCAAACCAGACTCAAGGCCTCTGGGTTAATCTATGCATAATTTTTCTCTGCAGTGGTAAGGGAACATGATGCACAGGCTATGGGGCATCCAATTCCATCACTTATAACATGGGACATGACTGTATCTATCTCATAAGGTGAGGTATCACAGGAGAGCTTCACTGGACGATGCGGATCACAATGTGTGAGTACAATGTCTGATGTCATCATTACCTTTACTTTTTGGAAAGCCAGCTCACGTTGCTTTGTCCATTGCCATTTCTTCCTGATCTGTAGTAATGTGTTCACGGGCTGGAGCACAGTAGCCAGGCTTGGCAGGAAACTGTTAAAGTAATTGACAAATCCTAAAAAGGACCACAATTGTGAGACATCCTTTGGCCTTGGGGCATCTTCCACCTTGAATTTTCTCAGCACACTTGTGTAAATCCTTGTGTATCAATGGTGTGACCACATAGTAAGTGATGCTTGGTTCAAAGAATTCACACTTGTTGCATCATGCTCTGAGCCTGTAACCTTCTAATTTTTTTAACACTGTCCTGAGATTAGGGAGATGTTTCTTGTCATCTTTACTGGTAACAATGATGTCATTCAGGTAATATTGAGTGCCCAGGCAGCCTTGCAGCACCTAGATATTAACCTTCTGCCAGAGTGCAGGTGCAGATGCTACTCCAAAAATAAGCCTATTATAGCAATAAATCCCCATGTGAGTGTTTATGATGAGAAACACTTTGGACTCTTCTTCTATCTGTAGGCAGACCTCAACTAAGTCCACTTTGCTGAAGTGTTTTCCTTCAGAAAGGTTTGTAAACATACCCTTTATCCTGGGCAGAGGGTATCGATTTAGAAACATAGAAACATAGAAAACCTACCCCACAATACAGGCCCTTTGGCCCACAATGCTGTGCCGAACATGTACTTACTTAGAAATTACCTAAGGTTACCCATATCCCTCTATTTTTCTAAACTCTATGTACCATTACTTTGAGTACTGGGTTGATGGTGACCTTAAAATCACCACAGGTCCTGGGAGACACATCCTTCTTGGCTACTATGAATACTGGCGTTGCCCATGGGCTCCACTCAACCTTGGAAAGAATTCTTTCAGCCTCTATACAATCTAGTTCACTGAATACTTTATCACAGATGGTATACTGGCCATAAGGAATGGGATGCACTTGTAAAACTTGGGTGTGGTATTTTCATTTAACACTAGTTTACTCTTGATATGCTTATGTTTTCCAATACCATGTTTGAACACTGCACAGGCATCATCCAGTACCTTTCTTAATTTGCTTTGATTTGATTCTATTACAGGGGATATGGCAAGCAAATAGTACATGGATCTCCAATCAAGTCGTAGTTGTCTCAGCTCGACCATGCTGGCCCTCCTGTTTTTACCACATACAAGCCCAATGTGGTTTGGTAGTTTTTGGATTTCACTGTTTTGAATGTCATTGCCACAGGAGTTATCTTTTCTCCAGTATAAATTATTCATTGGATATTTCAGGCATCAGTTCAGTACAGTTGTAATGCTGTTCAAACTCATTTTGTGGAATGATTGTGTCAGTGTCCAATTCCATTTGAACTAATCTGTTGTTCACTTCTAGTGAAGCCGTATTACTTGTTTCCTGTTAGTAGTTACATTGTAAATTTCAAAGCTACCTACTCCTGTGTCACTTTCATCATTATCAGATATTTCATCAACAACATGCAGATTAGTGCTCTTTTTGCAATTGCAACATGACTCTTTATTTTTTTCTCTTCCTTGAGCAGTTCATTTATTTTTGTCTGCCCGACACACTATTTGTATGTGTCCAACTTTGTTGCATTTTCTGCAAGTTTCACCTTTAAACCAGCATTGGTCTGATGTATGGGAACCCCTGCCACAGTGGTAACAAAATTTGTTTGGCTAAGCGGGTTTCTGTTTTGGATGTTGCAACTTTGTTCATGCTTATTTTAATTCCTGACTGTGACTCAATTGCAACTCTGTCTGCAGTTTGCATTGATACAGTGATTTCAAATGCTCCTTCAATTGTGAGTTGAGCTTTGTTAGGAGCCATTTTTGAATGCTTTCTTGTAAGATTCCATAAACTAATCTAACTTTCAGTGCATTAATCAGCCCATCACTGAACTGCCAATACTCAATATCTTCAGTTCAGTCATGAAGGCTGAAATGGACACTCTTTTCTTTTGATTTCACTTATGAAACCTAAAGCATCCTGCAATCAACAATGGTTTCGGTTCTAAATGTTCTTGCATTACTTTCATAATATATACAAAGCTCATCCTGGCTGGCTTTGTTGGAGCAGTCAAACTTCTGAACAGACTGTATGCTTTCCAACCTATTACACTCAACAACACTGGCACTAGTTTCTTACCGGCTATTCCATTTGCTTTTAAGTACTGCTCAATTCATTCCATATACATGATCCAGTTATCTATTTTGCAATCGAATGCATTTATCTCTCTACAATATTTCTTCTATTTATTTATTTATTATTCTTATTATCACCTAGTCCTCACTGTTTATGAACCCATGAATTTCATCTGTTTTCTGCCCTTTTTTTTTACTCTACCATCTCTCTGCACTTGCAAAGAAAAAGAAATGTGCTGTGCTTCGTTTTTTTAACTTGAATGTCTTGCTGCGCTTCAAAAAGGAGATATTCATCTTGGGTTCATTTTAAAACTTACTCATTGCCACTGTTGTATTTTATAACTCCAGAAATTAATCAAAAGAAAAACACGGGAGCCCATGATAACTCCTGTAGTGAGTTTTACTTTCCCCTTCTTTAGTGAGGCACTCACATAGGATATGGTGGTATAATGCTGTACGCC
Organism: Mobula hypostoma; assembly: GCF_963921235.1. Lineage (NCBI taxonomy): Eukaryota > Metazoa > Chordata > Chondrichthyes > Myliobatiformes > Myliobatidae > Mobula > Mobula hypostoma. The sequence goes on along the minus strand of NC_086105.1, from coordinate 110,578,955 downwards.
ATTCACGTACTTCTTCATATACATCATAATGGATTATGTAAACAAAGGATGCTTAATCAAACAATGTATTTACAATATTACTCAAATATTAAATACACAAGCACAATCTTTTTCATGAGTACTATGTAACAGCCAGTCATTACTGAGCTAGCCTACATCTTTTAAACCTGAGGTGCAACGCAACAGGGAGAGTTTTCAAGAGATTCCCAAGCAACACGCTTGGAAATCAATGAGAGATGATAAGCATGAAGATCAATTCCAGGAGCCAAGCCCCGTCAAAGTAATTGTAACGTTGCCAGTTTAATTATGTAATGAGTGATCAGTTGTCATGTCATCCCCTTATCACTTGCCTTTCAACAATTCCTAACAATCAAAGCATAACTAACATTTATATGCTTCATCAAAGCCTAACATTCAGGCTTACATGCTGTAACCATAAGCCTTACATACATTTTCCTGTTTGCTCACACTGCCAGCTATGCAAATGAAAAAGCCACACTATTGGAACAGATTATGTGACATTCTTTGGCACATTTTTCTCTCTAACTTGCAGGTAAGGTGCTGCTGTGGAGCCTGGAGTACTAGCACAACTAGGTGTGCTATTGCTGAGGATCTGACTAATGGTGGGACTGAAATTAAACACAATATTCCAATCATTCCACCCCATACTTTTACCACATTCCACTTCCCCTCAACGCAACTTTATTTTGTTTACATGGTGTTGTAGTCTGAGCATGTATTATTCCATGAGACTTCCTGCTGCAGAATTTACTGTGTTAAAGCTGCACAGATTTGATCATGAACTTTGGTGTTGTCTGTGGGGAGCTTGCACCCTGTAACCCCTTGGGCTTCCATTGAGTCTTCCAATTACCTCCCACATCATGTTAGGTTAATTGTCGACTTGTAGGTAGATAGTTAGAGAAACAGGGGAACTCCGTGTGTGAGAAGTGATGTTAGAGTGCAACACGTTGAGACAATGGACTTATTCTAAAATCTTGTCTTGATGGGCATAGCAGCTGTCTATATCATTAAAAAATTCTGATACAAACAAACCGGTTTTAAGAGAGAGAAATTTACATAGTGCTGAGAGATCAACAACATTGATTCTGTTTTTCAATCTACAGGTGCTGCCTGACATGTGAAGTATTTCTACGGTCTCTTTTTATTGCAAATGTTTAGAACCTTTAGTTTTTTTTTGCCTCTTGAGTATTCTCTGATGTATTTGCCTGTGATTTTGAACTGAGCTTTGATAGTAATGCTTGGGATAGTGCAGAGGAATGTCAGTACCTCCAGTTGAACTCTGTCTTTTCGTGTGTTTCCCACTAGTTGTCAAGTCTGTGGTTTTGTATTGCCATGTGCCTCTCTCCCTGCTCCTGCTCTACTCCGGCCCCTGTATTACTGAATACTCCATCTCTCATCTGCTTCTCATTATTACTTGTGTTATTACCTGTGTCTCATTGTGCTCCACCTATCATCTGCCTCTCTGTTTATTGCTCAGTGTATTTTGGTCCTGTGTTTTCACCTGTTTGTTGCCAGATTGTGCCAGTGAATTTTCCTCAGCCTTTCCAGCATTCGTATCTGTACTCTGTCCGTCTGACTATCAACTCTGCCTGTTTCCCGATTCTGTTTTTTGGATTTCTCTGGATGTTTTGATCTCTGCCTGAATGTTGACGCTGACTTTGTTTGAACCTCGGGACTTGTTACTCAGTTAATATCACTGAGTGCACAGTACTGGGTCTGTGATTGGATCCCTGCTCCAGCGACCTGACAAGGATGTAAGGTGATATAAGCTATTTGATGTTGAGCAATGATTAATAGTGATTGAGAAATGGAGGATGTTGGCATAGAGACTTGAACAATAAAGCAAAGCAGGATATTGCTATTTGTGGAAGAAAGTTCCAAACCTCTAACACCACTGGCGTGTAGAAGAACTTCCTAATTTTATTTTGATGTAGGATCGCAACCCAAAACATTGATTATCCCTTTGCCCTCACAGATGCTGCTTTATCTGCTGAGTTCCTCCAGTGGCTTGTATTTTGCTCCAGATCTCAGCCACTGCAGTCTTTTTTTTATCTTCAGTTCTGAGAGGCCAGGTTCTATTTTTTTTAATTATGCCTTACTCCTGTCCTACGGTGTTAAAAGCAAAACATCAAATTTTCACTTAAACTGTTAAATTATAGAATCAGGTGTGACTTTTCTTTGTATATTAACACCACACACTCTTCAAGTGCAATGTCTCTTTAGAGTGTGCTGCACAGAACTCACAATGCTCAACAATACCCACAGCTTTTTCACCTTTAGCATAAATTTAGTCTCCTTGAATTCCATACTCTGAATAAAAGGATTACTTTTCCACACCTGTCATTGACAATTTAAATATTTTAGAACAGAAAGAGATAATTTCTTGATGAAACAATGGAGTGTAATGTCACGAGAAAGACATGTATGAAAAGTTGACATTCTAATCAGGTCACTCATTATCTTACTGAATCATTGAATAGCTGAAGAGGTGGGGCTAAATACTGCACCTGGTTTGTATCCTTGTATATCATCTAGATGTCTGGAACTTCAGTCCTTCTGGAACCACTGCTCAAGTTAACCACTTTTAAAGTACCATCCACTTTTTTGTTGTCTACATTGAAATTTACTTACCGGAATGTTGTCCAATAAGTTAAACTATTAACATCACTTTGTTATTCAGTGCTAATCTCTGCACCGTTGCCAATCTCTATTAGTGGGAAATGTGAACATGCAACTTTCTACCCCATCATGGGAGTCATATATAATATGGTGAATAATTACAACTTAAAAGTAGAGCACTACTTGACCACTAATGGCTATATCAACAGGAGAAGCTGACCATTATTACTATTGTGTCTTACCACTCAGTCAATTTCTAAGACAGTTCCACTCCTAGTTTTTCAAATCTATGAGCTTCAATTTTAGCCATCAATATCCAGTGGAAAAACCTCCTGGAAGTCGATTAGATAACCTCACTGACATTTCCTGTCCATATTTCTGTCAACTTTTCTTTAACAAACATATCAGGCATGTTTATCAAATTTTTCCGGTCACAAATAATTTACAAATATACAAGTAATTTCCGGTCCCAAATGGCTAACATCATGACTTCCTTGGTTTTGAATTGATTTGGAAGGTTATAGTCAGGTTATCTGCAATATTCATAATTATCTCCTTTAAAATTCCAGTATTGAAACAGCATTTTTGATTCTGAGGTCAGACTCTGAAATCAAGCCAATTGAGCAGTAAAGATGAGGACATTACATACACAATGTATAGTGCTCTGGAGGCCACAAATTATCTACTGTTCCAGCTCTAGTGCAACATAACTTGTCACCCCTGGGGGACTATATTTACATTGCTCCTTAACAGGCATCCATCTTGATCTGAGCTTGATCCAGCTCATTCAGTCACTTTGTTAACAGCAGAAGCCTGTAAACCATCAAATAAGGCTTGTGCAGCCTCATCCACTGTAATAGCATCACCTGATTTATTCAGTGACCCTGCTACAGCAACCTATGGTGACCTTCTTGTCTTTCACTTCATTTATACAGTCTTAGGATTGCACAGGCATTGCCTTGACACTTGGTGAACCTGCTGCCTCAGAGTGTCCAAACAAGTTACAGATAATTCTCTGAACTGCTTGTAACCGAGGAGTGTTAATTTTCTCACAGCTCTGAAAAAGCAAAACCATTGTCTGAATGATACTCTGAATTAAGGCTGCTTATATTGCAATACCCATTGCTTTAGGGCATTTTTACTTGATGTTTTAAAATTTCAAAGTAAATTTAGCATGTACTACTGTGAGATTCATTTTCTTGCAGGCACTTAGAGAAAAATAAAGAGATACAATAAAATTTACAAAAAACTATACATAAACAAAGACTGACTAACAACCAATGTGCAGAAGAAGATGAATTGTGTAAATAAAATATAATTATACTGAGAATTTGAGCTGCAAAGAGTCCTTGAAAGTGACTCTGTAGGTTGTGGAGCTGTGGTGAGTGAGCTTATCCATGTAGGTTCAGGAGCCTGATGGTTGTAGGGTATAACTGTTTCTGAACCTGGTAGTGTGGCACCTAAGGATTCCGTACCTCCTACCTGACCGTAGTCGTGAGAAGAGCATGGCTTGGATGGTCGGGGGTGTCTGATGGTGGATGCTGCTTTCTTGTGACAGTGCTCCATGTAAATGTGTTCAATGATGGGGAGAGCTTTGCTTGTGATGGACTGCGCTGTATCAACCATTTTCTGTAGTCTTTCTCTTCCTGGGCATTGGAGTTTCCATGCCAGGCCATGGTGCGACCAGCTAGGGTACTCTCCACCGTGTATCTAAGAAGTTTGCCAAAGTTTTTGGTGGCATTTTGAATCTATGCAAAGTTTAATGAAAATAGCGGTACTATTGTGTCTTCTTTGTGATGACACTTGCAATGCTTTACGCTAAGGTTAGGTTTTTCACCTCATGGTAGTCTCTACAGATATTTATATAACAGCATCCTCTGCTTAAGTATCCCATTGTCATTGACATAAAGTATTTGCTTAACTCATTGTCCTGTAGCAAAATTAATGTGTCTGTATGTATTTCAGAATAGTAGAAACCAAAATATCAATGCTGCTGATTCACTGCTTTGAAGAATACTCTTATTATTCTTTTTGCATTCTGAAAGATAATTTTTTTGTTGATTTTAGTAATGCACTCTCCAACTCCACATCTTTCCATTTTAAGTCCATCCTTGGGTAATGAACGAGTTCTGTTTTTACAGATGTCCATAAGTTGCAAAATAAACAAAATTTCTCCGTGCCTCCACAAGATCATAAAGCACCTAAGACTGATAGAACAATTACTAAAAGAGGACAGTGACAGGAATCTAGTTCTCCAGTTCATGGGAAATTTGAATTTTGAACTTAATAATATTATGGGGGCTCATTCTTATATTGGGGTTTTTAACCCAGAGATGGCGTGCACTGCCTTGCATTTTCACCAAAAGCTTGGGCCCTGTATCACTTGGTCACTTTTCGATATGTTTAGCCCACAACATTTACAAACCTTTTCCAAACTTCTGGTTTTTCCTTCTCCCATTTGGCTGCTAAGGTTGCCTTTTGCCTCTGGTTTCTCATTTTTCTTCAAACCATGTGTGAGCAACCTCCATCAGGAGAGGCTGTGGCATAGCATAACCCACGCCTTGATTGTGACACCTCAATCAAGGGAGCAGCCTATCTTTGTGGTAATCTCTGCTCAAAGCATTGTGGTATCCACTCTTGCTCACTGAGGTGTTGAAATGGTTGCCATTCATCTTTTTTTTTGCATTAACATTTCATTAGAATTGCAGCTGGTAAGCCTTGTCTATATTTCTGAATGCTTTTCAAGTTCAGCTAACCAGCATTTTGCCTTTTCCATCTCTTCATCAATAAATTCCACTGTATGGATAGTACTCAAGCAGCATTATCCCACACCCTTGGTGTCTTGCTGATGACAATTTTTACCCATAGTTTATTTTTGTTGCAGTGAGTTAAACCCCACACAATATTTGTTTTTCTGTAATGGAAACAGCACTGGTCTATCTTAAATCATCATGATGTAGTGATCCCACTTGTAATATGCTCATGGCTTGATTGTAATGAAGAGACCACATCACCATTATCATTTCTGTGAGCTTAATTCCTGAATACTTCTCTGAATTGTGTCCTGAGTGAATTTAATTGAAGTCATTGGGTATATTTAAAGCAAAGGTTGATAGGTTCTTGATTAGTAATGGTATCAAACAGGTAGAAGGCAGAAAAATGGGTTTGAGAGGGATAAAAATTGACCATGGTGGCTGGCAGAGTAGACACTAGCTGAATGGCCAAATTCTGCTCCTAAGTCCTAAATAGATTAGGACAAATCTTTGCTAGCCCACCCACCAAATTTATTTTTGTACCTCATAAGAAAAATCATCCTAAAATAGTATGTTTTAGCTACTGTCTTTAGCCCGACCATACATTTGTCAATTGGTTCATAGTTTCATGAGCTAAGTGTGTAAATTCCATGTTGACTCCACTCCAAAAAGGCAAGATGCAAACATACCAGAGGTGTTGCTCCCTGTTGAATCAAAGTATCATTTCAAACTCCCTGGCAACCACAAATCTCAAATTTTCCCATCTGTAGAGACAAATTTCACTCAAAACTGACACACAAACACACTGGGCAGCAACCACCTCCCATGTGGTTCTTTCTGTAAATTCTATTGTACTCCTTTATTTTCCTGTAAATGCCTGCAAGCAAATGAATCTCTAGGTGGCAGTGTATGGTATCAGTGTATGATAATAAATTTTGACTTTGACTGCATTATTAAGAAATGCTGTTCCTCAGATGCACCAAGATACTGTGAAACATTGAGAGATTGTATGAGTTGGTAACCCTCACCTACCTATCGGTTGGAACCTCTCTTCATTCTCTCTGATTTGATGTATGGGCCTTTTGGTCCTGTTTCCTTCAACCTGTTCAACATTTTTTTTGTTGGACAGTGTTGCTGAAGTTTCATCATGGTTCTCATTTTCTGGAACAGTGTACGTATTTTAATTACTCATTATAAAAAGCGGGGGAAAGGAAAAGCAGAAGTAGCACTTGGCTCCAGATTCTTTGTAGCCCAAGGTGGGCCAAAGAATTGAATTCCAGAAGTGAGAAGAGAATGACTCCTCTTGGTACGGGCAGCACATGACAATCTGTAGCATCAAAGAGCACCGATAAAACTCACTGGGCAGTAAGGGTGAAATGCTCTTTTGGTTGGAGCCATATCTTATACAAAGGAAAATGGATTTGGTTGCAAACTGATCAAACTAGCATCAGTGCATCATTACAGGTGCTAGTCAGATCTTAGCAATCTTTAGCTGATTAATGGTATTCAACCTAGAACAAAATGTTTTTCTTACCACAGATGCTGACTGACTGGCTGAATATTTCCAGTATTTCTGTTTTTATTTCATCTAAGGCCTTCATTTTATCATGTTGGAGGTAGAGATGTTTGATTGCATTACATTTATTTCTATTCAGGAAACAAGTCAGTCCATGCCTGTGTGTATTAAAAAACACAAATAACATTACAGCTTTGGCTGATACACTGCAAGACACATTTTATTAGACAATGCCCATCACCAGTGAGCAAGGGTCTAAACATTTACCTTTGATATTCAATTGAATTATCATTGCCAGTTCCCCGACCATGAATATTATGGTGGCTATTATTAAACAAAAAATCAACAGGACTAACTACATTAGTACTTTGGCTCAGAGAGCAGATCACAGGATTGGAATTCTGCAGTGAGAGATTTGGCTCGTGATACCCAAAAGCTTTTCCGTATTGTTCAAGATTCAGTCAGGAGTGTGGTGGAATATTCTTTACTCACCTGGGTGAGTGCAACTCCAACCAGGACAAAGCAAATTACTTGATTGGCAAACCGATCCTCCACCCTAAACTTTCACCCTCACCACCATCAGTTTAGCTATAGTCTGTGCTATCCACAAAATGCACTAGAGTTACTTCCTAGCTTTCTCCGACAGCACCTCACAAACATATTCCATCTACAAATGTGGAAGACAAGGACAACAAATGCTTGAGTTCACCACCACCCAGTGTCATATGGCACCTTGACTTGGAAATGCATGCTGTTCCTTAATTATAGATGAGTCTAAATCCTGGAAGTGATGTGCCTCAGTCTGAAGGGGTATCTTCATCGGAAGAGCAGCATTGGTTTAAAGAAGGTGGCTCACCTCGACCTGATTGAGGGCAGTTAGAGATGAACAATTAATGCTGGCCTTTCCAGTGACAGCTACATGCTGTGAGAAATTAAAATAAATTGTTGACTGGAAAGTAATAAGGAAATATGGATTAATGCCTGCTTTACTGAGTTGGTGTCAACTAGATTGACTTGATGGCACGATTGTTCTTGTGCCTCTTGTGAAAAAATTTAATTATGCAGAATTCTCATACTGCTCTGCCCTGAGCCTCTCAATCTTACTCTTAGCATTATTGTGTGACAGTCCTACATTCTTACACCCAGTGTAGCAGCTGAGGGAAACTGGAACAGTCACTGTGCATGTGATGCCAGTTTGTAAACGGGAGCTAGAAGAACAAAGACATGACGAGGATGACTCTCGGAAAGGATGGCTATGGCTTCACAAGTTCATTGTTAAAAAGGACACGTGGGGACTGAAGCTAAATGGAAGCTGTCAAATGAGAGCCTGGGCAAATGTAGTAGCTGATAGGTTTGGGAATGTAGTTTGCAGCTCTGAGTCTTTTTTTTCCCCTTGTTGCAGTCACTAGCTTCAGTAAAGTTGGGAGCAGGCCCTCGATCTGATGCAGCTGCCAGGAAGCAGCACCTCCTGACATTGTAGTCTCACTGGCTTAGAGAAAAGAGAGTCCATGCTCATGTGAGCACAAAATACTCTTCAGATGCTGGGGTCAAAGCAACACTCACAACACGCTGGAGGAACTCAGCAGGTCGGGCAGCACCCGTGCAAACGATCAGTCAACGTATTAGGACGGAACCCTTCGTCAGGACTGTAGAGGGAAGGGGCAGAGGCCCTATAAAGAAGGTGGGGGGAGGGTGGGAAGGAGAAGGCTGGTAGGTTTCAGGTGAAAAACCAGTAAGGGGAAAGATAAAGGGGTGGGGGAGGGGAAGCAGGGAGGTAATAGGCAGGAAAGGTGAAGGAATAGGGGAAAACACAATGGGTAGTGGAAGGAGGTGGAGCCATGAGGGAGGTGATAGGCAGCTGGGGAGGGGACAGAGTGACATAGGGATGGGGGAAGGGAGGGGGAGGGAATTACCAGAAGTTGGAGAATTCTATGTTCATACCAAGGGGCTGGAGACTACCTAGACGGTATATGAGGTATTGCTGGAGGAGTATCCGTGAAGCTGCCTCATAAATGTTGTTGCTGTTCCTGCCAACGCCATCTCCTCTGGCATCTTATTCTAGATACTTTATATATGGAAAAAAGTTACCCCTTGGATACACTTTAACCCCCCACTCTCTCACCTTAAAGTTGTGCTCTCTGATTTTAGGGACCTCTATCAAGGGAAGCAGGCAATGGCCACCTACCCTTTCTCATTATTTAGATATCTTTATCTTGTCATCTCTCAGAGAAAACAGACCTTGCCTATCCAATCACCCTTGATAATTCAAGCCTCTAATCCAGGCAGCATACTTGTGAATCTTCCCTGCACCCTCTACCTTAATCACATCCTTCCTCCAGTGTGGTGACCAACACTGCACACGCTACTCAAATGTTATTGTATTGGAAGAGTTGTTGTTGTTGTTCGTCCTTCATAGTTGAAGGTGACCATGGCTTCAAAGTCAAATGGGAGATTGGTGGCTGTGGGTCCGGAGGTGACTGATGAGGCCAATCTGGGCCCTGAAGGCTCGCCCACATGTGGGACACAGGTGGGTGGGTGCTGTCGTGGCAGTGGATGCTGCTCGGGCCTTGCGCACAGCACGCTTTCGTTGCGCTTCGATGATGCGCCTGACTTCAGCTGCACGGGCTCCTGTGGTGATCTTGCTGCACCAAGCTGGACGGTCGAGGGCAAGCGTCTCCCACGTGTTGATGTCGACACCCAGGTCTTTGAGGGCTGCTTTGAGGCAGTCATTGTAACGTTTCTTCTGCCCCCCGACTGAGTGCTTGCCCTGACACAGTTCTCCGTACAGCAGCTGCTTAGGCAATCGGCTGTCTGGCATTCTGACCACATGTCCAGCCCACCTGGCTTGGGCTTTCAGCAGGAGGGTGTAGGCACTGCAGAGCCCAGCTCATTCCAGGATTTCAGTGTCGGGGACTTTGTCCTGCCACCTGATGTGGAGTAGTCTGCGGAGACAGCTCAGGTGAAAGTGGTTGAGCTGTTTGGCGTGTCTGCTGTAGACAGTCCAGGTCTTGCTGGCGTAAAGGAGGGTGGTAAGGACCACTGCACAGTAGACCTTCAGCTTGGTGGTAAGGCTGAGTCCTCTCCGCTCCCAGACGTTCTCACGGAGTCTCCCAAAGGCGGCGCTGGCTTTGGCAATCCTGTTAGTGACCTCAGCGTCTATGCTCACTGCGCGAGAGAGTATGCTGCCCAGGTAGGTGAAGTTGTCAGCTGCCTGGAGGCTCTGGCCCTTCACCGTGATGCGCGGCTCCTGGTATGGCTTTCCTGGGGCAGGCTGGTACATAACTTCGGTCTTTTTGGTGCTGATAGTGAGACCGAAGTTGTTGCAGGCTTGTGAGAAGCAGTCCATTTCACGCTGCATCTCCGGCTCTGTGCTGGCGTTGAGTGCGCAGTCATCAGCAAACAACAAGTCTCTGATGACAGTCTCTTGCACCTTTGTAGCACAATAAAAAATAACCAAGATCCAGTTATGAATTTGTCAATCAGAATGTGGAAAGTAGAATGTAAGAAGGAGCAGCAAATTATAAACACTAGATTCTGCTGATGCTGGAAATCCAGACTATCACACTTGAAATGTAGGAGGATGAAATGTTTAAAACGTCAACTTTTTATTCCTTTCCATAGATACTGCCTGACCTGCTCAGTTCCTCCAACATTTTGTGTGTGCTACTCCAGAATAAAAGAGGGGAACGGATAGCATTTGACTTCTCTGAACTTAGTTGGCAAATGGGAAATAGAGTAGGAGCAGACATAGCAAGTTTCAGGTATAAGCCAGGAGTAAACGATTTCACAGCAAGGGTCAGGCATAGACCAGGAGTAAAAGATCTCACAGCAAGGTTCAGGTATAAACCAGGAGTAAACAATTTCACAGCAAGGTTCAGGCATAGACCAGGAGTAAAAGATCTCACAGCAAGGTTCGGATATAAACCAGGAGTAAACGATTTCACAGCAAGGTTCAGACATAGACCAGGAGTAAAAGATCTCACAGCAAGGTTCAGATATGAACCAGGAGTAAACGATTTCACAGCAAGGTTCAGGCATAGACCAGGAGTAAAGATCTCACGGCAAGGTTCAGGCATAGACCAGGAGTAAACGAAATTACAGCAAGGCTCAGGCATAGACCAGGAGTAAACGAAATTACAGCAAGGTTCAGGTATAGACCAGGAGTAAACAATCTCACAGCAAGACTCAGGCATAGACCAGGAGTAAAGATCTCACAGCAAGGCTCAGGTATAGACAAGGAGTAAAAGATCTCACAGCAAGGTTCAGGCATAGACCAGGAGTAATCAATCTCATAGCAAGGTTCAGGTGTAGACCAGGAGTAAACAATCTCACAGCAAGGCTCAGGTATAGACCAGGAGTAAAGATCTCACAGCAAGGTTCAGGCATAGACCAGGAGTAAAAGATATCACAGCAAAGTTTAGGCATAGACCAGGAGTAAACATTCTCACTGGTGGACAGGAGCATATTGTCAGGCTGTCATTTTTATTTTCCAAAGAGCAATTAAAACAGTCTTTTGTGGTAAATTCTTGGCAGAGCAGTGGGGGTTGATCAGCTTGATTCAGTGGGTGCGTCATGTCAAAAAGAATGCCGAGTGAAGTAGCAGTTGGAGCTGCTGCTGCACAGTTTCTGTGACCTCTGTTCAACCTTCACCTTAGCTGTGTGAAGTTGCACGTCTTTTCTGCAACTATACGGATTTCCTCAGCATTCTGGTTTCTGTTCATATCTCAAAATCATGCTGGTTGGTAGGTTAATTGGCTAATACAAATTACCCAAGGTGGAGACGTGGGAGGGGGAATTGATGGTATGCGAAATGGAACAGGGTGTTAGGAAATAATTGGGCGAATGGAACTGGTCGATTTCCCTAAGAATTTGCAGAGACTCAATGGTCTGAATTGCCTCATTTTATTTTGTGTGGAAATACAAAAATAGAGACACCAGAGAGGAACTGGACCAACCAGTGTTGTACACATACACACAAAGGAATATAAGGTTAACACAGTGTAGATCAACAAGCAAGTGCTTGTGATAAATGCCATGAGTATAAACCTGGAGAAAACATCAAACAGTAACAGGCTGAAACTGGAAAAGTGAAGTGTGAAGCAACCAGGGCACCTGCGAGGATATTGCTATTTATGGTCACTGAGAAGCATTAAGTTTTATTGTACTAAAGGAGGTGTATCAGAATAATAAAGGAAGAATTAATCCCACTGCAGATCACCACTGCTGGGTGAGAGTGCAGTTGGTTTCATATTCTGCTTTTATGAAGGCATCCGTTGTCATTTCTGGGAAGAAGGATTTGATGTAGGTGTTTCTATTGTGCAGAGAGCATGAAATCCAGACAAAGAATGGGTACTAATGTTCTGACGAAGAGCCTCTAACTGAGACATTAACTCTATTTTATTTTCCACAGATGCTGCCTGACTAGCTGAACGTCTGCAGCATTTTTTGTTATTGTTAAGAGGTACTGAGGGGTGGTGATGTTTTGCATGAGAAGCTTGAAATGCCAATCACTTCTGGCTCTGCACAAGTATACAAATTATGCAGCCAATTACTCAGATCTTTAGAAACTCTATCTTCTGGAACACTATTATTACCTGTTGACGTTGTGTTTTAGGAAAAGGAGGAAACGATAGATTAAATAACTGGTCCTGTCATGCCTACTTTTCTATTGTTCTCCTTATAATTGTTGAATATCCCAGAAGACATGAATTGATAAACATTTATGGATTTATTAAGACTGAGTCATGTCTGCTAATCTTTCTGAAACATCACTGGGAAGGTTCAAGAGTGTTGTCTTTGATGTAGTACATATGGATTCAGCCATTACAGTCCCATATGCCGTTTACCAAGAATATTTTAATACCATGGGGTCAGGGGCTGACTTGATGTGAAAAAGCTGAGGGAAAAAAATCTTTGAGATAATATTATTGCCAGAAGCAATGTGCAATGTTATTGGGATAGTTTGGTAATTGTGACTTCCATTTGCACACTTTATGACCATGGCATGTTTGTTATTATTGATGGCGTGGGTGAGAGAGATTACCAGAAGGGAAGTTGTTCTCTGCAGTGTATTTTGCCTGCTACAATCAGAATCAGAATCAGAACCAGGTTTATTATCACCGGCATGTGACGTGAAATTTGTTAACGTCGCAGCAGCAGTTCAATGCAATATATAATCTAGCAGAGAAAGAAAAATAAATAAAATAAAACATAATAATAAATAAACAAGTAAATTACACATATTGAATAGATTATTAAAAATGTGCAAAAACAGAAATACTGTATATTAAAAGAGTGAGGTAGTGTCCAGAGTTTCAATGTCCATTTAGGAATCGGATGGCAGAGGGGATGAAGCTGTTCCTGAATCGCTGAGTGTGTGCCTTCAGGCTTCTGTATCTCCTACCTGATGGTAACAGTGAGAAAAGTGCATGCCCTGGGTGCTGGAGGTTCTTAATAACAGACACTGCCTTTCTGAGACACCGCTCCCTGAAGATGTCCTGGGTACTTTGTAGGCTACTACCCAAGATGGAGCTGACTCGATTTACAACCTTCTGCAGCTTCTTTCAGTCCTGTGCACCATACAGAAAAAAAGGAAGTCATGGCATGGGATAAGAGCAATAGTCCAGGGCTAGAGTTTTTTTTTAAATCTCAGATCACTAAAAGAATCCTTTTTAGTGGTCAGAGCATCTCACAGCTCCTTACAATGGAATGAATGAGGCTGACTCGAAAATTAATTAATTTCCTTCATATCAAGGTGCTACGCAGAGAATGTAACAAACATGAATGAGAAAGTATCTCACATAGCTTTGTATGTTACATAGTATGTCTATTAATACACTGTTGTAATAGCCACTGCTGTTAGTTGAATGTTGACTGATTTCAATACGAGATTTATTTTCATTGCTTTGGCCCTGTTAGTGAGCAGCAACGCAGAAGAACGTGCAGGTACTACATCAGCTATCTCATTTGGCAGAAATGGATGCTAAACATAATGCATTTGACCAAAGTTTGTGAATAAATATAATGGAAGCAATATTAACCCACTGAATTATGGTATCCTGGAACAATGCCCAGGAGGCAGGTTGTGGTTTTGTGCCCAAATGCACTGAAAACATTCCCCTGAAACCTATCTATCAAATAGGAGTGCGGGGTCATATGGGCCTTATATCAAATGCAAGGCCCCTATGACCCATAGCTAGAAAGTTAAAGTTAGAGAAAGTTCCTTCTTGTTGTTCATTAATGAGATAACGGACCAATTAGGCACAATGTATTCATATTTGTAGATTGTTTCAATGAAATATCCATCAACTGCTGAAACGTTACCCATTATTAAAATTACAGTGGATTCCAGTTAATCGCGCCTTTGGTTAATCAGGGCAGCTGCTTATTTGGGACAGCTCCTAAAGAGCACAACCTAATCGAGACAATTGCCTTGATTTCCTTCATTTATCTGGGACACTATGCCACTTAAATGAGGCAGGAGACTGTTGCTGAACAGTTTCTAACTAGCGCTCGATGCGTGCACTTGTGTGGTAGTTAGACTCCATGCTGAGAGAAAACATTTTTTTAAATAGCGTCAGTAGCATGGACTTGTGTTTTTAAAAAAAAGCAGTGAGTTTTGTCACTAATAGTTGGTGAGAATAAGCAGTAAGACAATTCAAAACTTATTGCTCACTCTAGTTTCAAGTTTTCAGGCTTGGAGATGCCAGAAATGGCTGGGAGTGAAAATGAAATGATTTTACTACTTCATCAAGTTAGGAACTACAAAGAATTTGAAGGTATTGACAGTCATCTTGAATGTTACAATGAAAATGAAGATTTGGAGGATGCAATTGTTGATAGCATTGTATGAAAGCAGTCTATTATCTACACTAGGTCTCTGCACTGTTTCTATCATTTACACTCGATCTAAAGAACATGTACACCAAATGGATTCTTCTGTTGATAACTATTAGGAACTACTACACAGCTTTATAGTATTGTAGTAATATTGATATTGTTCAAATGTGTTCTGTATTTTATTTAAATACATAATTCATACTCAGTTAAACAGTAGTTTTTTACATACTTTTTAAAAACTATTTCCATGAAACTTGGCTAATTTGTACTTGGCCAAAATGTACCCTAAGTGTCCTAAGTAACTGGAATCCACTGGACTTGTATTTTTGCAAACAAAATGAAAAGTGTGTATTTTGACGCACTGTTGCTTGTGTCCTTTTCTTTAATATTGTTCCAAAGCAAAAGCATGTTGCAAACCAAAACGACGAAGTGTGGAGTAGAAGGAGCAGGAAGAGATTGCTGCAGAGACGATGGAGGCAGAGGATTACCGTACGTCATTGTGACTGCCTGCTCAGTGTATCAGCCCAGATACCGGCACTGTGCGGGTCAAAGATAGAGGAGAGGAGTGCTTTGCTAGTGGGCTGCAGCTGATGTCAGTAAGGGTAAGCACAAAACTACTGGATTGTCATAAAAAAACTCATTTGATTCACTAATCTCTTTTAGGAAAGAAAATCTTGCATCCACACATGGCTCATTTATGACTCCAGAGCTTCCAGATGGTAACTGTTAACTGGATCCTCAACTGTAAAACAATTAGGGATGCACAATAAAGGCCAGCATTCCCAGCAACATCCACACCCCATAAAAAAAGTATGTGACAGAATGGAAAGGCAGTTGACTGTGTGGGCTGGATAAGGGATATATCCATAAATTAGGAATGAGCTAGGGAATCAGATGAGGACCATGAGAGATGCACACTTTGGGTAAAGGCCATTGGAGATGTGAACTTCCTGGCACAATTTCTAACTAAATGCATCAATGAGAACATAGAGGAGCCATTGGCTAGCATTCCTTTGGAGGTCATGCCTTATACTCTGGAAATGATATGACTTCTGCGACAGCTACTGGAAGTATTTAGGCAACCCAAAAGCTGATGCAGCAGATTCCTGTTTTTAATCTGTATCTATCAGAGCTCTCCTACAGATGAGTTAGCAGAGGGTTGATCTTCAGCAGGAACAGATCGCTGTTGGTTGTGAAAAGAGGCATCTCCCTGGACCTTGCTGCAGTCATGGGGAGCAGACACCTGTTTGCCAGGTGAGTGAGGATCTGTTGGCTAAGGTGAGGGTAGAGCAATCTGGCCCATGCCACTGTCTGCCAAGTGCTGTGGGATCCCCAGTAACATTAAAGGATTAAATTCCCTGTCTGTTCTCAGGATGCCAGGATCTCGCTTGAGGTTTCTGGCCCTTAGGGAATGTCCTCACCAGAGGCCCGGATCCTGTTTTTCCAGAGTCAGGTTAACCCTGTAATCATGGTCTGCTAGTACCAATGTTGGGGCAACACAGCCAGAAACCAGCCCATCCATGGCAGGAAATCATTTTGGGTATTGACCATTGTTATCTGCTTCCCCCAGCTGGCAAAGGGGCTGGCTTCCCTGCAGACTGATGTCGGCTTGGGGTAGAACCGCAATGTAATATTTGAAAATCTGGAAAGAGACATGTAGGTTGTTAAATAGATTACAGATGATGCATTAAGCTTAATTTAAATGTTAAGATATAATTTTCTTTGATTTGATAGAAAGATTTTTTTAGTTATAGAATCATAAAGTCATAGGAGTACTGTATAAAGCTCAGATAAAAGCCCTTCAGCCCTTCCTGTTCATGTCAGCTATCAGGTACCTATCATATGAATCCCTTTTTCCATCACTTGGGCTGCAGTCTTCCATACATTGGTAACTTTAGTGCTCATTTAGCTATTGTTTAATTGTTGTGAGAGAACTTGCAGTCCCCCAGCTCTCAAGCAGTGCGCTCCAGCTTCCAACCACTGCGTATGTGAAAATTACCCCTTAGATCCTCCACAAATGTCCTACTCCTTGCCTTGAACCTACGTACTCTGGTATCAGAATTCACTGTGGAAGACACTAGCAGTATGGTGGAAGTTCCAGGTGTTGGGGGGCACTAAGTGCATGAAGTTAGCATAACTAGAGAGAAAATTCTTGTGAAACTAAAAGGTCTGAAAGTAGCTAAGTCACCTGGAACAGATGGTGTACACCCCAGAGTTCTGAAAGAGGTGGCTGAAGAGGCATTAGTAATGATCTTTCAACAATCACTAGATTCTGGAATGGTTCCAGAAGACTGGAAAATTGCAAATGTCACTTCACTCTTCAAGAAGGGAGAGAGGCAGAAGAAAGGAAACTATAGGCCAGTTAGTCTGACCTCGTGGTTGGGAAGATGATGGAATCGACTATTAAGGATGAGGTCTCAGGGTATTTGGAGGTACCTGATAAAATAGGCTGTAGACAGCAGCAAGGATTCCTCAAGGGAAAATCTTGCCTGACAAATCTGTTGGAATTCTTCGAAGAAGTAACTAGCAGGATAAACAAAGGAGAATTGGCTGATGTTGTGTACTTGGATTTTCAGAAGGCCTTTGACAAGGTGCCACAGATAAGGCTGCTTAACAAGCTACAAGGCTATGGTATTACAGGAAAGGTTCGAGCATGGATAAAGCCGTGACTGATTGTCAGCAGGCAAATAGTGGGAATAAGGGGAGCCTTTACTGACTGAATGCCGGAGACTAGTGGTGTTCCACAGGGGTCTGTGCTGTGACCAATTCTTATTACGTTATACGTCAATGATTTGGATGATGGAAGTGATGGCTATGTTGCAAAGTTTGCAGACTATATGAAGATAGGTGGAGGGGCAGGTAGTTTTGAGGAAGTAGAGGGGCTACAGACAGACTTAGACAGATTAGGAGAATGGGCAAAAAATGGCAGATGGGATATAGTGTTGGGAAGTGTATGGTCATGCAATTTGGTAGAAGAAATAAAAGGGTTGATGATTTTCTAAAAGGAGAGAATAAACAAAAACTGAGGTGCGAAGAGACTTGGGAGTCCTTGTGTAGGAATCCCTAAAGGTTAATTTACAGGTGCAGTCTGTGGTGAGAAAGGCAAATGCAATGTTAGCATTAATTTCAAGAGGACTAGAATATAAAAGCAAGGATTTGATGTTGAAAATTTATAAAGCACTGGTGAGGCCTCACTTAGAGTATTGTGAGCAGGTTTGGGCTCCTTACCTTAGAAAGGATGTGCTGAAACTGGAGGGGGTTCAAAGGAGGTTCACGGAAATGATTTCAGGATTGAATGGCTTTTCATATGAAGAGCATCTGATAGTTCTGGGCCTGCTTTCATTAGAATTCAGAAGAATGAGGGGTGACCACTTTGAAACCTATCAAATGGTGAAAAGCCTTGACAGAGTGGATGTGGAGAAGATGTTTCCTATGGTGGGAGAGTCAAGGACCAGGGGCCGCAGCCTCAGAATAGAAGGCGTCCTTTTAGAACATAGCTGAGAAGGAATTTCTTTAGCCAGAGAGTGGTGAATCTGTGGAATTCATTGTCACAGGCAGCTGTGGAGGCCAAGTCTTTATGTATATTTAAGGCAGGGGTTGATAGATTCTACATTGGTCTGAGCATGAAGGGATATAGGGAGAAGGTAGGAGACTGGGGATGAGAAGAAAAATGGATCAGCCAAGATGAAGTGGCGGACAGACCTGACGGTCCAAATGGCTTTACTCTACACCTATATCTGATGATCTTTTGGTTTTATTTTTATGTTTAATGTAAGCCATATAATATGCATTGCTGAGTAATCAGTTGTATTTGACCCTTTACTGTGAAAGAATGTCACTTGGGAGAGTGGATTTGTGAAGGGAGAGGGACTGATGCATTCTGTCCTTTAGAATCAGCCTAATGTAAAGTAGAAGGTGAATGTGGTAAGAAATTATAAATCATCGAAACACTGGTATCTGGCAAATTGCTTCTGTCTTAATATGTTGGAAATTAATTCACTCTCAAGGGTAGTTTCTTAAGGCATGTCTTAGCCCAGTTTCTATGCACGATTCTCATTAAGGTCACAGAAGGGTAGTCATATATGAAATCCAAACTCTTTGGGATCATTTGTTATGTTTGCTGATCTCTGTTATCAGGACATGTATTTCACAGTTGAAAGAAGTATTAATTAGTGCAACATATTCAAAGGAGACTCGGGTATCGTTGCTATTAAAAGACATGTTTCTCACAATTCATTAGCAGGGACAAAGATGGTGATAGTAGACTTTCAATGATCCTTTAAAAAATATTGTGGCCCGGCTGCATCCTGCTTTCACTTTAAGGAAAGTTCAGGCAAACAAATGTCAGTTACCCCGATCCCGTCAGACACTCCTTTGATAAGTGTGACGGTCCTCTTTCCTTCACTGTAATTGACTCAGAGCACTCTACTTTTAGATGCCCTAATGTGATCGATGAAGTTAAGTCCTGAACTACGCAAAGGATTCACTACTTCCCCATTATGACATTAAATGAGAACTGGCAGTGCCATTATGTGACATCTCATTGGCTGAGTCTGAACTCGAGGTTTGTTCATGGCCAAGAGATCATAAAGCTGTTTAACCACAAGGGTTTTTAAGTGGGCTATTTGTTCACCACCTGGAAGACTGGGTAATGGAAGGAGCTGCTTCCTATGAGATTATTCATTCAGCTAAGAAATGAAGTGCATTAATATATTATTAGTCAAGAATGATGTGAATGAGGTCTAACATTGTAAGAATGTATCACACTGAACACTGTATGCATGGAGGTTGTGCAGGCTCCAGTCATGCACTGAATAAATAATTGTGCTTTCTATTTATCCACCTGCATGACCAACACCGTAACTAAGTCATATCTGCTGCAGTAGAGAGCAACACCTACAGCACATGTCCATAGTAACTGCACAGAATTAGAAGTCAACCGTGACAGTGACCTTGACCTCATCCTTGAAGGTAATTCATGTAGGTTTGTGAAAATGTAGCTGAGGGTGTAGAAGACTGCAAGTCTCGGTGATAATGCCCCTGATAAAGGCTTGTCTTCATTGATTATGGCAGATGGAAGCTTGCGTGTTCTAGGTGGGAGTGTGGTTGTCTTTAATCTGTAGGGGATATTGACCCCATGCATTCTTTTCCAAATAAACCACAAGAATTCCTGCATCCCTTTGATGGTCAGTTTTCAAGTCTATCAGCGGCAACAGTGATATTCAAAGTCAAAGTCATAGTAAGATTCATTATCGGGTTACATATATACCACCACATACAATCCTAAGGTTCTGTTTCTGCGGGCATACTTTGCAAATCTATAGAACAGCAGCTGTAATCTGTAAACATCAGGAACCATAAACTGTAAACTGTGCAAATGCAGATATAAATAGCAATAAATAAAGAGCATGAAATAACAATATAAAGAGTCCTTAAATGAGCGTTGCTATCCCCTTTTGTTCAACAGCCTTATGGTTGAGGGGTAGTAACTGTTCTTGAACCTGGTGACGTGAGCCCTGAGGTACCTCATACCTCCTACCTGAGGCAGCAGCGAGAAAAGAGCTTGGCCTGGGTGGTGAGGATCTTTGATGATGGATGCTGCTTTTCTGTGGCAACATTTCTGATAGATGTGCTCAAAGTTGGGAGGGTTTTACCCATGATGTACTGGGCTGAATCCATTACCTTCTGTAGGATTTTCCTCTCAAAGGCATTGGTGTTCCCATATCAGGCTGTAATGCAGCCAGTCAGCACACTTTCTGCCACACATTAGGTTTTCGATGACATGCTGAACCTTTGCAAAGTTCTGAGGGAAGTAGAGGCATCATTGTGTTTTCTTTGCAACAATATTTACTTGATGGGTCCAGGACAGGTCTTCTGAGATGGTGGCACCCAGGAATTTAAAGTTACTGACCCTTTCCTCCGCTGATCCTTCGATGATTACTGGCTCACGGACCTCTGGTTTCCCTCTCCTGAAGTCTACAATCAGTTCCTTTGTCTCACTGACATTGAGAGGTTGTTGTTTCACCACTCAGCCAAGCTCCAATCTCCCTCCTGTGTGCTGATTCATCACCCTCTTTGATACAGCCCGCAACAGCGGTGTCATCAGCAAACCTGTACATGGTGTTGGAGCAGTAGTCAGCCGCACTGTCATGGGTGTAAAGCGAATAGAGCAGGGGGCTAAGTATCCATCCTTGTGGTGCTCCTGTGCTGATGGAGATTGTGGAGGAGATGTTTCTGCCAATCCAAAATGACTAGGGTCTGCAAGTGAGGAAATCCAGGATTCAATTGCATAAGGGGGTATTGAGGCCCAGGTCTTGGAGTTGACTGATTAGTTTTGAGGGATAATGGTGTTCAATGTCAAGCTATAATTGATAAAGAGCATCCTAATGTATGCATCTTTGCTGCCAAGATGTTCCAGAGTCATATTCTTAGGAACCCAGTCATTGCAAGGAAATAGAGGATTACCCTATTAGATTTAGGAAGGATAGATGGGAGGAGACTGAATTGAAATAAATGCTGACTGAAACTGGTTGGCTTAATGGCCCGATGCTGTGATTGCTATGGTAACATCGGTATAATATTATTGGAAGTATGGGAATTATCGTTGAAAAAATGCTTGATTTGATGTCTGATACTCATGGAATATCTTATGAAGTCTTTAGCCAAAATTAGAGATGGTGTGATTTGGATGGAGGTTTGAGGAGCAGCTTTGACACAATGGATCTGAATGACAACGTTGTAATTGAAGGTGTGAATGTACCTTTAAATCAGGGAGCAACAGAGCAAACAGTGAGGCTAAGATCTATTTATCTATGGCAGGCATGTTTTTATATTATGTGATCTAGTTTATTAGAAAGACGTTGGAAAACTATATTGCCCCATTGGATAAGAATTTTACACCGGAAATACTTGACAAAATCCTGACAAGAAATACAGAGAGATACTAGATTGCGTCATAGGGAAGCCTTGCGGTCACTGCCTCAGAAAGAGGCATAATTGCGTTCCGCTCTGGGTTCAGGCCATTGTCAAACACAACATTGAAAATAAAAGTACTATGCAATCCAATTTCCAGTCCACATTGTTCTTGGCTTGGTTAAGTTTTGGTTCCTCAATTTACCAGGTGTACTAGCAGCAATGTTAAATCCACATTGTGAACATTTTGTATTCAGTCAAAGGAGACTTCAGGTACCTAGTTTTAACTATTTAGAAGATCACATTGGTACTTTCAGCAGAGCTAATTGCTGCATGCAGGTGCATCCAGCTGAACTGTTCTGTTCCTTTGATTCTCAATGCCAGCAATTACAAACAACCGTTTATAACGTGATTGTCATTGCAATGTTCCTTCTTTATTCATGATTTTATTAGGAGGAATTCGTTTCTTAACTTGTTTTCAACTTAAATTTTTATCGCCATTGTTTTGTGAATACACATAGGAGAATGATTTTTCTACAGTTACGAATGTCTGAACAAATTGTCTGACACAGAGATCATATTTAGTTGTAGAATACAACTGGTGCTGCTTGGACACATCTTCAGTGATGAACCCAGGGTCACAGGGTGTTTTGGGTCTTTAATCATCAGACAGCCTCGACCGGGCTACCCAGCCGGGGGTGATCAGCCCCCGACTAGTGTCAAGTGGCGCACTAATCCACGGATCCCCCCCTCTGGATCCACAGCCACCGCGAGGCCTTTTCAGCAGCCTCCAGAATGTTCTTGGTGGCTCTTCTGCACTGCAGTCCTTTAACTCCAAGGAGTTTTAGAGTCTGCTGTAATGAATGACCAGCAAAGCCCCGGCACCCAACTTCGACTGGCTCAAAGCGAGCTCTCCAGCCATTGCTCCAGCATCCTGCAAGAAGATCTGTGTATCTAGCCCTCTTGCGCTCGTTGGTCTCTTCAATCTGGTCTTCCCAGGGGACAGTAAGTTCCAGCAGAACCACTTGCTTTGTAGACTCCGATATTAACACCATGTCCAGGCAGAGCGGAGTGACTGTGATGTTCTCTGGGAACTTGAGCTGCCTCCCTGGGTCGACTTGGAGCTGCCAGTCTCGTGCAGTGGCAAGAAGCCCTCCCAAGGAGCTAGGCCGATGCTGAGCTTCTCCCCCGCTCTGTTGAAGGTGATGGACTGTTTGGGAGCGTGCTGATTTTTGCCATCTTGAATCGCTGTGCTGATTGCGTCCGTCATAGACCTTAGGACTTGGTCATGGTGCCAGCGGTATCGCCCTTCCCCCAACGCTTTTGGGCAGCAACTTAGGATATGCTCCAAGGTGCCCCTCTTCTGGCACAGTTGGCATGCTGGAGTGTTTGCCATGCCCCACCTGTGCAGGTTGCCCGGGCTTGGGAGAACATCATAGACTGATTGGATGAGAAACTTGATGTGCGATGGTTCGGCTCTCCAGAGCTCTGTCCAGGTAAACTTGCGAGGTTCCCCATGCTACCATCTAGTCCAGGCGCCTCGTTTGTACATGCCGACCATCTTGCTGTATTGTTCTTTCTCCACTTCTGCTCGTATCTCCTCCCGAACCAGTTAACACTTCTCCTTTCCACGGGTGTTGTCGTAGCGTGGTTTGGGAAAACAGCCCAGTCCTGCCCGCCCCAGTGCCACAGTGCCCACCAAAATGTTGTGCCACATCTGTGCCTCCGCCCTGTCAACAGTTTCCTGTGACTGACACTTCCTTCCAGTCTTTACACGGATTCCTGCCGAAGTGACTTTAACATCAGAGGAGTCTCGGTACATCATAACCTCCCTGGCTCGAGTGACTTTGAGTATATCCAATAAAGAATTTGGGATGAGACTGTTTGCACAATGAGTAGTTAACTTGTAGAGCTCACTCCCATCCCTACAAGGAGAAAACCACAATAAGGGGGAGGCAGCAGAAAAAAATCTTGATTTATTGATTGACGGTTTGTGGGAAGAAATCTATAACATTAGGAATAATGTTATAGAGGAGCGGAGTTAATGACAAATAATGATTCTAACCGATGAAATATGGCAGCCCAGTTTCTGTTTTGTTTTGTTTTGGTTTTTTTTAGTGTAGGGGGTAAAAACTTCTTTTTGAATCTTTTTCATGTTCAGTTATTAAGAGATTGGGAGGTTTAAATTAAATATGTTACTCGGAGTCTGTGTCTGTGTACGTTAACCGTCATTAATGTAATCCCGATCTTTTTGTATCATTATCATTGTTATGTTTATCAATTTGAAACTCAGTAAAAAAGGTTGAAAAAGAAAGGAATAATTAATCTCCTCTATTTCAAAGTGGATGGTTAGGATTTTTTACCTCCCCCCTCAGAGATCAAACAGGTCCTTGAGCAAATATTTCCAAATGCATTGGGCTTCTTTAGTACTACACTGGAGCGCCAGCCCAGGCTCTTGTGCTCAGGATTTTGTATTATTGCTGCTATACTGTTCCCCACAACTTCTGATACAGGGCTGCAGGTGGGGGTTGGAAATGTGACCAACATGGATTACATTATAAGAAGTTTTGATGCATCCTGGGGCTGTGAAAGATATTAAATAAAACTGTTCTTATTTCTAATGTCATTAATGAGTTCACTACTCCAATAGAATAACAGACCATCCAGCTTCATTCAGACCCATTCCATTTCAGGTTATACAGAATAACTAAATACACACATTGAAAATACACGAAGATTCGGTGAAATGGATTGATTTTCTGTCTTCCAGTGAATTTTACTCTGAAAAAAATCAAATCAATGAATTCTTGAAATTCTCAGCTGGTGAGGCAGCATCTGCGGAGAGATGAACAAATTTCAATGATCGGTGAAGCTGTCATTTGTTAAACAGGTAAGATTAGCTACAATTTGTTCTCTACTTCATTAAGATGTTTTCACATTCATGTCACTACATAGCTATACTTCTAATTAACAGGAATTTTATGTTTTAAATATTATTAAAATCATTATTTTCCTAACAAAATCTTTTAAATTATTCAAGTACTTTTCAACTGTTTCAATATGCTTCGTCTGATGTTGCAACAAAGCAAAAGGGAGTGGCAATGGAACAAGAAGCAGATTAAATGCCACCAATTTTGGTTCATGACTCAGGTGGCATCTGACATTCATGATGAGTTAATATTGGCTCTTTCAATGAAAGTATTGGCGAACATGCCACTGGCTTGCCTCCACCACTTTGGAATAAGACTGAGTTGTGACTATATACAACAGTTTTTCATGCATCACCTACTACCCTTTTATGCATTGTCGCTCAACATCTCAGGGCCCAGGACTGAGGTCAGACCAACATAAAAATGTCAAATCCAGATGGAAGTGCTAATGTTCATAGCAAATTTTATACAATATATGAAGAATACCATGTATAATTTGTTCTGAGTACTCTGACTTGACTAGAATAGAGTTTAAATTCATCATGATCAGGTCATTCAATGTGTCACTATTCTGTGCATCTGCTTAATAACTTGTACTGTATCATTGCTAGGTACAAAGCCCATATCCATGTCTGTCAGATCGCTAAGCCTATCAGTTCCTAGCCCAGACCTGTGCCTGAAGAAATGCACACAAAATGCTGGAGGAATTTTGCAGGTCAGAGAGCATCTAAGGAAATGAATAGATGGTCAACGTTTCAGGCCAAGACCCTCCTTCGGGACTGAAAAAGAAGGGGGAAGATGCCATAATAAAAAGGTTGGGAGGAGGGGAAGGAGGCTAGCTGGAAGGTATTAGGTGAAGTCAGGTAGGTGGGAACAGTCAAGGGCTGGAGAAGAAGGGCTAGAGATGTGTCCTAAAGGTTGCATCAGTTCCACAGTCCATCATTGTCATTTTACATGTATGTGTGGCTTTTGGGACATTCAATGTTCTTCCCTTGACCAAGTCCCAATAGGAAAGCTAAATTCTTTGTCTGAACAATGAGGCAATGAGGGTTAGATTGAGGAACAAGTATAACAATAACAGTAGTGCTGCTGCCTCATAGCAACCTGGATTTTATCCTGACCTACATGGCTGTCTGTGTAAAATTTGTACATTCTCCCTGTGACCATGTTCCTCCACATGTCCTTGTCTCATCCTACATCCTATATCAATGGATCTGGGGTTAAGAGGGTGAACAGCTTTAAGTTCCTCAGCATAAACATCACCAAAGATCTCACATGGTCTGTACATACCGGCTGTGTGGTGAAAAATTCACAACAGCCCTCTTTCACCTCAGATGGTTGAAGCAGTTTGGTATGGCCCCCCAGATTCTAAGAACTTTCTACAGGGGCACAACTGAGAGCATCCTGACTGGCTGCATCACTGCCTGGTATGGGAACTGTACCTCCCTCAATCGCAGGACTCTGCAGAGAGTGGTGCGGACAGCCCAGCACATCTGTAGATATAAACTTCCCACTACTCAGAACATTTACAAAGACAGTTGTGTAAGAAGGGCCCGAAGGATTGTTGGGGACCTGAGTCACCCCAACCACAAACTGTTCCAGCTGCTACCATCTGGGAAACATACCGCAGCATAAAAGCCAGGACAAACAGGCTCCGGGACGACTTCTTCCACTAGGCCATCTGACTGATTAATTCATGCTGACACAATTGTATTTCTATGTATTTCTAATAATAACTATTATTATAATTGCAAATTGCACATTTTGGCAGAGATGTAACATAAAGATTCTTACTCCTCATATACATTGTATATGAACAATGTAAGTAATAAAGTCAATTCAATTCAATAAATGCACACAGGTTAGAAGGCTAATTAACCCTTGCAGCTTGTCTCCAGTGTAGATGTGTGGCAGGAGAGTCTGCGTTCAGTTGATGGGTATGTGAGTCAGAACAGGTTACAGGGGATTGAGAATTTAAAGAACTGTGACATATATAATATAAATTTGCAGTATACCTTGTATTCACCTGTTGAATACTGCTGTTCACATTTTTTAAAAGGGAGAGCAACATGGTGTATTAGTGTGAAGTATAAGTTTAGTTTCAAGGTTGATGGTGCCCCACCTAGTATGACCTGGTATTCTTTATGACAGATCGCACTGCCTTTCAGTGGAGGTTCACTATTAGAGGATTTGTTTGGCAAAAGGTAGTGGTCACAAATACTTACTTGTTGGCAAATGCTTTGAGTAGTGTGACTCTTTCATCATCTTCACAGTTTGAAAAGCTTCCTTCTTATCTAAATACACATGCAGTTTATCACTGATTCATTGCTACTTTCTTTGTCAGGCAGTCTGAAGACGTGGGTGTGTACACCATAATGTGTATTTAAAAATAGACAGCTCGTCGGGCAGGAAGCTACTGTGTGGGAATCTGGTGTGAATCCCTGCCCTTCACTCTCACTCTCTTGGTAATGATTCACCCCGGGGCTCTGAGCGGAGAGACTGGTGTTGGGTGGGCTGGGTTGAACAACGCAAGCTTTGAGTTCTGAGCTGTGAGGGCCAGGCTGCACCCATGGCGAGTGTGGGCCATTGCTGGGGACTGGCACCTGCTCACTTTGTTGACAAGCCCCGCAGATACTATAGCCTTCCTTGGCACCTCCTGTTGAAAGGCTGAGCTGGGAAGAGGTACAGACAAACAAAAAGAGGGAGAGATGAGACAACAACTACTGCTACATCCAGTGGAAGGAAATCAGAGAAGTCAGTAGGATATGACAATGTCTGTCAACAACTGGCACCAGGTGCTGCCAGTCTCCAAGAATGGCTTATACAGACCATGTTGGCCAGGGTGTGACCACTTCTGTGTTTATATGGCCACAACACTTACCCAGGCTGCCCTATGCTACCACGTGGTTTACTGCTACACCATTGCTCATGTCATATTTCAGACAATGGATTATCATCTTCCTAATACTCTTAATTTCAAGTTCAAGTGCAAGTTTATTGTCATTCAACCATACACATGTATACAGCTAAATTAACAATGTTTCTCTGGGGCCAAGGTGCAGAAAACACAGTACATATAGTCACACACAGTGCCTAGTTATGATAAAGTACAATACAGTCACAAAATAACATTTGCACAGTTCCCTGAGTGTCCTGGCCTGAAGGTTGATGGTGTATGAAATGTCATCCTAGAGCGTCGTTTCTGTGAATAATTCAATAATGCTATTGTCCAGTATTCAAGAACTCAGTGCAACATTTTGACTTGTTTCCCAGAGTTTTAGCAAGTATTCCCAGATGGAACTAGGCAATGGAAGGAAAGATTAGTGTTTGTGTGTCTCATGTTAAAGAACAATAAGTTCTATTGCTTGGACTCCATAACACTGCAGGAATTTTTGTCATTGCTTTTGCTCATGCAGTTTTAAAATAACCATCTCTGATAGTCATGAAAAGTTTGTAACTATTATAACCTGCCTTACCTGCTGCTCCTGTTTCCAAATCATGGTACCATCTATGCCTGTGGATAGCCTTTGTGGCAAAATCGATGTTTAATGATTTTGATGTAAGTGGAGGTGGACTTGAGGAGGCAGTGGCAGCCAGACATGTAAACACTCGAAAGGTTAAGTTGAAACCCAATTTAATCTTCAACTGTGGTGTGCATTTCTATTGTCAATTAGCCACTTCCAACTGGCCACCTTTACTCGTAATTATGCATTTGTGGCTAATTTATCTGTGGTGTCCAGAGTGTGGCTGGAAAAATGTTGGAGAATGTCTTATCATTTCTGGATGTTTTCTTTTTTTCTCTCTCTCTGTCCAGGCAACAAAAAGAAGTCAGTAATAAGGAGGTGCTCTCACATTAAACTAGTATGACAACCACTCTTCCAATGAAGTATAATGTGTCATTAATAGAGCAAATAACTTATAATAGAGACAATAACTTTACAGCATATAATAGATTACAGAGGTATAGGGGCTGTTATGGAGAAATATCCAGAGGCTTGGACTGTTGATACAGGTGTAGCAGAAATAATCTTTAAAAAAGTGGTTCTGCAGATGCAGGAAATCCAGAGCAACGTAGACAAAATGCAGGAGGAATTCAGCAGGTCAGGCAGCATCTATGGAAAGGGATAAACAGTCGACATTTCAGGCCAAATTCTGATGAAAGGTCTTCTGTATGTGTTATACAGAGATAATATTTTCAGTCAGAGTTTATCCAAAGCAACAGGTTCTGCATCAGTCTTCTTCTATTCCCCACTCTGGCCTCTTACCTCTTCTCAACTGTCTGTCAACTTCCCCTGGTGCCCCTCCTTCTGCCCTTTCACCCAACATCCATCAGATTCCTTCTTCTCCAGCCCTTTCCCTTTCCCATCCACCTAAATTCACCTATCACCTTTAGTTATTCCTGCTTCCCCTTCACCTACCTTTAAATTTTGGCATCTTCCCCCTTCCTTCCCAGTCCTAAAGAAGGGTCTTGGCCTGAAACATCAATGGTTCATTCATTTCCATCGATGCTGCCTAACCTACTGAGTTCCTCCAGCATTTTGTGTGTGTTGCAGCAAAACTGCCAACATATTCTCAGGACAGAATAAAATACTCTTTCACTAAACTTTTGGTTTACATTTATAATCTGTCATTTTTGGCTGGATTCCGGTTTCCTCATCCTATTGTAGATACTCTTGTTTGCTTCTACATATTAAACTCACTAAATAAGTACATGGTGTTGGATTGTGAATGCCGGTTACTTTCAGACAATCATGGGATTATAGAACTGTACAACACAGAGAAGGGTCCTTTCGAGCTCCCTCATCCAGACTGACTGTGTTGCCTTTCTATTCCAAACCCGTTTGCCTGCATTCAACCCATATCCCTAGATTCCTCTCCTATTCAAGTACTTGTGCAACTACCTCTTAAACATTGTAATAGTATCTGCTTCCAACATCTACTCTGGAAGCTTGTGCCAGATATTCACCATCTGTGTAGGAAAACCTTTCCCTTTTATTTTCTCTAAATTTCTCCCTTCTTAACTTAAACCGGTGCTCTCTAGTTCCCAACTACCTGGCCCTATGATAATGATTCTGACTATCTATCTTATCTACGTCCATCAACATTTTATAAACTACTAAAGTCATACCTTAGTCCACTATGTTCCACTTAGAATGAACACAGCCTATCCAATCTCTCCTTATGACTACAGTCATCCATTCCAAGCAATATCCTGGAGAATCTCTTCTGTACTCTCTCTAGTACTACTGCATCCTTCCTACATTGTGGTGATCATAACTGTGCACACTACGTTTAATACAGTAAAAATGCAACATGATACACCAACTCTTATGCTCAATGCCTCAACCTATGAAGGCAAGCCAACTAAATGATTTTATCGCTACCCTATCTACTTGCATTGCCACTTTCCGGGAGCTATGGACCTATACCCCAATGTCTCTTTGTAGATCAACACTGCTAAGGCCACTGATATTTGCTGTATATGTCCTAGGAGAAATTAACCTCCCAAAGTACATTACCTCATACTTACCAAGATTAAATTCCATCTATCACTGCACAACTTTCCAGCTGATATACATACACTGAAATTTTTAAAAAAATTGCACTTTTTGGTATTTTGTGCTGTTTGGTGTTTGAAACTTTACTGTAAATAAAAGATCAAAGTGTTGATCCCCTCAAGTACAGATGAATTATACCCTTCTCATTTGTTTATCAGCTCACTCTGTTACCACCTGCTGAAGCTTTGTTGCATCCTTTGAGGTTTCTTATAGCACCATGTCAAAACTCATTATCTAGTTTGTTCCATCCTTGTTCTACCCAATAAGTCTAGCACAAGGTGTTCTCATTTTGGTACTGCTGTTTAAAGAATGATTTTATAGGTGATAATTTTATAATGATGTAAACTATCATCTGACCTCCATCTGAATCATCCAGATTTGAATCATATAATGTCATACACACATTAAATGTAATGTTTATGTTCAAAACATAAGTAATGTTGCAAAGCAAAATGGTTGGTTTTTCTTAAGTGCCATCTGCTCAAAGCTAATTGTGGTCTTTTTTTTTTCTCCAAGGACAGCTATTTGTTAAGCTGGGTAGGACTTTTCATTAATCAAAATAGAAATATTGAAATTTCTTAGGTCAGGGGACATCTGTGGAGAGAAAAATGTTTAACATTTCAAGTCTTAAATTCTTATTATGCAAATTTATTTTGTTCCAATGAAAAGACAGAAACTTAAATGTTGACTGTTTCTGCTTCCACAGATACTGTGTGACCTGTTGATTATTTTCAGCATTTCATATTTTTATTTCACTTTCTGAAATCCATTTTCTGGTTTTACCATTTTCAGATCTTTTTGTTGCTCAGCGCCATCAGCAGGATACCTCACTCTGAAAAGATCATTGGAAAACCGCACGTGAATTGCCGGTAACAATGGATGGGACATGAAAGGAAACCAATAAGTTGTCAAGACCTTTAATTTATGGCTTTCCTTTGTTTTCTGAAGTCCTTGAGCATATTGCATTACCTAGGTCTACACTGCCTTTTCTATCATTCCCTGTTAGATCGCTTCAGTCTATTCTCTATCTAGTTGATAGAATTGATACTACTCTTGCTAAAACTATCATTACACCTGATATGTAACTGAAACACATTTTCACAGATTGATGGAATTGAAAACTCTCTGGCTTTAAGTGGAATTCTTAACGTCACTCACTTTCATACTGAACATGTGATATTGCAATCCCATAGATCCAGGCTCTACTGTCGTGAACAACTGGATCTTAATTTTATAATACAGTACAAATGTATCCTTTTGGCCAGCCTGTATCATTACTCCTATTCTTATGCTGTTTTTTCACTTTTTTTGTTTCAAATAGTTCTCCACTACTCTGTTTAAAACTTATTTGGATTTTACATCCACCGCTGTTTCTTCTCAACCATATGATCGTAAGGAGCAGAGTTAGATCTCTCAGCCCATTGAGTCTGCTCTGCCATTCCATCACAGCTGATTTATTATCCCCCTATTCTCCTGGCTTTTCCCTGTAATCTCAGACACAATGACTAATCAGAATCTATTAAATTTCACTTTAAATATACTCATTGACTTGGCCTCCACAGCTGTCTGTGCCAGCAAATTCTACAGGTTCTCCACCCTCTGGCTAAAGAAATTCCTTATCAACTCTGATCTAAATAGACATCCCTCTATTCTAAAACCCTGTCCTCCAGTCCAAGACTCACCCACTACAGGAAATATCCTGTCCACATCCACTCTATCTAGGCTTCTCAATATTTGAAAGGTTTCAATGAGATCAATGCTCATTCTGCTAAACTCCAATGAGTCCAGGCTTAGAGCCATCACATGCTTCTCAAACATTAACACTTTAATTCCTGGAATCATTCTCATAAATGTCCTATGGATCCTCTCCAATGCCAGCACATTTTTTATTAGATAGTGGGTCCAAAACTGCTCACAATACTCCAAGCGTGGTCTGACCAATCACTTATAAAGCCTCCGCATCACATCCTTGCCCTTATATTCTAGTCCTCTTGAAATGAATGCTAACATTTCATTTGCCTTCCTTACCACTGACTCAACCTGCAGTTAACCTGTAGGGAATCCTGCACAAGCCCTTTGCATCTCAGTTTTTTTTTGTATTTTCTCCCTATTTAGAAAATAGTCTACTTTTTATTCTTTCTACCTTTTATGACCATACACTTCCCAAAACTATATTCCATCTGCCACTTCTTTCCCCATTCTCCCAGTCTAAGTCTTTCTGCAGACTCCCTGCTTCCTCAACACTACCTGTCCCTCCACCTATCTTTGTATTGTCTGAAAACTTCGCCACAAAATCATCAATTCTGTCACCCAAATCATTGACATATAATGTGAAACAAAGCAGCCAACCAAGAATATGCACCCTTTATTCTGACAATATACCTCCTGCCGGTCAGTCAACCTTCTTTCCATGCTAATATCTTTCCTGTAATACCATGGGCTCTTATCTTGTTAAGCAGCTTCATATGGCATATTGTCAAAAGCCTTCTGAAAAATCCAAGTAAACAGAATCCTCTGATTCTCCTTTGTCTATCTTGCTGTTATTTTCTGGAAGAGTTCCAACAAAATTGTTAGGCAAGATTTCCCCTTAAGGAAACAATGCTGATTTTGGCATTTCTTTATCATGTGCCTCCAAGAATCCCAAAACCTCATCCTCAATAATGGACTCCAACATCTTCCGAACTACTGAAGTCAGGCTAACTCGCCTATAATTTCCTTTTTCATTTCTGCCTCCCTCCTTTCTTAAAAAGTGAAGTGACATTTGCAACTTTCCAGTCCTCTGGAACCATCCCAGAATCTAGTGATTCTTGAAAGATCATTAATATTGCCCCCACAATCTCTTCGGCTACTTCTTTCAGAACCCTGGGATGTAGTTCATCTGCTCCAGGTGATGTATCTACTTTAGACCTTTCAGTTTCCCAAGAACCTTCTCCTAAGTAATAGCTACCACACTCACTTCTGCCCCCTGACACTCCCGAATTTCTGGCATACTGCTAGTGTCTTCCACAGTGAAGACCGAGGCAAAATACTTATCAAGTTCATCTCCATTTTTTTGTCCCACATTAGTACCTCCCCAGCATCATTTTCCAGCAGCCCAAAATCCACTTTCGCCTCTTTTACTCTTTATATATCTGAAAAAATCTTTTGGTATCCTCTTCAATATAATTGGCTAGTTTTATCTTAATATTTCATCTATTCTCTCCTTTTTTTGTTGTCTTCTGTTGGCTTTTTAAAGCTTCCCAATCCTCTAACTTCCCACACATGTTTGCTACATTATATGTTCTCTTTTTTCCTTTTATGCTGTCTTTGACTTCCATTGTTAGCCACGGTTGCCTCAACCTCCCCTTAGAATACTTCTTCATCTTTGGGAGGAATCTATCCTGCACCTTCCAATTTGCCCCCAGAAACTCAAACCATTGCTGTTCTTCCATCATTCCTGCTAGTGTCCCTTTCCAATCAAATTTGGCCAGCTCCTCTCTCATGCCTCTCTAGTTCCCCTTACTCCACTGTAATACTGATACATCTGACGTTATCAAATTGCAGGGTGAATTCCATCATATTTTGACCACTGTCTCCTAAGTTTTCCTTTACCTTAAGCTCCCTAATTAATCTGGTTCATTACACAACACCCAATACAGAATTGTCTTTTTCTTAGTGGACTCAACCACAAGTTGCTCTAAAAAGCCGACTCATGGGCATTCTACAAACTCCCTCACTTGGGATCCAGCACCAACTTGATTTTTCCTATTTACCTGCATACTGATATTCCCTATGACTATCAAAACATTGCATTTATTGCATACCTTTTCTATCTCCTGTTGAAATTTATTTCCCATATCCCAGCTCCTGTTCAGAGGCCTGTATATACCTATCATCAGGGTCTTTATACCCTTGTAGTTTCTTAACTCAACCCATAGGTTTCTACATCTTCCAATCCTATGTCAACTCTTTCAAGGGCTTTGATTTCATTTTTTATCAACAGAGCCAACCCACCCCTCTGCCTTGTTGCCTGACCTTTCAATACAAGGTGCATCCATGGATGTGAAGTTCCCAACTATGATCTTCTTTCAGCCATGGCTTTGTGTTGTCCACAACATCATATCTGCCAATCTCTAACTGCACTACAAGATCATCTACCCTATTCCATATACTTCATGTATTCAAATATAACACCTTCAGTTCTGCATTCAAAACCCTTTTCAATTTTGCCCCCCATTCCACTTCAACTCATCCCACTGACTGCAATTTTGTCCTGTCCTTTGCGGTCTTTCCTCACAGCCTCACCAATGCAGTGTGTAGAATCTGAAGCCCGACACGCTATCAAGTTTCCTATCACTTTACCCTACCCTGCTGAGCCTCACAGCCAGCTGCTTTTGCTGTGCCCTGATAGGCCAAACCCCTCCCCTTCCCCGACCCCCATCAGCAACATCCAAAGGGGTAAACTTGTTGCTGAGGAGAATGGCCACAGGGGAACCCTAAATTGACCGCTTACTCCCCTTACTTCTGACGGTCACCCATCTACTGTCTGAAACTGCACTCCGGATGTGACTACCTCAGTAAAAGTCTCATCTGTGTGGTTTTCAGCCTCCCTGATGGGCCTGAGTACATCCAGCTCCAGCTCCAGCTCCAGCTTCTTGACCTTGTCGGTCAGGAGCTGAAGTTGGGTAAACTTCCTGTAGATGTAGTCATAAGAGAGACCATTAGTTATGCTGAAATTCCACTGCTCATATGACCGTCCACCACCTGCTACCATGGATTCGCGTGACCCTGATTGGGGGGCTAAATGGGTACTACACCTTGCTCAAGGCTGACCTGCAGGCTAATGGAGGGAAGGAGTGCCTTACACCCACTTTGGTAAAGGATATATCTCCATCCCACCTCCAGATGGTGCATATCACGTCTTGGTTATGCGACCACTGATGCCAGGTAGACAACCTCTGAAGAGTATTGATAATGTCTGGGGTTACCTGTCTTGTGTAAGCACTGTCCAGAAGAAGGCAATGGCAAACCACTTCTGTAGAAAAAATTGCCAAGAACAATCATGGCCATGGAAAGACCATAAGCGTCCACATCATACGTCATAGCAGGTAACGAACAAAGCTACGTTAGTATTAACCCAAGCAATCTCCTGCTTCGCAGACAAGTCACGACAGGCCTCAATCAACTTTTTTTTTAAACTAGCATGTAAAGCCCACAAGGAACAGTCTCCAACTCACTCCATGATCTCCCACTCTGCAGACAAGTCCACCTTAAATTAATGGACTTAAATAGGACTTCAATAAGATTTTCTCAGTTCTCATTGTTAACTTCTTTACACCCACAGGAAAGCTCACCAATGCCAATGCTTTCTGAGGAAGCTGAAGAGAGCTGGACTTCGTACATCTATACTCACGCCATTCTACAGATGTACAGTAGAGAGCATCTTTACAAGCTGCATCACTGCTTGGTATTGAAACTGCATTGTACCAGATAGGAAGGCTCTACAATAGGTACTCAAAACTTCTCAATACATCACCAGCACTAACCCAACTGCCATCTAGGACAAGTGTACAGAAAGGTGCCAGTAACATCATGAAGAATCTCACACATCCCACTCATGGGCTGTTTGTCCCACTCCTATAAGGGAGGAGGCCACATAGCATCCACGCCAGGACCACCAGACTCAAAAACAGTTACTTTCCCCAAACAGTAAGGCTGATCAGCACCTCCACCCACTAACCCGTCCTTCCACACCCCTAACCACCACTACTTTATCATTTCTTGTTGTACCTTATGTACAGACACTCCTGTACCGAGTGTCACTTTATGGACATACAATCAATCTATGTATATAAGCTAGCTTACATATTTATATTTATCATGTTTTTATATTATTCTGTTCTTTATCTCATTGTGTTTTTTCTGTGCTGCATCATAGAAGGAGTAACAATTATTCCGTTCTTCCTTACGATTTTGTACTCGAAATACCATTTCAATCTGGGGAAACAAAAAAGTTACAGAAACTAGGTTCTCTCCCAACTGATTCATCGAGGAATGGAAATGCTGTTTACATTTTAATTTACAAATATGCAAAAAAAGAGAAGTTGCCTTTTCTCTGTAATACTACCCCAGCAGCTGTAAAAAAAAACACACCTATATCTCTCCCAACAGCTTCTCGTTCTCCTGAGAGAGACAACAGAGAAAAGACATAAGAACCAGCCGGGAGCAATCTCTGAGACTGCTTTCTAGGTCTCCAAAAAGCTGCCAAGCAAATAGTCATGACATTCAGATTCATTCTCATGCTGTCTATAATATGCAGTGGTTTACATCTGAAGGGATGTGTTAAAGTGGCTTTCAAGATGGCTTGTAGCACACTCACACTTGTCCGATTTACCAATTTACAATAATTCCACTGAATGTCTCTCTTACATTACCAGTTTAAATAGTCTGATCAATGGTTTAAAACTTAATCCCTCTAATCAGTTCACTTCAAAGTCAGTTTTACTAGAACATCCTTGACTGCTAAAACTTCAGTCTGAATGCCACTTAAGTGAAACATTTGAACCCTTCATAATAGTCCACATGATCACAGAAACATAGAACCATAGAAACCACAGCACAGAAACAGGCCTTTTGGCCCTTCTTGGCTGTGCCGAACCATTTTCTGCCTAGTCCCACTGACCTGCACACGGACCATATCCCTCCATACACCTCCCATCCATGTATCTGTCCAATTTATTCTTAAATGTTAAAAAAGAACCCGCATTTACCACCTCGTCTGGCAGCTCATTCCATACTCCCACCACTCTCTGTGTGAAGAAGCCCCCCCTAATGCTCCCTTTAAACTTTTCCCCCCTCAACCTTAACCCATGTCCTCTGGTTTTTTTTCTCCCCTTGCCTCAGTGGAAAAAGCCTGCTTGCATTCACTCTATCTATAGCCATCATAATTTTATATACCTCTATCAAATCTCCCCTCATTCTTCTACGCTCCAGGGAATAAAGTCCTAACCTATTCAACCTTTCTCTGTAACTGAGTTTCTCAAGTCCCGGCAACATCCTTGTAAACCTTCTCTGCACTCTTTCAACCTTATTTATATCCTTCCTGTAATTTGGTGACCAAAACTGAACACAATACTCCAGATTCGGCCTCACCAATGCCTTATACAACCTCATCATAACAGTCCAGCTCTTATACTCAATACTTTGATTAATAAAGGCCAATGTACCAAAAGCTCTCTTTACGACCCTATCTACCTGTGACGCCACTTTTAGGGAATTTTGTATCTGTATTCCCAGATCCCTCTGTTCCACTGCACTCCTCAGTACCTTACCATTAACCCTGTATGTTCTACCTTGGTTTGTCCTACCAACGTGCATACCTCACACTTGTCTGTATTAAACTCCATCTGCCATTTTTCAGCCCATTTTTCCAGCTGGTCCAAGTCCCTCTGCAGGCTCTGAAAACCTTCCTCACTGTCTACTACACCTCCAATCTTTGTATCATCAGCAAATTTGCTGATCCAATTTACCACATTATCATCCAGATCATTGATATAGATGACAAATAACAATGGACCCAGCACTGATCCCTGTGGCACACCACTAGTCACAGGCCTCCACTCGGAGAAGCAATTCTCTACTACCACTCCTTGGCTTCTTCCATTGAGCCAATGTCTAATCCAATTTACCACCTCTCCATGTATACCTAGCGACTGAATTTTCCTAACTAACCTCCCATGCGGGACCTTGTCAAAGGCCTTACTGAAGTCCATGTAGACAATATCCACCGCCTTCCCTTCATCCACTTTCCTGGTGACCTCCTCGAAAATCTCCAATAGATTGGTCAAACATGACCTACCACGCACAAAGCCATGTTGACTCTCTCTAATAAGTCCCTGTCTATCCAAATGCTTGTAGATTCTGTCTCTTAGTACTCCCTCCAATAACTTACCTACTACCGACGTTAAACTTACTGGCCTATAATTTCCTGGATTACTTTTCAATCCTTTTTTAAACAACAGAACAACATGAGCCACTCTCCAATCCTCTGGCACCTCACCTGTAGACAGCGACATTTTAAATATTTCTACCAGGGCCCCTGCAATTTCAACACTAGTCTCCTTCAAGGTCCAAGGGAACACCCTGTCAGGTCCCGGGGATTTATCCACTTTAATTTTCCTCAAGACAGCAAGGACCTCCTCCTTTTCGATCTGTAAAGTTTCCATGATCTCACTACTTGTTTCCCTTAATTCCATAGACTTCATGCCAGTTTCCTTAGTAAATAGAGATGCAAAAAACCTATTTAAGATTTCCCCCATTTTCTTTGGTTCCGCACATAGCTGACCACTCTGATCTTCAAGAGGACCAATTTTATCCCTTACAATCCTTTTGCTCTTAATATACCTGTAAAAGCTCTTTGGATTATCCTTCACTTTGATTGCCAAGGCAACCTCATGTCTTCTTTTAGCCCTCCTGATTTCTTTCTTAAGTATTTACTTGCACTTCTTATACTCCTCAAGCAACTTATTTACTCCCTGCTTCCTATACATGTCATACAACTCCCTCTTCTTCTTTATCAGAGTTGCAATATCCCTTGAGAACCAAGGTTCCTTATTCCTATTCACTTTGCCTTTAATCCTGACAGGAACATACAAATTCTGTACTCTCAAAATTTCTCCTTTTGAAGGCTTTCCACCTACCGATCACATCCTTGCCAGAGAACAACCTGTCCCAATCCATGCTTTTTAGATCCTTTCTCATTTCTTCAAACCTGGCCTTCTTCCAGTTAAGAACCTCAACCCTAGGACCAGATCTATCCTTGTCGATGATCAGGCTGAATCTAATGGTGTTATGATCACTGGAACCAAAGTGCTCCCCCACACAGACTTCTGTCACTTGTCCTAACTCGTTTCCTAACAGGAGATCCAATATTGCATCCTCTCTAGTTGGTCCCTCTATATATTGATTTAGAAAACTTTCCTGAACACATTTTACAAACTCTAAACTATCTAGACCCCTAACAGTATGGGAGTCCCAATCAATATATGGAAAATTAAAATCCCCTACCACCACAACTTTATGTTTCCTGCAGTTGCCTGCTATCTCTCTGCAGATTTGCGCTTCCAATTCTCGTTGACTATTGGGTGGTCTGTAATACAATCCCATTAATGTTGCCATACCTTTCCTGTTTCTCAGCACCACCCATAAGGACTCAGTAGACAAGCCCTCTAATCTGTCCTGCCTGAGCACTGCTGTAATATTTTCCCTAACAAGCAATGCTACTCCCCCACCTTTCACTCCTCTGCCTCGATCACATCTGAAACATCGGAACCCTGAAATATTAAACTGCCGGTCCTGCCCCTCCTGTAGCCAAGTTTCAC
This sequence comes from Mobula hypostoma, assembly GCF_963921235.1. Lineage (NCBI taxonomy): Eukaryota > Metazoa > Chordata > Chondrichthyes > Myliobatiformes > Myliobatidae > Mobula > Mobula hypostoma. Next base: position 110,539,448 of record NC_086105.1, on the reverse strand, counting down.
TAATTGCTACAACATCATAATTCCACGTGTCAATCCACACCCTCAACTCATCCGCCTTCCCCGCAATACTCCTAGCATTGAAATATATACACCTCAGAAGATTTTTACCACCACTCACAACCTTTCTATCAGCGGATTTGCTTGAACTTTTAACATCATTTATTTTCACCCCAGCCACTGTCAGCTCTGGCACTCTAGTTCCCATCCCACTGCAACTCTAGTTTAAAGCCTCAAAAACATACAAAAACAAAGCCATGATAGTCTAGGTTAGCCAGATCAAGGCCTTGAGAACAATAGAGAATGCCTGTTCACTGTATTTCAATGCCATCATGCTCAATTCTCCTTTGCAGCACCTGAATTCCCAATCTGTCAAGGACCTGTAAATTCATGCTGCAACCTAACTCTCTCTTGTCTCTTCTTCCCCTCCATCACCCACACCCTCAAATCGGGCAGAAGATATAAAATAGGTCTATCCTGCTGTTAGGACTTGTGAACAATCCCCTCATATTATAAGATGGACTCTTGACCTCACAATCTATCTCATCATGGCCTTGTACCATATTGTCTTCCTGCACTGCACTTTCCCTGCGACTGTCATCTGCTGTTGTTTTCCCTTGTACTACCTCAGTGGACTGACGCGATAAATTGATCTGTATGGATGGCATGCAAAACAGTTTTTTTTCTCTATACCTCAGTACATGTGACAATATTAATAAACCGAGGATAAACCAGCACTTAAAATGGCACCAGGCTGCCAGATTACCAACATTAGGTGATCAGCCAATCAGCTACGATAATTTAAGTAGTTAGAATCAGACTGGACAGTTAATTATGTTTTCCCTCATTCTTGTAAACTTGAATTCCTAAAACACAAGCTTGTCCTCTCCAAATCAATTCTACTATTTTGTTGTGTCTTCGCATTTCAACTTTACTGGGTCATTCCCAATGATGTTTTAGCTGGTCACTTTGGTTTCCCCTTTTTAAAACTGTTGACATCTACTGAGATTTGTTTTCCCATATCAGGTAAGAATTCCTCTTATGAACATAGTGACCTTTTTCTTGACCTTCACCTGAAGAACTCTGAAGATCATAGAATCATAGAAATCTACAGCACATTACAGGCCCTTTGGCCCAGAATGTTGTGCCAACCATGTAACCTTCTCTAGAAACTGCCTAGAATTACCCTACCGCATAGCCCTCTATTTTTCTAAGACACTATTGTCATGGTCCAGTCCGTGAAGTCCGCATTCCGGTTCACGGTCCGGTCTGTTGATTCCTTATTCTGGGTTTTCCTGTTTTCCCTTGTTCCATTGGGTGCCTTAATTGAGGAACCTGATTCTTGTTTTGGGCTGGCACATAAATACCTCTCAAACCAAGGATTCCCTGCTGGACTGTTCCCTTCCCCTTCCTTCTGAAGCCTTGCCTGCATCCTTGGGAAGTTCAACTGCTGAAGCAAGACTGGAGCCTTACCACGCCAAGATAAGGAACTATCTATCGTTGAGTTTGGAACTATCCCTTTGTGTCCCCATGTTTAGTGTCTGTGTCAAAGGAGAGTTCTGGCCCTAGGTCCTGTTCCCAAGGAGGGGTCCTGACTCTGTGTAAAGCCCTGGTCCTAATTCCTGTTCCCAAGGAGGGGTCCCGGCTCTGTGTTCTGTGTTCCTGTGTTCCAAGTTCCAGATGCCGTGTTCCAGTCCTGTCTAAGTCAAGGCTTCGTGTTCTCATCCAGTCCAGGAGTCCCTCGGCAGTCATCCTGGCCCCGCGTCAATGTCCAATGTCATTTCTTCCTTACTCACCTCGCTATCTCGATAAACCTAGTCCTGTTCCTAGTACTTCAGTGTCTGTGTCTTGCATTTGGGTCTGCCCTCAACACCCACTGTGTGACGCCTGTTGTACCTGCCTCTTCCACCTTTGCCAGCAGTGCATTCCAGGCACCTGCCACTGTGTAAAAAGCTTCCCTCTGACATCCCCCTTGTACCTACTTCCAAACACCTTAAAACTATGCCCACTGGTGTTAGCCATTTCAGCCCTGGAAGAAAGCCTCCGGCTACCCACACAATGCCTCTCATCTTATACACCAATAAGAATGGTGTTTCTACCTCTGTTTGTCTGACACTGCTACTAATGAGGAATTCCGCCCGTGTATGTCAGTGGGTCATTTGTGATCACCTCATGCTTTATGCTCCAGTGGATTTTTAAACATTCTCTATTTGCACAGATACTTACAAAACAAAATTCAGAAGCAAAATTACTGCTGAGGCAAACCCTTCCCACCACAGCTTCAAGAGAATACCAGAAGACATTGAACAGTCTACATAGCCAGAAAAAAATAATAACTTAGTTTCATATTCTTTTATCAAAACTTGGTCATAACACTTTTTTTCCCAGAATCTTTAATGTCTTAGGTCTTATTTGTCTACATATTCTGATTTTACTTGGCATAGACTAGTAATGTTTATAGCCATGGAACGCCAGCAGTCTTAGAGCTGTCGGCTGTTCAATTGTACAGTTTTGGGTTATTCTAGTAATCGGTCTGGCATCAACACGATGGATTAAATAGCCTTCTGCTACTATTTGGGCGGAATGCGTGCGTACTCGCAGACACCAGTTTTAGCTTTCACTTTGCCGGCCCTTCTCACTTCTTACCAGCGTGGGTAACTAATATTTTTAGTTTTGTTTCAAAATTTCTCTGGGCCAATACTGCTGAATCACCCCGACCCCCATCACTCCTGGTTCAGACAGGGGACCGTACACAGTCCCAACGGACTTAAAGCGGAATATCTGAGCGAAAGCAACAACCTGCACATCTGCAGGACTGCCCAAAACAAGAAATAAAGACAACAAAACCAAGTTTATCGACAGGCATTGAATTTCTAAATCAAAGTCAATATTTATACAGCCAGTGCCGCATTGGGTAAACTGCTTGTTTCACCAATTGATTTAATGCAGATAAATGCTCGATGGGATTTAGAAACAATTAGCGATGCAAATTCAAATTCCTTTCTTTTTATTATTTTACTTTGTCACTTCTAACATTTCGTTCTGACGTCGCTAAACTCCACCCATCTGGAATACAACTGCTCGATGTCTCCGTCCTGAGCATTGTCCTGTATCATCCCTTCGGCGAGAAGGAAGGTGAGTGACAGTTCCCTAATTGTGCTCATTGTATATTTAAAAAAAAACATAAAATCAAGTTTTAAATAAATAGTTCTGGAAAATACCTGACACAAAGTTAGAAAAATCGTTTATTATAATGCAGGCGTACAAATCATTTGTAAATAAGGAACGGGAGGAATTGCTTGGAAATTCTTTTGCAAAATATTTCACAGCAACGAAAGTTTATTTCTGCGGTCTATTGGCCGTATTGGAAACATTTATGAAGTACGAGTTCTGGATTTAAGCATTAGAGCGATCAACGAGAAGGAAAATCATTGGTTACTAGACTGAGTATGGAAAGTCAGGCTGAGCTTTTTGATGTAATGTGTTGAAACCCAACACGAGGTTTAGGAGAGTTTATTGAATGAAAGGAGTCTTATAAAGTACACTGATGAGGCCAAGATAATAGATAGATTGGATTGTGGACTGGACCTGCCGGTTGAGGTTTGTGGAGAGAACCTGAAGAAAGTCCGCTAGAGGTATAGTTGCTGTTTACAGAGAAAAGGTATTGCAAGTGTTTTGACCTTCCCACCGTTTTAGCATTCATACCTTCGACATTTCTTACCTTTAGTCTAAGTCAACTTCTAATATTCTCCGAGAACCCCTTAAACGAACTGTCCATTTTCCCCAACAATATTATGGAGAATTTTAAATTCATAACATATCCATTGAACAATTTCGTTTTCCCTTTCATTTGAATTGAATTGACTTGATTTCTTACATCCTTCACATGAGGAGTAAAAATCTTTATGTTACGTTTCTGTCTGAATGTACAATGTGCAAATTATAGAAATTTGTAATAAATAGTGTGTACAGTAAGATATACAGCAGAACAGTCAATATAGCTTAGAAATACAATTGTATCAGTGTGAATTAATCAGTCTGATGGCCTGGTGGAAGAGGCTGACCCAGAGCCTGTTGGCCCTGGCTTTAATGCTGCGGTACCATTTCCTGGATGGTAGCAGCTGGAACAGTTTGTGGTTGTGATGACTCGGGTTGCCAATGATCCTTCGGGCCCTTTTTATGAACCTGTCGCTGTAAATGTCCTGAATAGTGGGAAGTTCACATCCACAGATGCCTGGGCTGTCCGCGCCATTCTCTGTGGAGTCCTGCGATTGAGGAAAGTACAGTTCCTGTACCAGGCAGTGATGCAGCCAGTCAGGATGCTCTCAATTGTGCCCCTGTAGAAAGTCCTTAGGATTTGGGGACTCATGCCGAACTTCTTCAACCATCTGAGGTGAAGAGGCGCTGTTGTGCTTTTTTCACCACACAGTATTTAACGTTAAACCATTGAAAGTTCCTCCAAAGGCTAACTTTAAAGTATTTAACGTTAAACCATTGAAAGTTCCTCCTAAGGCTAACTTTAAAGTATTTAACGTTAAACCATTGAAAGTTCCTCCTAAGGCTAACTTTAAAGTATTTAACGTTAAACCATTGAAAGTTCCTCCAAAGGCTAACATTAAAGTATTTCAAGTTTAAACAGGACCATTAAAATAATCTGCAAGCTTCACAAATTCTACAAATGAAAGGGGCCGCGGTAGTGTAGTGGTTAGCACAATGCTTTCACAGCTGGAGTTTGCACTTCAGTTCAAGTGCTGTCTGTAAGGAGTACTTTCACTCGGTGACTGCGTGAGTTTCCTCCGGGTGCTTTGGTTTCCTTCCACACTCTGAAGATGTACGGGTTAAGAGATTAATTGGTCATTGTAAATTGTCCTGTAATTAGGCTAGTGTTAAATAGGTGATTTGCTGGTTGGGGCATCTCGGAAGGGCCTGTTCCACACTGCATCTCTAAATAAGTAGCTAAATTGTCATTCCCCTTCAACTAATTGCAAGGTGACCTGAAGGCATTTCTTACTATTACTTTAAACAGACTGTAACACAACTTAACCTTGAAAAAAGTTCTGGTTTCCAAAACACCATTTCTAATGCTGGAATATTTGCTGAACTACAAGTCCAAGCTTAGATCCCGTACAAAGTTGTAGGTTTCACCAATTCTTGCGCTAATCTGGTTGGTGTAGAAAAATTGCTTGATAAAGGTTGCACTGTAGAACAAAAATGCTAAACAAGAAATAGAGCATTTTAGCAGAAACATTCTCCTAGAGCAGGGGTTCCCAACCTTTTTCATACCGTGGATCCCTAATTAACCGAGGTGTCCATGGACTCCCAGGTTGGGATTCCTTGTTCTAGTGGATACTGCTTCTGCTATGGAGTTTCCTTGCATTCAGAATATTAAAAGTACTTCCTTTGATCCCAGCACTCTGCTTTGAATTTTCCCTAAATTGATGTAGAACACATGCACTTTAAGTGTTCAAATATCATGGCTTTAAGGCGGGGTCGTCTTTCCCAACACCATCGACACCAATGCTGAAATAAATTAAATGGACGTTATTGCTTTAGAGATTTGCACAAATGATTTCTACATTTTGAGAGTTTTTATCTGTGGCACATCCTGGGCACAGATTGAGTGCCATCTTTCTTAAAGTTTGACTTTAGTGTTTTGGAGAATTTGAGTCTTTTGAAAGATAAAATACATCAATGCAAGTCTGTCTTTCTTTCTTGCCTTCATTGTAACTTTCATTTTGATCCTACATATGGCCAGATTTAGTAGTAGAGCTAATCTCCGAATGTACCACTATGGATCTGTCCCAGAATTAAAACTAGGCTCTTGGGGTAGCTCTTTATTAGCCTAGAGTGTAGAACCAGAATTATGTTCAGATTTATATAACGCTGAGTTAAAGAAGGAGATGAAAAGAGAAGTTATCAAAATCTGGATCAATGTGATTGGATTTCAGTGTACACCTTTGAGGGGAAGAGAGTGAAGAAGTGGAAGAGTTTGCAGCAGAATAATTTTGTGCATTAGTGTTCATTTGTGCCTATGGTTTTGGAATAAACGTAGCACATTTAACATACCAGGTTAAGTGTTTTTGCCTGTTGAAGAGAAATTGACCTGTATCTCCCAATATTCGTGAAACTTGGTTAAAAATTTCTCCTTCAGGTTTCCTCCCATCTCCATATCAACCAACTAATGCTGAGATTATTAACATACTGTCTATGTCTAACACAAAGCTAATCTAACCAAAAGGGACTTGGGAGTCCTTGCGTAGGATTCCCTAAAGGTTAATTTGCAGGTTGAGTCTGTGGTGAGAAAAGTAAATGTGATGTTAGCATTCATATCAAGAGAACAGGAACAAGGATGTAATTTTGAGACTTTATAAAGCACTGATGAGGTCTTGCTTGGAGTATTGTGAGCAGTGTTTGGCCCCTTATCTTCAAAAGGAGGTACTGACACTGGCAGGGTTTCAAAGGAGGTTCACAAAAATGAATCCAGGATTGAATGGCTTGTCATATGAAGAGCATTTCATGGCTCTGGGCCTGTATGCATTAGAATTCAGAAGAATGAGGGGTGATCTCACTGAAGCCTATCAAATATTGGAAGGCCTTGATCGAGTGGATGTGGAGAGGACGTTTCCTCTGGTGGGAGAGTCTAGGATCAGAGGACACAGCCTCAGAATAGAGGGGCATCCTTTTAGAACAGAGATAAGCAGGCATTTTTTTAGCCAGAGAATGGTGAATCTCAGGTGGCTGTGGAGGCCAAGTCTTTACATATATTTAAAGCCAAAGTTGATAGATTCTTGATTGGTCAGGGCATTAAGGGATGCCGGGAGAAGGCAGGAGATTGGGGCTGAGGGGAAGAATGGATCAGATAAGATGAAATGGCAGAGCAGAATCCGTGGGCCGAATGACCTAATTCGGTTCCTATACCTTATGGTCTTATGGGGTAAAATCTTTTGGCAAAGATTCAACTATAGGTTAGATAAACGGAGTCCCAATCTCATTCTTCTCTATCCGTTTGTAACCAGGATCTATTTCAATACCCGTCTTGTTATATTGGGGAAAAAAACCTGCAGATGCTGGAAACCTGAAGTTAAAAAAACACACAAGAATATATTGGAGTCAGGAACATCTGCAGTAAGAGAAACAGCTAATGTTTTAAGTTAAACATCTTCATCAGAACTGGGAATGAAAGAAATTCATTACTTTCTAAGTTGCAGAGAGGGTATTTTCAAAGATCTCTTCTACATGGTGTTCCTTGGTGATGTCTTCTGGAAGCACAGTGCATTTTCCACATGAAGCTTAGGCCACCCAGCTCTCTCTCATCACTTGGTTCCCATCCATCCTGTAACCTGTCACACTATTTCTGTTGTGGATGAAAAGAAATTCTCTCCAACTAAGTATAGGAAAGCCAGAAGTTTTTTTTTGTCTTGCTCATCATCAAAAGCTTTTATCCATCCCTAGCCTTGACACCTGTGTGAAATTGAGTGAGCCTGTGTCCAATCTCGGTGTCCTATTTGACTCTGAGGAAGGAATTGGAGTGTTGTTCTGCGTATCATTTGGACTACATATTCTAGTCTTTTGTTATATCACCTGACTGCCCCCTGCTCAGCTATAGCAGATTTCTATATTTGCTAACAAGAGAATATCTGCAGCTGCTGGAAATCCAAAGCAACACACACAAAATACTGGAGGAGCTCAGCAGGCTAGGCAGCATCTATGGAAAAAAGTACTGTCGATGTTCTGGGCTGTGCTGTCCTTTTTTCCAAAGATGCAAAGTGGCCTGAGTTCCTTCAGCATTTTGTCTGTGTTTCTATGTTTACCCCCTTGTTGGGTCTGACTGTTCCAAAATCCCTGCCCTCATTCAACACTCCACTACTGCTTGCATTTACTTTGCATACTTGCCACAATGACTCCTGTTTTTAATAATATCATTATATTTAAATTTGTTTATCATTTGCATTATTCTTTTCCCTCTCTCCGTAGCCTTTTAAATGCCTATAAATTCTCACATTTTCTGCTGACATAGAATCAGTTCATCAGTTCCATCAAGAACATGCCAGCTCTTTGAGCAAACTATTCCTGCTTACTTTCCCTGTCAGTCATCTGCCTATCAACTTGACCCTCACCCTAAATCTCGTACAACCCACCTGCACTAAAGGCAATTTACAGTTGCTATTTAATCTGCCAGCCTGAACATCTTTGGTATAACTTCAGGGTGATTGAAGCTGATCAGCTCTAGTCTTCACCTAAATACATAATCCTTCCATTGTTCTGCACTCTGGTGCAGTACGTGCTGTTTACAGACTGTAATGCATATCCATTTCCTCGTGATGATCAAGGGCTTCCAGTACATGGGAGTCTCACCATACTAGGTCACACTCTTCCCCATTTCGACTTAAATCATTGTCCCTTTTTATTGCCTGCCAAACAGTTTGGGGCGTATTCACCACTGTGTCTGCAGGATGCCTCTCCACCAGCATCATAGGACAATTTGAAATGGGTAATAAATACTTGCCTTCTTGGCATTGGCTACATACTGAGAATGGAACAAACAAATCCATCAAAGTATGCGCTTTGTAGTCGAGAATGATTATATGTGCATGCACCAGGATTGGCATTCTACAAATCACCTTCAGAATTGACTGCTCACTGAAGTAAAGAAGGGTTGTTTTGGACAGAGATGAGGAGAAACTGCTTTTCACAGTGTTTTTCACTGAATCTGTGGATTTCTCTGTCCAGGGAAGCAGTAGAGGCTACCCCATTGAATATATTTAAGACGCACATAAATTTTTGAATTGCAGGGGTATTAAGGTTTATGGGGAGCACACACAAAAGGCCATCATGTAGGCCTTAAATTTTTGCACTTTCTGGGTAACAGACCTAACCAGTTCCCCTCTACCCTTAACTGCCTGGCAGAACTGGTTCTTACTGTCAACAGTTCCTTTTTTTGGTTCCTCCCACTTTCACCAAACCACGGGTGCAACTAGGAGCACCAGTTATACCTGCTTTTTCGTCGGCTACAGAGAACAGTCCAAGTTACAAACCTGCACTGGTAATGCTCCCTAAGACTGACAACAGCATTGGAGCTGCTTCCTGCACCTTGTGAAGCTCAAGAACTTCATCAAATTTGTGTCCAACTTCCACCTCACTGCTGAATTCACTTGGTCCATCTCTGACCTTACTCCCCTTTCTTCATCTCTCTGCCTCCATCTCTGGAGATAGACTACCTATTAATATCTTTTATGAACCTACTGACTCTCATAGCTATCTTGACCATACCTCTTCCCACCTTGCTATTGATGAAAATGTTACTGCCTTTTCTCAGTTCTTCTGTCTGCCACACCTTTTAGGATGAGGCTTTCCATGTTAGAACATCTGAAGTGTCCTCCTCTTTCAAAGAACAGTGTTTCCCTTCCATAACCATCAATGCTATCCTCACTTGCATCCTCTCCATCTCCCACACATCTCCCTCTTGCTGCTGTAACCGGGATGGAGTTCCCATTGTCTTTACCTACCACTGCACGCGTGTCCATATACAGCACATCAGTCTCTGTAACATCTGTACTCCTTACCCTCTCTCCCACTCTCCGCTTCCTATGGGGATCACTCTCTACCCATCTCCCTTGGCCATTCGTCCTCCTGGCACTTATACCTGCAAGTGAGACGAGCGCTGCACTTGCCCCGACCCCTTCTCCCTCATCATCATTCAGAGCTCCAAGCAGGTCTGTCAGGTGAGACAACACTTCACCTGCGAGCCTGTTGGGGTCATCTACTTTATCTGTGCTCTAGGTTCAGCTTCCTCTACGTTGGTGAGACCCAACATAGATCGGGGGAGCACCTTATCGAGCACATTCATTTCATTTGCCACAAAAGGCAGGATTTCCTGCTTACCACCTATTTCAAATTGACCTCCCATTCCCATTCTGAAATCTTGCTTTGTTACCTCTTCTACTGCCACAATCAGCCACATTCAGGGTGAAGGAGTATTCGATCTGGGTAGTCTCCAACCTGACAGCATGAACATCAGTATTTCTTAATTTCCAATAATTTCACCCCTCTCCCACTTCTCTCTTTTATCCATTCCCCATTCTGGTTCCCTATTCATTCATTCTCTTTCCCTCACCTGCCCATCACCTCCCGCGAGTTCCCTGCGTTCTCCCTTTCTCCCATGATCTAATCCTTTTACTATAAGAATGCTTCTTCTACAGCCCTTGAGCTCTTCACCTCACAGCTTCTTACGTCATCCCTCTCCCTCACCCACCCCTCACCTCATTTCACCTAACATCTACCAGTTTGTGCTCCTGCTCACCGCCCTCCCCCCCAACCCTTTTTTTGCTGGCTTCCTCCCACTTCCTTTTCAGTTCTGTTGAAAGGTCTTGGCCTAAAGCGTCTACTGTTTATTCCTCTCCATAAATGCTTCCTGACTTGCTGAACTCCTCCATCAGCTTGTGTTTGTTGCTCAAGATTCCCAGCATCTGCAAAATTGCTTGCGTTTCAGGGTTATGGGGGAAAGGCAGGTAGGGGGAGCTAAATCCATGGCCAGATCAGCCATGACCTTATTGAATGGCGGAGCGGGTTCAAGAAGGATGTTTATGTGAGAATGCTGTTCTTGGATGACAGTTCAGCATTCAACACCTCCATTCCATCCAGGCTTGGCAAGAAGCTCAGAGACCTTGGCCTTGACTTTTTTGTGCAGCTGGATCCTGGACTTCCTGTCAGACCTCCAGCTGGTTGTAAGAGTGGGCTCCCTCACCTTCACCCCTCTGACTCTCAACACAGGAGCCCCTCCTTTACTCCCTGTATATCCATGACTGTGTTGCCACCCACAGTTCTAATCTGCTAATTAAATTTGCCGATCACACTACATTGATTGGCCTAATCTCAAACAATAATAAGGTGGCCTACAGGGAAGAAGTCATCTCTCTGACACAGTGGTGTCATGAAAACAACTTCTCCCTCAATGTTGCAAAAACAAAGGAGCTGTTTGTGGATTACAGGAGGAATGGAGATAAGCTAACCCCTATTGACATCAATGGATCTGGGGTTGAGAGGGTAAACAGCTTTAAGTTTCTTGGCATCCACATCACCGAGGACCTCACGTGTTCTGTACACACCAGCTTTGTGGTGAAAAAAGCACAAAAGCACCTCTTTCATCTCAGATGGTTGAGGAAATTTGGTATGGGGCTCCAAATCCTAAGAACTTTCTACAGGGGCACAATTGAGAGCATCCTGACTGGTTGCATCACTGCCTGGTATGGGAACTGTACCTCCCTCAATTGTAGGACTCTGCAGAGAGTGGTGCGGACAGCCCAGCGCATCTGTAGTTGTGAACTTCCCATGATTCAGGACATTTACAAAGATAGGTGTGAGAAAAGGACCCAAAGGTTCATTGGGGACCGGAGTCACCCCAACCACAATCTATTCCAGCTGCTACTATCCAGGAAATGGTACCGCAGCATAAAAGCCAGGACCAACAGGCTCTGGGACTGCTTCTTCCACCAGGTCACCAGACTGATTAACTCACGCTGATTTGCATGTATTTCTATGTACATTTACGGTTCTATTTATTATAAATTACTATGATTACGCATTCAGACGGAGACATAACATAAAGATTTTTACTCATATGTGTGAAGGATGTAAGAAATAAAGTCAATTCAATTCATTGCTGCGAAAATGACACCAGCTGTCTACTCTGTCAAAGCCTCTCATAATCTTATAAATCTCTATCAGATCACCCCTCAGCCACAAGTGCTCAAGAGAAAACGACCCAAGTTTGTCCAACCTGTCCTTATAGCACATGCCCTCAAATCCAGGCAGCATCCTGGTAAAACTCATCTACACCTTCTCCAAAGCCTCAACATAATTCCTCGGATAGGTTGATCAAAACTGAATGCAGTACTCCTGATATAGCCCAACAGGAGTAACTCAAATCCACAACATATCTTTCTAACTCCTGAACTCAGGTCCTTGACCAAAAAAAAAGGCAAGCATGCCTATGCCCTCTCTTCTACCCTATCAACCCATGCAGCTACCTTCAGAAAGCCCTGAAGCTAGACCCTAAGGTCTTTCTGCTCATCTGTACTGCCACGAACAGTGTGTTACCTCTCCCTATTTGATCTTCCACAGTGCAACACTTAAGAATTGGCCGGGTTAAAACCCATCTGCAATTTCTAAACCCATATCTGCACTGGTCTTCCTCCTGCATCCCTTGCCCATATTCTATGCAATCCACAGCACCACCAACCTTCATAATTATAGTTACTAACCCATCCATCTACGTTTCAAACAGATCATTTTTATATAATATATATATCTTAACCTCAGATGTCCCAATAAGAATCTCGATAGAACACCACTTGTCACAGACGTTCAACCAGAACCAGTCGCCAATGACCATACCATCTATCCTCTCTGGGAAAGCTCATTCTAAATCCAAATGGCCAGTTCACCATTGATCCCACAATCTTCTGGATGAGCCTCCCAGGATGGGACCTGTCAAATGTCTTACCAAAATCTATGTAGACAACACGCACAGCTCTACCTTCATCAATCACTCTCATCACCTCCTCAATAAACTCGGTCAAGTCAGTTGACTAAGTTTAACTTTGTTGACAGAGTCCACTGGTCTAGCCATATAAACACCATGGCTACCAGAGCAGGCCAAAGGCTAGGAATTCTGTGGCCCGTAACTTGCCTCCTGACTCCCCAAAGCCTGTCCACCATCTACAAGGTTCAGGTCAGGAGTGTAATGGAATGCACGCCACTCGCCTGGATGAGTGCAGCTTCATAACACTCAAGAAGCTTGACACCATCCAGCATAAGGCAGCCACTTGATTGGTACCCCTTCCACAAGCATCCAATCCCTCCATCATTGATGAACAGTTGCAGCAGTGTGCACTGCAGCAACACACCAAAGTTCCTAAGGCAGCACCGTCCAGACCCACGAGCACTGCCATCTAGAAGGATGAGAATAGCAGATACCTGGGAGCACCACCACTTGGAAAGCACCCTCCGAGTCACTCACCATCCTGACCTTTCCTTCATTGTTGCTGGGTCAACATCATGGGATTCCCTTCCTAACAGCACTGTGGGTGTACCTACACCTCAGGGACTACAGCGGTTCAAGAAGGCAGCTCATCACCACCTTCTCAAATGCTGATTTAGCTGGCTCCCATAAATGAATTTTAGAAAAGAGTGGCCTTGTATAGTTGTCATGCTCGTTTATGCATGGCTAGATCCCATACATGAGATGTTTTGTTTAAACAAAAGTCCTTGAAGGTAAGCAATTGGTCAGAATCCCAGAAAATAAATCCCTTGCCCTTTAGAGTGCCATAGAACCCTTACACATCTTTGAGAAATTTGATCATTAATTTAAAGGATGGAATTTCTATAAGGGCACCAATCTCTCAAAAGTGCACTGGAATGTTAAACTGGATTATATGCTCAATAATGAGATTGGAACCCTTAGAGACAACTGGGATATTTCTGAGTTGCAAGTGTCAGCAGATTCCAGGCATACTGAGACAGTGTTTCATAGGTACTTTAAATTTGCTTTTATAACGTGGACCAGGTGATATGGTGAATTTCAACATTCAGAAGATTGTTGAGACATGAGGGGTGATTGGTAAGTTCGTGGCCTAAGGTAGAAGGAGATGAGTTGTACAGCTCTCGTTACATGCACATGCAGTTCAACTCTGAGTGATTATGCAGAAAGTTTGAAGTTAATAACTCATCAGGGGTGATTGATAAGTTTGTGGCCTAAGGTAGAAGGAGATGAGTTATTAACTTCAAACTTTCTGCATAATCACTCAGAGTTGAACTGCATGTGCATGTAACGAGAACTGTACAACTCATCTCCTTCTACCTTGGGCCATGAACTTATCAATCATCCCTGCTGTGGGCACTTTCTGGAGGTCCAAGATCCGTATGCTCCACGGCCGCCGGACTAAGTGTGTAAGTGTAGGAGGGGACTATGTTGAAAAATAAATGTGCTAGGTTTTCTAAAATTGACTCCTTCTACCTTAGGCCACAAAATTATCTATCACCCCTCATATGTAAGAGGTTATTTAACAAAATTGGAGCGCGTGGTATTGGTGGATTATATTCTGATGTGGAATGAGGATTGGTTAAAGGACGGTAAACAGTATTGAATAAATGGGTCTTTTTCAAGCCTGTGGTGTGTCACAATGAACATCGCTGGGGTTTACAATACGTGCTGATGATTTGGATGAAGGGGTTCGGTCTAATATATCAAGGTTTGTGTATGATATAAAATTTTGGGGCATGGCAGGCTGTGAGGGGGATAAAGAAAAGGCTTCATGGGGATACAGACAGGCTAAATGAATGGCAAGGATAAAACAGATGGAATATGATGTGGAAAACCTGACATTATCCACTTCAATAGAAAAAAGTAGAAATGCAGAATACTTTTGTTCATCTCTCACCATTTAAAAGTGTGGGTGTTCAGAGAGCCTTAGCAAGCTTACTCATATATCACTGAAAATACGAAAGGAAACAAGAGCAGAGGTGGGCCACCCCACCCCTGAAACCTGCTTTATCATTTCATATGATTATGACCTCAGCTACTCTTCTGTGCTAGTTCCTTGTAACCCTCAATTTACCAGTCCTTAAAAATCTATCTCTGTCATCTTAAATATTTTCAATGCCTTGGCCTCCACTGCCCTCAGTGTTAGAGAATTCCAGAGATTCACTGTGTCCAAGAAAAGAAACTCCTCCATTTGCTTACTGTCTCGCTAAAGTAGCCAACATAATCAAAGACCCTGCCAATCCTGGACATTCTCTCTTCTCTCCTATCCCATTGGATACAAAATCCTGAAAGCACATACCACCAAGATCAAGGATAGCTCTTATCCTGCTGTTATTGGACTATTGAATGGTGCTCTAGTACAGTAAAGTGGACTCTTGGCCTTACAACAGGCCTCATTTTGGCCTTGCAGCTTATTGTCTGCCTGCACTGAACTTTCTCTGTACCAGTTTCTGTAATTCTTTTTCTTATTCTCCTGCAGTGCACCAATGTGATAAAAAGATCTGCATGGATGGCATGCAAAACAAAGCTTTTCACTGTACCTCCATATATGTGACAACGACAGACTAATTTACCAATTAAGTTAAAATTCATGCAACTTTTTTAATGGGCCATTATTTTCTAATTACGTCCCTTTGCTCATGACTGTCCCACAAATGAAAACATTCCAGTGCTACTCTGTGTCACTTCATTTCCTTAAACTCCAAGGGATCTGGACCCAACTGTCTAGTTTCTGTTGACTGGACAAACCTCTTGCCCTTTGAATTAGCCCAGTGAATCTCCTTTTGACCATCTCCAGCGCCTCAATACTATTTTTATAGATACGGGATCAAAACTGTTCATGATATTCCATGTGTAGCCTCACCAAAACACCCTGCATAATTGTAGCAAAAATCCATGTTATTAAACTCTAATTCCTTTGCAATTAAGCCAAAATGCCTCTTACCTTGGCCACAGGTTGTACTTTCCTGCTAACATTTTGTAATTCATCATTGGAAGAACTAAATCCTCTGAACTTCACTTGTTTGCAATCTCTCTCTCCCTCTCTCTCTTTCTGTTTAGATAACCTGTCTTTTGATTTACGAAAGTGTGAGTGCTTACACCTCTGGTCCATTTGTCTTGGAGAAGAGAATAACGCCAATGTTGTGGTGCCTGTCAGCTCTCTCTGCTCCAGGACTTGTAGTGAATACATTGGTGGAATAATCTGAGCCCTCTCCAATTGTACCAATGACTACTTCGTCCATTAAAGGTCACCCACCCATTAAATGTATTGTGCAGTTCAACAAATGGGAAGTGAACAGTATGTTGGTCTCTAATGCAAATGGATTAGAGCAATAAAGATTAACATGCTTCATTGTCATCTTGCTTCAGTTATATAGAGCCCAAGTGAGGCCACATCTGAAATATTGTGGACTGCCTCCAAATTCCCTCATCTAAGGATTGATGTAAAAGAGCAAGTGCAGCAAAGATTGATTCCATCATTTGTGAGGAGAGATTAACACTATCTGAACATGATGCAGTCTTCAAATTTAATGACTCCATGCAGTTTGCTTTCTGTATTTGTATTAGATTTGGTCAGATCTACTGTAAGTTCATCCATCTACAATAGTAGTATAGTTTTTTTTTCTTCACAGATACCATTTAAAGTCCTGGGCATTTCAAAACTTCCCCTTTTTGCAACAGCTCTGGCCAACATTTCACAACTTCTACGTTCCCCCTGCTTGTGTTCTTTCTCTATTCATTCTCATAAATCTAAACAGATTTTTTTTTGATGTTTTGAGATGGAGGCCTGTACTTTCTTGAGTTCATTAGAATGAGAGATAATCTCACTGAAACATGCATTATTCTCTTTCCATTGATGCTGCATTTACAACATTTACTCTTTAAACTTGTATAAAAATTTCTCTGGGGCCCGACAGGATCGATGGCGGAATTAATGTTAACCTTGGCTGCAGTGTCTTGGACTAATTTGAAAACAAGTGGTTAACATTCTAGAATCAGAAACAGTATCTTCATCTGGGTGTGTTGAGTTTTTAGAATTCTGTGCTGATGTAAGGTATAGAGGCTTGGTCACAGCATACATTCTTTTCAGACACTGATAAGTTACTGGATATTTAAGGAAATGTGACAAGGCTCTTGCGTAAGGAAAGTCAAGCTGAGATAAAAGATTGGCTATGATCTTATTAAATGATTGTACAGGTTATAAGGGGTTGAATGATCTTCTGCTTTGATTTCTTAGGTTCCATCTTGGCAATTGATAACCACACACATCCATTACTGTATTCAGTGCACTGTAGAGTGGGCCATTCTGCTTGGTTGTGAAAAATGCATATAAACTACAGATATAATTTTTTTTAAATGCCAGTACAAATGAGAAAAGTGTAGAAAAAGGAGAAAATTTGTGTTAGGCCTCAATCAACTGTACCAGAGGGTGAGCCACATTTCAGAAGTCCCAGAGCAAAATGACTCGTCTTGAGAACATGTGTAGCAGATACAGGGAGTTTGAGGAAAAGAGATGGTGTCCTAACAGGACACAGGGTGGGAGGAGGTATAGATGTATAGTGGAAGTAAGAGAGAGAGTTGATGAGTTTATAGAAGGCTGTTTTAGTTTTCCTGTCCTCTTACACCCACCTCATAGTCAAAGAGTTCCGTAGTATGAAAACAAGCCCTTTGGCCCATCTTACCCAAGATAGCCCATTTGCCTGAGATTGGTGAATATCCCTCTGAACTTCTCCATGTCCAGATGTATTTTAAATGTATTTATACCCACATTTACCTTACAATGGCAGTTCATTCTATATATCCAGCACACTCTCTATGGGGGGGAAAAAAAGTTGCCCTCCAGGTTTCTTTTAAATCTTTTCCCTCTTGTATTAAACCTGTGTCCTCTAAGGCTCCACTTCCCTGGGAAATAAAGTCTGTGGCCAGCCACTTCTGCTGCTCATCTCTTTATAACCTCTTTCGGATCATTCCTTGGGAAGGGAAGACCGTTCCAATTTGTTCAGTCTCTCTGTATAATTTGCTCAAATTTCCTATAATGTAATCATTCATGCTTCTTTAAAATCTATTTAAATTTAACGATGAATCGAGTAAAAAAGGGCGAGTCACTCTTCTGTAGTTGACTGTTTGTATCTAATTATTTCAGTAGAAATATTGTACTTGTCCCAGGTCTAATCCGGCTTAGGCTGTGTAGATGCTGTTCCTAGTTTGAGAATGCTGTGGAAGTCTGCACTATCCTGACAGAGTCTAATTGGGACCCCAGCCATGTGGTGCAGGTCTCCAGGGGTTGGAGCAGAAGGCTGCGCTTCATCGTACAGTTAGGAATCCTGAGCCCTCACTCAGTTATATCATTAAAACCCACTGGTCTGACTACCTATCTCAGCATTATGCATTTGGTTATACCTCCCAAACTGTGTTTATCACCAAATTCTTTAATTGCTTCTTTAGTTCCCAAGTCCAAACCAAATACAGACTTGTTCGAAAGTCTGAGGCACCCCAAATTTTTTAAATATGGTTTCAGATAGGGTCCTTGATCTCAGTGTCATCGGGGTTGTCTGGAATTACCTGGAGAGACAGAAGCAAGCGAGGCAGCCAAAGTCTACAGAAGAACTGTGGCAAATTCTCCAAGATGCTTGGAACAAAGCTGATTTTCTTATAAAACTGCACCACAGTGTACCTGAGAGAATTGATGCCGCTTTAAAGGCGAAGGGTGGTCTCACACCAAATATTGATTTGATTTAGTGTTTTATTGTTTACTGCTCTTTATAGTAAATTTTTTTTTATTTGGAAACTTTTAATTTGTTTTGAAAGCATCTTCACTTTACAGAATATTTTTACATGTGTCTCAAACTTTTGCATAGTACCACACATGCATGAATGTACTGTAAAATGTAATAGTGAGTGCAAGACCAAAGAGCCAGTTGTATGTAGAACTAACTGTGGTTCAGCATTTTTCTGAGGAAATATTTTTCCTCATTATGAACTATGCCCTACCAATCACTGTGACTAGATGAATATATCAAATACCCTGGGCCAGTTTGCCATTTATGCATTGGGTAAGGCACAGTAGCAAATACACATTCTGGGGTGCTCCCACAGTTCCAGGATTTGAGCCAGCTATTTAATTCCAAGTCAGGATGTTGTGTGACCTGGAGGGCAAATTGAGGTTGCTGTTTCTCGAGCTCGCTGCCCTGTATTTCTAGGTGGTGGATTTGGCAGTGTCAGTTCTGTAGAGTTGCTAGACAGTACAAATTGGGAATGAGGTGCAGAACTAGGAGGTGACTTTGGATCGGATAGAGTCAAACATTTCAAATGTTGTTGGAATTTTATTCATCCAGAACTAGGAGAGCGGTCGAAGTATTATTTATTGCTAAGGGACTGGAATGCAAAAAGTTACGAGGAGTGGGGGGAGCTGAACTTACACACAGGTCAGCCATGATCTGGAAGATCAAAGGCTGAGTGGCCTATTCCTGCTACTAATTTGTACGTCTGTTTGTGCACATCCATATTTGTTTGTGTGAAACATGACATTATATATTTCCCTTCCCAATAACGGAAAGGGAACAGTGGTCCAGGACACAAATCCCTTGCTCTAGAAAACACCCCCTTTGGCCCGTTCTAATGCCCATAATACCGAAGGTAGTGGTGCTATATAAAGGCAGGTAGTTGTTAATTGTGATTATTGCTATTTGAGGAAAAAACAAGTTGATTATTGTACATTATTCCATTCTGTATTGTGTATATTGGCATTTACTAGGGAAAACAGAGTGAACAGAACATTTAACTTGTATAACATTGCATAATATTCACAATTGTTATTCAAAGGTCATAAGTAAAATACTACATTTCCCTAATGCAATACTACAATAAAGAAAGACGATGAAAACTCCTGATTGCTCATGTTTATGCAGCTTTCTTAATGTCCTGATTTATATGTTCCCACAATTACTGTAATGTTCTTCCATATCAACGGTAAACACAATGAATATTTCTTCCTATTGATTTTAATAGGTAAGAGTTTTATGAAGATTTTATTTTGCAGGATGGACAACTGAATTTGATTTGGAAAGAACTACTACTTCTCAAAAATGAGGCCGAAGATGACTTTTGAGTGGATTTCTCCTTTGACTCTCATAGTCAGCATCACGATTGGTGGGTTTGTTTTATTTTTGTATAGAGCTGCATTAGAAATTGCCATGTAACAATATCTTAAAGAACAGGAGCAAGCCATTTGTTTAACCCCGTGAGCAATGCAAACCATTCATAATTAGAGTTTTCCAACCATATAAACCGTATTCCTCAGCAGAGGGATTCCATTCCATTGACTAGTACTTTCTAGATGTATACTTGTAAAATTAAGAAAGAATCACAAATAAACACTACAAATTTAGTCTAATTTATTTTTAAAATATAAACGTATGTATTTTGTAGCTTGGGGAAAAGAACACACTCAGGACAACAAATACTTTTTCTGGTTTTAATTCCTTTATCTGGTTTAGATGTTTAAGTGCCAGAAGGGGGTCGCAAAACAAAATGAACAAATTTACAACCAGTTCTTGCCGTTACAATCTCAGTTTAACTTTCGATCCACACCCTTGTGTACGGACAGAATTGCGTATGCAGTATAAAAAATACCAGAACTAATACGGTAGTGGCAATTCTACTTGACCAGTGAGGAAGTTTGCCCAAGCCATGTGATCCAGTGTTGAGTCATTTACTCGGAAAATCTTTCCTCACCATGCCCAGTCTCGGGAGGAACTCAATTCCAACGCCCCAACAGCGTCTCCAGCAGAAACAAAATGGTCTCCCCACTATCCCGTGTGTGCGTAATGACATCACTGTCTCCACTTAAAGGCACGGACAACTCTTCTAGCATTACCCGGATGGATGCCTAAGTACACTTTTAACGATACTGAGTAAGATCCGACAGTTGCCTGGTTACATGTACTCTCACCCTTTTTCATTGATACTGGTGTTTGCCTTGCATCAAAATTGTATAGAATTTCACAGACTATCCAAAATAGAAATGTATAAGAGGGTTTTCTTATCCTGTACAAGACACTAAGAAGTAGTGTGTCATGCACATGCTCATTAGATTAATAATGATTCATGGGATCTAAGTTTTGTTGCTGAAGTGATCCTGGAACCAACCAAGGAACTGGACAAAATCAGTCCTGCCAAGGAGTTTTGGCCCGAAACGTTGACAGTACTTTTTTCCATAGATGCTGCCTGTCCTGCTGAGTTCCTTCAGAATTTTGTGTGTGTTGTACCTATCAAGGAACATGTTACTGTTTTCAATTTACTTCAGGATCTTACACTGCACTGAGCGCAAACATTTACTGAATCTTTGTACTTGATGACCAATCCTGAAAGAGGGCCACAGTTAGGTAATTCCTTTGGATTAAGTACGAAGAAAAAGGGAAGTTAATAGAAGAAAATTATTATTTCTGATCCTGTACAGAGCTCGAGACACTTAGTATTGTATGGAGTGGGATTTTCCTGCACTTCATTCATGCTCACTGCATCGTAGTGCCCTGAATTTGCTGGGTTTTTGACTTGTATTTCCATTTCAAAGGGCTATTACATTGGGTTATTAGAACAGCAGGAACAGTCAGAGTTTGATCCTAATTGGTGTGATATGTAATAGCTCACTTGGAAAAGTTCCCAGTTCTGCGTGATGTACAGCGAATTCTCTTATCCCATAACCCTTGTCAGTGTGAACAGGTGACTGTCCCTATTCCCTCTGCCTTTTTCAGATATGGTGCTGGCCAGATTGACTGATGTTGAAAGAAGGCGATTTGCTCCCAGTGCAAAAAAATTCACAGAGGGGAAACTCTAAATCAATAAATGCAATATAGCATGTCTAAATAAAAGGAAAAAGTTAACGAGGTTCCATCTTTTAAACCATTTTTCTTGTATTCTTCTAGGGTCATTGGTAACATCTGTGAATGCCCAAAAGGTAAGTTGGGACTGACACAAAAATACACAAATCACTTTTTGCTATATTTTATAGATTCTAATTGGAATTTTGATGGGTTTCTCCCAATCTCTTGCTGTAATTTCAAAGGCAAATCTCAGTAAAGCCATGTAAACAATTGGAAATGAGCATTTAATGCAGTTTCTCCAAGGTTTCCCTTGATCCCTACAGCAAGAAATTGACAGAATCTTTGGGTAAATTCTTTGCCTTGAATATCTACAGAATTAGAATACTTAATTGTTTTCCTTTTCCATAGTGCCATGTAGATATCCCTGTTGGTAAGTAAAATAAAATTTATATGATTTATCAAGTACTACTTTAGAGACTGGAACAATTTATAAAGCATTTTTCCTTTTATTTCCCTATAACAGAACAGAGAATTTGTGAAGGCACTAACAGGTATGTAGAGTACAGGAAGCTAAAGTACATTAGTATTGCAGTGACCCAGAGTCACAAATCATTGCTCCTTGATAAAATGCTGTGGTATTGATATGTTACAAATGACCTTCAAGTCTAAGGCTGGAGAGTCTCATTTTTTGACGGCAACAAGAGAGCAAGGGGTAATTAAAATGTAACTTATGCCTTTGGTTAGAATGATTTGACTGAAGCAGCAATCTTGTAGGATTCTCTTCAATGCGCTTGGCGTAGTGGGTTCGTTTGCAGAGGAACCAAGTTGGTGGACGTAGACTGAGAGTGCAAGAGGATTACAGCATGCAGAGAACTCCTCAGTAGTTGGTTAAACCAGATTTTGATCAAGAATGCAAAGTTATGGAGATTGGTGTAGGGCTGAATCAAATTCTTCAAGTTGCTGTGATTTCACAGCTTTAATAAGGGGAATAAGTCCAGCATATTGATAACCTGCATAGTAATATTTGGATTGATTGCCTTTTAAGTGTCACATTACAAATGGTAGGTTTACTTTCTTGTACCGCAGCACTGCACAGCTCTACAAGGAAAGCAATCCATTCATACAAATACAACTCAACAGGAAAGGGGTTCTCGTTCATTGAGGTCTATTTTAATGGGTGTAAACTCGTAAAATAAAGCAACATTTCTGGAGGATCTCTGATCGTTTATTCAGGTTTCTTTTTATGTTAGTTTTAGTATTATCTCTATCATTATTATTGGTAGTTGCATAATGATTCTAAATGGTACAGATTCTCAAATGTCAGTGATGGGAATTTTCCTACTCCCCATGCAGGTAATATACAGTACACAGAGATATGGAAACCTGATTGCATCTAAGTTGAGGATCACTCTGGGTTTGCTTACTTATTGTTAAAATTTGCTTGGTGGATATCTGTTATGAGTCTCTGTTCGGGTACTTGTTGGATGGAATTCATTTCCTAGAAGTAGCAGGTAATGAACACCTTCAGCAAGCTGGAAGGATAACCACCCAGTGGATCTCTCACTGCCAGCATCCTGGGGAGATGGTGTTCAACATTGATCAGACATTCGACTGCGTAGATTGCATAATCTGTGTGGGTGCAAAACCAATTTGGAGGCTGGGTGTCCTACAATGAGTGGCTCACTTGCTTGCATTCCAAACCAGGAGCACAGTGGAATACTTTCCATTTGCCCAGATAAGTTTAGTGCCAACAACCTTCAAGAAGCTAATCTTCATCCGTGACAAAGCAACCCACTAGACTGGTACCCTGTCCATCACCCTAAATGTTTATTCCCTCCAACACTGGCACACCATGAACGCAGTTTGTACCACCTACTAATGCACTGCAGTCATTTGCCTATTCCACCCTGACAACATCACTCCAACCTGTAACCTCCACCTTTAGGAAGGGCAAGGAGGGGAAGGTTATTTTTTCATACCATTTATGGATCTCCCCTCCAAGTTGCATGTTAACTTGATCTGGAAGTACATTACTGTGTTTCCATTGTCACTGAGATCTGGAACACTCTCCCAATAGTATTGTGGGAATACCGTCACCAGGAGTACTGCAGACTTTCAAAAAGAGCGCACCATTACCTTCTCAAATAGTTATGGATAGGGATAAGTGCTGGCATTGCTAGTGATGCCTGTACTCGGAAAAGTGAATATGTAGTAAAGAATGAAACAGAAACTTTGCCAATGAAGCTAATTTGCAGAAGTTGAGAAGGCTGACAGTATTTAGAGGGTGACAATAAAAGAAATTGCTGTTGCTGGATCTGGAATCAAAAAAAAATGTCTTTGGAAGAATTCAACTGGTCAAGCAACGTATATGGAAGCAAAAGGTGTTAGCACCCTGTATAAGAAAGCAACATGGACACAGGAAGAACGTGAAAACTCCGCAAAGACAGCTGGAGGTTCAGATCTGCAGCTGTGAGGCAGCGTCTCTACCAGCTGTACCAATGTGCTGCCTGTAAAATTGTCAGACCAACAAAATTGGAAACAGCGGTTGGGGAGGAAAGGGATAGTGGGGCAAGGGAGTGGTTAAGAGAAAGAAAAGAACTACTACTACTACATCAACTCAGGCTGAGGGCACGATGATGCACTCTACACTTCTCCCTCGCCCTCATCAGCGTGTTCAGTTCACCTACATTAGCTGCGCCGCTGTCTTCTAGGGGCGTGTTGACCATAGTCTTGGGAGGGTGCCCAGGGTTCATCCTCCCCTGCTTGGGCTCCCATATGATGACTAGGCTGGCAGGTAGCTTGGGGTGGTGTAGACAGTAGAAAGAAAAGAAACAGAGTAAATGTAAATCGGAATAGCAGGATTATGATGAATCCTGAAAACTGTGATGTACCTTGTTGAAAGATGTGATTTTTTTCCTCGACCTTACTGCATATTGCCTTTCAAGAGATTAGATGATGCATTGTATGTGGCAGCAAAGCGCGTTCCCAGCTATCTATAATGGAAAACTCAATTAAAAATCAATGAAGAAATAACCCATCAAATCGAAATAAAGGTGATATTTCACATCTGAACATTAAATGGTAAAGATCAAATGAAGGAATGTCATATTGCTATTTTACACCATGACAAGGGAAGAGACTATTTGGTGCATTGAGTCTATACTAGTTCACAAAGCAATTCCACTTCTCCTGTAACCTCCCCACATTCTAATCAACTTTCCCAAAATTTGACCACTCATCTACACACTAGACCACAATATCCAGGTAATCCAGCAGGCGGCATGACACTTGGGATGAAAATTTGTTACAGAGTCATAGAACACTACAGCAGAGAAACAGGTTCTTTGGCCCACCTAGTCTGTGCCGAACTATTAATCTGCCTAGTCACATTGACCTTTACCTGGCCCATAACCCTCCTGTCTATGTACTGATGCAAATTTCCCTTAAATGTTGAGATCAAACTCAAATCCACCACTTCCTCTGGCAGCTCACTCCACTCTCTGAGTGAAGAAGTTCTTTCCCATGATCTCCTTAAACAGTTAACCTTTCACCCTGAACTCATGACCTCTAGCTGTCATCCCACCCAACTTCAGTGGAAAAAGCCTGCTTTCATTCACCCTATCTATACTCCTCGTAATTTTGTATACCTCTCTCAAATCTCCCCTCATTCTCCTATGCTTAGGAACAAAGTCCTAATCTGTTCAAGATTCCCCTGTAACTTCAGTCCCCAAATCCTGACAACATGCTTGAGAATTTTCTCTGCACTCTTTCAATCTTATTGACATCTTTCCTGTAGGTAGATGACCAGAACTGCGCACTACTCCAAATTAGACCTCACCAACAGTTTATACAATTTCAACATAAAATCCCAACTCCTGTACTCACTACTTTGATTTATGAAGGCCAATATGCCAAAATTTCTCTCTATGACCCTTCTTTCTCCCCTCCCCCCTCCCACCTTCTTACTCTGATTTCTCACCTTTTCCCCCAGTCCTGATGAAGGGTCTCGCTCCGAGACATCAACTGTTTATTCTTTTCTGTAGATGCTGCCTGGCCTGCTGAGTTCCTCCAGCATTTTGTGTGTTGCTTGTATTTCCAGCATCTGCAGATTTTATGACCCTATCTAATTGTGGTGCCACTTTCAAGGAATTATGAATCTGTATTCCCAGATCCCCCTGTTCTACCATGCTTCTCAGTGCCCTACCGCTCACCATACAAGTCCTACCCTGGTTTGTCGTCTCAAAGTGTAACCCCTCACACCTGTCTGCATTAAATTCCATCTGCTACTTAACAGCCCATTTCAGACCCTGCTGCAAGCTTTGATAATCTTTCTCGCTGTCTACTACACCCCCAGTCTTGGTGTCGTCCACAAGTTTGCTGATCTAGTTTACTACATTATCATCCAGGTCGTTGATACAGATGACAAACAACAAAGGACCCAACACCAGTCCCTGCGCCATGCCACTAGTCACAGGGCCTCCAGTCAGAGAGGCCCTACAACTAGTGTGGTGGGGGAGTGTGGTGTGGGGCGATTGTGTTGTGGTGGGGGAGTGTAGTGTGGTGGTGGAGTGTGGGGGGAGTTTACTGTCAGGGAGTGTGGTGTGGGAGAGTGTGGGAAGCATTTATTACTACTCTCTGGCTTCTTCTGCAAACCCAGTGCCTATTCTAACTTACTACCTGAAGTCAATATCGAATGCAACTTACTTTTTCTGTTGCTGAAGATATTGAGATGTCTGAAACGCAGACCCTGAAAAGTCAGCTGCATTTTAAATAGCTGCATCTAACTTGGTACCAAAACATTAAAACACATTATATGAAATTATTTAATAAAAAGAATCACCCCTCCAATAAAAAGTGAATTGTTAAGTTTAACCATTAGAAATTCATTAAAACAAGAATTAAATAGATGGAGGTGATTGGTTTATTTTTAAGAAAGAGATTTTATTAAGGTTGAGAGCAAAGTAGCTTAACAAAGGAATTATGAGAATTTATACTGGATATACATACAATTATTCCCACTATGCAGCAGTTACTTTTATGAAGAGTATATGAACTAGTCCAAAATATTTGTAGCTAAGGGGGGGGGGGGAGAAAAAACAAATGGCATAACCTTGGAGAGTCAAATTTCTAACTCTGGTTACAGGTAAACCAACACTAGTTTTTAAAAAGAAACTCACACTCTTAGCAATATATTGTTTTATAACTGGCAGCTGTACACAGTATATACCCAGTCTTCATACTTTAGTTATTGACCAAAACAATTGTCTTCTTGCAGTTCTCTACTGGAATCAGAACTACAATCTGGGAACATCAATGATTTCTGTAATTATACAGTTACGCAATATGCATGTGCTCAGGTAAATTGAAAAACAAGGAAAGTAAGAAAACTTGTGATCTCTGTATTTGCATCCTGAAAAAACTGACAGTTATTAGAAATAATAAATGCTAGAATTTAATGAACATTGATACAATTTTGAATGTGAATTAGTAGTAAAATACTGTTGTATGTCGTATTGTCGGGTGAATGATTAGTTTTTGTTGTACTGCAGATCATGGTCTCTCCTGAGGGGGCTTTGCTGTTGCTTGGTGGGGTGGAGGAAGTGGGAAGGGGGAGGGTTGTTGCTTTGCTGCTGCTTGTGCGTGGCGAGGGGGGTTGTGGGGGGTCCTGGGGGTTCTAATGCTTTTACTGTCACTCATTCTTTGGGGCACTCTTCTGTTTTTGTGGATATCTGTAAAGAACAAGAATTTCAGATTGTATATTGTGTACGTTCTCTGATATTAAATGGGACTATTGAACTAAAAAAAAAGAACTCGGGTAAATTTGTTATATTTGTGAACCAGTGCAGGTCAGCAAGCAGAGAAATGAATGGTATTAGAGTTTGAATTAACATAGGAAACTAGATCTATTGGATTATCTCAATCCATTGAAAAGCCCTGTTTCTTAATATTGTTGTGAGAGTTGTGTACAGTATTTTATAGATTATTTCCAAAAAAACAGAACTCCGAATGCTGTGCTTACTTTACTTCATAAGGCCACCAAAAGCCAATCTGTCGACAAAAAATGTACTACACATTATGCCACCTATTGTCTTTAGAATGGTAATTGATTTTTGAAACAAATTATGTTCAATTGAAAATGTGAGGTGGAGGACACCCTGGGTCTCGCCACCAGCCTGATAAATGAATTCAGCTTCAGTTCTGCTACTGAGTTGACAGTTCTCAATATTTGTATTTATATTTCCAGAATGGGACTTTTCGGTTTTTTTTTTGGGGGGGGTTTATTTTGCACAAAAGCAGTTATGAACTCTTTCATGTCTATTTTATTTTCCAGTGTGATGTTTTGGCACAGTTGCCAAGTGAGAACTTGACCTTGATCTTCAAATGTTTTGTTGTCACGAGGCCTGTGAACATCGTTGATCTGAATGCCACCATCCTGTTCATGCAGAAGATTAGTTTATCAAAGCTTGAAGACTTGCTGGACAGGTTCAACAGGAAGGTAACATACATCATGAACCCTGGAACTGTGAAAAATAAAACATGCAGTTCACCACAGGATTCAGCAGAGATCTAAACCCGTGAGAAAACTTGGAATTCAATGTCTCCTCTTGCAAAAGATCAAATCTATAAGTGTTAGCAGTATTCCTCTCAAACTAGCAGAGTAACAAATGGTTTCCAAAATCCAGTCAATTTCTACTTTCTAGAGAGAGTAGAGTGGATTACCTCTTGATGTCAAAGATTTCCCGTAATGAGGAGGGTGGAGCATTTTCTCACAAACTTTTTTTTATTTCTTTGGGAGAAAATAATAACGTATGATGTATCTCCATCTACTGTTCAACCCTGGCATTGGAATAATGCTTCAGGTTTGCTCTGCTTGATTTTTTGATTTTCTTGATTTTACAATTATACAAGGTATGGTTGAGGCCACACCTGATGTAGCTTCAACTAGGCAATTTTGGTCCTCTGACCTAAAAAGGTTATAGTACCTTTGGAGGCAGTCTAAAGGAGATTTACCAAGTTAATTCCTGAGATCGGGGTTATCCTATCACGAGAGGTAAAACTGTTGTGTTTGTGTTATTTGGAGTTGAATAGAATGAATACATAGAGTAATGAATACAATTGTTTTGTGTGGTTTTGGAGCTGTATTCACCCAGACACGTGAAGGGTATTTTATCAGAAAGTGTTCCTGCTTAGTTGATGTTACTTATGTCTTGTAGTTGTTGTCGTAACAGCCTTATGGTGTCAGGAGATGGATCAGTTGCTATTGATTTCGGAATACCATGGTATTCTGGTCAATGATAATCCCAAAAATGTTGATGATAACTGAGTGCATGGAATGGGCTGCCGGCGAGGGTGGTGGAGGCGGATACGATAGGGTCTTTTAAGAGACTCCTGGATAGTACATGGAGCTTAGAAAAATAGAGGGCTATGGGTAACCCTAGATAATTTCTAAAGTAAGCACATGTGCGGCACAGCATTGTGGGCCAAAGGTTTTCTATGTTTCTATGATAACATACTTGACCCCAATGAAACAATTGCCAAAGATGGATCAGGGATGATCATTACCTGACACTTACGTCATGAGATGTTACTTGTCTCTTACTAGCATATGGCTACATGTCCTCCAGGTCCATTCACAGTGTAGATCTTTTGCTGGGGAACTGGACGGAACAGAGAATAGAACTGCTCTGAATACCATACACAGTGAATTTCAATGCACTTCTAATGTTTCTATGCAGACTCACCTGGACAGGTGTTCCTTTGACAGCTAATTAGGGAAATATTCCTATGTTAATCACCTGGTGCTTTTCCTCATTGCTCAGTGTATTTACAACACATATTTTTCATAGGAATTCCTTTCCATGCATTTAAAAATTATTTTCACTGTTGTGCTTCTCCAAGTTCACCCGTGCTTTCTTCTGCTAGCTATCTAGTGACCAGTCACTGGTTTCACCCTCCCTGTACCAAATGGGCTGAACAATTACAAGTTTTCCACTTTGCTCTGTTTTACATGATTATTTGTATTAACCAGAGATAGTTAAGGCACTGCCCGTTTCAGGAAATAAGAACCTCGTGAGCTTGAAGAATTTAAATGTCATCTCAATCTGATGATTTATTACATTCTTATAGATAATGGATGTCTGTAAACCCTTTGCAGTTGTCTTCTAACTGGAGCTGTGAACTTTGCACAAAATGGTGCTTCAGCCTTTGAAGGTGCTCATACAACGTTCTGATTTACTGCAGATTAATGACACACTGGGAATTCCGCTGATGGCTAAAGAAACAATCTTACAAGCTGTCTGGGAGAGATTTAAAACCAACCTGAAGATAAATGACACGACTTTTCTGGATGCCTTTTTGAAGCTCCTCAGGCCATTTATCGCTGGCATTTCCAGACCAGTTCTGGAAACGCTCCAATACTCAGACATAGTGTGTGATAACTTCAAGGCAATGTAAGACACCTTCTTTAACTATCGTTAAACATTTCCAAGAGAAAACTGTAATTTTTGAAATACCAAGCTAAATATTTTCTGTTAGCTTTTATCAGGACTGAGAGGAATTAAGTTATTTATAGTCATATGGAAGTTTACCATTGTGTTTTGCTGGTAAATAAGCAGATAAAATGTTAGTCAGAAATTCCTTTGGATGATGGTGCCTTTATGCATTTTCAATATACTTAATTGAATTTTACAACAGAGACCTTCTGATTCGATGAGCTTGCATTAGCTCTTCTGAAGAACAGTCTCTTTGATTCAACATTGATTCCTCGAATATTTATGTAAAGCAGTGGTGTAGAAGCTATATCCATTATTGTAGCAGGCAACATATTCTAAATTCCAATCGCATTGTGTTGTTGTTCTTTTGCCAGTCATTTTTAATTTGTGCCATCTACATAAGAGCATAAGAAGCAGGAGAAGGAGTAGGCCATCTCTTGAGCCTGCTCCACCATTCAGTAAGATCATGGCTGATCTGGCCATGGACTCATCTCCACCTACCTGCCTTTTCTGCATAACCTTTAATTCCCCTACTATACAAAAATCATCTAACTGTGTATTAAATATAGTTAATGAGGTATACTGTACTGCTTCGCTGGGCAGATAATTCCACAGGTTTACTACTCTCTGGGAAAAGCATTTTCTTCTCATCTATCCTAAGTCTACCCCCCGCTGAATCTTGAGGTCATGTCCCCTACTTCTAGTCTCAATTAAGAGTGGAAGTAACTCCCCTATCTCTGCCTTATCCATCCATTTCATAATTTTATATGTTTCTATAAGATCGCCTCTCATTTTTTGACTTCCAGTGAGTATAATTCCAAGCAACACAGTCTCTCCTCACCTCTGGAATCATCCTGGTGAACCTCCTCTGCACCACCTCCAAAGTCAGTACATCTTTCCTCAAGGAGACCTGAACTGCACACATTACTCCTCAGCTTTACCTTGTACAGTTGCAACATTACCTCTGTGCTTGGAAATTCAACTCCTCTTCCAGTGAAGGCCAACATTTCATTTGTTGCCATGATAATCAGTTGCACATGCAAACTAACCCTTGCAGTTCACGCACAAGCACTCCCAAGTCCCTTTGCACAGCAACATGCTGCAGTCTTTCACCATTTATGTAATAAGCTGATTGACTGTTTTTCTGCCCAAAGTGGATGACCTTACATTTACCAATGTTGTACTCAATCTGACAGACTCTTGCTTCCTCACTTAACCTATCTCTTTCTCTCTGCTGACTCCCACATCATAAGCACAATTTGCTTTTAACCTAGATCAGCAAACCTAGATAAACTATACTCGGTCCCCTTTTCCAACTGCCTTAGGGACTCCAGCTCCTGATTTTCCCTTTGAGTTTACTCCCAAAGCCTTCCCTATGAGTGCTGAAGGTTTGAGGTCAAAGTTTTCCTTCTCCCAGATGAGCTGCCAACCACAGCTGACAAGCCCCATCTGGCCAAAGAGAGTGGTTTAAAGGCACCAGTAATCGAACTTTGCCCCTCCTCCTCTCAATTGAAGTGGGTCCACAGGCTTAATAGCTAAGCCATACTTGAAGGCCAGTTGCTGGACTTGATTGCCAGAGGCTATTTGAGATGCCTGCCATTGGGAGCATTTAATAGGTAGCGGGAGATTACTCCACTATTTCCCCTGGCTATCACAACCTTAACCAAGCTGATACATTACCCCCAACTCGATAATGTAGCATCTTATCAAATGCCTTCTGGAAATCCAAGTACACAACATCCCCTTCATCACTGCACTCATTTTATCCTCAAATAATTCAAACAGGACTTGCCTTTCATCAATCCATGCTGTGTCTGCCTGATGGGACCACTTCTATCCTGTATCTGTCGTAACAACAGCTTCAAGTAGCTTCCAACGACAAAGAGTAAGCTAATTGGCCGATATTCATCGGCTGTTTGCCCTCATCCTTTCTAAACAGTGGTATGGCATTCACTGTCTTCCTGTCTTCTGAGGCTTGTCCGGAGTCCAGAAAATGTTGATAAATTAGCATGAACACATCTACTATAATTTAAGCCATTACTCTCAGTACTCTGGAATGCATCCCATCAAGACTGGGGACTTGTCTCCCTTTAGGCCCACTAGTTTACACATCACTGCCTCTTTAGTGGCAACGATTGTATCGAGATCCTCACCTTCCATCACATCCATAACATCTGATCGGCACGTGCTTCACTGTGAAGTTTCCAAATTGCCTTGTGTTAATTCTGTCATTCCAGCTTCCAAGGGACCTGTGTTTACTTTTGCCATCCTTTTCCACTTTAGTTAAAGAAACTTTTATTATTTGTTTTTATATACGGTATTGTGCTAATTTATTTTGATAGTTTCCCTTTCCTAAATGCTTATTTTGTGGTTCTTTGTTGCTTTTAAAATTTATCCCCTATCTTCCAGTTTCCCATTACTCTTAATGAAGCTATTGTCACTAGATCCCGTACTCATTGAAATCCTTCATTATTTCATTCCATATTAAGTACTTAAAAAGGAAACTAATAGAGTATTAATTGGACTTTTGGTCTAATAAATGAGTTTTGGAATATAAACAAGAACTGTCAGGATGGGAAACAGCTCTTTCACTCTGGCTGTAAGACTACTGAACTTCTTGCCACCACCCAGGTCGCATCACGTGTGAAGCACCTTTAGTGTTATACTGTTTACTTTTTAACTTGAATCGTAAACACTCCTTATTATTTGTTAATTTGTTTGTGGTAATATCACTTTGTGTTGTGTGTGTCAGTTATATGTACTGTGTGTGCATCCTGGTCCGGAGGAATGTTGTTTTGTTTGGCAGTAGACACGTGTACAGTTGTATGATAATAAACGGAACTTCACCAGCACAAAACAGCCTTTGGCTCACAGTATTGTGCTGACCATCATGAACCTTCTAAGGTCAGAGTTCAGGGTACATTTATTATCTAAGTATGTATGCAGTATACAGCCCTGAGGTTCATCTTTTCTAGACAGCCACGAAACAAAGAAGACAATGGGAGTCGTTCAAAAAAAAACATAATCCCCCGTGCAAAAAAAATCGCACAAACAGCAACAAGAAAGAGCGTGTGAAAGCACAGAATATAAAAACACAAAATCGTACAAGTCCAAGAGCCTTCATGATCAATCTAACCTTTCCCTCCGACTCAGCCCAAAATCCTCTCTTCTTCTTACATCTGTGTGCCTATCTAAGAGTCTTTTGAATGTTCCTATCGTATCAGCCTCTAACACCACCCCCGTCAATGTGTTCCAGGCCCCTACTGCACTCTGTGTTTTTAAAAAAAGAAACCTACCTCAGTCATCTCCCCTGAACTTTCCTCCACTCCCCTTAAACAGATGTCAAGTCAAGTCACTTTTTATTGTCATTTTGACATAACTGCTGGTACAGTATACAGTAAAAACAAGACAGCGTTTTTCAGGACTATGGTGCTACATGAATAATACAAAAACTACACTGAATTATGTAAAAAAAACAACACAAAACTACACTAGAATACAGATCTACCCAGGACAGCATAAAGTGTACAAAACAGTGCAGGCATTACAATAAATAATAAATAAGACAATATGCACAGTAGAGGGCAGCAGGTTGGTGTCAGTCCTCTGGTATGGGCCATTATGACTCTGGGAAAAATTACTTTGCACACTACAAAACAAAATTCTTTCATCTGGCTGCGATATCAGAGAAAATAAAACATATTAATGACATGGTATTACAAATTACAATAGATATTATACAAATAATTTTAATACTTACACGCAACTCATTCCTGTCTGTATTAACGCTTTAAATTTATTTCACAATCAGTGTTCAAGGATTCAATGCAGGTTTGGCAGGGATGACACTCACCACAAAGGAAACCGTGGCGAGCTGGATCTTTGGTTACATTAATGTCACAGGTAAAAAATAAACTTAAAGTTTATTTTGTTGGCAGCAATTCAAAAAGGAGGTTGCGTTTCTGTTCCTGTAGTGCTACATGATTCAGTTTTAAGGCCATTGGATGAAGAAATTTAATGTTGTTCTTATACTTTTTTTAATGTTTAGATGTGATGTTTTCGTGATAGTTTCAAAATATTCACCCACCTGAGTTTTTACAATGTGGAACAAATAATTAGTGTATTACAGACCAAAGTTCGAAGTGCATTTATTTTGGATACATTATACAACCTTAACATTTGTCTCCTTACAGGCAGCCACAAAACAAAGAAACCCAGTAGAACCCATTTAAAGATTGTCAAACACCCTATGTGCAAGGCTGATTGGTGGCCAGTCAGATCAGCGCCGGACTCTAGAGCAAATGTTCCCGAGTTCGAATCCAGGTCGGGCCACCCCTGAGCACGCTTTCCATCCGTGCCGGGTTGAGTGTCGAGCTAGCTGCTTGGCCTCGTAAAAAATACAAGGGTTAAGTCAGGAACGTTCATAATGTGACCCAGTTAATCCTGACACCACGTGCCAGACAAGAATGGCTGAATGTCTGGAACGACACGCTTAAAAAAATAAACCCTATGTGCAGAAAAAATAACAAATCGTGCAAGTGATAAAGTAACATTCAGAAATGAATTCATGAAAGTGAGTCCACGGCCACATAGCTGGTCATCATTGTAGCCGATCCAGGAGCCTGTTCGTTACAGGCCACAGCCTGGGTTCAGCACAACTGTGATAGTCTATGTATTCCTGGAAGTTGCGGCTTGGTACAATTGTAGTACAACCTTCAGTTGATTACAGAATACTGTATAACAAAGCAGCCCCAAAAATTTTAACTGTCAATTAATATCCGTATTTTTCATTAGGTACCACGGTGAATATTATAAATGAACAAATGCACTTTTGTAGTGAAAGAGAATTAGTGTCATCTTGAATTGGTTGGAAATTATCAAGTGCTAATAATGTGGCGGGGTGGAAATGTGTCTCTACCAAAGGAGGTGTAAGGCGCTTCTTCCGTCCACTAGCCTGCAGGTCACCCTTGGGCAAGGTGTAGCACCTGCTAAGCCCCCCCACCCTTCCCGATCAGGGTCATGTGAAACCATGGGAGCAGGTGGTGATTGTCATATGAGCAGCTAGTTAAGTGACCACTGATGCCAAGCAATCTCTGAAGAGTATTGATAATGGCAGGGGTCACCCATCTAGCAAAGACATTGTCCTGAAGAAGGCAAAGGCAAATCACTTCTGTAGAAAGATTTGCCAAAAACAATCATAGTCATGAGACCACGTACGTAATAATGATGATAAAAAGTCACAATCCAAAGGAGCTTAAGTGCAGTAATTTTGCCCAAATCTTTTCACATATTTGTTAAAGAAAACAAAATCCTCAATTTACATTTTATCTCCAAGGCATACTCAAAGTCTATTAACAAATGAATTGGCAGAATAACTGGAAATCTACCATGTTGACTGAAAGTTTGGACTGTTGTAGAAGGTACATTTTACTAAATGAGCCAAATAGAAGTTCATAACTCATGCAGTTAGTGTGTTCCTGTTACTTGTAGGTGTGGACTGCATCACCAATACTAGTGACTCCAGAGGATGGCTTCTAAAACATTGGGAATTCATCAGTGATCTCATCCAATCTGCCAATTCCAGCAACACAAATTCCAGTGCAGTAAGTTCACAACTTTTCTGGATAGTTTGAGAGTTGAATGCAAGTTTGTTAAGGTTTCAATGTTGCAATAGTATCTGTTAGTTGGATAAGAGAATCACCAAAGGTTTGCTCCACATAATTGGGATGTTCAAAGGTAATTCAGGCAGTCTAGTGAGCAGCAAATACATTGCTTATGCTCTCCAACAGAGGTAATGCTTTCAAGTCTCAACACAGCTTTACCTCCAGCAAGATTCATGCTTAGACCTACTGGTCCTGGGCAGAACGCTGTCCAGAATGTTTGATGACTGCTCTGCAAGTCACTTCTGATTCAGCTTCCTAATGCCTCACACCAGTAGGCAGAGCATGCACAGTCCTTGTTTATCTCACTGCAGTTGGGACTTGACCGCTGCATTAAAAGACTTTTTAAAATAGACACAATTCCATGATTGTGATACAAGGTGCATAAATGGGCCATGTTTTTATTTTTTGTTTCAGCAATGTTTACTCTGCCAATTTAAGTAGTGCTGAATGGTCAAACTAGTATTTGCGAAAAGAAACGGCCAAACATTTTAAGGTCTGACATTCTTTGGACATAAATCTACTGAATACTCAAGAAACAAATAAACTGGAGTATTGGAAATGAAATTAATGACTACTTCCCAAGCAGAAAATGCTAAAATGGGCCTTGAATTTCTGTTCCTCAAAGACACTGACACCCATTTAAGCATTTTTGTTTCACATTGATTACTTTGAACCCTTGCCTTAATATAAAATTGGACCAAGTAGCAATGCAAGGTTATAGAGTCATACATTGTTGTTGTTGAGTGCTGTCGAGTTATTGTTGACTTATGGTGACACTTCGGATAATGTATTTGTCCACAGGGTTTTCCTAGCTGGATTCGAAC
Organism: Mobula hypostoma; assembly: GCF_963921235.1. Classification (NCBI taxonomy): domain Eukaryota; kingdom Metazoa; phylum Chordata; class Chondrichthyes; order Myliobatiformes; family Myliobatidae; genus Mobula; species Mobula hypostoma. The sequence goes on along the minus strand of NC_086105.1, from coordinate 110,503,109 downwards.
TCAGGACCATCCACCTTGAGGTCCATTGCTGATGCCACTACACCACCAGTTGGCCCAAATACTACAGCATACAGCAGGCACTTCTAGTCCATGCCAAACCATTAATCTGCCTAGTGACCTGCACCCAGACCATAGCCCTCCATACTCCTCCAATCTATCCAAATTTCTCTGAAATGGTGAAATCGACCCCACATCCACCACTTGCAATGGAAGCTCATTCCATACCTCACTACCCTCTGAGTGAAGAACTTCTCTTTTATGTTCCCCATAAACATTTCTCCTTTCACCCTTATTCTATGATCTCTAGTTGTTGTTGTTCCTCTCCGCACCTTGTGGAGAAACACCTTGCTGTTTCTTTAGCATTTTTCTGGTTTTTACTAGTCAAAGTTACTAGCATGGATGGAAAGCGTGCAAGGAGCTGGCTAGATTTGAACCCGGGACCACTCACTTTGAAGTCCAGTGCAGATGCCACTAGACCACTGGCAGGCTCACACAGTCTCAATGGAAAAAGCCTCCCTGCATTTACCCTACCTAACCCCCTCACAATTTAGTATACCTCTATCAAATCTCCCTTCTATCTTCTACGTCCTTGGGAATAAAGTTCTAATCTAAGCAACCTTTCCTTATGACTCAAGTTCTCAAGTTTCTCCCATCTTTCAATCTTACTTCCATCTTTCCTGTAGGTAGGTGACCAGAATTGGACACAATACCCCAAAATGGGCCTCACCAACGTCTTGTGCAATTTTAACTTAACATCCCAACTTCTGTACCCAATACATTGATTTATGAAGACCAATGTACCAAAAGCTTTCTTTATGATCCTGTCTTCCTGTGACACCACTTTCAAGGAATCATGAATCTATATTCTGATAGTCTTCCTCAGAGTCCACTGTGCCCCCAGTCTTGGTGTCATCTACAAATTTTCTGATTCAGTTGACCACATTATTATCCAGATTGTTGATAGAGATTACAAACAATATTCATATCAGATATATTAGACACATCAGAAATAATATTCCTGTGCAAAATGAATAGCAGACGTATTGCATGATTTCTGTGCCATGTCAAAGGGGTAACTGCTAGTGTATAACATTTCATTTCCTGAGCATCACCATACAAGTGTGCCAGAAGAAAGCTGGCACCTGAGGCTATCTCCATTGCTTTGCTTCTTGTATGAAATATCTGGACGAGGGGTAGGAACGGACAGACAAATCTACAGACTCAGACGGAGAAGACCAGAAGTTGGAGAAACTTTGAACCAATGCATCACGCTGACCTACATTTAACAATTATGGACTGATTGCTTTGAACTTTGGGCTGAAGGGCTTGTATCTCTGGAGTATTGCTCTCTCACTCTATTTCTTGGTAACGCTTTCTGATGGTAGCCTATTAAAAAGATTCTGTTGATCACAATGAAAGTGAGAGTAAATGGAAACAGAATTTACCTTTCATGTATTTTCTTCTGTGATTCAGATCAGTGCAACTATCGTTCAAAATGAGACAGCAAAGGACACGTTGCTCAGCAGTATCTTTGGTGGCCTGACATCACTGTTTCCTGTGTTTACACCAACCAATTTCTCCAGCTGGTTTCAGAAACAGCTACCGCCGCTGCTCCCTGCTATTACAGGTCCTGAACTTGACAGCATACCCAGCAATATATCATGTGAATCTTACCAGGCCATGTGAGTATACCCATTCATTTACTGAGCATTCCTGAATTTGGTATCCGTTACCGTGCAAATTGCCAACTTGGCTTGACTGGGACTTTTAACTTGATTACATTTTGCATAGAAATAGGTTTTTTTATTTTCAATGAAAGGAGTGAGAAATCTACTTCAAAATCTCAGTCTGTTTGCAAATGTATTCTAAGCCAAGGGTGCAGCCTCGTAGCTTGCAAGCTGTATTGCTGAGTGAGTAAGAACAAGGTTCTTGCCTAGTACTCCTTGTATCTCATTGAAGAGGACACAGTGTCAGAGACAAGTCATAATTTGCACCTTAAACACTGGTGTCCAGGGAAGAAAAATGTGGCAGCAAGAACTGCCAGAGTGCAAACTCTCACCTGCAATGATGAGTGAGTGTTCCATTGTTAAAGGCATTAAGTCAAGTTGTGTTTGCCTTGCTAATGTGCAGAAAAGGCTCCAGTTCTCAATTCCTAATAGTCAATATTATCCCTCAATCAACATTACTAAACCAGGTATCTGTTCCCTATCATGTTGCTGCTTTCTACTCAAACTGGCTGTTGCCTTCCCAAGGTTACAAGAATTGCTGTGTTTCAAGAGTGCTTCTTTAGATATAATATGGTGGTATGATGAAAACCCCTTTATAATGCTACATAAGTAGGTCAGGCAGCATCTGTGGAAATGAATACTTACTTACTCCCATTAGGCCACTGTCAGTTAGGGCAGCGTCGAAGGTCCTCCATCTCTGGTGGTGTTCAGGGCTTCCTGCATCATGTTAGTGGCTTCCTCTTGGTTTTTACTACTGTCAGTCATGCAAGTCCCAGGTTTTCACCACTGTCGTTAAACCAATTGTATTATAAACGTAAGGTCTGAGGTGACCTCACATCAGCAATTTACTCTGCACCAGCATTCTCATGACTTGCATAAATTTCTGTCATTTATCTTGAGGGTAAGGCCTAGGTCCTTTTCTACCGTAGGAACTGAGCTCTGTGGTAGCAAGGTAGGTGGTAGTGATGAAATTTCATCTCTCATTGAGTTATCTCCTTTTACTGAATCTTGTCTTCATGAAAGCCTTTGGGAAAGCTCTGAAGGGCTATTACAACAAAAAAAAACTTCATGCCTTCTTAAGAGTTTCTTTATCTCTTCCCCAGGCAGTTAATCTGATCAAACATTTTAGTTAGCCTCCCCCACCCCCTCAATCTATTACCTCAGTCACTGCACTGTAAGCACTTTAAACCACTTTATATAATGGTGCTTACATTGTCAATATAAGCTGGTATTTACGTGTTCACATTTTATTCCATATCTGTACTTCAACCTTTAACTTTATGTAATTCGTTGCCTTTTATACTTGTGAATATTGTTTTTGTTGCATGTCATGCCAACACAGCGCAGTAATTCCTATTACATGTAAATATACATGTGGAGAATCAAGTTGATCCTTGATGATTGTTTCCTCAAGATACCAGAAACTGGAGTCCATTCAAATCTGAATTGCTCTGGTTTCCTGTGGTGTTTTGGGCACTGTGTGACCTAACAGTTGAGGTCTTTTGGTTTTTGGGTCACACGACAGAGGAGAGGTCTTTGCCCACTGGAATCCTCTTTCATCTCCCCATGATTTTGGAACCTCTTCAAAACGTACCGGAAAAGGAAAACTTCCAAGTATATAAAAGTACCATACAAGTATAAATGCAAATCAATGAATTCAAAATTCACTGGTTCAATGTAGTGAATTATTCCAGATTGGTATGCAATTGTTAAAGTATGAATTTATTGTTCTCCCTACAGAGTGAAAGGATTTGACATGGTGTTCTCAAACTTAACAGTACCACAGCTGAGCAAATTCTTCAATTTTAGTAAAAACATCCTAACCTTCCATCTCAGTTCATCAGGTAACGTACGCACATTGCTTGAAGTTGCAACTTTTATTTTTTGTGCTTGAGAAGGATAATATTTTGGATGGAAAGTAAGACACAAGAGGCTGGAAGAGGAGGAGGTCATTCAGTTCTTTGCATCTGGTCTAGCATCAAATAAGATCAGTGTTGATCTTTTACCTCAGTGCCACTTACCTTCACTAATCTTAATTGGTCGTTGTCTTGAATACACTGAGCATCCACAACTCTTTTAAAGAGAGTATTCCTACAGTTCGGCACCCAAAAGTTGATGGGGTTTTCTTTTCACCTTTGCTTTGAATACCATTTAGTTTGAAGCTGCAGCTTTTAGTTCCAGTTGGGGGAGATATTAATTCCATATCTACTCTGTCCTGCACAACAAGGATTTTGGTTGAGTCATTAAAATCACTTATTCTTTCAAATTAGATTTCCTTACCTAATCATCAATACAGGTTATGAACAGCTGATAGCCCCGCATCAGTTCCTAAAGCGCTTCAATTGTCACAGCCTCCCACCTGAAAATGGCCAGTTTATATCTGATATGTTTCCTGCTAACCAAACCTCAGTTAACAGCACTATCGCGCACTCTAACTTTGTTTGCTACTCCCCCGTGACTTGTTATCAAAAGTCTGAAAATTCAAATACACCACTCCAATGTGTTCATCCTTAACTGTTCTGTTAATCACCACCTCAAGGAGCTCTGATGGATCTATCACATGTAACTGTTGTAACAAACTCACCGGAGACACTGAAATTAGTGGATACAGAAGAGTTTCATTCAACAGAAACGAGCAGCGGGCATCATATTGAGACACACTCGGAGGAAGAGGCCTCCGAACCCAATATCACATGATGTTTTTATCTACTAAAGATCAACAGTAACAGCCGGACAATTCTGTAGTTACAATATATCTACAGTGCTTCTGTTGGATTACGTATAGTTTTCACACACTTCCTTCTTCACACCCACTCACCAAACACCCAATATGAATGTTAATCAGTATTGTCTGGTTTGCAATCAACTCCAGCCCACAGCTCCAGGAAAACTATTGTTCAGGGCTGAATTTTAAATTCAATCTACAATCCATGTTCATGTTTGAAGATTGGTTCCTGGTTATGTAGATATTTGCTATATACCCTAACTCCAGAATACACCCAGAAAACCTTGTCAGAAATCCATGCTGACTCTGTCCAACCCTATTACTACATTGTAATTGCTTCTTTTGTAATGGATTACAGCACTATTCTCAAAATATCAACAATATGTTAATGGCATTTATTTTGCCTTAAGCACAGAATTTTCGGAGAGCCTGTTTGACTCATTGAGTCACAACCATCAAGCCACTTACACCACTTCTCCACTAATGTCATTTTATCCACCCGACATTCTGATGTGCTTTGGTCCCTTCCACCATCACAGACTTGCCTTCACTCCAGGAGTGATTTACGAAGGCCAGTTATGCAAAGGTGAACCCAGAGCATCTAGGTGATCACAAGGAGAATGTGTAAACTTCGCACTGTCAGCACTGCAAATCATGACTAAATCCAGACTGCCTGAGTTGTTAGACTGCAGTAACTTCCATTATCACATTACATCTTCCTTGTGTCCAGAGTCCTGATAAGTACTCATGATGATGCCACTCAAATGAATGTTGATTGTTGATAATGAACCCATTCATAAAGCTCTCTAGCAGATGTCTGCAGCCCAAGCATTAATGCAGTAGAAAGTGGACAGCAGTGAATCTCCTGTAATGCATTGTTACGAGCCATCTCGTGCTGTGAACCCTTTCAATTTGATCCCATTGCTGTTTGAAGGCTCTGCCTCCTGTAATGTTGCTAACCATATCCCATTGTGCTCTGCAGGTATTGCCTGCACAGGCAACGTGACTGGAAGCCGTGAGTGGATGAGAAAGAACTTTTTGAAATTCTTCCAAGGCTTGAAATTAAGAGAGATCTTGGCTCTGAACAAAAACTTTTCTGGGGTAAGTTATTGAAACTACAGCATCATCCATGCAGACTGCAGCCATTGGTGAAATGTGTAACTTCAAATTAGAAAAGAAAGAGCTTCATTTGTAAAAGCTTTTGAAAATGTTTTAACTAGGCATTTTCTTTTATTAGTTTGAAGTTCTGGACCTCCTTACTCCTGAACTACTTGCTGAGTTGACTGTGAGCTCTGAAGCACGATTTAACGTAGACAGGATAAATCAAATCACTGATACCCTCGTGGGCCGAAATTTCAGCGACCTCATTGCCTATATCACCCAATTAAATAATGAAATGTACATGGTAAGATAACTTTTCCTTTGTCTTTCAGTCTCCTGTTCACCATCACATGCTTCAAATAATGTCATTTTCAGTCAACAACATTTTGAAGGTTCAAAAGTACAATTTAATGTCAGTGAAATGTACATAATATACATCCTGAAATGCTTTTTCTTCACAAACATTCACGAAAACAGAGGAGTGCCCCAAAGAATGAACAACAGCTAAACATCAGAACCCCAAAGTCCCCCCTCCCCCCCCCGTGCATAAGCGGCAGCGAGCAACACTCCCCCCTGCCCCCACCGGCAGAAAAAAGCATCAGCAAAGCAATAGCAAAGACATAGACTTGCAGTTACCCCAAAGACTTCGTGTTTCACCCGGTATACAACATTCCGCAGGTTCTCTCTCTCCCTAATAAGAGAGAAGGAGGTGTCTCCATTTTTCCCAGTGAGTGGGGAGACATAGCAAACAACTAACTGGCTTACAGTTAAAAGTCTGTTACGTCGCTTTTTCCGAGCTCTGTCCCCAAGATCTCAAAGATCCCGGGTCTTTGGGCACACAACAGTGGATTTTCCGACTCCCCTGATGACAGACGGGTCTCCTGCTGTGACACCGACCCTCGATCCGCCCATCTCCAGAGCTCCGAGATCTTAGGCTTCAGAATTCGAGCCGGACTCTCAGGCCGAACCCTTGGCGTGCCGAACAACAGCCAGTCCTGAAACCCCAAGAACAGGTCCCATTCCTGCAAAGAACCGAAGTCAGTGTGTAACTCCAGGTCAGGGTCTTCAAAAGAACCCTGAAAGGGAACAATAAAGATATGAAAGATGGAAATAAAGCTGTTTCCGAAGATGCAAGCGAAGGAGTCGCCGTTTAGTGCCATCTTAACTTCGCTCCGCCTCCCAATATTTCCCAGCTTAAATGGCTGAACAGTGTATTGAGGGCAGTTCAGGAGATTATAATTGCATAATGGGAACCTTATTTTGTCGGCACGAAGTAGCTAATAAAGATGTTATAGTTCAAACTGGTAATATATTGTTGAAGTGTATTTCATCTGAATATCCACAGATTTACTACTTGTCTTGTCCAACAATGACTTGTAGACTAGAAATGCAGGCTGAGATGTTTTGTAGAAGTTGTTGGTAGCCAACAACTGCTGCCTCAGCAATGACCAGGCCCACTGCAATTTGCCTTTCACCACAGTAGGTCTTAGGCAGATGCAATCTCAGTGGCTCTTCACACGGCCATAGATCACCTGGACAATACCAACACCTATGTCAGGATGCTGTACATCGACTATAACTCAGCATTAAACACCATCATTCTTACGATCCTGATCAATAAGCTATAGATCCTGTGTCTCTGCACCTCCCACTGCAATTGGATCCTTGATTTCCTATCGAGAAGACCACATCTGTGCAGATTGGTGATAACATCTCCGCCTTGCTGACGATCAACACTGGTGCACCTCAGGGGTGTGTGCTTAGCCCACTGCTCTACTCTCTATAATAACATGACTGTGTGGCTAGGCATAGCTCAAATACCATCAATAAGTTTGCTGATGATTCAACTATTGTTGGTAGAATCTCAGATGGAGATGGGAGGGCATGCAGGAGTGAGATATACCAGCTAGTTGAGTGGTGTTGCAGCACCAACCCTGCATTCAATGGCAGTAAGATGAAAGAGCCGATTGTGGACTTCAGGAAGGGTAAGATGAGGAAACAGGAGCCAATACTCATAGAAAGATCAGAAGGGGGGAGAAAGTGCAGTTCCAAGTTCTTGGGTGTCAAAATCTGAGGGTTTAACCTGGTCCCAACAGTTATAAAGAAGGCAAGACAGCAGCTGTATTTTATTAGGAGTTTGAAGAGATTTGGTTTGTCAACTAAAACACGCAAAAACTTCTATGGATGTACTTTGGAGAACATTCTGTGTGGCTGCATCACTGTCTGGTATGGTGGGGGGGTAGGGGGTGGGGGGGCGGCAACTGCGCAGGAGTGTAAGAAGCTATAGAAAGTTGTAAAATTAGTCAGCACCATAGCCTCCATAGTATCCAAGACATCTTCAAGGAGCAGTGCTTCAGAAAGGTGATGCCTTAAGGACTCTCATCACCCAGGGCATGCCCTCTTCTCACTGTTACTGTCAGGAAGGGGGTACAGAAGCCTGAAGGCACACACTCAGCGATTCAGGAACAGCTTCCTCCCCTCTGCCATACGACTCCTAAATGGACATTGAACCCATGAACACTATCTCACTTTTAAAATATATATTATTTCTGTTTTTGCGCTATTTTAAGTTTATTTAATATACATATATATACTTGCAGTAATTGATTTACTTCTTACTTATTTTCTTCTTTTTTTCCTTCTGTATTATCATGCATTGCATTGAACTGCTGCTGCTAAGTTAACAAATTTAACGACACATGCCGGTGGTAGTAAACTTGATTCTGAGGTATATGGTTTATATGTCACAGATAAACAGGGTGGGGAAGAAGGCATTTAGCCCATTGGCTTTATCGGTCAGGGTACTGAGTATAGGAACTGGGACATTATGCTGAAGATGTAGGTCTTTGGTGAGGCGATGGTTAGACTGCTAGAACACTGTGTAGAGTTTTGAGCACCCTGTGTTGAGAAAGGTGTGGTTAAGCTGGAAAGAGTGCAGAAAAGATTTACGTGGACATTTTCAGCTCTAGATGCTCTGAGTTATAGAGGAGGGTTGGTTGAGCCAGCCTTTATTGCTTGGCACAGAGGAAAATGAGGTATGAACTGATAGAAATGCTTAAAATTGTGAGAGGCTTGGATAAGGTAGATGGTACAGCTTTTTTTTTCTGGGGAAAGGGAGCCCAAAACTAGGGAGCATAGGTTTGGGGTAAGAGGGGAAAGATTTAAAAGGAACCTGAGGGACAACCTTCCCTGCAGATGACGATGAGTATGTGGAACAAGATGCAGATGAAGTGGTTGAGGTAGACACAATAGTGTTATTTGAGAAGCCCTTGGTTAGGTGCATGGAGGGGCAGGGCTTAGAGGGATGTGGTCCAAATGTGGGCAATCGGGACCAGCTGGGCGGGCACTGTTGCTATCAAGGATTCATTGGGCCAAAGCGCCTGTGTCCCTATTGTACTGCACTATGACTCTATGAATTGCTAATCCTGCTGGAAATTAATCGACTGTCCTTTCATTGCAGATGAATATTACATTTGGAAACACTACAGTGAGGCACCAAATATTGAGCAGAATCCTGCATCTGTTGGGACCCATGTTTTCATCGTTTAATACCACTGACTATGCTGAGTGGTTTCAGGACAGACTGTTTTTGCTGTTGCCCAGCATCACAGGAAAAGAACTTGCCACTATACCCATCAACATAACTTGTGAATCCTATCAAGCCATGTGAGTATGTTTGTCTGGCGAGACAGATCAAGCTGCAGTGGGAGTTGTGTCTTAATCAGTGAACGGGTATGATTTGTAGCAGTGAGCTCATGTTTTCTCACTCTGAAAAGTGTCTCAGAAGAACGCTGGTCAGTTTTCCCAGGATTACAGTGGATATGAAATCCGGCAATGGATTATTTGTCCCAATTAGTCCACACTGGTGTTTTTATCACATCTGAGAACTTTCCGGTTCCATCTGACTAGTCTTAACTTTAATTATTGATATTTTTAATGTCACTTCGGACTGGTTATTCTGTGCTAAAAGCTGCATTTGAATGGAGCCCCATTAGCACAAAAATAAACTAGAAACAGTGGAAACCTTTACCCTCTGCTAGAACACCAGAGCACAGCTTGGTGATTCCAAAATGCAGCTGCTCTAGATCATCACGCTGTCTTGTACTGGAGTTGAGAATCTAACGCTTTAAACACTGGAGTAGAACACGGAAATAGAATTTCCTGGAGAGGGAACTAACAGGTCACAGGTCATACACATGTGGGGTGGGGGAAGGAATTTTAACCCGAGAGAGCGTAAATGATTGGACTTAAATACGAATACCCCTGAATTATCTGACTGAAGAAGGAATGATCTTATTAAATACTAGTGTTCTTGGAGAGACAGCTGTGACATTGCAGACAGAAGGCGCTATGCATCCTTCTCTGCAGCCTGCGGTGTTTGTCACATTGGACACTGGAGCTTTCCTTCTGCCTGTAAACTATTGAGAGTCATCTAAAACTTGAAATCAAAGAAATGTAAGAGGGGGAAATGATTTGATGCTGGCTCCAACCCATTGGAGAGGCAGGTTTAGACTTAAAGTATGTTGATGGAAGAAATTTGTAATGAAGCATACTTAGCTGATTTTCCTGAGGGCAGTGTCCAGGCTTTGAGAACCTGGGAGCTTGGACTATGGGTGGATGGTCTCTGACGGTAAGTGTTTTTACAGAAACCCTTGCCAACTGGGGAGCTGGAGTCCTTCCAACCCTTCAAGTTTCCCCAGCAGACTTCACTTCCTCCTTACATGAACAAACTCACTGCTCAGGCTGAAGCAGCGCTAGAACAAGGATTGGATCTCCTGAGCTCAGACCCCCTACCCAGTAGGATATCAGAACTTATTACCCTGGTCTTAGGGTCTCCTCTGCTGCATTGCCCCACTGGCAGAAAGGCAGTCTGGCTAGAACGCATTTCTTAAAAGAAAAAGCAAAATATGAGCAATATTAACTTCCAAGTCAAAACAGTATCAATCCCTCTGACCTACAAACTATTTCCCATGAAGTGTACATAAATCCATAAATCCTAAATTTATACATCAATTTCTTTTTTCCAGACCATTTTAATCTATATGAAAATAATGAAATATGCATTTATCATCTGTTTCTGATTACTTTAACAGAATTAAAGTGTTTAACAGACTGTTAATGAACTGGACAATAACACAACTTCCAGAGATTAGCAACTTTAGTAAAAATATCCTCAACTTCCAGCTCCACTCACCAGGTAACCTACACGCAATGTTGGATGAGAAAAACTTAATTTTCTACCTTTGAGAAATAGTTTGTGTTAGTTTGGCTTTGGTGATATTTTAATTCTAATGAAAGCCGAGTGTTTGTTAATCGGGTTGAATCTTGCCGGCTGGGTGGTTTGGATTGGTCCTGCTGACTATCAATCATGGCAGCACTTGTCCCTCCCATCTGCTCCTGCCTTCCTTGCTGCCGCACATGTCTGCAGAGACCACTATATTGCTGCACACTCTACAGCTAGTCAGTGTGTTACAGTCCTGCTATCTAGATGGCATTGGCATGTCTTGGCCCAATGGTTTTTCGATGTCCCTCAATTTAAAAAATATTTAAAAACTATTAAAATCAATTGCAGGCTTTCTGGCTTAAAGCAAAGCTCTGTTCCAACTTGCCTCTATCCCATCCTGCCAGGAGCTTTCTTGGGAAAAGGGCCTTAGCCCAGCACCACCTGAGGTCAGGTGATTGCTGCCTTATGTGAAGGTGCTGAGGTCCACTTAGTCCAGTGAATAATGATTGTGGGGTCCACACCAGCTCATTTTGGACTATGATATTCAAAATCCTGGAGATCAGAGAAGCTGCTTGTCTTGCTAGATCTTTGTGCCCAAGAGCTGTCTCACTGGCGTAGTCTGTTAAAGACCATGAGCAAAGCTCTCATTATTCTGTCTAAACGCCTAATGGATTTTGCAGAATCAGGATTAATAGGATGATGCCACTCAACGTGTGTGTTACTCAGTTTTGAATCTGAACAGTAACCGGTTCACCCTTAACTGCAGCAGAAGCAACAATATGGAGGCCTATGGGTAACCTTAGGTGATTTCTAAGTACGTACATATTTGGCACAGCATTGTGCTGCAGGTTTTCTATGTTTCTATAGGGTAAATGGCTGTGTAGACTTGGGTGAAAGATGGAAATGGTGCAGCATTGAGGACTATTGCTATATAAAATAAAAAATGCTGGAAAATATAAGTTTCTACACTGAGAAACTCAAATGGAGATAGAGTTTTTACTTTGCAGAACACCATATTCAATCATATAACATTAACCTGAGCTTCCAATTCCCAATTTTCCATCTCACTTACACTCTGACTTGCCTGTCTACTGCCTCCTACCCTTTGCCAATGAAATCCGGTGCAAAAGCAGGATCTCATGCTGTGACAGGGCACACTGTCGCCTCTGCAACAACATTCGATTCACAGCGAAGAAATGGGACCTGTCAGAAATCAAGAATAGAAATCGATTCATGGAGTATAGAGACTGGATGAGATACCAAATGAGTACTTCAGCTCAATCTCTCCAAAGCAAGAAGGTCAGCTGGAATTCTAGAGAAGGGAGCAGTTGCTAAAATACTGAAACACTATGAAGTTTGATACATAGGAGTTACTGGAGGGGCAAAGCTGTACTTAAAACAGTTAAAGCATCCCATCCAGATGGTATATTTTTAAACAAGATAAACTGTATTCACAATAAAAAATATTTATGAGAATAAACCATTCAATGCCTTTTCACTCTTTACGTTCCTAGTCAATACTGTTCTATTGCATTCATGCACATCAAAAGCACCACTGTGGTGCTCTGGGGTGGTATGTTGCATTCATGCACCACTGTGGCGCTCTGGGGTGGTATATTGCATTCATGCACCACTGTGGCGCTCTGGAGTGGTATATTGCATTCATGCACCACTGTGGCGCTCTGGGCTGGTATATTGCATTCATGCACCACTGTGGTGCTCTGGAGTGGTATATTGCATTCATGAACCACTGTGGCGCTCTGGAGTGGTATATTGCATTCATGCACCACTGTGGCACTCTGGAGTGGTATATTGCATTCATGCACCACTGTGGCGCTCTGGGGTGGTATATTGCATTCATGCACTACTGTAGTGCTCTGGGCTGGTATATTGTATTCATGAACCACTGTTGCGCTCTGGGGTGGTATATTGCATTCATGAACCACTGTTGCGCTCTGGGGTGGTATATTGCATTCATGCACCACTGTGGCGCTCTGGGGTGGTATATTGCATTCATGCACCACTGTGGCGCTCTGGGCTGGTATACTGCTACAATAATAATTGTGGGGCTTCTTCCTCCACCCCAGCTACTTCCTGTCCAGTAGGAGAAGAACCCTACATCTTGGTCTTTCCCCAACGAGCCCTTGCAGTGGCTGTACCAAGCTTCAGTGTGTCCCTCAGCACATACTCCTACAGTCTGGGTGGTATGCTTGACTGTATGGACTACTGACAGTGGGGTGGGGGTGAAATTCTGAAATTCAGATATTCAGTTATCACAGCCTTTTATCTCACATCTACAGTCTTGTATATTATTCTATCTTTCGTCTTGTGGTAATACTGATTTCTTATTAGCTTTTACCACTTCCTTCAGTAATCCATCACCACTTCGAGTGTGCAATTTTTCCTGATCTCCACACTGTCTCAGACTTCACATTTCATTCCCTCCACCTTCTCCTATTTAATTAGCAATTCAAAACTTGTATCACCTCCAACTTTTCTCAGTTCTGTGGAAAGCTCATTGACTTAAAATGTTAATATTATTCCTCTCTCCAAAGATGTCGAAAGTTCTGCTGAGCACTTTCACTTACACTTCAGGTTTTCAGCATCTGTAATATTTTGCTTTTAGCGTACTGTATTCTGGATTGCTGCAGTACTGCATGTTGTGTAAACAATCTGTCTCCTGTTTACATTTGTACCTGTAATGTTATTGACCATGTCCCTCTAGGCTCTGCAGGTATTGCATGTGGTGCCAACACAACTGGAAGCCGTGAATGGATACAAAAGAACTTCCTGAAATTCTTGCACGGCTTGACTTACAGAGACTTCAAAACTCTGAACAAAAACTTCTCTGGAGTAAGTTACTCAAACTACAACAGCTTACATTTCTGGTAGAATACAGGGTTTCTTCTTTGATAAATATGGTTTTGCATTGTGATTTTAATGAAGCATCTTTGTTTTCATTAGTTTGAAGTTTTGGATTTCCTCACTCCTGAAGTACTTGCCGAATTGACTGTGAGCTCTGAGGCATGGTTCAACGCAGACAGGATAAATCAGATCATTGCTGCCCTCACGGGCCGAAATTTCAGTGACCTCACTGCATATTTCACCCAATTTAATTATGAAACACGTATGGTAAGATATACTTTGTTTTTCAGTCTTCCATTCACTTTCAAACAATGTCTTTCAGTCATAAAATCTCTTCTTGAGCAACCTGTTTGTAGTTTTGTGGAGAATTGTTTTGGAAAAGATTGGAGATGAACATTGGTTGCTCTCATCTTTCCTTATTGAATTGTGTTTCACAGAAACCGCTGATGTCCTGGAGAATGCCAGCGTACATGCTCAAAATCTGAGTATGTTCCCAAACTGAGATGGTTCTGAGGAACATTACAATATTATGTCAATTTTCTATCAGAATTGTTTTCTGTGCTCACCTCAGCGGTGTCTGGAATGACCAAGGAAGTTCAATAGTCAAGCATGTTCAATTGTTTAGGTTGGTCATTGCTTAACAGATGAATATTTGTAAGAGCAGATCTGGATTAAGTGCTAGGAAATGCCCATCCAGGGGCTTCAGTACTGATCCAACAGAGGTTTGGAGGGTTGGGGATTTCCTTTAACATGTGCTAGGGAGGAGCATACAAGAGATTCTGCCAATGTTGGAAATGTTGAGCAACTCAGAACAAATGCTGGAGAAACTCAGCAGGTCAGGCAGCAGCTATGGAGCGAAATGAACAGTCGATGTTTCAGGCCGAAACCCTTCAACAAAAATCACCAGGAGGACTTTAGGAGGAGTATCTGTTTTGATATTTCCTTCCTGCTGAAAGATGAAAATCAATTCTTTCTTTGTTGCTGGAGACCGATGGCTTGGTTAATCCCTCTTGTTTTGCAATATGTATGTTTAAGTAAACTTGCAAACATGCATGATTCTATCCATGTGATGTTCATATAATAAGCAAGACCCTGAATTTGTAAGAAACCCACACCCACCATTGGTTACTTAATTCATCTTTTGTTTGCCCCAAATGTACAGTAAGACTGCTGTTTGCCACAACTAAACTAAATGAGACAGTCTTCTCCCCCCCCCCCCCCCCCCAGTTCTAGAGCCCTTGTTTATGTTAACCTGCTGGTCTGAATGCAAGATGACACAAACATCTGGGACTTTTAGATGTTCAGTGTCATCTTGTAATCAAGAAGATCCTGACTTCATTTTGATCTTTGTTGCCATATTTCTTGCTGGAGTTACCACCACGCCATCCTGAACCACCTTGTTTGCTTGACCACTTGTGTTTTGTCTCTGCACAATGAAGCTATTCTTGTGCAACATGGTAATATTGCCAGTACAGATAAAATGTTATAAGGGGCACATGTAACCTATAGCCATTCGCACATTGGTAGATAGAAGGGAAAACCAGGCAACGAACAGAGTAGGGAGATTAGGATTATGAGCAGTTTATAACTTGGTCTTATTTTATCTATAATTATTATTGTGGACTTTGACTAAGTAATGAAATTAACCTTTCTATCCTCCAAGATGAATATTACAACTTTTGAAAACACCACAGTGAGGGAATTGATGTTAAGGAGGATTATAAGGCTGTTGCGACCTGCATTTTCATTTTTTAATGCCGGTGACTACGCTGAGTGGTTTCAGAACAAATTACACTTGTTGCTGCCCAGTATTACAGGAAATGAACTCGCAGTTATACCTACCGACATAACTTGTGAATCTTACCAAGCAATGTGAGTATCCTGTGTTTAAAATTTGTTTGAGATGAGAGAACCCTTGGTAGATATTTGCATCTAGAAGTTATTATGTCCCATGAAAGGCTGGATATAGTGTCACCATGCAACATGCAAGTGATCCTTTCTGTCAGTTTGAGTAACCTCATGCTGTCACCAGTGTGACCAAGGGGCTAGAGGCTCTTTTGAGACTTTGGTGGGTGGGTTTGGATGTAATGGCAGTTAGCCTGAGACACCGAATGCTGTGGAGGGCCAAAGAGGATGGGAAGGGGTTGTCATAGCAATCAGACAGATATCTAGGGAAATGGGTGAATATTGCTAGTGCCTGGCCGGAATGCTCATTGTGAGGAAGGAATGAGCATGGGGGCTATTATCTGAGGAGTACGTCAATGAGGGAGGTAGTGAGGTCAAGTGTGGGCTCTAGGATTGGTGCCAATGTCAGGTAGGGCTTGAAGAAAGTAATGTGACTTGCCTGAGAGGAGGTGCCAGTTGAAAATGTTACTAGAGAAACCAGATAGTTTGGAAATGCCCAGTGGCAAGTGCTCCTCAGAACAATGCAGCAACAATCTGACCTTGTAGTTGCATCCACTGCCATCTCTTTAATTATCCTGCCAGTTGCATTCTCAAAGGATTCTGATGAATTTTTCGAACATGATTTACTTTGCATAAAACTTAGAATCTTAATAAACATACCATCAGTCTCCTTTTAATATTTAAAATTATTTTTCAGAAATGAGTCAGCATCATCAGTAAAGTGTTAATCAATTTTCTCTGGAAACCACCTTCCTGACTGATATTCTAGGGATTTATTAGCGTGTAGTTTCACTAGATAGATTCTTGGGATGAGTGTGTTACTCCTTGAGGAGAGGTTGAGTATGTTAGACTCAATTACAAGCAAATATAAGAATGAAAGTTGATCTCATTGAGCCTGAAAGGGATTGATTGAGTAGATTCGAATAACCTGTTCCCTACAGTTGGAAGATGTAAAATTGCAGGGACGTAATTTCAGGATGTGTGGTTGGCATTTAGGACAGCAATCTGGACAGTATTGTGTGCAGTTTTGGTCTCCAAATTTGAGGAAGGACATTCTTGCTATGGAGGGAGTGCAACGTAGGTTCACTGAGTTAATTCCAGGGATGGCGGGACTATCATATGTTGAAAGATTGGAGCGACTGGGCTTGTATACACTGGAATTTAGAAGGATGAGAGGGGATCTGATGGAAACATGTAAGATTATTAAGGGATTGGACATGCTAGAGGCAGGAAATATGTTCCCGATGTTGGGAGAGTCCAGAACCAGAGGTCACAGTTTTAACAATAAGGGGTAGACCATTTAGAACGGAGTTCAGGAAAAACTTTTTCACACAGAGGGTTGTGGATCTGTGGAATGCTCTGCCTATGAAGGCAGTGGAGGCCAATTCTCTGGATTCTTTCAAGAAAAGGTTAGATAGAGCTCTTAAAGATAGCAGAGTCAGGATATGGGGAGAAGTCAGGAACAGGGTACTGATTGTGGATGATCAGCCATGATCACAGTGAATGGTGGTGCTGGTTCGAAGGGCCAAATGGCCTACTTCTGCACCTATTGTCTGTTGTCTAAAATTTTTGAAGTTTTTTATCTCAAAGCTGAGAATAGTAGATTGAAGGAATAGTACTGTGGATGCTCAGGCATTGAATGCAGTCAAAGCTGGGAATAGTAGATTAAAGGGAATAGTACTTGAAGGGAGATCAGATTGGGAACTAGGAAGGAAAGTGGGTTTGAACTGCAGACTTCTCCACTGCCATATCAGGCTCACGAACTGGGGAATGACTTGTGCTGAGTCTCTTTTTTTATTTTTTTATTCCAATTTAAATAAATGGAAGAAATGTAAATTAAAATGATCTATCACCATTTAATTATAAAGGATGGTATAAGGAATTCCCAGTCATTTTTGTATATGGTTAGATGTAGAAATGTTCTTACACCTGATATTTATAAGATGCTCAGAGTATATAATGGCTGATTCTTGCCACTCGGTACTAAGTTGAATGTCTAAATACGACCTTAAGGAGTTCTTTCTTTATTTCTACAGAATTCAAGCACTGGACGCTATGTACCCAAATTTATCAAAGTCACAACTCAATGAAGTCTACAATTTTAGTAAAACGTTTTTGAATTTGCAGTCTGTCTTACAAGGTAATGAGTTCACATCTTGGACGATGTGACTTTTATTTTGTCAATAGTTAATTGAATGGTCCAACAAAATCACATTACTGAGGAATGGATAATGGAATATTTAAGGTATATGTTACCCAATATTGGGCAAATAATTAAGGTTGTTATTGTGATAGTTGCAACATCAATATATTGTTTATTAATTTTCTTTGAAGAAATATTGCATTTTTTTCATTGGCAGAGCAGTTCAGGTTAATTCGTCCAATTATTCATCTGCAAAGGGATTTCTATTAGCCTCTCATCAGTGCAGAAAATTATTCCAGTTGGAGTATAATCATTGCACCAGCCTAGTCAGTTGGAAGTTATTACAAATTAACAGACATTGGTTCAGTAATTGCCTTCTGCCCAAGACTCATGTTGCCCCTTATGTGGATTTTTCTAGGTAACTATGTCAATCTTTGCCCTACAGGATTTAGATATGTTCCATGTACTGCTAACACAACTGGACTTCGTGACTGGTTACTGCGAAACTTTCATAAATTCATGGCACAAATCACTTTCACAGACATGCCATTTCTGAACAGGAAGTATTCTCTGGTAATTTCTTTATACTTCTGCTTGAACTGTATAGATTTTAGGCAGAACTCGAAACTAAGTTTGATATTCCTGAGTTTATTTTTCATGCAGCTTTAAAATATCATAGTTTTCATGTTTTTTAAAAATTTTGTAGTTTGAAATATTGGACCTGCTCAGCATACCACAGCTCTCAGGACTGACTGTGCAATCGTTGAATAATCCTGCGGGCATCAACAGAATCATTGACAGCTTCAGCAATAAAAGCTACTTTGACTTGATCAGCTATGTTACACAGTTTATTCAAGACATGAAAATGGTAAGACAACTTCCCTTTGGGTGTTGGTTGGTTTTGGCTCCCTCACTAACAATGCAAAGATTTTACTTAAGTTTGAATCTTTCTCTTTTGTAAATATTTGAAAAGGAAAAGAGAAAGATCAGTTCTTTATGGAACCAGACACAAATAAGATGTAAAATCTTGTTTACCTTATTGTCAGAAGATCACTAAAATAATAGCAAATAAAAGTTTGAGATTTCTTTTTAAAATTTTGTGGCCATGAGCTCTGCTCCTATTTATGGAATCAAAGAACAAACAAGTAACAATAAAGGAGGGTATATTAGTAGCTGTTTACTATTAGAAATAGTACACATGGTCACAGCCTATCTCAGGTTGTGTTAGTAAATATATTTTGTGAACCAGTAATAGAATCAAGAGCGATATAGAAAGAAATGAAATATTCCTCTACATCCGAATGTAATCAAGAAGCTTTTGCTTCTGTGTAAGCTTATTAGAACTTCATTAATTGAAAGAGAAAAGACTATCAGCAAATCCTTTAGACTGTGCCTAAAGAGATGAACGTGAGCGAATGTTCATTTTACTGTTGTTGTTGTTCGTCCATCGTTGTCGTCAATGAAGACTAGCGCTTGATTTGGATTTAAGTGAGGGAGAGTTGCGCAACATCAGCCTCACTTTCTCTTCCCAATTCCCATCTGGGTCCAGTGGTAAGACGAGAGTCAAGACTACTGGAGATGAGACTAGGTGAAGTGGATGACCAGGACGCCTTATGTGTCTTGTCCTGCTCTACACGTTCCATGACACCTGCAGAGACTGTTGGACCTTCTTGACCATTGGACCTTCCATTAGTCTCGTCCGCTCAATCTGCCGGAGTCAGTCTTCACGTGTTGGGATAGACAACTCCCTAAATAACATTTTACTAAATAACAAGAAAAGGGTGATCTTTTTCTTATCAATGCAGAATTTTTCTCCATTGCCGAGCAACAAATAAGACTGCATGGTCATTATGGAAGCAAAATCAATGAAAAAACAACTGATTTCTAGAAAAGGCAAAAGAGCTTCTTAAAGTTGTCAAATTTATTTATTTATCTATCTATCTATTGAGATACCACGTCTTCTGGCCCTTCGAGCCATGCTTCTCAGCAGTCCCCCAATTTAATCCTAGCCTAATCACGGGATAATTTACAATTAATCTGCCAACCAGATTGTGGGAGGAAACCGGAGCACCCGGAGGAAATCCACGCGGTCACAGGGACAACGTACAAACTGCTTACAGGCAGCGGCGGGAATTGAACTCGGGTCGCCTGTACCGTAAGGCATTATGCTGACCACTATGCTACCGTGCCGCCCCACAATAGCAAGGAGAAAAATCTACATTCTTTATACTTCACTTTCACGGAAATTGCTACTGTTATGCCAAGAATCAACTTAACGCTGCTTTTCATTCCAGAGAAACATTACAGAAATTCAACCACGGCCAACAAGAAACGCAATGTTGACAGGGATCGTATCGCTGTTAAGATCCTACTTTGCAAGATTTAATGAAACAGATTATGCTGAGTGGTTCCAGAACAGATTACGGCTGCTGCTGCCTAGTATCAATTATAAGATGCTGGAGCTGATACCCACTAATATATCATGTGACTCCTACCAGGCAATGTGAGTATTCTGTCCACATTTTACAATGTTTATCAATGGTGTCAGTATATAACAATGGATGTAGTGAATACATATGTACAGGCACTTAGAAATTGTCATGTTATAAATGAAGTTCATTCACATTTACTAAATTGTACCTTTTTATTCCATTGAAATTAATTAAATTAGTAAAATTGTAAGGTTCTTTGCCAATTCACGATCCACCCACAGCCTTGAATTTGAACAAGGCGATTGAAATTCTGACAGGTATAAATTTGAGGAATGGAATCATCAGTTGAAGCTTTTCCGGAACGAATCTTTAGTCCTCACAACTGCAGCTCTTCGGTGTGTCCATGAATTCAGTGTTTTCATACCCCCAACTTACGCGGACAAACACTTCATCTGCTCTTTAGCTGGACTGAACAGGATTTGGGATATTTTAAGTAATAGAGATGAAGTAATTAATCTAAAACAGGACAGAATTTGATATAGGTAACAATTACAGTACTTTGTGACAATAATTAGATATTTTAAGGATCTATAGGCATCAAGAAAGAGTGCTTTGTAACTTCAAGGTAGAGCTGCAGTATAGTCAGATACTCTCTTGACATTTTCTTGATTTATAATGGGCAACATCAGAAAGAAAATTTTGTCTGAATGCAGATGGCATTAGTGTGGAGGCATAGAAGTTATGAAAAGTAGACAAGGCTGTAAGAGGAACAAAGAAACTGCTTATCAATCTAGAAGGAAAGAATACAATAGAAAGAAGTAATATGTTCTTGACATGTTTAATTGAAGCACTACAAACTCTTTTAAGCACTTTATATAGGGGAGTAAATAATGGCCTGGAAAGTTCCAGAAAGCTGAAAGCCATCCACTCCTGCTTCTGTTCTAACTTCTAACCCCATTCTTGTGCAGATCCATTGGTGAGACTGACCTGATTGCACATCCCCAGAAATGCTTGAATAGCTTCAGAAGCCATCCTCTCAAACGGAACTGGCCATCAAAGCTATCAAACATTTTGAGCAGGCATTCAAAAACATTTGTTCAAATGTACTATTAACAGTTTCTTAAAATAAAAGTAGATGAAATACAGAAAAGCTATAAAATACTTAACAACTAAGCACTTTTAAGATAACACAATTTTATCAAGAATGCAATTACCTCAAATATACTTCTCCCTTCCACTGCACTATCCTTGACTAGATTATAATATTAATTTGGCCATTAGAATGTGTTAATGAACCTGTTACAACTGTCATACAGTTTTACTGACAATGTTTTCTACTATTGATTTATACAGAGTTTAATTAGGCCAACAGTTAAATATAAATATTTTTCAAATGGTTTATGTGAACTGCTTTTATTTCTGAATCCTGTGTTGTCATTGTAAGCACGTTTACAATTGTCAAATGTAGATCTCTGATTTGTACTGCTTTACCCTTTTTTATCTCTGCAGAGTCAAAGGGCTGGATAATTTGTACCTAAGTTTCAGTCTGAATCAGAGTAAGGAAATCTACCTTTTCAGTAAACGTATCCTGAAGTTCCATCAAAGTTTAGAAGGTAACATACTGCGTTTTCAATTTTGCAAATATATGTTTCTTGGAATAAGTCAAATCATTCCTTGATATCTTTGCACTTAATTTGGTATTATAAGTTACATGGAGTTATATTGACATGTTGTTGAAGCAAATTAAGAATATGTAGAAAATACTTTAAAATTCAGTCCTGTGTGGGTTGTGAAGGTTTTATTTCTTTCACTGCTTGAGAAGTCATAAAAGATGATTGTCTGCATCAATGTATCTGAAAGGCCGTCTGTTCCTAAATGTTGTAAGTGGCAGAGGTCTGCAATTTCAGGTCCCTACCCCAAGTAACTTGTGCAGGCTTTCCATGATTTCTTAGAAATGGCAATCCTGAGCCCACACAGAAGGTGCTGTGTAGATAAGACCATTCTGGAACTTCTAGGTCACCCAAATGGATGAGTGGCCCAAGCACAAGAGTAGTGGGGAATGTTGCCACTTTGAGGAGGGCCAAGAAACAAACGAAAGAGAATGTTCACCCCCAGGAATTTCTTTCAGTCAGGGGCAGAAACCTTTAGCTATCCTCTTCTTTCAAACCTGAAACTACTCTAAGGTAGGCCTAAGCTTGGGGAAGGACGGTTCATTGAACCAGTGACTGTTTAGGGGCTTTAAAGTCTGAAAATTTTGGGAATGCTTTGCCTATATACCACCTGTTTCTGTGAAGGAGATGAAAACCATTCCCATTCATACCAGTTAAAAATTATCTGCTGGAAACTAACTTTCATTCAGACAGACTTGATCTGCTCATTACTCATGTCATCTTTCTAACTTTTAGGATTCAACAGGGTGTTAAGGGGCGAGGGAGCAATGTTCCAGTTTAGACAATGGATATATGCACATATGGGCCAGTTGGAATCTGAAAGATTTATCAGTAAACTGCAGAATATAATGAAACAAACTGCAGTGAAATAAGAAAAGTTTGCGTGATAAATTCGTAAGTAATTTGTGTATGGAATGATAAATAACTCAACATTAGCACTTTTTTTTTGCAGGTTCCCTGGGTATTGCTTGTGCTGAGAGCTCTAATGGAACCCGTGAATGGATGATCAAAAATTTTTTCAGATTCGTCTCAGAATTTAATTTCAGAGACTTCACAGATCTGAATAAGAACTTCTCTGCTGTAAGTTTATTGCAACAATGTCACTTTCTGTACGAATTTCATTGGACAGGAAATTCTGATCTCACTTATAAGCTTGATATACTTTGTATGTTTTTGTGGCCGTTAAACATCATTGAAGTTTAATTTGTGCGCTGTTGATTTCTTTAGTTTGAAGTGTTGGACCTCTTCACTGCAAAACAACTGTCTGAATTGACGCTGGAATCTGATGCATTGAATAACATGAATAAAATCATCCAGATACTTAATGTTCTCACGAGCAGAAATTTCAGCAACTTGGTGAATTACTTTGACCAATTTGTTCATGAAGCGCAAGAGGTGAGATGAGCTTTCTTTGGTCTTTGGAATTTTCAGTGGACATGGCATTAATTTCTATCTTCGTCATTTGATGGAGGTCAGGAGGAGCAAAAATCCTGCTCAGTGTATAACCTGTCTATTTTCAGTTTACTGATTTCAACAGTTTGAAAAGTAAACTAAATGTAAAAATAAAGATAAACATGGTCACCATGTCTGAAAACGCTGCTGATTCTAACATAATATTTGTCAATTTTCTATGTTGAACTTTGTCAGCACAAAGGAAATCTTAAAGCAAAGTTCAGTTTTAGTGAAGGCACACAACAAATGGTAGTGTATTGGTTGCCTGTTAAGCACCCAATCAACCTTTTCTGAACACAATGGAAAGTAAAATCCAGGCTGGATATATAATGGGTTGCCAGTTCACTATTTCTTGCTTTGTAAAGTCAGTTTTACTCAGTGTTATTTAACTTGCAGAAGCATGGGTGCTAGTTAAAGACTGGTTTTGCTAGCCATAACTGAAGTTAAAAGTTCAAAGTAAAATTATTATTGAAGTATGTACATATATGTTACCACATACTACATTGAGATGCATTCTTGTAGGCATTTACAGAAAAAATACAGCAGAATTTATCACAATCTTACGTTAACAGACAAGGACCAACAGACAACCAAAACACACACAAAAAAGCAAACTGTGCATATAAAAAATCTAATGATAGCTACTTGGCAAAATTGCTCCCTCTCATGGATTTTTTGTTACTATGTCATGGATAGATGGAGCCCAAATCCTTTTGAACTATGTCCTTATGTCTATGTCCATGTTTATCTTCTGAGTCGCTGATCTGGGTGCCAAAATGTTCTCAGTCGAGATTGGCTTTATTTTTTAACAACTTATCTGTGATATTACAATGTTTTTGTGCAGCCACATTTTAATTATTTAAAAATAAACATAAGCTTATCACTTATTGTTTTTCCTGATTGCCCTGATGAACATTTGTCTTGAATGACAGTGGTGAGCTGGGATTCTGCAGACATCTGATAGTTTTGGGACAGGTACCACTGGTAGATCGATATCCAAGCCAACATTACACTTGCCAATCTGTCCATAATGGAACTTGGAGTGCAACGGCCTCAGCTTAGATAAAGGGAGTGAGAAAATGATAATCCAATCCATGGGCTGGAAGACTTGACTTAACTGGCCATCACAATGTCTTCCAACTGGTTAAGACATGAGTATATGTGAATGGCTACATAATTTGATATTATTTTAGATTTAAACTTTATAAATGCTGTCAAGCAGATTGTATTATTAACCTCAAGAATCATCCCCTTAATTTTAGATGGGTATAACAACAATTCACAACCCGATGATAAGGAACGTAATGCTGCAGAAAATCTTTATGCTGCTGAGACCACATTTTCTGATATTTAATGCACGTGAATATCTCGACTGGTTCCAGAATAAATTGCACCTGCTGCTCTTCAGTCTTACACGAGATGAACTTGACACAATACCCAACAACATAACCTGCCAATCTTACCAAGCTATGTGAGTATGCTTCTGTTTAAGTACTGAGTTCAGATCAAAAGCCATTTCTTAGTGATTAATGTTGTTCGTTGTTCATGGCAGGAGACTTCTCTGGTATATTTTATATACTTGGGACTGGTTTTGTTGGACAAACCTCTAAGACAGGTACTTAAAGATTATTGAAAAGAGGAACATAGGAATACTTTGAATTCGTGTAATGTGCTTTACAAAAGGCCTCAAGCTCACCGGAATTTTCAATGGATTTGAATCCGATTATGCTTTTTGATTGTAGAGGGAAATTTCCACAGAGCTTCTCTAGCTTATCTGATGTAATTTCATCAAAGCAATGTCATAAACTCTGATAGATGTGAAGGCATTGAAAACACTGTCCTGAGTGAAATATGATTCCCATGGCTCCGAGTTTATTTTAACTGTAGCCAATGGATGCACTGCCCAGCTTAGGCAGCTTTCAGTTCAGTTTTCTCCACCATAGGCATTTTGACCTGGATGCAAAAGGAGCGGCTGACATTCTGATAGGAAGTTAAAATCAACCCATATGCTGTACAATTGTACAATAAGGATTCATATCGCCTCCTCAACTGACAAATAGAAAACACAAACATAACATTTCCATTTTATTCTGGTGTGAACGTTTCTGATTCCTGTGGCTTACTTTTGAACTGTTCGCCCACTAAATGTTACTCTGCTATTTAAGAAGGGTAGGAGGCAGCTGAAAGGAAACTAGACCTGTTAGTCTGACATCAGTGGTTGGAAAGTTGTTGGAATCGATTGTTAGGGATGAGGTTACAGTGTACCCGGAGACATGTGACAAGATAGGCCAAAGCCAGCATGGTTTCCTGAAAGGAAGATCCTGCCTGACAAACCTACTGCAATTCTTTGAGGAAATTACAAGCAGGGTAGACAAAGGAGATGCATTAGACGTAGTGTACTTGGATTTTCAGAAGGCCTTTGACAAGGTGCCACACATAAGGCTACTTAGCAAGTAAGAGCCCATGGAATTACAGGGAAGTTACTAGCATGAGTGGAGCGTTGGCTGGTCGGCAGAAAACAGAGTGGGAATAAAGGGGTCCTATTCTGGCTGGCTGCTGGTTACCAGTGGATGTATGTCAATGATATGGACTACAGTATTAATAGATTTGTGGCTAAATTTGCCAATGATACAAAGATAGGTGGAGGAGCGGGTAGTGTTGAGGAAACAGAGAGCCTGCAGAGAGACTTAGATAGTTTAGAGGAAGTGGCAAATGAAATACAAAGTTGGAAAGTGTATGATCATGCACTTTGGTGGAAGAAATAAATGGACAGAATATTATTTAGATGGGGAAAGAATTCAAAATGCAGAGGTGCAAAGGATGTTGGGAGTCCTTGTGCGAGATACCCTAAAGGTTAACCTCCAGGTTGAGTTGGTTGTGAAGAAGGTGAATGCAATGTTGGCATTCCTTTCTAGCGGTATAGAATATAAGAGCAGGGATGTGATGTTGAGGCTCTATAAGACACTCGTGAGACCACACTTGGAGTATTGTGTGCGGCTTTTGGCTCCTTATTTTAGAAAGGATATACTGACATTGGAGAGGGTTCAGAGAAGATTCACAAAAATGATTCCAGGAATGAAAGGGTTACCATATGTGGAACATCTGGCAACTCTGGGGCTATGCTCCCTGGAGTTTAGGAAAATGAGGAGGGATCTCATAGAAACATTCCAAATGTTAAAAGGCCTGAATAGATTAGATATGGCAAAGTTATTTCCCATGGTAGGAGATTCTAGGACAAGAGGGCACGACTTCAGGGTTGAAGGATGTCCATTTAGAACAGAGATGTGGAGAAATTACTTTAGTCAGAGGGTGGTAAATCTGTGGAATTTGTTGCCACGAGCAGCTGTGGAAGCCAAGTCATTGGCTGTATATAGATAGGTTCTTGATTAGCCAGGGCATCAAAGGGTATAGGGTGAAGGCAGGGGAGTGGAGATGACTGGAAGAATTGGATCAGCCCATGATTGATTGGCGGAGCAGACTCGATGGGCTGAATGGCCTACTTTTGCTCCTATATCTTACGGTCTTAAAGAATGCCAAGGTACCATCCCTTCTGCATTTAAATCGGAATGACACAGAGCATGGATATATTTTTGTAAGCTGAAATGAAAAGAAAATACTGCAAAGCAAAGGACGTCCTTATAAAACAGTTCAGCATTTTTTTAAAATCACTGTTACCAATGATATTATGAAATGAATTGCATGTTTTTATACTTATAGAGTGAAAGGACTGGACAATTTATATTCAAATTTTTCAAAATCTCAACAAGAAGACATCTACAAATTTATTAAAAGATATTTGACTCACCAGCGTGATACAGCAGGTACTGTACCTGGAACCTTCAGTGCTCTACTGTTTAGATGTTTGCAAATTAAGCGACTGTTACCTTGCCCAAATAGAGCTGGCTTTCAGGAAGCTTTGAGGAAATGTACAGTACAATGACAGATTTAACTCAGGACCTTAACGCACTGAATTCTTCAAAAGCTTTTCAAGCTTTCTTTCTCTGGAGAGCTTCTGGCTCCTGGGTCCTCTATTCCAAGCTCCCTCATTTATTCCCAATGTGATTTTTTTAAATGAAACCTGCCTCAACATGACAGGGAAATGATTCTACATCTGCATTTAAGAAGTAAAAGCAGGTGTTGGCCACCTGGCCCTTTGAGTCTGCTCCCCAATACATCAAGTTCATAACTGACCTTCTACCTAAACGCTATTTTCCTGTACTGCCCCTGTGATATCCAGAACATGCACAAATCTATTGAACTCTTTTTGGAATGAACTTAAAATTTGAATTTCCACAGCCATTCAAATTAGGTAGTTATAAAGATTTGCCATTCTCTTGAGAGAAGATACTTCTTCACATCCTAATCGTAAAGAGCCTGTCTCTTATTCTGACTCTGTGACCTTTATCTGGATTCCTTAGCCAAGGGAAAAGGCCTTCCTATGTCCAAGCTGTTAAGCTCTGTAAGAAATTTCTCAGTTGTAGTGAGAGCTTCACTGTTTCTTCTAAACTCTGGAGAATATATGCCTAGTTGACTCAGTCTTTCCTCGTATGGCAAGAACTCGATTCCAGGAACCATTCAAGTACATCTTCACTGTACTCTTCTATGACAAAATTGGGAACAAAATTATGCATAATATTTCTGTGAAAGAAAGTAGCCATGAAGCTAGGCAGTGTAATTAATCCAATGAAACATGCAACTTAAGTTCTATGTTTGAACATGAAGTAATGAAACTCATCTGACCGATGACATGTGGTTTGACATTTAAACCAGAGCTGAACGTCCAGTCACTATCTTATAAAGGCGGAGCAGGAATTGATTTTATTTTACAATCACCAAATATATTTAGGATTCATTGGGCATTTAATTTTCTCATTTAATTCATTTGAATGTCCTCCATTTATACTTTTTCACGTACTGATGAGTGAAATATTCAGGTTTTATGTACAGTTGTATACTAAATAGAACTCACAGATTGTAATGGGGTAGTGTTGTTTGCCCACAATACCTGATTTATTATCCAGTTAAGTTTATAAATGGAAAAGCCAACCTGACACAATATTTGACAGTTTATCAATGCAATTCTCTTCATTGATCGCAAAGGGGATGTCTGGCGCATTATTTAATTTAATGACCATTAATTTAATATGTGTGTTTATTATTGCAGCAACTGCATGCACTGCCAATACGTATGGAAGTATATCATGGCTCCTGATTAACTTTGGCAGATTTCGGTCATTTGTCACATTCAGTGACCTCCTAGCTCTGAACAAGAACTTCATTGGTGTAAGTTAAATTATCGAACAAGCTTTGTTTTCCTCGGCCACATCAGAATGTTATTGTAGTACATTGGCAGGGAAAGAACCAAAAATGTATTTGGCAGGAATTATTTTAGCAGAAATTAAGGATCTTCGCCGTCCTCAACGGCTTAGGTTCAAATTGTAATCGTGGTTGGTAGCTGTATAGAAGACTTCAGAAAATTGAGAACTCAGCAGATAAAGCATCAATTCAAGGCTTGGCTCCATTTGTGTTAAGTGTATACGTTTAGTCATCTGAAAAATACATTGTTTTACACTGTTCAGATGCAGTTCTGTTCAGTATTTGCAATCTGTTGTACTGACTTAATAGGAAAACAGATAAACATCCAGACTTGGATTCATAATTTATCATTTCATGAGTTCTGTATTTAAATTAAAATATTACTGAAAAAACACAACATCCAGTCTTGGATTTGTAATTTATCATTTCATGAGTTCTGTATGTAAATTAAGAATACTGAAAAAACACTTAAGTGGTTGCAAATAGTACAATATTGAATCAGTCTGATTAATGTGTCAGTTAGGTTATCAGCACAACTTTGTTAGCTGTGTCTGCTTTGTTTAGTATTACACTGCCATCTATCATTCCCATGTAATATTAATTAAATTGGACACATCATGTGTCAATTTCACATTCCACTACAAATCAGCAGTTTCATCTGGGCTCTGGGACGAGTGAGCAGTGGAGATCTGATAGCTGAAGTTAATAAAGAAAAGCTTTTACAGATGAAAGTAGACCACTTGAAGGAAACTTTCGAGCTGGTCAATTTGCTGCCTGTATCAATCACCTCTCGAGGTTACATCGGTCCTTAATGAAAGATAGTTGAGGTTCATCACTACTTTCATAGCAATCTTTATTAGTTCAGAAATAAAGGGTGCTCGGATCATTTCAAAAATGTCACTTAACAATGAGCAAAGTTGTCTTGGCTGAACACATTATTATTTTAGAGCAGAAGATGTAAGAAAAGGCTGCAGGTCAGATTCCTTCTATGGAGAGGGTAAAAGTGAACATTTAGGTCAGTCATATTTTCAGGCCAAAGACATTATCTGGTTCTCACGAAAGATCATTGACTAAAGCCTCTATATCTACTACCTGACTTTCTCAGTATTTCTAGCATTCTCTGTTTTTATTTCAGATTTTCAGTATCTGCATTTTTTTCCCATGCTTTTCTTTAGGTTCCAATGCAAACTCCGAGGTTCTCCGATCTAGAATTGTTGTAATGACAAAATGCCTACGTGGTTTCGTTTTATTCAACTTGATTCCATGAACCATATCAAATACTACTACTTGCACTTTTCCCTTGGTTAAATAATTCAGTCTAAAATATCACTGGAAGTTTAAGTGTATTTCTCAGAAAGGTGGGCCCTTGATTAAGAGAAGAGGATTCACATTTTTTAACATTTTTTTGCAGTTCATTGCGAGAGAATTATTGACAGTAACTCAACTGGGGCAGTTGGCTGGTGGTAATGGAACACTGCAAAATATTTACGAAGTGCACCAGATCCTCAGTATTCTCACAAGTGACACTGTTACTGAGTTTATTGATGCATTCAGCGCTGCAGTTCATCAGGTAGGAGACTTTTATGACCAGCTTTTAACAACATCTATTGATAATGCTGCTACCTAGGAATTGTCCCAAGTGAATTGATTGGTTTCCAACTTGTTCAGCTCAATTTGCACCTATTTCAAAAACGTTTGCAACCATTTCGATAGCAGATATGCTGTGCCATCCTAATAATCAGGAGCATGCTGGTGGTGTTAACATGAATGCACTCTGTTGTGTGCAGTAATGATGGGAAATCTGTAAGTGGACAGGGGAGCGGCCTGAGCTTTCAGGTTGTCTGTCCCAGTCCAAATACTTTCTTCCTGCACGTCCCCAGATGCATGGTTCTGCTGGATGGCAGGAACTCTGTTGATTCAAGAGGCCCAGTGTAATTCAGGAGTTCAACTATATTTGTTATATTCCACCCAGAATGGCTCCATCCAGAGGGACTCCAACCCCAGGCTAACCAGCCGTTAGAACAATTTTTTAAACTGGACATTTGTTAATATCTTTGGCAAATTTTCAAAAACACCCAGACACTACTAAATGATAAAAACAGTATGAATAAACTCCTCTTGGGCTTCCAGACTGTGGTAAACCATATATACATGTTGTAACTGGGTTACCTGTCTGGACACGCCCCTCTGCTGACTGCCCCTGTGGCTCCTCCCACAGATCCCCGAATAAAGGCAATTGTGCCACTGCTCCTCCTCTCAGTCCAGGGCAGATACTCAGCATAGTCGAGGTCACATTTTACTGCTAATAAAAGCCTTTCAGTACTTACTCTACTTCCAGTCTTTTGGAGTAATTGATGGTGCATCACAGACGGGTAGGGGTATCGACTTTAACCGACGTTTTGATGACAGACTCTGGCACCTTCATCAGGAATAATACCTGGGCATGTCTAGTCTGGTGGTATTTATGCCCCCATCCTCCTTCTGTCCCTCTTGATTCATTAGTCCTCATCCAATCAGGTTTCTGCTGTCCCACCTTGTTTACGATCGAATTCCAGTTCTTACTTAGAGTAAGACCTTCAACTTTGTTAAAATTCTTTTCCTCCAGTTTTATTTCAATGGCTTCCTTCAACAGGCAGTCCCAAAAGCCAGTAGTTTTGTGCTGTCAATCCTATGGTCATTGTGAATGCGATGTTCTGCTACCACCAATTTCTATGTGCATTAATAAACTTATTAAAATTTTAAAGCACCATTAAGTTGCTATGTGTAATTTTGAAATCAGTCTGATTATTAAGCCATCTCAACGTGCAAAGTGGCAATTCCAGACCAAACTTGAATCACTGAAGGATGCTTGACAGCTGTGGCAGGGCATGAATGCTGTCACTTTGTGCAAAGTGAAACCGAGTGACATAGGTGACATCAAGGCTTTGCTCCCAGATGAGCTCAAT
Organism: Mobula hypostoma; assembly: GCF_963921235.1. Classification (NCBI taxonomy): domain Eukaryota; kingdom Metazoa; phylum Chordata; class Chondrichthyes; order Myliobatiformes; family Myliobatidae; genus Mobula; species Mobula hypostoma. The sequence continues at coordinate 110,471,604 of NC_086105.1, read as the reverse complement.
GCCTTTTATGCCCTCTTTGGCCATCAATACATGGAGGAACCTTTATGAACTCTCACGGCCACCACCAATAACCCTGTGATTTCAGTCTCCGAGGCCGACGTGAGGACGTCCTTCAGGAGGTTGAGCCCACGGAATTCATCTGCCCCAGATGGGGTACCTGGTCGAGTACTAAAGAGCTGTGCTGATCAGCTAACTTAGAGTGTCCATCGATGTGTTTAACCTCTGGCTTTGGCTGTCTGCATCAAGTAGGTGTCGGTTATACTGGTGCCGAAGAAGAACGTGGTGAACTGCATGAATGATTATAATCTAGTAGCACTAACATCCATACTGATGAAGTGTTTTCAGAGGTGGGTGATGAAAGATATCAACCACTGCTGAGAAGTAACTTGGATCTGCTGCACTTTGCCTTCTGGCACAACAGTTCCACAGCAGATGCCACTTCATTGGCTCTTACTCAACCTTGGAACATCCGGATGGCAAAACTGCATACATCAGGATGTTCTTTATTGACTACAGCTCAGCATTCAATGCCATCATCCCCTCAAAACTAATCAATAGCCAGCAAGACCTCGGCCTCAATGACTCGTTGTGCAAATGGATCCTTGATTCCCTCATTTGCAGACCCCAGTCAGTTCATATTGGCAACAACATCTCCTCCACAATCTCTATCAGCACAGGAGCACCACAAGGCTGCGTGCTTAGCCCCCTGCACTACTCACTTTATACTTATGACTGCAAGGCTAAGCACAGCTCCTATGTCATAGTTAAGTTTGCTGATGACACCACTGTTGTTGTCTGAATCAAAAGTGGTGAGGTATTAGCGTATAGGAGGGAGATTGAAAATCTGGCTGAGTAGTGCAACATCAATCTCTCACTCAATGTCAGCAAGACCAAGGAGTTGATTATTGACTTCCGCAGGAGGAAACTGAGGTTCATGAGCCAGTCCTGACTGGGGAATCAGAGGTGGAGAAGGTCATCAACCTTAGGTGTTATAATTTCAGAGGATGTGTCCTTGGCCCAGCATGTAAGGGCAAATGTGAAGGAAGCACGGCAAGATTCTGCATGCCATTTAAAACTTTGACAACCTTCAATAGATATGTGGTGGAGAGTATATTGACTGGTTGCATCATGGGCTGGTATGGAAACACCAATGCCCTTGAATGGAAAATCCTACAAAAGGAAGTGGTTACTTTTTATCGGTCTATCATGGGTAAAGCCCTCCTCACATTTGAGCACATCTACACAGAACGCTGTCGCAGGAAAGGAACATGCATCATCAAGGACCCCACCATCCAGGCCATGCTCTCTTCTCACTGTTATCACCAGGAAGGACCCAAACCACCAGGTTCAGGAGCAGTTATTACCCCTCAGCCATCAGGCGCTTGAATCAATGGGGATAACTTCACTTGCCCCCTCACTGAACTGACCCAACAACCTATTCACTCGCCTTCAGGGACTCTTCATCTCACGTTCTGAATATTTATTGCTTATTTATTTTTTTATTTTTTTATTTTTGTATTTGTACAGCTTGTTGCCTTTTGCACATTGATTGTTTGTCCATTCTATTGGGTGTGGTCTTCCAATGATTCCATTATATTTCCTGGAATTACTGTGGATGCCAGCAAGGAAACAAACCTCAGGGTTGCACATGGTGACATACATGTACTTTGATAATAAATTTTCTTTGAACTTAGTCTTTGAAATTTAGGTTATCAGCAGAGCTATATGTAATGAATTTGTATCAGAATACTACAGTGAAACTCTTGCTGTATGAGAGTCCTAATGTGAATGTTATGGTTATTCATCTTTCTCTTTGTTACATGCATTGTGCTCGAAGTAGGTAGACAATCATTTTTCCAAGTTCCTGGCACGCCATCCCTTAAATGACTACTAAGTGAATTGTTTCCTAGGTTAAATTTGTCTGTATGTTGTTTACCTTAATATTAACGTTGTTATAACCCTGTCTTTTGCAGAATACCTTTTTTGCTCCTGGTGTCGGTGCAGCTTTATTAGAAAAAGTCCTGAGACTTTCTCAGTCAATACTTTCACATGCCAACACTACCGAGATCCAGATCTGGTTTGACTCAAGGTTACAAGCACTGCTTCCCAGTCTCACTGAAAAAACCGTACCTTTGGTCTTTGTCTCCAAGAGCTGCAAAGGGTTCCATATCATGTAAGTTTGGATGCAGTTCTCCTGATTGTAAATGGTAGCGAAATTTAAATGTTTAGCATTTTAGCAGTGACTTTATAGGTAGAAGCATTTCCAGTAGATGATTTGGAAATGAGCGGTATAAAATGTAAACAAAAATAAAAGCCTCTCAGTTGAAATGTTTCTTCATGATCTGCAAAGGTATTTGTACTTTAAAAAAAAACTCGCAATGTTTTTAACAAAACTTGATGAAACAAGTTTATGGGAAGAATTATTGTTTACTAAAACTTTACATAGTCAATTGAAAAACAAGTCTATTTTCAAATGGTTGTGTATTTTCATGTAACGGTTTCAGATGCAAGGGACCCAATACTAACATAACAGTAGGAGGTGATCAATGTGATTAATGGTGGGGACTGTATTTCTAGAATAGGAGAGATTTGCAATCTGGAGTGGATTAGCAGGAGATGTGAGTGGATGAATGTGGTGGCACAAAACCTGAGAGAAAATGTAGATGGGTATCCACAGAGCAGGATCAGGTCTTGTGGTTGAGGGGATGGTGGTTGAGAATGGGAGAAATGTTTAAAGTGGGCAATCCAGTGGGGGGCCGGAAGGGGAGGCGATTCAAGAAGGATACCAAGTTTGTTATCAGTACTGGTGGAAAAAAGAGAATTCGGGGAGGAGAGGTTAAAAATTGATGATTGAAGAAGGTGGGGTGGAGAGGTGCATGGATTGAGGTTGGAAATGGGGGTGCTGACAAAACTGAGGCTTTAGTTTGACTGTGGAAAGCAATAATTGCAAAATTATGTATTATTTCCTGTCCAAGAGTACAAAATGCAGGTCAGGATCTTAAATTTTGAAAAGGAATTCACTGCATGTAATTGGTCTGAACATTAAACATAGACTTTAGATTCATGTAACCCTTAACCCTTAACCCTGAATCTTCCTGACGTTTGTTTATTCAGTTCTCAGAGGCTTTGGGGAGACAATGATATGTCCCAAGCTGTTTTGTCTCAAATGCAACATCTGAAACAGGTTTTCAGGCTAGATTACTTCTATGATGCTGCTGGTTTAATCAGAAATTTACTTTTGAACTCCATGCATCTACCACCTGTCTCTTTATTTTCCAGTGTCACAATCCTGAACTCAATAAGAGGGAAGCTGAATATCGCTGTTCAAAAAGCTATATATAAAAACATAGTGGCTTTTGATAAAGGTAATTTACAAATATTCATATTATTCAACCCCAATTTCTGTGGAAATGAAGAATACTTATAGAGCGTATGGTTACAGTAAAGGCTTTTTAAATCTGGTACTTGGGTGGTTAGACATATAGAAGCAGCAATGTGGTATCATGGAGTGGACAGACCCAAACCCAGCTGAAAACTCCCTTGATGCCTGATGTTCAAATGAATTCTACATAGAGGTACCCATGCAGATCTTGTACCTTTCTAAATACCCAGCGAGCAGCTAAGGTAGATTCCTTGAGTCGCCCCTCAGGTTTCCAGGCAGCTGAAAAAGAGTGCAGGTTCTGGTAGAGAGGAATCATTGGAAAAGAACACTTCTCACTAAAGCATTATTTTGACTCTCAATCTTTACAGCAAAATTACCCACTCAAACATAGCAATTTATTCATTAATTTTGCTTCTTGGGGAAATCATTATAATTACATTAACATAAGGCTCAATTATTTAACCATGTTTCAATTGTCATTAAATCAGCATAATTTGTTTGCAATGGAGGGATTTGTTCTTGGCCAGTACATTTGACTGCCTATCGATGTCTGTCTAACTCTGAAGTGTTCTGATGTTGCCTTCCCACATGAAATGTAGGAGTTTTCTAGTCTGGTAAATGGACTTGTCAAGCAATAACCTGACATAATCATAATCCGACATGACATGCTAGGCTTCAGTACTTGGGTACACCCTCTCAGTGAACATATCCTGGCAGGTAGGCGGGAGCTCTGGGAGCCCGCAGCATTGATTCCCACAAATCTCGTGCAAGGAGCAGTCATAAAACAGGCCAAAAAGGGCTTCAAGGATGAAACACTCCAGTGGGTGGAGTCACAGTTCACTCAAACGAAAAAGACTGCCAATCATCCTAGCTCCAAGGCATCCCTACAGGAGTTTCTCAGTTCGGCTTGGACATCTTCAGCAGCTTCATCAATGACTTTCCTTGCAGTTACTCCCTCTGTGGCACGTGGGTCCTCTTGCTGGGAGAGGACGTACCCAGAAATGGTGATAAAGAAGTACAACATGTTATCTGTAAGGGTGGAAGTGGGGATGTTCAACTGGTTATCGCGCAATGTTCAATTCCTACACAAGTGAAACATCCCACACCACCAAGGCAGCAAGCCTTACACAGAATATACAGGCATATCTTGATGCATGGCCAACAACATTCATGCCACTTCTAACAAGAGAGAATCCCAACAACTTGTTTTGACATTCAGTGGCATTACTACCAACAGCTTGGGGTCACCACTGACCAGAAACTCAACTGCACCAGCAACAAACATACTTTCTGTGGAGGAGCTGGTACCCTGTAATAATTGACTTAACTCTTGAGATTCAAATCTTCCCACCATCTCCAAGGCACAAGTATCTGTTAATAGTGAAATCAAATGCTTTCTTCTTGCCTGGATGAGTGCGGCTGCTCGGGCACTCAAGAACTCAACAAGGTGCAGGACAAACCAACCATTCGATTGGAAGCCTATCCAATACCCAGATGTTCATTCCTTCCACTACTGTATCATTTTACAAAATACACTGCTGTTACCAAGGACCTTTGAGCACACCGAGCACCTTTGTTCCATTCGTCACAACAGGCGAGATTTACCAATGGCCACCCATTTAAATTCTACTTCCCTCTCTCATTCCAACGTATTGATCCATGGCCTCCTATACAGCCTTCTCTGTTTTTGCATTCCCCATTGTGGCTCCACTTTTACCCCCTCTCTTCACGTGCCTGTCACCTCCCTCTGATTGCCCCACCCCCGTTGTTCGCTTCAATTGTTTATAATTTTTTTCTTTCTCTTGCATACAGAGTGTTCGTTTTTTATTTTTATTTTCTTTTGTTGGGTTCTTTTAGGTTTCTTGCTTTGTATCCAGGTGTATAAATTATACATTTTCTGATAATAAGTGTACTTGAATCTCGAATCCTTCTCTTTCTCCCATGGTCCACTGTCCTTTATCAGATTCCTTCCTCTTCAGTCCTTTAAATCTGTCTCAAAACACCGTCCAGCTTTTTACTTCATCACCCCGCCCCACCCACACACCTGCCTTCCCACTCACCTGGCTTCACTGTCATCCGCCAGCTTGCACACCTTCCTCTCCCGCCACCACCTTATTCTGGCTTCTTTCCCCCTTCCTTTCCAGTCCTGATGAGGGGTCTTGGCCCAAAATGGTGACTGTTTATTCTCCCCCATAGATGCTGCCTGACTTGTTGTGTTCCTCTAGCATTTTGTGGGTGTTGCTCTAGATTTCCAGTATCTGCAGAACCTCTAGTGTTTAGGATCCGTTGTTACCAATAAAGGCTTTGCCAACACCATCTCCCAAACCTGCACCCTCTACCACCAAAAAGGACAAGAGGGGAGGCATGAGAACATCACTCTATAAATATTTCCACTGGAATTGAAATTATCTTCATGTGGAAATGTGTTTACCATTCCTTCGTCGTTGCTGGCTCTAAATCTGGATTCCTTACTAAACTGGAGCTTTGAAATTACTTTGCAGAGAGACCTCAGTGGTTCCAGTTGGTGACTCCCCTCCATCATTTTAAGGGCAATTGCACAGTCCAAGAACCTGAGCATACAAAGGATTTTGCACGGGTGTAAAATTATTTTCCACCACATTATGACCCTGAAGCTAGTTCAGAAAGAATATAATTTAATGTTTCAAATGTTAATATGACAATATGCCTTGTGATACCAGTGATTTTCCTTTTGTTCAGTTATTCCTGAATGTACTTGGATTTAATGAACAACAGCTAACATTGACCTCTTTTATTTTGTTCTCACACTTTTATAACGATTATTCGCTGGAAAAACATCAGTGAATTCTTAACAATTTCTTTAGTGTTATCAATGTTGCTTTCCATTTGAATGTTTGAGAATGCTTTAATGATTGATAGCAATTAACATCTTTTAAGTGAAGGGTCATAGTTCAGGAAAATAATCACATTTATTTTTTTCCCTCAGTGTTCCCCCTTCTCTGCTATGAGAACACCAGCTTTGTCTCTTATCTACGCAACCATTACCAAATTTTTTCCAAATTTCTAACCCTGAGGGATACGTTTCTGCAGATTCCTTCGGATCACCTTAATGAGGTAAAAAACAAAATTCCTCAGGTATTTGTGCATCGGGAGGTGCTGAGGTGACGATGTGTTGGCAATATTCAAGCGGGATTTAGATGGGTACGCGAGCAGACAGGGAACGGAGAGATGTAGACCACGTGCAGGCAAATGGGATTTGTTTAGTCTGGCATTGTGTTCAGCACAGATATTATGGACTGAAGGGCCAGTTCTTGTACTGTACTGCTCTATATTCTTTGTACAGGAGACAATTGCTTGAACTCAATTCTATATTTACCTACTCAGTTTTCTCACTAATTACAAAGAAAAATTGAAGGGCAGTGACTCAGATATTCTTGCAGGATAATTAACATTGAATAATTTATTACTGTATCTAGTAACTTAGTGCTGTCCCTTAATTGAAATTAAAAAAGTAATAAAGCTACCCACGCAAAATGCTGAAGGATACAAAATGTGCGTGTTGCTTTGGATTTCCAGCATCTCTAGATTTACTCCTGTCTGTGAAACAAATAAAGCTCACTTGTTCAAAAGCTTGAACCAGTTCCTTTATTTAATATGAAAGAAAAACACAGACACAATTCTGGTCATGTGTTGAGCTCTAGAAATCCTCCATCTGAAATGTCGGTAAGACACAATAAGAAGACATTTGATTATGCTGTGCATGACGTTCATTCACAGCCAACTTGTGCAGTTTTGATTATGGTTTATGGTCAGCACAAGTTGCTTGTGTGAGCAGTGAGCATGCGAACCTAGGCAGCAGTTGTTAGACAGTCCTGACGAAGGGTCTCGGCCTGAAACGTCGACTGCGCCTCTTCCTATAGATGCTGCTTGGCCTGCTGCGTTCACCAGCAAATTTGATGTATGTTACTTGAATTTCCAGCATCTGCAGAATTCCTGTTGTTTTTGTTTTAGTTGTTAGACAGTGGTCGTTTAATACTCCTGCCAACAAGAGGAGCAGAATTGCAATTGATAAGGAGTGAAGGCCATGTGCTGAAACAGTTCTGAATAGCTGGCGGAAGTTCTGGCCTGGGATAGTATAAAGGGATACTTAATGACTTGCGGGCCTTTTGGGTCCGACAGGGAGCAGACTCTGTTGCATTCTAGAGGACTGCACTTCAGCATTTCCAGAGTCACAGATAAATTTCCCACTGCAAGGCAATATTTTTGGTTAAATATGAGTGCTTTTGCAGAAGTCTGGTTCTCCAGCTTAACTATGACCAAGAGGGACTCCAGGCAAAGGTTTTCTTATCAGAAAAGGTGTCAATTGTCAAGGAGCAAGGCTGTCCCCTGGAAGGCCCAGTCCGGGGGTACTGCTCATTTCTCCATATGTCTGAGAATCAATATATCCTGAGGAAAGGGTTTTTCAAGTAGGTGGTTATAAAGACCTGACATCTGCTCCAGGCAGATGGTCAGGAATTGGCAGCTGAAATCTGCTGCATCTCACCTTTTGTAGCTGTTGCTTGCTGCTTGATACGGCTGAGGCTTTCTACTTCTTCAGAGATGAGATGACACGCATCAAGATCTTGCTGATAGTCAGGGCTGAGATGATAGGTGATATAGAGTTCCATTACGCCACACAAGTAGTTGGTAATTAGCAAGATTGGGTCGAACTACTTCCCGTTGGTATTCAATGTTCACTCCACTAACATCTGGTACTTAGCTATGGACCAGAAAATTACCTGAATCAGCACTTAATTATTATGGATGCAGATCTACACTTGAGATTGTAAAATGTACAACAAGGGTTTCAACTCCTGGGTTAACAAAGAGTTTTGATTAGTATGAACAAGATGCATGAAGGGTTTTGTTGAATGTACCCCGTTTTCCTCTTGAGCGCAGCTACAAAGACAGGAGTGAAACTTTATCCAGTTCAGCACAAACTAGCCCTGAGCAATGCCATCTGCTCAACTACTCTGAGTATTGTGATATTATTGACATAGTGCACTGGCACAGAGCTACCACAATAGCAACAACAATTAAGGGCTTCCTTGCCCATGCAAAAAAAAATGCTCAATCTGTGCTATCTGACAGACGAACTGTCGGTTAGCTACTCTGCCACCTGCAAAGTCCCACTCGAACACCAACTACTTGAAAATATATTTACCTTTATAAAATTTATACAATTTACATTTTCTTAATATTTTTCTGGGGACATTAGATATACCAAGCTTTTCTAGCCCATTGCAACTACTTTTGAGATTCACTCCTTGTTGGGTGGACCTCCGTGGTTCCCTGAGGAATGGCGGACCGCTTCTCCTTCCAGGATGGGCAGCTGATCAGCAATTGTGGAGCGCAATCCTGAAAAATTGCTTTGGGTGCCTTGCTGGTGCTTTCAGGCTGTTGTCCACCAGAAAACAGACTATGAGCAAAGCTGAAAATTGTCCCCAACATGTTCAATATCCACAGCATTTTCTTTGGAGGGACTGTGTACCACAACACTTCACCTGCCAAATGATGATTAATAATTTTTAAAAAAGTTTTCAGAGCAAGGCTTGCATGCAAAAAATAGAATTAATTTATTTTCCAAGCAGGATTCACTGAGTAGAAATTCAGCTGGTATTTTATTAATACACAATTATTTCAACATTCATCAATGTGCATAGAACCATATTTTAGTAATTAATACCATTGACATAAAGCTATGGATTTCTCTGTTGTGTTTCACAGGTGTTGAACACCATTAATCCTCGAGAATTTGCTGATCTGTTGAGCAAACCTGGATTCATTGATGACAACAAGTTTCTGATCACACTGTTATCCCGCTACCTATCCAGACAGAACTTGGATACATTTGTAGATGATTTCAATGTAATTAGCCAAGATGTAAGTTTGAGATATTGTTTTCATGTTTCTGTCTATAGAATTAACAAATTGAATTGAGCTTGAAAAAGAGGAGCTATCTTGAGTTTACAAGTTTTTTTTTTGCTGTATGTTTTTTTTGCGTTCACTTGTCCAAGGCATCTTGTGTGGTAGGATACTGTGGAAGGAGATATTTCCTCCATGAGCTCCTACTGTACTGGAGAGTTGAGACTGTGCAGGAATTGAGGTTGGGAGGTAGTTTGGATGAAATGGGGTGAGGAGAACAGGATTATCATAGGAGGGTGGAGTTATGAGTAGGACGACAAGACAAGGCGAGAAAATTATAGGTGAGAGAAAATCATGGAATAGGGACATGGGGAAGAAGTCTTGAGATTGATTTTAGTAACTGAAAGCAGGAAAAGTTTTGGGGAGAGATTCGGAGAAGGCTGATTCTGGAGTGGAGGGCCTGATTGGGTAAAGTTGAAAGGACAACATTGGAATTAGATGGTAGCACTGAATGGAGAGGAGGGATGGGATCAATCGATTAAAAAAGAATCATCCTGGTGGATGAATCATTTTGGGTCCAAGCTTCTGTTTAAGGTCTACCAGGGTTCATGTGGCCTGTTTGCTGGACTTGCTTGTGTAGTGTATGTAACTAATCTGCTTATATTTATCTTGTTGATCAATCATACACTGAAATTCTGGATTTTTATTAGATTCACAAATTATTCATTGCTAATTTCCAAAATTAAGAACCTACTGTGCAATTGTGCTGAAAACCTTTTGTTTATTAAGAGTATGATTTGGAATTTTTGAACTTCAAAAATAAGGATTACCATCAATTCAACAAAGTGTTTTGTTGCTTTTAAAAAATATATATCTTTGATATCAATCTTTTTCCCACTTTGTTTTTCAGCGTCAACTGACACGTGAAAACCGAGCTGCGTTCTTAAGGGTTTTTTGGATGTACTTTGCTACGGTGATTCTGCCTGAAAACAATGACACTGAGGTGGATAAATGGCTAAATGTCAGATTGCAGCCATATCTGCCATTGATCTCCACTGACCTCCTCACTTCGAACATTACCCTGGGAATTCCGTGCCTTCCCTACAGTAAAATGTAAATACGCTCAAGGGATATTTCTAACAAACTTCTGAAATGTTCAGTCTAGATTATGCAAAGGATTATGAATTGTAGGCAATCAAACTAATGATATGTTTGATTGCCTACAAACCATTATACTTTGAAGTGGAGATTACTGAGACTATTTGAAGACAATTTTGAGGGGTGGAGGTAAAAGTTCTGTTTCCCTTGGTCTTAATGTGGCATTAATTACAACAATAGCTGCTCAGGATATGCATCAATGACAAAACTTCCAAACTTTGAAGTTCTAGCTATTTGTAGTGGCTCTTGAACTTTATCAGCCTACCCAAATGCGTTTGTGTGTGAAATAGCAGTTCATGCTAAATAGTTTTGTGGAATGATCAATGAATTTATTAAATGCATGTGCTGCATAAAGCACAGTAGTCATGTCTTCTGGGAAGATTAGCATTAACGTGTACATATATTTCAAATTTAGTGTTCGAACACTGAACGCTCGCTATGCTGACCTAACCACAATTGAACGGAAAGAAATTTACAATGGCATCAAAGTTTATTTACAAAAAGGTAATACAAGTCTCTCATTTGTATTAATGTAATGAAAATTGTGCAATCTTTGTGAGGTGTCCTACACATTTATCCACCTGAAAGTGATTTCATGAGTGTCAGCCGCTGCTGTAATAGAAACACCATCACTACTGGTGGAGTTTTTGGTTATAGAATGAAAATGCTGTTTGTTTTCTCATGAAAAGCTACTTCCCACGTCTCTGAGAGGTAAACATAATGCTGACTAGCACCATGTCTGGGTGCTAAAGGGACAATGTGAAATGGCAGATTTGTGGTCAACAGCCATGACACTGGATTAATCCCTGAGGTCTTGTGTCACTCCAGCATCGTGACTGCCGTAAAACCTTTAGGCTATGTATGCATGTGCACTTGTGCATCGGGGCGGTGGTTAACTGCCATCTGGGAGAACTACCCACCGACACAACCGACTGACAGATGATGCAATAGTCACAGCTCTACGCACCACCCTTACACATTTGGAGAAGAGGGATGCTCATGTGAGAATACTGTTCCTGGACTACAGTTCAGCATTCAACATCATAATTCCCTCCAGGCTTGAGAAGAAGCTCAAAGACCTCGGCCTTCACCCTGCCTTGTGCAGCTGGATCCTGGACTTCCTGTCAGATCACTGGCAGGTGGTAAGAGTGGGCTCCCTCGCCTCTGCCCCTCTGACCCTCAACACAGGAGCCTCCCAGAGCTGTGTCCTAAGCACCTTCCTTTACTCTCTGTATACTCATGACTATGTCACCACTCACAGCTCCAATCTGCTAATTAAATTTGCTGACAATATTACATTAGTTGGCCCTGTCTCAAATAATAACAAGGCAGCCTATAGAGAAAAAGTCACATCCTGACACAGTGGTGTCAAGAAAACAACTTCTCCGTCAACGTCACAAAAACAAGGAACTGGTTGTGGACTACAGGAGGAATGGAGTCAGGCTAGCCCCTGTTGAGATCAATGGATCCGGGGTTGAGAGGGAGAACAGCTTTAAGTTCCTCAGCATACACATCACCGAGGATCCCACATGGTCTGTACATATCGGCTGTGTGGTGAAAAGAAGCACAACAGTGGCTGAAGAGGTTTGGTATGGACCCCCAAATCCTAAAGGCTTTCTAGAAGGGCACAATTAAGAGCATCCTTACTGGCTGCATCACTGCCTGGTATGGGAACTGTACTTCCCTCAATCGCAGGACTCTGCAGAGAGTGGTGCAGACAGCCCAGCGCATCTGTAGATGTGAATTTCCCACTGTTCAGGACATTTACAGAGACAGGTGTGTAAAAAGGGCCTGAAGGATCATTGGGGACCTGAGTCACCCCAGCATCAAACTGTTCCAGCTGCTACTATCTGAGAAATGGTACTGTAGCATAAAAGCCAGGACCAACAGGCTCCGGATCAGCTTCTTCCACCAGGCCATCGGACTGCTTAATTCATGCTGATATAATTTGTATTTTTATGCTATATTGACTGTTCTGTTGGATATGTTACTGTACAATGCTTTTTATTACAAATGACAATAAATTGCACGTTTAGACAGAGATGTAATGTAAAGATTTTTACTCTTCATGTATGTGAAGGATGTAAAAAAATAAAGTCAATTCAATTCAATTCAATGACCAATTAACCTACAAACCGGTACGTCTTTAGACTGTGGGAGGAAACTGGAGCACCCGGAGGAAATCCATGCAGTCGTGGGGAGAATGTACGAACTCCTTACAGACAGCAGTGGCAGGAATTGAACCCTGGTCACTGATACCATAAAGCCTTGTGCTAACCTTTGTGTTACTGTCAACTCTGAGTAATTGTGCTCAAAATCCACGCACATTTCTAAGCTGGAATTCCATTTCCTATAACTGCTTAGACTAGTTTCAAGCACGGCAACTTCATTGCTTGAAGAAGAAATTATATCACTCATCTTCAGGCAAGAATGGATGGTGGGGTGGGGGTGAGGGTATCAGTCGGAAAACTGCTAAGACTCACAAGGTCATTGCTTCATGATCTACTGCTAGATGAGCTCATCCCTTCATTAGCTTCTGCCTTGCTGTTGTTTCTACTCAAATTAATTTTCTTAAGAGAGGGAGCCAGCAAAATTACTGCTAGAAATGGAGTTCATGGGTATGGGTACCCCCTCAAACCTCAAGACTCAGTGATGGGGATAAAAGGAACTAATTCGAGAGAAACAGCGAAGTACATCTGAGTTGTGCTTTGAAATGTACTGATAATTTATATTAAGAGGTCATGCCAACACTCTTTGTTTCTCGAGTTGATCATAGAGTCAAAGAATGATAAAGCATGCTGATCATTGGGTGCCTCTCCATACTAATCCCAACATCACTTACCTCATATAACAGGTCCCAAGCCAAAATGCTATGATGAAAATAGTGTAGCCCTGAACTCCACTGCTTGGTTCGTTAACTACCTGGGACTATTTATGAATCAAATGTCACTGGCTGATCTTCAGTCCTTCTTTGATAATGAAGAACAGGTATGCATTTTATTGATTTTTTTTGAGAATGTGTCAATAATTTCCCGTTGAAGGTATGAACTAATTTAATGCACATAACACAGTGCTTAGAATTTTCACTCTGAAGTATTCAGGCTTGTGTATCTTCTGCCCAAAGGGTTGGGGAGGGAGGAGTGGGGTTGAAAGAGAAAATGATCAGGGCAGATGTGTCATTTTGAGTATGCTAGCTGCTCTGCTGAGGCAGTGAGAAGTGTAGACAGTCTGTGGAGGGGGAAGCTGGTTTCCATGAAGTGCTGGGCAGTGTTCACCACTCTCTACAGTTTCCTGTGGTCATGGGCAAAGCAGCTGCCATACCAAACTGGATAAGGCACTTTCTATGGTGCATTGATAACATTCGATGAGGGCCGAAGGGAAAATGCCAAATTTCTTTAGCTTGCTGAGGAAGTTGAGAGGAGTGCTTTAATGCACACGGTGTTGGGACAGGCTGTTGATGATGTTCACTCCAAGGAACTTGAATCTCTCAACCCTCTTGACCTCAGCACCTTTAATGAAAACAGGAGCAGGTACACTGCGACCCCCTCCCCCACTAAAGTCAACGACCTGCTCTTTTGTTTCTCTGACCTTGAGGGAAAAGTTGTCATGACACAACATCACTAGCCTCTCGAGTACTCCAGCTCGTAGTTAATTGAGATTCCACGTGGTGTCACCTGCAAACTTCACAGATGGAGTTTGAGCAGAACCTGTCCGTGGAGCGATGAGTGTACAGGGAGTAGAGTGGAGGGCTGAGGATAAACGCCAGTGATGCACCAGTGTTGAAGGTAATTGTGGCAGAAGGTTTGCTGCCCATCCTTGTTGATTGCAGCTTGTTTGTCAGGAAATTAGGGAACCAGTCCCAGGTTTAGGAGTTTGCAGACTCATGATCATCTTCACCATAAAATATATTCTGCAAGTCAAATAATGGAATCTTGCAGAACTTGCAAGATTGACAGATTGACTGATTTTTATGACCAGTATTTAATTCCACATGTATGCCAACGGGACTTGCCCTTATCTTACCATTCGTTCCACTGTCTCTAATTTGTCTTTCTGCTTTTCCAATATAGAATGAAATTAAATTTATTATAATCAAATACTTCAAAAAATATTATCTTTGGATTTTTCCTGAATTATTCACTAACTTTGCTACTCCTGACAACAGTTTTGGCTGAATTGTGGAAGTTAGAGTTTTGTTGTTAATTTTGACTCTGAGGTGAGTTTCAGCCATACACAACTAAGACCACCTGCTTTCAGATCTGTGACAAATCTTGAGTGCAACTCTGGTTCATCTGATGCTGATATATAATTAGCTGCAATAAGAAACCACAGTAATTTTATGACTCAAGTTAGAATATTGGAGGTGGGTGTGCTGGTTTCTTCCTTTTGGGAAAAATCAGTCATTTGTAGTTCTGCATTAAGAAAAGTACTTTCATGTTGGAAACAATAAACTATCTTCAAGAGTAACTCAATAATTTCTCTCAAACTCCATTCAGATTCGAGAGTTTGTTGTAAACCCTGAAAACCAGGCCCTTCTAGAAAATCTGAAGTTATCCACAGAAGTGTCCAGATTCTTCATTAACTTGCTGGTGAAGAATGAAACAGTTTTTAATGTTTCAAGGTATGTTGAGTGAAATCTTTCACATCGTAAAAAAAAATTGTATTGAGACCAACTTGTCCATATTGACCAAGATAGTACTAATCCATTTGCCTGCATTTGGCCCATACCCCTCTTAACCTTTTCTATCCATCCAACTGTTCAAATGCCTTTTAAACACTGTAGTCGTATCTATCTGTGTCACTTCCTCTGCCAGCTCCATATTCCTGCCACCCCCTGTGCGGCAAGAGTTGATCATCAGGTCCCTTATAAATCTTTTCCCTCTCACTTTAATTCTATGCCTTTTAATTTTAGATTCCTCCACCCTGGCGGGATAAAATTGTGAAAATTATCCATGCCCCACAGAATTTTATATACTGTTTCTCTATAAGGTCACCCCTCACCCTCTTATACTGAAAGGAAAATAATCCCAGCCCATCCCAACTCTCCTTATAATTCAAGCTCCCAAACGCTAGTAATATCCTTGTGAATCTTTTCTACACCCTGCCCAACTTATTAACATTCTTCCTGTAGCTCGATGACCTGAATAACGATACTACAATAGTCTTACCAATATCTTGTACAGTTTAACATAGTGTCACAACTCCTGACCAAAGAAGAGGGTACTGGTCATGCTTGTCTTCACCACTATGTCTATCAGTGTCACCACTTTCACTTCCAGGTATCCATGCTCCTAGATGTCTCTGTTTTACAAGTTGATGGAAGATTTTACCAAAGTGCCTAAAAGGATGAAATGCTTTTGATAGCCTGTGTTGTTAAACAGCAGGGAGTCAGTAACCACACAACACATCTGGTTTTAAAAAAAAGATGTGGAGAAATTTTTTGTCTCATGAATTGCTATTCTCTGAAAGGTTGATTGAAGCAGATTCCATAATAATTCTCGAAAGGGAATTGGAGTTATGTTAGAAAGTAAGTCACTGCAAGGTAATGGATGGGGATAGTATGTTGGAGCGGGTCTAATTAAATAGCTTCAAAAGATCCAACACAAGCACGGAGAGATGAATGATGCAGAATTAATCTAAACTCACTTTAGTTCATGTTATTTTTATGGACATGGCACAAATTATTCCTGGCTGTTCATGTATTATATCAAATTAATAGAGTATTTTAAAACATTTACTCTTGTAAAGTACTTTGATAACATATGAAAAGGTTGCTTAAGCTGGTGATTAAGGAAAGAAACCTACTGCTCTTAATTAAAGGCAGAAAATGTTGGAAATACTCGGAGGGCTGGGATGTGTTTCTACAGAGAGAAACAATTCATATTTCAGGTTCATCTTTGCCAGAATTAGGAAACTTTCCAAAACGGACAGGCATATTTCACCAATATTTCCCATGGTGGGGAGCATTAACCGATTTGGTGGAGATCTAGAGAAAACTGCTGATGTAGATCGAGGGGCTGGAGAAGATTTGCTAATTGAAATGAATCTGTCAGAAGGAGGCTTAATGACAGAAAAGGAAGAACTCAGCAGTTGTTAGAAACCTGAAATTACAGAATTCAGTGTTGATCCTTGATAGCCGTTGGGTACTTAAAGGAAGACCTAACGGGTTGAGAGGTGACTTGAGAACAGAAATTCCTTACTGATTATCATCAATTATCCTTCCTCTACTGTTGCACAAAACCCAGAAGCAGCACCTCTAAACTTCAAGAGTGACATAGTAAGACCATCAATTACCAACCAGGCTGATTCCTGAAGTTTAAAGGTGACGAGGGATACACGTACTTGCCTACACTCTCACAAACCTACCCGTTCCAGATAAGATAAAGTTAGGATGTATATCGAAACATTGGAACCAACAATGAGATGCATCGATTGCATCAAATCAAATCAGCAATGACTGTTCTGGGGCAGCCTCAAGTGTTGGCACCCTTCCAACCCCAACATAGCATGCTCACAACTTATTAACCCTGGCCCTAACCGTATGTCTTTGGAATGTGGGAGGAAACCAGAGCACCTGGAGGAAACCCACATGGTCACTTGTCCATGCAAGTATTAATAGTAATGATCATCGCTCTGTTCTTGTCAGGGCAAAGCCTTGCATTCATTCTGAGGGTCCTCTTGATTTTGTTGTATAAATAGGATCATTAGCTGCAGAAGATATTCCTCCAAAACCTGTAATCTCATGTTCTGGCACACTCCTCTCCCTACCATTACTACCAAGGCGGGCGAATAAACCGGCTTTGGATCAGCCATGATTCTATTGAACGCTGGAGCAAGTTTGAGGAGCCAAGTGGTCTAATTCTTACATTCTCGTGTTGAATTAGAAAAGGTTTGCTGTTTGTAGTACCGGGCAGCCCTAATACTTGAGGAGCTAGACAACAACAAGCTACTCTTGTAAATGAGCAGTTTTAATACAGTTTCAATTCTAACAAGTGGAAAATTGGCCAAGTGCACCCTGCCCATGAGAAGCACGGCAAATCGAATTTGGCTAATTGCTGCTCAATCAATTGACTCTCAATTGTCAATAAGGTAACGGAATTCTCCGTTGATGTTTACCCACCAATAACTTGCAAATCTTTGTTAAGTTTGAGTTTCATCAGGATCACCAGGCATGAGATCTCATATCAGTGTTGTCCAAGGGTAGATCAAGGTGAGAAGAGAGTTGTTACCTTTGATAAGCATCAAGGAGTTCAGGTAAACGGAAGTTGATGGGCATCCAGTGAAAAATTCTCCATTCGCACATATAGACTCTGCCTCTGCATGTCGAGAGGCCGAGTCAAATGGTGAAAACCTGGCTGATGGAGTTCAATATGGGAAAGTGTGAGATTATTATGTACTAGAGGAGCCAGATTCTTACCTAAATAGAGAAAGATATTAGTTGATGAAAGTATTAGAAGCATCTTGTTGGCAGGCTTGGTGAATGGCTAGGAAGGCCTTCATAACAAGAGGACTGGAAGTTAGAAACGGGGAAGCATTGTTGTGAGGTTCAGAACCTGGGAACATTATTTCCTGAGAATGTTTTGTCGTTTACCTTCAGGGGTGTATTCAATGAAGTGAATGTTCAGCTCTTCATGTGTACACAAGTATAAACGATGTCAGTGAATTGTCATTAATATAATTAATGTGCCTTGTACCTGCATGGTCTAACCTCTGGTGGTGCATGCATATTGGCTTTTTATATTGCAATTACATTTGTTGTAAATATCTATAGACCTATAATGAATGCAGGGAATTACTAAAGCCACACAAACTAACCATGTAATCCTTCTTTTGCAGTCTGCCAAATTCTTTGGTTTGTTTTCTTCACGGCACCAATATACTTAGATCCTTGAATGCAGAGCAAACACTGGCCTTAATTGAGAGGGTAAATGATGTCTGTGGGCCGGGAGGCTCATCCAATGGAACAGATGATGCAACATTTCTGACAGATGAGCAAAGGAAGGTAAACAGAACCGAATCTGTAGAAAAATAACTGTAAATGTGTCTGGTTATACTCAGAAGTACCGAACGTTTATAGCCAAGTTTATGGAGATTTATTGTAAAATGACACAAATACTTTCACCAAGTTTTAAACAGGTCCTCTATTGAAATCCTAAAGTATAAAATCTGTACCTTATTGTATAATTGATCATTGATTCTTTTCATTATTTTGAAATACATGGTATTTTCAGAATTATTGACACCTTAGTTCAATAAGGTATAACAGCCTGCTGTCTTTTTTCATATTCCCTCATAAACCTACCCAATAAATGATTGTCAGCCTAAATCTTAAAAACTTCATTTGATCCAATGTCTGTAATCAACATTAATTGTACAGTATATTGCATATTATAATCTAGTCCATTAAGTTAACAGTCATCTTCAGGGAATTTGTGCACAGCATCAGTTTGATCAAGTTCCCAAGCTGTTTGTTCAGATAATTGGTCCTGATTGTTTGCCAGACAAATAATGGAGAGCATAGGGGTTTTCCAGCTTCTGACAGCAATGCATGAACATGCCTTTCCAGAGGGAACAAGGCAAAAATAAGCAAACAAATAGGATTCTGCTTTATATCTCAGGAAGCATTTCACAGGAGAGAGAGAATAGTTATTCCCAAAAGAAGAAAATTGGGATTAGTTGAAAAATGCCTTAACATAACTGCTCCATTTAGAGATGTGTGCTGCACACATCCCGCCAGGTTGTACGTGCCACACTCACTGCCATGTGAAGATACCTGCAGGCTTGTCTCTTTCTTTGCCTCAGCTCGGGCCTCACTCTTTACTGCTTGCCACGACTCCTCTAAATCAGTGAGACCCAATACAGATTTAGGGGACTGCTTCGTCAAGCATCTTTGCTGTTATGCCACAAAAGGCAGAAACTCCCAGTCGTTACCCATTTCATTTCAGCTTCCCACTCCCATATCGACATGTCTGTTCACGGCCTCCTGTACAGCCACGATGAGGCTAAAGCTCAGGTTGGAGGAGCAATACCTCGCATTCCATTTGGGTAGTCTCTAACCTGATGGCATGAGCTTCAATTCCACTAACCTAATTTCTTCCCTTCCCCATTCTGGTCACCCTCTCATCCCATCACTTTTAATACTTGCCTTCCGTATCTGCCATCACCTCCCACTGGTGGCACACTTCCTTCCCTTTATTCCATGGTTCTCTGTCTTTTCCTGTCAGATTTCTCCTTCTTCTTCAGCCCTTTACCTCCTTCACATATCACCTTCCAGCTTCTTGCCTCTCCCCCACCCACCCACTTTCCATTTCATCTGCCAGCTTGCATGCCCTCCCCCACCCACCACCACCACCCTTTTCTGCCTCCTGCACCTTTCCTTTTCAGTCCTGATTAAAAGGTCTTGGCCCGAAATATCGACTGTTCATTTCTCTCCATGGATGTTGCCTGACCTGCTGAGCTCCTCCACCATTTTGTCTGTACATCCCTTTTCCCATGTTTTCCAAAATATGTGACCTCCTTATCCTTCTAACTGAACTTTACCACCTCACACTTATCCACACCGAAGTTAATTTACCTATTTGGAAACCTTTATGCAAGTTTGCTGACACTTTGTGTGCCGTCACAGTTCTCGGCAATAAGCTGTGTTCTCAGTTTGTCCTTGTCCATAAATATGTGATTTTATTAATGAGTACAAGAGGTCTAATGGAAGGCAGAGATTCTCTTCACCCTATATGCTCCTCAGGCCCCAACTATTTACACCTGTCATCTCAAGGCATGTGAAAACTTTTAGCAATGCTCTCTGCAGAAAACTTGTTGGAAGAGCCAGTGAACCAATGTCACTGTCCTCTCCAAGGCCAGCATTCCTATCATTGAGGCCCCAGTTACTCTCAATTGTCAGGAGTAGGATGTTTTGAGGATATGCAACATCCACAAATGACTGCTTTAAATGGAGAAGGAGCGTTCTGGGTGGTATTGAGAACCCTGAACCTCATCAGAAGCACACTGACACCCAGCATACACAGCAAAAAGTGGGTACCATCCCATGAAATACACATCCACCTGCTCTATCCGCCATTACCAGCCATAGCTGTGGAAGAGTCCGTAGTTCCTCATTGACCTCAGATCCTATAAGACTGGAGTGGAAACAAGTCATCTTTAATACCAAGAGACTTGCTCAGAACTAGTTCAAGTCACATCTATAATACTCTAAGGTGCCTCATGTTTACCTGCAGTCAGATAATCCACAGGGAACAGCAACTTTCAGCTGTTTCATGTTCGGTATTTCGCACACCTCTTCATCTGTGCATGAAAATGAGAAAGTTTGAAACATCCCAAAAGCCAGATGACGCTGCCTTTGACTTTCTGTTCTGCCATTTCATGAATCATTAATCCAGCAACAGAGGGCTAATTTATTAAAGAGAGGGGCACTTTGTATGCAAAGGAAGGCTTTTGTGGGCATGGTGATCCCATTCAAATAAATGTGACTGGTACCCCTGTGGAGAAAGGTACCAGTGTGAATTATTTTATTGTATTGCTCAATATTTTAATTATTTGTTAGTACTTTAATATGTTTTAATAATTTATTAAATCTTTGAATTGATTTGAAATTTAAACATCTGTGACTAATGGAAAGTTTAAAAAAACTGTTCAAAGCCCGCTGAATATCCTGGAACTTCTAACAGAAACTCTCTCAGAAGCTTTGTACATCTGGAAAAATAATGCCCAACTGGTTAATCCAGGTTGTGGGCTGCAGGGTCCAGAATTATATGGCCCATCGTCAGATCATTGGGTTTATTGCTACCTTGTTTTATTTTCTCAGTTAAGCTGTGAATTAACTGGTAATAGTACTGTGTGCTCCCGAGCTACTGACATGATGAAGGAAGCCCTGAACACCACCCAAGATGGAAGACCTTCATTGCTGCCCTAAATGCTGGTGGCATAATGGGCAGTTGAAAATAATATTGTGTGCTAGCCACAAAATTGACCAATAGGCAAAACTTTTCACCTTTTCAATATTAAAAACTTGCGACTTCTGAAAGTGGTGTCTTCACCATTCTAGATTCTTAATGAATCTGTCAAACAGAACGACAGCAGCCCCCAGCATTTTTTGTGTGGGGCTTGGATTTCTAGCATCTGCAGATTTTCTCTTGTTTCTGAAGCAGAAGGACATCTTGTTTTCTGCATACTGAGCTGTGGTAGGCTGCAGTGTTCATTTCGGGAGTGCAGAACAATTCGAGCCATAAAGTGGCATCCATCTACATTAATGTGCAATATTCTCATGTCCTTAAATCAGACACTTTCTCCCACCTAACCACCCCCATTTATTTAGCAAGCACAATGGGAACGTACAAATATAAAATAAGTATTACCAGTTCATTTAAAAAGTAATTTAATAATTCTTAAGTCCTAATGGTGGTACTTAATGTTTCTTACAGCTCTCAATACTTCTAGTGAGCAAGTTTACCAGTTTCTCAGCCAGCACTCTGAATAGCTTGGGACAAACAGCTGTTGGACTATCATTCTCACAGATTAGGAGTATTGATGGGAACAATCTAGAGAACGCTCTGCCAAGCCTGAGTAAAGTTAAAGGCTGGAATCTGGGCCAGGCTAAAATAATTGTGGCAAAGTTACTCAATCAAAACTTCCAGGTAACAACTGAAAAATCTAAAAATTAGATGTATTGTTTTAATATATTGTGGATTGAAGTGATTATATATTTGCACTGGTTCTGTAGTACTTAAACTGTTCAGGAATGTTTTATAGCATATACACTTTAAAGTAATTTGAATTTATAGCAATAAAATTTTTTAAAAAGACACTTGGACATTTCCTAAATTTATTGACCAAGACAGTGAAAAACTGTGTGGGTTATAATGGGAGGTTGTTCAGGAATTACCTGTCACATTTCATTGCAAATGCTTGAATTTAAAGTTACTCTTAGTACAGTATTTTCTAAAGGTTAACCTGTAGGTTGAGTCGGTAGTAAGGAAGGTGAATGCAGTATCAGCATTCATTTTGAGAGGAGTAGATTATAAAGGCAAGTATGTAATATTGAGGTTTTTCTAAAACATTGGAGAATTGAGAGCCGTATTGGGCCCAGTATCTAAGAAACAACGTACTAGTGTTGGAGGTTTATGAGAATTATCCTGGAGATAAAAGGGTTAATGTATGAGGAGCATTTGATGGCCCTGGTACTGTATTCACTGCAATTTAGAAGAATGAGTGGGGGTCTCATTGAAACTTACTGAGTGTTGAAAGCCCTAGGGAGAGTGGACATGGGGGGCTCTGGATAGAGTAGAGAACCTTAAAATAAAAGGACATTCTTTTAGAACAGAAATGAGGAGGTATTTCTTTAGCTAGAAGGTGGTGAATCTGTAGAAC
Source organism: Mobula hypostoma (assembly GCF_963921235.1). NCBI lineage: Eukaryota > Metazoa > Chordata > Chondrichthyes > Myliobatiformes > Myliobatidae > Mobula > Mobula hypostoma. The sequence goes on along the minus strand of NC_086105.1, from coordinate 110,448,800 downwards.
TTCATTGTCGTAGATGGCTGTAGAGGCTGAGTTATTGGGTATACTGAAACCAGAGGTTGATAGGTTGATAGGCTTTAAATTAGTAAGGGTATCAAAGATTACAGAGAGAAGATAGGATAATGGGTTCGAGAGGGAAAAGTAATTCAGCCATGAACAATTAGTGGAGCAGACCTGATGGGCTGAATGGCCGAATTCTGCTCCTGTGCCTTACGGTATTTTGAAATAGCCCTTGGAATTTACATTCAGTGGCCAGTTTATTAGATATATCTTTACAGCTGCCTGTTAATACAACTATCTAATGAGCCAATCATGTGGCAGCACTGAAATGCATAAAAGCCTGCAGACGTGGTGATCAAGAGGTTCAGTCCTTGTTCTGACCAAGCATCACAATGGGGAAGAAGTGACTTGGGCCATGAAATGGTTGGTAGTTGCTGGTTTGAGTATCTCAGAAAATGATGACCTCCTGGGGTTTTTACATAAGTCTGTATAATTTACAGAGACTGGTGTGAAAAGCAAAAAGAAACATCAAGTGAGTGGCAGTTCTATATGCAAGATAGGCATCCGTTAGTCTCGTGAGACCATGGTTTTTCACCTTGGAAGGTTTCCAGGGCGCAGGCCTGGGTAAGGTTGTATGGGAGACCGGCATTTGCCCATCCTGCAAGTCTCCCCTCTCCACAACACCGATGTTGTCCAAGGGAAGGGCATTTGGGCTGATACAGCTTGACACTGGTGTCCTCGCAGAGAAATGTGTGGTTAAGTGCCTTGCTCAAGGACACAACACACTGCCTCAGCTGAGGCTTGAACTAGCAACCTTCAGATCACTAGACCGACGCCTTAACCACTATAGGCAAGAACACCTCATTAATGAATGAGGTCAGAGGAGAGTGGTTGGAGCTGTTAGGAAGATGACACTAACTCAAATGATGATGCATTACAACAGGGATGTACGAAGAGAAACTCAGAATGCCCAATATGTCGAACCTTGAAGTAGATGGGCTATGACAACAGAAGACCACAGGCATATATTCAGTGGTGCCTTCATTAGGGACAGGAGGAAGCTAATCAAGTGGCCACTGAGTCTATTTCTCTTTGTGTGGATAGTTTATAGAATACAGCTTATTAAATCTGACACAGCTATTTAATGTAAAATAAAGGCAGCTTTAATGCCACGTTACTTGAGTTGTAGAAGTAATAACCAAAATCAGATGCGCACAGTCTTGCGATCACTTGTTATCCACCTTGAGCTAATTTCTTCTTGTTACCTTTACCTTAGGTCAATAACTCACAGAACCTGCTGAACCTGGGCAGTTTAGTGTCTGGCATTCCAAGCAGTGTGTTCGAACGCATTGATCCAGAGGTGTTCAAGGGGTTACTCTCAGAACCAACATTTGTGGAAAATATTGGAGCAGCTCCGCAAACATTAAGACTAATCTGTGTTCTGCAGGTGAGGGATCTGGTATCATGCTGGATTTAAAATCTAATTTGTTTTCTTTTTCTGCGGTCCGTATTTCTCAGCAATCTGATTGTTAACATCTTTGTGTATTAGTTGTATTGTTCAGATTTCAGCCAACTTCTTTATCATTCAAACCCAGGTGCTGAGGAGTGAGAGAAACCCTCTAACCATAGTGAAGACCATTCCACCTGTTTTGGCCAAGGAAGTCCCACCTGTACTGTTAAATTCAAACCTAACTCTTAAAGATGTGAATGACAAGCAATGGGTTCCCAGTCAGGTAAACTGCGATTGTCGTTAAAAGTTTGGTGTCGTTTATTGAAATGAATAGTTGGGACACTGACAAATAGAAATACTCCTCAGTTCCTCAAGCAGTGAGTTGCAAATTTTATCTGCCTGGAGAGCAGTGGGAAACCATATTATAGGCCAGTGGTTCACAGAGAAACAATGGTAATGCACCCTTATCGGTCAGGCCATTTCTGGTTTGTGTGCTTGTACATTGGAGAATGGAACTTAAGAGACCAGCTGTAGGTCAGATGTTAGCACATTTGATGCCCCAGAATACCCATTGCTAGAATGAGCTCATCGAGATCACCTACCCGCAGGAAAATGTTAGTGCATGTGAGTGGTTCATTTTTTTTTTATTGTTTTTAATTAACTTCTTGTAAGTTAGGTAAATGTACTTGAATATGCCTTTTTTTTTGATTATTTGAACTTACTTTCATTGTTTTCAATAGTCTGGTTATCAGGGCACTCACTGATAGTGGCAAGCTGTGGAAGGTCATCGGTGTATTTGGGGGTGGTAGCTCAGGAGCTACTGAGGCCTAGCTACAGATGATCACTCACTCTGCCTTCTGGGATAATATAAATATGGCCATTCAAAAATCACTGAGTGTGGCTATCCATAAAGTAAGGAAGTGTAGCCATCTGAAAATCCTCAGGTGAATGCAGGCAACAATCCCTCTGCTGTCTCTAAGGAGTTTGTACATTCTCCCCGTGACAGCATGGGTTTCCAACAGGTGCTCCAGTTTCCCCCCACAGTCCAAAGACGAACCGTTTGGTAGGTTAATTGGTCATTGTAAATTGTCCCAAGGTTAGGCTAGGATTAAATCGGGGTTGTTGGGCAGCACGGCTTGCAGGGCCAAAAGGGCCTACTCCACACTGTATCTCAATAAATAATTTTAAAAAAATCTTGCAGAAGAATAGCTGACTGTTGAATTGCACTTGGTGCCATGTAAAGGCAAATACAGGGGGAATGGAACATGAGCAAACTGGCTTTGCATTACAAAATTAACAGTGATAACGGATAACAGGACAATGGATACTGTTCAAACTTCACTCTGAAAATAACTTCTCTTCTGAAGCATTCTAATATCCTTTCTAACCAAAGAATTAAATCCACAAGTTTTCATGGTAATTTTGAAGTGACTAGAATTGTATGTTGGGAGGGGAGGACACGGTGCATTTCGTGTGAGTCACCGAACACGGTTTTGTGCTCAAGTATATGTAAAAGCAGTTATTATTTTAGTATATTAACATTTCATTTGCTTTAATCCTCAGGCTGCAGTGTTCTTTGAAAGCATTATCAGAAGCAGTAATGATTATAAGAAGTGAGTAATACTTACACAGCATGTTTTATGTTCAGTATATCCCTGCTGCACCGTGGAATCCAGGATCGTACATTTGGCTCTGTTGTAAAATATTGGTTTATTACAGTATGATTCTGATCCAGTCAATATTCTTAAGAAAGTTGTTTCATGAAGCAATTAGTAATAAGAATAAAACTGCTTACAGTATTAAAGTAAACACAATTTTCAAAGCCCTTTTGCAAGCAAAAGTAAATATAAGAAATTTCAGTAACCCTTATGCCACTCATGATTATGGTTCAAATGGGAAATCTGCTGACTTGATCCAGGAAATGAACGGTTCCCAAGCAAAACAGTATTCACACAATCTTTTTGAAGTCCGTGTTGCGGTGTATTGTGAGAATATCATCTCAGTTTATGCAGTTGATTCTCCCAAATAATCCCTGTCCCCTCTATAAGTGGAAGGTCTTTTATACACATAATAAACAAATTCCTGTCACATGGCAAGTCTTTCTGTCATGTGACTATTGCTATAGCAAGCCAGTGATTTTTAAGCATTAACTACACATACCCAGGATTTGATAAACAAAGTAGTTCACATAATATCTCTATTTTAAACTATTACAGAGTCCTTGCCAATTTCTGCACCACTGTACAAGGTGTAAGGAGTTCACAAGTAAAGGTGCATTGCTTTTATAACGGTTGTACTGAGGATTTACAGCTGCCAGCAAAGCTGAATCATGTTAGTGATTTTCTCATTTAGTAAAAGATCGACAGAGAGCTTAAAGAACCTTTTTAAAATTGTGATGGGTTTGGCAGGCTTGATACAAATGATACATTTGCTGGAATTTCCAAATCTAGATGTTATGAATGCTAGGGCACTATTATATTAACCATCATCTTTTATTAATCACCATATTAACTGAGCAGGGTGATAATTCTTAGAATACAAAGCTCACTTTCACTATCACAAGGGCGCTATCAGGAAATCAGAAAACACTCTGAGGGGAGTACATATGAGAAAAAGGAATAGAACTATCTGCTGAAAGGCTGATAGAAAGGTGGATGGAATGGAATGGGGCTCTCATGGTGTTTGGTGAGAAAAAATTAGACTAGTTCCACAGAATATGCTATTTCCATGATGCATCTTCTTTACAATTATTTGTAATATATATCTAATTCAGGCATGTAACACTGGACAACAAAGACTTTGCTTCCTGAATACTTCTGGGTTTTTCGTATGGATTTTGGGCCACTGATCATGGAAATCACCATGAAATTTCCCGACCATGCACCATATTTTTGAAATCATCTATATTTGTTATTTCAATTCCTAATGCAAGTCATTAAAATGTTGCCCACAGTTTAAACTGAAAAGTTTTCTATCTTGTCCAGGCATACCTGGGCATGTTTAAGGCAGGGCAGATGCTGCGTGGCAGGACAGGTTTTAGAAAGGCTGTAAAAGCGCCATTCTATACATTGCTTTTACATGTGTATCGGTTTGCAATCATGCTGATGTATATGCTCTACGAGCATAGCATATTGTGTGTATTCATTATAATAAAATAATCGTATTTTCGGGAGTATGTGTGATAGCAAAATGTCTCACCAATATTGCAACAGCCATGGTACTTTCTGTTATATTTGTGGCGTGTATATGTTTAAGTCTCACAGATGGAGCATGAATCCTCTTATTAAGAAAGCCTGTGAGCTGTACTTTGGGTGTAAAATTGGAGACCAAGACAAAGCCTGGGCTCCTCACATTTGTTGTGTGGCGTGCACAGTTGATCTTAGAGCACGGCTCAGAGGCACTCAGAAGTCAATGCCATTCGCAGTCTCACTGATATGGCGACAGCAGAAGGATCATGTGACAGGCTGTTACTTACGTCTGACCAGTGTGTCTGGTTTCTCTGCTAAAAACCAGAAATCGATTGAATACCCCAATCTCCCTTCAGCCATGAGACCTGTGCCACATGCCGATAGTCTTCCAATACTGAAGGCACCAAAAACAGGAGTCTAGAGGGGGCAGTCGAAGATTTCCCTGATGCCTGAGCCTGGGAATGGAAAACGACACTGATATTCATACAGACTTTGAACCCTTCATGTCGAGTGAGCCTCATCTGATAACTCAATCTGAGTTAAATCACCTGGTCAGAAAACTGGGTTTGTCAAAGGCTAAAGCAGAATTACTGGGTTCAAGACTGCAAGGATGGAATCGGCTGTCACCAGACACAAAAATTCCATGAAGGATTTCCATATTTGAGACAGATGTTTCCCAGAATAATTGACGCCAAAATTAAGGCAGACAATTTTGTTGGTCTACAAATCAAACAGATCATCAATGACAGGCAATTCAAAGAATTTCTAGTGGAACCGGAGAAAATCACATGGAAGACATTCAAGGATGATGTTGAAAATTTTCTTGGCAACTACAGAGCACCAAACTACATGCAGCAGGTTGACAACATGCTTCAAGCATACAAAACCATGAAGTATAACATGTCACTGAAGATCATTTTTTTGTATTCCCATTTAGACAACTTTCCTGCAAATTTTGGTGCTGTCAGTGATGAGCATGGTGAAAGGTTTCACCAGGACATTGCGGTCAGGGAGAAACGGTATCTGGGCAATCGGAATCCATCAATGCTAGCTGATTATTGTTGGACACTTCAGCAAGAAGCCTTAGACACTGAGTACAAACAGAGATCATCAACAAGACAGTTTTAGCTTAGTTGAACTATTGAAAAGCATCAGCATCATTATTCAATTAAGTGCATTATATTCAATAAAAGTTGATTTCTTGTTTCTCCAACTTCCTACATGATAGAAGTAGTCTGAAATTATATTAATGTTCAGCTTCAAGCGGTCTATCATAACCCAAAAAAAATTCTGAGGAAGCAACTGTTTCAAAAAAATTTGCTGTTCAGTGGGTGGGTAAGGCGCCAACTTAAATGTAATTGTTGCAAAAGCAATAAAACACATGTTTACTATTTGAAATTGAGATATTCAGGAATCAATGGTTATCACAGGAGAGCCCAACTTTAAATGCATGGATGGAAATTACAATGGACATTTACAAAATGGAGAAGATAACAGTATCTGTTAATCATAAATTGGAACAGTTTGACTCATACGGGGGAAAAATGGTTTAACTACATAACACCTCAGAGGCCTGATTTTATTCTCACAAATCAATGCATATGTTGTTTAAAAAAAAGATCATTCCCTACTTGTACATAGTTTTCTCCTTTTGCTTGTTCTTTCTTTCCTCTCTTTTCTATAGGTATATACCTCAGATAAATGTTATGTGGAGATTTGTGGCATATATGACTATATGATATGTATGTACAATATCTGAAATACATCTTATGGAAATGTTTGATGATGAACTTCAATAAAAAATAAGTTACGAGAAAAAGAATGAACTAATGAAGCCCTTGTGTATTCCAGATTTTCGCCCTCTGTCCTGCAAGGCTTCAGCTGTGGTGCAGTAAAGACCCTAAATTTTACTTCATTTATTGAGCTTGTTCAATCCATGAAGTATAAAAGGGCTGTACTTGATGAAAGCCAGGTAAAGTCATTTGCAAAAACCTACAACAGGAAAGCTTAAATGCCTGCCCCGTCATTGACCATTGCTGCTGTGTGGCTAAAGTTTAAAAAATTACTTGTGAAGTGTCAGTTGTCACATGGGAAAGTTAAAATGAATAACATGAAGTTTTTTTTAAAAAAAGCAAGGTGTTAACAGGACATGAATCTGTGTGGATGGTTTTTGTTTATCTCCAGTTGAAATGCCTCACATAAATAAATGACAAATTGGATAACTTGGGTTCAGAGAGAGAGAGAGAGAGAGATTTTGGCTCTGCTGGCCAAGAAAATGCTAATCTCACTTCTCAGCTCTTGATTCCCATACTCTCACAGTTTCAGGCACAACTGACTTTTAACTGAGTTTGTGGTTTCTGCTTCCAGATCAGTGCCATTTTTGGATGAAAATATATTTTTTTTCTCAGCTCTCTCTAATCTTTATTAACTTTAAATCTATATCCCAGTGATTGACCTTTCCACCAAGATCTCACCCAGACCTCGCACAAGTTAATGTAGCTTGATTAAATCTCTTTAATCGGATGACTATTCTAATACAGCCAGCCTTCAGTTCTCAGTTAGTAGAGGAGATTGACACTCTTTACCCAAACTGGCCTCCAGTGATTCCAGACCCATCATGTTTTGACTTTAACTACACTCTGAAGTAGCCTAGTAACCCACTCATTTGTAGCAAGGTAGCCATGTTAAATCACGTGAAGGATGAAACTCAATGCTCCATCCGGCTTCAGCTTAAGCACTGAGTGGCAGAGTTGTTCCTGACTATGGCATCTTGCAAAACACTTTTCATGAATATCTAAATTGAGAAAGATAATGCAAGACTTGTCAAGCAAATGCTGAGAATAATCATACCTATTCCATATAGACAGTATGCCAAATTCTTCCATCACAAGCCTCGGGCATTTGCTATTCCCTCAGCAGAATAGACACCCTTGCAGTAATGGTGCATGAAGGAGTGACTCTCGGGTGGTTTGGCTTTATTGACACTAGACACCATGAAGTCCCTTAGCAGGTAAGAATCCCTCCAGTTTCCATTTTTTATTTTCCTCAATCAGCAAGAGGAGCTGAGAATGATCAAGGCGTTGAGATTGCATTGCATTGGGGATCTTGGTGTTCATCACCAGGTGTGGTTCCGTTTCCTTGATGTAAATTTCCAAAGTACTTCATAGTAGGCATTGCCTCCTCTCCTTGCTGGGGAGGGTACGTCAGTGTTTCTCATAATCTTTTCACATGCTGTCAGGCAGCCGGTAACCTAGACATACTTTTTGTAGTCCTAATGAAGAGAACTAACGAACATAAAAATGAAAGCTGTAAAACCAAAGCATGGTATTAGAGCTAAGTGATCAGAAAGAAAATGAATGTGGGCTGCAGTGTTATGAAGGGTGCAGAATGAACAGCCAGTTAAGAGAGCTCATTGGCTCTCAATTGAGGAGGAAACTGTATGAGTTTCTCTCGCAAAGCTTTCCTAATCTGTTGATCTGGTATTTTTTCCTCATCTAATCATTAATTCCTTTTATTTCTTACAGCTCAGATGTATATATTTTAGACAAAATGCCTACAGGACACCAGCTGACATAAATGTATTCCCCGTGAATGTTTTCCTATATTTCAAGTAAGTTTGTTTTCTTTTAGATAATTCAAGATTTAAGAAAAAGCTTATCAGGCCTTATCATTCTACTTGTTCCCCATCCTCTTACTTTATCTCTGTATAGTGTTTAAAGTTGTATCATCAACTGGTATTTTTTGTAGCCAGCTTTAATTTTAAATTTAAAAAAAAATTAATTTACATTTTATTATACTGGACACTGTTTGAAAAAGAAAAAAAAATCACTTTTAGTATATTTAATCAATATTTCTAACATCATAGCTCTGCAAAATTCAGAAAATCTCAAAACTGCAAGGCATTCTTCAAAGCTGTTGGGAAAGCAAACATTGATATGTTACCAAAAGGTTCATCAAGAAGACACAATCTGTTGGATGATGCCCTGACATGTTTGGTAAGGAAAATGTGCCTAATGGTTAAAAAACAGATCATTGCAAAACCAGTAATCTCCAGTGAAAGTGCTCCTCTCTTAATTCATTTGTATCAGATAGGAGTATCTGTATTACATAAGATCAGTGCGAAGAACATGACCAAATGATTGCTGCAGTATTAAGGCAATATGTTGCTATGGAAATCATTTACATTAAAGCTCTTGGTCAGATCGAGTGGGGGATGGGAAGATTGGAGAATGATTGATTCAATAGAAGAATTACAAGAGACCAGCAGTTTCAGTAGTAAGGCTGGCAGAGCTTTAGGGTGGAAGACTGGGGCCAGGGACTTTGAAGCTACTGAAAATCCAGAAGAACTGTAGATGGTGGCATTTTGAAACACATTCAGCTCAATAGTATGGAATTTCTGAGAGAAAAAAATTACATCGTACCCTTTAAATCTGTGCTCATAAGTAATGCGAAGAAAGTCCATTTGTAGGTGTAATATTTATCAATAATCGGTGAAATATTGTCTGTTAATTTAGTGTCTGTTAAAATGGTAAAGGATTTATCTATCTTCATTGAAACACTTTTGAAGCAAAGATCACTTTATTTTGTTTTACACAGCTTCATGTACCACCATTGCTCTGAGAAGGAAATTTTTACACTGCCTGAAAACTGTGCAGCACTTTAAATGTTTTTGTTTGTAATCTGCAGTCTATGAATAGCTGGAATGAAAGTTGAAAATTCACATATTTTTGATTTCATTAATTGCAGAATATAATGAAATACAGTACAACAAGGAAAATCTTCCACGTTTTGTAAACTTTTTCTCAAATGCCTTTATTCCAGCTGCATGGCAACAAAGGCTATGTACGTGGGAGCATTTTAGTTGCTGCGTAGCTGCGCACCCGCACAGCTTAGGGAGATCAGTGTTTTGTAGTTTGTCTTGAACAAAAATCCTAAAATTAGAAATTCTAAAACCTAAATGTCCTGAGCTACTGATTTTTTTTTCACTTACTGAATTTATTTTTCAACCATCATGAACTGAGATCCTGACATTATTTCCTTGACATTCTCAGCGAGTTGCGGCTTTATTATTTCATGCTAATATATTCTTCCTTGATGTAAGATTGATTCAGTTTGTATGAAAGTGAGTATTTCCATGATGGCTTAATAATACTGTATTCCTTTTGTTATGATTATAGGGAACTTCAGGCAGAAATCTGACAAGGGACAGTGTGACAATACTGGGCAGATTGGTCTGTGACCTCCCTGGATCAGTTATCTCTCAATCTGATATTTCCATTTTGGATGAATTAAGGAAATGTACTTCATACTCGGAAAGTCAAAAGAGAGCAATCGAAGGACTACTGAAGAGTGGAAAGACCAGATACAGGTGAGTTTGAGACAGTTTGTGGATCAAATTGGACTCCTGAAAAATTCAATAGCGAATCAACAGAGGAGTCACTCTTCTTTTTCTATACAGGTCTTACAAACTTAATTTCAAAAATGTTCTGAGCTGGGGTGGCACACAGTTACACTGTAAAAAAATTACTGGTTGGGGCCTGATGGATTCTGACCAACTCAACTGTAAACAATTTGTAAGGGTTTACCAGGCAGTGCTGGGAATGGAGTGAAGAGGTGGATAGGTGGGCTGGTATTTTAATGGAGTTAGTGGACGGAGCTTGTGCAACACAGGATGTATTTTTTTGGAATTTGCATTCTGCCCTATAACTTGTAAAGAATTTCATATTCCATTCTAAAATAGACCTATTGCTGATTGGCCTATATTGCCCACAGAATACATCGTATCCCTGCTTGTGATCGTATATATGTACAAAGTAATGCTCAAATGTCTGATATTACAAAGGGGACAGCATTGCAAAATGACTTGATCAGCTATAAAGCTCTCTGGTACTCTTCGAGGTTGATTGTTAAAGCTCTTACATATATATGCAAATCATTTGCATAGACTGAAGAATTTTAAGTTGTGTGTTTTGTTTAATACTACAGACTGAAAGAAGTATTTCCTTTTATTAGATTGCATAAATATATGATTCAGATACAGAAGCTTAAAAAAACTGTGGCCACACAATTTTTTGTGAACCTTAACAAGAACTTCCCATTGGAAATTGGTTAGTTTGAATGAGTTATGAACATTATATGATCATATGAGACCAAAGCTTGTTCAAATTAAAATTATTCAGGATGCCTACCAGGAGATTTCTGCACAAAGCTATTTATTAAGTTAGTTAATCTCCAAAGGACTTTTCAGTAAAAATGTTTTTTTTTCTTGATAGCACTCCTTCAACATGGTCATCATCTACTATATATGAACTGGGATATTTGCCTTTGACTTTGACTGACACATGGAAAGAAGTAAAGGAGGTATGTTTATTTGGTTGAGCTTAAGTCAAAAAGATAAACCAAAAAAATAGAATCCACTTATGCTCTCAGTCTTGGCTATTTCATTTTAAACCCCACCTTTTTAACCAAACGTTGTCACCTCCTTTCCACTTACTGAGCACAGTTTCCGGTTCTCTACCATGATTGTGACAGCTTTGAATTACTTTTCTACATTGAGGATGCTTTTGAAATTACTTGTCTTGTATGACACTGCAGTTGTTTCATGAGCCAGTTTCTCCATCACTGAGGCTATGTTGATGTCTTCATTAGGAGAAGCTATTATGCAGAAGCACTCTGTTTCTGTAATATTCCTTTGATGGCAGCCTGCATAGTTAGCTGCAAGGTGAATGATGGCAGGTGGTACATATATGGTATCACGCAGAGCAACTAATAGCAACCCCTCCAGTGCCTTAGTTCATGCCAAAGATCCCATTTTGAAGAGGGTTGCCACAGCAACCAGTGGTAGGCTTTGCAACCAAGCACCAAATAGATGCCATTAATGGTGGTGGGGGTCATTAGAGGGTTATGAGTGGTAGAGACTTTGCACATACTGTTACCCAAGGGGAGAGATTTAAGTGTGAACTGAGAGGTAACTTCTATACACAGAGCATAATGAGTACCTGGAACAAAGAATGTATAATTGCAACAGTCAAGAAGCATTTAGATAGGTACATGGAGTGGAGGGGCTTGGAGGGTTATAGGCCAAATATGGGTAACTGGGGCTAGCAGGAAGTATGTTGTGATTGGCATGGACCAGTTGGGCCGTGCAGCCTGTTTCTGTGTTGTATTATTCTCTGACTTCGAATCAGACCTTACCCAGGGTGCCATTGAACAACTTCAGGGCTGGGGAATTATGTTGTCCATTATAGGAAGAGCGATAGCATCCCTCAAAGCAGTTTTACAGAGAGGATTCATTTCCAAGGGCTGTGCAATATTCTGCTCCTCTCACAGATCTAGTATTGTTATTTAAAACTCTGACAAATTCCTGTAGATGTGTGGTGGAGAATGTATTGATTGGTTGCACCATCAATACAGGGACAGAACGAGTAGTAGTGACTAACTGGGCAAAGGGAGAATTAGCATTGCCAACCTGTTCTGCCACACCCAATGCTGTAGGCAAATGGTCAGAGTGCTCGCACGAATTTGCATCATCTAATAAAGACCAGAGCAACACATGCTTTCTGGTTCACAGTAATCCAGACCTTACTGCTTTTTACAGTCCACAGTTTATTTCATCAACAGCCCATTGTTGGATTACACTGATTTTAAAGAGTAAATTAAGGGATATCAAATAGGATGAGATTTGTGAGTTTTTTACTGTATGAATCCTGGAGGTCTCATTTTCAATGTGCCCAGCTGCCAGCACCAGTCTTTGCAAGTTATTCAGCATTTGAGTGGAAAATTCAAAGGTTCCTACAGGAATGAAAATTTAAAAAAACAAAATGCTGATACTGAAAATCTGAAATAAACTCATGGAAAAATTTAGCAGTCAAAGGCCTGTTTCTGTTTCCATGGTTGCTGCCTGACCTGCCAAGTGTCCCTGGCATTTCCTGAAAGGAATTAAATATCTGAAGTTGAGAGTATGTAAAAAGGGTTATTACATGGATTAATAGATGGGGAGATTTTTGTGCCCCCAGGCCCTATTTGTTCCACAAAATCTTTCGAAGACTTTTCCCCTCAGTATTCTGTAGCTAGTGGGACAAATCAGCTGACAACTATGTCAATCGGGCTTTACTGTGGGCTAGAATAGTGGGTATTAGGGGTTTTGTCAAAGAGATTCGTCAAGGAACTGATTGAGACTACGTATAAATATTGAAATGTTTTTTTAATGTTTGTTTAATTGCAGATTGTCATTAAAGAAGCACTCCCAAGATTTATCAAGAAAATAAAATCATTGAAACCACCCAGTGATGTCCTGGCATTTATAAAGCAGCTGGATTTACAAAAAGAATCATACAATACAACAAGTATGTCCTAAATGTGAATGTATAAAAGTAATTAAAGGAACAGTGTTAGGCATATAAATCATACAGATACTATCTGCATATATATACAAATATGTGGCAAAGGTTTCAATGTAAACCAATTTGGCAATATGCATCATGAGTCACATTTCTTTAGACATTTATCTTCCCCTCAGGGTACACTGGGTTTAAGGAATAGGAATTCACTTTGGGGATGATGAGATTTTTGTGCTTGGGCTCTAGGAACCATGGGAAAGCTAACTGTATTGCAGGGCAGGTTAAAATAATTGAGTTGGCTAGATATGATGTGTTGATCTTAGATCAAGTTGATCTTTTCTGAGAAACTTGGAATAACTGGTTCATTGTTGTCACAGTGAAAAGTTTGTTTTGCATTCTATTCATACTGATCAGTACATTGAGTTAGAATAAGGTAAAACAATATCATTGCAGAATACAGTGTATAAGCTACGGAAAAAGTGCAGTTGAGGTAAATGATAAAGTGCAAGATCATAACAAGATAGATTGTGAGGCCAAGAAGCCAGGAATTAACCAAAAGTTTAATAACAGTAGGATAGAAGTTGCCCTTGAGCCTTGCTCGAGGGTTAGGATGATGTAAATTGCTACCTTTATTTTAGGGTTCAATATTGGCATGCAGTACCTGTTCCACTATTTTATTTCACCAACTGTTTACTCACTGAGAGGAAATTTTGTTTTGTATTTAATATTTCAGTAATGTTGTAAATGTATTGTTTGATTAAGCATTCTTGTTTAAATAATTCACTACTGGTTTCTGTATAAATACATAAATTGCATGCATCATCACACTACCACGTGGTATGTGCTCGCCTCTCTTAAAGTAAAGAATGAAGCTAGACCCACATTTCAGACTTCGATGTCTTCCAGTGAATTCGTGAAATGTTTTGCAGTCACAAAGCATTACAATTTTTGTTATTGTTTATAAGGCTTAATCAGCAAACTGAAGTGGTATATCTCTTTTTGAGCAGACTGTACAATGGGGCAGATAAAAGCAGAAGAAATTAATGATTTGACCCCCGCCATCTACAATGTGAACCAGCTGGATCTTTGTTTGAGTGATCGTGTTTTGGACAACAATATCTTTCAACTGGGAACACTTTCCTTTGACCCTTCCCAGCTAGAAGTTCTGAAAAACAGATTGCTACGGGTAATGAGCACACTATGATTCATTCACAAAGGAGCTGCTAATAGAATCATTCAGAATAAATTGAATAACCCAAAACCAATAAGCAGACTTTTTTACAAGTAAAATCAACCTTCAAGAAGATCCTTGCCAGCAGTTCGAACTCTCAAATAGGAGAACGTAGGGTGCCATGGTAGCGTAGATGTTAGTGCAACGTTCTTGCAGCTTGGGGTGTTCTATAGTTCAAAGTTCAATTTTGGTGCTGCCTGAAAGGAGTTTGTACATTCTCAGTTGTGGCTGTGTGCGTTTCCTATGAGCACTTCAGTTACATCCTACAGTCCAAAGCAATGTTCCCTCTTAATTTCTGTTTACAGCTGTGCGGACCAACCATTGCTCCGAGCAGGAAACTTTTACATGGTCTGAAAACTGTGCAGCACTTTCATAAAACATTAATAAAAGAAAATCCCAGCTGCAAAACGACAAAGGCTATGTGCGTGGGAGCATTTCGGTTACTGTGTGGCTGTGCACTCGCACAGCTTAGAGGGAACAGTGGTCCAAAGATATTAGCCGTTAGGTCATTGTAAATTGTCCTATGATTAGGCTAGGGTTAAATAGGTGGTTTGCAGGGTGGTGTGGCTCTTTTGTTCAAAAGGGCCTGTTCCAAACTGTATCCCTAAATAAATAGATTAACATTGATTGGAAGGGAAATCAATATCTCCTTTTCTCTGCTGGTGTCTCCTACTATATTCTCTTTCTCTTCCCCCTTTCCACCCCTCTAGCAATAAGCTAATGGAGTCAATCTGGGACCAAATATTTTAAATACAACAAAATATTTAATCTTTCAACTAAATGTTGCAAATTTTGTTGTTAAATAACTGAACATTATTTCTGTCTTCTGAAATAGATTTACCCTAATGGGCTCCCCGAAGACCGGATTCAAATTTTGCAGAACATAACCACGGTGTTCAATGCAACAGAAGTCAGCAGCTGGAATATCAGTGAAGTTGACACTCTTTCAGAATTGATGAAACCCCAACTGGAAAACACCATGGTACTGAACCAGCAAAATATTAATGTAAAAATATCATTGCTTTGCAAAAGTGACAACTTGTTTCTGAAGCAGCTTTGGGTTGAACCCAGAAATTTTATTTAGATTTGTGCAGAATTATTGTTAATTAGGCAAGGAAGCAGGAGTTGGGGGTTTACTTCCTTTCTCTGTGGCTTCATGAAGTATTTCTGAATGAGAGGCAGGGCATTTTTTAACTGTAATTAGAATTTTGTTAAATATAAACTCTCCCCTGTTTCAGTAATGCCTGACTCTGTGGACTAGAGTCTAAAAATGAATATAGACAGGCCAGGCGACAGAGCAAAAAGGTGCCAGATACTTTCCACTGAGGGGCACAGTTCAAAACTTGCGAATTGTATGACATGTCCTCAAGCAGGGGACAAACCTAACATGTGGTATGGTTTCTCTGCCTTCACAGGACCAGGTATTACAGATTAGCCCCATTTTACTGTGTCAGTTCTTCATCAGCCATCTTGGGAATGAATGAGCATTAGGATCTGTTACGGAATATGGAGACAGAGTGGGAAATGAAGCTGATATCAAATTTCAATCATGCTTCTATTGAATAACTAAGAAGGCTTAAATGCTACTCCTTCACATTTTTTAGGCTATGGACCTTGACTTGGAACAGAAATGTAAAATATAAAATATAAATTGTAAAATGTTTCAATTTTCTAGTTTTTATTTCTTCTGAAGTTGGCCCAGTTTTGAAAGTTTTATTGCCGTATTTTTCAAAAGTACATTGAAAAATAAACATTCAAGAAAAAATATGAATGCACAATCACTCATCTGTTCATAATAATCATTTAGTGTCAAGATTAATGTATTTTATTTAAAACCCTTGGATTGCCAAAGAAATTAGATTTCAGTTGCCCAATCTGTCCAAGTGATGACATAAAGAAGGAGTAGGTAGTATTTCCCCTTGGACCTAATAGAGAGCCAGTGGCAATGCATAACCTTCAAATAAAATGGGACACATCTTGATTCTGAACAAAAATGTAAAATGTTGATAGCAAATGATCAACTCTACCAGCTTTTATTTCCATTGATGAAGTTTTGTTGAAATATTTATTGGGCAATGATTTGAGAAGCAGTCAAAAGTATTTAATATGCACTCTTTGTAACATTCACGTTAATCTCGAAATCTCTTTTTGCAGGTTGTATCTATCATAACAAGATATCTGCAGTTAGGTGGAACTCTAAATGCTGTTACTTTGAAAGCTATTGGCGGAGTAAACTTGTGCCTTTTGAATGAGAGCCAGCTGATAATTTCAAACTTAATGTAAGTATTGAATCTTTAATTTATTGATATAAAGCAGTAAGTACTGTGGAAATATTCCAAGGAATTTTAAAGATGAGGATCAGATTGGGACAGAATTTTGTAGAAGTTCTTGACTAGGAGTCTAATCAAGAAAACAGCTATCAAGTAAAATGTTGAAAGTAGGAAGAGAGGTTGTGAGGGTCAAAGGATTTAGGAATGGTCTGGAATAAAATGGACTAAATATTTCAAAGTTATGAGCAGAAGGAAGGTGAGTATTTCATGTTGAGTATAATGAGGATTGAAAAAATGAACCAGGATGCAATTCAGGTGGAAAATTATGGACAGCAAGCCAGAAACATTTTGATGGATATGGATGAGACTTTGTGTGTTTGAGGGAATGGATGTAACTTTAAATCTAAAGCTCAAAATTCAGCAGGTAATCACTCATGAGGAGGATGATATGAAGGTAATTAATGTACTTAAATTTCATAGTCTGGCAGCATACACACATCCACTAAAGAAAATTTGATCCAAGACAAATTGATCTGTATTTCAAACTGTGATCTCAGTAATAACAAGAAGTTCTTTATTCTAAGACCAGATTCTTAAGCAGTAGGACCCATCTGCTGATAAAATATTATTAGGTCCCATTAGCTGATAATAGGCTGTTTATTTTAAGAGAATTCATGTGGAAGTGAATTTGCCTGAATATCACCAAGCATTTTAGGATCAGAATCAGTCTTAATATCACCAGCATATGCAGTGAAATTTGTTAACTTTGCAGCAGCTGTAGAATGCAATACATGATAAATATATAGAGAACACATGCTTAGTTTGCCATTATGTTAATGTTTTACAGTATTGTATTGAATTGACTTTATTTCTTACATCCTTCACATACTTGAGTAAAAATCTTTACGTTACACCTCTGCTCGAATGTACAATGTGCAAATTATAGTAGTTTGTAATAAATAGTATGTACAGTAAGATGTACAACAGAACAGTCAATATAGCTTAGAAGTACAATTGTGTCAGCGTGAATTCATCAGTCTGATGGCCTGGTGGAAGAAGCTGTCCCAGAGCCTGTTGATCCTGGCTTTAATTCTATGGTACTGTTTCCCGGATGGTAGCAGCTGGAACAGTTTGTGGTGGGGTGACTCGGGTCCCCAGTGATCCTTCAGGATCAAGTATCCACTTGATCCATGCAGTAGGAATCAAAATATCATACACGAAAGTAGTCTTAAGTTGAATGATTTAGCAGTGAGCAATTTTTAAGAAACGGGCACTGAAGAACTCAGTTTAACTGCATGTTTATGCATATGCCATTAAATGTAAAAGGATTATTAGTGTTACATTTTTGTAAGTATAATAGACCAGTAATCCCATATGACAATTAACCCTTTCATTCAGTTTGCATCAAGGAGGGTGATTCAAGTGGCAATGAGTGTTTAATTTGTTACAGTACCCTACCTTGGCATGTTTGTGCTGGAGTGTGTGTGGTATTGGTCTCAGAGACTGGAGTCGGGGAAGGTATTTAATGCTTCCACCCATCTCTTTTAGGGATGCTGGAGCTCTGGATCTATCTACTTGTCCACAGTCAACAAAAGACCTTCTTTACATCAAAGCATTGTCTGTCCTTGAATTTGAACAAAGGAACACAATCGCCTACTTCCATCTAATAAAACCCTATCTAGGTCAGTGGCAAGATTTTTCCATCTAATAACGTTAGTTGATTTTGTTTGGAAAACTCTTAAATGACAATAGGTGGTATTTCTTTGTCTTTTATTCTACCAAGCTTTTATATATGAAGGCATTTGCAGCATTAAAATTACGTATTAAGGATGTATTTGAAAACATTTGTCAATATTTTTTGTGCTTTGATTGTAGAATTTTCTAGAATAAAAATGTTTGTGTACTTTCATTTTATGTAATTTTCATTTGACAACTTGCCTCCAGTGACAACCATTAGTAGGTTCCTCTCGATAGAAGCTGTCTAATCCTAATTTCCACTCAAGTTCAATGTCAGTTTTAGGCCTGCTGAGCAAAATGTCCAAGCATTTTGCTTTAATGAGCTAGAATCCGATTTCCTCTTCTCCTATGCTCAATGTGGTTCAAGTTAATATTCAAGATTTCACTGAGCTATGAAACGTGCTTAACTGAAATATGTGCATCACCTGTGGTACTCCATGCGATCAGGGGCCTAAGTTTAATTAATCTTTCTTTATGATTTGTGTATTTGTTTATGTGACCAGTTTGGTTCTTCGATGCAGTTTGCATTACTTGGACATTTCTGTTTTGATTGAAAACCAGAAATGCACAATGTATTCAAACTGCCGATTGACATGAAACTCTATAGTTAGATCATGATTTTCTCTGACCTACACTTTACTGACCAGATTATATAGTGCCTCCCTCTAGGGGAGGAAAAGTGGCACTACAGGTAGTGCAACTGTTCTACATCCCAAAGATGTGCTAGCTGGTTAATAGTAAAATTGATCCTAGAATGGAAATAAGATAATCCTGGAAACTATAGATGGCAAGACCCATGGCAGTAGTAGGGAATCTACTGGAGAAGATTCTTAGGGATTGTATTCATGAGTATTTGGAAAACTATGATCTAATCAGAGAGAGCATGGCTTTGTGCAGGGGGAGTCATGATTTATTAACTCAGTTGACTTTTTCAAGGAGATGATGAAGGTAAAGCTGTAGATGTTGCCTACATGGATTTTAGTGAGGTGTTTGGCAAGATCCTTCATAGGAGGCTCTTCCAGAAGATAAAGATGCGTAGGATCCGCAGAGAATTGGCTGTTTCAATTCAGTTTTGGCTTGCGCATAGAAGACTTGATAGGACTTGTTTTTTGGCTGGAACTTTGTGGCTAGTGGTTTTCCACTGAGTTTCACACTGGGACTTCTATTGTATGATTTTATATATATATTAGTAAGTTTGCAGATGATATGAAGATTGTTGGTTTTGTGAATGGCATAGAAAACTGGCAAAGGATACAGTTGGATTTGGCTCTCTAACAGCTTTATAAATTCTAAGCCACATCTGGAGTATTGCATTCCATTCCGGTTGCTTCATTATGAGAAGTATGTCGAGGCTTTGGAGAAGGTGCAGGGAAAGGTTTACTGTGATGTTGCCTGGACTAGACATCATGTGCTATAAAAGAGGTTAGGGAAACTTGTGTAGCTTTCTCTTGAGCAGAGGAGGCTGAGGGGTGCTCTTGTGGAGGTTCATAAGATTATGAAACATTGATAAATTTGACAGCCAGTATCTTTTTCCCAGGTTTGCAATGTCTAATACCAGAGGGTATTCATTGAAGGTGAAATGGGCAAGTTCAGAGGAGGTTTGCAGGAGAAGTTTTTTTTAGTGATGGGTGACTGCTTGGGCTGGCGGTGGAGCAAAAACAACAGAGGCTTTCAAAAGGCTCTTAGATAGGCACATGAATTGGCATGATATGGAAAGATGTGAACTTCGAATACGCAGAGCAATTAGTTTAGTTTGCCTCAACACCGTGCACAGAAGGATAACTTGTGTAGTATTGTTCTATTTTCTAGTATAGGTGCACATCTAGGCAGGAGAACTGGAGGGGTTTGATGGGCAAAAGAGACCAATAGAAATGTTCTGAGAGCTATTAATAGATTCAGTGGGCTGAATAGCTTCTTTCCATGTTGTAAGTAAGTAAAATTTTACTTTGTTGGAAAAACTAAGTAACTACAGATGACTGGAAGTCTGAAATAAAAACAAAACATTGAAAAACACTCAGCAGGTCAGGCAGCATCTGTGAAAGGAAACAAAGTTAATGTTTCAAGTTAATATTTTTATGAAAATGGGGATTGGTTTATTAAGTAGTTGAAAAGCAGAAGGAGGGCTGGAGAGAACAAAGGGGTTGTGATGGGGTGCAGGCTTGGAGAAAATGAGTGACGTAGAATTTGGTGGCTCCATCTGAGAAGGCCTATTGCTCGCAATTGATCTGCTTCAAAGCGATTTAAATGGCAGAAAGACAATGAGGACCAGGGACTGAAACAGAAAAAGACAAAAATAATTCTGAAACTGTGTGAAATAAAACTCTGCAGCTGTTGGGAATCTAAAGCAAAAGAGAAAGCTGGAAGTACCAATCAAGGCAGGCAACATTTTTTGATAGAGAAATTATGAGTTAACGCCACAGATTGGTGGCTTTTCATCGTATTAGAAAATGTTCTCTTTCATTTGCTTCCTGTGGCACCAGTATGTTGTTAGGCTAGCTAATCCTAAGTTTTGGATCTTGTATCTTTCAGCATTATCCAAGCCATTCTAATGTCGTCAGGGAAAATGCACCTTAAACAGCTTTCCTTTCTGAACAAAACAGTTAAGAATTTTAGGATTAAATTTCATCTGCTATTATTCTGCTAATCTCCTATGTATTGAGGTAGTATTTGCATGATTTGCCCCCAGATTTCAGCTCCAACACCTCAGATGATGGGAAATAAAACTCTAAAATTCCATAAATAGCCATTTATGCAATTTTTCAAATAGTAAAAATTTAAAGTGAATTAGTGCATGTATTTTCTTTTACTATCTCCTTCAACTCCACTAGGTTTGCTTAATTTATACTGGGTTTCCAAGACTTTATCAAGATTTTTGAAAATCTTGATAGAAGTTAGGAAAAACATTCAACTTCCAACACTGAACCAGGGGATGGTATCTCTTCTCTCTTACAAAGCCACAGTAACAAGTATTAATACACTTTGTTTCAGCCATTATCCAGTTACTTATTTGTTCCCGACTTTTATGCTGCAAGTTTGCTTTTCAGAAAAAAAGATACTGAACACAATAGGGC
Organism: Mobula hypostoma; assembly: GCF_963921235.1. Lineage (NCBI taxonomy): Eukaryota > Metazoa > Chordata > Chondrichthyes > Myliobatiformes > Myliobatidae > Mobula > Mobula hypostoma. The sequence continues at coordinate 110,427,517 of NC_086105.1, read as the reverse complement.
TTTCTGGAAGACATTGGCCAGGCAAGATCTTTTCTTCTGAAGCCAGGGTCATGTCCTCTCAAACTACGCTGGAAATTGTTTCCAAATTCTTGTTGCATACTCAATGACATCTTAAACAGAAAGCTTCAAGCTTTATGTTTACATAGTCCTGCCAGTGATAAGCTATTTAGTATCATTAGAAAGTTGAACTGATGAATGTGAAATTATTTTAGTTAAAATACTTAACAAATTTATAAAGCTTGTACAGATGTGTGGCTTGTGTTGTAATATAACTCTCTTTTAAGGTGGAGTTTCCCTGGGAGATCTTGAAGTCCTTGCAAATATTGAGGTGAACATGAATTTTGCAACCTTTGCAAACCTGAATCCTCAAGTAGTAAAGGTGTGTATTGTCTTGCTATTGTTCTTCTGCACTAAACGAGTCCAGTTGCAGCGCCAAAACCTTGTTTTTGTCAAGTTTCTTAACAGTGCGTTTCTGACAAGAAGTTGTGCTGACAATGTAAATGGGAGAAAGGAGCATGCTTGTTTCTAACCTTTGAGCCTCTCTGGGAATGGAACTAATGAAAAATGATTCTGTTCTGTTTTTGATTTCTGTTCTGAGGATCTGCAAAATGGTCAGGTGTCAAGAAAAAGTGAGAAGTCCAATCTGTCCATTCATGCGCCCGCCCCCCAAAAAAAAAAGAAAAGCTGTTTGAGCCTCTGTGGTCAATCTTCTGTCCACACTGCCTTGAAGGAATAACTGCCGTGATTTCTCCCTTCAGGCATGAGTTAAGATTATATCTCACATCATTCGAATACATAATGTATGGTATTTTCCAATGTCATAATTTTATAAAAGTATGTAATGTTGATATTTCATTCAGACATTAAATTTGAAGGACTAGTTAAGCTCTTGGTAGTTCCTGATCTGACTGCTCAAGTTAAAATCATAAATAGTAGGATCTTGGGAGGTTTAGAATTTAAGAATGATTTGGACCCTTTTGTTGCTGCCTGTTTGTTTTCTGCTGGGAATTGTACACATTACTACCTATTCTAGATCATAAGACCATAAGACAAAGGAGCAGAAGTTGGCCATTTGGCCCATCGAGTCTGCTCCACCATTTTAGCATGAGCTGATCCATTCTTCCATTTAGTCCCACTCCCCTGCCTTCTCACCATAACCTTTGATGCCCTGGCTACTCAGATACCTATCAATCTCTGCCTTAAATACACCCAATGACTTGACCTCCACTGTCGCCCGTGGCAACAAATTCCATAGATTCACCATCCTCTGGCTATAAAAATTTCTTCGCATCTCTGTTCTGAATGGGCGCCCTTCAATCGTTAAGTCATGCTGTCTCGTACTAGATTCCCCCACCATGGGAAACAATTTTGCCACATCCATTCTGTCCATGCCTTTCAACATTCGAAATGTTTCTATGAGGTCCCCCCTCATTCTTCTGAACTCCAAGGAGTACAGTCCAAGAGCGGTCAAATGTTCCTCATACATTAACCCTCCCATTCCCGGAATCATTCTTGTGAATCTTCTCTGAACCCTCTCCAACATCAGCACATCTTTTCTTAAATTATGTTAGGGTATTTCCAATTGGAAGCACTACTCAGAAAATGAGGCATAAAACCATCAGGATCATCAAGATCCACGCTAAATGTTTACGACTATTCCATTGATGTTACATTAGGAAAATAGTGTTGGAAATTCTAAAAAAAAATGCCTTGTAATGTTTTAACTGCCTCCTTTAACCCAACTAAGCCTGTTGTCACAAGTCAGCTGTAGTGAGAGGTCTAAAAGTAAAACTTGAAAATTGGGATTTGAGAAGCTCTTTGGGTCTTTGTGAAAGATGGTGCGAAGCTGTGGTATCCATCAAGCTTGTGGCTTAAACTTATTGTTTTTTTTAGTTCATAGGGATGGTTTCGGGGACAGAGTGGGCAGTTAGGGGTCAGGTTAGGGTTTAGGGACATGGATGTTGGGAAGTTAGAGGCCAGGCTGAAGTCCAGATCGGAGTCTTCTGGGAGTCAATGGCCCATGGGCGGATGTTGCTGTGAATGAAGATCAACAAGGATGAGGGCTGGTGGGTCCTGGGATTGGAGGTCCATGTGGGCAGGAGGCATGAGATCCAGTGACTCTCTGTGTCAGCGAGTCCAGATTCCATGCTGTGAAGTTCAGGGCCCTGTCACTCTGCAAGTCTTGGGGTCGATACTGAAGATCGAAGCCTGAAGTCAGTGAGACTGGAAGTTTAGGCCTTATGACCAAAAGTCTGGATCAGCAAGTCTGTGAGTCCACTGTGGAAGTTGGAAGCCTGATGTATACAAGTTCTTTGGAGGCTGTCTTTCCTGCGTTGGAGACCTGTCTATGTGTATGAATGGTGGGTAGGTGTGAGGGAAGAAAGCTTTGAAACAAACAATAGCTTTACACAAGCTATAGGCTGGACAATGGATAATATCAATTCAAAAATTTCATTTGGATAACTTGGCTGTATATCCATAGAACTTGCATTTCACAACAAAAAATGTTTAATGAAGGATTTCTTCTCGTGTGGTATGGAAACAGATTATAGTTATCAATTGCTTTCGTTGTTTCAGAACCTGACTGCCCAAAATCTGATAGACTTGCTTGGGTACAACATTCAAGCTCTTCAAGATGGAGTCAATGAAACTGTGGTGGTTGTTTGGGTGAACTCACACTTTGAATCTGAAGTCAGACGGTTAGGGTTGTCAGGAGGGATCCCAGATCTTACACGAGGTATGTACCTTTCTCGTATGGAAAGAAGTGCTTTTAAGAAATGTTCAGAAATATTTAATTTTGTCCAGCTCTCTTTTGAGTCATTATAGTCAATTCTCCCTTAAGCACAGTGACTGCATGTTATTACTTGTCTCTTTCTCTTCACAGTTAATCACCAAGTAACCCAGTTCCTTATTTAATGTATTTCAGATTTGTTTTCTCATTTGATTCAGTCTGTATATACTCATATCAAAAGTGTGCATTTCTAGTAATATTTTTCTCTTTCACACCCTCAGAGCGAATATTTTGTGCAGACAAAAACAGGTGAGTATTTAAGGGAAATGTTACTTTGCGCGCAGCCTCTAGAAAACTAGAGCCAATGTTAATATGTTAGTAGTGCTATCCTTATGCACCTGCAACACAGATAATACAGAGAAAGGTTAGTACATTAATGCACAGATTTTGCTCGTATGAAACTACACACAATGTAGAATACTTAAGATCTTTGGTTGGCTCCTTTTGTACTATTTTGAAAAGTGGATTTTTGTATTACACACCTTCCCCACTATGCAAATATAATCTCTCAGATTAAACTGAAATAGATCCATTTTCATTTAAACTGGTCATGAAAATGCCTTAAAAATTATTGGTACACAACGGGTCAAAATGAGTTTATAATCTGCAATGAGAACTAATGTGCAGTATTTACAGAGATATTTCTAAAATGAAATTAAACTACTTTGACCTGATAAATGTTATCATTCAGTTGTCCAAGTAATGCATTAGAAATCCACGCTTGGAATATTTCCCAAATGGATTTAGATAATTACTACCAAAGCCTGTACACAGCTCCAGTTTTACTAACATTTGCATAAAGCATTAATATTTAGATAATTGAGACCACTATAAATCGCATTTCTGTGTTTCATAATCAATGATGTTTTAAGGAAGGCAAGAGCCTTATGCAAGATGCCTTCAAATTAACACAGAGCACCTTTTAGAAACATAGAAAATAGGTGCAGGAGTAGGCCATTCGGCCCTTCGAGCCTGCACCGCCATTCAGTACGATCATGGCTGATCATCCAACTCAGAACCCTGTACCAGCCTTCCCTCCATACCCCCTGATCCCTTCAGCCACAAGGGCCATATCTAACTCCCTCTTAGATATAGCCAATGAACTGGCCTCAACTGTTTCCTGTGGCAGAGAATTCCACAGATTCACCACTCTCTGTGTGAAGAAGTTTTTCCTCATCTCGGTCCTAAAAGGCTTCCCCTTTATCCTCAAACTGTGACCCCTCGTTCTGGACTTCCCCAACATCGGGAACAATCTTCCTGCATCTAGCCTGTCCAATCCCTTTAGAATTTTATACGTTTTTTTGTGGAGCTACCATTTCACATAATCCTGGTGACAGGACCCCATGGGTAATTCTGGTAAACCAAACATTATTGAGGTCTTTTTGTTTTGATTAATATTTAAATTTTGTTTTAAAAAGGCAGAGAAAAGGAATCATAATGGAATTTTTCTGATTGCTTCCCCAGGTATGCGCTTGATAACTTCCTAAGCAATGTTAATCCAGAGCAGTTCTGCAACTTTAACATCACGGAATATGCCTGTGCTAAGGTAAGCAGTGTCACAATTTACAGGTTGTCATCAAGGGATATTTATTTAGGTTGCTGAAGTGCATGTGTGCAATTCTATATTGTGTCTTTTAAGTCAACTTATTTTCTTAATCTGCTTTACCTTCTGATTATTAAAACGGAATGAATTTCTAAAGGCCTATTCTGCCTTCCTCAATGTGATTTGCCCCAGTCTGTCATATTTCTAAATAAGGTTATCAGAATGATTAGAATTAGGGTGGGTATACAATAACCACTAATAAAACTCTCACATTGGCTTGTTTATAGCATATATTACTTCTGCATCGTCCTCTGAAATCAGGGTTTTATTGGATAGTAACAAGCAAAATCATGTGTTAATTAGTCAGTGCTGATTTTGTGTTAGTCTAATGCATCGTAAAAACCACCACTTAACAAGAAGTTGACTATTTTATGAAATACTAGGTCAGTGAAATAAGTTATAGTTACAGTTTTCTGTATGAATTCCATTACAGCCTGATCTACTGAAGCGAAGTTTAAATAGTGATAACTTGACAGATATTTTCTACTGCTTCGTTGGCAAAATGGCTTTGAATGCCACAGATGAAACAGCATTGATTGTTTTCCTTCAGAAGTTTGATGAGACCACACTAAATAAAGCACTCGATAAATTCAATAGGAAGGTAACTAATTATTATTATTATTTTAAAGATTTACTTACTTTTTGGGATGTATGTATTTCTGACAATGTCGATATTAGTTGCCCATTGATTCCCCTGAATAGAATTGCCTGCTATGCTGTTTGAGTCATAGAGTTCTAGGCTAAGCCAGGAATGGATGCATGGCAATTTGTTGGGTTTTTTTTTTGCACATTGGTTGTTGTGCACCCTTATGGATGGGGTTTTTTGTATTTGCTGTGACTGCCTGCAAGAAAAGGAATCTCAGGGTTGTATATGATGACATTATATGTGCTTTGGTAACACATTTACTTTGAACTTTGAATTATTTATTTCAGACCCGAAATACAGAAGGGATTCCCATAGAGACGAAGATCACATTTATAAATGCTCTGTGGGAGATTGTGAGGATCAATGAAAACTTGACCAATCCAGCCTTCCTGGCAAAATGGTTCCAGGAGAGACTCAGACCATTCATTGCAGGCATTTCCCGGTCAGCATTGAGTCCTCTTCTGGCGAGAAACTTATCCTGTGATGGTTACCAAGCAGTGTGAGTAAATGACTCTCTGCATTATCTAGTGATATGTATTAAAACAGAAGTACAGTACAACCATGTTTAAACATTGCATATTGTTATTACTTAGAGATGTAATTAATATTAACTGACTTAAGATATGTTAGAAGACTTGTTTGTTTGAATTATAATTTAGATTATTGTTATTAATGTAATCTTAACCCTGATTTTAGGCCTCATTTTCATTAAATTATGAAGCAGTAATACCACATGTTGAGCCATGTTATTGAAAGTCCTAGAAACAACACTATGTCTGATACGAACTACACTTTTCACCTGTAGAATCACACAATCGATGTGCTTGAAAATTTGGCTGCTCTCTGTATTCCTGGAGCCTATTATTGAATTGTTCAAAGATGAATGTCAAGTTATTGAAAAGCTCTGGTTTTGTTAGTATGTCATTCCAAATAATAACAGCGTACATTGAAAATAAGTTATACATTTTATTTTAAAGGGCGTTGATACTATAATGGCTAGTATTGAAATTTGCCCCATTGTTTGTAGTTTATATCAGTGTGTGATCTCAGTTTGGCATCCAGAAATCAATTTAATGTTTCTACTGTGGTCAGAAATCCTTCAATTCAGTGAGGAGCAATCTACAGTAACAGTCATGCACTCCTTTTAGAAGAAGCTGTAGACGTCTCAAGCCTTGTTCTGTGTATCTGTGATTACCCCTCTGGTGCAGCTTATGTCTGTGCTGTGCAGACCGATTTCAGACTCGATTGTAAATTGTAGACTTCTACAGTCAGCAATTTTTGTTCAAGTGCCTCTATGTGCTGGACATGTTGATGTATGGAGTGCTTTGGACAAAATTAATGTCAGCCAACAGCTTTTCCATGTCTCCATGCTCTGTTTCAGCAGGGCTTAAAGTGACCTGTATGAGCAGTGCCCAAGCAGAGATGAGAACCTGAAATGGGTGGGTCTCTGTAACATAGGTCCATCCCTCCTGCAGACCTTTCCTCCAAGCTCATCACCCTTGCCTGAATCTTTCAGCCAACTGAATATGAATCCCTGCTGCTGGTCTTTCCCCGTCGAGGTCCCCAGCACTTGCACTCCTCCAACCACCAAACTCAGTTTGGTTTTCATGCATTTGATTGTTAATTATACTGCCAGATTTACCCTCGATTCATGGTCCTAACCCGACACTAAACCATCTACTATTCTTATCCCTGAGTGTTTCCCTCATCAGAAAGCTCTTGCCCTGACTCCTTTAGTCTTGCATTGACACTTTTTTCCTCACGCCTCTGGGCTTCTCTCCTGTACCGGACCTGAGATAGTTGATGGAAAGCCCTTAAGTGTTTAGGGCCTGCTCAGTAGTGCATGACACTTTGGACCTGATGCTGCTTTGAAATTTCCAGCAATACATCCATGAATATGATACTAGTTTGCCTGCTATGAACTGATTGCTTAAGGAGCCTTTTCATACGTTGACCAATTTTTAGGCAAATACTCTAGATTTTTGTGAAAAAATCTAGCATTTGCAGTGAGGGTATATTTTGCATTTTTAAAAATGTCCATACTTATTTTTTTTCTCTGAAGAAAGATTTTATAGGGTTGGGATCTATTCAATAATTCTAATTGTCTTTCTGTGTGATAGTACAAAAGGACTGAGTGAAGGATTCAGAGAAATGTCACCAGAAATGCGAAGGATTGTACTGAAGGAGTGGATCGTTAATTATCTTAATACCACAGGTATGATGGAAAACCAATTGTAATTACCCAGCATGTTGCAAATAAATTTCCTTGTCAAAATTTTTCATCGTGTTTAAAACATTTCATTGAAATTGAAATTGTGCTGAGTATGTTTAATGCGGCAATATTTTCATGATCTTATAAGGAGTGTTTTGATCTTTTTAAATCTTCCTTAGTTAAGAATGTATACCCCTATGAGTTAATTTTTTTAATGATTTTGTTTTTGAAGGATAGGCATAGGCTAGTTTCTAAACAGTGAACAAATTCAGACGTCAGAAGTGCAGAGTGTTTTGGGAGTCTTAGTGCAGGATTCCTTAAAGGTAAACTTGCAGATTGAGTTGGTGCTGAGGAAGGCAAATGCAATGTTAGCATTCATTTCAGGAGGACTAGAATATAAAAAACAACGATGCCATGCAGAGACTTGGTAAGGCATTGGCCAGAGAGCCCCATATCTAAGGAAGGATGTACTAGCATTGAAGAGGGTCCAAAGTAGATTTATGAGAATGATCCTGTGAATGAAAAAGTTTATGAATGAGGAGCACCTTGATGGCTGTGGGTCGTGTACTTGCTAGACTTTAGAAGAATGAAGAGGGAACTCATTGAAACATACTGAATTTTGAAGATGGAGTGGACATGGAGAGGATGTTTTCAATAGTGAGAGTCTCAAACTAGAATGTACAGCTTCAGAATAAAAGAACATCCCTTTGGGACAGAGATGAGGAGGGATTTCTTTAGCTAGAGGATGGTTTATCTGTAGAATTCATTGCCACAGACAATTGTGGAGGCCAAGACATTGGTATATTTAATGCGGAGGTTGATAACTACTTAAGTAGGCCAAAGATTATTGGGAGAACGTAGGAGAATGGGGTTGGGAAGGAAAATAAATCAGCCATGATAGAGTGGCAGATCAGACTCGATGGGCCAAATGGCCTAATTCTGCTTCGATATCTTGTGACTTATTTTTTGACCCATAATAAATGAAAAATTAGTGTAACAAAACCATTACAATTTTGATACCGTTGATCGTAGTTTTCTGATATGATGTGCACTGTCATGCTAAGTGTATCAGTTTTGCTTAACTGAGCTTTTGAATCATAATCTGTGGTTTGGACAGTGACACACAAAATAAAGGTTGACAACTGAGCAAATGGCACATAGTCAGAAGTGCTGTCGTTTGAATGGAGTTTAAATTAGGACCCTATTTAATAGGTAACACTGCTACAAAGAATAAAAGGGCAGATGTGCCTTGTGTTCTGGAGTATATTTGCTGTATCTCTCAACAGCACTGAACGTATTGTTTGATTATTGAAGCATTGCTGTTGTTTTGGGGGGAGCAATGGTGTGTTGAGTTTCCTAAGATACAGTAGTGACTATGTTGTAAAAATGTTTGATTAGTTTAAGCACTTGCATTGTCCAGAAAGGCACGATATAAATGAACGATTTTTAATTGCATGCAATATTTTCATGGCGTGATGCCTTGAGAAAGTTTTATATGTAAATAGAAGTATAATTTACCAGAAGTTATAAATATGAAAAATAAACAACTCATATCTACCTTTCTGAGGCAGGCACTTCTCTTACAAATTCGATCTTATTTTCAAGTACATTAAACTATTTGCATCTGCCATTTTTATTTCTGTTGAAGTCAGACATCCAGCAGTTAAAATTTTAATGCATTAAGAAATTTTATGACATGCATACACTTAGCAACCCAGCTTGAAATTCGTGATATCATATGTAAAATATCATTAAGAGCCTTAACACTTGCTATCTGCAAGTGAATCCACATCCACATTGTCACTTAAATGCCCTTAAAACAACTGACAGTTAAAGGAAAGTACAATTTCAAAAGAAAAACTGGACAGCAATGCTATCAGCTAGCTATATAGAATTTTAGCCAAAACATTAGTTTTACTGTACATAATGAAACAGAATATTAATAGATATTTACTCTTGCTATTAGCTATTTTAATCTTCATTGAAAACATAATGCTTTTTTATCTATGTTTATGACAAGTTTTCTGTGATTCATGTGATTGAAAAGTAACCAAGTTCTTTCTCCTTTTCCTCAGCATTTCCCCTGGACTGTTATGAAAACCGAAGCTTTGTTGTCTTCTTGAAGAGCACATTTCAAAATGTCAGTCACTTTCTAACTCTGACGAGTGTATATACTCTGATGCCGCCTGATGCTTTTTCCGAGGTAAAGATTAAAATAACTTTTCTTGTGAAATGAGGGACTGTGGATTTGGAATGCAGATCACTATTATTTACTTGGTAGCCATTACAATTAAACGGTTCATTTTGTAGTGCTGATGAAGTTCTGACTAGTTCTAATCAAGGGTCTCTGACCTGCCTGAAGCATTCACCCTGTTTCGGTTCCCAGAGATGTGGCCTGACTGGCTGAGTATTCCCAGCATTTACTGTTTCTGTTTTAATTCTCCAGTTCTAGACTGGGGTATTCTAAACAAATTTTGTAATGCTGCAAAGAAATTTGATTTAAGCATTTCTTAAGAGCTTATAGAATAATTTCACTTGCTGCATACAATCCAGAGCAAATCTGCTGTATTTACTGACCTGGAGTGAGTACTTGTGCCGACCTGACCGTGATGGTGATAGGAAGAATGAGAGACTTGCATTTTATGGTGTCTTTCGGGACTTGGTACAGACAGTGAGAAAGGTAATGTTCGGCTTGGCACTTACAAAGGGTGTCTTAATATTGAGTAATGCAGCTATGTACCACAGATTGACTGCAGTACATCTCCCAATGTTATAGAGCTAACTTAGTGTAAAACTTCTAGGTGGTAATAGTGGAGGGGCTCCAGCACTGTCTGTCTTTGGTCGAACAAGCAATAAATCGAGTGCAGTAGCTCGCCTGAATAAACACAGGCATCTATTGCCCCCTCACTTCAGAGGGCCCAGCGAGGTTCTTTGCATGTAACACGTGAGTATGAGAGGCAGGGATGGCATATAGCATGGAGCCAAGCTTGCCGGTTGTTTTCTGAGAGCCCTGGATCATGGTGTTCATGGTCTTTATGAGGATGTTGTTGCTGCCTCTCATCTACTTTGTGCCATGTAGAATGAAGGGAAAAAACCTGACTTCTATTACAAATAATGAAAGTTGCTTTAAAAGGTGCTGCAGCAGTAACCATGTACGAGTCGTGATTTGGGAGCTGGAAGTTCTGGAGGCAAAAGAAGTGATGATGTTGAGGCCTCCGTTGGTCAGGGTCAGCCATGGTGTTGTACCAACAGCGGGGCAGTACCATACGGAGAGCAAGTGGTTGCCCATGCAGTTAGCTCCCCACCTCTACGCATCTGATGAACCCAAAGGAACAGCAGAGACTGATACAGTTTGGCACCAGCAGTGTTGCAGGAGTTGGCACTCAGCATTGAACTCAATGTAGGGCTGCCTTAGGGACTCTAGCTCTGGATTTTTCCTTTGGGGTTTACTCCTGAAGCTTTCCCCATGAGTGGGTATAGCCGCAAGGCAGTGGAGGTTTGAGAGCAGAGATTTCCTTGAGCTGCCAACCACGGCTGACAAACCCCATCTGCCCGAAGCGACTGGCTTGAAGGCGCCAGTAATCCTCCTACGCCCCTTCTCCTGTCAGTAGAAACGGTTCTGCTGGGCTTAGTAGCTAAGCCACACGTGAAGTCCAGGAGCTGGTGTTGGTTGTCAGAGGCTATTTGAAGCACACACCATTGGGAGCATTTAATAGATAGTGGGAGCTTGTCCCCACTACCACCCCCCAGCTAGACGAACCTTAAGGAACTTTAAGGCAGCAAAAGTAGTCCAGTGCGATGATGCTGACCACCTCCTGCATGCAACAAGAAATGTTTATTAGATAGCATTGATGAGTCAGAAACTAGGTATAGTATCATGATTTGCAATTAAAATACAATTTGTGTCAGAGGTATGCCTGACTTTGTATTCCAACACTGTAGGTTATGCTGCTTGTCCTGCTGACAATAGTAGAATGATGGTGGTGAGACTGTGGGCCACCATGTTTTTTTTAAACCCCATACTAAAATATCCATTTAAGCTTACGTGTTTAAACTATACAGCAAATAATGCTTTTGTTGCTGTAACTTCCTCTGCATTTATGTGTTTTGCCGAGTCTGATTCCTATTTGTTACGTACCCTGTAACTGGGTTGCCAAACCAGCAGAAATGGATCACTCAGTTGGAGTCTGGATTACTAGAACTAAGAAAGTTTTATTAAAGAAACAAGCAACACAGTAATCGAAAGGATAATAAATGCAACAGTTCAGCAATGATAAACACACATGTGCACAGAATTAAGATAACAGCATCAATCAAGCTCTATCGTTGTCTAGGGGTAAATGACCAAATTTCAAAGTGACACAAAGTTCAGTCCAATTTAGTAGTTCAGTTCGCAGTAATCGTTTGCCATGGCGATGGACAACGTGTGGGGGGAGAGAGAGAGAGAACGGGAACGACTGATCATTCAGAAATGGCTTCCACTCACAGACCGGCGAGATGGCTCACAAGCAGCTTTTGGGCAGGTCCTTGGTGATGTCACCTGAGGTCACCGACTGTGACCCCTCCTCCAGATGCGGTCGATCCTCTGCAGTGAACCCGGCACCCAAGCAAGGGCGGACACACACCGGGTTCCCGCTGATCGTACCTTTCCACCCTGTGCGTTGTCCGATACTTCCCACCGACTCGTGAGAGGTGTACCGCTTCCAGGGTCTCGTTACCTCGGGTGTCGTGTGTCTCTGCCTTAGCGAACCGGTCCCTTTTTATCCCCCTGCTGGGGTATCGCCTGTCCATCACTTCAAACAGTTCAGGGTTCAAAGGGGGAGCCGCTCCAGACAGCTCTCTCTCCCCCATCCCTTTATTACACATCTCCAGATGCTGTTTCATTGTGTTCCTTATCTCTCTCTTGAAGACAGGTGGCAGACCAACTGCTGATCACACAGGACAGCTAACATCTTATCTATGTGTATTCTCGTCACATATTGCATACGTAAAGTAAGGAAATTCCTTAATGTATTTCACAGGTGTTGAAAATCATCGAAGTCCGTGCATTGGTTGAAGTTCTAAACAGGCCCGGATTCATTGATAATTACAGAATTCTGACGAGCATCTTAATCCGTATTCAACCAGTCCAAAAGTTGGCTGCACTTATTCGTCAATTCTTCTTGGAGAGTCACAATGTAAGTTGCTTTCACTCCTGAGATTTCACTATTTACTGCTTCCCTAGCTATACTGTCCATTTTATTAGAGCCATGTGGCACCTGAGAATATATCTGTGTCCCTTTCACTCAGAGATTAAGAAATGGATAGTGGGTATACTAACTATAAGATGAATTGGGTGTGTGAATATCACAAGGGTTATGGAATTATGTTCTTTAATACTCATTTCAGGTCAACAAGTCCCTCAATTCCTTGTACTTGTTCCACCATTCAACATTATCGTAGGCGATCTGACTGTAATTTAAACTCTACATCTACCACTGAGAAACTCTCAATCCCTTACTTATCGAGTATCTATCTATCTCTGTAGTAAAAATATTCAAAGATTCTGTTCCCTCCCCCCACCCCCCATCTTAAGGAAGAAAGTTCTAGGACTATGACCTTTCAAAAGAAGAAGCCCATGAGCGCAAGTTAACCAAGCATGCAGAATTAAAATCAGAGTGCAGAGACAGAGGGTGGAAGGTCTCATGCTATCCATTCGAAGTAGGCTGCCATGGGTTTATTGTGTTCTCTCTCCAGAAGTGGCTGCGTGACTTTGGCCTCACTAGAAGGGAGATCAAGTCAACCAGCAGGGCTGTAGCTGAGGCAGCAGAGAAAGGATCAGCATGGGTGTGGACCAAGTATGTCCAGAGGGGCAGATAGTCAGACAGTGTATACATATCTTGCAAACCCTTCAGTAGTTGCATAGACACCTGAAGAGTAGACTATCTGTTGGATGGAAGTGACCAACAACTCTGATAGAGGCAGATGCCAAGTTTTTAAGCTCACCAGTTGGAGGTGGTGCTTTAGCACTGCTGGCCCACCACCTCGAGGGAGTCTTGATCATAAGTGGGCCGAAACTCCTGAAGACAGATGGCAGATCAACTGATGATCCTACTGGTGATAGCACAGGACAGTTAACATCTTAGTCCACGTGTATTTTGTAACTCTAACTCTACAATCTAGTATCCAGTTTAAAAAAAACTAATTTTTACTTGTTGACAACAAATATTGATATTGTCAGTGTTGTTCACAGACCAAGGAAAGAAGAAATTTTAAAAAATATCTGACTGGTGGAAAGTCAAAATGTAGCAAGTTGATTTAGCTGTATTATCATGCAAGTATATTGTTCTACAGCAAAATTTCTTCTCTTTTCAGAGAAATATTTCAGCTGCCATCATAGAGGGGATACGGCTTGAGTTTTCCAGAAGCATGTCTGGATTTGGTGATCCTGAGTTGGATAAATGGCTAAATTCCACGCTAATTCCATCTCTGCCATTGATCAGTAGATTCCTTTTCACGTCCAGAAATAGAGAGCAATTCCCCTGTTATCCATTCAATAAAATGTAAGTACATTTCTAATTATCTGTAAGCTCTAATTAATTGTAATGACCCATTGTTTCATGGCCAAGAAACAGGACATCATCTGTAAAGCTTTGTGGGTAATCGTTTGCATTTGTGTTTGAGGTTTAAATGTTGGGAATTAAAGTAGTGCACAGGATTGAAGGAACTGGGAATTGCACACTCATCGGATTCCAATGTATGCTGTGAACAGAGGGTGTTAGTTACGGTTTACAGAAGGACATGATAGATCATGGAAGAGGGTGGATGGTGGAGGGATGTTTGAGTATCTGAAATGTGCCTAGGCTCAATGATAGACCTGTTTATTCAAGCTCAGAGTCGAAATTAGAATTAAGCTAAATTTAAGTTTGTCATCTGCATAAGTACATACTGTATATGCACAGGGACAATGAAAAAGTTTTTTTCAGTTTTCTGTACTTCCTGCCCAATAGTAACTGTGAAAAGGTAACATAGCTGGGATGGTGAAGCTCTCTGTTGATAGATGTTGCCTTCCTAAGCCAGTGCCTCCTTATAAATACTACTAAAGGTGTGGAGAGATGTGCCCATGATACACAGGCAGAGTCAACCATTCTCTGCAGCTTCTTGCGTTTCAGTGCATTTGAATTGCCATACCAGACCGTGATGCAGCCAGTCAGGGTGCTTTTGACAGCACATCTGTAGAAGTTTGTCAATGTGTTCTGTGCCCATCTAAGAAAGAAAAGGTCCTGGTGAACTTTTGTTATGATTGTATCTATGTGCTGGGCCAAGACAGGTTACCCAATATTTTAACACCTTGGAACTTAAAGCTGTTGCCACTCTTCACCACTGATCCCTGGATGAAAAGTGGTGCACATTTGTTCTCTTTCCCCTTCCTGCAGAAAACAATCAATTCTTTAGTTCTGCCAACATTGAACAAGAGCTTGTTTCTGCAGCACCGCTCAGCCAGGTAACCTATCTGGTTGAGTGGACTCATCACCTCCTGTGGTTTGTCCAACAACAGTAGGATTATTGAAAAATTTAAAGATGGCATTGGAGCTGTACTTAGCCACTCAGTCTTGTGTGTATAGGGAGTAGACCAGGGGGCTAGGCACGCAGCTATGTTGATAGCCATTGAGGAGGAGATGTTGTAACCAGTCCTGATTGAGGGCTGTCAATAAGGAAGTCAAGTACCCAATTGCAGAGGGAGATCCAGCGGCTCAGGTTTTGAAGCTCGATTATGAGCTGGATGGAATGATTGTGTTTTGAATGTCCTGCTGCACTCGATTAACAGCAGCCTGATGTACGCTAAGGTCAGGTGTGAGACCTGCAATCGCAAGGAATGGTGTCATGGAATGTGAAACTTGTAACGGTGTATATTGTTTTCCATTGTCTTTTCTGATAAAATAGAATATCACACCCTTCTAGGCATTGAAATTCATCTATTATGTGCCCACCCTTAATTCAGCCCCTACAGCCTTGATTTTCTACTCCTTAGAAAATGTTGCTATTGTCTTTAATTCAGTGAGCTTCAAGTGGCTGTTTGAAGGGGTGTTTTCTTTTTATTTTAATGGCCTAAGGTGAATTTCTGTTTTTTTTTCTCCTAGTGTTGCAACACTGAGTTTGTTCAAAGAGCATCTGAATTCCAGTGATCAAGAAGCCATATATGAAAACATATTAAATTATACCAGAGGTATAAGTGATTCATTATACCGTGTAACTTGGTGATTTATCAAACTTGTGCGCATATATTCTAGTAAAATTTTTCAATCTCTCACCTTATTTCTTCAGTTGCTAATCCTTTGACTCTTCGTTTTCCAATATATTTTGTAAGCAAGTTTATAATACCAGTTGTTCTGTTAAAAAATCGTCAATCTGAAATGTTGACCGTTTCTTTATCCACAGATGCTTCATAATAGATTTTTAAGCAAGTTTATAGTACCAGCTGTTCTTTTAAAAAATCGTTGATCTGAAATGTTGGCTCTTTCTTTCTCCACAGATGCTTCATAATCTCACATTTTCTGTTCTCATTTCTGATTTCCAAGTTCTCTTAAGACCGTGAGGTATAGGAGCAGAATTAGAACATTTGGTCAATCAAGTCTGCTCTGTCATTCAATCAGGATTGACTTTTTTTTTTACCCCATTCTCTTTCCTTTTCCCCATCACGTTTACCTTGCCAGTCAAGAACCTATCAATCAATGACCTGTCAATCTATTTGGCTTCCACAGCACTCTATGCTAGCAAATTCCACAGATCCACCACACCCTTGCTGGAGAAATTTCTCCTCATCTCAGTTTTACAGGGATATCCCTTTATTCTGAAGGTGTGCCCCTGGATGCTGGACTAAGCCATATTCTATTATCCTGAAGCTTTGCATCCTAGTCCTTGACTCTCCCACTACTGGAAACACCCTCTCCATGTTCACTCTATTCAGGCCTTTCAGTATCTCGTGCCTTTCAGTGAGATCCCCTCTCATTCTTCTGAACTCCATTAAGCACAGGCCCAGAGGCATGAAACGTTTCTCAAATGTTTAAACCTTTCACTCCTGAGATCTTCCTTGTGAAGCTTCTCTGGACCGTTTCTAGAGTTAGCACATCCTTTCTTGGATACAGGGCCCCAAATTGATCACAGTAATCCAAGTGCAGTCCAACCAATGCCTTACAAAGCCTCAGCAATACACACTTGCTTTTATATTCTAATATTTTTTCATCTCACAAAACACTAACCTGCATTAGATATTGTCTCCTGTTTGGCGCTGTTGCCTCTTTTATTTGCAGAAACTGTGCTTATCATTAAGAATGTCAATTAATGGCAAGGATGCAAAAGCAATTTCCAAGGATATTCCTTGGACTAGACAGCTTAAGTTATAAAGAGAGACTAGATAGGCTGGGACTTTTTCTCTTTGTGCCTAGGAGGCTGAGAGGTGACCTTCTAGAGGTGTATTTAATTATGAGGGGCATTGATAAGGTGACGAGCCAAAGTCTTCTCTCCAGAATAGGCAAGTCTAGTACTGAAGTGCATAGGTTTAATGTGATAGAATAAAAAACTTAAAAGGGACATTTGGGCAACTTTTTTCACACAGTGAGTAGTGAGAATCTGGGATGAAGTATCAGATGAAGTGGTAGAGATGGGTAGAATTATGACATTTTGGAAAGTAGTTGGATAGGTAAGGTTTAAGGGGATATAGACTAAATGCAGGCAAGTGAGACTAATTCAATTAGGCAACTTGGCGTAGATGAGTTGGGTTGGAGGTCCAGATCTGAACTGTATAATGGAATGACTCCATCACCAGTCCTTGGTATCTAGCCAGTTGACCATTCAACCAATGAAGGTGAAAGCAACTATCAGAATAGTCTGAACCTAAAATATGGGCCAAAAACTTTGTGACAGTTAACTTTTTTTTTCTAAATATGAAGTTATCATGTAATGATTTACTGAGTTAAATTAATCTAAAGTCATTGTATCCAACAAATGCAGACTGACCTCGTAATGTGTTCTGGGGTGGGCACTAAATACTGCTGACAACCCTTGAATAAATATTAGAAATAACTTACAAGTACATGCAGTGTAGCATAAAATATCGCCAAAGTATTCATATTATTTGAAGCCTTTATGGCTGAGAACAGAATAGACATGTTAGTGATTGATGGCTTGTTTTTGGAAGTTGTGACTCATTTACAGTTCCAACGGTTTCACTTTGAATAAATTGGATTTTAAGTGTTGATGATAACTTGTAATATCTTTTTCCATAAATGGAATCATTGAGGAGTAACCTATTTTTTGTTTTTTCCAGCATTCCCACTTAATTGTTATGAAAACAACAGTTTTGCTCTCTACTTGAAGACCTATTTCCAAAATTATTCCAACTTTCTATCTCTGAAGGATGCATATTCAGTGGTATCTCCTGAACTTTTAGCTGAGGTAAAAAGTGAATAATTCTATTGAAATGAGGTTTTTTATTCTACTGGGATTGACATTTTTAAAAATATAATTCATTTTGGAAATATGGCCCCTGCAGGCGGAGCAAACATTTAATTGCCCATTCCCTTGGGAAGGTACCTTGAACTAGTCGTTAAGGTTTGGATATACTCAGAATGCTGTTAGAACTTACGCTAAGTAATCCAATTACTGGGTGAACTTTTTTGCTGTTGTAGAAATTTTCATTCACCAATGGTATTGGTTTTATAACTGTATTGTAACTCGGCAGGGATTGCTATTTGGTGTTTAAATAAAACCAAAAATCTATTGCTTCTAACTTTTAATTGGGACCTGGTTTGCCAGTTTGGAGTCAATTAATATGTAATGAGTTTAAAAGATGAGAATGGGAATTGCAAGGACATTATTTTAATCCATATTTCTTTCCATTCCCATTGGAAAGGCTGGGTGACAATTGGTCTGAGAGACATCATCAAAACATGAACAATTGTCTGTAGCCTTTAGTCACAGAAGTAAATCTGTAGAAATTGTTCTGGTTAAAAAGAAAATAATTAACAGTCACAGTATAACACTAAGGTTTTTTTGTGTGGAATGCTAATATATTGGTCAAACTTCATTTTCCACATGCAAAAACTGAACAGGATTATATTTGTAGCAGAAGTACTTGTATACTCACACAGCTTGCTCCAAAATATTTATCTTTATTGGAATTTTCTTTTTAGGTGTTACAGAACACCAATCCCAAGGAATTGGCTGATCTGCTGAGAATGCCTGGATTCATCGATGACTATAAGATTTTGATTAGGCTCTTAGTCAATATCCGATCCAGGAAAAATCTGAATTTACTTCTAACTGAATTCATCACCAAAACCCAAGATGTAAGTTGCAAATATTACTTTTATCTTTTGGACTATGGCGTGAAGTGCACATAAGCTAAAAATCCCTCCTTCGTGCAGCACAGTATGGGCCATTTGGCCATGATGTTGAGTTGACTCGTATAACCCTACTCCACAATCAATCCAACCCTTCCACCCTACACAACCTATAACCATCAATTGTTATTGCACCCATACAGTATGCTATCTAAGAGTCTCTTAAATGTTCCTATTGCATTAGCCTCTGCGACCATCCCCAACAGTGTATTTCAGGTGCCTACAACTTTCAGTGTATATTTAAAAAAAACTATCTTTGACATCTCACCTAAACTTTCCTCCACTCACTCTAAGTGGATGCCATTGCCACTCTGAGAAAAAGGTGCTGGCTGTTCACTCTATCTGTGCCTCTGCTAATCTTACACACCCCTATCAAGTTGCCTCATATTCTACTTTGCTCCAAAGAGAAAAACCCTAGCTCACTCAATCTTTCCTCACATACTGTAACTCCTCTGCACCCCCTCAAAAGATTCCACATCTTTCTTGCAATGAGATGACCAGAATGAACAAAACACTCCCAAGTGTGGTCTAACCAGAGTTTTATAGAGCTGCAACATTACATTGAACTCAATCCACTACCAATGAAGGCCAGCATTCTTAACTTGCATCGCAACTTTGAGGAATCTGTAACTTGGAACCCACACTCATAAGACTTCTGCCATTGACCTTGTACTCCGCTTTCAAGTTTGATCTTCCTCAGTGTATCGCTTCACACTTTTCTGACTTAAACTCCATCTGCCACTTCTCTGCACAGCTTTGCATCCTGTCTATATCCCACTGTAACCAATGACAACCTTCTCCACTATCCACAACACCACCAACCTTTGTGTCATCTGCAAACTTACTGACCTACCGTTCTACTTCCCAGAACATGTCCCTTTGGAACACCACTAGTTATTGACTTTCAGTCAGAATATGCTTCATCTACCACCACTCTCTGCATAGTGTAGGCAAGCCAATTCTGAATCCATGCAGCCAAGCTTCCATAGATCCATGCATCATGACCTCTGGAGGAGCCTGCCATGTGGAACTTTGTCAAGCACCTTACTAAAATCCGTATACACCACATCTATCACTCTATCTTCAACTTGCTTTGTCACCACCTCAGAAAAGTCAATCAGATTTGTGAGGCATGACCTGCCTCTAACAAAGCTATGTTGATTATCCCTAATAAGGGAACTTCTCCAAATGCTCATTAATCACGTCCTTAAGAATCTTTTCCATTAGTTTGCAACCAGTGACGTACGGCTCACTGATCTATAATTCCCAGGATTATCCCTGTTACCATTCTTGAACAATAGAAAAACATTTGCCATCCTCTAATCATCTGCTGCCACTCCTGTAGCCAAGGAGGATGCAAAATCATCATCAACAACCCAACAACCTCTTCCCTGGTTTCCTGTAGTTACCTGGAGTATATCCCATCTAGCCCTAGGGACTGAATTATCCTAATATTTTTCAGACGTTCTAGTACTTTCTCTTTCTAACCCTCAATGTATTCCAGCACAATAGCTTGATCTGCACTAAATTCACATTTGTCAAAGTTCCTTTCCCTGGTGAACACTGAAGCAAAGTATTCATTAATTACCTTTCCAACCTCCTTTACCTTTAGGCATATATTTTCCCCTTTATCCCTGAGCCATCCTACCCCCACAGTGATGCTGTTCTTTCTGACAGAGCTGTGGGTCTGTAGTCTATAGAAACAAAGTATTTAATGGAGATCCAAGAGTATTTAAACCCATGGATACAGACTGTCAAGTCCAGGGGCTTCGTTGGCCTATGGCCTCATTAGTTGACCTAGTACTACTTTTTCAGTGATCAAACTCCCTAGAGTCCCATGATAATCTTCTTCTTCTTCTTCTTATTATTATTAAATTATTTTTTCTGAGCTTAAATTGGTGAAACCTGAGGTAAGGTCGTAGCCAGGCATGCTCATTTGTCAATTGCTAGGAACTTTCGGACTTTTTTTGTGGTGTTTAGTATTGTGGCCTTCTGAAGATTTAAATAGATTTTGCTCTGTAGCCCTAATCGTTTAATGCTATTGTGTAGTGCTTTTGGGATGATACCAGCTGTAGATGTTACTATTGGGACAATGCATACCTTGTTCATGTTCCAAGGTCTTTCAATTCAGCATATTTCTGGTGTTTTTCACTTACTGATTTCTGTACGTTATGTGTGTTTGGAATGGTTAATATCTGTTAATTATCCTGTAGTAGTATATACAGGCGGTTATTATGGATTGTCCTATCGGTAATAAAAGATCAATCATAATATAGTTTGTGGTATTCTGAATCAAGCTTGTATTTATAGTAAGGTGTGATTTCTTTTCTAAGTTTGTATTTTAATGCAAGAATTTGGTGAATAATTAGTTTTTTATTATTAATATTGGAATATTTTAAAGCCTTCCACCATGAACAATCCAAAATAATTATTGAAAATTGCTACAAACCCACTATTTCTCATTTTGAATATCCTATCATTTATCCTCTTTTGGTACTTCTTTTTATTTGGCTGTTGAACTATTACTCTTTGCTTCTATATGACCTGCTAACTTACACTCCGATTCTGTCTTCTCCATCTATAATTTTCTTTTTCGTTATCTGCTGGTTTCTAGTTTTGTTGATCCTCTGAATGATCCCTTTCTTTGCATGCCTTTTCTTTGAAGCTGATAACATCCTGAATGTCCTTAGTTAATCAGAGTTGCATGCTTTTTATTGAGCCTGCTTTCCTTGTCGCAATATATCTTTGCTGGGATTTACACTGCTAATTTACTGTTTTAGCTGACAAATTAACTCCCTTCCCTTTTAGCCAACTCAACCCTCCTTTCCATTCTTTTCATTCCAAACCCACAAGCCCTTCTGCTATCTGAAATTGGAACTAATCAGTAAGTAGCGCAGTAAAGGTAAGTTTTTTAGCCGTTGCCCAACTTTGAACATACGTGTTATCTGGTCATATCTGTGATTGGCCACAGCAATGTTGTGTTTTGTTTTTATTGGTAAATACGAAGAATCAGTAACCATACTATTTATTTCATTTACCACTCAATGGTAGCACTCAAATACCTGCCAACATTTGCTGTGATAGTGAGGGTTACTGGTTTAGAGTGTGAGGGACGGGGTGATGAAATCAGAGTGCGATAACTGCATTCCCTCTGTATTTTACCCTGAAAGTAACAAATTATCAGACCGCTTATAATGGAGTTTGTTTTCATTCGACTGAACTTTACAGCATTGGTTCTACACATAAAATAGTCAATCCTTTGCCCTGCAGCAATTCTCATTCTAAACACTTTATTTTGTCTTTTCCAGGAAAAGCTTTTAGCTGCTGTCGTTGAGGGGGTACGGCTTGAGTTTCAGAAAAGCATTTCTGGAGCCAATGATACAGATGTAAAGGAATGGCTTAATGTTACACTAATTCCAGCCCTGCCACTCGTCAGCACCACCCTCTTCAACTCTAATAATAGCCGAAGGCTTCAATGCTTTTTACTTGAAAAAATGTAAGAATATTTCCAATATAATTTGAGTTATATTAGTTGAAAGTAATTTGACAGATGATTTAGTAGTACTGAGTAGTGGAGTGTCTATAAATATATATACACACACACATACATATATGTACATATACATATATATACATATACTTGTCAGATAAATGATCCAACAGAGTGTGTATCATTCCACAGAATTTTCACTATTACCTTGATGTTTTCCATTCTGTTCTTGCTTTCCTCTTCTCTGAATAGTTGTGATGGAAAGTCATCAAGGTCATATTCTCTATTTTAAGAACTGTTGACTTGAAACAGCATTTGAAAGTACCATTCATTCATGTTTTTCCTGTTGAACCTTTTGACCAATTAGCTTTTTATTCTTTCTTAATGGCACACGTCTATCAAAGCCCTGTGTCTAAAGATGAGTTAGCCAGTTATTCAAATAGTTTGCCGCACTAACTTTTAAAACATAAAGGAACGATGTACATCTGGACCTTGCACCTTTGGACGCAAAGGAGTCTGTAGCTTCAGGAGACACATGAAAATTGGGAAGGGAACAAATATGATGTTTCCTGCCCAAGGCTGATTATGTTTTGAACTGAAGGAAGGCTTCCTGATTCTTGCTAAACCTATTCTTGGAAAAGTAATTTTTATACCCGTAATATTAGGCCTCTATGCTCATTTTTGTTCTGAGATTGTCAAGGCTTTCCGATAGAGCTGGAACAGGATCTGTTAGCCTGACAGTACATCGGTAGGGCATGGTAATTGCTTGCTGCAGAGCAAAGCGTTGAGTATTTTATGCATGGAACCACTGCTGTGAAGTTCAGCAGTGTTATGCAGTTTTGAATGGGTCTCAGACATGGGTACGTGTGTGTTTGTGTGCACATGTAATTAATCTGCTGTGGTGTAAGATTCCTCTATTTAATATTGCAATAATGAATTCATTCTAGGTTAGCTCATAAATACGTAGTAGGGTCAGTCATGGGAGTTTTATGCATTTATTAGAAGTACTAATGAGAAGAATTTCAGCCTATGACTCTTAATATAAGTTCCAGTGACACTTATAATTAATGTATCTCTGTCGATTTTTCTTCAGTGTTACAGTACTGAGCTTATTCAAACAGCAGCAAAATCTCTACGATCAGAAAGCCATATATAAAAACTTGCTGGCTTATGCAAAAGGTAATTACAAAAAATTTGACTGGTTTTGTTTCGTAATTTAATGGCGCCTTATGAGTTGTGCTTGGTGGCTTTTCAAACTGATCCATTAACAAGTTTTATTCCCTTTACACTTCCTCCAACTACTGAACTTGTGAGTTTAGTTTTCTCTTTTTAGCTCAGAGTGAATGGCAATCATAAGTCCTATCTAAAGTGCTCGAAGAATTATTGATATACATTTGTTGTTGCCAATAGATGGCCTTTCAGATTCAGCCTTGCTCGCTTCTAGTATTTATACTCTGAAGTTCGGTTTTAGCAAGCATAATAGATTTTATGAGAAAGAATCAGAAGTTATAAAAGTACAAACCTTTGGAAATTCAGAACAGACAGTGAATGATAAATATGTACATTAAGATATGGCTCATGTTGAGAAGACATTGACTGTGATTGAGCATGAGAACAGGATGAAATGGATCTGGCCTACACATTTTGAGAACCTTTACATTGTAGAACATGAAAGAAGGCTGAAGGAAAAGATTTAAATGTTTATAGATTGGCTTTATTTGTCGCCTGTACATTGAATCATCGAAACCTAGGGTGAAATGCTTTGTTTGCGTGCAAAACCAACACAGTCCAAGGACGTGCTGGGGCAGCCCACAAATGTTGCTATGCCTCCATGCCCGCAACTTACTGACCCTAACCCATACATCTTTATGTGGGAGGAAACCAGAGAACCCAGAGGAAACCCACACGGTCATGGGGAGAAAGTGCATACTCCTTGCAGGCAGCAGCCCGATTTGAACTCCCACCACTTCTGTAGTAAAGCATGACACTAACTGCGATAAAGATTCGAATTGATGCAGAGATGTGTATGTACAGCTCCAGTATATGTACAAGGACTTGTGCCATCCTTTGATAGCTGATTAGAGTATGGAAATAAGCCTCAGTCCACTCTCCTGTACATCACAGTTGATTCTGTGATCAGAGAGGACAGGGGACTGCTGATGTTGGAAACTGAAATCGCCATCTGATTCAGCCAAACTGCAACTTGAGGCAATTCTGACAGAAGGAATCATTGATCTTAAATCTTAGCTCTATTTCTCCACAGATGCCACCTGGCCTGAGATTTGTTTTAATTATTTTTCTGTTTCATTAGAATGAAAAGATGCTTTTCTGCATACAGACTCAGTAATCATCCTTGTGTATTCCCCTGGCATTGCCACAGTACCACCGTGCAGTCTCGCCACCAGCTCTTTTGGTCCACCCTCCCACTCCTCCACTTTTCCTGATCTCCAGTTCCCTAGCTCAGCCTATTATCTGATCCTGTTGTTCTGGATTAGTTATGACGATCACTGAGAGTAATAACACTTTGCAAATTTAATTCTGTTACACCACTGCATAGTTGAGTTTTGGAATGTTTGTGTACTTATTATGTCCTTTCAGTGAATAGGGTCTTTGAAAACTGATTGAATATTTACTGTTTTCCAGTATTTCCTTATCAATGCTATGAAAACAGCAGTTTTATCCTCTACCTGAAGAACTATTTCCAAAGCTACTTCAATTTTCTAACTCTGAAGGACGCAGTTTCGCTGCTTCCTCCTGATCGTGAAACTGAGGTAAAAAGAAAGCTACTTCTTCGGTGAAATTTGGTGGTGGTCACTTCCAAGATGTGCTTAATGTGCATTTGTTGTTAAAGCATTTGAGTGAGCCCACACTGTATGCTTCTTGTGATTTGGGAAGGAGCTTGCTCTATGTATCACCAGATGAAGCAAAGAAACTTTATTCTGTTACTTTCCCTACAAGCTGATGTGTAGCAGCTGTCCAAAGACTGCTTCCATCAACAGCTTGCTTATTCTGCAAACTTCCCCAGATCAAGTTTTACTATGATGTCAGACTATTCTGTATTACAGATAATTGTAATATGATATTAATAATGCTGGGGCTAATGCATCTTCATGGAATTGACATCACCGAATGGGAAATTTGATTGTGTTGAAGGCGGAAAGCTTTATTCCTACTCAGACTTTTTTAATGTTTCTATATTTCTGTGACACTGTCTGCAGTATTACTAATGAGATATCCTTCTAGCTCTTTAGCAAAAAATAGTCAGAATCTAATGCTAAGTCTTCCTTTGTAGAATATTTATGTGTGGGCAGTGTTCCATTTTCATGATAATCTCTTAAGAATTCTAAGTACTAACCATTTAAGACAGCTGTAGTTTTTTTGTTTCCTGAAAAGGAAGCTGCTGATTTGCATTTATTTAACTGAGTTCTTTAAGATAAACCTGTCTGGAAATGTATCTAAATTGAATAATCCAGAAACATTGGTTTAAATTATCTTTGTTCCTCTGTCATATTGTGCAGAACAATTAAGGAAAATTTGAATCAGTTATTGCATTTAGTTTAATATCAAATTCAGATTGAAATCTGATTTTTGAACCCCTTGATTAATCTTTTAAGACAGTTACTTTATGTACCCTTTAGAGTAAGTCCCACCAGTTGAAGTGTGATATGTTGAAGTAATGGAATAGTTAAAGGGTACATGAAGTATGCATTTAAAATATTGCTATGCTGTAGGGAACGGGAGAAAGACTTAACAAATGCCTGCCATTCCAGAACTGAACTTGGGCAGGATATTGAATGGCGAGATTGAATCATTTCCCATTTTCTTTCAAGTAAAATTCTAAGAACTTTATGATGCAGCTTGACTACTTCAAGATTTCAAAGAAACGATAGAACTGATTTTTGGCATGGTACTGCACAAGCTAAAATTTGTTTTCCCTGGTTTGTACCCAGTTGCTTCTGCAGAATTCAGCAAATTCCTTTTGTCTCTTTACAGGTGCTAAATAATATTGATGTCAATGAATTGGTCAGTCTGCTGAGCACACCTGGATTCGTTAAAGACGACAATCTCTTAACAAAGTTGGTGCTAAAAATCAGACCCATCCAGAATCTAACTCTGTTTTTAGAGGCTTTCGCCAATGCAACCCAGAACGTAAGTTGCAAATGTAATTTCTATTTCTCCATTCGCAAGATGTAACCATTGTAGTCCCAAAATGGGTCTTGGTGTATCAGAACATTGCATAAGAATTCTGCACTACTAGAGGACTCTAATGAGGTCAAAGTGTTCATTTATAGGGCAGTACGGCCATAATAAATAAAACAGTTTCCGAATCCTTCTTATTAACTTAAAATATATGAATAGAGGAGCGGAGTTGACGACATTACTGAATGTGTTCGATTTAAGATATTGGTCTAGCCTTGTTTTGTTCCATTTGCTTTTCTTTTGGGATTAGTATTTAGTTTTTTTTGGGGGGGGGGTTTTCTTTGTATTTTTTTTCTTTTTATTTCTTTTTTCACTATGATTAATTATATTAAGAGTTTGGAAGTCTATTATACCTGTATTATTTGAAATCATTTTTGTACATGCTTATCAACAATGAGATTATTCCAATCTCTCTGTATCAATATTGTTATTCTGTTTATAGTTTTGGAAAATTAATAAAAAGATTTAAAAAGAAAGAAATAAAACATATTACTAGGGCCAAGAAGGTTATGAAAATTTGATGTTCTTTGTTTATTTCACATACGTAAGCTCTTTGAGTGATTAAATACAGGAGCTTTGCAACAATAATTGCTTGATAAGACAATGTCCTGGCCAATTATTCTTCTTCTTAGGCCTTAGGCTCCCAGTGGGCATAGGCCATCCATGACTTCCCATCTCCATCGTCCACAAAGTCGATGGTGTGGCTGGAATTCATCAATGCTTCTGTCGTGCATAGTATTCACTGTACAGGGGATGAGCCTGTATAAAGAACTGTTAGCCAGCCTTGCCCATTTCCACCTCTCACGATGGAGATGGAGGGTTGGACTTTGAGAGGTGTTCTGGCCAATGAGTACTCTAAGCATTATTACCTGCCTTTGCCATATCTACAATTTACAGCCATAGCTTATCTGCTGTATTGAAAGTGGATTCACAATTAGACAAGAGATGTGGGTATCATTTAAAATCATGAATCACTCCCAGAGAATGCTGGCCTTATTGCTTCCAAATCATAACTCTGACATTCATAACTGAGCCTAATTGCCACAGGGATGTCACAGAACAAGGAGCATGCCTTATGAGAATAGGCTGAGTGAACTCGGCCTTTTCTCCTTGGAGCGTCGGAGGATGAGAGGTGACCTGATAGAGGTGTATAAGATGATGAGAGGCATTGATCGTGTATAGTCAGAGGCTTTTTCCCAGGGCTGAAATGGTTGCCACAAGAGGACACATGTTTAAGTTGCTGAGGAGTAAGAACAGAGGAGATGTCAGGGGTTAAGTTTTTTACTCAAAGTGGTGAGTGTGTGGAATGGGCTGCCGGCAACGATGATGGAGGGGGATACGATAGGGTCATTTAAGAGACTTTTGGATAGGTATATGGAGCTTGGAAAAATAGAGGGCTATGGGTAAGCCTAGTAATTTCTAAGGTAGGGACATGTTCAGCACAAGTTTGTGGGCTGAAGGGCCTGTATTGCGCTGTAGGTTTTCTATGTTTCTATGTTTTTTTAACAAGTTGTGGGAATTTATGTTAATAGATTAGAATTCTGGTACTTAGTAATAAAATAACAATGTTTCCTTTTCATTTGCAGGCAAATCTTTTAAGTGCTCTGATGGAGGGTGTGTGGATTTTGTTTACGGAAAGCTTCCCTGAACTCTCTGATGCAGAAGTGGAGGAGTGGCTTAATGTCAGACTAGTCCCGTATCTGCCATTTCTCACCACACCTGCTTTGGTTTCCAGCAGCACGCTACGAGTCCCATGTCTTCGCTACAGAAGAATGTATGTACTTGTTTAAACTGAACTGAAATATCTAGAAGTTCAGGTATCTTCCTGTCAAATACAGTAGCTCAGAAGGATGCAGGACAGAAGATAACACGCCATATTCCATAAGATATGTCTTTACATTGCTGTTGGGTGGAAAAAATATACCTGTTACACATTAATGTCTCCAGAAGTTTCAGCTATACTTCTGATTTGATCAAATTTAATTTTATCA
Organism: Mobula hypostoma; assembly: GCF_963921235.1. Classification (NCBI taxonomy): domain Eukaryota; kingdom Metazoa; phylum Chordata; class Chondrichthyes; order Myliobatiformes; family Myliobatidae; genus Mobula; species Mobula hypostoma. Next base: position 110,399,203 of record NC_086105.1, on the reverse strand, counting down.
TGGTGTTTAATTTTATCAAGCTTGGCTGTGACAGTCACTGAAGTCACATTCTCTCTATAAAAAAGAAGACAGAGCATCCCGGTCTAATGTTAGAACTACAAGAGAACCATCCATTGAAAACATTTTCAAGGCTGAGATGCTGGCCGAGTATACTCTGAAATATTTCCTAATGATGACAATATATTTAAATTGATGTTGCATTTTTTTTTGTTTGATTTGAAATGGCATCAGATGAGCATCAAAGCCACAGGGGGCAGCTTTGATTCTCAGCTAGTCCTAAATTGGTTGATTTCAGGCCGATCACCACAAAGAGAACAGAAGCATGCTAACATTTTACAGTCTCTTATTAATAAGTTACAACTATGCTGTTGCTCCAATGGATATTGGATGTAAACAGCCAGAGCAAATTAACCTTCTCAGTCAAATAGCCTAGAAGTTCAGACTTTCAACATCCACGGGGTATTCGCACAAGAATCTAGCAACATTTGAGGTGAAACTTGTGTCGAAATCTTCAGGAGAGGAGGAATTGCGGAGAAAATTAGCAAGCTTTAGGTGGGGCATTCAGAGCCTTCTGTTCGAGGTCACTTGCGTGACAAATTAAGTTTTGCAGTGGAGGAAGAAATATCTTTCTGGTGTTTTGATCCTACAACAGCAAAAATAGGAGGGTAAGGATTTGTAATTGAAAATCAAACATTGCTGGAAATCAGAATTTTTTTTTAAATGCTGGAAATCCTCAGCATCCCTGGAAAGAGAAATAGAGTTAATGATAACAAGCTGAAGACCTTTCATTAGAACTGAGAAAATATCTTTGGGCAAAATGTTGATTTTTCCCAGAGCATTAATGAATAACCACGTGGCTAATGTTTCCTGGGCCACTATAATCATTTGTTACCTGGAAGTAATTAAGTTCTTAAATTAGTAGATTGGTGCCAGAAGCAGCACCAAGAATAAGACATGAATAGAAGACTGAAGTTTAATCTACTCACCAGGAGAAGGACAATACTGTCAAATTGGTTTATTATTGTCACAGTGAGAAGCGTTGTTTGGCATGCCAACCATATAGATCATTTCACTATAGCAGTATATTGAGGTAGTCGAAGGGAAATCAGTAACAGGATGCAGAATAAAGTGTCACAGTTACAAAGACAGTGTAGTTCAGATAGACAAGATGCAGGGCCATGACGAGGATAATTGTGAGGTCAAGACTCCATCCATCACACTAGGGGACAGTTCAGCAGATTTTTAAAAAATCTAGCAACAATCTGATGTTTATTAAAAAATATAAAACACTGACTACTCGTACAACACAAGGACTGGCTCTTCGGTCCATGATGTTGTACTGTACTAATTTAACTAGTAATTAAGTGCCAAATTAAACTAATCTTTTCTGCCTATACAATAGACATGTCTCTTCACTCTCTGCACATTCACGTGCCTTTCTAAGAGCCTTGAGAGCTTCTTCAAGGTCTCTGTTGTATTTGCCTGCACCATCCTCACAGCACATTCCAGGCACCTGCTGCGTTGCCCAACACATCTCCTTTTAAACTTGCGTCCTCTAACCTTAAATACATGCCCTCTAGCGTTAGACATTTCAGCCCTGGAAGGAACATATTGGCTTGTCCACTCTATCTATGCCTCTCATAATCTATTAAGACACTTTTAAATCTCTACTTAGCCTCGGCTGCTCCAGAGAAAGCAACCCAAATTTGTTGAACTTCTCCATATGGCACGTGTTGGGCACCTGGCCAAGTGGTTACGGCATTCATCTAGTTACCTCAAGGTCGCTGGTTTGAGCATCAGCTGTGGCAGCGTGTTTGTACCCTTAAGCAAGGCACTTAATCACACACTGCTCTGGTCTGTGCGAAGAGTGGCGCCCCACATAGACTTCCAGTATGCGACTTGTAAGGCATGAAAATGCCCGACGCAGGCCTCTCATGGGCTGAGTCGACGTTCGACGTTCCCTCCCCCTCCGGCATCCTGATAAACTACTTCAGCATTTTCTCGAAATCCTCCACATCCTTCTATAATGGAGTGACTAGATTTGAATGCAATACTCTAGAAGTAGCCTACATAGAGTTTTTGGAGGTAGAGGATAACTTCCTTGGTGTCTTAACTAATAAAGGCAAGCATGTCATGTATTTTCTTTACCTGTAGAGCCTCTTTCAGGGAATGACGGCTTGAACCCCAAGATTCCTCTGTACATCAGCACTATTATGGTTTTGCCATTAATAATGTACTGTCACTTTACACTTGATTTTTCAGTCCATGCCTAGGAGTTAATGTTGCCTGAACTTGGCTCATCTTCCATCAATTATTTCACAATATATCAGTATATACTTGGCCAGCTTCCCATCATGTGTAAATAAATTAGATCTCTTTTGTCCCCCAATTGTGTACGGTGAGTCTTTAGCAACACATACAAAAGGCTGGAGGAACTCAGCAGGCTAGGCAGCATCTGTGGAAAAGAGTGAACAGCCAGTGTTTTGGGCTGAGACCCTTCGTCAGTTCTAAAGTCCTGAAGAAGGGTCTTGGCCCGAAACATCGACTGTTTCGTCCCGAAGAAGGGTCTCGGCCTAAAACGTCAACTGTTTACTCTTTTCCATAGATACCTCCTTTCCTGCTGAGTTCCTCCAGCATTTAGTGTGTGTTGCTTTGGACTTCCAGCGTCTGCAGATTCTCATGTCAGTGAATCTTTAGAAAATCTTTTTTGGAAACACATAATCTGCTCTCATATAACTTAAACAGCCTTGTTTGTTATAAACTTTCAGAGTCTCAGATTAATACAATTTTTGAGATGAATTTAAGACCAGACTTCTTGATTTCCTGGCAAATGAATGCTATGAGATTGCCAGCTTTTAAGAGTTATTAACTGTAAGAGAATGTGAGAGTAGATGAATGAATGTTCATTGTTATTGGTTTACGTGTATATTCTTATTATTAAGGAGTGGATGTCAGTGGGAAATTCACATTTATTAGCCACCCTTGATTACCCCAAAGGGAATAATGGCATTTACCCTTGGTTCATACACCATTGTGTTATGTAGTGATTCACCATTAGTAGTCCAGTTTTTGTATCTTTGATTAGCAGCGTGTAGTTTTAGTGTGAGTTTGTCTCCATATGTATTTTCATATTTGCTTATTTCTTCATATGAATGTAGGTGCATGGGCATATGTGGGGTTTCTTCTCTAAGCATATAAATGTGTACACATATCTTTCTGTTTGAGTTGTCCGTAAGTTTATGAACAAAGAGGAAGGGCAACACAGGTAAACTTGATTCAAATGTTCTTTTTATATGATTTTATTTTAAAGTTAGCATTGCTGCAGTTTAATTTGAGCTGAAAGTGAAATATATTTTTGAAAATTTTATCTTTAGTGTAAATGCACTGAATGTTCAGTTGCCAAAGTTACACTCAGAAAAACGGACAGAAATCTACAATGGGATCAAAGCTTACTTGCTACAAGGTGAAGTAACATTTTTATTCTAAAGTTACAAACATAGACTATTAATGTCAATTATTTTAGAGGAGGAAAAAGACAATTTAATCAAAGTTCTTGGTGGTAACCACTACTATAGCAGTGCTGAATGACATGTCAGAATCAGGTACTGTATGTTATCACTGACATATGTCATGAAATTTGTTGTTTTGCAGCAGCAGTGCAATACATAAAATAAGAATATATATAAAAAATAAATAGTGCAAAAAGAGAGCAGGATATTGAGGCATGGACCATTCAGAAATCTGATGGTGGAGTGAAAAAGTTGTTCCTGAAACGTTGAGTGTGTGCCATAAGGCTCTTGTACCCCCTCCCTGATGTTAGTAAAGAGACGAGGCCATGTACTGGGTGGTGAAGTCCTTTATGATGGATGCCATCTTCTTGAGGCATTGCCTTTTGAAGGTAATCCTCAATAGTGAGGTGGTTTGTGCCCATGATGGATCTGGCTGAGCTTAGAACCCCCTGCAGCCTTTTCCGATCCTGTGCATTGACGCCTCAGTGCCAGGCGGTGATGCAGCTAGCCTGAATGCTTTCCACAGTACATCTGCAGAAACTTGCTAGAGTCTTTGGTCATGTACCAGAACTCCCAAAGAAGTATAGCTACTGGTGTGCCCTATTCATAACTGCATCAATATGTCGGGCCCAGGATAGATCTTCTGAGATGTTGACATCCGGGAACTTGAGGCTGCTCATCCTTTCCATTGCTGACCCTCAATGAGGACTGGTGTGTGTTCTCCCAAGTCCCTGTCCTGGAGTCCACAGTCAGTTCCTTGGTCTTGCTGGAGCTGAGGACAAGGTTGTTGTTATGACATCATTCAATCAGCTGATCTATCGCATGCCTGTACGCTTCCTCATCACCACCTGAGATTCTGCCAACAGTTGTGTCATTGCCGTTTGATCTGGTCTATGCAGGGTGAAAGATAATTGCAATGGTTTCCATAGATGAAGAGTTCACTCGTCTTAAGACATAACAGCTCCTGGAATCTAGGAAATTGCATCCCACTAATGGATATTAATTTGAATAAGAGTGAAATGTGAGAAAAATAGTAAGAAACTAATCTAGTGTCCATGTTTGTGCAGCTGTTTAGCTTAAAACAGATTGTTAAAATGGTGCAGAGTTGTTTTGATTCACTGTGGTGTTTCGGGTGACTGGCGTTGAGTATGAAGTATGGTTGTGATGTTGAGGTGCCAGTTTGTTCAAAACACTTTCTGTGGAGATGACATCTAGCTAATTTAATTCAAAATACAATTTCTGTTTTGTGAGAATCTTTGGTTTGTTGGATGTTTAGATTTTTCCAATTGAAAGTGGATGATACAGCATATTGACTGAGTGTTTAAAAAACATTTTTTGGCACATTGATGGGTTGATGTTCGAATTTTTGTCAGATGTTTAGAACCTGAGTCCTGATGAAGAGTCTTGGTCCAAAATGTCGACTGTTTATTCTTCTGCACAGATGCTGCCGGACCTGCTGAGTTCCTTCAGCATTTTCTGGGTGTTGCTCTGAATTAACAGCATCTGCAAAAGCTCTTCTGTTTATAATGTTCAGAATCTGTTCATTGTTGGAAAACCACCATCTACATTTATGTGAATCTGTGTTAAGTGTGAACTTGACATACAGATACTCTCCACAAGTTCCATTTTGCATGCCATGATTTTTGAGGGTGAAACCTTCATTTGTTATAGGAATTCCATGTGAATGTCCCATTATTGCTTAAAATGTGTTCTGAAAATTCATCCCTAACCATATCTTTTAATTATTGTAGATGATTTTACAGTCCCTAGTCAAGGTTGGTAAGCAGAGTGCAGGGCAGTTGATCTGCTGACACATGATTTTTCATAGTTCCCACCCAAAATGCTTTCATGTTTAATGTAGATAGATTCATAGATAGATACTTTATTGATCCCAAAAGAAATTACAGTGTCACAGCAGCATTACAAGTGCACAAATATAAATATGAGAAGAGAAGTAGAGAGAATAAAGAAATAAGTTACCACAAACAGTCTTAACAGGAGGGAGTCATCAATTCCCCAGCTATACGTTGACTCATTATAGAGCCTAATGGCTGAGGGCAAGAATAACCTCCTATAGTGCTCTTTGGAGCAGCACAATTGTCTTAGTTTATTGCTAAAAGTGCTCCTGTGTAAAGCCAAGGTGGTAGGCGGAGGGTGAGAAATATTGTCTAGAATTACCAGGATTTTCCATAGGGTCCTTTGTTCTATCACAACATCCAGTGTGTTCAGTGTGACTCCTGTAACAGAGCCAGCCTTCCTTTATGGTTTATTGAGCCTGTTGGCATTACCCATTGCCCCAGCACACCACCACATAGAAGATTGTACTGGCAACAACAGACTGGTAGAACATGTGAAGGTGAGGCCTGTACACTCCGAAGGACCACAGCCTCCTCAGGAAGTAGAGGGAATGTCATTTGCTAGTATTATAAAGATAAGAGGCTTGATAGATGAACCAGTTGTTTGAGACAAAAGTAGATGATTTTTAAAACAATTATCTTTGTATCATTACAATGTTTTATCTACTTTGTACAATAGAACCCAAGCCAAAATGCTACAATGCAAGTGATCCAGTCCTGAACTCCACTGCGTGGTTCTCTCAATATCTAGGACTGTATTTGAGTCAAGTTTCACTCGCTGACCTTCAATCATTCACTGATAATGAAACATTGGTAAGTACTTCCCTTTATTTGAATTTTATTTTCAGTATTCATATAAGCGGAAAGAAGGACTTGCACTGAGGAGTTTGATTGTGCTGGGATAGTGATGCTGAAGTGTCCATGCCAGATAAATAAGGAGGACTTTCAACAACTAAGTCTAACTGTCAGTGATTGAAATCATTCCTGACCTCCTAGAAGGAGCAGTGCTTATTGCCTGTACAGTATATACTTTTCACTTCCTGAACATTAGGAGGTGTGCTACACCATTAAATCCATGAGCAGTTGATGCCTTTACCTTACAACTCAAAAGAAGATGAATTCTTTGAGTAGATAGCTTCCTTCAAATGCAACCTATAGGCAGTGAATTTTAATGTGGCACATGCCAGCCATTACCACTAGCCTGAAAGACTAACTAAAGTCCAGAACTACCTAAAGCAACAAGACTGTTCCACACCTCAAACACCAATAGATTTGCAAGGAACTCATACAATATGGGGGCTGAAGACTTGTGCTTCATAAAAGAATCCATTTAACAACTGTATTTCATCCTCCTGAGTCCAAAAAACAAAGATGAAAATTTTCTTTTGAAGAACTACTTCTGAAATTGTTACAGTAACTCTCAGAATGGCACTGCTGCTGCCTGCTGGAGAAATGGTTGGAGGGCCTGCTTGATATCATATTAGGATTTGCACTTTCATCCTATCTGATATGTGTCAACACTCCAGCTATATCCTTACTGTTGACCAAGAGAATCTAAATTTCACTGAGCATATCATGTTAAGTAAATCTCCTAATTTCTCTCTCACTCTGTGCAGCTTCAAGTGTTCGCAGCAAACGCAAAAAACCTGAAACTTGTAGAACGTTTGGCGTTATCGGATGAAGTATCAACAGCCTACATTAACTTACTGGTTAAAAACAATCCAAATTTTAATACTTCGAGGTATGTGTTCAATGAATTGATATTTTTGTAATGTATGAAATGGAAAATTCCCTTCATTATATTTATGGGATTGGGACTTGCAAATCATGATTTTGATTTTTTTAATCGGTACTCATTTGTTCAAAATAAACATGCTTTCTTCAAAAAGTTAAAGCAATTAAGGTATTTGAAAGTTCAAAAGTGCTCTTATATGACTTTTTATCAGTAGCCAATCCTCTGTATTTTGCTTCATGAGTAGAACAGTACATCAAGTTACAGATTGGACCCATTTAGCTTCAGCAAAATCAACTATTCGGTTTCCAAGGGACAGAAATGAGTAACCAAATAAACTTTCATTGCCATTTCTCTGTTGCTCAGTTCCTTTTTCTATAATTTATAACTGTGTATATAGAGCATGCGTGTATATGAACACATGTTCACGTGTCTGAGAATTCTTCTTTTATGGACTTGTTCCTAACTTAACAATCTTCCTTCAAGTTCTCCTGACGCTCTAGCAAAATGCCTCTATTAATATTCCTTCAATTAATGTTTCTCCTTCATCCAGTCCACATCAATTTCTCTTCCCCTCTATTTCCAGCACTTAGTTTAATACCCACTAACTTACTTTGTGAGGCTGTTCACTCTTCCTTTTCTCACGTCATGGAGCAATACTGAGTCTCAGTGGGAGCAATTGTACATGAGTCAGGTGGTTAACAATGACTGGACCTTGTGCTGTAAAGTCTGGGTGAACATCCAGCGAAGTGCCCACATTCTGTAGAAGTCAATGGCTCTTTAACCTTAATACTTAGGTGTGGGAGCCAATAAAAACCACAAGATTAAGTTGGTACAAGAATGGTTATGGCCATAGAGGGAATGTTCATGTCACACCTGTCCATGAACCATTACATACATTTATGCTATCACCCAGGGAATTCATTAGGGAAAAGAAACACTCTATTTCATTCTGACATATATTATCTCAAGGTTTAGGTTAAGTGCAAATGAGAATCCTGCTGACTACAGACAGAAAGTTGCTGCCAGCGTGAATCTTCAGTTCCAAACCTTAGTGTGAGAAAATGCTTGAAACATTTAACTTAAAAGTGTAAATCACAAATTTCAAACTCCAAGGCAGAAAGTCTGTGCAATTTGATCCTACTTATCAAAATGGAATTGCAACTGCTGATTGTAGTTTTGCATGGGAGTTCATCACTGAATGACTGCTACCAATATTCCTTTAGTGCATATCTGGCCTTTGAGCTTGTTCCTACCAAATGAAATGCTGAGACATTCATAGATACAGCTACATTCTCTTACCTTCTCCTCCCAATCCCTCTGGTAGGGTGGTCCTGATGTACTGCGGGGGAGGGGGGTGAAGTAAATGTATTTGTCGAGGGCTGAGCAGTACATCAGTTGAAGTGTTGCCGTGACTCTGTGGAGAGCTGTATAACGATTGTAAAGATTGTGCCCTCTAAACCGATCCACATGCATACAATTTGAAAATTGGAACCATGTTCATCAAATGATATTCACTCTTGGAGTTCGTCTGTCAACAATCAGCAAAGGCTGCACTTTTTAAAAGTCACAAAACATTTTTAGTTTTGTACCAGGAGATTCATTCACCGCAATCTCCTGAGGTCCTCAAATTGGCCTAAAACACCTAGAAATAGGAGATGTTGACTGCATTTGAAATGATCTATGATCTGTACTATATGGTCAGCTGTTATAACACGGATTCTTTCTGATTGTTGTTTTTTCTCAGTATTCTCCAACTGGGATGAATACTTAATCTCTGAAGAGGCTGATAGGGTTGTGAGCTCTGCCTAATAATGCTTCTATGAATTAGGTCTGCGGTTCAGTCTTAAACTTGTTACTTAATTTTTAAAATTCTTGTTCTAGTAATCTATAATCTATTGATGGGTTATGATATTCATTCTTTCATCTGTTTCTGTTACACTCTTCCATGAAAAAGCTTTCAGTAAAAAATATAGTATTTGTATTCCACTTATGTATACAAGTGAAATATATTGCATATAAGGTATGTGTACTAATCATTACATATGTGCTATGTTCTTAAACGACATATATTTCAATAGCTATTGCCTCAGATTCTCTCATCATTTAATGTTAAGCTTCCAGATGTCACCTTTTAGTGAATTAATGGATAAGCAATTCAGACTTCCCACTTTGCCAATCTATTGATTTTGCCATGCCTGATCTGAAATACTCACTTTGATGACAACTTCTTGCAACTTGATGCAAGTGTTGCATTTTGAACCCCACCAGTTGCCATCAATCATGAGAAGAATAAGCTCATGACAAGTGGCTTCATGAAATGAATTATTATTGGGACTGTATTTGGATCTATGTATCAATATGCTAGCACTGAGTTTTGATGTTGCTTCAGCAAAAGAAATTTGTACATGATTTTAAACATTGTGTGTGCTTTACAATATTAGGAACTCTCAGGTACACAGTGACTTCCAGGGATTGTAGTGTATATCGTAATATCGATGTAGTATAGATTGTATCCAGTACCAAATGTTTACTGAGGTCATGGTTTCAATCCTGTGGATATTATCAAATGAGGGGCAGTGGGATATCTGAAATCCAGGATATTCAAAAGCATTAACAGGGAGCACCATGCTATCTGTGCAAGAGGGGTGGGGAATTGAATAGATTCGTGATTACAGGTAAGTTGGTGAACACTTTATTATTCCTAGAATTTGATTAGATAAATTCTTTCAATAGAATATGATCAGATTTTGTTCAGCAGAGTTAGATGAAAAAGAATTATTTTAGTTGAGTTTGATTGACTGCAATAATGTAGATGTTTTGGGAGTAGAATTTGGATAGATTTTTCTTTTGGTTCGATGTGATTAGTAAATAGGTCTTGTATAGTCTGATTAGTAGCCATTCTTCTAGAGCACGTGAATCAGTAGGAACTTTTGCTTCACTTGTAATATGTAAAAATGACACATTTAATAGCGGTTTTGCTTAATTTGATTGGCAGACAATGAATAATCAAGATTTAGAAACTTAAATTGACCATTGAAATAAAGAATATCCATAAGAACACTGAATGATGGCTTAGGTGACAGACTTGAAATGCAGGCCACCTCCTTAAAGAGATTTTTGTTTGGATACAACTTCCAAAGTCTTCATGGATTTTAAAGAAATTTTAAATATTCCCTGCATTAAGCCATAAAACATGAAATTATAAAGTAAATTTTAAGGCAGAGGACAAATGAAAATTTGATCCAATAACATTTGGCTCTGTGCCATCATTCATGTCCTATTACATAATTCAATTTGCCAATCTATTAAAATCTGTAATGACCATATTTGTAATATTCTTCAGTATATATAATCAGAGTGTTGGTGCACTGAGAGGTATGGCCATGCTAACCCTGACTGATGTTCTTTTACAGTCTGCCAAATTCCCTGCTGTGCTTCATTACCAAAACTAATCTGCTTCAGAAATTGACTGCACAGCAAACGTTGGCTTTAGTCGAAAGGATAAACAGAGTCTGCGGGCTTAATCTAACATCCAACACATCTACCAATGGTACGGTACCTCCTGAAGAGCCAACAGATGAGCAATTAAAGGTAAAAAAAGAAAATGATGGAACATCTTTAGTTAATGTGAAGTGTTTTCTTGGAAAGGTTGAAGTAACAATGTTGCCTTGTCTTTTTTCAGTTGGCAGTTGTTCTAGTGGGCAAAATCGACAACTTTTCAGTCAGCACTTTGAATACCCTGGGGCAAACTGCTGTTGGACTGTCATTGTCACAGGTTGACAATATTGATGGGAACACTCTGGAGCAAGCCCTGCCAAGTCTGGGCAATGTCAGAGGCTGGAATATTGGACAGACTAGTTCAATAGTAAACAAGTTACTCACTAGTGGCTTCCAGGTAAGAAGTAAATAAATCACTAATAATTATTTATAAGTGACTAAAATTGTTGAGCTGATTTACTATTGTCTCATGTACAGTGATAAACTTTGTTTTGCATGACACCTATACAAATCATTTCATTGTAATAGTGCATTGTAGTAATAGAAGGGAAAACAATAACAGATGCAGAATAATGATTTACAATTACAGAGAAAGTGCAATGTCAGCAGACAGTCAGGTAATACCAAAGTAGATTATGAGGTTAAGAGTCCATTATAACAGTAGGATAGGTGTTGTCCTGGACACTGGTATACCTGCTTTCAGGCTTTTGTCTCATCTGCTTGATAGGAGGTGGAAGAACAGAGAAGGTGAGGGTGGGTGGGGGGTTGTAGGTGAGCGTTTTGATAATTTTGGCTACTTTACCTAGAAGGCAAGAAAATTAAAGACCTAATAGTCATGGACTTTTAATGTGAATTAGTTTTAATATCCATATCTGGACAAACTGTTTCAAAGAGCCATATGTAAAATAACTCCAAAAGTTGTGAATCCCACCATGCCGAAACTGGTTCTCCCATTACAGTTAGTTCAGAGCTGGCTGATGGTATCCGTGCCAGACTTTGAGGCGAGTGGCCCTGGGTTTGACCCCAGCTGGCTCCTTGCACACTTTCCATCCACGCTGAGTGGTGCAAAGAGCTAGCAACTCGGCCTCATGGAGAAAAAAAATGGACAAATGCTAAAGAAATGGCAAGGTTGCCACTCGATGAGCCACAAGGTGCGGAGTGGAACTGTACAGTTATTTCCTGTCAGCTCTACAATTTGCTTCACTTCATGTTTTGTGGCTGAAAATGAGGGAAGGGGAATGTCAGCCTGAGTTTGCAGCAGAACATAGAACATAGAACAGTACAGGCCCTTCGGCCCACAATGTTGTGCCGACCCTCAAACCCTGCCTCCCATATAACCCCCCACCTTAAATTCTTCTGTAGACCTGTCTAGTTGTCTCTTAAATTTCACTAGTGTATCTGCCTCCACCACTGACTCAGGCAGTGCATTCCACGCACCAACCACTCTCTGAGTTAAAAACCTTCCTCTAATATCCCCCTTGAACTTCCCACCCCTTACCTTAAAGTCATGTCCTCTTGTATTGAGCAGTGGTGCCCTGGGGAAGAGGCGCTGGCTGTCCACTCTATCTATTCCTCTTATTATCTTGTATATCTCTATCATGTCTCTCCTTCTCCTTCTCTCCAGAAGGTAAAGCCCTAGCTCTCTTAATCTCTGATCATAATGCATACTCTCTAAACCAGGCAGCATCCTGGTAAATTTCCTCTGTACCCTTTCCAATGCTTCCACATCCTTCCTATAGTGAGGCGACCAGAACTGGACACAGTACTCCAAGTGTGGCCTAACCAGAGTTTTATAGAGCTGCATCATTACCCCGCGACTCTTAAACTCTATCCCTCAACTTATGAAAGCTAACACCCCATAAGCTTTCTTAACTACCCTAACCACCTGTGAGGCAACTTTCAGGGATCTGTGGACATGTACCCCCAGATCCCTCTGCTCCTCCACACTACCAAGTATCCTGCCATTTACTTTGTACTCTGCCTTGGAGTTTGTCCTTCCAAAGTGTACCACCTCACACTTCTCTGGGTTGAACTCCATCTGCCACTTCTCAGCCCACTTCTGCAGCTTATCAATGTCTCTCTGTAATCTGCGACAATCTTCTACACTATCCACAACGCCACCAACTTTTGTGTCATCTGCAAAGTTGCCAACCCACCCTTCTACCCCCATATCCAGGTCATTAATAAAAATCACGAAAAGTAGAGGTCTCAGAACCAATTCTTGTGGGACACCATTAGTCACAACCTTCCAATCCGAATGTACTCCCTCCATCACAACCCTCTGCTTTCTGCAGGCAAGTCAATTCTGAATCCATCTGGCTAAACTTCCCTGGATCCCATGCCTTCTGACTTTCTGAATAAGCCTACTGTGTGGAACCTTGTCAAATGCCTTACTAAAATCCATGTAGATCACATCCACTGCACTACCCTCATCTATATGCCTGGTCACTTCCTCAAAGAAGTCTATCAGACTTGTTAGGCACGATCTGCCCTTCACAAAGCCATGCTGACTGTCCCTGATCAGACCAGGATTCTCTAAATGCCCATAGATCCTATCTCTAACAATCTTTTCCATCAGCTTTCCCACCACAGACGTAAGGCTCACTGGTCTATAATTACCCGGACTATCCTTACTACCTTTTCTGAACAAGGGGACAACATTCACCTCCCTTCAATCCTCCAGTACCATTCCCGTGGACAACGAGGACATAAAGATCCTAGCCAGAGGTTCAGCAATCTCTTCCCTCGCCTCGTGGAGCAGCCTGGGGAATGTTCTGTCAGGCCCCAGGGACTCATCCGTCCTAATGTATTTTAACAATTCCAACACCTCCTCTCCCTGAATATCAACATGCTCCTGAACATCAACCTCACTCATATTGTCCTCACCATCATCAAGTTCCCTCTCATTGGTGAATACCGAAGAGAAGTATTCATTGAGGACCTTGCTCACTTCCACCGCCTTCAGGCACATCTTCCCACCTTTATCTCTAATTGGTCCTATCTTCACTCCTGTCATCCATTTGTTCTTCACATAATTGAAGAATTCCTTGGGGTGTTCCTTTACCCTACTCGCCAAGGCCTTCTCATGCCCCCTTCTTGCTCTCCTCAGCCCCTTCTTAAGCTCCTTTCTTGCTACTCTATATTCCTCAATAGACCCATCTGATCCTTGCTTCCTAAACCTCATGTATGCTGCCTTCTTCCACCTGACTAGATTCTCCACCTCACTTGTCACCCGTGGTTCCTTCACCCTACCATTCTTTATCTTCCTCATTGGGACAAATTTATCCCTAACATCCTGCAAGAGATCCCTAAACATTAACCACATGTCCATGGTACATTTCCCTGCAAAAACTTCATCTCAATTCACACTCACAAGATCTAGCCTTATAGCCTCATAATTTGCCCTTCCCCAATTAAAAATTTTCCTGTCCTCTCTGATTCTGCCCTTTTACATGATAACGTTAAAGGCCAAGGAGCGGTGGTAACTGTCTCCCAGATGCTGACCCACTGAGAGATCTGTGACCTGACCCAGTTCGCTACCTAATACTAGATCTAGTATGGCATTCCCTCTAGTCGGCCAGTCAACATACTGTGACAGAAATCCGTCCTGGACACACTTAACAAACTCTGCCCCATCTAAACCCTTGGAACTAATCAGGTGCCAATCAATATTAGGGAAGTTAAAGGCACAATCCTGTTATTTTTGCACCTTTCCAAAATCCGCCTCCCAATCTGCTCCTCGGTATCTCTGCTGCTACCAGGGGGCCTGTAGAATGCTCCTAATAGAGTAACTGCTCCCTTCCTGTTCCTGACTTCTACCCATACTGACTCAAAAGAGGATCCTGCTACATTACCCACCCTTTCTGTAACTGTAATAGTATCCCTGACCAGTAATGCCACCCCTCCTCCCCTCCCCCCCATCCCTTTTAAAGCACTGAAATCCAGGAATATTGAGAATCCGTTCCTGCCCTGGTGTCAGCCAAGTCTCTGTAATGGCCACTACATCATAATTCCATGTATGTATCCAAGCTCTCAGTTCATCACCTTTGTTCCTGATGTTTCTTGCATTGAAGTACATGCACTTTAGCCCTTCTACCTTATTACCTTTGCACCCTTTATTCTGTTTCTCTTTCCTCAAAGCCTCTCTATATGTTTGATCTGGCTTTACTCCATGCACTATACTTGCAGTTCTCGCATGACCTTTATCCTCCTCCACCTCACTATCTGCTCTAACATTCTGGTTCCCCTCCCCCTGCAAATCTAGTTTAAATCCCTCAGAGCAGCACTAACAAACCTTCCTGCAAGGAAGTTAGTCCCCTTCCAGTTCATGTGCAACCCATCCTGTCGGAACAGGTCCCAGCTTCCCTGGAACAGGGCCCAATTGTCCAGGAACATGAAGCCCTCTCTCCTGCACCAACTCCTTAGCCACATATTTAGCTGCATTATCTTCCTATTTCTAGCCTCACTAGCACGTGGCACGGATAGCAATCCTGAGATTGCAACCCTGGAGGTCCTGTCCTTCAACTTTGCAGCTCACTCCCTAAATTCTCTTTGTGGGACCTCCTCCTTCTTCCCTACATGGACCACGACATCCGGCTGCTCACCCTCCCTCTTGAGAATACCGAGAACTCGATCCGTGATATCGTGGACCTTGGCACCAGAGAGGCAACAGACCATCCGGGATTCTCGATCTCTTCCACAGAACCTCTTATCTGTCCCCCTAACTATCGAATCCCCTATCACTACTGCTCTCCTCTTTTCCCTCCTTCCCTTCTGAGCTGAGGGTCCCATCTCGGTGCCAGAGATGCAACCACTGCAATTTGTCCCTGCTAGGTCGTCCCCACCGACAGTATCCAAAACGGTATACTTACTGTTGATGGGAACGGCCACAGGGATGCTTTGCTCTTTCTGTCTGTTCCCTTCCCTCTCCTGACAGTCACCCAGCTACCTGTCTCCTGACTTTTAGGGGTGATTATCTCTTTGAAACTCCTGTCTATTTCTGCCTCTGCCTCCTGAATGATCCAAAGTTCATCCAGCTCCAGCTGCAGTTCCCTAACTCAGATTGTCAGGAGCTGCAGCTGGATGCACCTTTTACAGGTGTAGACATCAGGGACAATTGTGCCCGCCCTGACTTCCCACATACTGCAAACGGAGCACTCGACGCCCTAACTGTTGCCTCCATTACCTACTACTAAGTTAATTAGATTAATTAAAGGAACTTACCCGGCCTTGCCTCACTGGGAGCAAGCTCGTCCTCAGCCTCTGCTCGCTGAAGCCTCTCGAGCCAAAGCCTTCCTACTCTGTCTCCCACTCCATTAATCTGCTCACTTTTTAAATTCTCCCGCTGTCTCACGGGCCGACCTTCACGCGCTTGCGCAGTTGTGCCCCGTTCAAACTGCCGAAGAAATGACCGCTCCTTCTCAACCTGCTCGCTTTTTAAATTCTCCCGCTGTCTCACGGGCCGACTTTCACGCGCGTGCACAGTCGTGCCCCATTCAAGCTGCCGGAGAAATAGGAGGAATCAGCAGGAATTGAGTTAGCGGGGTGGTGGGCAGGAGTGGGATGAGTGTCGATAAGCAAGTAGCCCAGGTTAGCAGAATAATTGTGTGACCCAAGCATATTCCAGGAAGTAATTGTGATATCTACAATTTTCCCTGAGGGGAAATTAAGAAAAATTATTTTGAAATTTACTGCTGTGAATCTAACAACATTTATCAATGTAAAATTAGAACACGAGCCTCCATCCTTGTGATAGAGGTCAATGTACCATTTGTCTTACTAAACACAAAGTCTGCAGGTGCTGGAAATCCAAAGCAACACACACAAAATGCTGGAGGAACTCAGCATGTCAGGCTGCATCTGTGGGAAGGAATAGGCAGTCAACATTTAGAGATCAGAACCTCCTTCAAGACTTGCTATTTTTTTTTTGCACATAAGTTTCCAATGATACATAAGAAAGGCCATGCTGACCCCTGTGAATACTTCCATAAGAGGGAGGAGAGTGAAAAGGTGAACAAAGGAAGGGGACGTCCTGGGTGGGTTGGAAGGAGTAGGAAACGAGTACAGACTGGAGTGGGTTACCAGACTTACTGCTGTCTGCCACCTGGTTCTATTGATCATGATTATCCCACCACCGTACCCCTATTTATCTGCTTCCAACACTTACCTAGCCCCTGTCTCGCCTCTCCCTCTCACTGCCGTGTACTGGCAACACCCTCACTTTTGATGCTGGCTCTCCACTTCATACATTAACTATTCCCTTGGCTTCACCATGGCTGCCTGAACCACTAAGTTCCTCAGCTTATTTTTAGCTCCAGATTCCAGCAGCTGCAGTTTCTTGTTCCACCTTCGAGGTGTTCTGAAGAGGCAAACTCAAATAATATTACAGATCTGTCAAACATAATGCACCGATCAGAAAACTGTGGTTTCCCAAACTTAATATTTTCCAGCTGATATGGTGCCCGCTGCGTAATGTTAGATCCAGCTTTCTCTCAACTACTGACATCTGAATTATATTGAAATAATTATATAGATAGTCACTCTATTGTTATTTAAAGAACACTTCCTTTGCAAAGGTGTTTTGGGTTGCCAGTCTAGATATAGGAATGAGTTGTGATGTATTCTCAGTCCAAAGCAAACACATTTGACCATTGCAATAGACACAAAATGCTGGGGGAACTTAGCAGATCAGGCAACATCTACGGAGGGGAACAAAGAGACGATATTTTGGGCTGAGACCCTTTATCAGCACTGGAAAGGAAGTGGGGAGGAAAGCAGAATACAAGGTGGGAGGGGGAAGGAGTACAATCTGGAAGGTGATAGATGACACCAAGTGAGAGGAAAAGGTAGGTGGGTGGGGGATGGCAGATGCTGTGAGAAACTGGGAGGTGATAGGCAGAAATCGTAAAGGTCTGAAAAGGAAGGCATTTTATAGGAGAGGAGAGTGGGCCACGGGAGGAAGGGTAGGAGGAGGACATAGATGGAGGTGATGAGCAGAAAAGGAGAAGAGAAATTCTGGGTTTTTTTGTACTTTCCCATCCTGTTACTGCTACATAAGTTTCAATTATTTTCAACCCTGTGGAATCGTCCTCATCAAAGAGGTTTTTGTGCAGAGCATTAGATCTTCATGCCAAATGCAGAAAAATGAAATCGACTGGACTAAAAACAAATATCTTCATGTATTTTTAGTTCACCATTCTCAGCTAACTGCAATGACAATGTAAACACATAGTCTTGCAATGCAATGTACTCAAATGAACTGTTGATTGTGTTTTGAAAGCTTTGCCACTTGTATTTTAATTTTCATCTAGGTCAATAACCCAAGCCGTCTGCTGGGTCTGGGAAGCCTGGTGACTGGAATTCCCAGTGGTGCGTTCCGACGCATAAATCCTCAGATATTCATCAGTGTTATCTCAAATGTGAGATTTGTTGAGAATATCGGAAGAGCACCACAATCGATACGGCAGATCTGTGTTCTGCAGGTGAGTGATGTGACATTTCAGTGATAGAGGAATGGGCCATCTATATTTTCCCCAATGTTACTTAAATACTTGCTTTCATCTTCCAGTAAATAATCTTCTGTTTCATTCTGAATCAGGTGCTGAGGAATGTGGAGAATCCAGTGACAACAGTGAAGGCAATTCCATCAGTTCTTGCCGCAGAGGTTCCACCTGTCCTGTTAAATTCCAACCTAAGCCTCAGTGATGTTAATGATAAAGAGTGGACTCCCAGTCAGGTAAATGATCCTGTTGCTTACAAGCAGAGACAATGGCTGGAATGAAAATCAGCTGCAGTTGGGAATGGTGCATTAATAAAAGATGTCGGGAATGTTGTCCCATTTATGTTGCATTAGTGTACAAACAGACCACGACCCCATTGTGTTCGGCAATAACTGAGATGTGTTTGTTCCACAGTCCGCTGTGTTCTTTGAAAGGCTGGTCAGATACAACAACAATTTTGAGATGTAAGCAATTCTCTTTTAATTCTACCTTTATTTTGCCTGTTATCTTTTTGTATTTAGTATGTTGATTTAATTGAGTTTAGTGTAACCTTATATGTAGTTTCTAAAGCAGGCATATTTATTCAAGTGATGTGTTATGTTCAACTTGCCTCAATAATTAATCTGGTGTGAATAGAGGGCTCTCATTGATTTTTACAGAGTTATGTTCACAGGTGATATAATTTAGTCCAGTGCACTGAGTATGACTAACGTCGTAACACCTGGTTTTCTTTAGTTTTTTATTTCTAATCTTCAGTATGTTTCATGACAATGGTGGGCTCATTGAAGAGGGTTAAATAAATCAAATAAGCAAAGTGCATTTCAGTCACTCATTGTCTATGTGCTGAGAAACCTATGATGTAGAGGTTATGATAAGAGATTTGAAAGTCGGGAAATTAGGAACATTTAGAAATTAATAATGCCATACCTTCCCAGATTTTCAGTCGCTGTCCTGCGAGGTTTCAGTTGTGGAGCAACGAAAGCCCTGGATTTTCAGACATTTTTGAAGCTTGTTCAAGCAATGAAGGTTAAAGGGATTATGCTCGATGAAAGTCAGGTAAAATTATTCACAAAAACACAAGTTTAGATGCAAGGCAATAGATTGGTACTGATGGATTGAATAAAAAGAGGTGTTTATTTTGGAAATAAATTTTCATGTATGTTATGAACTGACCTGCGAATGAATTTTAAAGGTAGACAGTAATCATGCTAAGTTTTCAGATGTGTGGGATTCTTGAAGATTGTCAAATTGTGTCATGTCCCACTTGCCAGTATCAAAGGAAGCTCCCAGGTCACCGTCTACTGCAGCAACACACCGTAGTGAAGAAGATAACTGAGAAATCAGTGCTCCTGTTCCTAATGTGACATTGTGCTCTATCTTTCCAGCTTCAGTGCATTTCCGGCAGACTTGCTTCTGAAAGTATGAAAGTGCCCTTGGATGCCTTGCCTGGGGATGTTCTGCTGTTCAAGTATGTTATATTCCTCGATTATTTCCTCAGTTACTTTTTTGATACTGATGGGTTTTTTTTCAACTCTGTTGTAACTTCCAGCTCTTTTAATTGGAGCTTTCATAGGCATACAACCCATGTTTCTTTAGTCAGAATGCTCATGTCTTACTCCTGAATGTGATGGTTTTTCTCAGTTCTCAAGGGTGATGTGAGAAATGGGGATGACATTAGTTGATGGGTTAGCCAGTATTGAGAGTAACCCAGAGAGGGATGTTGTTTGTGAAACAAAAGGGACAAAAAGTACAGTTGGCCCTCCTGATCTGCAAGGGATTGGTTCCGGGACCCCTCGTGGATAGCAAAAAACGCGGATGCTCAAGTCCCTTATTCAACTTGTCTTAATGCGGTGGATCTTAGGACCCAGCGGAACCCCAGACCTTATCTAACCTGTCTCAGTGCGGTGGGCATTAGGACCTGGCGGCGGAGCTCTGAATCCGCAATTTTTCTGTTCACGAAAATAATCAGGATCACGATTGAAAATAAAGTAGAAATAATAAAGCGATCAGAAAGAGGTGAAACGCCATCGGTCATTGGAAAAGCGTTAGGCTACAGTCGGTCAACGATCGGAACAATTTTAAAGGATAAAATGAGAAAGGCCCTGCCCGATTAAAGCTACAATTATTACTAAGCAATGCAGTGGTTTAATTATTCGGTTTTGGGGTTTTGGGTTTTTGATCCTGCACATCAACCTGGCAGGGATGGAGAGCGTGCTCGGGAGCGATCTGTCACTGGATCGAACTCGGGAATGATCTGTCACTGTATCGAACCCGGGAACTTATGTTCCCAACCCGGTGCTGAAACATACGTTTCTTAAGTGTTTTATATGCATAGAAAGGTAAAATATATACTACATACTGAAACAAACGTTTGACTAACTGACGCTAAATAATATCGGATGTACCTGTTCAGACTTACTTAGTAAGAGAAGTTCCGGTTTTTTTCGATCCCAATCCACGATAACCTACGCATATCCTCCTATATACTTTAAATCATCTCCAGATTACTTATAATACTTAATACAATGTAAATGCCATGTAAAATAGTTGTTATACTGCATTGTTTAGGGAATAATGACAAGAAAAAAAGTCTGTACATGCTCGAACAACGTGCTGGAAGAGCACTTCTGGGTTTTCTCGATTCGCGGTTGGTTGAATTCGCGTGTGCAGAACTCGCGGATAAGGAGGGCCAACTATAATTGTCGTTAACATTGCAAGGCTGTGGTCTACTGTTGCACTATTAATATCTGGCAGCAACAGGAGAGACCAGCAATAATCATTCATCAGAATATTGTGGTCCAGTCTTCCTCGTAATGCTTCAGAAAGAGTGTTCCATCGGGAATGGCATCTCTTGATCTTCATCTGCCAGAGAAAAGTTAATCTACCAGGAAGTGCTACATCCATTTCCACTGAGGTTTTCAAAGTGACCTGAATCAGATCTCCAGGGAGAGTACATTTCCCATTATGTCACAATGAATTGAGGATAGTTGTGCAATTAAAAGGAGATGGTGGTGGGAGCTAAAGGATATATACATTAAGGCTAGATAAATTGCAAATTACTCTTCATATTCATAAGCTGTGCATATTTTTTCACGTTACAGTTATCAATACTTCAGGGCTTCATACAATTGCCAGGATTTCTTCAAACTACTTGCGAAATCAAATGTCAACATCTTAAGAAAAGTATTAGCGAGAGAGCGAAATATTCTGAATGATGCTAGAATTTGTTTGGTAGGTATTAAGATTCTTGATGTTTTTAATTGGGGTATTGTTGCTTCACGTGATGAGAGAGCTCTTAAGAATGAAACAGACTTAGTGAGGTTCTCTTGTGTTCACTGATATCCTTAAGAATTAATGCTAATCTTTTGATGCATACTCAGGGAGTTATGAGCAGGAACCTGACCAGGGAAGACTTGACAGTACTGGGTGGATTGGTCTGTGACATTGATGGATCCATTATCAGGGCATCTGATCTTTCCGTTCTGGATGCCTTAAAGAATTGTGTCTCCTTTAGAGATGATCAGAAAGAGGCAATTGAAATCCTCCTCAGAAGTGGAAAGAGCAGATATGGGTGAGTGTGAAACCTTCACATATTTCAACACAGATCACACCAAAATTTCTGCATTTTATGCTTTATTATTTCTTCTGAGCAGAATGTGCAAACTATCAATGAAACAGAATCCATATAAGACCCTGCAGAAGGAGGTGACTTTAAGTAACCACCTGACAAGGGGCTTGGATCAGTGTCTGCTAGCCTAACCCATTCCTTCATGTGGATCATCCTACCAGAAGATGGCTTTTATTGTGGATTGCTTTATAGACATATTTCGCATGACTACTTAATCAATTATCATTATAGCTTGTATTATGAAGCTTCGTAGTTTGAAGGGAAAATCATTATTTGCTATGTTTCCATAAAATACCAAGAGTAAAATAATTTTGATAGCATGCAGTCTTCTGTTTTGTTTAACTTGGAAATTAAACATGCAGAGATTAATGTATGTATCTTGCGGATCGACCTTTGTAGGATTTTTTGGATGAAGATGGGGTTCCTGTTGAATCTTGGGCTGTAAAGGCTTGGGTTTTCATGCTACTATTTCTTACAATGCTTCTTTATCTCAGAGACCTTTTTCTTTGTCTCTAGTTTACCTCCATCATGGTCGTCATCTACAATACAAGAGCTTGGAAATCTTCCTTTGGCATTGACCGAAACATGGAGTCAAATAAACAGGGTATAGTTTACTTGCATAAGCAGCAAATTGAGTGGCTCAGATTGTGAGAGAATCATCTTTGTTTCTGAGTTCCTTCGTTAAACTGAGGTCATTTAAGAGTTAACTTTATTTAGAATCTCTAAAAATCCAAATCGCCAATAATGAGTCAAGTTACTACTTGATCAAGTTATTACATTATTTTCTGCATGAACATTAGTTTTTGTGAAATATTGCATTACGCAGCATAGTGTTCTTGTATATTATGTGACTGAAAATTATATTTATGCTTGTACAGCACTGTCATGGTTAATAGGAATTTGTTCAGTGCTAAACTCTCAAACTAGCAGATTCATAGACATAGAGCACCGAAGGTACAGAGTGATTAAGTAGTTAGTGCACTTTTTGAACCTCCTGTGCAGGTAAACGGGTAGATTCCATTTCTTGCTTTCTTACCTTTAGCCACACCGACCATGCCATTCCTGTCCCCAACCTCTCCACCACAGCACCAAAACCCCATCTCTCACCTATCTCACTCTCAACCACAGCCCCAGTTCCTCATCTTTAGTCTGGTTCCAGTACCCTGGGCAGCCTCTGTCTCAGGCCCTACTCCCCCATTCAAGCCAACAATCAGTGCTGTTAGGACCATGCCCTGTTGCTGTGCGCTGTTTCCTGGATAATTATGATTTAGTGAAACCCAAGATGATACATTTCCAAATTGAGGTGGTCATATTTGTACTAGTTTTACCTGTGATTGCATCCCTTTTGCTTCAACATGTTTATCACGTGATGTTTACATTAGCTTTGGAATGTTGATGAGAGAGATTGATAATCGTATGCCAAATGTTTTCATTAATGAAGAGTATTTTCTTGCTGATGCTGTACCTGGCATTTCAAACTGTATGTATCATTAGAGACTTGTTTGGTGCCAGTCTTCATCTTTTCCTCTTTCCCCCATGCAGCCGACCCTTAAACAAGCCCTGCCAAGATTCCTCAAGAAAATAAAAAGATTCAGACCACCTGGAGATGTGCTGATATTTATTGCTCAGCTCAAACTACGAGGAAGCTCCAACAATACTAGAAGTATGTAAATAATACAAGTGAATGTATAATCAATGTTGTCAGTGGAGTTCTGTAAATTTTACCGGACTAAAAATTTAGAAATAAAGATTGATCATTCTGAGGTCTAAGTTCAGATTCTAGTATGGCGTGTTCAAACTTCAGTTTAGTTTGTTGACTAAATCATAGAAAACACTATCAGCACTAATGATATCAGTGATAATATGCCCATTTCTGATTCTCATTACTTACCATTCTGGCTGTCATTTCTCCCAGAACCACAATGATGCGGTTGACTCTCAGCTGTGTAAAGTTCCTTTATAAATCGTGCGAATTTCTAATTCACGTCCTGGCTGCTGTCTTTGTTCAAAGGCTATCATAATTATGCCCATTTGTACTTGACCTTCAAAGCCTGTTTCTAGGTCAATTTCTTGAGCAATTGCTGTCCAAGGTAAGGATAATAATAATTAGGGAGTTCCAGAATTTGGATCTAAAATGCTGAAAAAACATATTTTCAAGTTGGCTAGTTATTGTCTAATAGGGGTGTTTGCATAGGGCAATATTCCTGCACTTGTTGTCTTCATTCTCCTCAGAGGTGCTGACAAAATAGCCATGGCGTGTTTCTTTACCCTATTGTGGAGGGTGGGGCCAGGCTGTGTCGGTGACGGAGGGATTACCTGTTGAGGGTAGTCAGACAGGCAGGATTCTCGAAGCTCTTTTATTTTAAGATTGTAGCACACCCCAATGTCTTCTGACTCTTCGCAGGCTTTCATTAGAATTATACAGTCACTTTGTTTGACAAGACTTCCACAAATCTTCAACTCCCACAGAAAAATCATCCCAGAATGTGAATATTTTCAGACAGCTTAATCAACAAATCTCAGTTGTTCGGTACTTTCAGCAGTGTGACTGACAGTTTTCCATTCTTCATTTCTACTCAAACAGTTTGTTTTGATGAGCTTTTCAGTAACTCATCTTTTCCCACAGCTATAAGTATTAATTTGATCAAAAGTACCACCAGTCCTTTGAAACCCTCTCTATTCCATTTGAAAAGATCATAGCCAGCAGCATTAATCTGTCAGACCGCCTCTCATTCAACTAACAGAAATTTGCATTTCCAGCCTGCACAGAGGGAGGAATAGCACCAGAAGACATCGATGACTTCATACCTGCGGTCTATGATGCAGCCCAGTTGGACCTTTGTTTGAGTGATGCTGTGCTGAGAGATGGTATTCTCCAACTGGGATCTCTTGCCTTTGACCCAACTCAGCTGAAAGTTCTGAAAAAGAAACTCCTGCAGGTACGTTAGCTCTGTTTAAAATCAGAGTAAGAACATTTCATTTATCATTTGCCTTTCATTGCATAAGCTCATCACTCAGTGGTTAATATAATGTGACGTATTAAGTCACAAATGAAAAGAAAATGAGTAACCACGTCGTTTGTGTCAGTAATGTCCAATATGAATAGACGTTTTCCAGGTTCCAAGGAACTTTCTCATTTTCTTTGTCAAAGAGATCTGATGTGTTTTTTGACCAACATTTTGACAGGCAGAAATTACCTCAGTTTAATGTTCAGGGTCAAAGTCTTTGTCTCTAACAATGCAGAACATGCTCGCTTCTGAGGTTCTGCCATCATCACTTCTTAAGGGTGTCAACAGGGAATGAGATGAAACCTGAGCTGCGTATCTTTTCCAATCTATGAAATAACACACATGAGTTATTTCAAAGTGCAATGAGGAGCAATGGAAATGAATTGTAATCAATTATTTTAGAAGGGGAAACATGTTCTGAAGGCAAGCCTTAACATCGAAAATCAGAGCTAACATTTTATTATTTCCTGAAACAGATTTATCCCAACGGCCTTCCAGAAAGCCAGATTCAACTGTTGGGCAACATCTCCACTGTATTTAATGCAACAGAAGTCCGCAGTTGGAATATCACTCGAGAGGAAACGCTTTCAGCATTACTGGCACACAAGCTGGAAAACACAATGGTAATGAAATCAGGATATTTTAACACCAGATACTGGTACCTTTCTGAATCCTCCCCTCCAAATCCTGATCACCTTAATGATCAAACATCCTTGTCATAACCTTCTGACTGCATTCCCATCTCCAACAAACCACCAAGTACCTCCCCTTGATCCGATAATCCATCAAACCCCAATCCAGTTGGGCACAAACTTTCAGTGTGTCAGATCACGAGCCTCTGATCTCATTGACTGACACTCTTCCCCTTTGTCCTGAAACTTTCTCTGTCCAACTCAAATGTTGTCTGATCTATTCAGCCACCCACCAGATGTTCTCACCAGGTTTAGCAACCTCCTTCAAGCTACTGACTCTGCTAATTTCCTCTCTTTGGTCTACAACAACATGCTGTTTTATCCATGGTGCTTGAGTCTTGAGTATTATCTGCCACGTAGCATATCGGCATATTTTGATGCACCTTTCCTGTGGACATTAATAATGTGATATGGTTATGAACAGAGTTGGGAATTTAATCTCTGGAATGCTAATAATATTCTGCAGAGAATTCACTTTTTGCTACAAATGCATGAATAAAGCTGCAGATAGAATTACTTCCAAAACCTGTATTCATTAAACTTTGCTGTTTGAAATTGTGAAATTCAAGCAATGACAGATGCATTTGCAAGGAATTGAGGCACCAAATTAGTTTTCTTCTCACTCTGCCTTTTCTATTAAGGGACATTTTTAATTAGTAATAATTCCATCAATGGAAAGTGACTTCAATAATATTTCAGGACATGTTTAAGCAAAACATACTTTGGGGAACAGTTAATAATTTCTTCTGTGTTCTCCAAATTTATTCAACAGGTTAAAGCCATCATTGGAAGATACCTGCAGTTAGATGGTAGTCTTAATGTAGTTTCTTTGAAAGCTATTGGTGGAAGAAACTTGTGCACTTTGGATGAAGAACAGCTGATGAAGATTTCAAACCTAACGTAAGTGTCAAACTCAGCTTAGAATTTTGTTGATGCCTGGAATGGTGAAATAAGTAAGAGTTCCATCAGGCCTGAGGATTCATGGCTCCAGTATTCATAGGGACACAAGGATATTATTTTAGAAAGAGTGAAACTTTGGTGGTGAAACATACCAAGCCACTATAGGCTACAGAGCTCCTCAAGAATAGACGGGCTTCAGTGAATGAGGTTTGCAGTGTTCATCATGAATTGATCCAAGTAGGTGTTTGAGAATGGTTGGTGTTGAGGTTGCAGGTCTTGTGACATCTGAGGAAGGGATGCCAAGTCTATGAAATTGTTTACTGAGCACATAGAAATTGAGCTAAGTCATGCCAGCAGTTCCTTGAGATGCTGAACAGAATGGACGGAAGTTTCAGTTGATAAATTGACAGGTGATGAACATCAGTGGATAAGCAAGATGCTTTGGTGGTGATTTTGAGCAGTGGGTCTGGTCTAGCACAGCCTATTCCTCTCATAGTGTAGTTAAGGCCTGTGTGATGTAAAGATTTTCCAATCCAAATATCAAAAATTTCATGTTAAATTTTATTCCATATTCTGCAAACCGAAAATAATGAGATGTAAGAATTATTTTTAATTATATATATTGCATTACTGTAGTTTACACTGTGTTGTGTTGCTTAGGCAACAGCTCTGATATCTCAGCAGAGTTGTCTTTGTATACTTTCCTAATATGGCAGCCTCACATTGATGCATCAGAATGTTCACAAAGGCACTTCCACAATGGAATGAGGAGCGTTTCCAAGGTGAAACAAATGGTACCTCACAGATCAATGTTTATGTCTTTACACTTGTGTCATATTATCTCAAGTTCATTGAGATTTACTGAAACATGACCAAATCAAAACAAATTTCTTAGAATATGAGCCTATGTAGTGAAGAAGCAGACAATTCAACTCTGTAATGTATCAAAGTGGTGGCAAGTCCAGTACCTTCCTTCCAATTACCCCTGATGTGCTTTAACATTCTGGCTTTGGTAACATGACGCTGTGAATTTTTTTTTAAATTCTGAGAAAATATACCAATTCAACTGGCTGTTGCAATTTGAGAATTTCATTCCAGCAACTTCACAGATTATACCAAAGCGAAGGGCATCTTCTTTGCACTGGAAACTGCAGAAATGTGTCCACAGCTTTATGCCTTTATTGAAGCGCAAGCCAAGTCTGACATTGTACCCTCATACCTACAGGGATGCAGGCGCTCTGGATTTCACCACATGTTCTCAGCCCATTAAGAACCTTCTTTACAATCAGGCCATCCTTGAACTGAATGCTCAGCAACAAAACCCAATTGCATACTATCAGCTGATAAAGGTGTATCTCGGTGAGTAACATGAGAGTTCCCTTTCACTCAGTCTGGTCGCAAACTCTGATGTCAAAGTATACTTGTTGGAATCCTTGAACTGAAGTTCTGAAGAAGCCTCAGAATGTTACTTGGTCTGAGTGTCCTGGAGTTAGTTTGTTTTCACTGTTGGTAAGTTTTGTTTTAACATTGGTGACTGCAGAGATTGCTAATGCGTTTGCCCAACTGAAAATATGAGTGGCACTCAAGCACTTGACCAGAGAATCCTGCAGCAATCAGCTGAGTTCTTGAATATCTTTGAGATTCTGAAAGGGCCCATGTAAAGCCTAATTATGCATTTCCCCCCAGTGGGAAATCAGTGGACAACAGAGTGGAGAACCAAATGGAAGTCCTGGAGCAGCCCACAAAACTTCTTGAAAATGACTTCAACGTAGTGAATCCTGTATAATCTGTCACATTGCAGCATTCATTTTGAAAGTGTCTCTTCTTTCTTCAGGTGGTGCCTCAACTTTGAATTTAAGGTTTCTTGCAAATAATCGAGTTAACATGGACTTTGCAACTTTCAAGAATTTGAATCCGGAAGAAGTGAAGGTACAAATTGTTGATTGCAAACCTCTGATCGCTTTAGTAATGCAACGTCTTCAGTCACTTTATTTGACATCCCTTTTCCCATCCTGACTGAATAAAGGGACAACCTTCTATAAAGGCACAAGTTAGAAGTGCAACATTCAGATAACCCCAGAGGGAGATCCTCTGTTGCTGGAAATTTAAAAAAAAAAGCTGCAGGTTCTGAAAATTTGAAATAAAAACATGATTGTTAACCATATTTCTTGCTCTTCATATACTGCCTGACCTGCTGCATACTTCAGCATGTTTTGAATTTATTTCAGCAATCCTTCTTTTCCTTCGGTTTCAGAAGTCTGTAGTTATGCAGTTATCATAATAGGCAGTCTCCAGGGCATGAGGTATGAAGATCGTCTATTATGGTGATCAACATCAGTGACAGTGCAATTTCCTCCAAAGATCTAGCAATAAAAAAAACTTCATAGTCAGTAATAAATGAAACTCCAAACAAATTTTGCAATATTTCTGATCCCTTATCAACCCATTCCAACCTGCAGTTGGTTTGGTTGATGTCAAATTTGATGCAATATATTCTTACATGTTATGTTCTTTCATGACTTGTGTTTTCATCTCAGGGTCTGAGTGCCCAGAATCTGATTGACTTGCTTGGATTTAACCTTCGAGCTCTTCGACGTGGAGTGAATGAAACCGTAGTTCAAGTTTGGGTGGCCTCGCACAATGAGTCTGAAGTCCGGAAAGTTGGGCTGCTTGGAGATTTTCCAGGTAACTGTCTCATGAGAAAGAGAAAGTGCTTGCTATAGTCAGATATTGAATCATTCATAGATATTGAATTGCAATGCTTGGATATTTCAACAAATGCCTTTACTGCAAAATTTTACAGTATTTGCTATAAATTTCCCAAATCACGATGATTACCATCCACTCTCAATCATTTTTAAAATGAAGGAAACTCTTATCTCCGTAGTTTGATATCTGGTTTGGGTTTTTCAGGACTAATCAGCTTAAAAGTCCACTACTTTGGTCCAAACAGAGACTATAGACATAAATTCTAGAGGTGAATCTTGACTGTGGCCCTTTCCATCAAGGTAACATTTGACAGGGTGTGAGTCAGGACTCCCAGGTAAAAGTGAAGTCATTGGGTGTCAATTGGCAAAACCCACAGCAGTTGGAGTTATACTTTATATAAAGGAGGATGGTTGCAGTTGCTGAAGGTCATGGCCCCATGATTTTGCTGCAAGAGTTCTTCAGGATTGTGTCTTCTGCCTAACTGTCTTCAGCTTTTTCATTATAAGGTCAAAATTAGAGTAGTTTGTTGCAGATTGCATGGTGTTGAAATCCATTTACAGTTTCTCAGCACAGAACAAAACCAGGGTAACATTTGGACAGGTGCTGAAACGTGGCAAGTAACTTTTACACTGTGGGCAATCATCATCTGTAATGAGAATTAATCACAGTAGACAGTCAATGGTAATACCATTGCTTCTTTCCCCTTCCCCACTCCATCCAGTCAATGTCCTGTGGTTACCATTGATGAAGTTCAGGAATAGATGCTCTAAAGAGCTTACATTTTTTGTCAAGACATCTATTTTAATGAAGAGTTTGGGTGGTAAAACTCTTGGGATTTGATGGTGTCAGACCAGCAGATTTTCTAGACTTTTGGGGTTCTATTGATTCCCCAATCAGCTTTAAAAGATTTGTTTTAGATATTACCCAGTATTATGAGAAATGTTTCAGTGCATCTGGTAATGCGGCATCTGCTCGACAACGCGTTTCAAGGGAGCAGGGGAATTGTCATCCATGAGCCAGATGCCAAGCTGTCAGGGTTTCACAAGAGTTGGATGGCAGGTTACTGCATTATGGAAATGGTGGGGCCAGCTGAAATGTTACATTTTTGTTCTGTTTCTCTTCCTTCCATGATCAATAACTTTCAGTGTGTTTTCTTTCTTGATAAATTAATGTTAAGAATCATAACAAGAAATCCAGATAACCTTGTAACAATAATGTTTTCTTTTTGTTTTCAGAAGTCCAGCCTACTGACAGGGTAAGAAAAAAATTAGTACTTTTCAACACCAATAACAGTATTTACAAAATCATCTTACATTTATCAGATCAATTCAGAATTTAATAAGTATTAAAGCAGTAATTGTTCTTTCTCATCTTTAGCCTGGTAATGCCACAGGTAACGGTAAGTGCTCAAACCACATTTTTAATGAATTCTCTAGTTAATCTGTGTTGTGGTTCCCATGTATTAATTTTTTTCTAACTTTTCAAACAGATACAAGATTGTGTGCCGGTGTGAACAGGTAAGAATTGGACGAAAATAACTTTTGTCATGAGTTCTTTTCAAGTTGTTAATGGCTGACTGCATTTGACATTGAGGATGCTCAAAAGTCTATTGTGCCAGACTTTGGAATGGCAGATGACAAGAAGTATAAGTTTGATTCATATTTTATGATGAACATGTAGCAAATAAAATGGGTGTTTTGTTATTTGTTTCTCAACTAATTTCCTTCTCTAAAATTGATTTTAATTTCTTTCCATAGTTTGGCTTTGGGCAATTTCCTGACTAAAGTTAACACAAGCCATACCTGCAGCTTCAGTATTGCGCAGTTTGCTTGCGCAGAGGTAAGCATTACCAGTGACTAGAATTTCAAACAATGGCCATTTGTACTTAAATGATGCAATGTAGTTGTGGAGAAGCTCTGATAAGACTGTATGTTAATAACTTCTGTGAGCACATTGGCTCATGTACTTTGCCTTGTTAGTGGAGCTTTACTTATTTGTTGATACTTCAGATCAATATTCTGGCCTGTTTTAATCTTTTTATCACATTTACCTTTGCAGACTCCTCTGCTGATTTCACATCTAAGCAGTGACCTCTTGTCAGACATCTTTCTGTGCTTCACTGGTCCAAAGGCTCTGAATAGGTCAGATGAAACTGCCCTGACTGTTTTCATTCAGAAGCTTGACAGAGCCACATTGATGGAGGCACTGTACATGTTCAACAACAGGGTAAGTAATTTAAAAGATGTAGAAACTGTCATGGAATGGATGTTCTGCAGCTGACGTGACTGTTGTAGCTCTGTCCAATTCTACTGCATGATATTTTGAAACAGAAATATTCCAATTTCATTCTGGTTCAGAAGTGTCTGGTTTCAGACCTGTGAAAGAAATCTCTCTGTTCACTGATGACCTGCTGTGTTTTCCTTCAGACTCAGAACACAACAGTAATTCCCCTGATGACAAAGATGACATTTATGAATGCCCTGTGGGAGGCTGTGAGAACCAGTGAAAACTTAACAAGTACCATCTTCCTGAGAAAGTGGTTCCAGAGACAATTCCGGCCGTTCATTGCTGGCATTTCTCAGTCAGTGTTGAGACCTCTTCTGAGAAGAAATCTAAGCTGTGAAGGTTATCGAGCAGTGTGAGTATATGCCTCTCTTTTATAATAATCTATTGCTGCATGGGAAAGTATTTACCTTGTTGATAGCTGTACAGCACTCCTGTAGTACAGCACTCTGCATGATGCAAGTTCGAAGTGCCGTACTTTTCTGGATGCAGCAAGACACTCCAAAAGATCTTGCAGATTGATCAAAATTTGCATTGGACAGAAATGCATGCTGCATGAGTTCCAAGAAAAAGATAACAGTAGAGCTAGGGTCTGCAGATGCTGGAAATCCAGAGAAGATACTCAAAATGCTGGAGGAACTCAGCAGGTCAGGCAGCATCCATGGAGAGGAATAAACAGTTGACATGTTGAGCTGAGACCCTTCATCAGGACTGGAAAGTTGGGATGTAGAAACCAGAATACAGAGATAGGGGGAGGGGTATGAATACAAGTTGGCAAGTGATAGGTGAAACCAGATGAAGGGGGGAATAAAGTGAGAAGTTAGGAGATGATTAGTGGAAGAGGTAATGGGCTGAAGAAGAAGGACTATGATACTTGAAGAGAAGGAAAAGGAGGGGAGACACCACAGGGAAGTGATGGGCAGGTGAGGAGAAGGAAAGTGGTAAGAGAAGGAGCCGGAATGGGGAATGGAAAAAGACAGAAGGGGGAGGGCATGTTCTTTGTCAGAGGTTCATGACATTATACTGAAAGTAACTTTTATGACAGTATTAGGATAAGCTTTCAGTCCAGATGCCTGTGTGAACATTGAAGCATCATTTAGGAAGGATACTAAAAATGTTTTCATTAGTTGAGAAATGACTAACAATTTGTTTATGTAATAAATATCATTAATTTTTTTTTAGCCTAAATGGCCTCAATTATGGATTCAGTGATATGCCACGTGAAACAAAAGAGACTGTGCTGAGAGTATGGATCCTTGGTTACCTCAACACCACAGGTAAGACGAAAAAGCATTTGTAAATGAAAAAGAAGAGTAATTGATATTTGTTTTCACTGTGTCCAGATTATTCAGCTATGTTAGCCTGCAACATATCTAGCTACGAGACATTTAAAGTAAATAAAGTATCATCTCTGTTTGTAAGCAGATATTTATCATTTTGTTTTCTTGCAGCATTCCCACCACGTTGTTATGTAAATGGCAGCTTTACAAACTACCTGAACAGCAATTTCCAAAGTTTCTCCAAATTGCTCAAACTGACAGATGCATTTTTCTTTATTCGTGAGGTAAAATCCAATATTTTTCTTTCTGTGGATTGATGTGTGCGAGAGCTGGTGTGATTGTTAGTTTGTCACTTAATATAATGCTAGTCATGGTGATTGTCAATAGCTTAATGCAAATTGAATGATATTTTGACCATGCATTCAGGTGTGTTACATGTTCTGTTTCTGGTTATCTCGATCAAATTTCCCTTCGTGTGTCTACAGTTGCTCAATGTTACCGATCCCCGTGAATTGGCTGATGTGCTGAGCATGCCAGGATTCATCAATAACAATCGGATCCTGACCTCAGTGTTGGTCTCTATCCAACCCATTCAGAAACTGGCTTCATTCATAGATCAATTCAATGAAAATACCCAAAAGGTGAGTGGCAGTTGTTTAGTTTCTCAATAGCAGGATACAGTCATGTTAAACTGGAGACTTCAAATAAAGAAAGGACACCTTAATTTAAAATCTTCTCACCTGCCTATTACTTCCCTCTGGGTCCCTCCTCCTTCCCTTTCTCCCATGATCTACTCTGCTCTCCTATCAGATTCCTTCTTCTCCAGCCCTTGACCTTTCCCACCCATTTGGCTTCACTTCTCACCTTCCAACTGGCTTCATTCCCCTCCCTCCACCACCATTTTATTCTGGTACCTTCTCCTTCCTTTCCAGTCCTGAAGAAGGGTCTTGGCCCGAAACGTCGACTTTTTATTCATTTCTATAGATGCTGCCTGACCTGCTGAGTTCCTCCAGCATTTTCTATGTGTTCCTCTGGATTTCCAGCATCTGCAGGTTTCGTCTTGTTTGTTTCCACGAATATTACTCTGTGATCTGAGAATTATTTCCCATGATTGACATTTAAAAGATTGCTGATGTAATGGGAGTAGATGCTCTGCAAACATGTTGACAAGTGTACATTGATCAGAATTATTTGGGTTGGTGGAGTTTTATTTCTTTCCTGTGCCTTTCTCATCGCAGCTAATGAGCTGCTTAAAAGCTGTTACGAGTTCCCATTGGAATATCCAAGCATGCAGTGCTGGGGTGAAAAGCCTCATTTGTGGTACTGGCAGTGATGTGACCTCAGAGAAAGGATTTGACATGGAGGAGTTTGATCTTGTGGAACAGAATCAGGGAGCATTAACATTATTTGCTCCAAAATCTGACTTTGATGCTGAATCATATTTCCTGTTTAGGATGTTGATCTCCATGAGTATGTTGAATGGTCAAAATTCTCTGACAAGCTATGGGGATAACATTATTTTGTTACATTCATTCTAATAGCAGCCTGTTTCCCTTGGCTTTCCCAGAGTAAACTGTCTGCTGCCAATCGAGCTGCAATCATAGAGGGTGTGTGGCCTCAGTTTTCCAGCAGTTTAGCTGCGCTAAATGACACCGAGGTAGATAAATGGCTTAATTTCAGGCTGACACCATATCTGCCATTTATCACCTTTACCCTCTTGTCTTCCGACAACAGCCTGAGGATTGGATGCCTGACGTACCAGAAAGTGTAAGTACAATCGTGGGCATGTTTAGTGTATATTCCAAGGGTAATTACCTCAGTGTGCAAATCATGCTATCTGTCTCAGCTTTCTCAATACTTCGGCATTGTGCTGCAACCAATTGATTGACTGGAAGTAGCAGGCTTTCAAAGAATATTTAATTTCTTTGTTGCTCACAGTGCTGTATACGATCTGATCAGAACATGCAAAAGAGAGTTTAAGAGGCCACTCTTTCGCAAATCGAGCATGTACTCGAATCACGCACAACTCTGCAAGTGTTGACACATTGTCATTTGGTTCTTTGTTGATATGCTCTCACTTTATTGTCGTAATTTATATTCAGTGTTTCAGTAACTGAGTTCAAGCTGATGATGAAATTCTAAATGTCATTAAATTTCACCTTTAGCGTAAGAACGCTGAATGCTCCGTACAAAGAACTTACTGTGGACAAACAGAAGGAAATCTATGACGGCATCAAATCCTATCTACAGCAAGGTAAAGTTATGCTTTCCCATTTCCAAGTTCCAGAGGTGGAATTATTGTAAGCTGCCTGAGTCAAATTAAAGTAACAGCCAGAGTTGCCGTTGCTCACTGCCATCCAGAGACTGATAGCCTAGAGGTGATGATTTTCAGAGGGAAGATCCAAGATTGTGAAGCTCGTCTGTCTGGGCTTAAACATTCAATGCTGTAGATTAACTCTAGGCATTGAATTACGCCAGGGTGATGGCCAGAATCTGTTAGCTGTTGGAAAACCGCCATCTGAATTTATATGGCACACCTGCCCCTCCACCTCTTCCCTCACTACCTTCCAAGGCCCCAACCAGTCCTTCCAGGTGAGGCCACAACTCACCTGTGAGTCTGTCGGGGTCACACAGTATACTGTATTTGGTGCTCCCAGTGTGGTCTGCTGTATATCAGTGAGATGTGACTTAGATTGGGAGACCACTTCACCAAGCACATCCACTCTGCCACAAAAAGCAGGATTTCTCGGTGGCCATCCATTTCAGGTCTGCTTCCCATTCCCACTCTGACATGTCAGTCCATGGCTTTCTCTACTGCCGCGCTAAGGCCACATTCAGGTGGGAGGAACAAGATCTTATATTCTATTTGGGTATGATGGCATGAATATTGATTTCTTGAACTTCCGGTAATTTTCCTCCCCCTCCTCTCATTTACCATTCCCCATTCTTGTTTTCCTTTTACAGCTTCTCTTACCTGCTCATCACCTCCCTCTGGTGCTCCTCCCTGTTTTCTTTCTTCCAGGGTCTTCTGTCCTCTCCGATCAGATTCCCCCTTTTCCAGCCCTTTGTCTTTTCCTACAGTCAATGTCCCAGCTCTTCACTTCACCCTCCACCTCAGCTGGTTTCACCTATCACCTGCCATCTTGAACTAGTTCCTCTCCTCCCCCACCTTCTTATTCTGACTACTTCTCCTTTCATTTCCAGTCCCGATGAAAGGTCTCAGTCCGAAACATTGACTGTTTATTCCCATTGATAGATAATGCCTGACCTGCTGAGCTCCTCCAACACATTGTGTGTATTGCTCTGGATTTCTAGCATCTGCAGTACCTCTTGTGTCTCTGAATTTATGTGGATTTTTGTTTCCATGTCATGTCAAGTGTTGTATCTGACAGGCCAATCCTCTCCGCAAATCCCCTTTTCCAATGTCATGATTTTCAATCCTATCAAGTTTCAGAGTGAAACCTACATTCATTATAGGAAACTGAAGTGGATCTTCCATTATCACTTAAAATGCATTCCAAATGTGCATCCCCAGCCAGATTTTAATTATTGTAGGTGATTTCTCAGTCCATGTTCAAGCTGATAAGCAGAATGCAGCTCAATTGAGCTGCTGTCAAGTGATTATTGATATTTCCCATCCAGACCTTGTGCTCACATTATAAAGAGAAGTATGTTGGTAGATGAACCAGTAATGTTGAGGTACAAAGTAGCTGAATTTTAAAGTATTTTTCCATGATTACAGTGCTTTATTCACTTTGTGCACTAGATCCCAAACCGAAATGTTACAATGCAAGTGATCCAGTCCTGAACTCCACCGCGTGGTTCTCTCAATACCTGGGACTGTACTTGAGTCAAGTCTCACTCTCTGACCTTCAATCATTCACTGAAAATGAAACATTGGTAAGTACTCCTTTTTATTCAGATTATAGAATCAGAGTTGACATGAGTAGAAGGCTTAGAAATGTAATCATGCTGGAATAGTGATGCAGGAGTGGTCAAAGTCAGATATCGGGAGTCACTACCCAAAATAAGTTGAGTGTTAAGAAGGCGCTGGCTACCTTAAGCAACCAAGCTCTTCTGCAACTCAATCACCACCAAACTTGGAAGGGATTTATATAATACAGGGGCCAGACTTTTTGTGCATTGTAAAAGAACCCATTTAACACTTAAATCTAGTTATCCTGACTCCGCAAAGCAAAGATGGAAATTTACTTGGAACGCTCAGTTTGATCGTCACATGATATAGTAGATGCTAGAACTGTACTGCAGCTGCCCGCTGGAGGACGCAGTTGTAGGATCCAGTTGATATCTTAAGATTACAATTTGAGTATTTATTCAAGATCCTGATAGGTGAGTGCGCAGCTGTAAACCAAAATCAACCAGTTTACTATCTGATATAATCTTAAGCTTCCAGCTATATCCTTATGATTGGCTCAGAAAATTTAAATTTCACTTATCATCTGAGATAAATTTTCTAATTTCAAACTCTGTGCAGCTTCAAGTGTTCGCAGCAAACACAGAAAACCTGAAACTTGTAGAAAATTTGATGTTATCGGATGAAGTCTCAACAGCCTACATTAACTTACTGGTTAAAAACAATCCAAATTTTAATGCTTCAAGGTATGTGCTCAAAGAATTGTTATTTTCACAATGTGTGAAATGGAAAATTCATTTCATTTATGGATTGAAGCAAATAAGTTGCCTTCTAGAATTGTGATTGTTGCAAATTATAATTTTTCACATTATTCGTATGTTTTTAAAAAAAATAAACGAGCTATTTTATTTAATTCATGTAATTAAGGTTTTAGAAATCTCAATTCACTTTTTATCAACATTTGATCTTTATTTTGCTCAGTGAATGGAATGGTACCTTATGTTTTAAATAGTTCCCATGTAGTTTTAGTAACACTGAATGTAATTTTAGAGATTCAGAATGGTAATATTACAGTCTGCTCCAATGAGCCAGTGCTGTTCTGTCACACTCATCTGACCAATTAGCCTACTAATCCTTTTGTCTTTGTAATATGGGAGGAAACCAGAACTCCAGGTGGAAACCCCCGTGGACATATGGAGAACCTGCAAAGTCCTGACAGACAGCAGTGCAATGGGAATTGAATCTAGGTCACTGGCGTCGTAGTAGCATTACGCTAGTACTAAACTCACATCCTGCACCAAAAAGACCAAGTAGTAACATTCTCAATAGAGCCAGAAATGGGTAGCCATTTTTATGCTTCTTGCTTTTTAATTACTTCTTTTTCAGCAGTGTTCATGGGCACACGTTTCCATGAATACAGACTGATGTCCCTGTGTCTTTTCTCTCACTTGGGTTTGTTCCTCAAGTCAACAGAGTCTTCCTGCATATTTGCGTGACTCATGGACAAGATGCTTTTCCTTGTGTATTCCTTTTACTAAGTGCTTTTTCAATCCTTTCTTCTCCATCCAATCCATATCAGTCTGCAATGCTCTCTGTTTCTATCCATCCACTTGCAGAGCTGCTGACTGGCGTAGGGGGCTGATGCAGCGTTACTCTTCTGTTCCTCCTTGCGACATTAGTAACTAGTATTTCTCCATCCGGTGTCTATATCAGGATAATGGGGAGGGATTAAACGAAGTTGGCAGGAGGATGGGAACTGCAGTGTTGGTATATGAGTCGATGCAGTGGATACTGAGGATGTGAGGAAGCAGAGGCAGATGATAGAGCAAAATTGCAGTCATTGGGATGAGTTGAAGTGTAACGGGGGAGAATCGAAAAAGGTGATGAATGCAGGACGGAAGACCTTATATTTGAATGCACGCAGTAAACAGAATAAGGTAGATGATCTGGTGGTGCAGTTAGAGGTTGGCTGGTGTGACGTTGAGGGCCTCACAGAGTCGTGGCTGAAAGAAGATCAGAGTTGACATTCAAGATTACTCTTTGTATTGAAAAGGTAGGCAGATAGGCAGAGAGGGTGAGATGGCGTTTTGGTAAAAAAAAAATGAAATCAATCCCTCAGAAAGCGGTGACATCGTGATTGGAAGATATATAATCCTGTGGGTAGATTTAAGAAACTGCAAGGGTAAAAAGAGCCCGTTGGGACTTAAATACAGGCCCCTGAACAGTAGCCAGGATGTAGGATAAAGTTTCAACTGGAAATAGAAAAGTCATGTATTAAGGGCAAAGTTGTGATCGTCATGGGGGATTTCAATATACAGCTAGATTGGGGAAAATCAAGTTGTTGCTGGATCGCAAGAGAGGAGATTTGTAGAATGCCGATGAGATGGCTTTTTAGAGCACTTTGTAGTTGAGCCCACTAGGAGGAAGGCAATTCTGGATTGGGCGTTGTTTTATGAATGAGATTTGATTAGGGAGCTTGAGGTAAAGGAACTTTTAGTGTTCTAATATGATAGAAATTGCATTGAAATTTGAGAGGGAGAAGGTGAAGTCAGATGTATCAATTTTACAGTGAAGAAGGGCTGGACAATGTTGATTAGAATGGACCACAAGCAGGGGTAGCAGCAGAACTACATTGGCTAGAGTTTCTTGGGGTGCAATTCAGAAAGGAAGGAGAAAGAAGGAAGGAGAAAGGAACTTACAGGCTAGTTAGCCTGACTTCAGTGGTTTGGAAGATGTTAGAGTTCATTAATAAGGAGGAAGCTTCAGGCTAGTTGGAGACCCATGATAATATTGGCCAAAGTCAGCATGGTTTTCTTTAATTAAAATCTAGCCGACAAATTTGTTGAAATTCTTTGAGGACTGCCTGGAAGCAAACAAATCTCAAGGTTGTGTAATTTATCTATTCTTTGATAATAAATGCACTTTGAACTGTTGAATCTTTGAAGTGTCAGGCAGGTGTGTCAGTGGATGTTGGTTCCTTGGATATTTCGAAGGCCTTTGACAAGGTGCTGCACAAGAGGGTATGAAACAAGATAAGAGCCCCTAGTATTACAGCAAAGATACTAGAATGGATAGAAGATTGGCTAATAGACAGGAGACAAAGCGTTTGAATAAAGGGGACCTATTTTGGTTGGCTGCTGGTGACAAGTGGTGTTTTGCAGGGGTATTGGGACCGCTTCTTTTTGTGGATGATGGAATTGATGGCTTTGTGGCCAAGTTTGTGGACGATGCAAATGTACGTGGAGGGGCAGGCAATGTTGAGGAATCAAGGAGTCTGAGAGGATTTGGACAGACTGGGAGAATGGGCAAAGAAGTGGCAGATGAAATGTAGTGAAGGGAAGTGAATGCTCATGCACTTTGGTAGAAAGAATAAAGGCATGGAAAATTTTCTAGACGGAGAAAATTCAGAAATCAAAGGTGTGAAGGGAGTTGGGAGTCCTTGTGCAGGGTTCCCTAAAAGTTAACTTGCAGGTTGAGTTGGTGGTAAAGAAGGCAAATGTAATGTTAGCATTCATTTTGAGAGGACTAGAGTATAAAATCAAAGATGTGAGTAATAGATAAAATGTTGCAATAAAGTTTGATTAGATTTAGCTTTATAGAATTTGATTGAACACTTGTATTAGTACAGTTGGATTGATAGTCTGTTAGTTGCCATGAAGTAATATTTTGGGAGTAGCATTTGGATATATTTGATATGTAATTGGAAAATGTTTGTGGTGGAATATGACTAGTAGCCAGTACTTCGGAAGAATTTGATTAGGTAGAAACTTTCCCTTCAGTAAGAAAATGTATAGAATAGTGGATGTTGACTGAGATGACAGACTGGAGTTGCAGAGGCATACAATAGATTCTTCGAAAGGATCTTGCTCTGATCCAATTTACCAGGTCTTTATGGATATTGAAGTTATTTGAAATATTCTCTCTGAATTGATAATTGACACATTGCGCATGAAATTAGCATCAAGTTTGGTTCTGTGCCACTTCAAATGTCCGAATAAATATTACATTTGCAAGTCAATTGAAATCTTTAATGACGATATTTGTAACAAGCCTTGCTGTAGCTGTGGGATGCAAATTTCTAGAGCACTGAGAGATATGGTCATGCTAACACTGACCAATGTTCTTTTACAGTCTGCCAAACTCCCTTCTGTGCTTCATTACCAAAACTAACCTGCTTCAGAAATTGACTGCACAGCAAACCTTGTCTTTAATCGGAAGGATAAATAGAGTCTGCGGGCTTAATCTAACATCCAACACGTCTACCAATGTTACAGTACCTCCTGAAGAGCCAACAGATGAGCAATTGAAGGTAATAAATTAACGGTGAAATACCTTCAGTTCATGTGAAGTGTTTTCTTGGAAGGGTAAAAGTAACAATTTTCGTTTGTGTCCTTTTCAGTTGGCAGTTGTTCTAGTGGGCAAAATCGACAACTTTTCAGTCAGCACTTTGAATACCCTGGGGCAAACTGCTGTTGGACTGTCATTGTCACAGGTTGACAATATTGATGGGAACACTCTGGAGCAAGCCCTGCCAAGTCTGGGCAATGTCAGAGGCTGGAATATTGGACAGACTAGTTCAATAGTAAACAAGTTACTCACTAGTGGCTTCCAGGTAAGAACCAATGATACTGGTGGTACCAAGACATCGAGAAAATTGAAGACTGTAGTATATTAGCATGAGCATTTAATGTGAATTGGTTTTAATATCGATATCTAGACAAACTATTTCAAAGAGCTTTGTGTAAATTTAATTCCAAAGTTATGAATCCCATTGTGCCTATAAGGATTCTTTGAATTTACTCCCATTGCAGTTAGTTTCCCTCAGCTCTCCAATTTGCTTCACTTCATGTTTGTGACTGAAGGTGGGGAAAGAGAATGAAGGGGGAAATGTCCAGCAAAATCACAGCCTGAATTTGTAGGTTGCCAAGCCTGGGGATACACTTTTTGCAGTTGCAACAGGAGTTAGGTCAGCACTGAGAGTCATTGGCCGGGTGGAGGATGAAGTTTGTGATGGGGAGGAGTGGAGTGAGGTGGGTGCATTTGAATGCGTCATGCAATGTGTGGCCCAGGTTAGTTGAATGATTCTGTGACCCAAGTGTATTCCAGAAAGTCATTGTCATATCTGCATTTAAGTTTCTCGTGGTGAACTGAATACATGATTAAAAAGGAATTGTATGTCCATCGTAGAGATATTGGAATGAACTGTGGTATATTGTCTGTGAAAAGCTGGCAGAGTTGTCCACTTGAGGTCTTTAGAGATTCCCATGATATTGCTTCCATTATGTCTATCATTTTCCTGTTATGCAAGTTCCATTTATGTTCAGCACTAGAAAATTCTTTAAATGGAGTAACGGCAAGTATTTTCAACTACCTCTAACTAACTATTTAGTTCCATCTGGAATGGGAATATAATGGGATTGTTATACAACACAACTTGCAAATGAGCTATTGATTGTGTTTTGAAAGCTTTGCCATTTGTATTTTAATTTTCAACTAGGTCAATAACCCAAGCCGTCTGCTGGGTCTGGGAAGCCTGGTGACTGGAATTCCCAGTGGTGCATTCCGACGCATAAATCCTCAGATATTCATCAGTGTTATCTCAAATGTGAGATTTGTTGAGAATATCGGAAGAGCACCA
This sequence comes from Mobula hypostoma, assembly GCF_963921235.1. Lineage (NCBI taxonomy): Eukaryota > Metazoa > Chordata > Chondrichthyes > Myliobatiformes > Myliobatidae > Mobula > Mobula hypostoma. Next base: position 110,357,094 of record NC_086105.1, on the reverse strand, counting down.
CAATCGATACGGCAGATCTGTGTTCTGCAGGTGAGTGATGTGACATTTCAGTGACAGAGGAATATGCCGTCTATATTTTCCCAATATTCCTTGGAAACTTGCTTTCATCTTGCAGTAAATAATCTTCTGTTTCATTCTAAATCAGGTGCTGAGGAATGTGGAGAATCCAGTGACAACAGTGAAGGCAATTCCATCAGTTCTTGCCGCAGAGGTTCCACCTGTCCTGTTAAATTCCAACCTAAGCCTCAGTGATGTTAACAATAAAGAGTGGACTCCCAGTCAGGTAAATGATCCTGTTGCTTACAAGCAGAGACAATGGCTGGAATGAAAATCAGCTGCAGTTGGGAATTGTTTGTAATTTAAAGATGTTTGGAATGTTATCCCATTTATGTTGTATTAGTGTATAATCAGACTACGACCCCATTGTGTTCGGCAATAACTGAGATGTGTTTGTTCCACAGTCTGCTGTGTTCTTTGAAAGGCTGGTCAGATACAACAACAATTTTGAGATGTAAGCAGTTCTCTTTTAATTTCTGCCTTATTTTGCCTATTATCTTTTGACACTGTTGATGTAATTGAATTTCATGTGATCTTAGATACTTATTCAAGTAACATGCGTTTTGGTGAATTTACCTGGACTGTTGTCAATAGAGAGTTCTTGTTGAGGGTTTGAGAGTTATGTTCACCAGCTAAATGTAGTATGATCCTGTGATGATGTTTAATATCATAGACCTGCAATGTTGAATCTTTTTTTCTATTTCATTTATTAGTTTCTATCCTCCAACCCTAAAATCCACAAGTTGCCGTTAATTCCTGTTGCAGACTCTAACATCAATCCCTGAATTACACCATGAGCTTCATTTAGCTGATTGGAAGAATACATCCCAGGATGCTCTGAACACATCATCAGCGATGTAACCGGGGTCATTGGGTGTTTCAACATCAGAGACCCTCACTCAGGCGACCCAGCCGTGGTTGATCAAGCCATGACTTGTGTTCAGGTAGCTTGTGCTGCAGATCCCCATGGGCTTGCTCTCTTCATCCACAGCCATCCTGAGGCTTTCGCTTCTGCCTCGGTGATGTTGCTGATGGTTCTCTGCCTCCTTGTACCAACAATGCCCAGTGTAAGCAGCAGCACAATATAGTGTTAACTGAAAGTACAATTGAACAATTTGAATGAAGTGAGAGCGCATGTCAGGAAGTTCACAGAAAAATAATAATGTGAATGTGATAGAGTTTATCCAATAGCTCATTTCCTAATGACTGTTGATGGCGAAGATGAATAATATAATCAAGGTCTACTTCAGTAACTCAATCGATTCATGCTAGGAAGGCTGCGAAGTGATTGTGATAATAGGTTAGAAAGCTGTGAAAAATATTGGACCCTTTAGAAATTAATAATGCCATAACTTATTCCAGATTTTCACCTGCTGTCCTGCGAGGCTTCAGTTGTGGTGCAACAAAAACCCTGGATTTTTCGTCATTCCTGAAGCTTGTTCGAGCAATGAAGGTTAGGGAAGTCGTGCTTGATGAAAGTCAGGTAAGGTCATTCACAAAACATTAAAGTTCAGTTGTATAGCACTTGATTGTCACTGATGAATTGATTGACTGTCATTGAAAAATGACAAGCTATAGACAATAGGTGCAGGAGTAGGCCATTCGTCCCTTCGAGCCAGCACCGCCATTCACTGTGATCATGGCTGATCATCCATAATCAGTATCCAGTTCCTGCCTTATCCCCATAACCTTGGATTCCGCTATCTTTTAAGAGCTCTATCCATCTCTTTCTTGAAAGCATCCAGAGACTTGGCCTCCACAGCCTTCTGGGGCAGAGCATTCCATATATCCACCACTCTCTGGGTGAAAAGGTTTTTCCTCAACTCCGTTCTAAATGGCCTACCCCTTATTCTTAAACTGTGGCCTCTGGTTCTGGACTCACCCATCAGCGGGAACATGCTTCCTGCCTCCAGCGTGTCCAATCCCTTAATAATCTTCTATGTTTCAATAAGATCCTCTCTCAGCCTTCTAAATTCCAGAGTATACAAGCCCAGTCGCTCCAATCTTTCGACATATGACAGTCCCGCCGTCCCGGGAATTAACCGTGTGAACCTACGCTGCACTCCCTCAATAGCAAGAATGTCCTTCCTCAAATTTGGAGACCAAAACTGCACACAATACTCCAGGTATGGTCTCACCAGGGCCCTGTACAGCTGCGGAAGGACCTCTTTGCTCTTGTACTCAATTCCTTGTTATGAAGGCCAGCATGCCATTACCTTTCTTCACTGCCTGCTGTACTTGCATGCTTGCTTTCAGTGACCGAAAATGCCTCTGTTATTTTGTAAATAAATTCAAATGAATACAAGTTTTTAATTGACTCACTACCAGATCAGAGCAGTGGGCACTGAAAACATTTTCCAAGACACATCAATTTCCCAGGAACATCAATGAGAACACAATGTATTTTAAAGGTTGACAGGACTGATGAAGGTTTTTGGCCCACGATGACAACTGTTTACTCTTTTCCACAGACGCTGTCTGGCTGCTGGCATCCTCCAGCATTTTCCCTGTATTAATATAACACTCAATAAGTTGTGAAAGTAAGGATAAAATCTACAGATGAATTATGCATAAATAAACAAACTAAAGAGCATAAATTAAATATTGTCAGGCAGAGAACAGATTAACCAGTGGCACTTCAAAAGCGATGCAGCAGGAAATTCAGAAGAAACTGTTTTCCATCCTGACCGTTCTTGTTTTTATACATTGGAGTCTCCTGCCTGATGATAGAAAGTCAAAGGGGATGCTGGATGGATGGGTAGGATCCTTGATAATACTAAAGGTCCTGCGTTCGCTGCACTCCTGATAAATGTCCCCATAGATGGTAGGGATATCCCTATGATCCCCTCAGCCTTTCTCACAGGAACTTGGGCATCTTCAAGCTGGATTCCCTGAAGGTTAATTTGCAGGTTCATTCAGTGGTGAGGAAGGCAAATGCAATGTTAGCATTTATTTGAAGAGGACTAGAGTATAAAAGCAAGGATATAATGTTAAGGTTTTATAAGGCACTGGTGACACCTCACGGAGTATTGAGAGCAGTTTTGGGCCACTTATCTAACAAAGGATGTGCTGACATTGACTGGAGATGGTTCAAGGAGGTTTACAAGAGTGATTCTGGGAATGAAAGGGTTACCAAATGAGGACTGATTGACATCACTCGGCCAATACTCACTGGAATTCAAAAACATGAAGGGGGGGATCTCACTGAAACCTATCAGAAGTTGAATGGCCTCATTAGAGTGGACGTGGAGGGGATATTTCCTACGGTGCAGAGGACACAGCTTCAGAATAGAGGGACATCCATTTAGAATGGAGATAATGAGGGATTTCTTTCGCCAGAGTGGTGAATCAGTGGAATTTGGTGCCACTGGCAGTTGTGGAGACCAAGTCATTGGATATAGTTAAGACAGAGGTTGATAGATTCTTGATTGGCCATGGCATGAAAGGATATGGGGAGAAGGCAGGAGGTTGGAGGTGGGAGGGAAATAGATCAGCCCTATTTAAGTGATGGAGCAGTCTTGATGGGCTGAATGGCCTAATCCTGCTCCAGTGTCTGCTTGCTCATTTCAGAGAAAGACCCCAGCTAATTATCTACTGCAGCAAAACACTGTAGTCAGGAAGATAATAGAAATCAATGCTTCTATTCTTCAGTTCACAGTGTGACTTTGTGGTCTGTCTTTTCAGCTGGAGTGTATTTCCGGTAGACTGGCTTCTAAAACAACTGTAGTATCCTTGGATGTTTTGCCTGGGGATGTTCTGCTATTCAAGTATGTTATATTCTTTTGGTATTTTCCTTGGTTATTTTGTTGGTAGACCATTGCTACTGATGTTTTCCAAATCTGTTATAGCTTTCATCAGAATGCAACCTTAGCACACTAACCAAAAGCATCTTGTTTACATCTGAATGTGACAGTTGTTCACAGATCCTGAAGGTGATGTGGGTGGGGGGGGGGTGCGGTGGCAGGGTGAGGAATTGAAAACTCAATGATCCCACATTAAATTTCTTCATAAATTATAATGTAGAATTTGTAGTGCATCACAACAGGTGTAACAAATGACAGGACTGAGCTGAAGTGAAGAGGTTTGGGGGAGAGAAGCTGAACATCAGTGGTCCACTCAGGGACTTGCAGGGTGGAAGAGAAGTGGGCTGAGTAATCAGAGGATCAGAGCCTTGGTGAACAAAGTGTTTTGATGGATTGTCTGAAAACTTAAACCAGAATTTGAGGCCTGGGTCCATCGGGTGTTGGGGAAAAAAAAGCCAACAGTGATTGGGGGAAAAGGACTTGAGATCACTGGATGAGTTAGCCATTACTCTGAGAAGGCTTATGAAGGGATGGTGTTTGTGGTGTGGTGGGGGGGGGGGGAACGGGGACAGAAGGACAAAATCTAGCCATGGAAGTTAATGTACTGATGTCCCAAAGTACTGTTTCACCGAGAGTGACCAACAGTGGTCATCCATATGCAAATCGTGGTCCAGTCTTCTGAGCAACGGTCCAGAGTTTTTTCCACTGGCTATAATGTCACTTGATGTTCATCTGCCAGAGAAAAATTAAATTTCATACCAGTAAGTGCTAGATCGGTTTACGCTGAGACCCAAAGTAACCTGAATCATATCTCACTTCAGGAAATTTTCATTTCCTACTGGATGGTATTGAACTCAGGATAGTTATGCAATTAAAAGTCTTGGTGTGCGTGTGTGTACGAGAAAGTGGAAGAGGATTTGTCCGAATATTTATGTGTCAAGGTACCTTCAAAGGAAGAGGGAGTGGTGATGTCTGCTGAATGTCTTTTCATAGCCATAAGCTGTGTATTTTTCTTATTCAATTTATAGTTATCAGTACTTCAGGAAATTTTACAATTGCCAGGATTTCTTCAAATTACTTGGGAAATCGAACAGCAACATCTTAAGAAAAGTATCAGCAAGAGAACAAAATATTCTTAATGACGCCAAAACCTGTTTGGTAAGAACTAAGATTTTCTGTGTTTTCAATAGGCTGATAAATTGTGGTACTGTGACTCCAAATGGTGAGCGTGGTCTTAAAAGTGGCACAGATTAAGTTTCAATTGTGTTCAGTGGTGTACTTAAGAATTCATGCTAATCTTTTGATGCATACTCAGGGAGTTATGAGCAGGAACCTGACCAAGGAAGACTTGACAGTACTCGGTGGATTGGTCTGTGACATTGATGGATCTGTTATCAGGGCATCTGATCTTTCGGTTCTGGATGCCTTAAAGAATTGTGTCTCCTTTAGAGATGATCAGAAAGAGGCAATTGAAATCCTCCTCAGAAGTGGAGGCAGCAAATATGGGTGAGTGTGAAACTTTCGCATATTTCAACACCGATCACAGCAAAATTTCTGCATTTTATTCTTTATTATTTCTTGTACATACAGGGGAAAATGTACATACTGTTTATTTAGCAGACTGTATGTGAAAACCCAGTAGAAACAGGTGATTTTTCTTTTTGAAACATAACCCTTCCTGGTAAAGGTCTTGGATCAATTTATGGTAGCCCAAACCATTCGTGCATGATGAGCATTCTTGGCTTAGGTCTGGGTCTGTAGTAGAGTAACTACCAGGAACTATTTCCCTATTTCCCATGATTAGTAAATCATAATGTTACGAAATTACCAAAATGGCAGAAAGTGACCAAAACCAACTTGGTTATTTATCTTCTAGGAATATATACATTTCTAAGCAATCTGTGTTCAGATGATGAGTGGTTTTCTAGAAGAAGAGGGCATTCTTTCATTTTGAACATTTTTATTGATATAATCAATCAAGACAATTTTTGACACTGCGTTGTCTTTTCTGTTTTTAATTAGGGAATTAAAATAACTCAAATTAGTAAATTAATCTTGTGGATAAATCTTCAGAGGATTTTTACTGCAATTTAGTTTCCCTTCAGTTTTGGCTATAAAATGGCTTTGATCTGTTATACTGGCATTTATTGTAATGCTTCATTAACACAAAGAGATTCTTCTTTGTCTGTAGTTTGCCTTCATCATGGTCATCAACTACGATTCAAAACCTCGGAAATCTTCCATTGGCATTGACTGAGACATGGAATCAAATAAACAAGGTATCATTAACTTGCATGAAAATTGATTCAAGTGGCTAAATTTGTGAGATTATCATCTTTCTGAATTCCTTGGTTATTTTATAAGAATCACTAAAGAATCCAAATTTCAACTATGTGAATTTTAAAATATTATATTACATACCACAGCATTTTGTTAATATGTGACTGTAAATTCCATTTGATACTTCAGAGCATTGATGTGGTTAGTCTATGGGATTATCTCGGTGCTAATGTATTGTGTTAGACTCTCCCATTAACATGGTTTATTTGTACATAGAGCATCTAAAGTGGATAAAACACCAGGTGATGTAGTTACCAATGCATTTTAGCCCCACCCACTGTTAAAATTATATCATGATGGAGTCATTAAAGCTCAGGGTGTACTATTTAGGGAAATCAGTTTTTCATAGCTCTCAAAAACAGGAAGTAGAAGAGTTAAATGGTTATTCAAAATCTTGTTACAGATTTGAGATATTTTGTAACTGAATTTTAAGTCTGTCAGTGGCTATACAAGTGGAATCCTTCCTGCAGAAGCAGTTTCTGATTCACTCACCACCCCCACCCCCATTTCTGGAGTTATTAACCCTTTAGTTTTGGGACTTCACCTATGGTCCCAGTGGGTGAGCTGAAAAAACAGGGACACTAGAAAAGGAGCCAAAGGCAAAATGGACTTGGTGGGGGAGGCATGGATGAAGTGGAAGAAGAGCACCATTGAGCACATCTACAAGGAGTGCTGTGACAAGAAAAGAGCATCCACCGTCAAGGACGTCCTTCATCCAGGCCATGCTCTCTTCTTGCTGCTGCTGTCAGGAGGAAGGTACAGGAGCCTGAGGTCCTACACCTCCAGGTTCAGGAACAGTCATTACCCCTCAACCGTCAGGTTCCTGAACCATTGTGGATAACTTCACTCATCTCAACACTGAAATGATTCTGCAACCTTTGGACTTACTTTCAAGGAATGTGCAGCTTCTGTCCTCAGTATGTTATCTGTCTATCTATCTATCTATCATGGTATTTTTGTTCTTGCACAGTTTGGCTTTGTTTGCATGTTGGCTGATACTCGGTCTTTGTGCTTAGTTTCTCACCGATTCTACTGCATTTCTTTATTTCTACTGTTGATGCCCACAAGAAAATGAATCTCAGGGTAGTATATAGTTACGTATATGTACCTTGAAAATAAATTTACTTGAGATCGTGCCCACAAACCATATTCTCAAAGAATGTCCAAGGAGCCCTGTTCCTGCTTACAGCTCTCTTCTGGAACTTTCTATCCAGTGGCCAGGATTCTCCATAGCAGCAGAGAAGAAAACTTCATACTCAGCAGCAAAACTGGTGGTTGCCATTTCCCTCGCCCTTTCCTTTGGCCATACCGACCGTGCCAATCACTGACTCTACCTCTGGCACCATAGCATCATCACCCACCTCATCATAAATCCTAGCGCTGATTCCTCATCTTGGTCTGGTCAGCCTCTGACTTCAGCCAAACTCTCTCACTTGAGCCCCAATCAGCGTAGTTGGGCCCATGCCCTCCGTTCTGTGTGATTATGATTTAGTGAAACCCAAGATGATACGTTTCCAAGTTGAGGTGGTCATATTTGTACTAGTTTTTCCTGTGATTGCATCACTTTTGCTCCAACATGTTTATCACGTGATGTTTAAATTGGTTTTGGAATGTTGATGAGAGGGATTGATAATCGCATGCCAACTGCTTTCATTAATGAAGAGTATTTTCTTGCTGATGCTGTACCTGGCATTTCAAACTGTATGTATCATTAGAGACTTGTTTGGTGCCAGTCTTCATCTTTTCCTCTTTCCCCCATGCAGCCGACCCTTAAACAAGCCCTGCCAAGATTTCTCAAGAAAATAAAAAGATTCAGACCACCCGGAGATGTGGTGATATTTATTGCTCAGCTCAAACTACGAGGAAGCTCCAACAATACTAAAAGTATGTAAATAATACAAGTGAATATTAAATAATCAATGTTATCGGGTGGATTTGTATAATGAATGTGTTACCAAAACAGATTCGTTATTGTGTGATCCAAAATCACATTCCTGTATGGCGCATTGATAATGTAAATTTAGTTAATTAAATAAATTAGATATTAAAAAACATATCACCAGTAATTTACCACTCACCTCAAACACTCAGCTGGTTCACTAATGACTTTTGGAGAAGAATATTTGTGAGCCTTACTAGTCAGGCTTTCATTTGACACCAGAACCACAACAATGCTGATGATTCTCAGCTGCTCTCTCAAATGCCTTTGTAGATCACTAAAATATTTATTTTTATTCTGGTTGAAGGTTTTGTTTAAAAATCCACCATTTATTGCCCATTTGTATTTGCTCGAAGCTTGTTCTATGTCAAGTTCTTGAGCTATTCCAATCCCCTTTGTGTTAAGCTGGGATAGGGAGTTCCAGAACTTGGGCCAAATAATAGTGAGGGAAAAGCAACATATTTTCAGTTTGTGTAGAGTGCAACCAGAAGGGACATTCGCGTGAAACAATATCCCATGTATTTGCTGCCCTCCTCCTCCTCGGTGTTGAGTGTTACGAGGTGCCGGCAAAGTAGCTGTGGTGTGTTTCTTCATCCCTGTGGTGAAGGGGGCACATTTGCGTCATGGTGTGCTGGTGATGGAGAGAGTGTTGAGGGTAGTGAATGGTATATCAGCCAAGTACAATTCTTTGAGCTGGATGATTTCAGGTCATGGAGACATTACAACACAGCAGGCTAACCGAGTCTACAAGGGCTCTCAGCAGAGTTATCCAACAGGCCCATTATCCTGTGATATTCCCAAAGTTCTACCAATTTATTTTACTCCCACTGTCTAGGTTGCTGTTGGTATCTTTGGTCAGCTCTGCATCAGCCGCCCACATATGCAACTTGTTCCAGGCCATTGCCTCACTCTGAGAATGAATATCTCTTCCTGTAGTTCAGAACTTCATTTGCCATTCATTGCATTTATGTAAATGTATTCTGCACATCGCTGTGTTCCTCCCAAAACTACACCCATCTAATGTGATCTTACTACTTTTCCTAATATTATCCAACTTTCTCACATCTTTGTGCACCTTGTTTCTGCTTTCTGCTTCTGCATGCTGCTGTTAATTTAAAATTTCCCGATTCACATCAGTGAAGTTTTCCATTACGGCACTGGCTCACACCAGTTAGGGTGCAAGTGTCTTTTTTAAGAAGATGATTTTTGCTAGAAAATTGTCCATTGCTCCAAAGATCTCAAGGCTGTCTTCCTTCAACTTTCCTCAAGCTGCTCTTTATATAAAGATTTTGTTTCAATTTATATCTTTTGTCGCCAGCGCATGGCACTATGTGTACTCCCAGTGGGAATACGTCAGTGAAATGTCATCATCAGTTTTCCTCATTACTTAAGTTAAATTGTTGTTCACATGTGAACTTCTCTTGACAACCCCATGATGACTGTTCATGATTATCAGTACTCTGCTACTGCCTCTTAGAATTGTTTCCAATAATATGCCCATTACTGAAATTAAACTAACTGGCCTTTAATTATTTGATTTGTCCATGCCTCCCTTTTTAAACAACCTTACAGTGTTACCAATGCTTTAGCTATGTGGCACCACTGCTTTTGCAATTTCCTCCTTTGCTTCTATTAACAGCCTTGGATATACTCACCTGGTCTTAGCAGAATACCCAATTTTCTTTAGTTGCTGAAATAATTAATACTACATTTACTCTGTTCAATCTACACAGTATAAATACCTGTACCATAATTTTCCTCTGTCAAATCAGCAGCCAAGTATTCATGAAGGTCTTTACTCATGTCCTCCACCTCCACACACAATTTATGCTTTACTTTCAAATACACTCTCCAGCATTCTTTTGTTCTTCTGCTCTTTCTCCACTTAGTAAATATCTAATTTTACTTTAAATGCCTGTTATGTTGCATTTTGAATTCCTAATTGGCCTTTTACTTCTCATGCCCAAATTTTTTCTCTTAAACTCTGCAAGACTGAACTCTTTTACAAGTTTTGATTTTTGCTTTATCCAAACTCTATCTGCCTTTTAATCTTGGGATTACAAACTTAGCATACCCCCCTCCACACTTTCTGTGAGGGAACATGCTTATTAAGAACTCCTTGGATTTCTTTCCTGATTGCCTGCATTTGCTCCGAGTCTTATTTCTCATTAAGTGGACGTGTAGCTGCAAAATTGATCCAAAATCAAAACAAAAGCCTGCAACCCCAGATAGAGTTGTAATAGTTGCGTTGTATGCCCACAGCTCCAATGATTGCTCCAAAGAGTCGAATCCTTTATTTCAATCCTTCATTGTCAATTAGCAAACATACAATTAAGCATCACAGAGTGTTATCTCAGTGGTCAGCAAAGATATGACCTCCACAGTTCCAAGCTACAAGATGCCACAAAATAAACAGGAATATGTAACTTAGTCCCTTCGCTTTTACCATGCCCAAACTAATGTGACTAGTTACCTTGATATACATAATAAACACATAGCACACAATGCTTGGCTCCTGTAGGATGTTTCTACTTTTGCTAGGAGAATTGTTCACCACTTAGGATAGAACTGGTATTCCTGTTAAATCTTCACTGTTAGCACAACAGTGCTCAACTGAGAACTTAACTGATTTACAATCATTAGCACAAAAGTGCCCACCCTCAATATAACTTGTATATTCTATAAAACTAAATCCAGATGTTGCCATTTCTCTTGTTCGGTTTACTACATTTCAGTAAAATGAGCTTCTTTCCACCTTATGAATTCCGTCCTCCTTGTGCTTTTTGCGTTGGATGCATTCCAGTTACCTTCAGGGTAATTGAATTTTCCCAAAATTTCTGCCCCGTTGTCTCTGTACTTCAGAGATTTGCTTACAGGTTTTCTCTTTAACCTCAATCAGACAGTTTGTAGGTTTGTGATGCATTCTCAGCAATGTGACTTTCAAAACATCAACTCTTCCCACAGTGTAATTATTTATTTAACCAATATTGCAACTATCCTTCCTTTTTAATCCCTCTATCCCATCTGAAAACCCTGTAATCAGCAACATTAATCTGTCAGCCCGCCTCTCACTCAACTAACAGAAGTTTGCATTTCCAGCCTGCACAGAGGGAGGAATAGCACCAGAAGACATCGATGACTTCATACCTGCGGTCTATGATGCAGCCCAGTTGGACCTTTGTTTGAGTGATGCTGTGCTGAGAGATAATGTTCTTCAACTAGGATCTCTTGCCTTTGACCCAGCTCAGCTGAAAGTTCTGAAAAAGAGACTTCTGCGGGTATGTTAGCTGTGTTCTTTAGAAGAATAATTCATTTATCTCCTCCCTTTCACTGGCTCTGGAGTCCCGCAGTGCTGATATAATATAGGGTACCACAGTGATTACACAAAAGAAGATACCACAGCTAAAAGGGAGATAAGTAATGATGATCTTATGGATGTTATTTTTGTCAGTGATGTCCTTGCATATTGGCTGGGATTGAAGGAGAAATTCCACATGTTCTTTGTCAAACAAAACCATTGAGCTTTTGACCACAATTTGAACATGCAGAAATGACCTCAGCTGAATGTTCTGGGCCAAAGTCCTCATCTCTAACAACGCAGAACATACTCTCTTCCAAGTTTCTGTCACCATCACTCCGTATTTTTGATTTGAGCACTCAATCGTGTGATACTCAGTGGAGTACCTTGTCCAAATTTTTCTACTTAAAACAAAAGCAAGACCGTAATCTTACTGTCTAATGACAAGAGGAAATCAAATTGTAACTATTTAAAATCCAAAACTGAGTTTGTAGCTAAATTTTAATATATAAAATCTGGGCTAAATTTTTTTGTTATTTTCTGAAACAGATTTATCCCAATGGCCTTCCAGAAAACCAGATTCACTTGCTGGGCAACATCTCCACTGTATTTAATGCAACAGAAGTCAGCCGTTGGAACATCACTCAAGTGGATACACTTTCTGCACTAATGACGCAACAGCTGGAGAAAACAATGGTACTGAAATGAGGAAAATATGAATACAAACATTTTGCTATCTGCAAACATTAGGTGATGTAATCTAGGAGATGTTTTCCAAAATGTTATGTACTTGAGACATGCAATTGTTATTGGCTTCAAACAAGTAAGTAGAGTTTGTGATTACAAGGAATAAGCAAAATGATACATTGAAAATTTGCACGAAATGGTGCGTAGGATACAATTGGATTAATAGAATTTTCAGCATGGAAACAGGCCCTTTGATTCAGTTCATCCATGCCTACTAAGATATCTTCCTGAGCTAATCCTATTCTCCTGCATTTGGCCAATCTCACTCTTTTCTATCCATGAACTGATCCAGCTTCTTTTAACCATTGTGTTTATACATGCCCTTCCATTTCCTCTGACAGCACATTCCATTTACTCACTACTCTCTGCGTAGAAAAAACCTGCTTCTCAGGTCAGCTTTAAATCTCCGCCCTCTCATCTTAAACCAAAAGCTTACACCTCCCTACGCTGGGAAAATCTCTAGGGGTGTCTATGTAATCTGTGTCTCTCATGATTTTATAAATCTCTACAAAATCATCCCTCAGTTTCCTTTTTCTTCTTGCGTGTCTCTGCTGACAACTGAAGCCTATTATTCCCAGCAACAACCTTGTGAATCTTTGCTGCGCCCTCTATAATTTAACCACATTCTTCCTGTGCTATGACAATCAGAACTGCACACAGCAGTCCAGGTGCTGCCCCGTGAATATCTTGTATTTCCAGCCTGTACAGAGGGAGTAACAGCACCAGAAGACATCGATGACGTGATAGTATGATGTCACTACCACTGTACCCAAGGTCCATCCGATGAAGGCGTGCATGGTGTATGTGTGTTCCTTTTCCTGTGTGCACCACTTTGTCTATATGTGTCGTCATTTTCAGAGAACTATGGACTTGCACCTCTGGTGCTGCCTGTTCTACCAATACTTCCCAGGATTCTGTCATTCCATCTTTTCCTAGTTTAATTTCCCAAAGTGCATCACTTAGTATTTGTCCAAGTTAAATTCCACCTGCCATTCCTTTTTGCATTTTCTCAGTAGCATTAGAAAAAGCTGACAGCAAAATAAATGGTTATTTACTGATGGATATTTTTAAAGAATTGTTCCATCATAAGTTAGATCATATTTCAGAAATTTTATGAAACCAAGATCACCACAATTGTTTTTATTTGACAAGGAATAATCAACTGCTCTTCAAATATCCTTCTGCAGGTTATATCCATTATTACAAGATTTCTTGAGTTAGGTGGCAATCTTAATACAGTTACCTTGAAAGGCATTGGTGGACCCAATTTGTGCACTTTGAATCAAGAACAACTGAAGACAATTTCAAACTTGACGTAAGTATCAGGTCTTTTATTAGTTTTCTGATAAGACCTTCTGATTTCGTGAGGAATAAAAGTTAGTCCAAGAATTAAATCATTTGACAGATAGTTATGCAGCAAGCGCCAATAGGAAACACTTTGCAAGCCAACTGTACAACTCGCAGATTGTTCCTGTTGGTTCAGCCACTCTGTTCCTCACCCTCTTTCATTTAGGTTATTCCTTCTCTAGTTAATTTTAAAACCAGTGGCTTGGGGATTGCCATCAGAAAATAGTCCACCACCAAATTATTGTTCATTGCCACTTTTAGGCAGGAATTAATTTCAAACCACATCATGTCAAGACCAATATCAAATTATGATTGGGCGTTCTAGTTTATTTATGTACAATTTTAATTCTTTGGGTGTAGAAGATTAATAACCTATGATAATAAGCTGCTTTGCTGCAGTATATCATGTGATGTATTACAGAGGCAGTCTCTACCCAACTTTACCAGCAGAACTCTTGGCATTCTTCACTTTATCGAAAATGTAAACTACCTACCATCTATTTTTGGAGTCTCTGGAGAGGTTTGATGCTCATTTCACGAGCTGCTGATTTAATTACTAAAAAAGATTGCAAGTAGTGAAGGTTGGCGATATTTCATTAGCAAAGCTGAAAGTATACTATGAATTCTGGAGTGGCACAGTGATGGAGCATTTAGTGCTTCCACCTTGCGTCTCTGGCTCTGATGACCTGAGTTCGATCCAACCTCTGGTGCTCTATTTGTGGACTTCACATTTCCTGCAACCACCTGAATATTTCCTAGTGGCTTCAGTTTATCCCTCAGCCCAAAGACATGCTTGCAGTTTGATTAGGTATGTCAATTATCCCTTGTGTAGATAAGTGGCAAAAGAAAGTCAAGTTCAAGATTATTGTCAGATGCACAAGTGCAATGAAGAATTTACAGCTGCATCACAGGCACATAACATCATATCAGCAGCATTCACATGAGAAGAGCAAAGCTCAAACATAAATTATAAAAGATTTTTATTCAAAAAGAACACAGTTAGAGCAAAATAAAACTAAATTTTAGTAGGAAGTGACCAATGTGGTCAAAGCATTGCTAAACCTGTTGTGATTAGGGTTGTGCCAGTTAGTTCAGGAACTGAATGGTTAAAAGGAAGTAGCTATTCTTGAACTTGGTGGAGTGTGACTTTATTGTACCAAGGTAAGTTGGTGGAAATATTGAAAATAGTAAGTTGTAGGCTGCAATGAATTAAGAAGGGGATTGGGACTGATATATTTTCTGTGCCAGACCCCTGCACGGTCTAGATAGGCATGAATAGTCACCTCCTTTGCCATTGTAAGTAGGTTTAATTTATTCCAGCTTTCTCCAATGTAAAGTTGAAGGACTCTCACACAGTGACAGTCGTAACTGTAACTTAATTTTTGAGGGCCTCCTGTGTATTTGCATTGAGCCAGTCCCTCTTCCAAGGACTTGTTTTTGGAGGGAACCTAGATACTGAATGGAAACGGTTTATAGTCTCTGAGATCATGGGGGTGATCATCCAGGTTTGTTATCAAGGTTGTAACCGTATTTCTTCAGTTATTCATTCTGCTTTTGTCAATAATAGTTTGAATTGTGTTATTACGATTTTGAGTTTGGAACATTTATCACTACCAGATAAAGATAATAGACTGGGTAAAACTTTTAAGCTGAAAAGGGCAGATTCACGTGCCTTAACCTGGTGGAGTTGTAGACACACATATCAAGATTCATTTATAACTTTTCTCCTCAGCGATGCTGGAGCTCTGGATCTTTCTACGTGCACACAGGAAAAGAAACGTTTGCTGTATGATTTGGCTGCCGCTGCTCTGAGCTCTCAACAAGCTGACCCAATCCCTTATTTCCAGCTGATAAAAACATATGTTGGTAGGTTAAAAACGATTTTTTTAATTTGGTCTGAAGTAAACACTATGTCATATTTGAATTGGTCTTTGAACTAGACTTCTGAAAGTGTCACAGATCTATCTGGTCCAGATTTTGTCTGATGCCTGTGTCAGGACGTACTCAAGTTGCTGGGATCCATTAGCTAAGATTAGAAAAGTTCGAGTCTTAAAGTACATGAAGCATTTAGAAATGTTGCTGCTACTTAACTCAGTTCCAGTCACTCGCCACTGAAACAGAACTCTTGTATGAACATGAAGCTGAATTAGGTTCAAACCATACACACTAGAGGTTCTGCAGATGCTAGAAATCCAAAGCAACACACACAAAATGCTGGAGGAACCCAGCAGATCAGGCAGAATCTATGGAAATGAATAAACAGTTAACGTTTTGGGCGGAAACCCTTCATCAGGACAAGTTCTAACTTTATCAATTGGCTCTTTTTCATACTTAAGGTTTTTCATATTTACAGACCTAAGTCTGTAAAGGGACTACAGATGTCCCTGACCTAATAATTCATTGCAATATCTAATACTCTGTTACTTCAATGGGAGAAACAAATACATTCTTATAACAATTAGATCAGATCCTTATTGATAATTGATACTGTGAGACTCCCAGTTCAGAGCTGAAGCATACATCTATCTAGTCTCAGGGGTGATATGTAATGTATAAATTTCCAGTTAGAGGTCTCAAATACCCTAGAAAATGCCCTTGAATGTAGCATGGGTCAGAAGTTCCTACACTGAAAATTCTTCCACTTAATGAACAGGGCGTCCTAAAAATACATCTCCTTTATGCTTCCTTCACCTCCATTAACATACTGTTTCCTGCCTTTATCCCACTCTCTACAAAGCAGTCAAAACATGTCTCTGTTTTCTTTAGGTGGTGCCCGAGCAGATGATCTGAGGTTTCTTGCAAATAACCAAGTTAACATGGATTTTGCAACCTTCAAGGGATTGGATCCTGAAGAAGTAAAGGTATACACAGATTAACTACATCCTTTCTGGCATGGTTACAGTTTCTTAACTTCATATTTCAGCCTTTCCCAGCAAATCCACTCTCTGATTCCAAACTACAGTAATGTTCTTGATTGAGTAGTATAAGCCTACTTAGCTGTTTAGTATTGTAATGGCTGATGTTTTACCTCAGTGTTATTTTTCTACTTTCTCTTCAATGATAATTTTCCTTAAATCCTAAAACTTTGTAGATCATTGCCTCAAATACATGTAGTGGCCTTCATAGCCCACAAACATCCACTACTCTCTGGATGAAGACATTTCTTCGTATCTTTCCTGAATGGGCAACCTGTTATGTTACCTGTAATTCCATAAACTTCAGCCAGGAGAAACATCTGCCTTGATATGCCCCAAAATAATTTTCTACATTTCAGTACATTTTGATGGGATGATCTCTCAATCTTCTGTTCTGAATTCAAGAGTACAAGCCTCAGTTTCTGATTCTCTCATTGCATGACAAGCCTACTATCCCAGTAATCATTTTGGAGAACTTTCATTGTTCTCATTCGATCCAAAGTATATACTTTCCAAGGTAGTGAGACCAGACCTGTACACAGTAAATATTCCATGTGTCGTATTACTGCAGCTCTATATATTTGGAACGTAAAATCCCTAATCTTGTACTGAAAGAGAAATACAACACTAAATCTACTTTACATAGAGGCTAACATCTGTTTATCAACCCATTTGCTGGATGAACTTCCATTTTTTGTGTACAGGGCCATCCTCCTCCTTTTGGACACCAATACTTTTAAATCGCTTTCAAAAAAAAAGCACACATTTCTATTTTCAACCAAAGTGGATGACTTCACACTGTTTATGTTATATATCATTTGCCATGTTTTTTCCCATTCACCTGGACTTTCAATATCCTCCTGAAGTTTATCTGCATCCTTCGTAAGGCCACGTGCCACCTATCTTTGTATTTTCAGCAACCCTGGATATATCACATTTGTTCCCCCCCCCCAACGCTTTTTCCAAATCATTGATCTAAATTATAAACAGCTGGGGGTTCAACACTGATCCGCAACGAGGTCACCGCCTCTCAACCCATTTCCTATTTATTATCCAGACCTTAATCCATAGCACTAAATTGACACACGACTGTAATCCACTGGTTGCGAAATTCCTTAATTCTATCCGTTGCATGCCCATTATCTGGGTGGCAATTGTTTGGTTGCTATGGGGTTTGCGTATGAGGTCCTACTGTGATTACTAGAGTGTGAGAGAGAGGAAAAACATGGGAGCAGGCCCTTCAGTTCAACAGGGTCTGTACCAATCATCAACCCAGTTACTCCAATCCTACATCCATCCCACTTTTATTCTTCTCACATTTTCATCTACTCCTTCCAGACACACTCTCTCACCTATGTACAAGCAGCAACTTATAATGGCCAATTAACTCAGGAGAAACACACCTGATCACTGGGAGTATGTGCACACTCTACACAGATAGTATTTGAGTAGCAAGCTATTTTATCAGCATATATTTCAATACAGAAACTTGCCTGAGTAGAAGGAACCATTTCCCTTGGGTGACATTCATCACGTTCCATTGTAACTACAACAAGATTGCCATGGAGTTACACAGCAGAGAATTGGGACCTTTGCCCAACCATGTATGTGTTCACATTCAAGCATCTATCTATTCTAATCCTATTTGCCATTATTTGTTTCAGCCAGTAGCCTTGGCAATTTAAATATGTCCTCAAGTGCTGCTGAAATGTTGTTAAGGTAACCACCATCACACCTTCTCAAGTTGTGTGTTCCAGATTGCAACCACACTCTGGATTTTAAAAAAAATCTTCCCCAAATTCCTCTAAATCTATTAATCCTTGATGAATCTTTCATTAAAGGACTCAAAATACTGCAAATAGATTGATTGTTCAAATCCAACGTCTCATTGTCCAAATGAAATCAAAATCCAAATAAGCTGCAAAGTCTTCCACATTGTTGTCACTCATTAATTGTTTATTTACTTTCAGAAACTGAATGCTGACACTCTGATCAATTTACTTGGAGTTTACCTTCAAGCTTTACGGAATGGAGCAAATGAAACTGTAGTAGTTGTTTGGGTCGCCTCAAACAGAGAGTCTGAAGTGAGGAAACTTGGACTGACCGGAGGTATTCCAGGTAATTCAGCAGATAACTTCTTGCTACAACTTTAAAGTACAGTGCTCAATGTCGACATTTGTCTTCAAAAGCTTCAATAAACAGTAGCTTCAACTAAATTTCCAACTGATTGTTCATGGTTCTGCAGTTTTAGCTCTGTTCCCAGTTTGCGTGAACTGTACATTTTGATTATTAATGTTATTTAAGAATTTGACTATTTTGTATCACTAGTTCTAGTATATTAATTCCTGTATTCTAATAATGCTTTTTAAAATTTTTTCTCAAACAGATACTGCATTCTGTAGAACAATAGACAGGTAGGAATTTAAGAAAAATATCTCTTCTGCATTGCTGCATGGGAGTCCCAGTTTCAGTGACTCTATAAATGATATCCCTTGATATGACATATACTCAAAATACTTCATGCATGTTATTTAGAAATTTTGGAAAGTAAATTCACAAGTTTTATTAACCTCAAGACATGTTCAATTATTTGCTCTTCAGTGTAACATCTTTCCTAAGAGTAGATTCATTTCTCTCCCCATAGTTCACGATTGAAGACTTTACTGCTTAATGTTGATGTGACCCAACTCTGCAATTTCAGTATTACAGAGTATGCCTGTGTAGAGGTAAGCTTTGCACAGTTCAGAGTTTCACACAAGAAAGATGAATGCAAATTGCTTTCTTTTTATTGACAGCATTTTAATAGTTGTAATAAACGTATTATGCACAAGTTTATGAAAGAATTTTACACCAGAATAAAACGATGCTTCAAACTAACAAGTGTATTTTGAAATGGATTCCTTTTCAGACTGAACTCCTGCTCTCCCGTTTAAGCAGTGATGACTTAGCCAATGTAGTTGATTGTTTCATTCGTCCAAAAGCTGTCAACAGATCCGATGAACCTGCACTGACCAACTTCATTCAGAAATTTAATAGAACCATGTTGACTGAGGCTCTAGACAAATTAAACAACAAGGTAACAAAGTATTACACAGAAATATTTTAAGAGACAGAATGGGAAAAAATGTGTTTTTAAGACATGTTATACAATCATCAAGTTGTACCACATAGAAGCAGGCTGTTTGGCCCACCATCTCTAGGCCAACCATCATGCCTACCAACTCTAATGCCACCCTCCTGCATTCATTTCGTATTCTTCTATTCTTACTCATCAAAGTACCTGTCCAGATGCCTCTTAAAATGTTGTCACCATTCCTGCTTCCAGTTCCTTCACTAGCAGCTTATTCCAGATACCAATTATCCTTTGTATGAAAGAATTCTCCCTCAGATCTCCTTTAAACTTCCTCTCTCTTATCTTAAATCGATGCCCTCTAATTTTAGACACACCTACCATGTGAAACAGACACTGGCTACCTACCATCTCTATGCTTTTCATGTCATGTCATCTCTCAGTCGCCTTCACTCAAGGGAAAATGGACCAGGGTTATCTAACATCCACTGATAACTTTCATTCTTCATTCAAGGCGGCATCCTTGTGAATCTTTTCTGCACTCTCCCTAGGTTAATGACATCCTCCTTATACTATGACAGCCAGAAATGCACACTGTATTCCAAATGCAGACCAACGGGTGTTTTGTACAGCTGTAACATGACGCCCCAATGCTAACGCTTTATCCAGTGAATGTTTTATTCCACAATACTTGATCTTCATCATCCTGAGTATGTGTGGTGCTGTTTTCAGGGAACTATGTACTTTTACCTCAATGTCTCTCTCCTCAACACCACTCACTGGGTCCTATCATTCACTCTGTATGCCCTTCCCCGTTCAACTTTCTAAAATCCATCATTTTACACTTGTCTGTGTACAGGATCCTGAAGACCCACACACAACCATTCAGGAATAGCTTCTTCCCCTCTTGTCATCAGATTGCTGAAAGGTCCATGAATATATCTTGCTCTTGCTAAGCATAAGAGATACTGCAGATGCTGGAAATGCTGGAGGAACTCAGCAAGACGGGAAGTGTCTAAGGAGGGGAATAAACAATCAAAGTTTCGGCTTGAGACACTTTATCAGGACTCCTAATATAGGGTCTTGACCAGAAATGTTGACTGCTCATTCACCTCCGTAGATGCTGCCTGACTTGCTGAGGTCCTCCAACGTTTTCTGTGCGTACTTTGTTATTCCCTTTTCTTTGCATGATTTATTTATTTTGTAATTTATTGTAATTTTATGTCTTTGCACTGTCCTGCTGCCATAGAACAACAAATATCACGTCATATAAGAGAGTGATACAGATCTGATTCTGAATTCCCTTCCCCACTTTCAGAATTTACCTATAACTTGATATAACCTTCCTCACTGCAAACTTTGCTATCAATTTAGGTGTCATTTGTAAACATATTAATTATGTCACCTACGCACATTCTCATCTTGTATGACAAAGGACACAGCACCATTCGAAGGTAGGTGGAGGGGCAGGTAATGCTGAGGAAGCAGGAAGGTTGAAGAAGGGCTCAGACTGATTAGGAGAATGGGCGAAGAAGTGGCAGATGGAATACTGTGTTGGGAAGTGTATGGTCATGCACTTGAGTAGAAGGAACAAAAGCACAGAATATTTTCTAAACTGGCAGAAAATTCAAAAATTCAAGGTGCAAGGGACTTGGGAGTCTTCGTACAAGTTTCCTTAAAGGTTAACTTGCAGGTTGAGTTAGTGGTGAGGAAGGCAAATGCAGTGTTAACCTTCATTTCAAGTGATTTGGAATAAAAACAAAGGATGTAAAGCTGAGACTATAAAGCACTAGCATAGCCTCACTGGGAGTATTGTGAGCAATTTTGGGCCCCTTACCTCAGAAAGATGTGCTGGCAATGGAGAGGGTCCCGAGGATGTCCACACAAATGATTCCAGGAATAAGAGGGTTATTGTATGAGGAGCTTTTGATGGCTTTGGGCCTGTACTTGCTGGAATTCAGAAGAATGAGGAGGGATTTCATTGAAACATAATGGAATGTTGAAAGACCTAGATAGAGTGGATTTGGAGAGGATGTTTCCTGTAGGGGTTAAGTCTAGGACCAGAGGGCACAGACTCGGAATAGAGGGGGATCTATTTAGAATGGAGATGAGGAGGAGTTTCTTTAGCCAGTCGGTGGTGAATCTGTGGAAATCGGTGCCACAGTCAGCTGTGGAGGCCAAGTCATTGGGTATATTTAAGGTGGAGATTGATGGGTTCTTGATTAGTCATAACGTGAAAGGTTATGGGGAGAAGTCAAGAGAACAGGGTTGAGAGGGAAAATAGATCAGCCATGATAAAATGGTGGAGTAGGCACGATGGCTGACTGGCCAAATTCTGCTCCTGTCTCTTATGGTCTTGTAGTCTTTAATCTGAGTTTTTTAGAGTCAGAAATCAGTCATAAAACTTCTTGCTTAATGACCATTTTGTTAAGAGTTGATAGAACAAAGAGAACCGGAACAGAACAGTGACAAGGGGTCACTGCTGATTGAAAAGTGAGGATTTAAAGATGGTGTCCAACATAAAACAACTAGATAAGGAATTCCATAGTTAACATTAATCCAATTAGAAAATACTTAATTGTACTGCCATAAAACTAATCAATGAGAAAATATTGACCACTTAGTGAAAGAACAGAGAAGCTAAGATGCTTCCTGAATAATACTTTGTATAGCTACTAGAGGCATTAAACCGTTACGTGTATAAAGGCTACTTAACATACAAGCAGATAATTGTTAAACTGCAAAGAAAATAACAATTAAGATTAAACAGTTGGATCCAACAAAATAAATTAATTGACTATCTAATTAGTAATTTCTTACTTGGCACAGTGAATAAAACTTGGCCCTAAAATGTTGCTGTGTATTTGTAGAGAACTAGAACAGGTCAAAGCTTAGCTTTGCCAACTTAACAAGATTTCATCCCAAAGCACATTTCAGCCAGTAAGTACTTTTGAACCAATGTGGATATTAGAACTGACCACAATAATAATAGCGTACCCTTAGCATTCTGCCTTAATGAAATATTAGCAGTTGGACAATCTGTTGGTCACAGATGTATTTTATTTTCTACACTGACTCCACTGAAGACATGAGCAGTGACAGGAATTGGACTTTGACTTTCCTTCATGATTAACTTCTGAATGATTTCTCTAATGAATAGAAGGCTTATTTTTGAGATCTGTAAGTACATAAAGGACTTTAATCATGTTCCTTTTTTTTTCAGGGTCTGAACACAGCTTTAATCCCCCTGATGACAAAGATTACATTTATGAATGCCCTTTGGGAGAGAGTGAAGACCTTTGAAAACTTAACAAGTGTAAACTTCTTGAGAGAATGGTTCCAGGATCGATTCAGGCCATTCATTGCTGGCATTTCCCAGTTTGTGCTAAACTCTTTACTCACAAGAAACATAACCTGCAGTGGCTACCAAGCAGTGTAAGTGAATGGTTCTCTTTCAGAATAATTTCTTTTTCTCTCTTTCATTTGGAAAAGCATCATCCAAACATCTAACATTATTATAAATACAAGAGATTCTGCAGATGCTGGAAATTCAAAGCAGCACACACAAAATACTGGAGGAACTCAGCAGGTCAGGCAGCATGTATGAAAATGAATGGACAATCAATGATGTGGGCCAGAATGTCGACTGTTTATTCATTTCCATAGATGCATCCTGATCTGAGTTCCTCCAGCATTTTGTATGTGCCGATCGAACATTATTGCCAATGAGAAAGCACAGTTGACTCGACAGATTTCAACACCAAGATTTGATGCTGTATCAAATGAGCTTCACTGTTGATTTTGGAATTAACTTGTGAACCATTCATCGTAATGGAGAAAAATTCAGATAATTTTTCAGTGACTAACACCAGATCTGAATGTACTCCCTAACGTCGTCTCCACCAGATTAAACTCCCTCACTGAGTGGAAGTCAAATTGATAAATTTCTTAATATTCATCTATTTAGTGTAAAAGGACTGAATAATGGATTCAAGGAGATGCCATTGGAGACAAGAAAGACTGTGCTAAATATGTGGATCCTTAAATACCTCAACACCACAGGTAAGCTCCAAATGTTTTTGAGTCAGCGGGTGGGGGGGGGGGGGGCAGAATTAGATTCACATCACTGAAACGACAGCTACAGCAGTTCCTGATAGATATGACTTAAATCAGGGATAAATGGAGTTAAAAGTTTAATGGCTAAGTTTTGCACAATGAAAACAAGGTGCTACTATGAACTATTTCTGGGTAAATGTAAATGTCCATAGCTAATCTGTAATATGCTTTGCGTATAGGTACTGGTTGTATCAGCAATACCAATGGATCTAGAGACTGGCTTTTGAAGAACTGGGGAATGTTCGGTACCCTTGTTCAGACAGAGATTTTAACCAAATGGAATCCAAGCTTCAACCCGGTAAGTTATAGAATTGGTCCAGGCCTTTTAAGACAGAGAATAAAGTAAAAATTCCTGAACAGTCTTTGATGTGATAGGATTAAATTTAGTGGCTTGTCCTCTAATATGGCAACAGTGTGGAATTAAATGCACCAAAGTTTCTTGGTACTTTTCTGTCAGTATTTCATTCATGATCTTCAATCAAAACCCAGTTTAAGTGGGTTTTATACATTTGAAAGGTATTAGCTACTTATTATGACAAAAACAAGTCAGACAATTCTGTTATGAGGTTTCCCTGCTGTAAGAGGTTGACACTTCATTTACGAAACCTCTGCCAGTTAATTATCCAAAAGATCTGTGAGTAGAGGAAACTGATGCCCTTCCTGCCATGCCAGAGATAATGCACATGATTATGAAATGAGGTAACATATCCCTTCTTCTCTACCCAAGCCTGTCTGCAGCATTTGATCTGGTTGACTACACCATGTTGTTTCATCAGCTGTCAACCACGGTCAGCCTATATCTGGTTCTGCTCTTATTTCGTAAACAAATAGAACCCTAATGGCTTCTCTTTCCACTGCTACTTCTGGTTTTCTTCAGGGATTTACTTTCTGACACTTCATCTCTCTGCTGCCATTGGCAACATCGTCTGTAAGGGCATTTTCTGTTTCAACATGTATGCTGATGACTCCAACTACTTCACCGTAACCTCACTTTGATTTTGTATAAAGTTGTTACATTGCTATTTTGACATTTTGGAATAAGCAAGAAAAAATTTGCTTCACTAACCACTTGGAAAACTGATAAAAGGTCTCAGAGCGAAGCATCAATGGTTTACTCCTCTCCATAGCCTGACCCGCTGAGTTCCTCCAGCATTTTATGTATTGCTGTGGAAGACTGAAGCTTTCCTCTTTGGTACTTAGTACAATGTCTATATCTCAGTTTCTGATTCCACCCCACTTCCTGGCAACTGCCTGAATCTGAATCAGATTGTTTGCAATCTTGGTGTTACATTTGATCCTGAATTGAGTTCAAAGCATTTTACTTATGCTGGCTCTGAGAGCACTGATCTCTGCCTCTGTAACAGCACTCAGCTCTGGCCTTGTCTCATGCCTCTATTAACTCCAGACTTAATTGTTCCCACACATATCAATGGCCATCCTTCCTCATTCTACTCTCTGTAAACACATCACAACTTGTGTCAAATTCATGTCAGTCCTGTACTTGATGTTCTAAACTGGCTTGATTTAAAATTTTTAATTCTTGTTTTCAAACTACCCCATGGTCTTGTCACTCCTTTCTTCTGCGTGTTGCCCTTTGAGATAGCTGCCATAATTTCCTGAATGTAACCAGTGCACCATTCATGTGAATGAGTTCTATCCGTTAAGGCATGAATCTCAGCACTTGGCTGCCTAAATCTCTGCATGTCTATATCTGAAGTTCCTCATTTTAAGGCACTCACTACTTCAGCTAAACCTTTATTGATCTCCCTACTAGCTTATTAGTGTGGTGCGTGGCCAAGTGGTTAGGGTGTTGGGCTCATGATCTGAAGGTCGTGGGTTCAAGTCTCGGCCAAGGCAGTGTGTGCTCCAGTCCACCCAGCTGAAAATGGGTAGCGGGAAAATGCTGGGGGTTAACTCTCGATAGACTGGCGTCTTATCCGCTTCAAGCCACAGAAACCGGCATAAGCACTGGCCTGATGGGCCATAAAGGCTCGGGACAGACTTTAACTTTTAACTAGCTTATTATCGAAGTTCAAAGTAAATTTATTATCAAGTACGTATTATCATATACAACCCTGTGATTCATTTTCTTGCGGGCATTCAAAGTAAATACAAAGAAGCACAGGTGGCTTAGTAGCATTGTGGTTAGCATAACACTTCACAGTACAGCTGACCTGGGTTCAATTCCTGATGCTGCCCAGAAGGAGTTTGTACGTTCTCCCTGTGATCGCATACATATCTTCCGGTTTCCTCCCACAATCCAAAGACGTACTGGTTCATAGGTGAATTGGTCATCGTTATTTGCCCTGTGATTAGGCAAACATTAAATTGGGGGGTTGCTAGGCGGCGTGGTTCGATGGCCAGAAGGGCCTACTTCATGCTGTATCTCAGTAAATAAGAGATAAACAAAAACATAGTACACAAAACAAAAACAAAACCTGCTCACAGGGATAAATAACCAATATGCAAAATACAACAAACTGTTCAAGTAAA
This sequence comes from Mobula hypostoma, assembly GCF_963921235.1. Taxonomy (NCBI): domain Eukaryota; kingdom Metazoa; phylum Chordata; class Chondrichthyes; order Myliobatiformes; family Myliobatidae; genus Mobula; species Mobula hypostoma. Next base: position 110,330,969 of record NC_086105.1, on the reverse strand, counting down.
AAAGCAAAAAAAGATCAAAGTAATAACAATTAATAAATAAATAAATAAACAATATTGAGAACATGAGTTGAAATCCCTGAAAGTGAGTCAGGGTTGAGGGAACAGTTCAGTTTTGGGTTGAGTGAAGGTATCCCCCCGGTTCAAAAACCTGATGATTGAGGGGTAATGGCCGTTCCTGAACCTGGTGCTGTGAGTCCTGAGGCCCCTGTAACTTCCTAATGACAGCAGTGAGAGGAAATCATGATCTGAATAGTGGGAGCCCCCGACGACAGATACTGCTGTCCTGAGGCAGCTTTCCGTGTAGATGTGCTCAGTGGTGGGGAGGCTTTACCCGTGATGGACTGGGCCGTATCCACTACTTGCTGTAGGCTTTTCTGTTCAAGGGCGTTGGTGTTTGCATACCAGGCCGTGTTGTAACCAGTCAGTCTACTCTCCACCGCACATCTGTAGAAGTTTATCAAAAGTTTTAGGTGACATGCTGAATCTTCCCAAACTTCTACAAAAGTAGAGGCGCTACCGTGATTTCTTCGCAATGGCACTTGGATGCTGGACCTAGGATATATCTTCTGAAATGATAACACCGAGGCATTTGAAGTTGCTGACCCTCCCCACCTCTGATCCCCCGATGAAGTCTGGCTCATGGACCTATGATTTCCTTTGGTTGTGTCCCAGTGCCAATTTTCTTTAGCATTTCATAACATTTCCTGTGATGTGCTTGGTTTTTTATATCTTAAAGTGACTGATAATTGGGAGATTAATATTACTTATGTATGACATTCATGCATTGAGAAATTTCTTGTTATTATATTTACCAAATTGCTTCCTGTGCTCCAGAAATCACCAAACTAATTGATCTTTCTCAATAATAAAGCTGTTTGACCAAATTTGATTGGAGCTATTCAGCAAATGACAGAGAGTAAATAGAAAATATTTTGGCTCTGAGTATAGCAGTACTAAGCAGAAGAACTTGGGGTCATCTTTTGCGGTCAAAGTTTATTCAGGAAGATAGTCATAAGCAGTGTGTTTAATTTAACCCTGATCCAAGTTTCATCCTTCATTGATTTGTTCAATACGAACTTGGCCCAGAATTAATGTTCTACCTCAATGGGCCTAATTATTGCTGTTAAAGTCAACTGATTTTCATATGGGTGGAAGATTACATGGAATATAACCACTTCCAAAATGGCTTGTACATGCAATGCTGTGAAGTTTGGTTATTAGTTGATTGACAGGATTCTGAGGGTGAGATGATTTTGTTTTAAACAGCTTGATGCAGTGGACTTACTGACACCTTCACAACTTGGAGAGTTTGCTGGCAAGAATGGATCATTGCGCAGTGCTGATGATGTTCAGAAGATTTTCAAGAGCATCACTACTGATAATATTGCTCAGTTCATCAAGGAGTTCAGGGCAACTCAGAGACAGGTAGGATGCTGCTTCACTTCGCATTAGGCCAGTACCTGTTCAAAAAGACTTACCAGTGTTACATTGAATTCATCACGAGTACCACGCAGATCAGAATATCTTCAGTAATCTTGATAATAAGTTACTCATTGCAGCAGAGAATTATTGCTTTATTTTTAATAAAACTAAAGTTCAAAGCATGTTCAGTTTCTCAACGTAGAGCATCTTGCATTTTCTGCAGTATAATTAGCTGCAGAATAGACTTGTCAGAAACATTTAAAACAGTTTGTGTTAGACTGATGTTATTGTGTTGGATTCATAATATTTCCCCACTCTGCATTACCCCTTCATGCTCCATATCTTCCCCCCACTCCTCTCAACCCACTCCCTAACCACAAACTACTCACCTCGGAAAGTTTTTTTTTCCCCAGAATGCTGCGATTTTCACTCCTGGTGTCAGAACATCATTCCTGCAAGAAATTCTGAACCGTACACAACCAATTTTTTCAACTGCCAATGTCACTGAACTTCAGATCTGGTTTAACACAAGGCTGCAAGGATTACTTCCAGGACTCCAAGAAAACATGTTGCCCTTAATCTTTGTCACCGAAAACTGCAAGGGATTTCAGACCATGTAAGTTTTGTTGTGTTAGGAAATTATAAAATTGAATTCTAGGCACCACTGCTTTTTGTTGCAGAGAAGAGAATCTGAATTGAAATGCCAGCAAGACTTTGCTCTTTGCCTTATATTGCCTGATACTTGTCGCTTGCTGTTTGTCAGTTGATGTCAGGTCTTGAACTGCTGGATCTTGGCCTGGATATGCTTCACTGCATTTTACCCTCAGTCAGAAAGAGCTTTGGATCAAAATGAAGCAGCTGATCTCGCTGGAGCTGTAGATCTGAGTCGCTAGACAGCAGTCTCAGCCTTAAAGCCCTTGCCTCATTGTAACAGATTGATACAGCTAGAAAGTGAAAATCTGTTGCTCTGACATAATTACAACTTGAGGCTCAGTTGGGAAAGGTCCAAATGATCATGTAAAAGTTGTTTTTGCCAAGATACTGAAGGGCTGTGTGTGTGATCAAAGAGCTGAAAATCACAAAGAGTCTAATCTCACCATTCTTGTGACTGTATAGCCAGCTTGGAATTTAATTTGATGATTTTTTTTATTGACCTTTGATAAGAATTAACCTGCTTATAGAAATAAGACAGTCCCAGATGAAATAATGTTCCTACTCTTTTCCCTGCTATTCAACCAAGAAAAAATATCTTTATTTTATGGTGATCTGATAGATGTAGTGATTTTTGTGCTGTTGCTATGGATCTGTGTGTGCTGAGACCTGCGGCATTATCCATACAATAAAATTCATGAACAGACCCTCCTCTGGTGCCTAAGAGGTTCCAAGTAAATATTCTCCCATTATTGCTCCCATTGCATGAACCCCAATTCAGAACTGGAAGTCTGTGAAATGTGAACATAGTTGTCCATTATAGTGATGCATGTATCCCACTGATTATCTTTCCTTGTAGAATTTTGGCACTGAACTCTGTCAAAGAGCAGCTGAATACAAATGTTCAACCAGCTGTGTATAGAGAAATATTGGCTTACACTAAAGGTAAGGACATTGTTCGACTTCATGGCAATTTAAGTTTATATGCATTTTCCTACTTTCTAACAATGCTGACAATTCCTAGTCTTACAGAAATACTGATCATATTGGTTTGTTCCTCTTTGATCTCTCCAAGAGAAGTACACACAGGCCACATTTTCAAGGGACTACAGCCGCTAACATTTCTAAGACGATGGGCAGGGAATTATCGGCAAGATGATTACACATTTGTCGTCCACTATATTAGACTAACAAGAGATGAGCTTTGCCCACAACTGAACTAAGGATTAGGCCTTGTTTCAGATCTATGTAGCAACAGCATTAAACCAATTTCAAACATCATAGGGAGAAAAGTACGTGCATGCCAACATCATCATTTTGATTGACCATAATCCATTTCCCTAGCCCTTGGTTTTACACAATTCGCAGTTGCCAGTGCAAAATTTTAAACTGGGGTCCATGTAAGTACATCGAGACCTTGGTCCAACTGTCTTCCAAAGCAGTCAGTCTGAATGAAGGATGCTCTAATTCCATCCCACCCCTTGCTACACCATTGTCATTTCACCTTGAGTTTGACTCAAGTACCCTCAATTCACTTGACTGTCGACCAGATTTTCACAGGATTGTCTCCAATAACCTTGGGTGACATGGTAGGATAGCAGCTGGTGTAATGGTTTCCTGCTGCAGGTCAGGCTTCAATTCCCACCACTGTCTGTAAGGAGTTTGTATGTTCTTTCCATGAACACATGGGTTTCCTCCGGGTGCTCCAGTTTCCTCCCATGTACCAATGATGAACGAGTTGGCGTTAGAAAGTTGTAGGCGATTCATGTTGGAGCCGATCGCGTGGCAGTACTTGCAGGCTGCCCCCAGCACCCAGTACATTTCTGACCCTGTTGGTCATTGAAATAGAACAACAAATTTCACTATATAGAAACATAAAACCCACAACACACTTCAGCCCGCAAAGCTGTGCCGAAAATGTCCTTACCTTAGAACTACCTAGGCCTACCCATAGTTCTCTATTTTTCTAAGCTCCGTGTACCTATCCAGGAGTCTCTTAAAAGACCCTATCATTTCCGCCTCCACCACTTCCGCTGGCAGCCCATTCCACGCACTGTTTTGATGTACATGTGGTCTTTATCGTTATTAATTAATCACACCAAGGTTCTCACGTTTCCTTTATGGAATAACCAAACATTTTGTTCCTCTGCCAGTGGGGGGACGGGGTAGTAGTCTGGGGAGAGCTGCTGAAGTTAAACTCAATGCTGCAAATCTGTGATCAAATCTCAAAACCTCTGCACTAAATCACTGAATTAATAACTTCGTTTGCGAATTAATAACTCCATGTGTTAGTCATTCTTTGGAAAGTAAGCAAATAGTTGCTATTTTTTACCTCAGAAGTACCTCTGCGCTGCTATGAAAATAACAGCTTCATCCTCTACCTGAAGAGCCAGTTTCAAAATTTCTCCGAGTTTCTAACTCTGTCCGATGCTCTGTCGTTGGTCCCGTCCAGCCAAATTGCTGAGGTAAGAGCAGTGAGTGTCTCACCATGAAGGGTGAGAGAGGATCGGGGTGGGATTAATTGGTAAAGTTATGATACTTGACCCTGTGAAGGAGCCTATCTGCAGTTAGGGGGCAGGCAAACTAAGCTGTGCTAAAGAGGTGGGTCTGTCTTTATGTGTTAAATGAGTGTCCGAGGTGTGCTGTCAGTTGAAGGAAGGCCCAGGCAGAAAATCATGCATATAATTAGCTTGAAATCATAGTCAGCAGCAGTTTCATTGAAAAAAATACGTAAAATGATGCAATTGTACTACAAATATGATGAGAATGTTTACGTTTTCCCCATAATGAGGATTGCAACATGTTCCCAATCCTGGTGGGACCTCTACAATTACAAGCTCAGAGGTGCTTGGCAGTAACAGGAAGATGCAGCTTCCTTCAGGCCAGAAAGTGATAAGAGACCACCGGGCTCTGTCAACATACAGACAGATTGCTGCCAGCCTCCAGCACCCCTGCATTTACCCTTGAGCCCCGTATCACCGTGCCAAGCAGCTGCACCCTCTCTCTGGCCCATACAATGCCAGCTTTTCCACACAGAGGTGCAGGTGATTCTTTGCTGGTGGAGCTCCAAAGGAGGGCAAGGTTTGCACCAGGTTCCTGACACAGCAACAGGAAGAGCAGAGCCTCATGTCAGGATCCCAGCACAAGAGTATACAGCAGTGGGTTCACTCCAGATTCTTTACCCACCAGCATGCAACATACAGTCCAAAAGAATGTTTTTTAAAAGTTGGATACACATACTCCTGTGAGTATTTGGACTGGAGGATTAAGAGCAGTATAAGGAATTAGCGCTGCTCAGGGTAGTACCTAGTAGATTACTAGTGAGTTCAAGAATGATAGATTAATTTTATTAATGTAACCAAAAATGTATTTGATGGAAAATATGATGCTTCTTGATGAGTTTCCAGTCCTCTTCCTGAGAATAAATGTTTATTCTCAACATTTAAAGGATACTAGGAATGGAACATGGATAGGGAAGATTTAGAGCCAAGTATGGATAAACAGGATTCACTTTGATATGAATCTTGGTCAGCATGGACCACTTGGGTCAAAGGACCTCTTTCCATGCTGTTTGGATCTATAACTTTAAACCGAATCAATATCACTGAAAGATTTAGTAAACAAAACCGAATTCCAGTTTCTTAATGAATTGACTATTGATTCTCAAAACTATAGACAGTAGCTGTGTGTTAGAGAGGTCAGGATTTGAGAAGCCTAGTGGAGCTCTGCAAAGTGACCCTGAAACATGTTGCTAGTTCATAAATGGCGTTTGATTTGGGTGAATAATTCTTCAAAAATAATTGAATATTATGGTCTATGGACATAATTTGTCTTTATTGTCAATTTCCCGAACATTTGAACTGACAGTTCCAGTTCTGTACTAATTATGCTGATGTTGCCGGAGCAGAAATTCTAACCAATTAGCTTATGGTTTTAAGTAAGGTCACCATTTATTTAATTAATTTATCTGACTTCTTTATGTATCTTCCTCAAAAGATTTTCTCCTTTTGTGTATTTACAGGTATTAAATGCCACAGGTCCCAGTGATTTGGCTGATTTATTGAGCAGGCCAGGGATCATTAATAACAACAACTTGCTGACTCTTGTGTTAACGAATTACCAACCCATCCAGAAACTGGCAGAATTTGTGGATCTGTTCAACCAAAAGACACAAAATGTGAGCTGCCTGTGTTATTTTTATTGTTAGAATTACTGCCCTTGTTCTGCGAACGATCTTGTCCTTTTGCTGAATTTAGCACTGCGTCTAGAAGTGTAACTCCACAAAGTTTAGTGGGGCCCACTATAGTTTTACAGCTAAAAATTTTGAACCACAAACTTTCTAGCTGTCTGTGAGTTGGTAATCAAGTTGTCATTGATTGCAGCTATGTGCTGCACCGTTTATGATTGGGCTACCACAGCATAATAAACACAATAGCAAATTTAAACTGCATAGAAACTCAGTCACGTAACACTTGTTTCTACACTGAGCAATTGGGAAGGCATTTTCTTCCCTCAGAATGAAACACCATAGCAACCACTTGTTTCACTTGGAAATTTTGTCTGGACACTACATGGCATCAGTCATCTTCATAAGCATTTCCACTTCAAAGGCCCATTGAACTTTCACGTTGGACACTAAAGACAAACTGGAACTTGGAAAGCTGCTCACTGAATAACATGTTTTTATCAACATGTCACCAAAGAGGGAGACCTCAAAAATAGGTACATTATATCCCTTTCTGCCCGCCCTTGTTTGTACTTTCTCACTTCCCCCCCTTCCCATGAAGTTCTGTTGGCCTCTTATTCCCCGCTCCCTCTCTTGCCATTGACAGTCACCCCAACATATTGCCTCCAGTTCCTCAAACATCTCCCTGGTCTCTCAACTCCCAACCCTTTCCAAGCCAGTTTTCTCACCCCATTTCTCAAATACAAACTGGTGTCCCACTCTTGATCATAAACCCTCCCACTCTCAAATGCCGTTCTCTGATACTCTGGAAATTCAGACACAGTGGTGGTAGCTTTCACCACTGGGCCAAAGCCACCTGTTAAGCTATTTCAGTCGCAGAATCTCTTGGCGTACTTTGCCTTCATGACTGCACTTTGTCTTCTGCCCTGCACTGCACCAACCTCCACACCAACAGCCCTCACCAAGATTGTGATTTTGATTCTCCCTGGCCCTCCACTTTCTTAACCATCTGACTATGTTATATCCTAAGGTCTCCAAAGGAGGAATTGATCTCCACTCATTAACCAGAATACCGCCCCCCCCCCCCACAAACAAATCCTTCTATATTGTCTCCTCATGGCTCCAAGTTCCTATCCACATTTCAAAGCCTCCCTATCTCCCTTATCTTTGGTTGACCAACAGCTGTAGTTGTCCCACCAGCAACTTCGAAAGCACAGATCTGATCCTCCCTCCTTCCCGCCATCCTCCAAATGCCTTTGCAAGAGCACAGGTCCCAATCAGGCCTGGGTTCAGCACCCATCCTGAGCCTGTCTTTAGTGCTGACTTCCAGGCAGCATAATTTCATCAGCAAAAGTGTGCAACTTCCATTCAGCTATGTTCAGACACAACCGCCTATGGAGGTGTGCGGAGAGGGAGTGTTGTTGCCACAGCCAAAACGACCTTTGACACCTTGCTGCATCACCAATCTGGCACTGCATTTTCTCAGATCCCAAGCTTCTCCCATGCTTTTTGCACAGTGGGAATCAGTAATTTTAAAAGAAAAGCCCACAGATGGGTCACAGGATCTCACCAGCAGGCTTTTAAGACCCGTATTACTTGTGGAAAAATGTCATGGAGCAATGCAGCACAGAAACACATCCTTCAGCCACAAACCCTACCTTACTCCCAGTTTTTATTCTCTCACATTTCCATCAACTCCCCATAGAATCTGGTACTCACCTACACTAGGGGTAATTTACAGTGGCCAGTTAACCCACCAAGAGCACCCAGGGAAATCCAGGTGGTCACAGGCAGAATGTGTAACCTCCACACGATAGCACCAGAGGATAGAATCAAACCCGGGACTTTGGTGCTGTGAAACAGCTCCTTTTTGCCACCCAAAGGTGACCCGCCACCCAAAGAACCAGTTACAAGTTGAAGTACTGAACTACCCCAAATAGCTCTCATACTCATAGAAAATCTATAAAATTTTATTCAGCAAGGATCAACTTCATCCTTGGTGGTTGTTAACAAAACTTAATTCATCAGGATTTATTTGGGACAAATATAATTGGCTCATGACTGTCTGCTTCTTAATAATGTAAACCTAAAATAATAATACCACCCCACAAGCCTCTATATCTGGTACATTATTGTCCATAACTTCTGCCATCTACAATGGGATCCTAACACTAGGCACACACTTACCTCCCCCTCCCCACCACACACTCCCCATTTTCTGCAGAGATTGCTTTCTACCTGGATCCCTTGTCCACTTGCTCCGTCTCACCGATCTTCCTGCAAACGCCACCATTCTGGGCCCCAAACGGTCCGAACAGGTGTGGTGACCCTTCACCTGCAAGTCTGTAGGGGACATCTACTGTTTCCACTGCTCCCAGTACAGCCTTCTCTACATCAATGAGACCTGACGTAGATTGGAGGACCTCTTTGCTGAGCACCTTCGCTCCATCTGCCACAAAAGGCAAGATTTCTGGTGGCCACCCATTTCAATTAGTCTTCCCATTCCCATTCCAACATTTCAGTTCATAGCCTCCTCTTCTGCCACAATAAGGCCTCACTCAATTGGAGGGGCAATATTTCATATCCTGTCTAGTGGCATGAACATTCTCTATCTTCCAGCAATTTTCCCCCTTCTCTCTCTTTCCATTCCTTATTCTGGTTCTCTTCTCACCACTTCTCTTCTCCTCAGCTACTCAGCTCGTCCCTTTGGTACCCCTCCTCCTTCCTTTTCTTCCATGGTCCACTGTCATCTCCTATCAGATTTCTTTTTCAGCTCTTTACCTCCTTCCACCTATCACCTCCCAGCTTCTTACTTTATCTCCTCTCCTTCAGCCACCCACCTTCTCCCTCATCTGTCACCTGCCAGTTTGTATTCTGGCCCTTTCTTTCTGATCCTGATGAAGGGAGTCAGCTCAAAATGTTGACAGTTTATTCCTTTCCATTGATGCTGCCAGGTTTGCCGAGTTCCTCCAGCATTTTGTGTATGTTGCTCAAGATTTCCAGTGTCTACAGAATCTCTTGTGTTCATAATAACAAACTCTTCTCCTTTTTTCACTTTCAGGAAAATCTGACAGATGCAAACCAAGCTGCCATCGTAAAGGGTCTTTGGCCTCAGTTTGTAATCAGCTTACCTGGTCTCAGTCGCATAGAACAGGATAAATGGCTGAACTTTAGGCTAAATCCCTATTTGCCTTTCATCACCAATGACCTCCTCGTTTCCAACAACACCCTTGAAGTCGAGTGCCTTCCTTACAGGAAAATGTAAATATAACTGTGCCTGTTTATAATGTATTCTTCATTTATTAAATTCTGACATCATTTCATGGGGATGAAATATCAGATTTCTCATTGCATCATCCAGTTTAGAAACAAATCTGTATTGGAGAGTTGGGCCTTTGCTAATTAACCCTTAGCTATCAATCCAAGCCAATCTGAAATACACTTTGTTCACATAATGGATTCACAAAGCTCTATGTAAGATGTTTAATGTATCATTTAAGTGAAAATGTATGCTACAGGAATGATTAAAATCGACACTGGCTTGCTTTAGAACAGCATGATTACTTTCTACATTACTCCTTTCCAAGGAACCATTGATTTAGGAAAACTCTAATCCAAATACAGCATAAGTTTTGTTTTCAATTTTGAATATACTGACCAGATTTATTACCTGTTTGTCCAACTGTTAAACAGTGAACTGGTCTTGCACAGGAACCTCTAGATTGATTAGATGATAGGACAAAGGAGTTATTTCCTCATCATGTAAATCAATCAATTAACTTATTTATTTTTATATCCCATTTCTTCAGTACTGAGGACTGTGTAAGTTGATTGTCACCAATGTTTAGTGACATGAAAATTAATTACTAGCTCCGGTGATAACTAGTCTCTGTGTAACAAGTTGGGATTTTTTTAGAATCTGGCAAATCTGACACCTGTAAGTAATGTTCACTTGCAGGCTGCCCCCAGAACATCCTCAGGTGTGTTGGTTGTTAATGCAAATGGTGCACTTCACTGTGTGTTTCGATGTAGCATATGTGATAAATAAATCTGAAACTGGAGCTATTGGGGCATGTGGACTGAACGATTCTGATAGATCTCCAGTCTGTTTTGGCTGAGATCAAATGACACTGGAACAAGGAGCTGCAAAATGTTCTCAGCCCCTTTGTGAAAAGGTGCCAGTACAAACAAGAGGGAGAGGATGTTACTCTACATTGCACAGCTACCCTACGTGTAAGAATTCTAGCATGTCTGGACCAGATCCCAATGGAACTAGTCTCCATAACCGAGTCAAATGCCATTTTCCAAGGATAGCTTACTACAGATTGGATCAGGAGCAATTTAAAAACACTAACCATTTCTCACATTCCTGGACATCCTCCTTCTGCATAGCTGAGCTGCTTAATCTGGCAGAAGGTGTCATCCTTGGACATCTCCTTTGCCCAACCAATTAACCTCAATAAAACCAAAAGCAAGTTGAGCCTTATTTCCAAAAAGCTCATTTCTAAAACAGATGATGTTTTGAATCACCATTATTAAAATTGTGAAAACTTTTCAACAGCCCCTTAAAATTTTGTGATTGGTCTAATTTAGATATTAATCCAGGAATGTTAATCAACTACATTAAATCCATCTTAAGACTTCTTATGTGTAGGAGAAGTAGAAGTACAATGGAATGTTGATTTGAACTTCCCTGGACACTTTTCCATTTACTGATTATATTAGAGATTTTTCATATGCATTGCTTATAGTTAGAAATGCTGTAATAATAATTAATAATTTATTTTCTTTTCAATATTTTATTAGTTTCTACATAGAAGAATACAGAGTACAAGAAAGTATATCTCATAATTTATTTTTATATTACAGTGTAAAAACATTGAGTAGTCGCTATAGTGACTTTTCCTCTGACAAAAAAGTGGAAATCTACCAGGGCATCAGAACTTACCTACAGCAAGGTAATGTAATATTCTTATTTTATAGTATGTTACGTATAATAAAATTAATATAATAGGAACTCATTAATGTAACTGAGTAAATTAAATAAATATATTAAAAACTTATTGGACAAATCTAATACAGGTTAGAAATTCTTTGGGATATGTTTAAAATTACATGCAAAGTTTTATAATGTAAGGTCCAAATACAGGAAAGTTGTGAAATTGTCAGTTGAGCAACAAGCAATTACAGATAAATGCTTACTGAAACTCTTCTCTCTATTCTGCTGGTCTGCACTCTGATTGGATTGAGTAGAGTTATCATTTTTGAGTATGAAGCAGAAAATTTGGTCCTAATATGACATTTATACTCACAAAAAATATTCCTACCACAAAGAAGTGTGTAATAGGCACGTAGATCAATCCTGTAACATGTGCCATTCAATTTGAAGCTTACAGAATTCACAGCTTTTATATTATAGTAGTCTCAATTATACAAAAGGTCCTGTTAGCAACTGAGAGCTAGAATGTTATTATCTTCTTATAATTGTATTAAATAATACATTGAGCAGTTCAGTTATTTTTTAGTACTTCCTGTGAAAATACGACACCATAAACTAGAATCTTTAGAGGTGGATTGAGTCATCAGAAATGAACAGTGATAGTTTTTGCTTAAGCTATTAAGAAATAAAATGATTAAAATTTGTAAGAATCAAAATTAGCTTGTAAAGTTAATTTTATATTTTTATTATAATTCATTATTTATCATTCTAATCTTTTGTTCACTTTGTGCAACAGATCCTCAACCAAAATGCTACAGTGTTACCGATCCTGTCTTGAACTCCACTGCTTGGTTCACTCATTACTTGGGACTCTTTATGAATCACGTGTCCCCAACAGATCTTCAGTCTTTCGCCAATGAATCAATTGTACATAAGTTTCTATTTACTCTTAAGCACAGAAATAATTTGAGTTCTTTGAAGAATTGGCCTCTTTTCAATGAATATTTAAATATGCTCTTGAGAGAAATGTAGCTGATAGTGGCAATTGGTTTAGTAGTTCAGGGATTAAAGACAGTCCAGAAAATTCACACCTAGCTTTAGGTATCTAAGAAATTGTAAATGATACGGAGTAATTTTGCATTGTTGTCCACATCTGAACAGTCAGTCTCAGGAATTGATTCACCTGCATCAATTCACCTTAAAATGGAGGCTTAGGAGGAAACAAACATTTCAGATAACCACAGTTATGTCATGAAAATTCCAGGAGGCACAAATTGGGCTGAATGCCAACTGGTGGTAATGCTGATGTCATGTTTTTAACGTTGAAACATACCCATAAACAATAGCAGGAAGATTTACAGTTGGTGTCCATTACCTATGCTGCAGGATGGACTGAGAATCTTGCCTTGGTTTCTGCCACTGATCTCAGGGTCAGTCCCTGGCCGGGCAGAAAGTCTGCACTGAGAGTCATTCTGAACAAGGGGTTAGTTTCAGTTCAAAACAGAGGGCGCTTCAGGGCCTGTTGATTCTAACAAAGGCTTACCAGAGGAAGACATGGCATGTTTAAGGGCTGCTCAATATATCATAACCTCAGATGTTTGTCAGTTTCTGAAAACTATTGTCAGTTTTCTAGCCTGTCATGTTTGGAGAAATATATTCAAAGCTCAAAGCTATTATTAAAGTACATATGTGTCACCATATACAACTCTGAGATTCACTTTATTGTGGGCATTCACAGTAGTTACAAAAAAAGCATTGAATCAATTAAAACCCACACACAAGATAAACAGCCAATATGCGAACATAGCAAATTAAGTGAGTACAAAAAGAGAAAAAATAATAAATAAGCAATAAATATCGAGAACATGAGATAAAGAGTGCTTGAAAGTGCATCCACAGTTTGTAGGTTCAGTGTTGGGTTGAGTGAAGTTATCCCCACTGGTTCAAGAGCCTGATGGTTGAGGGTAATAACTGTTCCTGAACCTGATGGTGTGGATCCTGAGGCTCCTGCACCTCCTTCCTGATGCAGCAGCATGAAAAGAGTGTGTCCTGGTTGGTGGGAATCCTTGCTGATGGATGCTGCTTTCCTGCGACATCGCTCCTTGTAGATGTGCTCGGTGGTGGGGATGGACTAGGTTATATTCACTACTTTTTGTAGGCTTTTCCGTTCAAGGGCATTGGTGTTTCTATACCAGGCCATGATGCAACCAGTCAGTAATTTATGTTTTGCTGCCTAAACTTTAACAATGTTGCACTTACGAGTGGGTTGTAATTCTAATGTTAACCCAGTTTCCTAAATGTTTTCCTGGACATTAAGTGTTGTAAATTTAAAGTTCTTGACAATGTGAACACCACTGTAAGTGGTAATTGGGCCTTTGAATGTAATTTAAGAGAATGGAACTCAAGATAAGAATTGAAGTGCCATTTGAATTGGCTCTACAAATGACATGCTGTTTGGATGGAAATGACAAAATCATTTATGGAAGGATTTAAAACAATGAAGCAACAGGATAAATCCCTTCAAACTCCATTTTTTTTAATGGTTACAATATTGAATCTTGCAGCATGTTTGACTTGGAATAGATTGTAATTGCCGTAAGTACAAAATTAAGAAAAAGGCGAAGGCACTTAATATTTTTCACAGTTTGTGAAATGAAACAAAGAACATGCCAACATGAAAAAAAATAGAGTATGCAATTGGTTGAAGCAAAGGTTTATAAATACAGGGGTGTGCATTATGACTATTGGTCTAGTCAACATTGGAAGGTTGAAGCATAGTGCATTTTGTGATTTCCTGTGATCACTGTAATAGCTGATATATAAATGCAAATTTATCATCATCATATTCAAGCTAAAAATTATTATAGTTTAAGTTTTATATCTACTCAACCAGAAATTTAGAGTATTTGTGATTTCTCTCAATCTACTTCATGCAGCTTCAAGACTTTGCAGCAGACTCTGAAAATGAGGCACTTCTAAATAACCTGACACTATCCGTTGCTGTCTCAAAGTTCTATATTAATTTGCTGGTGACTAAAAATCAAAATATTAATATTTTGGGGTATGTATTCAACAAATATTTTTTCACTGTCAGAAAATGAATATAATTTGAAAATATGCATATTTTTCTTAAACATAGAGTCATGGAAAAGTACAGCACATAAACAGGCCCTTTGGCCCACCTAGTTGTGCTAACCCATTTAAATTGCCTAGTCTCATCGACCTGCATCTGGATCAGAGCCATGCATACCCCAACTATCTATGTACCAATCCAAACTTCTCTAAAACATTGAAATCAAGCATGCATGCACCACTTGCGCTGGCAGCTCATTCCACACTCTCATGACCCGCTGAGTGAAGAAGTTTTCCCTCATGTTCGTCTGAAACTTTTCACCTTTCACCCTTAACCCATGATCTCTTGTTGTAGTCCCACCCAACCTTAATGGAAAAACCCTGCTTACATTTACCCTATCTATACCTCTCATAATTTTGTACACTTCTATCAAAACTCCCCTCAATCTTCTATGTTCCAAGGAATAAAGTCCTAACCTATTCAGTCTTTCTCTATAACTCAGGTCCTCCAGTCCCTGCAATATCCTTGTAAGTATTTCTCTGTACTCTTTCAACCTTATTTACATCTTTCCTGTAGGTAGGTGACCAAAACTGTACAATACTGCAAATTAGCCCTCACCAATGTCTTATACAACTTCAACATAATGTCCCATCTTCCGTACTGAGTACTTTGATTTATGAGCCAAAAGCAAACATGCCAAAAGCTTTCTTTCCAAACCTATCCACCTATGCTGCCATTTTCAATGAATTATGGAGCTATATTCCCAGATGCCTTTGTACTACCCCACTCCTCAGTGCCCTACCATTCACCAGGTAAGACATACCTAGGTTGATCGTATCGAAGTGCAACACTTTCCACTTATCTGTAATATTTCCACCTGCATTGTTCAGCTCATTTTTCCAGCTGGAGTCCATCATTATGCCCCCAATCTTGGTGTCATCCACAAATCTGTAGATCCAGTTAGCCACATTATCATCCAGATCATTGATGCCTCTCTGGCTTCTCCCACAAAGCAAATGTTTAGTCCAATTTACCACCTCTTCTTGAATGCTAAGCAACTGAACCTGCCTGACCAACCTCCCATGCGGGACCTTGTCAAACGCTTTGGTAAAGTCCACGTAGACAAAATCCATTTCTTTGCCTTCATCAACTTTCCTGGTACCTTCCTCAAAGAACTCTATGATTGGTTAGACGTAACCTACCATGCACAAAGCCATGCTGACTATCCGTAATCAGTCTCTGTCTATCCAAATACATATATATGTCTACCAGAGATATTTAAATTATACTTAGCCACAAGTGAGGTACCGGAGGATTGCTAACATTATTCCACTGTTTAAGAAAGGCTCTACAAATAAACCAGGAAATTATAGGCAGGTGAGCCTGACATCAGTCCAAGGTCACACCTTGTCAGGACCTGGGGAATTATCCACTCTAATTTGCCTCAGGACAGCAAACACCTTTGAATAAATGTGCAGAATCTGCCATTAGAAAATTATAAAACTGGATCTAACTGATAATTAGCCCAATTATCTCTAGCAAAGCATACCTACTATCCTGCTTCATAGATCTCTACAGCGTGTGATGGAAATTAATAAGTCATTTGGTAATCAGTGTACTTTGAAATACAGATTCAGCTGCAGACTGCATTAGAAAAATGTTTGTGTACATAAAAATAAATTTAGTTCACAAATTCAACCAGAACATAACTACTTGAGCTCAGAAATCTCTTTCTAAGGCATCTTTATAAGTACAAGATTTAAACAATATTATGTCATTACAATATATTATACATGTTTGAATCCTCATATCTACATTTAGAGAGCTGATGATAAATCTCAATTGCTTTAGGATTCCAAATTCCCTGATTTGCTTCATTTCCGACACAAATTTACTTGAAAATGTGAATGGAGAACAAGCATTGCGTATTATTGAAACGGTGAACAAGCACTGTGAGATCGACATATCATCTGAAGCAGCAGCTGACGAACAGATTAAGGTAAATAGGGGAAAGTACCTTCAAAGGCTAATGAGGAAAGAACCCACTCTGCTTGCACTGTGCAAGTACATCTGTCGTCTGGTGGGAATATGACCACTTACAGTTTTAAATATAATACTGACTTTCTGGGAAGAGAGTTGGAGAAGAAATAAAGATTGGGCGAGGAGGGAGTAATTTTATTCTCGGTGATCTGCACTTTAAATATCCAGCTTGATTTTACTTTTGAAGCCATTTTGCAATGTTGCAATTCAATCACTGGCATCTTTAAGCAGTGGCAAACCTAGATGAATCAACATTGAGGAAGAATATTTTGCATGCTTCCTAATTTTTTGTTCGTTAAGCCATTTAGTTTTATTTCCTATTTTTCTCTTATTTCTGTTTCTGCAGCTGTCAAGGTCATTGGTGAATAAAATTTCAAACTTGTCAGCCACCACACTGACTAACTTGCAACAATCCGCTGTGGGGCTCTCAGTGACACAGATTGAAAATATCGAAGCTGCTAATGTCGAGAAATCTTTGCCAAGTCTGAGTAGTGTCAGAGGCTGGAACGTTGGCCAATCCAACCAAATTATAACCAAGTTATCAAGTACTGATTTCCAGGTAGGCTCTGAATAAGCAAGGAGCTGAATTAATATAAATATTTTAACAGTATAAAGTATACTGAAAATATGTAGGAATAAAAATGCCGTGCAATGTTCTGGGCTTTCAAAAAACAGTTATAAATACTGAAGCGTGAAAAGTAAGAGTTTTTGGATTCTCTAACCATGAAGACAAGCAGGATGGGGATGAGACTTGCTTAAAAAAGAATCCATGGGCTGAAGGAGACCATTTGTATTTGATCTATTACTATGTAGTCAATCCATATCCTTGTAGAAAAGAGTCAACTTTTGGAAAATAGCGCAAACCTTTGAAACAAAGCACCTAAATAATTTGGGATAACCCACTGCCATTTCAAAGCTCTATATTAATTTACTGATGACTAATAATCCAACTATTGATGTTTTAAGATACGTGTTCCACAAATCTTATCTTTGTTCCGTCATAATGAACATTTTGAAAATATGCATGATCTGTAAGTTTTGGAAACCTGTCAGTGTATAGTTGTACAAAAGAAGGTGTCTAAAGGGTGCAAGGCTGGAATTTGAAGATTCCAAGAAAGCAAAAGTTATATCTGGGGATATTGAAGGTGGAATTCTGCACCTTCAATATGCCACAAAAGAAATTTAAAACGAAGACAAATTCTGTTGCTTCCTGGTCCACTTTATTTTGGTTTTCTTTGTTGGAAGAACTGTGGCGAGTTCCTAATTCAGTATCAAGTTAATATTAATGTTGGAGCTTGTTCTGCTGCTTGGAATTTATTTATTTCCCTTCCATTAGTTCAATGATAGGAACAATCTGGTCAGGCTGGGAACCTTGGTGACTGGTGTTTCGGTTAGTATGTTTCAACGTGTTGATCGTACTGTGCTTGCCAGCGTGACCACCGATGTTACATTCATCAGCAATATTCAAGAGGCACTGCAACCTACTCAACAGTTTATAACACTACAAGTAAGTGATCCTAAAAATGCCTACTAATAGGTCTAAACCTCAGTTCAGCTTTATATTTAATTCAGCTCAAATAGTTTGGCGAAATCCTCAATTGTTGCTCACAAAGTACATTGTCCTCCTTAACTAAACTGCTTTTCATTCTCACACCAGGTTTTGCAGACGGAAAATAACCGAGTAAGCGCTGTAAAGAAAATTCCAAGCGCTTTAGTTAAGGAGATCCCGCCCACATTTCTCACTTCAGATCTAAATCTTCAGGATGTCAATAATAAACAGTGGGTACCCAGTCAGGTAGGTGATTGTGTTCTGTTTAATTGGATGGAACGTGATGGAAATGGCTTAATTGTAATGCCACTGTACTGTGTTGCCACTGCTGACCTGCCGAGGCGTTCCTCTGACAAAAGTAATTTATATTTATATAGTACATGCCACAAGTCCAGCCTGAGGTATGAATACTTCTGTAATGTAGGAAATGAGGTACACAGTGTGCACGTGATGTGATATTTAGCAATTTTTTAAAAATTCAAATTAATAACAAGTTAAGGCCAGAAACTTAGAAACTTCTAAACTGCAATATGGGTTTATTGAGGATAGAGGAACTAGGAACACAATTTTCATACTACGAATGCTTTCAGAAAGGGCAATTGAATATCAAAATGACATCTTTTTACGTTTTATTGATTTCACGAAAGCATTCGACAAAATGCAACATGAAAAAATTATTTCAAATTCTTGCTAGACTAAACATTGGCGGAAGGGACCAACAACTGCTTCAAAATTTATATTGGAACCAAACAGCGGCGGTAAAAATTGATGATAATATAAGCAGCTGGACTAAAATTCAAAGAGGAGTTAGACAGAGATGCATTGGCTCACCGGAATTGTTTAATATCTTTAGTGAAATGATTCTCAGAGAAATAAAAGACCTAGATGGGATAAAAATTGGAGGTGTTAACATCAACAACATAAGATATGCAGACGATACCACCCCAATAGCAAGTGCTGCAGAAGACCTACAAATCCTCCTAGACAAAGTAGTACAAACTAGTGCAGATTTTGGTCTAACCGTCAACTGTCAAAAACCAAATGTATGGTAATATCAAAACAACAGGATACTCCTAACTGCCAATTGTACATCGGTAACCAAGAGATTGAACAAAAGACCAGCTTTAATTACCTTGTTAGCTTTATGTCACAAGATGCTAGAAGTAAAGTAGAAATAAAAAGAAATGCCATTGCAAAACCAACTTCCAAAAAGTGAGACCCATTTTTACCAACAGACACATTTCTATGACAATAAGGCTTAGGCTACTGAAATGTTACATCTGATCAATCTTGCTGTATGCTTCCGAAACATGGACTATAACACCAGAACTCCAAAGAAACTTAGAAGCAACAGAAATGTGGTTTATTAGAAGAATGCTGAAAATATCATATAGGGATAGGGTAACTAATGAGACAGTACTCCAACGTGCCCATACAAAAAGAACTTTAGTGAGAACATTAAATGAGAGGAAACTTAAATTCCTGGGCCATGTCATCAGAAAGGGAGAAATAGAATGCCTTACATTACAAGGCCGTATGCCTGGGAAACGCGGAAGAGGAAGGCAAAAAAGAAAATATATGGACACTGTGAAAAAACTAACAGATCTAAGTGTGCAAGATATCATTGACACTGCATGGGATCGTTCGATGTGGAAAGCCATGATCAGCCAAGTGTGTAACATGCAAGGCACATGAAGAAGAGAAGAAGAATTTTTTAATAGTTTGTTAAAGGCATATGTGTGGGTCAGAACTGCTTTGGGAAGCCAGCTTTGATTTTTTTTTTTTAACTTCGATATCTGAAGTGAGACCAAACTCCACAGTTAGATGACACAGTGGCATTGCAAGTGGATCTGCTGCCTCACATCTTCAGTGATCGTCCATGTGCCGTGCTGACCACTGGTGCTGGTTGTGTGAAATTGCAAACATTCTGCCTTTCGGTGCTCTGTTTTCCTTCCGTATCCCAAAGTTGTGCAGGGTGGTAGATTAATTGTTGCCTGCAAATTGCCACTAATATGTAGGTCAGTGGTAGCATTGGTGGAGACAATGGGAATGTGAGGAGCTTGGTTACAGGGAGGAATGGGATTTGTTGGTTTTCTCCCCACATTGCTGAACCAGAAGGGCTTCGCCTTCCAAAGCCCTTCTTCTAACAATTAAGTATTCATTAGGAAAGCTTTATTATGGTCTGGAGTTAGAGAACATCTATTGACTAGTGTAACGGATTTCCCAGCTGAATCTAAATCTGTCCAAGGCTAATGAAGGAGCTGAAATCTGGAACAGATCAGCTTGGATCAGATTCATTTATTTATCCCAATCATGCATCAGACTATACAGTGAAATGCATCCTTTTGCATTAACAACCAACACACCTGAGGATGTGAAGGGGGCAGCCAGCAAGAGCCACCGTACATTAGTGACAGAAAGCCAATTATCAGTACTTGCAGAACGATCTTCAGCAGATCTTTGTAAGCATGTGAGCATGGTTAGTGGTTTCCCTGCTAGTCTTTTTGACTATACGGGAATTAGTGCTTGAAGATGCTGGTCTTTCCAACTTATTTTTGTATAAGAATGTATTCTAATGCTTTCATATGGATTATATTAGGTGTTGAAGAGCCCTGTGCCAATGAGTTATTTTGTTTTGTATGGCTCATTGAGCAGATCCCAATAATTGGTATTCCCAAACTGCATCAAAGCTCTGGTCTTCTCTGGATCATGAGAAACAAGCGTGACTGCAGGAGGTTAAGTTTAACCAACCAAATGGCATATAGTTTAACAATGAACTGTGTTCTATCGGGGTTCTTTCTTTCATGACTGCCTGTAAGGAGACGAATCTCAAGGTGGTATAAAGTATACGTTCTTTGATCATAAGTGCGCTTTGAGCTTTTGAATATTGAACCAAGAATGAGGGCCCAGCATAAAAAGCCATGGAGTGAGAGACCGAGTTTGAAAAGAACAAGGATTCTCAAGTTTAAGTTTAAAGGGCAAGGGAACACTCCAAGGATTCAAAGTCAACTAAAGTAAAAACGCATTTTCCCTGGAGAGCAGGAAGTGTTTTTGATATCAAAGTAGACTGGAAATTTAAAGTCATTTTCGAGCTTAAATATGGTTAAATGGGAAAAAAGGTAATAAAATCAAAAACAGGTTTATTATTATTGACATGAGTCACGGAATTTGTTGTTTTGCAGCAGCATAATGTGCAGTACACAATAAATTGCCATAAGTTACAAAAATAATAGTGAAAATGATAAATAATGAGGTGGTCTTCATGGACAGTTCAGAAATTTGATGGCGGGGTGTGAGGGGAAGAAACTGTTATTAAAACATTGAGTATGGGTCCACAGGCTCCTGTACCTCCTCTCCATGTTAGTAATGCAAAGCGGTTATGTCCCAGATGGTGAGGGTCTTTAGTGGTGGATGTGACCTTTTTGAGGTACTGTCTCTTGAAGATGTGCTGGCTCGATGGTGGGGAAGGTCTTGCCAATGATGGAGCTGGTTGAGTCTAAAACCCTCTGCAGCCTGTTGTGATCCTGTGCATTGGAGTCTCTATAATGGACAGTGATGCAACCAGTCAGGATGCTCTGTATTCAATATCTATAGAAATTTTCCAGCATTTTTGGTGACATACAAAGTCTCCTCAAACTTCTAATGAAGTAGAGCTGCTGGTCGCCTTCTTCATGATTGCATCCATGTGTTGAGCCCAAGATAGATCCTTGGAGATGTTGATGCTCACCCTTTCCACTACTGACCCCTCAGTGAGTACTGGTGTGAGTTCTCCAGACTTCCCCTTCCTGAAGTCCACTCTTAATTTCTTGATCTTGCTGATGTTTTGTGCAAGTTGTTGTTGTGACATCACTTAACCAGTTGATCTGTCTCACTCCAGTATGCCTTCTCGTTGCCATCTGAGGTTCTGCCAAAAATATTGGCAAACTTATAGCTACTGTTTGAGCTCTGCCTAGCCACACAGTCGTGAATGTAGAGAGTAGAGCTATGGGCCAAACAATCATCCTTGAGGTACAGCTGTGTTGATTGTCAGCAAAGAGGAGATGTTACTACTGATCCACACTAATGGGTCCCCAATGAAGAATTTGAGGATTCAGCTGCAGAGTGAGATACAGAGGCCTAGGTTTTGAAAACTCATTGAGTGATGAATTTCATTTAAATGAGATAATGTTCATCTAATAAAGGATTAAAAAAGGAGAACAAAGTTTCTTAGGTGATTGAAAAGACCAATTCAAAGTTCAAAAGCTCAAAGTAAATTTATTATCAAAGTACATACATGTCTATATACAAGCCTGAGATTCATTTTCTTGTGAGCAATCACAATAAATACAAGAAACACAATAGAATCAATGAAAGGCCATATCCTCTAGGACAGGCAACAATACCCAAAATAAAAACCAAAAAACTGTGAAAATACAGAAAGAAAGAAGAAATAATAATTATAATAAATAAGTAATAAATATCGAGAACATGAGATGAAGTGTCCTTGAAAATAAGTCAATTGGTTGTGGAAGAGTTTAGTGATGGGGTGAGTGAAATTATCCTCTTTGGAACAAGAGTCTGATGGTCGTGGGGTAATAACTGTTTCTGAACCTGGTGGTGCAGGCTCTGAAGTTCCTGTACCACCTTCCTGATGGCAACAACTAGAAGAGGGCATGGCCTGGATGATAGGGGTCCTTGATGATAGATGCTGCTTTCCTGTGACAGTGCTCTATGTCGACGTGCTCAGTGGTGGGGAGGGCTATGTTGTGATGGACTGGACTGCATCAACTACTTTCGTAGACTTTTTCGTACAAGGACATTGGTGTTTTCATACCAGGCCATGATGCAACCAGTCAATACACTCTCCAGCACACATCTATAGAAGTTTGTTAAAGTTTTATAGGACATTTCAAATCTTTGCAAACCTTTTTCACATTTTCCATTGCTTCTATAGAATTGTTTATTACTATTAAAAAATTTACTAAACAACATGATCATTTTTGTTCAACTACTTATTATGTAGTGCTACTTTAAGTTTACATTTTATAAAAGCAGTCACTCCTACATTCTAATGTTTTATTACTTCTTCTACATAGGCTGCTGTGTTCTTTGGAAATATCGTGAGTAAAAATAAGAATTTTGAAATGTAAGTAATTTTTATCTTATGACCGTCTAGATACAACACTTTTTTAAACTGCCTGATTCATCATTCTGTATCCTGATTTCTGTTCCTGTAAAGAACTATATTTCACAAAGTACAATATTTCCTTTTAAAAAGTGCTTATTAAAAGTAGAAATTTAATAAAAACAAATTACTGTTAATACGTAACAGAAGAGGCAACAATAATGAATGTTTCAGGTTAACAGCCTTCTGTCATTAATTACTGAAGGCCTTATTATTTTTGAAATGATCTTTTGAAGAGTTTTAAAATTTATTTATTTATTGAGTTATGCGCAGAATAGGCCCTTCCTGTTCTTTGAGCTGCATTGCCCAATTGCAGGACAATTTACAATGACCACTTCACCTCCCAATCGGTAGTGCTTTGGACTGTGGGAGGAAACTGGAGCACCCGAAAGAAACCCACCCGAACACAGGGAGAACGTAACGCACAAACTCCTTCCAGGCAGCAGCAGGAGTTGAACCCCGGTCACGAATAGTGTAAAGCGTTGTGCTAATCACTACGCTCACGCACTGTCGTGGCATTTTTTCTATGGGCCATCCACTGTGTAATTTATAAATCATGTTGAAAATAAAAAGTTCAAACAAAAAAGCCATTTCCCCTTATCTTAAGGATTGGTTCTAACTTAATTTACACTACTCCATACTAAAGTTAGATTGTTAAGTGTAAATAAAAATTCATTTTACAATTTAACCTCAAATGAATACTTCCTACACACAGCTGAACTGGAAAAGAAATCTGCAAAGAGAGAAAAATGTGCATGATTCATATTTACAGTTTTCAGGAGATAAATTGTAGTAAGCTTGCAGAACACAATAGAAGGATGAAGCTGGAGTAAGCAGTTTAGCCCCTTATGTCTATTCTATCGTTCAGTAAGATCGTGGCTGATCTTTTCGTTGAGGGCCACTTTTTGCACAAGTTCTATAACTTTTAATTTCCTTATTATACAAAGTTTGATTGGTCTTGCATTGAATATACTCAGTGACTGAGCCTCTTCAGTTCCCCCTAGTCAAGAATTCCCAGGTTTCACTACTTACTGAACTTCCTTCTCATCTCTCTCCTGAATTCGTGACTGCTTATTTTTTACCTGTGACTCCTGGTTCTAGACATCTCACCCAAGAAAAACATCTACCTTTTATTTACCTTCACAAACCCCTAGAAAGAATAATTTTGTTCATTTCCAAGAGATGATCTCTCATTCGTCTAAACCTAGGTGAGAACAAGCCCATCTGCTTAATCTCGCTTCATGTGCCAAGTCTGTTCTCCCTCACGAACCAAAGGTTCGAAGGTAGGTGGAGGAGCGGGTAGTGTTGAGGAAACAGAGAGCCTGCGGAAAGACTTAGATAGTTTAGGGGAATGGGCAAAGAAGTGGCAAATGGAATACAATGTTGGAAAGTGTATGGTCATGCACTTTGGTGGAAGAAATAAATGGGCAGACTATTATTTAGATGGAGAGAGAATTCAAAATGCAGAGATGCAAAAGGACTTGAGAGTCCTTGTGCAGAATACCCTAAAGGTTAACCTCCAGGTTGAGTCAGCGGCGAAGAAGGTGAATGCGATGTTGGCATTCATTTCTAGAGGTATAGCATATAAGAGCAGGGATGTGATGTTGAGGCTCTGTAAGGCACTCGTGAGACCACTCTTGGAGTATTGTGTGCAGTTTTTGGCTCCTTATTTTAGGAAGGATATACTGACATTGGAGAGTGTCCAGAGAAGATTCACGAGAATGATTCCAGGAATGAAAAGGTTACCGTATGAGGAACGTCTGGCAGCTCTTGGGCTGTATTCCTTGGAGTTCAGGAAAATGAGGGGGGATCTCATAGAAACATTCCAAATGTTAAAAGGCCTGAACAAATTAGATATGGCAAAGTTATTTCCCATGGTAGGGGAGTCTAGGACAAATGGGCACAATTTCAGGATTGAAGGATGTCCATTTAGAACAGAGATGCAGAGAAATTACTTTAGTCAACGGGTGGTAAATCTGTGGAATTTGTAGCCACGAGTGGCTGTAGAGGCCAAGTCATTGGGTGTATTTAAGGCAGAGATAGATAGGTCTTGATTAGCCAGGGCACCAAAGGGTATAGGGAGAAGACAGGGGAGTGAGGATGACTGGAAAAATTGGATCAGCCCATGATTGAATGGTGGAGCAGACTCGATGGGCCAAATGGCCTACTTCTGCTCCTATATCTTATGGTCTTATGGAACCTATCAACTCCCTCTAATTTGTATACTGGCCATTGCAAACTCGGGAAAAAACTGACAAATTTATCAAATATGACTTCTTTTTCATAAGTCCATGTTGACTCTGCCCAAACCAATTATTATTATTTTCCTAGGTGTCCAGTCAACACTAAAAAATAGATTCCAGTATTTTCCCCATTAATGATATTAGGCTACTGCTAGATTACAGGTAGAAAACATTTGGACCATTGAGGTGATATTGGTTCCAAGAAGAGCATTCCCACTTATCTTGGTACTTCCTTACTCCCACATATTCATTAACATAATATTGATGATCTGCAGTTGTCTATTTGCTGTCTCCATCCATAAATAGAAGGATTATACTTGTTCCCTTTTAATCTGAGGGAAGTATTCTGGAATCTGGGGAACTTTTAAAGATGACAGCCAGTGTTTGTGTTAGCTCCATACCTCCTCTTTCTGTGCCCTGGGATACAGGTCATTCTGATATAACCATAGAAACATTTGGAGTTTGTTTTTGTCTTTTCTCATTTTTCTACTCTGACATTCTACATTCTCTTATTTACATCTTGGTCTTCCTTTGCTAAGTCCTGAAACTTTCCAGCCCTCGAGCTTACTGCTCTTTAGGCAAGAATACAGGCTCCTTCCAATTATTTTCAACTCTCTTAGAAGCACTTTTTTTTCCATTGTGTTGTTGTGCTTTAAGGTGATTTATTTAGGTTGTAGGCTATGGATTAATTCTTCAAATGTAAATTGTTGCTTGCTTGCCTTTTAATGCAATTTCCCCATAGCCATCATCGTCAGTGCAAGTCCCGCACCTTAACAGTCATACAGCATTGTAAATGGCTCTTTGACCCACTGAGTCTGTCACCTTTTGAGCATCCATTTACACTATTCCTGGACTGTTCCCTAATGATGATCCTCACTTTCACATCAAATTCCCCTACGTTCTCCCACTCACCCACAAATTAGGGGCAATATACAGTGATAGTTAATCTAAGCACCTACATGGGTAGAAACTAACTCAATGGTTGCAATACGTTAAATGTTTTATCTACAAGGATGTTGTCAAGACCAGAGGACCTGAGTTATAAGGAAAGATTGAATAGGTTAGAACTTTATTCCCTACAAAGTAGAAGATTGAGGGGAGATTTAATGGAGATATACAAAATTGAGAGGAAAACATAAGGTAAATGCAAGAAGGCTTTTTCCACTGAAGTTTGGTGAGACTATAACTAGAGGTCATCGATTAAGGATGAAAGGTAAAACATTTAAGGGGAACATGAGGGGAAACATCTTTGCTCAGAGGATGGTGAGAGTGTGGAACGAGCTGAGAGCTCAAGTGGTGAGTGCGATTTCAATTTCAATGTTTAAGAGAAGTTTGGATAGGTACATGGATGGTAGGGATATGGGGGCTATGGTCCAGATGTAGGTTGATGGGACAAGGCAGTTTGAATGGTTAGGAATAGACTCGATGGGCCAAAGGGTCTGTTTGTGCTGAAGTTTTCTATAACTATCTATTGTGGACCAGCGCCACTTGGAAGGAAGTGAACCGTTCACATGTGAATTAATAATGTTGTTGCTTGTTTCAGATTCTCACCCTCTATCCTGCAAGGTTTCAGTTGTGCTGCAGCAGTATCTCTGAATGACCCCACATTTTTCCAGCTTCTTGGAGCAATGAAGAAGAAGAGGGCTGTGCTTGATGAAAGTCAGGTGAGGCTGTTCACACGAGATTACCATTATTAGCCTTGGACAATGTTTCTTTCATAAATTGAGATTGAAATTCAATTTATTCCTACTAGAATCACAGCTAAAGTTCAGCACAATACCACGGGCCCTGCTACCACGGAAACTTGTACTTTCCATTTACGTTAGATTTCCCAAAATGGAACACCTTTCATTTGCCAGGATTAAACTTCTCCTGCCATTTCTCCACCTGTATCTGCAGCTTCGCTATATTCTGCACTTAGATCTGTGAGAAAACCTAATATCTCTAGTTTATAGCCCATGAAGGCATTACAGCTTTCATGATGGTGTAATATGTGGATGTAGTGTACACACCTCTGTGTTAAAAGTCAGTCTCGAGTTGGCTGCTCCTTCCATCTCCCTCTGGTCTCTCAGTGCTGGAGTCTCCAAGAGGATTGGGAAGATGGTAACTTGAGGCATTTGAAGATGGCACTTGTGCACAACAGCTTTGTATAAATGAAGCATTCTCTAGTTGATGTCCTAGATGGGCTAGCATTGTCGAGCATTGCTGGGCTCGGCCTGAGGAATTTCTATTGGTATGGACAGTTGGCAGTGTCATTCTGCTACTAATAAAGTGAGGGTTTGGAGCTGTTCATGTTGACAAAGGTTACAAATAGAACAGTGACAGGGTTCATGAATAAATTGTATTGAAGAACATTTCATTTTATTATTATAAACATCGCCAAGCTGTAAGATACCTCATACATGGCAATGGTATAAAGGCATTTAATCATGCTTTTGCAGCAACAGTGTTGACAGCCAATTATTTTCTACCCTAAAAGAATTTCTGAGGAATTCTTTCAATAGCTGATATCAAAGGAATATGACAAGTTGAGAAATGTATACTGCTTTTTCTCAGTATTGTAGTGGGATTTTTTTTTAAATCCACTCTCCAGTGCCTTCCTTAATGCTTATAACATAGTGCTTTGTCTACAATGGAGTACATACTGAAAGTAGTACACTTAAAACTAGAGAGAGTATATCTAAAATGCCAGTTATCCTTATAATAATATTTTTGAAACTTTGAAAGCTACTGGTCTTCTTTCCCACTTCACGGGAAATTTTTAAAAACAATCTATCTAAAACGTAAGTGTACAAAGCATGTCCGGGCATTTCACAACCAATGGTTTAACTTTGAAGTTCAGTCAATCTGTCAGATGATGGTTTAAGTTTTGAAAGACCCATAACTGCAAATGAACTTGTGCCCGGGTAGGCAGTATTTGGATACGTAGATACTTATATGTTTGTTTTGTAAGATTTGTTGGCTTTCTGCTGATCATTTACTTAAATTATTTATCTCTCTTTTCAGCTAAGCTGTATGGCTTACAGACTCACTTCTAATGGAACGCCATCATCCATAGACGATTATCCTGAGGATCTTCTTTTGTTTTTCAAGTACGTTATTTTATAGTGGGTTAGATAGTTTTGTGGAGATTTTCTTCTCTGTCACCAGTTTTCACCCTGCTTTTTATACTGTTCAAACAAAACTGGGCCAAGGAAGGATAAGCATTTTTTTTAAATTATTTCTTCTGAGTCTAAAACTTAAGTGATCTTTCTGAG